>NW_026844264.1:26498701-27958370 GCF_029955315.1 Cylas formicarius
AAAATCTATTATCTATACAAACCTTTGTAAATGAACGATATGCGATTCGTAAAACACGGTAAGATTTAACAAGCGGGAGTCAAGCCTTCATAGAAAGATGGCCGGCTGGAATAAAAGCACCGTCGCGAACAGATTAAAGATTCATAATAACTCACATCGGTAGCAAAAATAACTTTGTAGGTGGTGGCTTCCTAACATCTCAATCAAAACTCACTGGAGACTATGGATTATCATGAAGACATGTTTGATGTTGTTTTACTCATGGATAATGCCACCTTTATTGAACTCTGGACTCTAATTATTCTATTCAATTCATCTATAATTAAAAAATTAATAATTAATAATAAATTAATAATTAAAAAAAATAATAATAATTAAAAAAAGTATAATTAAAATCTGAATTATTCTATAATTATAATCACGTATAATTATTATTATATTTATTGGTCTAATAAACCATATGTTGTAACGCAGCTGTGACATTAATTTCATTCCCCAAATTCCTCTTTCTATCGTATGCAAAGTTGTAACGATTGACGGTGTGTAAGTCTTAAAAACTGAAATACGGAAACCTCTCATTCTATTATTCTATTAAGCATTAAGAAACTAGGTAGAGTATAGGGAAAGTGAGGCCACTTATATATTCTGTAAACTTGGCCAAAATGCTACAAAAAAATCCAGCTATAATAGTTATTTTATTAAGTCATAAAAGTCATTCATCGCAAATAAAAGTGCATTAACAACAAATACATGTTGTATTTACTGGCCACTGACAGGAAAGTGCGGTTTGATTCCAAACTGTACCGGGTTCACACTCGAATAGGGTGGCGTCCCCGTTGGAGCATTCGTAAAATCTCGTGCAATTAGTTGCGTCGGCTTTGTATGTTCCATTTTCGCCTTCACTGCATATACTCGCAGCTGAAATTATAAATAAATGATCCATACTATTTTTTCTTATCCTACCGTAAGTACTAACCCAAATAGGCACCGAAGAAAAGAGCCAGCCACATTAGAGTTACAATTCGGGACATTTTCAAATAATTTTGTTTAGTTTTGTGATGTAACATTGTTGTGGGTTGTTATATTTATATATGTTTAGTTTATTAAAAATTTGAGGGATAAGTATGTAGTGCATTTAATCTCCACAAGTAAGTTTCTGCTTGATGGATGGATAGATAAGCAATTCACAAGTGATTGCGAAATAAAAAAATTATGTTACTCGAAAATGTATTTTGTTAACTCCACGTGATATGTTTCTGTTTTATTTTAAATATAAAAATGTAATAACAAATCCCTTTTAACTTCCATATCCGAAAGAACATTCTGTTAAACCTGTATGTTACAATAATTACTTTAAGAAATATGTATGCTTATATACTCGCGTAGTATGTATGATTAAGCAAATAGTTAAAAAATGCTTATTGACAATTATCCGCATTTTGTCGATAACATGTCTGTGTTGATACATCAACTATTAAACCAGAGCAAATATTAATTTGACAATTATCCACATTTTGTCGACAACATGTCTGTGTTGTTACATCAACTATTAAACCAGAGCAAATATTAATTTGACAATATTAATTTGACAATTATCCAGATTTTGTCGATAACATGTCTGTGTTGACACATCAACTATTAAACCAGAGCAAATATTAATTTCCAATTTTGTAATGTGTAATGGCCATTACAAACTAAGAATGATATATTATGGAACAAATTTGATAAACGCCATTTCAGCCGGGATGCATACTATACTTTTTGTATGAGCATTAGTCTTTGGTTAAATTTTTGCAAAACAGCGTAATACATTGAATGGGTGACGTGTGACGTGACTGTTAGTACCGACAAATGTCAAAATATCCTAAGTAACTTAAAATTACCGAAACCCTCAAATCGCTCTCAAACCAGTGGCCAAAGTACCGGACGCGTCCGAAGCTGGCATATTAAAAGTAACTCCTTGCGCACGTTTGATAAGTGGATAATTAGATAATTTAGGGTAGGGAGTAGAAAAAAACATTCTGAATAAAAATGCATCTAAAATATCCAATTATACACTAATCTGACACTCGGAATGTGTCATTTCACAACATCAGTCTCGTTTCCTATGGATGCGAGCCACTTTGGACATTTCCAGAATATTACCACACGGGTTTGGGAGCAATCGGATGTTTTCAGAGATATTGCCAACGGCTCGAATTTTGACGTTTGTCAATTCTGACGGCCATGTTAGTGAAAATATACCCAGAAACGAATGATCATAGAAAAAGTACAGGATGTAACACGTTTGGTAAACTTTTTAAGACACTCGTTTATTAAGCACTTGCTCCGCTCGTTTCTCAATTGCCGTTTACTACACTTGCTGCAGAATATGCTATTGACTCATGTTAGTGGTAATAACACCTTTTTAAGTCGCATTTTTTATTTTATTAGTAGGTATTTACAAAATTTTAACAAATACTAGGATTGTCGTTTAAAAAAATATATTTAGTTCAATTTTTTTAAGGTGTCCTTTGAAAAAAAATCATTTACAATAATTAAGCTATGACCTGCCGTATTAATTTAATTTCATTTAATTTAATTTAACTTACAAAAATTGCTGAGCGATTAAAGCATAACTTAACAAAGCAACTCCCCGCAATTTAAGTCGCCAAACTCTTCAATAAAAAATGTTATTAATCAACATTTTTCTATAGTTTTCAGCTTTTTTTAATAGATCATTTTTCTAGGAACTGTAAAAGGCTATTTTTATCTTCTGTGTCGGTACTCGTTATTGAAAACTTAAAAAGTTGACTAATGAATTTGTTAATTTAACCAACATTAAAATTTACCAACCTTTTTAACGCACTTGGAATCGAACATTCAAGTTGTTTATAGGAAAACACATTTTTACTGATAATCACTGTGTTTATTAAAAATTGTGAAATGTTTTACATAGATAAGGCAATGATGAGATGTTTTGTGGATGACTTTAGAATCCACGCATATGCACGTAAATGCAATTGTGAATACATTTTAATTTTAGTTTTGGTATAAGTATACAGTAGACTGCGAATTTTTTTTGCGCATGTTTTTCAGTAAACAAAATATATACTGGGTGGGTCAAAAAAAAAGAGGTCTATACCGACTTTTTTTTTTTAATGAAATACCATTTTTTTAATCCATTTTCGAATTCGTGACAAATTTCACACAAAATCCATTTAGCGTATGTAATACCTATCTCGCATTTAATTTTTAAAAAAATTGGTAGTGCCGGTAAAGCAAGTATAGGAAGATTTGGTTATAGACAATCTCAGGTGCATATTTGGCTCAATATAACAAAATTCAAGTAAGAACTTTCTTTCTATTTTGAATATTACATTTTGTCCTTTATTAGAACCAATATCAATTAACTTGTATCTCAAAAATTAGAGCCGATAGAAAAAATCTTAGAGCATTTTTGGAAGCAGCACATTAAAAACAGCAGTTGTTGCATACTTTATTTAATAAAGTGTTCTTTATCAAAAAACTGAAATAAAATACCTGAGTACGGGTCAGATAGTAAGGTGACATTAACAAGATTGAAAATTAGGGGAGCATTATCTTTTCTCATGATTTTGAAATAGATAAGCGCCATGCCTAATAGATGCTCGGTATAAAACTACAGTTATAGAGTGCATTGTTTAGTGCATCGCAAGTATCGCCATGTATCATTTCCATAATATTTTTTATATTTCACTTATCTGCTTCGTCGGTGGAGAGGTAGGTTAGTAATTTAAAAATATTTATATAAGTATATCATTGTTTAAATCGTTTAAACTAATTCCCACCAACATTGTCAATTTGATACTAAATTTTACATAGATTTTCCTTAACTTAACCGCGCTTTACAAAATAAAAAAATAGTTCTGTTTTATTAATATATGGTAATAGTTCAAGTAATATTTTTTTTATCAAAAATATAAGCTCTAATTTGCTATAATTCCAAAAACAATATAAAATTATTGATTTAAATTATTTTTACTTTACTAACAGAATATGGACTAAATCATTTCTCTAAGAGACTTCTGAAATCGTATAACGAAAAAATATAATAACACTGCGAGATATTGCTATGCAATGCTTCATTTACAAAATTTTCTGAGAGTTACAATCGATCCCGTTTTAGAGAATGCGCAAAGTGATATTGACGTTCTTTTGAAAGAAATAATTTAGACTAGTTTGCTTTTCATCGGCTCATTTCCTTCCCAATCCAAAAGCATTTATTTCTTATCCTATCGTATCCATATTTATATTTATTTAGGATTCAGAAATACTCACAACGATATGGACAACCCAAACGTTAACACCAACACGGCAAATGACAACAACATCAGCAACTACAATTTCAACAACCCCAGGTATTCTATGAACTGACGTATGTATTTTATTTTAATGGGGAATTTAATAACCACTTTTCCATATCATACTAAGCATCCTCCCCAACCTGTACGTCAAATAAAGTGGAGTTCTATCCGGACCCGCAGGACTGTTCCTCATTTTACGAATGCGTCAATGGCCAAATCAGTAAACATCGCTGTCCAGATGGCCAGTCCTGGGACCCAGAGTTTGTTGCCTGTAATTTTAGCCATGAAGTTAATTGTGGCAGTAGACCAAAAGGTAATATAATACAGAAACAGCGTTGTTAATATAATAGAATAAATAAAAATATTGGTTATGAAATTTTTACTAATAATTGTTGATTCTTTTGTAGAGCATTATCCCAATTGTCCATCGGAGGGAGTAAGTTACTTTCCGGATCTTGAAGACTGTTCCGGATTTTACATATGTATTAATGGAAAAACTGGACACCTCACTTGTCCAGATCAGTTAAGTTGGAGCACGGATCATGAAGAATGTCTTATTACGGAAAACGTAGATTGTGGACTGAGACCCAGCATGTCATAAGTTTACACCACTAATTTTTTATTGAACTATTTGGTTTAAAATATAAAATAATGTGTAATAATACTAATGGTCAATTGAACTTTTATTTTAATTTAAAATAATCTAATCAGCCAGTAGTAGTCAGTAGTTAGTAGTAGGTAGTTTTTCGTATTCTTTATTCAAGGTATCTAAATAGCTAACTGGTTTGGCACATTTTTTTTATTTTAATCAATAAAGTTTGCTTTTTCAAACAGCTCCTAGTTTTCCAAATGGCTTTTACCCTTACTTCAAATCCTTCGTTTTTTTGAGGTGCGAGTATTTCTTTGCACCTACACTGGAAATTTGCAGTTTTTTATAAGAAATTTCTGAGACAAACCCATAAATTCAAACCTAGAAATAGATAAATAAGTCACGGTTTATTATATGGCGAGTAAAATATTTTTTTGTTACAAAAAACTTTTTAAAAAAGTGAAATTTGGTAAAGTTACTTGCTCAAAAATCACTTTTAAAATAGATAAATATTGTTGCCTGTTGGCTTCCTCGCAGCTTAAGTGAAACTGAGTAAGAATCCTATGAAAGTTTTTTTGAAAAAAAATGCACAATGTCCTTTTTAACATTTTGGTTTTCAACATCCTTTTGCGTCTTTAGAAGTCTTGTGTTCTCTTTGTGTATGGGATTTTGGATACCCTATAATGTTTATTATATTCGTAACAACATGACAATAAAAGTGTTAACGATAAAATCATCCTGGTCCACGCAAAGTACATTTCCCACTCCTAATGGTTCTCGAAAAATATAATTTAAAAAGTGCAAACAGATAATCTAATTATAAGTGCATTTGATTTATCGGTGTGACTACAAAGGTTGCGTGCGTTATTTAGTCTAGACATTTTTCAGAAATGATTTTCATTTGCAAAATTTGGCTGATTCTAAATATTTACTTTACACTAGGTAAGATATTTTCTTTCTATGCGTTTAACTAGCCTCAACTATCTCTCATTTGGGTAACCATGATTTCTGTAAATGAGCGTCCTTGCTGTTAGGTAATACACAACAAACAACGTCGACTACGACATCTACGACATCGACAACGGCGTCTACAACATCAACATCCACGACATCATCCACAACGTCAACAACAACATCCACAACATCGTCGACCACGTCAACATCAACATCCACAACATCATCGACAACGTCCACACCAACATCCACAACATCGTCAACAACAGCAGGTATCTACAATTCTATATTATTTATATTTTCTTTAAGTGAATATCAATCTGAACCGGATGAACTTAATATAAAACTTTGGTCAATCATTTGAAGCAAAATGTAAGCGTATTACTTTTCTAATACTAATTGATCTCTTTTGTTTCAAAGCACCATATCCGGAATGTCCACCAAATAAAGTGGTCTTCTTTCCTGATCCGGATGATTGCAATAAATTTTATGAATGCCTGAATGGCCAAAGCAGCCATCGAAGCTGCCCTTCAGGTCAGGTATGGGATCCAGAGATCATTGGGTGTAGTTTTAATCAAGATGTTAATTGCACCAGTTTACTTAAACGCTCTCCAGAATGTGCATCGGATGGAATCAGTTACTTTCCAGACTTTGAGAACTGTTCCAGATTTTACGAATGTATTAATGGCAAGGTTTATCATTTCGTGTGTATAAAAGATTTTAATTGGGACTCGGAGAATAGTAGATGTCTAAAAACAGAATTTGTACGTTGCGGAAACAGACGAATAATACTGTGACTTAAGATTGTGCAGATGTGTTTTCAAATTGTTGTATATGACATATTCTACAATTGTTTTCTGGGAGAAATTCTCAGTTATACATACGTAATTTATTTATCTTTATGAAGTAGAAGTAAGTAGGGATAGAGATAGTGTAAATGTCGCAATGTATAATTTTTTAGCTTCGAAGATTATGACTGGTAAAGAATTTTTAAACATATTTAAGTAGAAAAGATCACACATTACATTTATACATACACATTAACAAAATCATGACTTAGTTTCTTATTGAAATCCTACAAACCTTTGAGTCATTGTGGTGACACACGGTCTCTACTTCAATATCGATGGGCGCTGAATTTTTGTGTAATCAAAGTATCCTTAATAATACAATCCATTTAACTACTACCAACATTCAAAAATATCTTTTTTATACGTACAGGCTTAATCATTAACTCTGTTTTGGTTGTTTAACAATGTAGCATAATAATGTAAACTGTTGCCGTTATTGTATAGCAGGCTTTCGAAGTTTTAATTTATATTTTTCTTTTTCGCTACTGACCAGAAACGCTATATGCAGCGTGGCTCAATAGCTGAATTCACCGTGCAAAATATTCGTATTTTGTGCGCTTTCAACGTAAATACATTCGTTTATTAGCAGAAATAACAAGTTGATATTTAAATTTACTGTAAGACAACTGCAGGGGAAACGAGGTACAACGCTCATTGATTTGAGTGTACAAGACTGTCAATAACAGGAGAGTATTTGTCGGTGAGTACTTGCAGCTTAAATGTTGGGGTTATGGAATTTTGAAAAAGTATCGATGTATTAGGTAGTGCGCAGTTCGTTGAACTAAAAAACTTACATGCGGTGCTTAGTGAAGCAATCACTTTAATTAAATTCAAAGCACATTATTCAATAATACACATCATAAAACACACACAAACTGGAAAAATGAGTATGTACCCCCTCTGAGTACACGACAAAATGACGCATTACTACTACACTCCCCGTTCATAGCCACCTATAGCTTTTTTCTACTCCCGTTTGTAAAATACCTATTTACCCACTCATCTAGCGTGCGGGAAGCGCCACTTTACCACGTCAGTTTCGTTTCCCACGGATCCGAGACACTGGGGACATTTTCGGGATTTTACCGAACGGGTTTGGGAGCAATCGGATATCTTCGGAGATATATCACACGCCTTGAATTTGAAACTTTTTAAGTCATTCGTTTATTAAATACTCGCTCCGGTCCTATCAAATGAACTCGTGAGTCAAATGTCATTTACTGCACTTGTTGCATAATATACTACAGGTCACTCGTTCTGACGGTAATATCAGTGAATGTTTTCGTGTTTTTTTGCAAAAGTGTACCCTCAAACTAATACACAGAACAATTGTATGCAATATATCAGACAATTTAAATACTACGTTCTATAAGCTACAATTAAAATCTAGTGGACTTGTCGGTAAGTAAAGTGACATTTATAATTTATGATTTAAGTTTCCCACAGAAATTTTACATACCGTTTGCATGAATACTAGTGGTTTTTACACTTTTTGTATTAATATCTTGCCAAGACCAGCTGTATCATTTTCAAATACCCATGTCTCATCAGCACAATCAAAACAAAATTGAAGGTTAGGACCTGCTTTTTCTTGCTTATACGATATAAAAATTTAATCGTCTTAAAAGCTTTATAATTGGATGATTTTTCTTCCATTTACAGTTTTCTTCTTTAAATAAACTACTTAATGATCAATTCTAAAAGTTAAATAATAGTATATTATGCAACGTGCGGTAAACGGCATTTGACTCACGAGTTTATTTGACACGAGCAGAGCGAGTGTTTAATAAACGAGTGACTTAAAATGATTACCGAACTTGTTGCATACTATATTTTTCCTCGAACGTTAGTTTTTGGGCATATTTTCGCAAAACAACACGAATACATTCACTGACATAACCGTCAGAATTGACAAACGTCAAAATTCAAAGCGGAAATATCTCCGAAAACATCTGATTGCCCCCAGATCCGTGCGGTAAAATCCCAGAAATATCCGAAGTGGCTCGGATTCGTGGGAAAGGAAGCTGACGTGGTAAAGTGACGCTTTTCGCACGCTAGATCGGTGGGTAATTAGGTATTTTACAGAAGGGAACAGAAAAATACATTTCTCTCTGTTTACCGTACACAGTTAAAAAGGGACAAGAATAGCAGAACCGATCGGAACGATAAACGAATAGGTTGAATGGCAACTAGTAAATGTTTGGTTTGAAAGGTATGGAATTTAGTAAGCCGATAGTCTGTTATTTTTAATTTGTTAAATTGTAATTTTTTCGTGGCGGTAGTAGAAAAAGTATAGTATGCAACACGGTTGGTAAATTATTTATCTCACTCGTTTATTAAGTTCATAATTTTGCATATACTAAAATTGGGAGCACAAGAAGTGTTGGGAAATTTGCTAGCGGTTAAAAGGGAGCAGCTAAAGAAAATTGATTATTTACTGTTATTATTTTCTTTAGTCAGAAGTTCACAATGCGAAATTCGTTATAAATACGAAGAGAAAGTGTCCACGCATTAATTGTATACTTAACGATTCGAATCTTATTTTTGATCCTAAATATTACCGATTTTTAAAAATTATATTTTTGTTTTATTAAGGCAACACAAATAACAGAAATAAAACAATTAAATTAGAACAAAAAATGTTCAGATTTTCACAGTTCTTTATTAGTTTATGACAGCTGTTTCGGCCAGCCGTGCATGACAATATTCCGATATCTATATATGTAAACAGGTTAATTATAGGTGTAGGGTTATAAATTCGAATTGAATAAGGGAGACGCATTTTAATTAAAATTGGTCATTAAGTAATGGATTCCAATATCTCATTTTGTTAATCTCCATAGCTTCCAACAAATTTAGTTGTTTGCTTTTTGATTCATTATGAAAAAATATCAAAATTAGCTACAAACTTGTTAATGTTAAATGAATCTAATAGTTAGAATCCGAACTTCCATTTTTATACGCTCTTCAATGTTCGTTAAATATTCTACCTGTTTGTCCGATATAAAAGTCTTAGGACCAAATTTAGATAGATGTTTCAAAATTTTCTTGCTAGGTTCTCCTATATATTTTATTGTTTTATAGGGTTCGGTGTTTAATATGGGATAGATAAAGAGTTATTTCAAACTGCTTTTTAGTTATAATCTCATCTCTCGAAGTGGGTTCATAACCATTGTTCGATATTTTTTCTATTCGTACTTAATTCTTTTTCAACTTTTTCTGTGGAAGTGCTATCTTAAGAAGTCAGTGGATAAAAGAATAAAATTCAGCCATGTGTCAGAGTTTATGCTAAATAGAAAAATTTAATTTGTTCTCTAATCTAGTTATAGTGAAGTCCAGAAAGTTTGAAGAGTTATCTAGTTCCGTCCCCATGGTAAATTTTATACTGTTGTGTATTGAGTTAATATGATTCAAAAAGGACTACAGTTGTCTACCCGTTCCAGTGAAATAAACAAAAACGTCATCTATTTACTACTAAAGAAATCTCAAAAATCCGGAGTGTACAGGTTGAAATGTGGATCATGTTCCAAAATTTATATCTGACAAACAGATTGAACATTTAAGATACGCATTAACGAACATAAAAGAACGTATAAAAATAAAACTTCGGATTCTAACTATGCCATTCATTTAAAATCAGAAATACATAAGTTTGACGATAATTTTGACATTTTACATAATGAAAAAGAAAAAAACTGAATTTATTGGAAGCTATAAAGATCAACAAAATGAGATATTCGAATCTATTACTTAATGACCAATTGAATTCAAATGCGTTATTAAATTTAAATTTATAATCTTACACCGGAATTAAGAATCTAATATATATATATATATATATATATATATATATATATATATATATATATATATATATATATATATATATATATATATATATATATATATATATATATATATATATATATATATAATTATATAGATGTAAAAATATTGTCATGTTTGTTATAATAACTGTGAAACTCTGAACATTTTGGGTTTTAATTTAAGTGTGTTAAATGGATTTTCATCAAGTAATCATCAATAAAGTTGTATCGCCAAAATATTTTTTATGCAAGATAAGTTCAACAATGTTTTCACTTTATTTCGACAGTTTTGTCTCAACTGAGGTTTTCCGGCCCGACCAGTTTGGTATCGTCTTCGGGGAGAAATTCACAACAGCATGCTTGATATGGATAGTCGCACCTTAAGGTTTGTTTGTTGAACATGGTTCCCGGCGCACATTTCATTATGTTCCACGTTCCCGGTCCACATTGCAAAAAGGACCTGTTAACAAAAAAACTTGAAAATGATAACAGTATTTGGTATTTTTATTTTCCATCGATTTGGAAATCTATTTTCAATCTTAAACTAACAATCTAACGTTTTTACAGTCAAAATCATAACAACTACCAAAGTCTTCTTGATTAAAGTTCTAAAGTATTATGGGTGCTATTTTATTTGTTTAGTTTAGTTCGCCCTTTCTACTTATTTAACAATATACAGGGTGTCATTTATAAAAAACGACTTTTTTGGGAAAATTAAACTATTGATTAGGGTCCTTTGGAGTTCGTGGAAATAAAAACGTGTCGTTTTCACAAAACATCCTATAACTAAAACTATTGCAGATCTACACCTGGAGTTGTTATCAAAATGATTTTATAAAATTTGATTTCTGGATACCGGCATTACTTTTCGTCTGTCTTTTAAAAATAAGAGTTGTCCTTTGAAAATGTCGGATTTGGTCCACGCTGTGCTTAAACCAAAGTAGTCTGATGGGTTTATGACGTTTTACGAACAAATGTTTTATCTGGCACACAAACAAACGGTTTTATCTCAAGTGGAATTGACGAAATCTCACTGTTGGTTGATAACTTGATAAAAATTTCCAGTGATTTGGAAAATTAAATTTGAGACTACTGAGTTTCCGATTATTACGTTTCGATAGAAATATCATTAATTCGTTAAAAAAATCTGTTTTTAAGATTAACAAAAGATATATACGACATAGTTCCATAGAAAACCTTGAAACCAGGATCACAATTTAATCACTCCTTGGAGGAAATTGGAATCCCAGAGATCTCTGAACTTTGGCAGTTCCAAACAGTAGCCGCGAAGAGCATGATAATGTAATAATCAGAATCTATTTCAAACGAATTTTTTCATGTCACAAATATCAATGACCTATTGTACAATACAAGTCGAATTTTTGCGTAATATTTTTTATACGACCGAATTAAATTTAACAGTTTTAAAATAAAATATTCTCCACTTCTGTGTTTAACGAAATGGCAAAGCAATTTTAGCACTAGCGCAAAAAGTAATACTGTTGACACTCTCTTCGAAATTAGTAATGTGTATAAATAGTGCACACAGCAAGTTCGCAACTCAAGACCGAGGCTAGCAATGAAATAAAAATTTTGCAATAGGGAAGGCAATATTGAGAACTATTTTCTTCGGATTAAGTTATTATTATAATTTCCAAATTTTGGTCTTATCATCTACGTTAGAGTTTTGGTTTGTGAATAATATTGGCAGCTTTAAATTTAGAAATTATGGACTGAACAAGTTGCTCCATGTGATAGAGCCACGGAAAAAACTTGCTTGCATTCTGGGCTATTTTCTTTTTAACTACTTACACTTTGCTGATTTTGAGAAAGTACTGCCGTGAATTGTCAGTGGATATATTGAATAACGCAATGCAATTGGTTATAAACAAGATTTTAAATCTCGCGCAAGCACATGTCGAATGCACCTTCTCAAAAATTTATTTCATATTTGCTTCTCAAGTTCCGCTATTATCGTCATAGGAGGGCCTCTATACCTCTAGTAACTGTACGTAGAGCAGTAAATTAATGCAAATTCGAAGCATTAAAGCAAATGCGTAACATATTTTGACATGTTATTACCCGCAATCGTTGGGATTCGGGAAAATTCCCAGTTGTGGGAAACCGTTTCCATCTTTGCACAGCGATGACTTTGGATCTTGGTCCCACGAATTTTTTTTCGCAGCGTAGGTTTCGAAGATCTGGCAAGTTAGGGTATTTCTGTCGAAGTAGGTGTGCCTGGGACACCCGATAATATCGACTTCATTGTTTGGCAATGTTCTAATAATGTAATTGGGATTGGCTGGATCGATTTCCTGTACGGGCAGTACTGGATCTTCTTGTGACACTACAAAGCCTTTTGCATTTGCCACGAATATCAACACTGGGAGAATAAATATTATGAAATATCACATGATTACCTGTAAAAATGATATATACTGCATTACGAATGTAATATGAATTTCACTAGAATCAACTGAAAGAAAAGGATTTTTTTTTTCTGTCAGTAAGTAGATAATGAAAAAATACGTAAAGCAGCTACCGCAATGAATAAAAACTTAACTTACGTATGTTGGCAACAAAGAGGGACATTTTAATTTAGTATACTGCAACGAGGAGACTATAAATATGGACCGACATAGTCTCAGTAAGATTACGATCATTATGTTTACGATCCAAGTTATTCACAGTTCATTATAATCGATTTAATATCAGTGACGATTCTGATTATTTCCGCGCTCTCCATTGTAGTGGGATTGTAGACGTTTAAAAATATTTTGTTGCTTTTGTCACAATTCTGTTTTGCTAAATAATATGGTTTCACAGGCCGGTACTAAACACTTTCCATATTGTGATAATTATTTATTAAACAAATAGTA
This sequence comes from Cylas formicarius, assembly GCF_029955315.1. NCBI lineage: Eukaryota > Metazoa > Arthropoda > Insecta > Coleoptera > Brentidae > Cylas > Cylas formicarius. The sequence continues at coordinate 26,512,127 of NW_026844264.1, forward strand.
ATTGTCATTTGGTTTTCCGTTAAAAGAAAATTAATTTGTAATTGGAAAGATCAAATTAGTAATACTAATATACTAGTCTTATTTCATAAAATTTAGAATGTTTTTAAGAGTAATTTAGTTTGTATTTAAAAAAAGACTTAAATAAATAACTACTTGGTTTCGTTTGGACAGTTTATCACCTTAACGAGTTACATTAATTAATCACTCTATATATTATAATAAATAAATAAAATAAATAAATAAAGTAATTCTGTTTCTATCAATGATAATAGTATATATGTTTGATAAACGACAAATTAATTTCTAGTCTGTTTTGATCAGATGGATTACTGTCCATCATCAAGTGTAAAATAACGGGTAATAAACAGCGATCTAAGTTGTGTAATTATCTGCAATAGACACTATGGAAGTTCAAATTTCTTTTATTTTCTCACATTCAAGGAAACGATGCCATTTCTGCTTCTTCCTCGATAGGGTACTTTAAAAACCTATCGATTCTTTTGGTTGACGCAGAATTTAGTAAAGTTTGATGATGTGATATATCGAGGTGGGCCCAAGTCACCTGGCAGTCTTGAAAACAATGCATGTGTACATAATTTCGATCGAAATGATAAAAATCGGAGTCAAGTTTTCTTTACAAGAGTTACACGATTATGAAGCTTTTAAAGAGCGATTTAAAGAAAACTGTACTGATTCATTCCCAAACTGCAAGATGGTTTATGCCCATCTCTGTACAATCCTAATTCATCCCATAAGTGAATTTTGGGTCTCTAACTGTTTACTCATAATTTGAAAAATATGTAATATGTAGGAGTCGCGGATCAGTAGTCATGTTCCTGTTGTTTTTGAGCCATACGAAATGTCCAGTAATTTGATGACTATGAATTCAGGATGTGTTTACAATTTTTTTAGGTTATTCTGCTTTAGTTGACTTTGTATTTGTATTATTGCTGTTTTCCAAAATAATAATGAACATAGAAAAAGTATGTTTCATTATGCATTTTAATTTTAAAATTAAAATAGGATGATGCTATTAACTGCGTAGATCTTTCAAAATTTCGTGAGATTAAGTTTTTGAAGGTGTGTTTAGAAAATATCAACTTGGTATCTCCAACAATAAAGGCTCGGGCGGGGCGTACCTACAAATCGTGCAATAACCCAATATTTTCGTAGAAGTGACATTAAAAATAAAAACCTTAGAAAAATCTACTCCAGATCATTCAAATAATCGATTTATAGTAGCAACAGCAACATTATCGGCAAAAGAAAACTTTAAAAAATTAGTTTTATTTTATTTACTTTGCGGTCTACATGGAAATGTTATTGTACGAATATGCAAATAAGTGCTCCACTCAAGCCGGCGCAGAAAAAACTTGTTGAATTTGATTCGATTTTTGCCGGGTGTTCGCGTGAGGTTTAATGAGTTCGACCTCCTGGGGGTGAATATTCTGAAAGTGTTTCCAGTATGCCTATTAACCTACTACCAAAAACAACTGCAATACGATCGCCATGTCGAAGTCGGAGAGCGAAATCGTTGACTTAGAGGATCGAGATCCTCGTAATCTTAGCCAGCATATACAGGTAATACGTTTCAATTATTGATTTTTTCACAGCCATTATGGGCTATACGAAGTCAGTTGGAACAGCTTAAACACTGACATTGGTCATACGCGGCATCTTCTTTACCAAGGACGGGTGTTATATTAATTTATTTATTGCAACGATACAAAACTACTAAGTTCGGCATTATGGCATTAACATTTAGTTTTAATGCTATTTAAATTTTTATTAGTGATAAGTTATAAGGCATAGAACGACCATAACAAAATACAGTTCTTCTGTGATATACCCCTAAGTAGTAAATAATTGAAAATGTTAAATTTTAAGATTCTATTCGTAAGTAACTTAAGAAAGCCATATACTTTTCTCAAATCCACCTAATTCTCGGTAAAAATAAAAGATAATTCCAAAAAAATGGGTTAGATCCCTTAACTTTTTACTTAACCCGAAACCTAAATTGAGGGTGGAAATAAGACAAAAAAGTAGCACACTTTATATCTGTGAAGGTAAGTGGGTATTTATGTTATAATACGAACAAATTCTAACGCTCCCTTTCAAAGTACTCCAAAATTTTAAGTTGAAACGAACTCTTTTAAAATTTAACAATATCAATTTGGCAAAAACCGAAAAAAAATTATGCTTTAGATTTCATTCAGTAAATTTAAAATAAGCGATTTTAATGTAAACGAGCTTATGTTGTCTGTGTCTTTTTCTTAACACCCACTGTAAATGTCACTGGATTTTTGTATTTGATTTAATATTACGATGATTTAGTATGGCGTTCATAACAATGGATGGTAATAAAAAAATGCTTTAATTTTGCGCAAATGAATCGATTGCTGGAATGTACACAAAATATCACTTTTCGTTTTATTGTATATATCGGAAAACGGGAGGGATTTACTTTAAGTGTTTGGAAAACCAAATAAACAGGGTAAGTTTTGTCGATGTTTAGTGAACGAAAGTCGGAAATTATTAAACTTACAGACAGAGTTCGTTAAATAAAGTTTTGCAATTCTGTAAGCTTGATTTAGGCTTCTCAAAAATTGCATGTCTTACTTGATATTTAAAAAAAAAAATAAAGAATTTAGTCCGTTTTTCTAAATCAAACCTTATTGATTGCAAAGCGTAAAAAATAAAGTAAGAGAAGAAAACATTTTGACTTTTAATTATTTAGCATTTAACTACCTACGAAATCGCAACTGATAATTTAAATTAAACTAAATTAAAAAATAATTTATAATTAAAATTATATACAGTTTTAATGACTTTTTGTTAAAATACTTTTTATAAATACTATTGAAAATAACTATACCTTCTTAACACTAGACCTAAATACGATCAAAAGAAAAATAATGTTAATAAACAACCTAAATATTTGGTTTCTATAGAAACTGTAGGGATAAGGTATGAAATAGATAATCAGCATACGACGTTCATTTTTTAGAATTTATGTAAGTGGTGTTAATATCGTTAGTGAATTCGTTTTTCTTGGAATTATTTCTAACTAGGGTTTCAGAAAAAACCCTTAATATGTGTTATAACACCGGAATGCAAAATTCTGTAATAAATCGGACGCGATATATTATGACTATGGTAATTATGTAAAAGTTTTTCTTTACGCTTTTTTCCTTAGATTCGGTTTTCTCGAGCAATGGATTTTTAAATCTGAAACATCGATCAAAACTCACACTATATATGAGATGCACCAACAAGAGTTGGCCAAAATTTTGCCAATTATTGTTCTCATTATAAGAGCATTTCAGGTATCTTGGAGTGATATCTTTGGAGAGCCAGGGTCTATCAGAAGTCCGGAATGTGCCTGGAGCGTCAGCCAGCACTGTTTCAAATTATCCAGAAATGTTGTCTATATATGTTTTACTGTTTTGTGCGCTCCCGTGGTATCTTGTATCATGGGTGCGTGTTTCGCTTGCATTTCGTTCCAGGTGAAATTTCGCTGCCATAGTTCAAATATCAAACTAAAAATATCAAATGTTTTCTAGTATATTTGGTGTCTTAACCCGTGCTTGAGGTTATGGAAGATCTCTTGTGGTGCTACAAGGAATTTTGTAAAGGGCGTGACAAACGGAATCGTCATCCCATGCGCAGAAGCGTGCGGTTACGTATTATCGCAGATAAGGGTAAGGACTAGCGTGATGTCGGATGAAAAAGAAGAAAATGTTGAGTTCTTAATTGTTTAATAAAATTCACCGGTACAATAAAATTGCTAAATTTAACAGTGTATCCTTTTTGCTGCATAGACGTCGTATTAATTGTAACAATGTACCTGCCATTGTGCTTATATTTTAATCATTCCGCAACTACCCGGTGTTTCGGAGACTCCTGGTAATAAAGCAACACATGCTTTTAAATTATTGTTGAATACGTGTTGCATAGGACACTTAAGCAACTGACGACTTCTACCAAAGCAAGAGAAATAGGTGAAGCAGTCGTTTGGATTTCCAACGTAATCATTCCGATTCGTCCTGCAGATCGCGTTAGCTAAAATATTTTTTTATGAATTGCTACTTGGAAAATTCGATCAAATAGTCGTTAAGTGCCACAATCGAACCACTCTATGTTAAATGTTGTGCATGGGGAGAATTTTTTTTTGGGAAAATGTAAAACTGAATATCGAAAAATGTCAAAAACAAGGTGGTTTATAGAAAACAAAATTGTATTTTGGCGATTTTACGTAGATTTACATAGATCTGTTGCCCTAATTTGCTGTTTTTGAAAAAAAAAACGAAATTATTTATTATAGTTTGAACAAGTCTATAACAGCTCCATAATAACTTAAAAAAGTGATTTGCTGAGCTGTCTTTAAAAGTTTTTGGTGGTGGATATAATTAATTATCGAAGAGTTTTACTAATTTAATGCTTTTGTTGTGTTATTTTATAAAATGTTAAATATTGTTCGTTGCCAAATTAATGTTTATATAGTCGCTACGATTTGTGATGGCAATAAAATGCCAGACAGAATAAAACAGATTGTTCATCTTGCCTCTACTTTTACTTCGACAGATGTTGTTCCGCCCTAAATGTTTATCTGACGAATTTAAGACAGCCGTCACTAACGATCACAATTATATTACTTGGGAGTAAGAGAGATAGAATTAGTTGTACTAGGCATTTGTTAAATTAACTAGTATGATATGTGAATATTTAAGTAGCCGAATGTGCATGAAAAAATTATGATAATTTGTTAAATCAAATATTGATAGTAGATATAGGTACCATACCCTATAAAATATAATTTTCCAAGATTATTTATACAAATAAATCATTTTTAGTTTGTGTTTGTGAAATATCTTCATCATGAGACCCACAAATGAAACTTCTACTATCAGAAAACGACCCTGTGTCTACATTAATAATCATTATTCCTTTATAATATTTTCTGTATGTGTTATTAATTCAACTGATAAAATTTTCCTTGGCAACTATCTGGGAAGCTGCTTTGCCTCACTTACAATATAAAATTATTTCGTCTGTAGCATACGGCATTGTTTTGTAATTTTTGACAATTTTTTTTAACTCACATTTTAGACCATTTTCTGGGTAATTAATTAATCCGTTTACTGCGGAGCCAATTGATAATTTCTTCTTTTCTTGTTGATGCATTTGGTACACTTTCACTAAGTCTAGAATGACTAGCGCATTATCCATAATAATTAAAGACGGACTTTCGAGTTTCGGCAGTAGTTTTTCAAATATGCAACCCTGTTTTGTAGTGGAAGCTACTATAATTCTCCGGTATTTCGTGCTATCTCTGTCTGGTGTACGACACTGGCGTAACAGAGGTAGAACACTGACAAGTAAATGGGTGTGTTTTGTCATCCTTAGTATACGACTGGAAGCAGGTAAAACACTGAGGCACGTTCTGCATTGGTTTTATAGCCGACTATGACATCGCAAATCGTACCGGCTATATTACTGACATTAAATAGTTTTTTTCAAAAATGGAAGACTATTTCTGTACATCCCCACAAGCTTATTAGTATACTATGCAACAACAGGCAAGGACGTTTTGGTCTTGGTTTATTTATGCACGAGCAGAGCGCAGCGGAGCGAGCGTCTTAAGAATTTTATAATCTTGTTGCCGACTACACTTTTTCTGCTACCGTTAGTACGAATATATTAGCCGGGTGTGAAGTATCGAAAATAATTGAAGTGGTCCGCAACAGCCTTTAAGGAAACGAACCCTTAATGTAAGATTTTGCGAACGTCTGACCAGTGGTATTTTAGAGTAGCGATTTGAAAAGGGAATTTGCGATGTAGATTTCAAATTCTTATACCTGAATCAATTTTACGCACGGCTACATCTGGTTGTTGAAACCCAGGTTTTGGCCTCGATTTACAATCCACCAGGCTGTTCCACCTGCAAGTCTTTCTTTCCTCGTCCCAAAAGTAGCTGTAGGGACATTTCAAGCTGACTAACCTCCTACCGAAACACATGTAGAATGTGGAACAATCTTCAGGATCCGCGAAGGCGAAATAATATTCATTGTTAATGCAGATAGGTGATTCGCTACCTGTAAATGAAATTGAGGCATTTTCCAGCAAAAGCTTTTATATATATAAAACATTCGTTGAGCGGTACTCCGGTTTCTTTGACAATGAGTTTTTTTGAATAGTGAGTTTTTCCAGTCCGTTTCTTCTGACAACATGTCCAAAAAAGGATGTAATTCACTCGGAGACGATGGAGTGCACCCTTTTTTTAATCTTTAACTGATTTAAAATTGATTCGTTCGTTCTTCTTGATATGCCCAGCATCTTTCGTCAGCAACACATTTCAAAAGCATCAATAGCACGTTTGTCTGTTTCCTTGAGTGTCCAGCACTCCGATACACAAATGAAGACTGAGAATACCAAGGTTTTGATGAGTCGCATCTTTGTAGACAGGGCTACCGCTGACGCCTTTTCAATTCCGCTGTGCACCCCCCTGAATTCGTTATGAGAGAACTAAGATACACTAACTGATTAACGACATATATACCATTTATTTCCTTGATTTATTTCGTTATCTTTGTCTTTAATCTGTTAATGGTCAGTCCTGCCTCGCGACTAGCCATCTCGACTCACTGCAACAGTTCCATTAGTTCTTGCTCGTTGCTGGCAAATAAAGTAGTATCGTCAGCATACCTAAGATTGTTTATTATTCGTCCTACCACCCACAGAGATACCTCCTTCCCAACATTCTGTGACTTTGCGAATTATATACTCGCCATAGATGTTAAAAAAAGTGGACTCACAACGCAGCCCTGCCTTACTCCCTTACCAACGCGGAAGGATTCGGTCAATCCCAGATTGACTTCGACTTTCGCAGTGTTATTTCGAATAGGCCTTTTAGTAGTTTAGTCAGGTGTTCTGGGGTACCCATTTGGGAGAGATACTCCCACATATCCTGCCATCTAACACGGTCAAACTCTTGGCTATAGTCTATAAAACAGATAGAGGTAGTGACATTAAACTCTCGTGATTTTTCTATTATTTGCCAGATATTAAGGATTTGCTCTCTGGTGCCACGACCAGCAACAAATCCGGTCTGTTTTTTGGGTTCCTCGGGCAACAGGTGTACCTTAAGTCTCTCCAGAATTAGCTGTAGCATTATTTTACTCGCATGAGGTATCAACGCGATCGTGCAAATTTCTTTTGAACCTTTCTTATGTTGGGGAATATACACAGAGGTTGTCCAGTCCTCTGGCCATGTACATGTGTGTACAGTAATGTTACATCTGTCTCTCCTGTAGCGGTGATCATTTCAAGTGTTAAGTATACCTTGGGGATTTATATGTTTTAAGTTTATTAAGGGCTGCTTCAACTTCTGCTCTTAACACGCCGGGTTCAGAATCTAAAACATTTGCTACCTCCTCTGCTATACCTTCCGTTGCTTCCGGATGAGCCATAAGTTGCTGACCATATGATTTCCATCGTTTCAGTATTTTATTTGTATCCGTTAGGATTATTCCATCTTCCGATCTTATACTATTGTGGTTTGGGGAGAATTTTCGCGTTCTTCAGTTCTTCTTTATTGATCTTCATAAATAGATATCTGGTCTTATTTTTGTTCTGATTTGCTTTGATTGCTTGGCATATATTGTTTAGATATTTGTTTTTGTCGCCTCTGCACATTTGTTTGACCGTTTTATGGTGCATAGCATATTCCTTTATAGTTTTTTCGTTGGTCAGTCCTTTAGATTTTAGTTCCTTTCTTGTTTGAACTTTCCGCCACGTTTCGTCCGAGAGCCATACTTTTCTGTTGCCGCTCTGCGCAGGTATTAAATTATCACTTGCATCGGTAATTGCACTTGTTATCTTTTCCCATTTAGAGTTTGAAGTTTCATCTGTGTTGGTGGTGATTTCCCGTAGATTGTTTATGGCTAGATCTTTATATACGGTGTTTTCCTTCAGTGACCTATTCGGGTGATTAGTTTTGACCCCGAGTAGCGCCAATTGCTAGTTGGATCGTCCGACTTGTTAAATTTTCTAATGCTTCTATCCATGATTGTTTCATCATTCATGATGATTCTTATATGTATCGTGATGCAGTGGTGTCCCTCTTCCTTTTGCATATAGCGAAGGCATATGTATAAAGAAATATGAGATTGCAGCATTTTTACGTAGGTATAAAATTATTACAAAAAAAAATACCATTAGAATTATCCAAAAAATTAGTCAAAAATACAAAGTGAACCTCGGCAATTGATTAAAATAATATGGATTCAGAAGAATGACATTGGCAAAATAATTTAACATTAACATTTATAGTAACAAACCATCTGAAAGCTGAATAAACAATGGCAAAAAAACTCACCCGTTGTTGGATTACGTGTATAAATGTCAGTCGCTTCTGAAATTTATTAATTGTAAAGCCTAATTAAAATGAATCAAAGGAAACAAAGTAAGTTAAATAATGCGAAATAACTGTAGGACTAATAATATATATATATATATATATATATATATATATATATATATATATATATATATATATATATATATATATATATATATATATATATATATATATATATATATATATATATATATATATATATATATAGAAAAAACCTATTTAAGCACTAGACAAAGATAGAAGAATATTGAAACAAGACATTTTTAATGGCAAATACATGAAATAATCATATTTAATAATACTCACCCGAAGGTGGAAAATATGAAAAATAGTACTCACCTGTAGGTGAATTATGTGTAGAGATATCACTACCATCAGTCGTTTCTAAAATTTAATATTTATAAAATGTATTGTTACAAACTAAAAAATAACGTTAAAAACGTGTGGAATAGGTCTGTTCTTTAATATATATTTTCATGTCTTCTAGAGTGTTTATAATCAATATATGCACCCTACAAAGGTATAATAATCTTGAAGAAAAAGATTTTGAAACAAAAATTGTATAGATGAAAAAAACTACGTCGGTTGTGAAATTTAATATTTATAAAACTAAAACAAAGAGTGCAGGTCTAGTGAACAAAGAAAAGCAATATTCACCTGTTGGTGGATTACTTGTAAAGATGTCGCCATTATCTGTGGGTTCTGAAATTTAATATCCGTAAAAAATTATATTCACAAACCGAAGAAGTCTAGGGAACACAGAAAAATAATACTCACCTGTTGGTGGATTACTTGTATAGATCTCGCCACCATCGGTCCGTTCTGAAATTTAATATCTATAAAATTTACACTCACAAACCAAAGAGTGAAAGTCTAGGGAACAAAGAAAAACTCACCTGTTGGTGGATTACTTGTAAAGATGTCGCCACCACCGGTCGGTTCTGAAGTTTAATATATATAAAACTTATATTCACAAACCAGAGAGTGGAGCAGAAGTGAACAAAGAAAAATAATATTCACCTGTTGGTGGATTACTTGGAAATATGTCGCCATTATCTGTGGGTTCTGAAATTTAATATCTATAAACTTATACTCACAAACCAAAGAGTGGAAGTCTAGTGAACAAAGAAAAATAATACTCACCTGTTGGTGGACTGCTTGTATAGATTTCGCCACCATCGGTCGGTTCTGCAATTTAATATCTATAAAACTTATACTCACAAACCAAAGAGTGAAAGTCTAGGGAACAAAGAAAAACTCACCTGTTGGTGGATTACTTGTAAAGATGTCGCCACCACCGGTCGGTTCTGAAGTTTAATATATATAAAACTTATATTCACAAACCAGAGAGTGGAGCAGAAGTGAACAAAGAAAAATAATATTCACCTGTTGGTGGATTACTTGGAAATATGTCGCCATTATCTGTGGGTTCTGAAATTTAATATCTATAAACTTATACTCACAAACCAAAGAGTGGAAGTCTAGTGAACAAAGAAAAATAATACTCACCTGTTAGTGGACTGCTTGTATAGATTTCGCCACCATCGGTCGGTTCTGCAATTTAATATCTATAAAACTTATACTCACAAACCAAAGAGTGGAAGTCTAAGGAACAAAGAAAAACTCACCTGTTGGTGGATTACTTGTAAAGATGTCGCCATTATCTGTGGGTTCTGAAATTTAATATCTATAAAACTTATACTCACAAATCAAAGAGCGGAAGTCAAGGGAACACAAAAAAACACACCTTTCGGTGGATTGCTTGTATAGATTTCGCCACCATCGGTTGGTTCTGAAATTTAATACTTATAAAACTTAAACTCACAAACCAAAGAGTGGAAATCTACGGAACAAAAAAAATACTCACCTGTTGGTGGTTTACTTGTATAGATGTCGCCACCATCGGTCGGTTCTGAAATTTAATACTTATAAAACTTCTACTCACAAACCAAAGAGTGGAAATGAATTGAACAAAGAAATGCAATATTCACCTGTTGGTGGATTACTTGTATAGATGTCGCCACTATCTGTGGGTTCTTAAATTTAATGTCTATAAAACTTATACTCACAAACCAAAGAGTGGAAGTCTGGGGAAAAAAATACTCACCTGTTGGTGGATTACTTGTATAGATGTCGCCACCGTCGGTCGGTTCTGAAATTTAATATATATAAAACTTATGTTCATAAACCAGAGAGTGGAGGAGAAGTGAACAAAGAAAAATAATATTCACCTGTTGGTGGATTACTTGGAAAGATGTCGCCATTATCTGTGAGTTCTGAAATTTAATATCTATAAACTGATACTCACAAACCAAAGAGTGGAAGTGAAGTGAACAAAGAAAAGCAATATTCACCTGTTGGTGGATTAGTTGTAAAGATGTCGCCATTATCTGTAGGTTCTGAAATTTAATATTATTATTATTACTTGGATAGATGTCGCCACCATCTGTCGGTTCTGAAATTTAATGTCTATAAAATTTATACTCACAAACCAAAGAGTAGAAGTAGAGGAACTAAATAAAAATATTACTGAAATTTAATATTTGTATAAGTTATACTTATAAAACCAAGGTAAGCTAATTATTTTGAAAATATGAAATCTTGTATTCACCAGAAGTAGATTTGTGAATTTGAATCATAAGATTTTTAAAGTCAAATGGTTTTAAAGTCAAGTGGTAAAAATAAAATAACTATGCTTAATAATACTCACCTGTTAGTGAACTGCGTGTGGATATGTCACCACCGTCAGTCGGTGATGACATTAATATTTAGAAAACTTAAACGTATAATTCAAATGGTATAAATGGAATACCGTAAGCAAATTAATGTGAAATAGGTGTACAACTTGTCCCTTCTGAAATATGGTGTTTGATATGCACTAGACAAACATATGGTAGGCTTAATACATAAAATTTTTAATGCCCAGTGGTACAAATGGAACAAACTATTCTAAATAATACTCACCTGAGCGTGGAATATATGAACTGGTGTCGGTACGGTCAGTCGGTTCTGAAATTTGAGCCTTATAAATCTTATTTACAAATATGTTATACATGTACATATATTTACAAATTGAACAGTGAAAGTCGAATAAAAAAAGTAATATCCATCAGTTGGTGTATAAATGAATCAAGGAAGTTAAGTAATGTGAAATAATTAGATAATTTAATTTAAATATAATAATTAGATAAATGTTCCAAATATAAAATACAAAATCAGAATTCGGTATTTCCTGGTAAATTTGAATTTGGAAAATGCTATACACAAATTAGGTTTAGTTTGGATAAATTATGAGGCAAATACCAACACTTGAACGCCTGGCTCCAAATGTAGATTCTTTATAAAATATATGCAAAATTTGCATTTTTCATTGCATTTAGATATCAAATAATAAATAATGGAAGGAACTAAACTACTCACCCACAGATGGAGCATCTGTAGTGCATTCTGGACGATGAGTTGGCTCTGCAATATAATTGTAACTTCTTAACTTCTTTGAACGTTTAGAAAACAAGTGCCAAATGCATAAAAAATAAAAATTGCACAATAGTAAAGTACTTATCTTCTTGAATTTGTACGATGTTTGGTGCAGTTGATGCAAACCAAATTTTCAAAAACTTGAATATCTACTTAATATAAAAAATATTAAATTAACAAATTGGTTTGCAAAACTACCCTCAATGTCGAATGAAATATTAATTTTCGGATGGTATTCAGTTTTAATTGAAAAAATTATTCTTGACAAGGCGCTCCACTTGAAAAAAAAAAGAAAACGATGAGAAAGGTGTTCTTACCGTTTTCGCAATTGCAGTCCGCTTTTTTCATATCGTTCGAGATTTCTGAAACGAATGTTATTTAAATATGGAAAAATGAAATAAAGACATAGAATTTTTCACCCTGTCGTTTTCCTTACCTACTTTAATGTTAGGGATCTGTGGCAGTGAATCTGGTAACCCTAAAATGGAAAACCAATAATTTTGGTTTAGTGTGCACATTTATTTCTCGCCATGTCACAGTATTACATATAAAGTATTAATAACTAGAAACTAGCATCTAGAAAAAAACCAGAAAAATAATAAATAAAAATAAAAATACAATTATAAATACCAACTAATATTCTGATCCAGGAGACATCTGGCGTGTTTTCCTGAACGCAATCTGAAAGCACACTGGTTATTGTACTACATAATAATTTAACTGCCTTGACTTACCACTACTCGTCGATGCACAAGGCGGTTTTACTTTTGTACTTGAAGGCACTGCTAAAATAAAAAATTGAGGCAATTCAATTATATTCTATCCTTTTAATTTTGCTATAAATAAAATTGCGTTACTATGAAAGTAGTAAACTATCAAGGAATCAATCAATCAAAGATTTGGCCAAATAGATTTTCTATATGCCAGCTTGATTTCTTCTTCAATCCCAATTAAGTTACTTGATAAAGGAAACGTACCAAAGCAAGTAACCAGTTCTTATCTCTACTTCACCATTATTTTACAGAATAAAATCAACCAATATAAAGTCACAACGATTAGATCAAACACGAAACACTATCAGGACGAATTAATACATTAAATCATGGGTTGGCAGTACAAGCTAGTTATTATTTGTTAATTTAAAAATGAATAATCACTGATATAATCAAGAAGTCTATAGCACCAGATAAAAGGAGATTTGTTGCAAACAACCAGGGTTTTATTTTCACAGCTAGTAATTTCTGCTTGTACGTGAAGAAATATCGTATATTTGATATCGGAAAAGGATTTGGTTCAAATCGAGAGGGTTGTGATAAAATTTTACGCACCCAAAAAATCTACCTTAACAAAGTTTACTGTAGAACTAACTCCTTCAGTTATTTATATATATATATATATATATATATATATATATATATATATATATATATATATATATATATATATATATATATATATATATATATATATATATATGTATGTATACATAATAATTATTATGTTAACTATTGGAAGATTCAGTTTCAAATATTAAACAACACATTAATTTAGTTATATCAACTTGCCATAACATTCCACAAAAAGAAGTAATACCACTATATGTGTTAACATGTCGCCTACACTAAAGCAGGCAATGGTCAATAAAAGCGACTAACTTATCGAATGCAAAACAATAACTGATTACAACGAACAATTGTAATAATTTTTTTGTCTGAAGCTGGAATGGAAGGCCAGAAAAGGCTATTACAGTTGAGTAATTTTATAAAACCTTTGTCTTCTCATAAAAATCTGATTTCCCATAGTTTGCTAACTTGTTTATCTTTTTTAAATTTAGTAGGAATAAGCTGGTTGGCTTCATTTTACTAGTTCCCGTCTACCGAGTATAGAATCTTTTAGTGTTTAATGTAAATTTAATTGTAACCCCAACAAAAACAGTTGAACAATATTTAGTACAATAATTCGAAAAACAGTTAACGTGAAGTACCCATTTCCATAACTTAAATGCATGAGCACCCAAATTCATATAAGCACAAAATGTCTCCAATTAATTAATGGATGTAGATTAGAAATCTTTACGGATCTCATTTGTGTATGGAAACTCTTAATATGTTTAAATCCTAATTTTATTATACATTTCCTTTTGTATTGCAGTTTAAACTAAGTTGACTTAAGGTCGACATCTGTCATTTGACAGAACAAACTGCTCCTATAAAAATTACTGCGAGAGAAGAGAACCAGAAGGAATTACTTCACATTGAGGCACTGCTCGATAGATGGCGCCAGCTACACAAAGTGCATCTGATTATAAACGAAATGCTTTTCACACCAAATTTAATGGGTGTAGCTACCGGAAAGTTCAGCTTGCAAAAAATCGAGTGAATTTTCTACATTTTGTGATAAGAAAACATAACAAAATTTATTCCCAACTAAAAGTAACTATTAAATGAGGTAACAAAATTAATTCAAAACCTAAAAGCAGTACCATGTGATTATGTTTATATGTATTGTAATGTAATGAGCAATATGAGCAATAACTGATGAACTAAACTACTACAGTGCTCGGATTACATGCATATTTTCGAAATATGTCGTTGTAGGGTATTTGATTTAACGTAAATCTATATAGACAGGTATTTTTATAGCCTTCACCGAAAATTCAATTCAAATACCACTAAATCGAAAATAATAAACATTTCTAAACATGTTTATATCCAAAGTACAGAAGCAAAAATTATCAATTGAAATCTACTGGTGCCGTCATTCTCTTTGTGTAAGTGATAAAAGTGCTTCTGGTATCTGCCTCACACTGTCTTCAATAACTTTAAATTGAAATAACCAACATTTTCACATAGTTATTCTCGTCAGATTTAATTTTCTAACTTATTTATAAGGATCACCTTCCACAAGATAATTTTATATTTATTTCAATAGGACAGGAAATTATACCAAAATATATCTAAGAATACATTTATGTGGGATTTATGATTTAGTACTACTAAACCTTTAATGTAAAATTTTGCAGGTTAACTATTTCCATGTAATAAGTAAACGTGTTACCCAGATATTTTACAAAATTTGGGAATTAAGAAAGCGAAAACAATTCCAAAATAACCTAAATTCATATTTTACAAATATATTGAAGGTTTTCGGCTGCCGTTAAAAATTCTCCACTCTTATCTTGGCCACACTGTAGATAGAAGACTTATAAATGCAACTGACAATCTTGTTCATTATCATATGTTTTCGACTATATTTTTGGCTAAATGGGGCTACGAATAAAATAAAAAACTGGTATAGCGACCATCTTTGAATAGCAAAAACTGTTTTACGGCTTTGAAAAAAAAGAATTCATATGGCAAATTTCCTTGCACTCTCTCCAGTGATAAGTAAGCTCTTTACTTCGTAATCGATCAATCACAATCATCGATCGACGTCAGAAAGTTGTTTTTTTCGCAAAACAATAAGCATGACATTAGAATATTTGATTTGCAGAGCGTGACATCCTCTCATCGTTTGAAGCGCTATTAATAATGGACTGAAATTCACAAAGGTCTTCTATTATACAATTTTTTAATGTAAAACACAATCTCTCTAAATTAAGTGCCAACTTTTTCCATAACGCTGTGTTCAAAATATCATGGAAAAATACTAAAAAAAACTGCATGCTGAAAAATTCTTACTCTATCATTGAAAGGTGAGATAATCAGCATGTTCATATCAACTTTTTTGTGGCAATAATTTCCTCCTCGAGTTACTAACCTTTCCAGACACCCTCGTGACGCTATTAATGAATTACAGTCTGGAATTGCAGGAAATGATAATGAATTGATTGACAGGTTTTGTCTTAGTGAGGTCAACAACTTGCAAATAGAATATATTAACTGCCATGAGCTGGTTAGGGAATAAAAGTTGCAAATGTGAGTGATTTTGGTGATCGCCCTTTTGAAAGTCCTGTTTGATTTGACAGTGGAGGATAATCGATATCATTAATAGAGTTCCAACTTGCTCCAATGCTTTTTATATTAACAAAAGAGATGGAATTTTAATTAATTAATCTTAATTAATTAAATCTTAATATTTTGGGAGTTTAAGTGTTAGGATAGATAAATCCAGAACTCATCAGTAAAAGCACACTTATTTAGGAGGTCGTCTGTCTTTGCACTCAATTAACAATTAACACAATTAATTGATTCATAAATTAATTAATTGATTTGTTGCAATCGGGAAGTTAATGTTTCTATTACAAAGTAAGTAATTGAAGGAAGTGAACATTTTTTTCTGTAAAGAAAAAGAGTATTTTTTCAAGCAAAATTCTTCCGAACAACTTATTTCAATTGCTGGAATTGCAGCTTGTAACTTGGTGTCGTGTCTTACAAAAAAAATTGTTTTGCAGCTCCCATTCACTTTTTTGCGTTAAATTGATGACTGTACCAAATGTCAAACGTTATAGAAAGCAAAATACTCGAGTTAAAATATCGTTTAGATAAGCCTGAAGTGTTTATACTAATTAATTAGGAAAACATTCTCGCATCAGTTAGTGTATACTGAGACCATGGCCCTCGTAGCGGGCTCCTTGCCGATCACGGCAAATCTGCCTACGAATTATGAATACTACACGTCAGGCGGTATTAACAGAGGCCTTAGCGCGGACCAGAGTTATTTCACGCTCAATGACAAGCTCGTAAGAATTTATAGTGGAGCTATGCACTATTTCAGGGTCCCGAGGGCGTATTGGAGAGACAGGCTAAAGAAAATCAGGGCGGCTGGCTTGAACACGGTGGAGTCTTACGTGCCGTGGAACTTGCACGAGCCCGAGACAGGTTGGCTTAATATTTTGCAATTTATATTTCCAAATTTATAAGCAGCATTTGCTTTAGGACTGACATAAATATCGAGTTATATATTAAAGAAAAATAATAAATTATAGCAGGGTGAGTAAATGGCCGCGCGGGAATATTTTTTTCTATTCCCATCTGTAAAATATCCAATTGCACACCGATCTAGCGTGCGGGAGGTGTCACTTTTCCACGTCAGTTTCGTTTCCCACGGATACGAGCCACTTCGGGCATTTCCGGGATTTTACCAAACGGGTTTGGGAGCAATCGGATGTTTTTGGGGATATTTCCCACGCTTTCAATTTTGACGTTTGTCAATTCTGACGGTCTTGTCTCAAAAAAAGTATAGTATGCAACACGTTCGGTATACTTTTTAAGTCACTCGTTTATAAAACAACAAGTAAATCTTGCGAACTTGACAACCTTTAAGCTAAATTTTCTCTGATTTTTTAAATGGATCACTCTGTATCTAACTACGTTGCTGTCTTCGGCTGTTTCCACTCTACTACTTTTGCTCAGATTTTTGTAATTGATATGTTCATTTATATTAATTAATTAAATAATGAATATTTTATAATATTTATTTTTTATTTTCTTTGAATATTTACACAATTGTTACGGGCGATATATTTATGACTTCGTGATTGTTTTTGAATTTTATTCCCACTCTACCACCTTTTTGGAAAAAATGAAGAAAATAAACAATATTTAATCTTCTAAAAGAACTTTAATATAGTAAAATGCACAAGTTAGTATTTGGGGGGGGGGGGGGGGTTCAAAAATCTTGCTAACTTCGACAATAATTGCATTTTTATAATTGCAGAATCCATATTAAATACTGTAATTACTATTTTAAAAACAATTAAATGAGATCTTTCTATAATATTTATAAATAACCATACATATTTTTTCAACTGTATAGTTAAAGATATAGCAATGTTATCATTTTTTAATATTTTTTACTCAACCAGTATATTAATTTTATATTTTCTACTTTGATAATTACATACAAGTGGATTTAAGTCTTAATAACCAGCACTATAAGAGTTGGTGGGGTTGCACATTTATTTTGCTGTTTTTTAAAACATAACCAAGTGATTGAAATTATATCATGACATTGCGATTATGAACTAGGCAGGTACTCAAATTATTATGTGACATTCCAATTTATTATTTAGCCACTTTAATAATGTAGATATAGATCCACTACACTAAAAAAATAAATTAAATAATTAAAAGTAATAATAAGTTTGAGCGATTTTTGGCATCTTTACAAGTTTTTAAGTTATGATTTATTTCTTCAAAAGTTTGATGTTTTTTGGGTGTCCAGTTGATTTCTTCAACTTCCAATTTGAATTCTTTTTGAACCTAAACCCATGAGAACTGCTTTCAATATTCATTCAAAAGATTAAGTGTAAACAGTAGCACACTAGCAAATACAAATTTTATTGAATTCTTTACAGTAATTCCTTACAAAAAATCATAAATAACTTTTAAAGATCCTGTACGTCAAGTTTGGCAACCAAAAAGGCACACTAATTCAACAATTTTAAAGTCTTTTTGATGAAGTTGAAAAGTTAAAATTTGTAGGTTAATTTTTAAAATTAATTAATGAGATTAGTGGATTGATTCGCGGCATTCTGTTTAGTTTTTGGTTAGGTTCGCTAGTGCGAAAACGCCGATCAAAATCACATAAAGAATTTTATAATATTGAGTTTATCCGACTGTATCCTAGAAGTGACCTACATATCCGGTAAGATTTATGAAGCCTCTTCCTTTAAGCGACTATATATTAATCATAAATGAATAAACATAACAACTTGTCTTCGTTAAACACCGCTCAGGCATGACAAATGCTCTTTCATCGTTTAGCAACTGCTCATGCATTATCCATCGGCTTTTTGGGTTCCATTCAACAATTTCGAAAACTTTTCATTTGTTTTGCTAAGGTAGTAACGCTTGTAGGCAAATTTGATTTTGGAAACGGCGGCTCGGAGATGGAAGATTTTCTGCACCTCGAGGAATTTTTGCAGACTGCAAAAGAGGAAGACCTTTTTGTCATTTTGAGGACCGGCCCTTATATATGCGCAGAATATAATTTTGGCGGGTTTCCGAGTTGGTTGTTGAGAGAAGAAACCGTCGGATTTAGGACTTCCGAACCCACTTATATGAAATATGTAACCAGGTACACTTACAGGACCCTAAAATGAAATATGTAAAGTAAGAAACAAAATTTGTGGACTGTTTTCACCGTACTGAATTTGCAAGACCATAAAAGATTTGCATTATTGGAGTCATTTGAAAACTTTTTACACACAAAGTGCTACATCGGCAAAGCAATTTTTTTAAATTGCATTTTTTTTTTTGGTATTTTACGTACCTTGCTGAAGTATGAAATCAAAATAAAAAAATCAGGTGCGTATGGCGTCTATAAGAAATTTTGGATTTCAATTTAAACAGCAACAGTCAAGTCAAGTGCCAGTCAAGAAATGTTGTTTTCCCCTTTTTTTAGTTATACAATTCTTCTAAAACATTTACAATGTTTTAACTTCAACAACAGCAATTTATTTTAGTAATGTTATCATATTTGTATTATTATATTATGAACTTATAAAAATTTTTGTTTCTTTGGAGTGTCGATCGGTTTATTTGCAACCCCTCCTTCCTAGAAATCCTCTATGTTGCTTAGAATTTTGTATTATCTATTTCAGATACTTTAACGTTCTCCTCACACTATTGGCAGCTTTTCAATTTACCAAAGGTGGACCCATCGTCGCGTTCCAAGTTGAAAATGAATACGGTAACCAAGAATATGGGGATGTGTTTCAACCGGAGAAAGCGTATTTAGAGCAACTACGGCAACTTTTTATCAGTAACGGCATACAGGAACTATTAGTAACTTCGGACAGTCCATTATCTCATGGGGACAAAGGTTCGGTATGGGTCTATCTACTAACGCACATATTTACCCAAATTGGTTTCCATTTCAGGTACTCTACCGGGAATCTTCCTGCAAACAGCAAACCTCGGAGACGGTGCCGACGAACAACTAGACAAGTTGGAAGAATTACAACCGGGAAGGCCTCTGATGGTTATGGAGTTCTGGGCCGGGTGGTATCAGTACTGGGGAGAGAACCAAGCCGGAAAAACCGACGATAAAACTAGATCTGTTCTAAATCACATCGTCAGCCGCAATGCATCTTTTAACGTCTACGTCTTCCACGGAGGCACCAACTTTGGATTTAACAATGGAGCAACGATGGGTGAGTTAGAAAGTGCAGAGAAGTTTGGTTGCGTCTGTTTCGTTGCAGATTTTAATAATTAGATCTACGGGTGAATTAAAATTTGCAACTTTTTTTTTAAATGAACGGTAATTTTGGCATTTTGTTAAATAACGAAATACATTAATTAACTTCCTCAAAATCGTACTACTACAATGTCGTTTGGTAGTTAGTTTTGGTTAGTTTTCTGGCAATTTCGGTTGTCAAAATTTTTGAAATTTTAGCTAACATGATAAATATTTGCAAAATGCTAACCAACATTATACGCACTTCAGCAGGAAAGTGATTTCATTTTTCTGAATTTGGTAGGTAATATACTCTCCAGCAAAATGAAACTCAGAATCTTAATTTTAATTTTAAATATATGCTAAAATCAGCTAATTATGAAACTACAATAAAGTAAAAACATCCTTTAAAGATTGTAACTTTGCTTTGAACGAAAATTTTGTGGTTTCATAGTAGGAAAACTTATTGATTTTATTAAATTGAAATTAATTTACGTAAGAGCCGGCCACGGGACGTAAAAATCAGGTTTTAAATTACTAAATTTAAATTAACATTTTTTCCAAGATTAAATTTCATCACAATTTTTTTTTAAATTTTAAAAGTGACAAGAGATAGTTTTAGGAGAAGAAAGGAAGTTATATGAAAATCTGTATCCGTATTTTCTATACACATTCCTGTTTGTCAATTAAAGCAGTTTTAAACGCATCATAATATATACATGTATACATATTTTTCTAGTTGGTTTGTTTCTTATATATTCCACTAGATAAAGATTTTTGTGCTTCTGCTTCATATTTCAAGTAGGTTCTAGTTGAATGACAAATGTTGTAGGAAACTCGCTTCTGGATAATGCCGGTTACAAAGCGATCACCACGAGTTACGATTACGATGCCCCGCTAAGTGAAAATGGAGATTACAGGACGAAATATACAATAATCAAAGACATGATCGTCCCAGCTAATCCTGTCCAAACATATCTGCCCGACCAACCGGAGGTTATCCCGCCGGTGGCCTATAACAACATCCAAATCATTAGGCAGCTGCCTCTGGATTCGATTATAGAGTATAATTCGCCCTATACAATGGAGAGCGAAAATGTTATTGCCATGGAAAAATTGGACATAAATCATAACTCCGGTCAAAGTAACGGTTATATCGTTTATAGGAAAGAAAACTTGGATTTAAGCGCTAACGCCGTTCTGAAGATCGCAGGTAGGGCGGTTTTTGTATATTTTCATATTTTGGTGCTAAACTCCGTGCATGCGGAACTTTTGCTCAAATATAAACTTCGCAAGACTAAAATTTCGGTCAATTTCAAAGGTAATTTTCTCGAGAACTGCTAGCTCGATTTGGATATACTTTTTTTTTGTTGTATCTTAGTTCTTCAGAAATACTATGAAAAATAGTTCTATTTAACTTTAGGATTTAGGTATGTACAGAGTGTTTTAATGAAAACCAGTTTTATACTCAATGTTTGTTATATTTTTTAGGAATTTCGGTCAAAACTATTACGTGTCTGTCTAAGTCAATGCTTAGTTTCATCTTTTCTCAGCATTTTGTTGCTTTATTCATCTCTTTATCTCAGTTATCTCAGAATAAGTATGAGGGATTAGAAGATAATGTTATGCAGTATACTGCAAGAAGAGTACAAAACTATTTAAATCAGGTGAATATTGAAACCTTAAAAAAATAAAACATTATGAAGCAAAAATTAGACTTCTGGTTCAAGTATGAGTCGTCCATGTTGATTGGTTTGAAGGAGTAGAGAACGAAACACCCGATATTGACTTTTTATTTGTTTACTGTTTATGATTTTCTTTAAATTTTTTTTTGTAATAGGCTGCCATTTTTTAAGTTTTATTAATTTGTTAGATAAAAAAATTGAACAATCATTGAGTATAAAACGCATAGCAGCACTCTGTGCATGGCTAAACTTTAAACAAAAAAAAAGGTTGTAGTATCTTCTCTGAATATTTAAACTACAATTGAAAAAAATGTAGTCAAATCGAGTGAAGGTTGTCAATGGCAATAGCTATGAGAGGTTTTTTAGCTCTAGCTTTTCAGGAGGATTTGGTTGGAAAGTTAGTGACAGAGAGTAGTAATAGGCAACGATGTACTTAATATTATTTTCACTAAAATGTATGTTTTTGCTTTTTTTGGTCCTAATAGAGCCTGTGCTCGATAACTATAATTTTAATATTATCTGGAATAAAATAGTTTGGTTCCTGTGGTAAGGTGGTGAGATATGTTTAGGGATCCTGAGGGAAAGAACTCTTTTGGTTTTGTGTTACTTTTATGATATTGCTCCTAGGTTTATTCGTTAAATAAAAAATGTTTAAAACAAAATGTAGCTACCGATAGCCTCTGCAAATCTATCGAAGATTGGAAATAGGATCACATTATCAAAGCAAACATTATTTGTGTAGGTAGCTTAAAATGCATACCACTAATGAAGTCATAACAGTAAAAAGCAAAACCCTAATAATAATATGCGCATCAGTTTGATATCGCTTAATATTAATTACGCTGCATGGATTAAAGGCTAAATCGTCCTTACTCTGTTGTTTAGGCCACGTCTGCGACACCGTAGTGGTTCTCGTGAATGGGAATCTCATCGGGCCGAAGCAATTCAAGTATTTGTCCGATCTGAAGGAATTTGGCTTTGCCTGGAAAGCGGACCCGACCATCACCCTAACAAACGAAGCGTTGCGCGGCGCCACATTGGATATTATTGTGGAAGAAATGGGACGAATGAACGGAGGCAAGATAACTCAGTACAATCACACGTTCAAAGGGCTTTGGCAAGGTGCGTTTATTCGTTTTAAATTCGTCTTGTTTTGAATCAATTTTTTAGGCGATGTGACTATCGATGATGTAAAAATCACGAACTGGAAAATAATACCTTTAGAACTTAAAAAATATTGGGTTAATCATCTACAAGAATGGCAAAATTACACTACAGGACATGTCGGACCGACGATGTACAACGCTCTGCTGCGCATCAACGATGAGGCGAGAGATACGTTCGTAGACTTGCGGGGGTGGGGCAAAGGTCGGCATGACTCTCTTGATTTCTTTCAAATGCTACCAACTGTCATGTTCTTTTAGGAATGGTATTTGTCAACGGATTTCCATTAGGTAGATATGCAGCCCTGGGACCCCAACAAACGCTCTATTTGCCGGCACCGTTTTTGACCACCGGTTACAATTACATCAACATGTTTGAACATTTCTATGCGCCCGACGACGGTCAAGTCAGATTTTCTGCAGAACCGATTTATGTGGACGTCCAATAATATAACACAATAATACATAATCGGTAATAATAATGTACACTCTGTTTACAATATATTATATTGAAACCGTCATTGCTTAATTCGATCCGATCCACGGTGATCCTTTCGCTATAATTTAAATACTATTCAAGAATGCCAATATCAGACAGAAGAATAGACATGATCTACGTCTTAAGAAATGGATAATTCCTATTCATTTTCTTATATTCATTTTTATTCGTTCCTACGTTATTGACTTCCTCGGGAGGGAACTTGAAGAAATACAAAAAACAGGTTGACAAGATTACACAAGACAAACCTAATGACAAATCAAAAATTCCCTACATAAGAAACTTGTCGATTCTATATTAAGTATTTTCAAAGATTTCAAATATACAAATAGTGTGTCGAGGTCAAAAATATTGAAGATGAAAAGAAACAATATAAAATTATTTTCGAATATCCAGGGTGGTTCATAATTTTTTTAAGGGATCACCCAATATATTATTGCATTATATACTCCCTTTTATACTCATCATACTTATCACCAACGTAGGGTTGTTATAGTCTATACCCAGTGTTATGATTGGTATGGATTTATGGCCATTTTTTCGTCGTTTAAGACTATATTCTTGAACCCATTTCCGACGGCTGCTATTTTATGATCTCAACAATTTTATAAAGTAATTTATTCCATACTTGTCTTTAAGTTAGATTGAATCGTTTATACAGGGCGAGTCAAAATGAAAAATATATATTTTCGTGAAAATATCAAATGGCACATCTTGTACCTTGTACTTTTATTAATTACACGTATTAATATAATTATTAAAGTTATACACCTTTTTATGAACAAAACTCCGATAAATTGACAAATTATTATTAAATAGTGAAAAATATGTTTCCTTTCTTTACATTAATTTAGAAAATCTGCCTTTCTTAAAAAACTACAGGGTGTCCAAATAGTGTCAAACTAATAATAATTTCTAAATTAATGGAACGCAAGGAAATATTTTTTTCAAAAAACTTAATTATTTTTTTTTGGCTTATGGCGACATTTTTTCATATTCTGACATTCGGAGTTTTGTTCTTAAATATGTGTATTCCCCAAAGAATACTAATTTTAATTATAGCCTTAATAGGAGTAATTAATGGGAGTATATATTGTTTCATTTCATTTTTTCACGAAGAATTATTATTTTTCATTTTGACTCACCCTGTAAGAACTATTCGAACTAACATAAAAGAGAAGTATAGGATAAATGATTGTAGTGCTTTATAAAATTACAGCTGTCGGAAATGAGCTCAAAATTACACAGGGCATTTTTTAACGAAAAAATGGCCATAAATCCGAAAACAATACGTATAGACTATAACATTCCCACATTGGGTGATTGAGTATAAAAAGGAGTATTTGCTAATGCCTGTATATTGACAAATAATTTTAAATCGTTTCCTTTAGCCTTATCTATAACTTTTGTTTTTTTTTTTCTAAACAAATCATATATGAAATATATCACTTTTGGACCCCCTATCCAGGTGAAAATGGCATGATACAGTTATATATAGTTATATATAGTTAGTTAGTAAAGTAAAAACATTTTCATTGTGCAACCGTGGTTAACTATTGGTAAATCCATAACCGTGGCAACCGTATCATAATTTGCTCAGTAGTTTTGGTTAGTTAGAAGCGTCACATTAATTTGACTTTTACCATCTGATTATTTCAAACCATGTGGATGATTACAAATATTATCTGTTTTTCGAAAAGTGCAACATTATGAACCAAGAAAACTCAATTAATACTAATCTATTAACCAAAAAATAAAATTATTGGTATTAACCAAATTGTGAAATGTCGATTAACATTATTTCCATGACCAGGAACTCTAACAAATATAATTTACTGTAGTGATTTTGGAACTTGCCAAACAATCCAATCAAAAAGTAACAGATTTTCGTTAGTAGTTACTTCGTTTTGGTCATTTCACTATCCCCGCTGCCGGCCAGATTTGATATCATGAGTTCAAATTCAACTTTCCTTTTGCGGTAATTAAAGAATTCGGATTATTTCGTCAGTCATCGAGAGATGGCGGCACAATTTAGATAATACTACAAGGCCAATGACCACATAATACTGCGTGTCCCACTTAAGAACTATACACTCTTGTAATGGTTCGTTTTGAAATATTTTTTTGGGACTATTTAGCAAAAGAGAGATGTACTATTATGAATTCTTTAAAGAATTGGCCACGAATTCTTATTCAGGAGCACTTATACCAACTATACCAAGTTCTATCATGTTTAAATACAGGGTGTTTGCATATCATTTGCGCTCTACTTAAGGCTGTAAGTACATTCCTGTAAAATCTTTGTTTACAATTTGATATTGAAAATTTCACAGGCAAGTCTTTCGGTCTATCTGTCTACTCTTCGCAATCATTATAAATACGATTATAGAATACGCATATCGCTACTAGAGATTAGAGGCTCTGCCTATGGTGATATCCAGCAATTCTTCATGCGAATCAGTTCCATATTAATACCGCTAAGATCACTAAATTGAACTGATCAAAAATGATTATAACACTCTCGCATTAAGAAACAGAGTATATAATAATAATTTTTTAAAAAGAACTTATCCTATCCGTACAGGGCAGGTATCCTGCTGTCAGGTAGGACATTGTTTTACGGTGACGAAAATATAAGGTGTTAAGGGACATCTTTCTTAATTTTCCGAGGGCAAATAAAGTCCTCGAAAAGGAACTACGGCTTAGGTAATCATAAAGCGCGGAAAAGATAAATCCGAATTAAAATGCTACGCTGAACTTTCTGGAAGCTTATTTTAACAAGAATACATTTTCATCTCTGTCAAGAATACGTAAACCAAAACACAGCTGTATTATAAAACCCATTTCGCGATGGAGTGATGGAATCTAAATAATTTCTCGTTCGTTGCAGGCGCTCCGGTAAGTAGGATCTCCTTTTGACTCAATAAAGAAAGGCACACACATTTAAAGCGAGTAAATGCGATTAACGCTAATCATTTGAAGGTATTTTTTTGAGTTAATGAGGTGCACTCTAGTACTTAACTGTGTGAAAAAGATGAAAAATAATTAATACTTATAAATAAGCTGTGCCGAGCAACTTAGTTAAGGTAACTTTGTTAAAGGTGGAGATCTAAAACAAACAACTGGTTGGTTAAAGGTGATTTTCCTTGTAATTGAGCAAATTAGTACGATAGTTAGTTGTGTTTTTGAATTATTAGGAACCATGCTACGATTTTATGGGTTCCTTTACCCGGTTTTATTATTATAATAATATTTATAATAATAATTATTATTATTATAATTATTATTTATTATTATATTCAGCGAAACATTTGTTACTAAGCTGTTTATTAGTTAAAAATGGTGCTCAACAAAGGCATCATTTGACTGCTTCCATAATTGGTTAGGAACATTGCACTGGGTGAATAACGCTCTTCTTTTGGCAATATTCACGCAAACTGTACCTAATATAATAAAATATGGAATTAATTAATAGTCTAATACAATTTTTTTTTCAAATGTTCAAGTTTGTAGTCATACTTTTAAGCTATACACAAAACGCATACACTGATTTTGGGCTTTTTAATTTCGCACATAATTGATAAATAGCATAAAATTAATACGATTTAAACTGCCACAAACTTCAACCTCATCAGAAGATATCCCGGGTTCAAGTATCATATTCGTTCCATACATTATTCAAATTTGCAATTTCGTAGTATTTAAAAAAAAATTATGTAATTTCGCAAGATCTTTTTCTATATATCTTATATCTTTTCGTTATGGGATGTTTATTTGTGGATTATATTTTAACTAAAGAATTAATATTTTCAAAACTGGAACATATATCAATTTTTGTATATAATACAAAAACCAAATTTTATTAATATTATTTACATTACATTATGTTTTATACCATATCATCTAGCTGAAATCCAAAAATAATCCAGGTTTCCTAATGTATAATAAGAATTTTGAAATATAAAAATCCTCTCCAACAAGTAAGCCATAGCAGGTAAAATGACTGTGTTATCCTTATGTAAATATCGTATTTGCTTTTAGATACGATCTTTTGAAAACAGTTTATGCAGATTAACTATTTACATTTGTTAATTCTTCATCATTACGCTCCTTTTGTATGGCTTCCAAGTAGCGTATATTTTATCCACACTACGATTCCCGAAAAATCTTCATACGCACTGACTTTTGAATTTTAAGGCGACATCCTTAAAAGTATATGCATTAGTGGGAATTTAGTAAAACGATTAAATGATTATTTGATACAAGGATTTTTCCGAAGTCTTGCTAACTTGCCGACCAATTTATCTCAGAATTTTTAAATAGAACAGCCTCTATATAATAAGTTTGACGTGTATTAAAGTGCATAAAGGAAGCAAATGGAAAAACAGACTCGAAGATGGAGGAGATAAGAGAAAACCATACTTTTCAAAAATGTTACATTTAAAAATTTATATTGTAATTGCATTGTAATTTTTTTTTATGGTTTGCTTTTAAGCCCAAAAAAATGTTCTGTAATGTTTTTTGGTCGGCCGGTGGATGTTAATCGTCTTGCTTCTAAAGTAATCATAAAAATAAACAATATTACTCTTCCTCTTCAAAACGAGGCAAAAAATTTGGGATTACTTTTAGATACAAAACTTCGCTTTGAAAAGCATATTTCGACTTGTACGCAAAGGGCTATTGGCCGTTTAAAAGGGTTGTATAGCTCATGGCATATTCTAACTCGAAATCTTAAAAACCTTATGCGATGCTCTTGTTCTCTCCGTTTTTAATCATTGTGGCCTTGTTTGACAGCTAATTCGTCACAACGTATTGAAAAAATTCAAAAATGCTGCTTGAAGTTTATTTACGGCATCCGCCGCGGAAGACCTATCAGCTACAAGCTGAAGGAAGCGGGTTGGATGAACATGAAGACGAGGCGCTTGATCCATCGCTGTTGTCTTTATTTCAAAATAATTAAGACAAAATATCCAGTTTAAGGGGGTCATAGTTTCTCGTCACCGATCTGGTATATTTGAAAGATCTTTCAGTTACGACTTGGTTAAACTTTATAATGACCTACCCCATTCCGTTCAGAATGCGACAATAAATTATTTTCCAAATAAACTAAAAACGTGGTTATGTTCTAGAATTTAAAGAGAAAAAAAAATGAAAAAAAACATTGAGAAGTTACAAGGCGCAGGAAGAATCTAACTAATGTGCACTGCTAGAATTCTTTAAAAATTTGTGGTACTTACAGTACTTTAGTTAATAGTTTTTTCATTTACAGAGGTAGGTTTAGGCTTTTCATTCTGCTATATAATTAAGTGGGTACTTAACGTATTGTAAATTGTAAACATTAATTAAAACCATGGTGTGATGTTATGTGTAAGGATAAGTGTAGAAATCAGCAAGCAGATACGTCTGGGCGCTGCACTCTTGCCTTTTCTTGTAATTTTTCTTGTCGAAATTACCTGAATAAGTATATTATTATTATTATCATTATTATTATTAAACAGTGGCCAACAAGGTAGGGTGCCACCCTGTATAAGAACCCACAATCTCCTATCTCACCAAATCACATTTTCCATGGCATCGATTGGCATTCAACTTCTCAAAACAAAGCAACGAAAAGGTGTCTCCACACCAAAGTTCAATCAGGCAATGCGATAAAATTTGCAGCATCTGTTATCAAATAGCTCAATCTCTAATAAGCGCCATTAATTATGTACCCGCAAATACGGCGAATAAGCGGGCGTTCCGTAGTGTTTATGCTAAATAATTTATCGAAGCATTACACTGCTCGCACCGAATTTAATTTACCTAGAAATTATGAATATCGCACGTCGCCATGATAAATCGCGTGGCGAAACAGCAAGGATTTTGTTCGCACCCTGTCGAAGGCCTACCAAAGAAAATTGTTGGATCGCGATCAGTCGGATCGAAGGACACCAACGTGATTCCTTCCACAAAATATTTGACGCATATGACATATGAAGCGACAAAAAAAAAGTATTGTTGGAGGTTTAGTTATTATTTACTCTTCATGTATACTGACATTTTAAACTATACAACGTTTCGTGACCATGATCAACCTCTATTTTTGTTTTCTTCCGGCATTCTAAAAGAAAAGGTAGTTTATGTATATTAATGGTTCATAAAAAGCTAAGAGTAGTGAAAACCATATTTCTGAAAGTTCAAATAATTTCGAAAGATTTTAAATCAAAAATCTAAAATTTGATTGTTATCCTAGCAGAAACAACCTGTACACAAAACAAGTGAATTCTGAAAACTGAAAATAACTTTTTTGTAAAATTGTAAATAAATGTGTTAGGAAAGAAATGCTAAAATCAAAGAATTTGGCTTTTCTAAAATATTTGTTAGTCCCACACCTGATAATTTAATTTTGGCTGCTTCAGAACATTATGTATTTAAATACACAACTTGAGATACAATCCCATTAATAGTTGCAACCCCATTGAAAATGTGAGCACATGTAAAAATCCAGAAATATTTTATTTTCCTAGATATAAGGTATCTAAAATGTAGGAGAATTGTTCATTTTTCGTTTTTGCTTCTTTTTTAGTATCTCACATCGTTTTCGAGATAAAAAATTATAGCGAATGAAAAAACCAAAACTGCAAAGGATTTTTTTAATTAAAAGAACCATCGGACCAAACGAAAAAATAACATTCTGACACACTTTGGTTGTGAAAAATATTTAATTAAATTGGCACCCTACTACTGCACTGCAGGCCAATTTCAACAAAATCGGCTAAAAGGTTTTCCCGCAGGTAATGCGAATGTAATTGCAATAAATCCGTTTGCTACTAATTAAAACACCCTTGTAGGATTTTTTAAATTTCTGCTGATAGTAGAAGTAATAAAAAAATATTGAGATGAAACCTAAACTATAGAGAAGGAACGTAAAGTGACTCATAGTCATGTTTCATAGCCTTATCACCCTAAACTTTTATTATTACAAATATTTACAGAGAAATGATGTAGGTTTAAGGTAACATCTTCCTAAAGTTTTTGAGTCGACTAAAAGCATGTCAATGAATTTAAAACATTGAAGTAATCTATATTTATTAGAGACTATAAAGTATTTAAATCAGAAAATAATAAATTGGCAAACAAAATAAAAAACTGATCGTTTGATAGAAATATTATATATTTTTAAGCAAAATAAAAATACAAGCAGGAGGTTTTAAATGAAATGTTCCACCAATACAGGGTGTTAAATTTATTTTGTTCTGATGCGCATTTTACCTACGTCGCGCAAGCTTTAAAGATGAAAAGTTGGAAAACAAACACTTTGATAACAGAGAGACATCGCCTGACTTGCATATATGCGAGAAAGCCCTTTGTGTTGCAATCCATATTTTCCATTTGCATATACATTTAAATGAAAATGTTTCATAGTGGAGAACACTTCGATAACACAAAGCATTGTCTAGTTGTCAACAAAAGCTGAGTGGACACTGGACGCCGCCATTATTTCAGTTGAAAGAAACACCTGATACAGTGTTGTCTATATATGTCTCGACGCTCAAAGAAATTAAATCCGCTGACCATATTATGCCCCTGAAGTTAAACTTATCATCATACAATTGAGAAGGTGTTTGCTCGAGCATCCTACGATTGAAGAAGCGGTGATTAATGTGTTGGTTCATAAAAGTGAATATGTGGTAGATAAATTTAGAGACATTTTTTTCATTTTCAATATATAAAATCATAAAACCAATTTCGACGGCCAGTCAATAAGGGAATAAAGGATAAAGGTAATTGGTTAAGGTCTAAAAAGCGGTAGCAGTAGATGCAATTCTTGTAGAAAAGCTTTATTGAGTCTTTTAGAACGCATTTCCATTTAAATTTCTACTTCAATCTTAATGACATTAAGGTGCTATTTGTTCGCTTGCCTCCATTTTCATGTCCCCTTTTTCCACTATCAGAAAAATGATGTTTTCTGATAGCACAATATTGAAATCATTGGGTTTTAATAATGCTGTTAGAATACAGTGCTACACATGTAATAAGAATTTCCGTCAGGCTTGTATCAGAAGCAAAGAATATTTGAAGGTCTTTAACTACCCTAGAATCTCAAGCTAGTTCTTATAACAATAATCTTTACAAGCGTGATACCTAAGAAGTGTGTCTAAGATTAATTAATTTTAAATTAGTTTATGAAGCTAACGAATCTTTTACTCGGAATCAGTTTTGCATCAGCAAAATTTTCTCAACAAAGGAGTGGGAAAAGGAGAAAACAAATACTATTTACAAAACTTGTGGATCCTTCCTGCGTCGATTAATGTTGAGTCGAACTTGCTCTGAAGAAGCCAACAGGATGATGGGCGAAACGTTTCCTTGAATAAAAAATTGTTATAAAAATAATGTTAAAAACAAGGTGAACGTGATCGAGGCGATCCATTATTCAATCGACGCATGCCAATTCGGTTTCGTTATAAACAGCAATATTTTAATTGTAACGTTATATCATCCATTTTATACGGTCCAATCAATAAATCATAAAAGAATTTAATTATTACCCTTCCCAAAACGGGGAGCCGGTATTTATGGCTTCATTGTGCGGCGCTGAAATATTTTTGCGTAATCCCTATCTGCAGTCGCGGTTATTTATGCCACAGGGTTTAGTTTTGGGATAAATATTCTAACCGAAAACTTTTGAGTTTGTTTTGGAATAATTGTCGCGCTTTGTACTTTTAAATAATAGTCCACTTAAAAAAAAATGTTTAGTTGCAAAATACAATACTTGCCAAAACCGCTAGATAACAAGAAGGAAAATTTCTGAACATGCAGTCTCAAAAATCTTCAACGTAAATACTCTGGTATAATTTGTACATTCCGCAGATAG
Source organism: Cylas formicarius (assembly GCF_029955315.1). NCBI lineage: Eukaryota > Metazoa > Arthropoda > Insecta > Coleoptera > Brentidae > Cylas > Cylas formicarius. Next base: position 26,544,345 of record NW_026844264.1, read on the forward strand.
TCCACCATTCAGAGTGGAGGAGTAAATGAATATCATAAGCGAATACACTTTTCCTTAACGAAAAACAAAAAAAAAATATTGAACTGAGATGGGTTTTACTTGATGAAAATCCATTCAACACAATTAAATTAGAACAAAAAATGACTTTATGACAGCAGATTTGACAACACCGTGTCTATATCAAATACAAAATATGAAAATATTCCGATTTCTATATATCAATCAGGTAGTATTATATTTTTAATTACCAATAGGCTGTTAAATTGATAAATCTATTGTAAAATTTATAGAAAAGTTACAAATGACTGTCTGCTTTTTAGTAGGTTGTATTAAACAATGGTTACGAACGCTCTTCGATAGATAAGATTATAGCTAAAAAAACATTTTTCAAAGAAACTTCCACAGGCTACTCTAATACATTTCACAAAACTTCTGGATTCCTCCTGCGTCGGATTTTGCTGAGTCGAACTTGCTGACGTTTCGCCAATCATCCAGTTCGCTTCTTCAGAGCTTTACTGAAACTGGCTAGAATTTTACTCTGTACCTGCTTATATATTGTTTGAGGGTGGCGGAGCTAAATGAGGGGCATAAACACTATCTCGGATGACCGATTCCCATATTGGTGACAGGTAGAGACCTGAGTCGCGGTTAAGATTGTTAGGTTTCTATAGACTCGGATTTTTCGAAAAAGAAATCTATAAACAACTTAACAATCTTAACCGAGAGAATAGAGAGAGAACCTAGCAAGAATATTCCCAAACATCTATCTAAATTTGGTCTTAAGATTGCTTTTAAAACTGAAACCACTATTGGAAAATTTTTAAAAAACAATAAAACTAAATTAAGTAAAACTAGAAGTCGGAATATTGTCATATTTTGTATTTGATAAAGGCACAGTGTTATCGAAACCGCTGTCATAAAGTAATAAATAATTGTGAAAATGTGAACATTTTTTGTTCTAATTTAATTGTGAAAAATGTAGGTGGGACAAGAACCAAGAATTAGAAGACTCGGGAATGAAAAAGGTATAACTCGAAGAATGACAAAAAGGCAGCACTGCCGAAAGTGCTCCTCATGTCTCTGTATATATGTTTTGTTGCCAAGTTATGCAATGTATTTATTGAAAAGTAAAACGTCGACGTACAATTTCAAGCATAATATTAATCTAGCAGTAATTACAAACTCGTATAGATGGAGAAACCGAAATTCCGATATGGTCACAAGCGGCAGGGGAAACTATTCGGTATTGCATAAGATGGCGTATATATACTTGATATTAATAAAGTTGTTATAGTTTAAGCGCCGGTTCTAACTTCCTCCTATTTCGAAATTTATCGCGAAAGACCGAACTAATCAATCAACATTTATAGTTTGGCTCTGTTAATAAGGTACAGAGTGCGCAGTACGAAGTATAATGGTTCAACGATCAATATTACTATCGGGATTAGGACGCTTTGGCAGTTTAAAAAAAAAGAAGAACCGAAATTTTATAACTACATTAAAATATTTTTTAAGATTATCAAATCTACATCTAGCATACAAAATAATTTTTCAACTGCCTTCTGTAAAATACCTAATTATACACCGATCTAGCTTGCGAGAAGCGTCACTTTACCACGTAAGTTTTTGGTCCCACGAATCCGAGCCACATTTTCGAAATATGATCGCGCGGTATTTGGGAGCAATCAGATGTTTTTGAAGATTTTACGGCACGGCTTGAATTTTGACATAATATTTGAATTTTGACATAATATTTGAAGACAGTGGAAGCTTGAATATTAAAAACTATACGCAAAACGTGGTTGTTTTGTGAAAATTCTTGACGACCTAGTTGCTGATAATATTATTATTTAAGAAAATATGTCTTATATTGCTGAACAAGATCAACTGTGAAAAATCTTGTATTGTAAATACTTCCTGTTTGGAGTTGGAGCTCAACGGGGCACCTTTCAGCTAATAATCTTTTTAAACTTTTTATTAACGACATTAAGAGCGTTTTTTCTGTTTTCCAGTTCCTTGCGTCTACAGACGACTTCAACCTTTTTATAGTAATTAGAATGGTTGCCACCTTTTGCAGGGCACCTTGACAACTGCGCAGTCTGATAAGCAAAGAGAGTATCTCCTTTTCGGATGCCGAAAATGTAAAGTCGTAGTTTTGCAAGGTTAGAAAATCAAGTTATAGGTTTAAATACTCTTTATTGTCGCGGGTACTAGACAAGAGTATAAGTGTTTGGTTTGATTCCAGACTTTCGTGCACAAATCACAGAGCTCACTGCTAATAAAGCCACGATAGTGCTTCGTTTGTACTCTTCTTTCTGGAAAATTCACAGTGCAGTCGTACGTTAGGTTTTACGTTATACCGCTTGTATGTGATACCTCACTTATGGGGAACAAGGATAAACTAGAGCAATTTTAAAGGAGGTTCTAAAAAATTTAGGGAAAAAAAATTATTAGAGAATAACTTGGTTGATGAACCCGGATTCCTTGCGATAGCTTTATAGTTCTGCAGTAAATGTTAGAAATCGGGAATTCTTTAATGTCCAGTTCCATAAGACAAATTTTGGTAAAAATACTCCAATACTCAGAATGTATACAATATTGAAGGAAATATTGCAAAAAATAAAATAAATCGTTGTTTTCATCTCCGATTGGATTGTTAATGACAGGTTGATTTCTAAATATATTTTTTTGATCTTGTTGGTTGTGGCCGTTTTATTTTATGCTATTAGGTGTAATCTTGGTTTAAATCAATATAGCGTAAATAAAATTGATTATTTATTATTATTATTATCCACACATATTATACCTTTCTATTATTTAAACGTCCAACGACATACTAGTAAAGGTATATAGTAGAATTTATACATACACTCACACGATTATTAATATTGTAGATAATTTCTTGTATTTTTAAATTGAACTGGGTTCGTACATTTAAAATTAGGACAAGTGAAAAATTAAAAATCTCTAACAAAGTCTAAGAATACATGGTGTTATCCAATTTCTAATTCTATTTTGATGTTGATATATTTTTTTATAAAACATCATTTTTTAACAATTAATCTTAATATTAATCTGTGTTTGGTAGTTCTAGTTCTAGCAAGGCTTAATACATAAAAAGGCATTTTCATTATAGGGACACTCTATAACTCTTTGACATTTGACCTGACAGGTCGTTATCGGTGTTAAAATCCACAATATAATGATTCTCGGTTTTATTTTGGCATCGCTTTATGGGGCAATACTCGCATTCGCAACGATTGCCTCGTTAAACCATATTACGGCCAAAGTCAATAAAATCGGTCGAGTGTAAAATGTCCACATACCGGAATATTTAAAAAAATTAACGACCCACTAGCCAAAACGATAATGTACCGCACAACTCTTTACATACAAAGTTTAGCCGGATAAACGTTAAACGCTTCCCAAATTAATAACCGTCCAGATTAGTTTGCAGTTGGTTAATATTTCGGATTAACTGTTATCCAACAAGTAAAGGGTTGCTAGTTCCTTGCCTATTTTCAACGTTTTAAGTAATTTCGGATTTGATATTTATTTATTTATTAACAGATTCAGAATATAACAGAACTCATGTTTCAAACCACAGTACTGGTTCAAATAGCATATTATGCAATAAGTGCGGTAAACGGCATTTGACTCACGAGTTTATTTGACACGAGCGGAGCGAGTACTTAATAAACGAGTGACTTAAAAAGTTTACCGAACGTGTTGCATACTATACTTTTTCTACGACCTTTAGTTTTTGGGTACATTTTCGCAAAACAACACGAATACATTCACTGACATAACTCTCAGAATTGACAAACGTCAAAATTCAAAGCGTAGGAAATATTTCCAAAAACATCCGATTGCTTCCAAATCCGTGCGGTAAAATTCCGGAAATGTCCGAAGTGGCTCGGATTCATGGGAAACGAAATTCACGTGGTAAAGTGGAAAAAAGCTATTACAAAATACGATGATCAAAGTACCCCGGTATTCTAATGATAATGAAATAACTTTTTTCTACTCCCGTCTGTAAAACATCTAATTACGCACCGATCTAGCGTGCGTCACTTTACCACGTCAGTTTCGTTTCCCACTGATCCGAGCCACTTCGGAAATTTTCGGGATTTTACCGCACGGGTTTGGGAGCAATCGGATGTTTTCGGAGATATTTTCCACGCTTTGAATTTTGACGTTTGTCAATTCTGACAGTCATGTCAGTGAATATATTCGCCGGGCTGGTGTTAAATAAACTCGTGGGTCAAATGCCGTTTACCGCACTTGTTGCATAATATACTATTGAAAAACATGTATATATGGGTAAAAAGATAGCAGCAGCAACTATAGCGAGATATCAGACATATTCACTTACACATAGTCATTTGCAGTACCTCACGGCTCACAGCAGATAGAGTTTTTAATAAACTAGTGACTTAAAAAGTTTACCGAACGTGTTGCATACTATATTTGTTCTAGGACCGTTAGTTTTTGGGTCCATTTTCGGAAAACAGCAAGAATACATTCATTGGCATGACTGTCAGAATTGACAAACGTCAAAATTCAAAGCGTGAAAAATATCTCCGAAAACATCCGATCCAAACCCGCGCGGTAAAATCCCGGAAATGTCCGAAGTGGCTCGGATCCGTGGGAAATGAAGCTGACGTGGTAAAGTGACGCTTTCCGTACGCTAGAAAGGTGTGTGATTAGGCATTTTACAGACGGGAGTAGAAAAATGTCTTATCACAGGATCACCATAATAAAAGTCAAATTAGTGTCGATGTAGTTAATCCAAGTGAAAAATATTTAACAAATAAATTTTACACAGGGACTCGTTGTCAGCAAATTATTGTCTTGTCTTCTGTTTCTACATTAATACGAAAAAATCTATATTTTTTGAAGGTGAGGGAACATGGAGGAAAGGTCAAGAAAACGATTTAAAACTTTTTTGAAAAAGTGTATTAAAACAAAGAGGTTCTTGTAAAATGCCTAACTGGATTTTTATTCCTACAGATGCGATAATTTTGCTTATTTACGTAACAGTAATTGTGATTCTGTATGATCCATTTTGGAAATACACGATGTTGTGCCTTTATACAGACATTTATGGATATTCAGCCACAGTTTTGCGAACCACCCGTAGTTTCGAATTTCTGCAGTATTTTGCGAATGGTTACTTCTTACTTTACTTTTTACTTCTACTTCGCGAAAATGTAGCGCTTTATTGCTAAAATTTACTGAATTCCACAATAATATAAGAACCGAATAACATAAACAAAGAGATAACGAGATAAGGGTAGTAGCAAAAAAAAGATTCGAAACCTCTTATTGGAATACCCATTATAAGTGTAACTTAACAGTTTAAGAATTGTTGTGAACATTATTGTTACGTCTGACAAACAGCTTTCCTCTATTTCACTCATATAAATATATTGGACCTCTGCTTTTCAATATATTTATAGATGATCTCGTATCTTCGATCATCTGCAACAAGCTTGCCTAAGGGGATGACCTAAAGCTATACGAGAGCATTGAAACTGAAAAATAAATAAATTGCATCTTAACATCAGCAAGTGTACTATGGTTTCTTACCACCGCACAAAAACTCCTATAGTCTTTAATTACAATATGGATGGTACTGTCCTGACTAGACTTGCTACTGTGAAGGATCTGGGGATTTTATTTGACCAGTCATTCTCTTTTGTACCTCACATTACAAAAATGGTTTCCAGTGCAATGCAAATTTTAGGATTCGTAATAAGAAATTGCAGGCATTTTTGTAGCTCAGCTACTGTTAAATTGTTATTTAACTGTTACGTTAGGTCCAAGCTTGACTATGGCTCGCTGATATGGTCACCAATTTATAACTGCCACACTCAGTCCATTGAAAGTGTGCAGAGAAGGTTACTAAAGTATCTAATGTTCAGGGAGGACTGTTCCTATCCTGAGAGGCGACTTGATCACGATCTTCTACTAAGAAGGTTCGCTATACTGCCCCTGAGCTTGCGCAGAGACTTGCAATCTGTTTCATTTCTCTATAAGTTAGTTCATTACGGAGTCGATTGTCCGTTTCTTCTGGAACAATTACGTTTTCATGTGCCGCGGCTGGAAGGGAGACATCAATCAACTTTCTTACCGCAGTTACCCAGGTCCAATATCCATTTTCAAAACCCTATTTACAATATGTGTGCTACCTTCAACAAACTATCATCGTACTGCAATTTATATTATGATGGTCTCCAGGACATACTTCAGCAACTTCGAATGGCGTCGGGTTATGCGTACCGATAAGTCTTATCCTTTTCTTTCTCTTTCTCATTCTATCCTTCTTCATTTTTTTTTAGTTATAAGATTAGTAGATTTAAGATTAGTTTCTACGTCCCCTAGTATATATATTATTGGATGATTTATATTTAATATTTCCTGTAATTGGGTCATGTTACCTGTTGGAAATAAAGTGCTATTATTATTTCACAATGAACGAGATGTTGTTAAAGTGTCCATAACTCCATTTTTGCAGACCTTAGGACTCACTGAAAAAAAAGTAGAATGCTATAGTATTCATTAAATACGAATTGCTTTTTCGTGAGTGACTTGTCCCAAATCTGTTCTGTGATTTTTTCAGTTTCTTAATATAAATTAATTATCCTGAAGAGGCCGGATATATTCTGGGAAAAGCTAGAAAACGTGTTTTTAAAGTTAATATTATCAAAAACTTGTTTTTAACAGGCTCGCTTCTTTTTCTTTTAATCTGAATGTATATTGATGGTTACAGACAACTGAGGCAAATAACAATTTTTCAATGAAACTTCCACAGGCTACTTTTTACAAAACTTCTGGATTCCTCCTGCGTCGGTTTTTGCTGAGTCGAACTTGCCGACGTTTCGCCAGTCATCCTGTTTACTTCTTCAGAGCTTGAACGAAATGTTAGCAAGTTCGACGCAGAAGGAATCTAGAAGTTTTGTAAAAAGTGAGGCAAACGACAGTTTGTAATAAATATAGGAATTAATGTAAGCAATTTTTTTGATTTGATTTCCGATTGTGGGCTAATATGCGGTAGTATATCTGAAGCTCGATCTAAACCAAATATTGGTCATGTAACGGAAAGAAATAATTATTATATCAACTAAGTGAAATCAAGTGTTTATTTTCTGTTTTTGTTTATATATTTTCGGGCGGTACAAATATCTAACGTAGAAGTTGCAAAGCCTCGGTGATATTGTAATATTATACCGACAGCTTTGTCGTCATAAACCTATCAACAGGCTCTAAAGAAATCTCAAAACAGTTACACTTTGAGATCAAAATCTGATAATCTTGTGTAACAATGTTCCCGCGCAACTTTCTTCGCTAAAAGCATTAAGTGAACCGCAGTTCTAATGGAAAATCGTTTATTTAGATGGTATTTCGGAAAGGCGAGTGTTTGTTATGCGGGGGAAAATGTTCATCGCCCCAATGGGGAGAATTTTGTACGAACGAATGGGATGTTTGGGCGGTAAAGGCGATGGAGTCTTCGCCAAATGTTTTCATTTTCTCCGAATGCAATTTTTGACAAACGCATCCGGTTTAATGTAAGGGATATTTTTTCGTTTGTTTTGGTACACGCAGTTTACAGCGGAGCCGACTAACTGAAGAAGTTATGTTATACTTTTTCCATTTAGTGACGTCAGTGCCTAAAATCTACTGAACACATGATTGCTCCCAAACTTGTGAATTCCGAAATGGCTTGATATTTGCTGACATCTTAAAGTGACACTTTTAGAGTTGCGAGTAGAAAATGAGTGTATATTTTGGGTTAGATCCAAATTTTTCCAAATTAGCCAGTCCTTAAATTTAAATTATAACTATCTTGTAAATATTAATAAATATATAAATAAATATATTAAATATCTATATTTCCTGAACCACAAGCTCTGATACTGCTTAATATATGCAGTAATGACGACATAATAATAAAACCAAATGGCTTTAACCGAATAAAGAAAAAGGGCTGTAGTTTAATGTTATTTTGTATTTTGGAAAATGTGGTTCGCAATCCGGAAATTTCCGGAAGTACGGTCTAGATAAGATTAACTGTTGTTCTGATGGTCGAGCAGGAAACCATTTTGATTTTGGTATATAAATATTAAAGTTTCATATACTGCAGGGAGAGTAACATGCGAGATCAGTGATTTAGTATTTTTCCCCAAAAACTGTACTCTTTTTTCAAACATTTTTTATTTCGTTACATGTTAACAAAATTAAACTTGAATATTATCATTATTATTACTTTTATTATTATTATATTGATATTTTGGGGTATATTGTCAATTTTACCAAGGTGTTTTTCCCTCTGGTATGTACTTCTTTAACATTGAACTTTTGTTAGGGTTAAGTTGCTTTGTTGTTTTTTTTTACATGGAAATAAGTCGCATCGATCCCTAGGTCTTGAGAGTATTATCAATATGAAACAAAAAAATCTTAAAATATATGTCTTAAGTGAAAAATTAACAGAGATTAGAAAAGGAAAACATTGAAGCAAAAACCAGATACCCTGTTTAATATTTTTGATACTACATTCAGAAGTTAATCAATATCATTATCCCTTGGTTAACTATGGTATAAATGTATTTTGAATAATATTAATAATAATGTAATTAAACAGAAACTGTAAAAATAAATACATTCAGGAGGTAAATAATTGCGTGGCAAACAAACAAATTCTATACTTTTTTCTCTTCTTAGAATTTAATTAGTTTTAGTTTCAATGTTGGAAGTTAAATAAAATTTTATTAAATTATGTAATTATATTAAGATAGAATGCATTTGACAATCGTGAAATCAAATATCAGTGTGTAATTAAAATTCACATCTGGGCCTCTCTTACAGTTATCGTGTTTTATTATTTTCCTTGTATTTTAGCCAATATGTTAAACGTATATTTGACTATTGATTTACATGGCAGAGGTTTAAATCAAAAAGAGTCTTTTTGACAAATGTAAGACCGTGTGTAAAATTTGCAGAAAAAAATGAAGCAGACACCATTTTACTTAAGGGATTCTTCCGAAAAATACATATTTTTACTAAAGCTTTTTTTAAAGGTTTACTGTTTATGAGCTTTAAGCCTTGTTGATGCACTCTGTATGTTCGCATAATTAATTTAAATTTACTCACTTACATTATTCCCATCTAGATGCACGAGCTTGCATGCAATAGCAAAGTAAAGATAAAACGGGGTTGTCTCGTAGGTGGAACCCCTAACAATGGACGAATAGTAAAATTAAATGTTGGAAAACATCTGCCGGCGAAGCTGCACCTGCTACCTTATATAAAACCACTTAGAAGCTTTTAAGAACGCCATTGTAACTTTATTTACTTCGGAAATTCCATTATACTTTATATAAAAAATACATGTGAGCTACAAAACCGGTTAAGGCGGTTCGTCTTTGCATTAAATCTTTAAAGGGGAAAGTTTTTTGCCAGAGGCTTGCTGCTCGGGAAACTGTAATAATTTGGAAATTAAAATAAGTTTTTTCTTTCTGCCAAAAAAAAATTAACAAGTGAGGGAACGACCTCTTGTATTCCTTACAATACATTTTAGAGTATGTAAATGGCATAATCCAAATTTACTGAAATTTCAAAATATGTGTAAACTTACTTTCGAATGAATACTTAATGCAAATATGAATTATAATGAAGCAGATTGATTCCGTTATACTAAAAGCGTTTTTTTAACACCGCGGCCTTAATGTTGTATCCATGTAATCTCTTAACAAATTTGTAATATCTAGTTCCATTAATATTCTTTCTGGCGTCGTTAAAACCTGACACAAACCATGCAAGATGGTTACATGCCTATCTCTCAGAACCCTATAGCTAGGGCTATTAGGTATTCAAGGTATTCTATTCATATATTGAGTGGTTCCTTTATAAGTGCGAGCCCTGTATCCTTGTTTTCTTGTATCCAGTTTCTCAAGATCGTTGAGCTACCATTAGTGTATCAGAGGATCCCTTGCCTGAGATTATGATCAGTTAACATTTTCAACATTTTATATATTATGCTGTAATCTCATTTGTTGTGTTTCGATAGCGGTATCCTAATTGGTTTTTGTGAATCCACCTGCAAAATAGATTGATTCTCCATTGCTTTGCCACTTTTGAGAAGTCCTTCAAGGAAATAGTGATATAAACCATTTCTTTTGAGTTATATTTTGGTTCCTATTGATATAATTCAGTATATAAATGGGATTCAAATTCAAATTACTGAAATTACTAGCTGCGCACCATTCATTAAGGACACACTGTAGATGTGGCGTAATCATTTACCCCACCCTTGCGAACATATATAAAATTATTGATTTCATATTAGAAATATTTGGGTCGTATTCCATCCAGAAAACAAATGCCATCGAAAGAGCATTTAACAAAGTTTGCAGTATCGTATATCAAGTGGTAAAATCAATTTGGGCCGATCACCGACATGGATTCATTGGCCAATCAATCACTGCGTTTTCCTAAATTGTAATTGACAGTCAATTACTGTTGGCGAAGCCTTTCTATAGAACCTTTATTTAACGTGACTAGCACGGGAGAATTTTTGACCGAATATATTTTTTTGCGGGCCTAGGACTCGTCTTACATTTGTCGGAGGAAGATTTATCCCTCAGAGTTTTCCGAGAATTTGTACGCACCTTTTGGGAGAAAAAATATTATCGCGGAATCCCGAGCTGATGTGCCGTATAGAATGTTAAAATTTACAGTGTTGAAACAATGAAAAATCGCTAACTTCATCAAAATAAAATCAAGTTATCGCTTCCTTTCAATTTCTAACATAACCTTTCAGTGACGACCCAGTTTTGAGAATGTCGTGTGATGTATAAAATTACCGGAAATGATATTCCATATCCATTTGGTCGTAAAACTGGACTTACTGTAAATAGGTACTCATCTTTATTGGCTATAGATCGTTCAGTTGGCTCGTCCTGGATTTTTGCTTGACACAATGCTTGTAACATATATTGGTCTAATCAAATGATATGTACATTAATAATTCCTAATTATCTTCATGTTTTGAATTTATGAAATTAGACATGTTCGTTCCAAAATTAAATTCTGAGGTGTTTGTAATGTTGGTAGGTGGAGTAATGAGAGCGCTGATTCAGTTTTGTTTTCATATTTTAACCTATTAAGTGAACGGTAGCAAGATTGTTGATACCGAAACATCCAACGGGACAACAAACATGTTATATCAACATTTTTGATACGATTTTTTCGAAAATTCTTCTCTAAACTTGAACCCCAGAGTTCACCCATCATTTTAATAGAGTGATTAAAAATAGAATAAGAACTTCTAACACAACTCTTATAACTGCTGATATTATTTGTAGTTTTGAAACCACACACCCTCCATCGCAATTTTTCTTTCATCCAATGTGGATGAGGTTTCTATGCTAACAGTCACATTTGTTGAAGAAGTGGCGACTTACTTTTCATGCATACATAGCCTTCTACAGATTTCTTAATTACCAATTCAAATAAACCACTGAATTCGAACTGGAAACCATTATGAATTTTGTAAGGTTAATTTTATTTATCGACACAGGGGTATTAATTAGTTTAGGGTTTTTGGGGTAAATTCTTTCGGTACTTTGTTGAATAGTTCCAATCGTTTATACTTCCTTGAACGAAGTGAATATTTTCTGACCAATAACTTTTGTTAAAACGTTTTTTTCTTATCATATCATTTTGTACACGTTTTGTCTGGAAAGTATTTTAAAGAAGTTTGATTATTATTATTTGATGCCCAAATATCCTTCTAACCAAATGTCCTGCTACGTGCCTTCCCTGAGGTAGGCCAATACTTCGTAAAAATTAACGACTGCGAGCCGCGTTAGCCGGATCACACAATTCGACAAAATTGTTTGGTGTAAAATCCATTTGCCGGCAATTAAGAACGCTGTGCTGGTGTAAACCGAACCAACCTGAGCCTGGCTGCGGATCGAATAAGGGTCATTATCGGGAACAGTATTCGAAAGCAATATGTTTCTAACTTTGCGACATCGTCGGTGTTAGCCAATACGATCAAACTTTGGTACATAAAATATAAGTTTATTAAACTGCTCTGGTCTGCCGCAATTTAATATTTACCGTCGACCCAAGCGGGAACACCGGTACCGGTGCACAACTTTGTAATTATTCGAGTGTTTAAGACCAGTTTAATTTTTAATTAGTTTTCTTGAAATGTTGCGTGTTTCCGTGCTCCTTAGTTTACCGGGATCCTTTAATTTTGTATCACACGCTGGAGTTAGGAGTTTGAAACTACTTACCGACAACACTAATATACTATTCAAAACATACTATTTTGTAAATTAAAAAAAATAATAATTATGTTCGAAGAAACAGGAGGACAAGGTACAGAATTAAATAATAGAATAGAAAAGGCAAAAAAGGAAATGGAATCCGTAGAAGAATTGATAGAAAAGAAACAACTTGGCTGGTGGGGCCATTTACAGAGATTGAGCAGCACTGTACCGGTTAAAGGAGTTTGGCAGAGTAAATTTCAGGGAAAATGAAAAAGAGGAGGACCTAGGGAAAGATTTTGAAAACGAGAGGAAGAACATGCGTAGAAGCTAAAATCAAAGAAACTTCAACAGGCTATTGTAACACTATTTACAAAACACAACGATTACGAAGGAGTCCTCCTGCGTCGGTTATTGTTGAATCAAATCAAACCTACGCAGGAGGAATCCAGAAGATTTGTAAATGTTTAAAAAAAAGTTATTGTTGAAGACCCAATAAGTTGTAAAAGATTTGGTCCAATCATCAGGGATAGTACTGAAATTCCTAACCCAGAATTTAAAAGTCTTAATCATAACAAAATTTCTTATCTGCTATTGACAGCTCGAGAAAATAAAAAAAAATATAAAAAGTACACACAATAAAGCCGTACACACACGCGAAATCAATTTTAAATTACAGCGGTTAACATTCCCAGCACCTTGTAAGAATGCAAAACCGATTAAATTTGCCTCCAAAGAAAATATATCTCGGGCTATCGCCGTCGATATACAAGCGTTGTAATTGAAAATCGTGTCAGTCCGACAAATTTCGTCAACACTTCAGGGTGGGAACCAGATTCGCTTTGGTTTGAGTTTTCTGGTTCATGATGACTTATGATAATTCTTGGTTTGCATATGATTCGGAATTACTCGTTAAAGTTAATGCGATTAATTAACAATTTTGAATTTATTTGTTTTCTAATATTTCAAAGAAATTTCCACGGGCTACTGTAATACTATTTACAAAATTTCTCCATTCCTCCTTTGCTTCTCCAGAGCTTAACTGAAGCTGAGTATTTGACATGATGGAATATTTGAAGAAAAGAACGCAATAAAAAGGTCAATGTACAGAGTAATCTTTCTAGTTTCAGTCGGTGATCTTTTTGTAAATAGTATTTGTTTTCTCTTTTTCCCACTTCTTTGTTGATAAAATTTAAAAAAAAATTAAAATTAATTAATCTTAAAAACATTTTTTAGATATCACGTTCAGCATCTCAATAGTTTAGTTCACTTTGTAGCTTAATCGCTAATATTCCATTAAAATTTGGTTGGTTAATTTATTTCAAGAGATTTATCAAAAATGCAAGTAATTAAAAAAGTTTGTGCCAATGAAATGAATTTATTATTTGAAAGGAAATGAATTTGGTCAGAATCTACAAATATGTTCCATACCGCTTGAAATTGCTGGTCCTTTGGGATTTTGTTCTATTTTGGCAAATACGGTACAACGAAGCAACTGGAGCATCATTTCGATTCGAGCAAACGAATCCTCCAAGGAACTTTCGATTGCTTTGATTTATTGGGTTCGTTTTATCGTTTATCAGTCGTGCTCTTCAGCGCCATTCGGCAACTACGTAATCTCTAAGGTGCTAATCAGAGACATAAGTCGGTTTCAGAAACCGGAGACGCAGCCCAAATCCGACCCTGGAAGTGTAATTGAAAATCGTGGCGGGCCAACAAATTTAGTAAACTTTCCGATATCGAATCACATGCGTCGGACTAATAGAATTCAGAACCAGCTCTCGACTTGGAAAAGGAAATAAAAGGAATGAAGAAAATCAAATCGTGACGTCCATTCTAGTCGGTGACAATTAACTCATGAACTTTTCCTTCTCTTAGAGGTTGTGCTGTTGTTTATCGAAATGTTTGTGATTCGATATGACGAAATTCAAATTAATTGTAATGAGAAAACAGTATTCGGTTGCACGTCATTGCTGATTTTCATTTTCAACTCTTGTAGTACATTCTTTCGTACTACATATATACTAAACCGAATGAAGCTGCAGTTATGTGAAATATTCTTCTTTTCATCGTTTTGTAATTTTTATTCCCACATTAGGGGCACTGTTTTCTTCCAAATTTTGGTTTTTAAGTCTTATAATAAGCAATGGTTTTAAACAATTTAGCAAAATAAAACATATTTTTTATTTATTATCTAGGAACATTCTGCCAATTATCAACAGCAAACTTCCTAATTTTTTAGATGGTTAATTTTTGGATTCTGTATGTGGTGTCGGGTGTGGGGTCAAACAGGTATTATTTAAATTCCTGTTAATTATTTTCCAGTTTGTGTGATTGGTTGGAGAAATATTTGAACTTACCGTACTGTATTAGTTCATAATGCACCCGTACCTTGGGCCGCAGCCGTCTGTTGAGAAAACTGATGGTTGCTATACTATTGGCGACAGGAAATGTTTTTATCTGTGATAACAAAAATCACACAGATATCGGCTATGCCTTTCTTTGATCTTCGTGTTGAAAATATTTATAATTTTAAATTTTCAGTAATGAGAAACCGTACAAAATCTAGAAATAGTGGTCGTCGATTGTTCTTTAGTTTTGATTTATCACCACAGCCTACAGTTTATTTACATTCGACATGTGTTCAAAAAGTAAGGTGACTTTTGTACTTAGGAGGGCTACATATATTCGATCTTTGATAATTTTGTTTTGTTGTGTCCCTGACATATGATCACAGTTTCAGCCAGTTTGCACGTTTACTTTTTTTGTGAAACAGAAACGTTTTGTGACCTGTTGACAAGTGTTATTTTAAGCAAAAATAATATCTATAAATGGTACAAGCTGTTCCGATATGACCTAGAAAAAGTCAATGGCGAACCTCGCTCTTAACTCCTCATCACGTCAATAACTGATGAAAGCGTTGAAAAAGTGAAACAAATGGTGTTGAAAAATCGTCGAATACCTATTAGAGAAGCGGTTGAAGACATCGGCATCCCTGTTCGCTCGTGCCATGCAATTTTTTCAAAAGTTTTGGGTATGAAACGTGCAGCAGCAAAATTTGTTCCTGCTTAATTTTGAACCAAAGAGCTGTTAAACGATGTCAATGATGAAGCTGATATGCTCAAAAAGGTCACAACTGGTGATAAATCATGAGTATAAGGTTATGACGTCGAGAAAATGTCCGGAATTCTGGGAAAACAATTCATGGATTTTGCATCATGATAATGCACCTGTTCACTTATCGTTGCTTGTGTCTAACTTTTTGGCCTAAAAACAGACACCATATGGCCTCTGCTACTTTTTCCTGTTCCCAGAACTAAAGAAACCAATGAAAGATTACTTTGAAGAGGACAATATTAATTTTGATGAATAAATAAATACTTTTTGTTAAAACTTTAAAGTCGCTTTACTTTTTGAACACTTCTCGAATGCCGGAATTATTAACTTATTATAAAAACTCGTGCTTCAGTTCAAATACTTTAATTCGGGTAATGAAATGAGGGAAAATATTTTTGAATCTTAATTATCATTATTAGGAACTAATTCGACTTCGATTGCGTGTCCCATCCTCTTAATATTCTCAAGTTCTACTCGCAAGTTATTCTAATGTAGAAACGACCATGAATGTAAAGATTTAAGTAAACACTCGAAAATGAACGAAATAATATGTAAATTGTTTAAGTACCAACAAATTTCGAAAACTTATAACAAACGTATAAATGTAACGAGGAATTGGTAACGTTGGTAAATTTGAATAATTTCTGGAGCTTTGTGAATAATTTACTAAGAAAAATTTAAACATAAATGTTAATAGTGTCGTGGCAATTAAAAGTACATAGTGCCAGTTTACAACTTTTGGAAATGGTAAATAAATGTACATCAATATTTCCAGTAATAATTTGGTTGGTATGGTGTAACCAACGAGTTGTTACATATTCAACATTTACATGTTTCATTGACCCTAGATATGGGAAATCATGTCTTTCACTTTTAGTTAGTTAGTTGATTATTATTGCTGGCACGAATTAGATAATAATAATAATAACTAAATAAACTCTGATATTTTTCTATATTTGTCAAGGGCAATGACTCACGCATGTGACATATGTGAAGGTGGTGGTCTAAGCTTAGGAGCATCCTGAAATATTTCTGCAAAAACACAATAACAACAATAATAACCGACAGTAGCCATAGACGTTATTAAATCTTCAATATAGGAGTTGATTAATCAAAAATCAATATCTGGAATCCAGAATATCCTTTATTCACTTTCATTTATTATCATTCTTCCTTGCATATTATAAAATGGCTGGTCACTGTTACTATATAAACCATCAAGAATTTTTTTATGTTTAAGACGGCTCATAACGTTATCATCATAAAAGCTCATAAAAAAGAAATATTTTAAAAACTCGTAATTATGAGCAGAAAGCTATTGTTTTACTGAAATCGGTTATAGACAAGGAATCGAAATATATATTTGCCAATTCTAGACCACAAATTTGCTAAACATACAATAAAAAGGAAGGTAATTATAATAAATTCTGAAGTTTGGAAACATTGCCGGCCACATTGTTTCATCCTTCTGTGAAGTAGACCGTTAGAATTACGACGAAAGTAAACATTTTGCGAAATTTAATCAGCTTAAACTTTAGTATAATTAAATTGTTAACTTTACTTTTAACTACGTTCTAAACATTAATTAAGCTTTCATAGAGTGCTTTCGTCTGAAAGGCAAGTAGGTACCTAAATTACATAAAAAAGTCTCTCCGAGTTTAATAAAACGAGGGATCAAAGTCTGAATTTATTTAGCTCCGAAATCAGGTAAACTCGATCGGGATTTTATAATTAGCTTATGCTTAACAAAGATCTTAAAAATACTGCATTCCATTTAGGGGTTTTAGCAGACGATCGCTAACGAAAATTTCAAAAGTCGATTAACTAATCTGTTTCGGAATATTAACCGTCTCAAGCAGTTTCCCATTCATCGATTTTGACTGAGCAATTATTCAGATTATTGAAAAAGAAAGTTGGGTTAATGTATTGGACAAAAGTTTACGTCGTTCAGAAGGCTTTCATTTCCCTGAATAATTTATCATTGCTCTAAATCAATCAAAGTAAATGAATTTCCTAATAATATTTACAACGCTCTTAGAGTGCTATTGTGCGTCCAGGATATTCATAATAATTTAGCAATTTCCGAAAACAATTCTTATTACCCTTGACTCAAATTAAGAGAAAACTAAATTTATGTAATAAATTGCTGTAGTCATTTCGAAAAGCGCTGAAATTTTCAGTAGTCAGAAAATGTGATTTTGCAATGAACGTATAGCTCGTCTTTTTTTAAATCACGTTTAACAAAAACAAAACAAATTTAATAAAATAATTATGGTTCTTCACCCTTAAAAGTCAGAAATTGGCACACAAAGCATTAAATAAATAAACTTGAAATGTTTGTTTTGTAACATTTTGTAATAATTTATATGTATCTTACGGCAATCAAGGAATATTATTTCTGTTTTATGATCAATTCAGCAAAATAATATCCAAAATCTGCTATTCTAGTAAAATGACCTTCTATAGAAAGCGTGGAGTCTAATCATAGCTGAATATGGTGGCCACGATTGACAGATCAAAATCTAATTTCGCCAAATACAATTTGAACAAACCGCCAATATTGGAGGAGATATGTTTTTGCAGAAAATGTTTTCGCAATAACTTCCGTAATGATCCGAGTATTTTCGACCTCAATAAAAGTCCTTATCAACACAATTACAGTGGCCACACTGTAGATAAATGTCTCTATAGACGAACGGCAAATGTTTTTTGTTGGAATTTCGCGAACATAAATAACATGATTTAAATGAACGATCAGACGCGAACTGGAGAATCTTTAACCTTCGAAACAATCGGAAAATTATACAGCAGAGGAATGCAAATACAGACGTTCCTTCACTTAATACATTTTGCGGACTCCATGGCAGAAGGCTGACACAAGTTACAAAGTATATGCACGCCCATCCGCAGAATACGGTTCACAAATACATTTGTCTAGTGCAGATTTGGGCGTTGTTAATGTCGACCGCTTCAAGATTAATAGCGTGAGATAAAAACGATATATTTATAGCTATATCAGTCCGCGTTCTGCGATCTTTTATCTCCGACGCTGTCTAAGAACCTGTTGGCTTCCACACTTAACCCATTTTCTCATACTTTGAACGGAAAGTTAAGTGTTTAACGCTTCCTTTAAGAAAACGAATTATCCTTATCCACGATCCTTAATTTATTATACGTTTTTTGATGCAGAACCGCTTTTAAAAATATGCTACGTGAAAAATGGCGCCTCCTTATCGTGAAGTTTCGATATAAATAACTTTTTTTAGGAGAGATGAAATTTACATTATGTTGAGGTTCGCCCGAAAAGTGGCGAGGCTTTTGAAAAATTGTCTTAGACCTCAACTTCGGCTGATAATGGTTTTTTTTTCTTTTGCTTGAAAGTTCGAAGAAAATTTTATTTTTATTAGTATATTCGAAACTTGCCGGCCCGTCAATCGATGTGGACTTCCGAAATTTCGCGAAAGCAGCTGAACCTCATTTTTTAGGAAGAATATTAGTACAAAGTTTGTTGAGCGATGGATAATACTCTTCGAATTTTGACGTTGATACGCCAGCTTCGCAATAACGAATTGGAATAATTTAACTTCTCTAAATGGTTACGTAGTTATCCAATTTCTTTGAAAATTTGGTATTTTGGGAATGTTTCCTCCTTGTAAATCCCAGAAAGTCGTTTCTGGGATTCCTTTGGTCACCTTTTGGTCGCTTTCAGCTGAAACGAAGTAGAAGAAAACTTTACTTTGACTATATTTATATAACGTAAAATTAGTAGTGTAGAATCGATGGTTCCGAAGATACAATTTAATTTTCATTTGTCATTGTAATTTCTTAGCTTGTAGTTATGAATGGTTATTTCTTTCAAATATTTTCCCATAAGCATACCGGGTGACACAAGAAAGTAGGAATACTCTAAAATTTTTAATCGGCTTGAGATAGCGATTTGAAATTTGGAACGACTAATGTAGGCTGAATGTCCCGTTTTTGACAATATGCTATTGCAATTAGAAAAGTAAAGAAAAGTTTCATTTACAAATTTATAATATTTATGATGATCACAGCCTCCTATTTTCAAAAATTAAATAAAAATTAAAAAAAAAAAAAAATCCGTCCTATCCTGTATAGGTTGTGCCACTTTAAATCCGAAAGTTCCGTTCAAATCGGAAATGCAACTATTGACTATGCCAAAAAATTGGACATTCAGCTCTTTCAAATTTCAAATCGCTATCTCCAGCCGTTTAAGACTTATGGAGCGTTCCACCCGATATACATTTTTCTGGAACTTTTTCTTCAACATCCAAACTGCTTGGTCTCATCGAATATCTCTATCCTGGGTGTCCTTTCCATCCTATTATTTTAGTAATAATTTCAAACTAACTCTAAATCTACCAATACTGTTAAAACACTATATGTGACGAGCATGGTTCTCTAAGATAGAGATGATATTTTCAATATCCCACACCAGGATGGTTAAAGACACACAAACTAACCAAAATTCAAATCATTTCTGTACATGACTCCTCTCTATAGATCAGATAATTTTGTGAAAACTTTACAAATTTGGTACTAGACATTGGTTCAAAATCAGAAAGGGAAACTGCGCCTGTGTTTTTTGATAGACGTTTAGAAATGTTAAATGTAGATACCCGGTTTCCTCAAAAAAAATCTATTGACGATCCTACTTAATACTCCGGTTATCACATAAAGCGTTTTTATGGATATTGGTACGGCGACCGATGGCTGACAAAGGCAACTCATCTACTAAAAGCAGCTATAAAAAATTATATGAATATTAGGAATTTTGGAATTTCCGCAGAGTATGTTGCTCTCAAAACCAATGCAGAAAAATACATTTCCATAATTAAAATTTATTTTTCACATTTTAAATTACCAATATATCGTTTGCTCATTCACAAAATAAAAAAAGGACCTGCGCCTGCTGCAATTGCATCTGTTACACGGTAATCTAGGCGAATTCTGATTACCTTAGCTAATTGACTATAATGGCGTTGAGCTTTGAGCGGAATGAAGGGTAATAATATAAAAGTCAACTAATTTATTAGTGCCTGAATGTACAAATGATTAATTTCTAGTATTTGTGTCCCTCCAAGTTGCATGGAATAATTTTATAAAAATGCTGGAGAGATATATGCATAATTTTAAATATTTGATAAATTAATTAATATAATATAATTTAGTAGGTTCCTACCAAGTAATACAGAGATAAGTGACGTAAAGTGAAAATTAAGTAACACACGCGTAAACTATTTCAATAAATTTCCTACAGCTTTTATTATTATTTTTATATTATTGGTGCAGTTTGAAGCTGACAATTTGTAGAAGTAGTAGTTGGTTTAAAATTAACTCTATATTTGAATCACTATCACATAATTCTATGGCTTCTTCAAGATATGTGAATTTGAATTACAAATCTCGTCGAGTTTGTTAAACCAGTCAAACTCGGAACCATTATTAATTAAAATTTAATTAAAGATACCCAATAAAGTTTTCGACCCATCATAACCTTTGTTCCTCGTCTGTCATCCGCTAAGAAATTAATTGCGTTCTACAACTTCGGCGGTTTAGGCCTCGGATTTAAGTTTGCTGCTAGTTGTCACTTAGGGAAGTTGCCTTATCGCGTTCGGATTTGTACGAACGTACAGCTTGGTAATACAAAACTATACGGCACGTGATTTGGAAACGGAAATTTCCCTCAAGCTTCTCCTCCAGATATTAGCATAATATTTGTCAGGCCATTTATTTACCGCCCGTGTACGTTCAATTCCACAACAAGTTAAGCGGTTGCCAACAAACTATGAAGGTAAAGTGTTAGTTCAAACAGAATTAAATATTCTGTTTCGTTTGGAATATAACTAAGTAAGATTTTTCCGGTCTCAGAAATTATATCTATGTTACCAGTATTTTTCTGTTCACCTCCTTATTGTGGTTGTTATTCACTCTTCAGCATTTTTTCCTATTCCCATAATAAATATTATCTATTTGATCAGTCACTATTCTCCTAGTCCAGTATATCAGTACTTGAAAAATGCTATCTTTGATTATGCATAGTTTTTTATCAAGTATTTTTTCAATTTAAGTACTCTGTACACAGTATTTAAGTTCTGAGAAAATATAGCTTAAAGTAACTACTACCCTCTAGAGGGCGCTTGTTTATGTTTAGTAAAGTTAATGGCTTTTGAAATTTTTTTGATTATAAAAATTTTATTCAATCCCTTTGAAATTAATTGCTTTGCAAGAACCATATATGCTTAGTTAGATTTTGTCGAAATATGGTTTAGAAATAATTTACAAATAAATATATTTTTTTTAAGTATTTGCTTAAAGGTATTTCGTATTATTGCTTCACATCGATAGTGTGTCTGTAGGTTTGTAGATCTGTATTTCCTTCTTTTCTGTGTTACTTTTGTAACGTGCCAGTTATTTAATAGGAACGGTTATGATTAAAGTGCTATTATAAAGAGGTATCCTTATGGTAACTAAACATAATGAGATCTTTATTATGTTACTATTTACAAATCTTCCAGATTCCTTCTGCGTTGTTTTTTGATAAATCAAGCTTAACCGAAACTGCCTTGCATTCTGCTTTGTACCTGCTTATATATTGTTTGAGTGGGACGGACCTAAAGGAGGGGCATGAACATTGTCGAAAAGAAAGAAAAGAAATTTGTTTCACCTCCGAAAACCTGTTCGCTTTGCTAATTTTTCAGTCAACACGCGAGAGTTCACTTTATCTCGAAATGTTTGTTTTTTTTTTGCTTTTATCTCAAACATGCGCTGTTTGCTGATCTTCGTCCTCTATCCGTTAACCATTTCACTCATTCGGTTAAACATAATGAACCATGTAGATAGAAAACGCAGTGATGGTCACGAAACCGATAAAGACTGCCAAATATGAAAAATAAATTAAAGAAAGCAAAAAGTGATCTATTTGTTGCATTCATGAAATATGAAGCAGAAAACTCTTCCCAAAAAAGAAAACAAAAGATCCTAGAATATTAAAAAAAAAATAATAGCAGTATATAAAAAAACGGGTTTGATTCGAAACTGGTCTTTTAGGTATTGAAAAAATCATTTAGCAATGGCTCCTATCAAATAAGACTCACCATATATCGTCCAGCAGGTGAATTTGGACGAGGTAATAATGATAATAATAATAATGAGTTTATTGTTTAAACAATATTACAGCAACAAAATAAACTATTCGCATAGCAAACTGCAGCAAAAGGCTTTTGTGAAAGTCAACCTTCCGAGAATTTCTTCTTCTTTCTTCAACTTTTATTAAAAAATCTTTTTTATTTTTTGATTTAAGTGACCGATGAATTTGACAAGTATAAATAGTAGACAATAGGGGCCCCAGGATAGTACCTTGAGGTATTCCGGATTTAATGTCGATGCTATTTTAACGCGTTTCATTAATAAGCACTTGTTGAGTTTGATCAGACAAGTAGATGATTGACCATATCAAATGCTCCAACTAAAATCTAGTAGCCAAACTATAGAACTTTTTCCACTGTAGGCAGCTACGCACAGGTCATCTGATAACTAAATCTTGATTGGGTAATATTTTACTTTCGTTAAGAAAATTTCTAAATTCAAGATCTATATTCTACTATTCTAGAATTTTTAAGAATATGGGCAGAATTCTGACTGAACGAAGATGCCCAAATTTAATTGGATTATTAGTTTTTGGAGGAGAAATAATTTCAGCTTGTTTCCAGATGAGTGGGGCTTATAAATAAGGTCAATTATAAAACAGTTTAACTTTAACCCAAATGTGTTGTAAGATATTATTAATTTCTGCTAAAATCATCGGGTAGACACACAAGATCTTAAGATCTCTTTTCGGGAAATTTTAAACAGTGATGCCATTTTGGGCATATTGGATATGGGCGTAATACACGTCGTAAAGCATTATGGAGATCTTTTCAGCACCACATACGTAAGAAGATACATATATTAACCAATAGAATGACATCAAGGGTAGAATCGAGTGGTTTTCACTGACGAGTAAATTTTGATTGATACTACGCTTACTAGAGGCGTTATGGTTTGGGGTGACAGCTCGAAGCAGGCCACCTCTAGTTTTTTTTTATAAAAACGTGAACGCATAGTTCTATATTAATAACGTGTAACAACCTAGGAGAGTTTTGATTCGCAGTATACCACGAAAAGTAACAGAATGTCAAAACTCACTCGATTTTTAGGAATTAGGAATCTATTTACACAGTACATGGAATTTTCGCATTTAAACTAAAACAAATTTTTTAAAGGCGCGGACGCGAATACTTACTACGATCGAAAGTACTCCATTAAAAATTAGAGCGGAAAAATGCTTATTCGAAAAAGTCTACAAAGATCACGAATATTTATTCAGTTCCAGCAAACGAAAAAGATTTTCCAATCAAATTTTCCTCCTCGCTTAATGCATCGAAGTGGAGAGTTTTAGTTTCTGCATTCAAAATTTATGCCGCTACCGAACGTTAGCTCCCGTTTTAACAGCCTTTTTGTTTCGTTCCTTTTGGTACGTCCGTTTTGTATAAAAGATTTATTTTGTCGAAATTCTGCATAATTAGTTTACGTTAGTCCATTTGCACGAAACAAATCGACAATTCGTTGTCAATTGGATTTTCTCAAGATACGATTAGTGGATTTATAGGCTTTCCAGATTTACATGATGAAATTGCGTTGTTATTAGGGAAATAAATCTCGCGATCAAATCAAAAGGTAATCCGTTTTCGAAGTGCAAGTCTGAATATTTTATCTCGTCTTGAACAATATATTCGCCGATGCCTTTTTAATGAATTAAACATTTCGATGTTTCGAGAGTGGGGATTTATCGCCCTCCAATGCCTGTCGTCATGACTAGACAACTCATTACCCTATTCAATGAGTTCCGATATATTGCTCAAGGTAAGATTAAAGCTCAACAAGCACGTGTTCATTATAAGCGTTTGACGTAACACCGGTTTGGAAGTCTACCGGAATTAACTTCAGCAAATCGGTGGTAAGATTTTCACAATATTTTTATTACTGTAGATCCCCAGTCTTGGTTAGTTAATATAGTTAATTTAACAAATACACCAAACCGTCGTCTTTAAATATTTTACGAGGGGGTGGGTACTCATAAAAAACCGGAATTGAATTGCCTCGCGCAGAGCTTGTATAGTACACCTTTCTGTCGCTAGGTGAGACCGTTAAGCTTTTTATCTGGAAGTTTTAAGAAGATTGCGCAACAGTATCCGACAAAAAAGACCCGATTTGTGGCGGACAGGGGACTGGTTCTTTCACGTCATAATGCACCTGCACACACAGCCATTTCTGTTAAGCAGTTTTTGGCTAAAAATGGCATGGTTCCTCTGCCCCATGCACCTTACTCGCCTGATCTCGCTCCGTGTGACTTCTTCTTATTTCCACGTACGAAAAAGGACATGGAAGGACAGCGATTTGACAACATTGAAGAGGTCAAGAAAAAAACGAGGGATGGGCTGTCGGCTATAGCCAAAGATGGGACAAAACTTTAACTAAATATTTTCACTTACTCTTAGACACTGAAGATAACAGAACGTAGTAGTTCAACTAATGCTTTAATTTCAATACCACATTCCTAAGTTAAAGAACTTCAGCCATAAATAGGTAAACATCTGGACCTCATTGCTTTATTTAAATCGGAATAAGTAACAAGTTTTAAAAAACAAATAAGTGACAGTAACTTTGGTTAAAAATATGTGTAAAAACTAGAATTCGAAAAAATATAAATTAGTATTTACAATGATGATAATAATATGAAGGAAAAGTTTGAGAAATGGACAAAAATTCCTTTTAAGAAAGCCTGTCATTGGTTAGTAAAACACATATTTCTCCATACAAAAATACACGGAAGTTAATTTTCTATCCATTGAAAAAATGTTACATCAAGGCACAATGTAATCATATCCTTGACTGAGGAAATCACGCTGTTTTTCATAAAAGGCTAGGAATTGTTTGAGGGTCACATAGACGCGGCTCAATTTCTATTTTATTTATTTATTTTAAATATAGGTTTAAATTGTTGTGATATTTATTTTTGTAGTAATACCTTCAGAGTTGCTTATAACACAATGAATAGCAATGCTCATGAAATAGACTTGTGCCGTGAATACCAACTGATTTCGACATATTTTAACATACTAGTCAAGTAGATGACCATGTGAAATAAACTTAAGATGTGAATACCTTTTATGATTAATTTTCTTGAATTTAAAATAAAATGGCTCGTTGTTTACAGAAATATCCTTTGTGATCTGTTCTATAGTTATTTTTAAATTTGTGTCTTATTTTAATGGCATTACTAATCCAAACAATTCCAGGGAAATCAACCAAAATAGAAAATATCCTTTTCATACATACAACATATTCACAAGTTGTTTTTCCTATCGCTAACTTCCGGCACACGACTTACCGGATTTTCGGTTTTGTGCAACTCGACATCTTTCAATATCTATAAACGTTACGCGAAACTTTTCAAGCAGAAAACCGAAGTTTATAAGAGTTTTTAAGAAAATGGGACTTTAAGGTTTCCCATTGTTCCATTGGTTTTGTTTCGCGCGCTTTAAAGTGTCATACTTATCACGAACTACGGCCACGCACCCAGACCGTTCACATAAAGAAAGCTAACAAAACGCCTTTTTTATTGTTATTTATTTATATTTCCCTGAAGTTCCCCGCATCCTTCTTCAGAAACTAGATAGATAGATAGATAGAAAGGGAAGGCTAACGGACAGTTTTGAACCAAAAAGCTACTTCTTCAGTTGACTTCTGCAAAGAATTGTTTGGGTTCTTGGTTATAATTAAACAACATCTCAGATCTGGCGGTGATCCAGCATGAAAGCTGGATGGTAGAAATGGATATGTTTGTCTTGCCTTGCACGAATTTGATTAGTAACTGGAATTGACCTTTTAAAACATTCGGCAGAACCTTTAATATGCGGCTACCAAATTTATTACGAGCTGTGAACAAAGTTTTACTCCAAATCATCGTACCATAAAATTGAGTAAATAAAGTTAAATAGCAGAACATTTTATCCGTTTCCTTGGAAACTAGCCAAGTCTGGTACGCGCGAGATAATCTACAAGAAATATAAAATTCGAGTATGTCAAACGGATTTCATAAATCGGTTTAAGAAAGTGGTAAGTCATGTGAACGAATCTGTACGAAAATGTGGAAAAAAGGTAGAGCGAATTTCGCTTGGCTTGTTTTCGATGCTCGAGCTTTTAGTTTGGCGCCGAACGACAGAGTATCCTCGGTTTACTATATTAAATAACGACATACATTTTGTGTTTTATGGGACACCGTAATACACTAAAGGTGGTCCCGATATTCTCCGATGCTAAGATGAAATTGAGTATTTTATGTTGTTGTAAATCCTGGTAGTCGGAAAATTTTACGTTGAGTCTCTTAAGCCGTAACATTGTTGCAAAAATATGCATAATCGATGGTAGAATTGGGAGGTGGAACTTTTATCTGAGGGCTGCTGGTATACCGAGTGACACAAGAATGTGGGAACACTATAACTTTAAAACAGCTTCAGATAGCGGTTTGAAATTTTGAAGGGTTAATATAGGTTGAATGTTCAATTTTTTTGACAATATGTAGTCAATGATTGCAGCGAAAATGATATATTTTTTTTTTGCATTTTTAGATTCAGGAGAGTTTTTTTGCTTTTTCAAATTTTTATTTAATATTTGAGAATTGTGTCTAGGAGGCTGTGGCCTTCATAAATACTATTTACCGGATCGCCTGATCATGGGAAAAATTTGTAAATGAAACTTTTCTTTGATTGTCTAAAATTTTCAAAATCCGTTAAAAAATAAGCTCATAGGAAGGAAAAAATCCGATACGTAAATACATTTTTGTAAAAGCAAAATATTACTTCGGTGGCTGTGGGTGCTGTGGCGGTGGCTTATTAATTGTCCAGAAGATTAAAAATGGCGAAGAAACTCTTGACAAGCTCATGATTGATGATGAATAGAAGCAAAGCCACCTAAGTAATATTTTGTTTTCATAAAAATGTATTTACTTATCTGGTTTTTTCTTTCCTGTGAGCCCATTTTGAAAATTTTCGTGCCAAAATGTAGCAAAAAAAAAGTACCGGTTTTAAAAAGTTTTTGTTTCCACTAGGGTGCTAAGTGACAAAACCAGGTTATCCTAAAAAATTAATAGTTCATTACATTAAATGCTATTTGCCATTAGACAATTAACATTTCATTTGAAATTCTTTCCATGATCAGGTGACCCCATAAATAGTATTTATGATGGTCACAGCCTAAAAATTTAACAAAACAAAAAAAATAGGAAAACTGTCCCATCCTACGTAGAATGATCTCCTCAATTCAAAAATGCAAAAAAATATAGTTCGTGCCAATCAAAATTCGAAAGTAACTGTCATTTCCGCTCAAACTGGAAGTGCAACCATTGACTATTGTCACAAAATTATTAAGCCTTCCAAATTTCAAATCGCTATCTCAACCCGTTTAAAAGTTATAGTGTTCTCACTTTCTTGTGTCACCCGGTATATGTGACGGGCAATATTTAAAATCCGTCATTATACAGATTTAGTAGAATTCCCAAAAACTATGAGGTATTGTATAAAATAAATCAAATTATATTAAGCATATAATCGACCGTATAAGCTCAGTACTGACGAAGATATTATTAAATCGCTTCGCAATTTACAGTTTCCCAGGAAATATTTTTGGATATTAAAGATATCCATGAACAAAATTAAATTACGTTCAATTAAGACATTGTGGCCAAGGAATTGACAAATGCAATGGCAAAAAAATGGAACAATGAGTTGCCTATAGGTATTTAATAAATGCACGGTGTCGTCGATACAGCTGTCATTATGTAATAAGTAACCGTGAAAATCCGAACATTTTTTATTCTAATTTAATTGTTGCCAATGCGTAAACAAAAAGTTGCTTGCTTTAAGTAAAGGCCACTAAAGTGTACTTTTCAAAATCAATAAAAATAAAGACTTTAAAGCAATACTTGTGTGATGTTTGTTAGATTTCTGTTACCTTTATTTACTTAAGCGTTCAGGTAGATTCAAATAAAATATAATTAACTCTTTTATATTTTATATTTAACAGGTAATCTAGAAACCTTTCTGTCTTGGTAAAGTGTATAAAAACATCTAAATAAAGCTGCTTGAAGCCCATTATCAACTTACAAAATTAGGTTACAAAAGTAATACACCTTTAAAACTAACTCTTTTGATGAACTCAAGAGTGAAATCAAAAATTTAAAATTTAAATTTAATCCCCGAATTGAATCGAAGTTGGACGAAGAGCATCTCACCCATCTAAGAACTCCAAGAAATGCTTAAACGGTTGAAAACAGGATCAGAGAAAGTCGGATTAAAGATGAATCTAATCTAAACCAAAGTGAAGACTTAGCAAAATCTTGAAATTTAAAAGTAATGAAAAAGAGAAAACAAACGAATAAGTATACCTAGAACACGCAATAACGCTGGGTAGGCAAAACGAAACTGCAGAAATCATGGGAAGAATTCGTATGACCTGCACGGCACAGAAAAACGTTTAACACCTGTATACCCCCAGTTCTCACCCACGGTATGGAAACGGGTATGGAAACGATGGCACTCACAATCCACTCAGTAAACCGAATGAGATTGACTAGGTTGGGAATCTTCTTGAGAGACTATATTCGAAATTAAGAAATGAGAAAACCAGGAGTAGAATATGTAATCGGCAGTGTAGCAAGAATAAAATGGACCTGGGCCGGACATGTAGCTCTTCAGGAGAGTGATCGATTAACTCAAAGAATCGTATCATGAAGAATGCAGAAATATAAAAGAAATTGGCATCAGTTAGCCCAATATCGAACAAACTGAAAAATTCAAAGGAGCCCTACATCCAGAAGTGTCTCCTAGTTCAACTGGGTGCTTATAACTTAATTGTTATTTAGTTTTGCATTTCTTGGTTCCGTGACTTCACCTGGCGTGACGCCAAATTAGAGCTGAAGATATAAATAAAATAAGCTCCTCTGAAAATCATGGAATATCGAATAAATTGAGATTACTCTTCGAAAAAATTTCCTCAACAGGATATCTCAAAATAGATAAAGAGTTTGCGGGTATCTTCTCTCACATATAAGTAAAGGAGCGCCTTTTATTTGGTTTTTGGGTGCGCAAATCGTTTTGGAGTTTTGTTTTTAATTTTGCTTTTTAATCAACCTTTTCCCACCTAAAGCCGAAACAAAGCGATACTCTATACTCTTTAATTCCAAGTTGGCAACTTTGAGCTGCCTGTCAAATTATATAGGCACTGCATTTCAATTTCGATGTCGATGGATGACAGGATTCACTATAATAGAAATTAGACATAATTTTTACACTAATAAGCTAGTAATCCGAAACTATGTAGCGATTTAGCCTGCTAATTCAATTAAACCGCAAGAAAACAAAAAAACTACCTTTGCGAAACCCGAGTAATTTTAAATGTTAATTTTATTTGAATTAGATTTTCCCGTTTCCGCAAAGAAATGAAAAGAAAAGCCGTAATACATTGAGTTAGCGACATTATTCGAAAAAGTTTTCGTCGCCTTTAAGTCAGGCAACGTTCCTTCGAAAATTTATTGTATTTGTTTATCAACTGAAATTCCCTTATTAAAAGTTTTCGTTATACAACTCGCGAAAATCTTTTCTTGAGATAGCGGAAATATTTCGTGTTACTGGAAGGATTTACTTCTTTGACGTGGTAAATTTTTTTGCGAGGCAAAGAATGTAAACAAACATTGTCGTAACCAATTAATTGTATTGAAGTGTGCAAATGTAGGTCTCGCTTTCCAGATCCGTTTAAAAATGTTTGCGAGTTTTTTGAAAGGCTTTCTGTTTTTGTGTCTCTGATGTCGAACATTTTCGGCTCGGATTACATTTACATTTCGCATTCTGTCAAAATAAATTATATTAATAATTTTGTCATCAGGGTTATGTTTTAGTCTTTCTGAAGGCGTCGAATCTAATATTAGAATTTGAATATAAAAGAAACTGTAGACAATTTTTTTTGCATTGATAATGTCAGCATCGATAAAAAAATTGTTTTTCTCATTGCGGGTTCAAATCAGCGTATTCTATATCATAATAAAACAGGGTGGACTTCTCATCTGACTTGGGCTGATTCTAAACTCATTGTTGAAATCCCTTTATGTTAAGTGACTTTCGATAATTTTCTTGTAAGATATTGTAGTGCTATTTATAGGCTAGATATGTAGTGAATTCAAACCAGTGAACAATAATTTACAGGTACGATGAATTTTGTTGTATTTTGTGTTCATTATATTTTAACACCCATCTACAGGGTTATCTTATGCAAATATAAAAAAAAAATACAAACGAAGATCGTCGTTTTCAAAATTAATCCTGTAGGTGGGTGTTAAAATATAATGAATAACCCCGAACTTGCGACAAATTTAAAATTTGGACATACGCTCCAGAAAACAACTAAAAGCGCTACTCATAAACTGCGGGAATTAAAAGAGAGAACGTCGTGTTCCCTTATGTCCATTGATTCGGAAAAGACGCTGAAGATTTCTGAAATCTGACTGATTCGATTCGGGCTTTACAAATCCCGCCTATTTGCTTTCAAATCTGCCGTACTACTTCCTAAAGTGACTGGGATTTCAGTGTTAGCGTTATTACTTCGCAGTTGCCGTTTACTAAAGTAGTTGGGCCTATTTGACTATCAAAGTTTAATCGATTTACGCCAAAACAAGTAAGGTGTTACTCAAACTGTAGCGTATTTAATTTGCTAAGTGTCAAAATCAATCATAAATAGCATCTCGCGGTCTGTGGAACGTTACATTTTTTGGGGGGAAGGAATTTTGACTGACTTGCTAACTTACCGCAATAATCATGTTGGCTTCTTCAGAGCTTTTCAGTTACGCACTGAAAAAGCCAACAGGATGATTGGCGAAACGTCAGCAACAACAACCAACGCAGGGGAAACACAGAAGTTTTGTAAATAGTAGAAATTTCTTTGAAAAATTATTATGACATTATTTTTCGGATAAATCAGACCCCAGTTAAAATTTTCATACCAGTATCCTTGATGTAAAGTCATGATTGTACCCTACAAACTTTCTCCGATTTATGCGTGAATCAGGATCAGGATGGATGATAGTGAATTTCTTATATATCAAACTCGTAATTCCTAAAAAAATTAATAAAGAGTGAAATAATCTGGGAGTCGTGAAGTTAAGCGGAAACAACACTACTTGCTTAACAATATAACTTAATAAAAATTAAATCAGTCAGCTCTAGATTTAAGGTAATTTAGTACCTTACAATTTGTGCGGGCAACAGTGTCAAATAGAAATGAAATAAAAAAAAGCGATTAAAAATCGTTTTCCTCTTGTCCATCCAGAGCACAGGGTGAATTTAAATTGAAATCGGAAAATGGTACAAATAAAATGAAATTCTGCTTAATGACGTAGTTTTACTTCCGAAATTAAAACGTTAAAACGTTTGTTATTCTTGATGAAATGGTGCATGCTCCAATAGCTTATTATTCAACAAGTGCGGCAAACGGCATTTGACTGACGAGTTTATTTGACACGAGCGGAGCGAGTGTTTAATAAACGAGTGACTTAAAAAGTTTACCGAACGTGTTGCATTCTATACTTTTTCAACGACCGTTAGTTTTTGGGTATATTTTCGAAAAACAGCACGAATGCATTCACTAACATAACCGTCAGAATTGCCAAATGTCAAAATTTATAGCGTGGGAAATATCTCCGAAAACATCCGATTGCTCTCAAACCCGTGTGGTAAAATCCCGGAAATGTCCGAAGTGGCTCGGATGCGTGGGAAACGGAAATGACGTGGTAAAGTGACCGCTAGATCGGTGTGTAATTAGGCATTTTACAGACGGGAGTAGAAAATCTTTTTAAGTCACTCGTTCATTAAACACTCGCTTCGCTGCGCTCTGCTCGTGTCAAATAAACTCGTGAGTCAAATGCCGTTTTCCACACTTGTTGCATACTTGGAAACGTAATAATAAAATATCCTTTTAAATTAGCCCGTTCATTGATAAATATTCTTGTAGGTAATTAAAATTGCTTTTTATTTCTATATCATGTTTAATATGAGATCTTGTATTGTATTGTTTGTTATGTTGGGTAATAAAATGTTGCGGATATTGAATATCAAATATTTAAAATACCCAAGTGACATAGTTGAGGTTTTAAATAATATTTGCAAAGTTTGACTGAACTTTCATTATATTTCTGTATAAACTCACTATAAACTCGGCATTATTTACGACAGCAGTTCAATATAATTAATTAAAAATACAATACAAGTTGGTAAAGACATTTGGAACGGCGGTAAATCCTTTTACATCATTTCGCGGTGTATAATACCCACAACTTTACACTTTGGAACTTTCAATGAACAAAGGTAAAAACTTGATTTCTGTATCGCATGAAAATGTATCAATACAAAACGCAACAGATAATGTAAATAATCTATCATTCTGGATAAAATAATGCCGCCATTCTTTCGACAATATAAGTAACCAGATTCGAGTTGGTCTGTCTGCGTTTAACTGCTTGTATGATTTAAAGCTCCGGCTATCAATTCCCGAGAAGTACGGGTTCATGACGTGACGCAAATGCTACTATTCTCATGGGAGCCAATCAGACCGCCGCCAGCAACTTTGCCAATTTTGTTTCATGTAAATATAACCCCGGGAACCGTGGCGATACCAAATTATTAACGATCCTTTGGTTTTTGCCAAACCGTGAAAAGGGAATCATTTTGACATTTATGATTTTATTTCAGAATCGCAATCCACAGCTTCTTGTCAATCACGAACGTAACATCCCTAGCTGATATCTGCGACATAATTAATTTCATTTTAAGTTCCTCATCATAATTACAAAGAGAGTAGAATATTACTGATCAATGATTTGTGTAAATAATTGTTTCTAATTGTAGCTATAATTTAACTGAAGTGAAAAAACTTCCGAAATTTTCGCTTTTTTTATATTATCGACACACTGAATGTGGTATTGAACATAAAAAATATTGTAACACGAGTTTTGAACATCCTAGGATTCCAACCCAGCAAAGTCCTATTTTTTCCTATAAAGATTTAGTTCAGATACGTTGTTGTAACCAATAAAATTTAATCAAATTTTTGAAAAAGTTTAAGATCATCCCGTTAATTGGCGCAGTCGTAGCAGGAGTTCCAAAAATTGACTACCACATCATAAATTAACTGGAAAACATATCTGCCAACTCTACCGATCGAAGTTTTTGTTTTTACGGAAGGGATGTCCATGACAGCCTAGCCAATCGTGCTTGCGGGCTTTACTTATGACCTTAACGAAATAACCTTGCCAAAATTGGCTTATAATCCCGCAATTATAGCAGTGAAGTTATATATGCTTTCAATAATATTGGAAATTAATACATTATAACTAAAGAAGAGTGAACATTTCACAAATAACAATCAGGCACCCAGGGTAGTGAAAACCACATTAAAGTTCTAAATATCTTGGAAAATATGGTTAAAAATAAAATATTGTGCCTCATCCTAAAAGATCGAAATGAGGGTTCATAAATGTGCTTGGATCTGATTTTCAGGTTAATACAGGAAACAACCAAAACAAGTTACCTAAAAGCATTAAAAAAAATCTTAATTTATTAACACAAATACTAGGTTTAATTGTTCAAACGTCAGTCTATAAAGAGAGCTCACTATTTATTAAAGAAATTGATATAGATATAGATCATTAGCACTTATAAAGTTATTTTATCATTATTACAAGATTCGATTACTTTTTTAAATTTAAAAATTATTCACCAAGTATTAATAAAATTAAAGACGTCTAGAAAACTTTTTATTTTGAAAACTAAAGTAGGAAAAACACAAATTATTCTACTTGTAACTTTAGAAAACACTTTTATTTTCGAAAAATTAATTAAGGGTGATTGTTTTGTTCTAAATGATAAAATTATTTAACTCCTTGTAACTTGTAACTTATCGAACGAATTTTGAATAATTGAAACGCTATTGATTTCAAATATCTGTCAATTTGCCCCAAAACACAACTTAATATCACTCAGCTATTTGTCAGTCAATTGAAAAATTATAATCATTATAATCAATGGCTTTTAATAGTTGAAGCGGAATAAAATAGGATGAATATTAAAATCTCCATGAGACGTACTGGCTACTTTTCTCTAAATGCCGTTTCTTGGCTCAGTAGGTCATTGCGCTTATGTGCTTATCGTGTACGTAAATCGTTTATGTCCCTTGTTAGTTGTTCGTTTAATAACATAT
Source organism: Cylas formicarius (assembly GCF_029955315.1). Taxonomy (NCBI): domain Eukaryota; kingdom Metazoa; phylum Arthropoda; class Insecta; order Coleoptera; family Brentidae; genus Cylas; species Cylas formicarius. The sequence goes on from NW_026844264.1 coordinate 26,579,105, forward strand.
TTTGTTCGAGTTGTCAATAAAATACTAAAATATAGTCCACATCTAAGATTTTCAACAAAAAGTTATGCGGCCAGGATTCATACCTACAACAAACCGCGTACCAGCTTAAACTTCTAAATTTCCAGCCAATATTGGTATATGATTTGCCAAATAAAACAACAAAATCAGAAATAATAAATTAGAGGAACTAAATAATCGAAGAGAAGTACTGTCAATTTACCCACTTCTGGAGTTTTCGGAGTTCTCCAAATATCCACAAATATCGTCGTCGTCAGCACTATCATATTCATTCTCGGTCTGCTTGTCTGCTATAAAAAGTTGTAACAGCATAGATGCAGTAAATCAACAAAGAAGAAACCAGAAGGACCTGTAGAACAAAAAGATCGAAGTTGAGGGACAGACTAGACTCTCGAGAGTAGTTAAAATATGTTGTGTTGAAAAAGAATTTGTTTATTCATGAGAGGAGTGAGTGTTTAATAAATTAGTATCTGAAGAAACAAACTACGACAATTAGTTCTTGGGTGGTGACCTGCGACATTACTTAAGTACTTAATAATACTGACATTTTAAGGTGACACCTGATCAGTGTGAAATTGAGTATTTTAGAGTAGGGATTGAAAAATTTCCCTCCTTTTATAAATTTTCTAAAAAAGGTCGATACATAAGGTGTGCAATCGGAATATCGGTAAAGTTATGGTGCTATCGCGTCGCGGAACAAGTGATTTTATTAAAGAGCAAAAATTGAATCAGGCAACCGCCGTTAAACCATTTATTTGCAAACGAAGTTATACCTACATCAAAGATCCAGGCATTTATTAAATCTGTTATGTATACGTTTTCTGTAGGTGCTAAAATTAGAACAGTCATATTTCGAATGTTTTATGGCAACTAAATTAAATCTCGCGGCTTTCTTCCGTGCCTGCTTTCAGGACCCAATTCCCAGTTAAAAACGTCTAAATGGAACGGAATTTTTAAAATTAAATTTTAATATTATAATGCTGATATATTTGAGTGATATTTTTTTTAATGTCTGAGCCTTCAAAACACGACGAAATGACTAATAAAATTTTGTTTTCATACATATAAATACTTTTGGAGTTATAACTAATTTTTGAAATTTGGATTAAATTATCACTTGCAGATTTTGTATAGAGTCCGCCTCCAATTACATTATGATCCCAAATAACATTATTACGAAAAATATGGTGCCTATAGGGACCGTCAAAATTGCTGGACCACTTTTCAAAGTTATTATTTTATTCAGAAAACCGTAAATATAAATAAAGCCGTATAACAATTATATTTAATAATATAATATACCCATAGTGTGTTGCAAATAACCAGTGTTCATTCTCAATACAGTCACGAAAACAGGACTATCAGTCGATCATGTTATAGTGTCGAATTTGTCACTTTTCTTAGCCATGATAAATGTGGTTTCACACGCTAAATAGCAAACGGTCTAATACTGCTTCGAAAAATCAAAAATTCCTCACGATGAGTAAAATTTGAACTATAAATGTTTTCACCTCAACTGATTTGATTGATAGCCCGATTTTCGTCTAAAAAACTTAATTAAAATCGATAGTGCGATGGTTGTCCTCAACAAAAACTTAGTAGATAAAAATTGGCTAAACGATACACAATTAAAGAGCGATTGTAAGCGAGTCAATAGAACCCGAGCGGCAAATGTGTCTGAGAACGCGCGAATGAACTCAGGAAGACCGATTACGCGGGAGTACAACTTAAAATGATGATAAAGTTAATTAATGGAGGCATCCGCGCGCGTATCCTAAGAAACTCCGCGAAAAGGTACATCGCTTAAAATGCCTCGGATAAGAAACTGCTTGGTCATGATAGAAATTCCTTACGTAAATGAACTTGATTTTGGGAAAAGTTTGACTCTATTAGAAAACTTTTTGCAGCCAAATAACCAAAAAGTTGACCGAAGGTTGCGCGTGTTTCCCCAACACGAGTCTAAGCGAAATTTCTTACTTGCTGCAAAGTTCGTTTCACAAATTTTTGTAGATTTCTGACGTCGAATAACACGTAAGTGACACCTTTATGATTGGTTGCTAGAAACGACCGACCGGCGACTAAAACTAAGCTAAAAACTTTTGCATTGTTTCACAATTTGCATTTAACAATTAAACTATTATTGGGGATATGAAGTTTTATTTCAAAATAAATAAGAACTAAAAGTTCAGATTTTCACGAAATTATATATTTTGACATGACTTTTGGTTCTTATTTATTTTGATAAATGGATTTTCATCAAGTAAAAGCCACCTCCGTTCAGTTTTATTTCGCCTCTTTAGAGGTTCTTTCCAGCTAAACGAAAGGTCATCACAAGATGATTTTTTTTCTTTCTAGCTACTTTTCCAAAGTTTTAGTCTTAATTTAAACCATGGCGTAGTATGTATTTTTTCATTTTTAAGTATTATCATCAGTACTCTTTCCTTTTTTCATTTTTTTGTAATTTTCCTTTTATCTTCCCCTGAATAGAGTCTATTATTATTATTATTATTATCTTTCTTCTCTCACAGGTCGGTAAGTAGTGAGACGTCGGTCCCGAAACAAGACGCTCCGCTTCTATATTGCATTAGAAATGCTTTTATTCACCTCCAAGCACCTTCCTTATTAAATTACAAGTATATAAGATGACACATTTTTGTAACTGTAGGTATATATTCTTTTGCAGCTCTAATGATCTTATAGTGTTAGTTTTAGGAATTTCAGTTGTTGCACCTATGATAACACAAGTCCACAGTGATTTTGATGTTTGAAATCTGTTTGCCAGTTTGTATATTTTTCTTGGCCCTTTTTCCGAAATTCGCATCATTTTTTTATATCTTAAAATTGTCATTTTATTAATATGACATGAGTAGGTTTGTTTCATGTTAGGCATGATTTTTAAATGAATTTACACTATATTACATACAGCGTTGTAACTTGGTTATGCGCAGTTTGGATGTATTGGTTGTCGTTCTACTGTGTTCGCGCGTCGTCTTTGTTGTTGCGTATTTATAGTGTTCTAGAAGGTATAAATATGGAAAGAAGACATTGTGTAAACAATCCAAATAATTTTTGTTATATCTGTGGTACTTATGTCGAAGTAAAGCAATGGCAAACTATAACTTCTTTGCGAAAAATGCATACTACGCTTATTTTTGTGTACAAATTGGTGACCAAGACAAGTCTTGGGGTCCTCATACTGTTTGCTCCGTTTTCGTTGAAGTATTAAGAAACTGGCAAAAAGCTTTGGTGTTCCTATGGTTTGGCGGGAGCCTAGCAATCACAGTGTTGATTGTTATTTTTGTTGTAATGTTCAAGGATTCAACAGAAAAAATAAGAAAAAGATTGTGTATGCCAATGTTGACTCTGCTATTGGACCAGATGTACCGATATTTACCGTCCCAAAAGAACTAGAAAACGTCATATCGTCAGAATCAGAGAAATCTTCCGACGCAGATGACTCAGATTTCACACCAGATTTCGGAGAATCCGAAGTGTTTAACCAGGGCGAATTAAATGATTTAATTAGAGATTTGCACCTTCCAAAGGATGCATCCGAATTGTTAGCGTCCAGACTTCATGAAAAGCATTTACCTGACGCCACATCAAGCTTTTACCGAGATCGCCAAAAAGAGTTATGTCAATATTTAACTCAAAAGGACCTCTAGTGTATTGTAACAATATTCCTGATTAGGATCCTAACTAGTATTCCACTTTTTTACTAAATAAAAAATAAATTATTTTAGAAATATCAATTTTTTTTACGTGATATCAATAAATGCATAGATTTTTTGAAATCAGCCTACCAAAATGATATAAAATAAGTTTTCAAAATAAAAACTCTGGTCATTTTCTACATTTTCTCGATCTCATCTGCTAATGGTAAGTATTTTTATTAATTTTTTCGGTTTGTGCCTTTTGTAGGTTTTCAGGAGGGGGTATAGACACGTCTATGACCGCCGGTTCTTTCAGGGTGAGTATGATCTTAGAAATAGGCTTGTAAATAACAATTTGTCAAGCAAAATGCAGACGTTCAATATTCTTCCTCACAGACCAGCGGCGGATCATGATGATAGTAAGGAAATTGTTTTTAAGGATCCGCTTTCTGTAAATTATTGTTCGAATGACGTGATCCTGGATGACAGCGAGAAAGCCTTCAGTTTTAGGAAGCCCGTGGGCATATACGGTGTAGATACTCCAGTGTCTACCTCTTCATTCTCTTCACTGTCAACAGCCGCCAGATACCCTCAGTTGATCAGAAGTAAAGATTTTTAAGTGAAGTTTAAAGTCTGGTGCTGCTAGTCTTTTATTCATAGATCTTTGGAATTCCTCTTCCACCCTGGTGTCGCGGCAAATGAAATCTTTCGATGAAGGATTGCGAATACTTTGTACGATGGTTTCGGAATGATTTACGAGTTTTGGTGTCCATGTCTCGAGCTCAGTATCAGTTCACTTCATCACCCCAAAGCTATAGTACCGATGTTGCGTATGCATTAATGGTTTTATCATTTGTTATTATTATTATTCACCTCGAACATCAACATGAAATTTCACAACTTACTGACAAACTGTTTTCAATTGTGCGAGTAGGTAACTTAATACGAAATTCTTAATAATTTATGGTTCGATAATAATGGCCGCCCCTAACAAAACCATTTTGGGCGACAAAATATTGCTTAATCTGAATAAATCGCTTAAGTGCGCCCATCATTCAGTTATGTGTTTGACAAAAACGGGCAATTGATTGCATTGAAAGCGAACATATATCAAAATATGATTTTATTGAAAGGCGTGCAGTAGGATTGCCACATAAATAACATAAATCGCGGTGCTCGGTTCAACGTGCAGCGCAAGCTGGGATATTTTTAACGCGAGAGATTTTGATAAATTCCAAGCTATCACATTATGCAAATGATGGAAAATGTTTAATCAGAGAAAATAACAAGTTTGGTTACAAATAGGCGAATATGTCGCAAAAAGAGAAGACACTTTACTACTTTTTTCATTTTTAAATTTTCGTCGAGATTGTATAGGAAAAGGGTGATGAAATTACTATTTATCAATTAAAATAAAATGGTTGAAGTGTGAAGCTGAAATTCTTTGTACTGACGGACGAAAATAGCGCAAACTATAATAGCTATTAACGAAATTGCAGATAAGTTCAAAAATTATATGATGGATCTCGTGATTCTCTTTTGCGTCGATGAAATATACCTTATACGAGCACAATTCTTTTTTGTTTCTTTTTTTTCTAGACAAGTATTTTTTTGTTCCAATTAGGAAAATAATTACTTCAATGAACTCGTATTGAGGTAACGATGATTATAATGGCAAAACTTGTTTTTAAAATATTACCTATTTTTTGTTAATAAATTGGCCAGATCGCATTAAAATTAAGAAATATCTACAGTTTCATGAAGCATTTACTGAAGTAAACATACTTGGCAAAAATTTAATTATTATTATTAATTGTTCACACGATTAGTATAAATTTAATTTTTATTGTTATACAGTATTGTGCCACCGAGTATATATTATATTTCACTAAAAAAATGGTAAAATTACTTTATTTCTCTAAAATTTCATATTCTATTATTGATTTAATAAAAAAAAAAACAAAAACGAAGAAATATCTTGAAGACAAAAACAGACATCAAAAGTTTGATGAAAAGGCATCTTCCATAATTCAAACAGTTCAGAAAATCAGTTTGATATTATCCTTCCTCCTCTTTAAATAAATAATTAAAAATACGTAAGGAAATATAACCCACCGGATAAACTTACGGAGTTTTTCTACAAAATTTTATTTTCATTGAACCCTCGAAACATGATTTCTTATGCTTAAAAATGGTTTTTTTTTCTCTACGGTGCAATTTAAGCAATCCGTTCCCACGCTTCTTTATATAGATGCAGCGACATAATGTTTGTATGATTTTTTGTAAATTTATTATTATTTAACCGCAATCAATTTCAATAAAATATGTTATTTCGTTCTTCAGATGAAGTTGCTAATTGAAAACATCCCAGTTAAATGCAAGTTTTGCATTTACCTAGTTCTACCTTTTACAAAAAGTCAGTTCTGAGAAAATAAACATAAGATTTTTGTGTAAAAAAGTCTATAATATTGTTTTATCCTTTACTGGGCATGAGATACAATAATTCCCATTTCCTTCTTCAAAACATTGATATATATATATATATATATATTTCGGCTCTAATTTTTCATTCTCCAGTATATAGTATATAAGCAATAAGGAGTTTAAAGACAACCGCACTAGTGATTTATTTAAGAGAACGTGCTCTAGTTAAAGTATGATAGGAAGCATATAGACGCTGAAGAAAAATAGTTTAAAAACTTTCCGAACGGATTCAGGCGATTTTTATTACTTCCACAAACTTCGAAATTAAAATAACTGCGGTGACTTTACGGCGGTTTTAATTGGAACGGATCGGAAATTCTTTTTAGTTCAAAAACGAAGATAAAGACCAGATTTGGTGTATAACTAGATCCACGGAAATAGGCGGGACCAAATTTAATGATTGATTTGATATGACTACAACGCGGATATTAAATATATATGTTGAAACTTTGTTTTTGTGTACACTCCATTGAACGTTAGTACTTGTGTCCATTTTTCGCTATCAAAATATCTATTTACCAAAAAGGCTACAAATTTCGAGAAATAAGTTATCAAATTCTAGCTCTGCTTCAAGGTAAAAATTATTGTTATCAGCGAATTTTTATAAAAGTCTGAAAACGATATTAAAAACAATGATGATGAGCCGCAGAATATTTTTTAAACCAATAATCAGTTAAGGCCGAAATATGTCAAATTCAACGGCTTACCAACTAACAGTTGATTTTTGTATCAAACAACACAAAAAAAAGTTTTTCGATATACAATCCTGAGTTCTATTAACAATTAAAAATATTTGCCCATATACAGCATTGTCCGATCTATCTGAAAACAATGAAATTGTGTGAATTTCAATGTTTTATTTTATTTTATGCTTTATTCGTATATAAGTTCCAAGTAACATTAGATAATATCTTCACATACTATACGGTTTAAATGGTGTTGATGCAACATTGGTTCCTTTCAATTAATTGTTTATCTATTTATACCAAGGCCTACGAACCATTAAGCCGAAATCGCATGGGTGCCTGCAATTTTAATTTATATAATTTTTCATTGGCCCTTAATTGGTGCAGAACTGGCATACGAACAGAATACCGTACTAAAGTGATATTTTAGGGTAATGTGGTATTTTAGAGTATTCATTATATTTTTCATATATACAAAATGAAAATAATATCTGAAAGATCAATTTCCCACATTGGATGCTTGCATTTCCTATTAGTTTGCCCTTTGTTGAGACAACTTATCACAAGAACTGATTCTTATTGGTCCAAGTTTACGTTTCAAAATATTTTTATTGTAAAAGAAATAAAGTTAGTATAAAATGTAATGTAACACTAACCAGTAATAGCGATTTTTATACGCCAAATGATGCGATGTTTCTGATAACCAGAGTGGGAACCAGAAGTTTTTTGCGACCTTCAGTTTTAGGGCAGATTTGTGCAAAACAGCAGGAATGCATTCACTGAGTGATATGTGCAATGAGGATTAGAACTGACATATGACTAGAATACCGTACTAGAGCATTATTTTAGGGAAATTATGTATTTCGGGGTATTTATTATATGTAAAAAATGAAAAGAAAATTTGAAAGATATCGGTATTTAGTACAGATGTATCGTATGGTATAAAAGATCTCTGAGTAAGCATAATAAGTAGATGGTTAGTAACTCACTGCTTTTTTTTTATTAATTCATACGTATTTTCCACTCTTGCCTTCTCAACCAATTTATTTTGATAATTTTGAAACTGTCTGGGCAAGTGTAGGATTATCTCATATGAGAATTTTGGGTGTAACAGACATAGAATCGAAGCGAAATTAGTTCAATCCCATTACATTCTATAGTTACGACGTATAAAGTTAACCTCATTATATAGTAACGCTGCTCTAACTTGAAAATCCGATTAAGTGATTAACGTAACCCTGCCTTTATTGTTAATAATTACTACATCAGTTTCAGAATGTTACATCATATACGAAAGCCAGTTTCATTATTCGAAAACTAAGTATTATATGAAACAGACGTCTGGAATATTTCCGAGTAGTGTCTTTAGACGATCTTACCAAGAGCAGCATTTAGAGATAAAATCGACCCAATAAAACATAACACAAATTTAATTTTTGGATAAAGCATTTACGTATGAAGAATACTTTCACTATTATAAGAGGAAAATTAATAATGCTAAATTGTTTTTTCTTCAAAACAAAGTCATATTGATATTCATTACTCAAATAGTCATTTGAATATAGTGACTGATTCATGATTCTGGTTTTGTTATTGGTCAAAAAGTTAGACACAAGGAACGGTGAATGAGCAGGTGCATTATCGAGATGATGAGAGGAGATAATCAAAGAAAACAGTAAGCAAAACTTAATATCTTAAGCGATGCTCCTTCGATGGTCAATTTTGTTAAAAATTAAGCAGCTTCGGAACAAATTTTGCTGCTACGCGTCTTCAACCACTTCTCTAATAGTGAACCGACGATTTTTCAACACCAATTGTTTCACCTCTTCAACGCTTTCATCAGTTATTGACTGCTGTGGCGTCCGGAGCTAGGTTCGTCATCGGCCTCTTCTCGGCCATATTGGAACAACTACTGTACCACTTATAAACATTCTTTTTGCTGAAAGTAGATTCACCATATGCCGTCGTCAATATTTCAAGTTCAAATTTTATACAAATTCTTTGTTTCATTTTTTTTTTGGACAGCAGAAAATCGCCGAGCACAAAAAACACCTCTAACGCTTCTGTGTTACAAAAGGAGTAAACTTGCAAACTGGCTGAAATTAAGAACATATGTTAGGGACATGTCTAGCAACATAACAAGAAAAATATCGAAGATTGAATGTACGTAGCTCGCCCAATTACAAAAGCCACCTTACTTTTTGAACACACCTCGTATGGCACCGTATGTTGTTCTTTTGGCCGGTAAATTATGAGACACTCACAGTTTTTCAGTTTACATTTAATATTTGCGAAGAAAATTTTGATCAGTTTCTGATACTGCTGGAAGCGGTCTGGAAACCAGGTCTATTAAGGTAATATTTGATCCCACAATTTTTCGACGAATCGGCCAACGATTATCTTCATGTTGATATGACCCTTTCGCACGTTTAACTTTTGTACCATTTTTTCCCATAATTTACCATAACATACTCACCTCACTATCTTGTAGTTAATGTAATGCTTTACTACATCATTACGTTGTTATCTATTAATAACAGAACGTTTACTTTATTGGTCGCCGCCGGTAGCGCAAACCGAATCTATAGGCATCAGGCTTACACAATGTGACTCACAATATCAGGACATGCAGCGTTAATTTAATGCAAGATAACAAGTGTTAATTATGGGTTTAATTATGCCACTAAATTATAATTACGGAATTATCGGGGGAAAGCAACGAAAACCCTGTCAAAGAAATGTTATCATCTTTCTGCCCTTCGTTAAATCTTTCTCAAATTGGTTCTAAAATGTGTTCAATTTCAATTAATTAATAATTTGGTAAAAACTATAAATGCGTTTTTTTATTAACCCCAAATCAACCTATATTCATTTTGCTCGTCGTTAGGAGCGAAAATTCTTTGTACAGGTGTAATTACTTTTCCACACAGAGCAATTAGTCTCTGTGTCCCGAAAGATTAATGAAACGAATGAGAATAATACCTTTCGCTTCTAATCCCAGTCCGCGTCAACTTTTAACAACCTGGCAAACAAAATTAATTACGCTGTCATACACAAAAACCACGCATTTCAATTGATTTACAAAATCGAGACACTTGCGAAACCAAATGAAATATATAAAAGCGATTGGGTCCGTATGAGCTATCGAGTGAATTAAGTACACAATTTGTCATCGTCATGGAAATAGACTTGGTGATTTAAAAAAAAGTGAAAATACTTCGGTTGGAATAATGGAATACAGAACTCATATTAATAATTTAATGAATAAGTTGGTAAAATAATCAATTTTATAATTTTTTTTTAACACAATCTCCACTAAAGTATATCGCGTTGATATTTGACTGTATTTATCGTAATTAGCAGTGGACGGGTAGGTGTCAAACCACAGAAGAATAAACACAGCCTTATCAATGACAGACCTGATGTAAGGTAACAAAAGAAAAAAATAAGAAACTTGGGATCATTAATAAAAATTAAAAGGTTGATTATGTGTCGGTAGTATCTAGCATTCTTATGTTATATTATTGAAGGACATTCCTCTGGGAATTCTGAGACTGCGTTTGCACTACTCTCGGGAATACCCAGGCAATAATTAACTAATAGAATTGCACTTCTGCGAGAGATTTTTATGGGACGTGAAGGAGTCGTAAAGTTATCAAGATAGGAATTCCAATGCAAAGGCTGTGCATTCATAATTAGAGTTTATAGTTCATTTCTTTCTTTCTGAAATGGGTAATAGTTTTATGATCGCTTGTTATTACCCTAACGGGGCTCTGCAGCTATAAAAATGGGACAAATTATGTAGTTATTTTTAATTTAAAGCCTAAGACAAAGTGAGGTTTTTGATTCTCTTGCGATTGGTTTTGCTACAAGAAGTAACTGCTCCGTAATTTAGAGATATACAGGGTTTCCCCCGGTGATTGTCCATTAGAGGTTTTATGAGAAACAAAATTGATATTGTTGTGAAACTTGGTTGACCCTGAGGTAGAATTTAAAAAGATTTTCGCTTTTACAATGGTACCGGTTCTACCTAAAATGGCATTTCAAATTTAACAGTTTTTTATTGCATTTTAGAATTCGACATAAAAATTTTAGCAACTTCCACTTATTGTTTTTACACTTATCTTGCCATCTTGTTCGCAAAGGAATTATGCTCCGATAAAGTGTGATATTATGGCTTAAAAATGAATTCTTCAATTAACCCTTTCACAGGGAAGAAAAGCAATGCAGATAAGTCTAGCAAGCTGTAATAAAGGGAAAATATTTTTAAGTTGTACGTCAGAGCCAATTATGGACATGTACCAAGTTAAACAACAATATCTATTTTGGTTTGGTTAGTTTAGAGAGTCCACTCAACTCTAAAGGGTATTTTCATACTATGTAAACTATGTAAATAGTTCGTAATTTAGGTAGGTAGGATAGAAAGTAGTAGCAGGAGGTAAGTTTAAGAAAAAAATATTCATTAATTGTAGTGAGAGTCACTGAGGTTAAGTTCATCTTTTTTTTTTATTAAACACCGTTTGCTGGCATCGAAGAGATATGTTTGGGCTTAAAACAAGTTTGCTTATTATAGCTCTGTACTTTTAAATTTATTAATCATTTTAATATGTGAGAAAATTCCTTGTTCTTATATAATATTTTTAATATCGACATATTCGATGCCTGTTAGATAAAAAAAATAGAATTTTATCAAAAATATATCAGAAAACTGACAACAATGGCTCTGTCATTGTCAAAATAAAAATATTAATTAGTAATAATCTGGAGGCAAATTTTATAGAAACAGCAGAGAATTAAGCAACAATAAATTGACAGTTATTCGGATATTCCAATTTTTGTAAATTCAATAAATTGATTCGATTTTACCATAAACCGTATATGTATATCTTGGTTTGTCAAATAAGTTACAGAATATTATTTGTACAGCTTAATGGAATCCTTGTATTCAGAAACATTTTCTTTGTTGGTGATCTCGATGTTTTTTTTTCCTATCCCGTGTTTCTGAGTTTTCTTAGCCAACAACTGGACAATTGGTTTCATGTTGCTTGGTGCGCTAATATTGACTATCAATCAATTGTCACGATTCTTTGAAAAGTTGTAACTACATTGTTGAGGTGTCTGATGCCGCAAATATATTATCTGGTGGGCGGTGATCAGTTTTGTCACAAATGAATTGATATTCTTGTTTTTAGAAAACCCAAATAATGCTAAAAGAATATACAGTGAAAGAAAAGATATCAAAATGTCGCTACCAAGGTCTTCTTTATTTCTTGTAGCTTGTCTCTTTTCTCTGTGTTAACATTCGGTTTTTGAGTGTCATTATTAACTAATGTACAGGTCCGATCGTTTTGCGAAACTGGAGCACAAAGAACAAAGGGCTACTTTTAATTTTCAAAATTTTAATAAATCTTTTATCAAATATTTATAAATCTTTATTTAATATTTAAAAGGCCTCTAAAATTTAAATGCCGAGAGCTGAACCGAAATGTACATTAACATATAGTTTCGTCCAGCTTAAGAGATATTTTCTAAACTTAGAAGAATACGAAGAATACTTCCCGCGTTCGCTTCTGGGGATGTAGTTCATGCATTACAGCATTCGACTAAAATCGCTTCCAAGAAATGTTGCAGCTTAAGGGACCTAATCGCTTATTTGATAATGGGGCATTCGCTATATATAGGTGTGAGGCATGGTGCAAAAAAAATTGTAGTTTTGCTATTGTCGAATTGTAGAAAGCACCGAAAATGTAGGCTCCGCTATTGGTTGTATCGCTAGATTTATTAGATTAAAAAATATCTGATCTAAAGCTATAAATGTGGTTCAGATTTTGCTTAGGAAGCATTGTCCTTCCTGAAAGTGGAGAATTTTACATTAAATTTGTAATAAACTCCGAGTAACTCGGCGCAATACTAATATCTCAATTTTGACAAAAATGAGATATTAGTATTGCGTCGCCAAAATAATATTGAAAACCTTTTAGCTGTTGCAAAGTGTTTCGAGCTTCGGGTGCACGAGAAACATGCAATTCCGCGCAAATGATATTTTAACTGCTCCCGAATAGTTCCGAATGTTTTGACCGGAATTCGCCTTATTTGACCCCCAAGATTTATCTACACGGTCGTTAAGTTTTCCAAACAAAATCCGACAAAAACCGAGTGTTTTTCGTTTTATCTATCGCGGACTCGCAGAGACAGATTTATTATGGTTTCGCTTTTTTATCGCCTTGCTAATTCCGACCCTTGAAAAGCTATAATGTGGGACGAATGAACTGTTTATTATTTTCTTGTATCCTTTTAATAGTTCGGAATTATACTTCGGGGTCGCAGATAATCGAGCGGAAAAAAATCCATTCTTAATGGCGTTTTCCAAATAAATTAACGGCTATTAGAAGGACGCTGACGTAAATATTTATGAGGCGGAATAATTGCGGCTTATAAAACGTTAAAATGTCGCAGCTAAGTTAAATTAAATCAGTAATCGGAGGTTGTTATACTTACGCTTCTGGTGTTTGCGGAGCGCCGCTCCAAATAGCGCAGTCAAGCGAAGAGCATCGCAATAATTGAAGCACTAATATATTACACGTTTTTTATTTTTCGAAACTGGTATTAACGTATATCTCGTTCACCATAATGGTTCATCAGACGAAAGTGACAAGCAAAACAATTTCTTAGTTGACTAACTATGCGAATTTTTGGGTTTATTTGGTTAAATTAATTCTAGACGAAAATTAAGGTGCATATTTAATGTACTTAATAAACTAGATGGACTATATTAACAAACTGAATTTCCCAAGCATTTTGAACATGAGCATGAACGTTTTGAAGAAAAAAACAAACAAATTATGGACACCGTGTTCCAATATATATATATATATATATATATATATATATATATATATATATATATATATATATATATATATATATATATATATATATATATATATATATATATATATTGATTGATTGAGAGTACGCCATGTTTCTTCAAAGCAAGTTGGACATTTTTACTTCAATGTAAATTTTTGTTTCTTACTGTTTACGTACCAGCAGTAACGTTCAAATATAAGGCTCAAAGAGTTTTATTTTGGGGTGTACTATTTTGTACAAGTTTCATTGTGCCAATAAAACCAGACCTTAAAGGCAACGAGACATTTTTATTAAACTTCTGATGAAGGAAGATTTTACGCGTACAGCCCCATCCCAAATTTTTGTTTCCAGTCGCCAGAATGGCAGACATATGGTTAGTTATTATCAAACTGCACTAAACTTGTGACTTTGTTGTTATCGGAAATTAAGCCATTAAATAGTAGTTCGAAGTTCTAGGCCCACTTATACAACGGCCTATTTACCAAATACATTTCCAATATTCCCTACGAGGCATAATCTAAACAAAACGCATGGCCATAAAGCTCAATTTTCGCTATCGATGGATCTAAAAGGGATTGTCCATGATGTGGTTCGTTGATGCATAAGGCAATGTCCGTTGCCATAGTGACAGTAAAACAGCAATATTCACTTCACCATCGAGGTAAACCAATTTGAAACTCGCACATTTTACACACACCTAAAACAGAATAAACCGTCATCCCAGAAGAAAAAGCAGAAAAAGGAGATTAAAAAAAAAGAAAATTTGTATTTTTTTATTTTTATGAAGATCCAAAAGAATTTGAATTAATAAAATTAAATAAATAAATCAAACAGTTCTTATTTCGATTATTAAAATAACAAAATTCTTAATATTTAATTTTGAATATTATACAAGTTTGGTGAACGATATGTGAGTTATGAATCTTGTTTTGGTGCCACAAGCGGAGCGTAGCGAAGCGAGTACTTAATAAACGAATTACTTATAAACTTAATCAAATGTGTTGAATACTACTTTTACTTTTACTTATACTTTTTCTATAACCATTATATTTGGGGTACATTTTTGCAAAACAACACGAGTATAGTCACATGTCACATGATCGTCAGGAGTAACAAATGTCAAAATTCAAGCCGTGGATAATATCTCCGTTACGCTCGATCGGTGTATAATTGGGTATTTTAGAGACTGGAATGGAATAAGTATTATTAGATGTATTGAGATGAAAGATGGTACAACTTTAATGTGACCCGTATAATAAAAAACTAACTTGGCAGTTAAGATCAAAGGGAAATACAGCGATGTTAGTTTTGTAGTACTGCGCTTATGTACCGTGGGTTCAATTTATCTTGACAACAATTTAATTGGCTTTAACTTTTTTGTTTTTAGAGACATCAAGATAAACAAAAGCCAAACAGTAGCCAAGTTTTCTTCAAAATGACGTATAAAACAAAACACTATCAATTTTCTGACATATAAGCCTACATCATATTTTTTAAATGGAACAGCCTGTATTTCTTTTTAATTTAGCATCCGTGAAAGAGTGATATGCTTCAAGTATACTTTCTAAATAATAAAAGGGCAACCGCAGCTCGTCGTCACTATATTAGACTTTATCCAAAGCGCCGAGCTCCTTCAAAACAGATATTTCCAAGGCTGGCAAAGAAATTTTCAGAAAACGGTAACGAATTAAATGATAAAAGGTATGCCGGAATCATAATGTTTTAGATAAAGAAGATAAGGCAAACGTATTAGAATTCTATGAAGCAGTTCCAGTTTCCTCTATAATTAGAGTATATGCATTTATTTCTCGGCGATTAATCCACTCACTTTTGAAAGAATATAAAAATGCATTTAAATTTCGTAAAATACAAAAACTAAGTGCAGAACAATGGAGGATGCCGTTTTGTTCGGGTTTGTTAAATAGACAATGATTACAATAATTTTTTGAAAAATATCTTATGGATTGATGAAAGTTCGTTCACTAAAAAAAATGGTTGTAATAGACAAAATATGCGAGATTGGTCTTTAAATAATCCTAGATAAATCCACGAAATAAAAACCCAGGGGAACCAATCAATAAATGATGAGATAGGCATATTTTGGGTCCGATATTTATAGATCAAAAGTTAACTGGAGATCATTATTTGCAATTCTAAGAGCACCAAATAGAACAATATATATATATATATATATATATATATATATATATATATATATATATATATATATATATATATATATATGTATATATATGATGACACTATATTCCGGGATATCATACGTTCGCTTGTTGAACTCCGGCTGGAATCCTGCAGACGTTTCGCCAAAATCTCACTTGGCATCTTCAATGCTCGCGCTCCGTTCAGGAATATGGTGGTCATATATAGCAGTATTTCGAATAAAAATTTCATATTTTTACCGATTTGTCAAAAACGAGTAGACTAAAATATAAAGTGTGTTACATCATGGTAATTGTCATGTAAAAAAAATTAAAAAAATATGATGTAGGCTTATATGTTTGAAAATTGATAGTGTCTTATTTTACACATCACTTGGAAAAAAAAGCGGCTACCAGCCCTACATTTGGATTTTTTGTTTACCTTGATATCTCTAAATATAATTAAAATGTTATCAATACGGTCATGCCTAACTTGAAGTGTTATTATTTTGGAGTTGTTGAAACTGCCCTAGAGGGCATCATTCAATACAAGTTGCAGTTACCGCCTCATCGATGACTAAAGTCCTAAATAGCCCTTTAGTTCGATAAAAATATACAAAATATTTCCGGTATACCCTAAAACAATAGAAAAACATCCTAGTCATAAAAAGTGAAAACTTTTTTGAAAACAACTATTTTTTATTCTGGTTCGGAAATTTTTGAATGTAACACCTGATGTTTTTGCTGGACTACTACTTTTTTTGTACCTTTTTGATATATTATGGAAAAAAAATATGTCTTTGTCGATAACAAATTGAGCTTCTCCATCCAAACCAATGTCTATGTCTATAAGATTATCCAAGATGGCAACCACGTAAATCTCTACCTATTTTCCCAATGAGGGAATATACCTTGCCTGCGTTTGGTAAAGCACTTTTTTAGATTACTAAAATTTACGTCTGACTTCTGTGGTCCCAACAAAGAATTTTAATTGCGCGATGCTATAAAATTCAATTAGAATTGAACATTTAATTTCAATGTCTGGATTTCTATATCGATTGAGAGTAAACTAACTCAAATTTCTAAAGTTACGTGTATAGTCGCGTAGAAAGAGGCAATGAATTTTTAATTCTATTCGAAATTCCTGTTAAAATCTGATTAGGGCCCCCACGGGTAATCTTATTTCGGCTGGGGTGGCTGTCCCATTTTAAAGTCATTAGGTGCAAAATCGATATTCGTTTATTATCTGGTTTATCTGGCCAATATTTTAGTGAGAAATTTCGCAGGCAGGTTAAATTACTTAAAGGGTCCGATCGTCAGGAAAGTAACAGCATGCCGACAGTTAATCTCGTTAATTTTCCTAAAAAAACGACTTTTTTCACAAGGCAGATCATTTATTCAATTTTAAATTCATCATTGTTTTTCACCTGGTTATATAGCTACTAAATATATTGCTAATGCTAATAAAACAGGAACTTTTCAAGTCAATGTTAAAAAACATTGAGAACAGATGTTTAATTTAGGCGTAGAAGCCATATTGATTTTAATGCCCGAATAATATATAGGAACTATTACCAAATAGGAACCCCCGATTTTATTATTTGTTATAAAAAAGAAATGCTTTTAATTCCAAACCGCGAATGTGAGAATAGGCTTAATGGAATAAAATAAGAAGTTAAACCTATGTCATTTTTTGCTGTGGTCTGTGATTGTGAATCGCATAACTTGTTAACGATTGTTGTTGTTAACTTGTTGTCTGAGTTTTGCATATCTGCGATAAGATTGAATAGCTCTTTATCAAATTACTAATTTAGACTTAAATAGGACTAATAAAGCTGTCAGTCGTATTCAAATGTTCGAGCTAATCCCATACGGATTTGGTCAGTTTATAGCTAAAATAATAACAGAAAAATAATAAAGACAAAACATCAAGTTCATTAAAGGTTCATTTTATTAAAAGCAACTCAAATATTCTAAGAGATTAAAGTTGATGAAATTTAAATATTGAGGTTCTTGTATGACCTAAACACCTACACCGATCTAGCGTGCAAAAAGTGTCATTTACCACTTTAGTTTCATTTCCCTGCTGACTGATCCGAGTCACTTCGGACATTTCCGAGAAATTGTCAGTATTCGTGTTGTTTTGCAAAAATGTCACTCTTTTATTAAGCTCGGCTCAGCTCGTGACAAATAAATTCGTGACTCCAATGCTGTTTAACACACTTATTGCATAACATAAATAAAGTAGGTTTCGAAATGCCGAAAAATTAGTCAGTGCATATAATCAGTTCATAGTGTCGGTGACTCTAGAAATGTTAAAAAGCTTAAACAACCAATCTTTGATACTAAGTCCAGTAACACCCGAAGAAATTTGTGCACTAGCAGTGGGGTCGATGAGATGACACCCACAAGTATTATTAAAAAGTAGATTGTAGAAATTAAAAAAGTATTAAGCTACTTAACTAATAATTCAGTTCTAAATGGAACCGTGATACAAAAGGGGTGACATCGAAAAAATGGGCAGCTATAGACCAATGAGTCTGCCGCCGGGATTCCCACAAATCTTTGAACTAGGTACGTGCAAAAGATGAACAAATTTTATGAATGGGGGTTACCTACTTAATACAAATCAATGTGGTTTTTAAAAGGAAAAATCCACGCAAACCGCTATATACCAATTTTTACAAACACTTTTGAATCACTTTGAAAAATGGGAAACAGCGATTGGAATTTTCTTAGACCTATCATCGGCTAGATAGAGATAGAGATATAGATATATAGCGTAAAATGGATAAACTCATATCCAAGCCAACGTGCTCAAATTATTATATAAGTCTACAAAAGTGCACAGGGTGAAAAATCAACAGTTTGCCATGGCGTAGCTCAGGGAAGTATATTAGGCCCATTATGTTTGTTATAATAATGCTAAATAAATCCGAATTGTTCCTTAGTAGAATTATTATGTGGTTCCTGGAAAACAAATTGAGTCTTGACACAGACTAAACAAATGCCGGATTCCTCAGAACCAAACAGTCTAATATACAAACAATAGGCAACCTCAGCGTAGGCGGTTGGTTAGTTTAAGAACGAAAAACCACTAACGGGATTATATTTTGCTAACTTCGAATCAAGAATGAAATGCGGAATAATCTGTTGGGAAAAAATAGTGCCATTTTTAAGCCAGAAAAGAGTAATCAAACGTGCCGAAATGTGTTTAAACAAATGGGACTTTTGACAGTATACGCTCTATACATATTTGAATGCCTTATGTCCCTTCACAGAAATAAACATTTATTTCAACGACTAAATAAAGAAAATTATAATGCGAGATCGTTGAGAAAGCTATCCCTTCCATAGCTTGCAAATCACTGAAAACAGCCCTGAGTATATGTGTGCAAAGGTGTTTAACAAACTACCTCTGAATGTTAGACGAATTAATAATAGCAACGCGTTGAAAAGAGAAATTATCAACTATCTAAATATGTAAATAATACCTTTAGTCATAATATTCTGCTCACTATTCTTGAATACTTAGGTTTTGGGGAGGTATCCGCAAATTTAATTAAAGACTACTTAATAGGGAGAAAGCAAAAGGTGGTCCTGAACGAGATCGAGTCTGCTTGCATAAGAAGTGGAGTTTCTCAAGGCTCAATTTTAGCTCCTGTTCTGTTTATTATTTTCACAACAAAATTTTAAGATTTTCTCGAGTATTGCAAAGGACAATCATATGCTGATGACAATCAAACTAACCAAAATATCAACAATGACTTTGAACGAATTGACAGAATTTCCACGGTTTGCGTTCAAACCCAAAAAAATCTTCTGTAATGTTTTTTGGTCGACCGGAGGATGTTAAGCGTCTTGTTTCTGAAGTAATCATAAAAGAAAATAAATAACATTACTCTTCCACTTCAAAACGAGGCAAAAAAATTGGGGTTACTTTTAGATACAAAATTTCGCTATAAAAAGCATATCTCGACTTGTAAGCAAAGGGTTATCGACCGTTTAAAAGGGTTGTATAGCTCAAGGCATATTCTGACTCGAAATATTAAAAAAACCTTATGCGATGTTTTTCTTTTCTCCGTGTTTAATCGCTGTAATGTCGTATATGGACTTTGTTTGAAAAGATTCAAAAATGCTACACCTCAGGTTTATTTACGGCATCCGTCGCGAAGGACCTATCAGTTACAAGCTGAAGGAAGCGGGTCGGACGAATATGAAGACACGGCGTTTGAACTTTGAACGTGAATAACTTAAATCTAAGATTTAAAGGAGTCATAATTCCTCGTTACCGATCTTGAAAGATCGTTACATTGGAAAGATCCTTCAGTTACGAGTTGGCTAAACTATATAATGACCTGCCCCATTCCGGTCAGAATGCGACAATAAATTATTTTCCAAATAAACTAAAAACGTGGTTATGTTCTAGAATTTAAAGAGAAAAAAAAACATCGAGAATTTACAGAACGCAGGAAGAATCAAACCACTGTAACAATTTTTGGAATAAAGGACTATCTGTCTATCGACTATTGCCAAACCTTTTTTTTGAAAATTTTAAAATTTCATTTTGAATTTCAATTAACACAAGTTATTTAGGTTTTTGGCAGCTTACTTTATCACTAGTATACCTAGAAATTGCTGATCCTGCAATTGATATTTTTGGGTAATGTTTTATTTTTGTGTAATATTCCGACCCCCCAGCAACTATTTTCCTTCTGTTTAAATGATTTATAGACTTTCGTGGTATTTGATAATTCTAATAATAATCTGTACAAATTGAAATTGATACTTGTTTCCGAATTTCAATCAATCAATTTATTAAATCTGAACAAAGAATGCTCATAACTCAAATGTTTGCATGCTAATGCATGGTCACGTCTAAACAACAAAAATAATAAGTTATTTCCATCATTGGTTTTTAGAACGATATCAAAAATTTTACGGCATATTATTTTTATTTCTTTTATCGAGCAGTTTAAGCTGTACTATTCGGTTCGCGAAATGACGGGAAAAAAATAAAATGAAATGAAAGCCTCATTAATATTCAAGCTCGGGAAAATTGTGTTTACTCCATTAATTTGAAACTACGAAATCAGAATGCCGCCCAGGGTCGTTTTATTTTTGTATTTCCTTGTTATATCGAGTACATAAGGCATTAACATCAATTATTGTTGCTGCCAGTAATTCGCTGCTAAATCAACGTCGTCGATGTCATTATTAAAAAAGAAAAATGGAAACAATCGTTTTCAGTTGAATCAGCCCCCCGATCGAATATATCTCCATAAATGATTATATTTCGTAAATTGTTTTAGCACCCCGAGAAATTTCGAGGTCTTAAACTTAATTACGTATTTTTCACATTTTGCGAAAACTTTCGTTAATCAAATTTGATAATAAATCAGTTTACAAAAATATAATGGAAGAACGTTGCGGATACAAATCCTTGCTCGAAGGTGTGATATCAGAAATGTTTACAAACAAAAAAGAGAATCCGTTCCTTTAAAGTTTCAACTTTTATCTTTCATTTTTTTTTTAGTTAAATTTCCATTTTTTTTTAAAAAGTTGTGCGTTTTTAAATTTTGTGACAGGGACGCGAGCAAATTAAATCGGCATCATCAATTTCGATCCTAATCACAATAAAATTCGGAAAAAAAACTTGCAAAGATAAGTATACCCAAAAACTAACGGTCGTAAAAGTATAGTATGCAAAAAGTTCGGTAAATTTTTAAATCATTCGTTTATCAAACACTCGGTCCGCTGCTCTCCGCTCGTGTCAAATGAACTCGTGAGTCAAATGCCGTTTACCGCACTTGTTGCATAATACACTATATATTCTTAAATTTAATTTTTTGTAACTCAATCTACTTATTTGAGAATTCATAGAGAATGAAAAAAATAATTTCATAGTTATAAATTAATGGCATATTCAACCACGCATTGAAGAAATTAAGTACTTTACAGGGTACATCAACTACAAAAAACCTCAACATTTGGTAAAATTACTCACCCTAATCCAGAAAATATTTAAGGAAAACTTGTACACAAAGTTAATTTAAGAAAAAGTGCACTAATAAAAATCTGTCTTCGGCGTGCCAAAATATTAATGACAATGCAAACACAAGAAGAAAATTAGTCGGACTCGGCAGCCAACACTAGCAAACATGCAAACAAACAACCAATCACGCTCTTCTTTTGGAAATGACAAAGCTGTGTATGTAGCTTGCCTACGAGGACTAAAAATGGGATGATCGTTAATGGTTAAACAGTGCAAAACTATTTTAAATAAGTCTTAAAATAATAACAGGAAATAAAACACTTCGCAAATCGCAAAAAATGGCAAAATCATCAACAACAAACAAAAGAATTCGACGTCAACATTCGAAATTTCAAGAATTCCAAAGCATCCGTTAGGTCAAAATTTTTGCGTATTATAGTAAAATGCGCCAACAGTAATTAGTTGCATTCCCTAAAAACGTTACATATAATCTAATAATCATTCTGCAGAAGTAAGCTATCTTACCGCACTCCATATAGTGCAACGGAACTAAATTAAATTTAAATTATTTGTTTTATTAGGGATAAAAATTGTGGAGCTGTTTAGTCTTCTTCATACTTTCCAATCCCCACGTAAGAAACGGAAAATATCTATGTTTGTGCAATATATTTCGCAGAAGTATTTTTTGCTTACCTCTAATTCTAAATTATTGCCTCCTGAACCGATATAAAACCGGAAATAGGGATGATAATGGTCTGCACACGGAAAACAACTATCAAGGACATTCGTTTTCCTCTATTTTAGGTCGTTTACTACTTCTTCCCTCAAAGCCACGGGGGAGGCACCACGCTGCGAAACAGAATAGCACGGTCTATTAAATGTGTCTACCCCTTAAATTAATTCGTATAAAAGTTATTACTTTCACTGCCATCGGACTTTCCCCCTAAAGATTTATAGCCACGGTGGGGATTCACTTTATTTGTTGACAAAAATATGTTAAATAAAAATGAGCGCTTTTTACGAATAGAAAAGGGAAACAATTACAAACAAAAACTGCAGGTGCATAGGAAATAAAATTAACGTTTAGGACAATTTCATTGTTTTAAGGAATAATTAACAAGACAAATTGCATTAATTAGACAAAAAGCAGAAACAAATTTAAATCAGCAGTGTATTCAGACCAAAGAAATTATGTCCAAGGGACCCGACCCAAGCATTTACTTGCCGGTCGAGACACCTATCATATTCTAAAAGTACGATTATATCAAAATAACGATAGTTTCCAAGAGAAACGCAGCTGATGCACTTTAATACGATGCTTAAAATAATTCGTTGGTTTTTTTAACTGCCCATTAGGTTGCTTGCTGTTGTGAATTTTTGTATGCGGCATTTGAGTCAAGTGTTTATTTGGTACGAGCGGAGCGAGTGTTTAATAAACAAACGTTAGTTTTTGGATCCACTTTTGCAAAACAACAGGAATACATTCAATGATATGGCCGTCAGAACTGACGAAAGTCAAAAATCAAACCGTGCAGTAAAATCTCCGAAAACATCCGATTGCTCCCAAACCCGCTCGGTAATCCTTCGGAAATGTCTGAAGGGGCTCGGATCCATTGAACAAGAAACTCACATGATAAAGTGACGCGTTACGCACGCTAGATCAGTGTATAATTAGGTATCTTACAGAAAGGAGTAGAAAAATATCTATTTAAAATGATTTACTGTGTGTAACCAGTTATTGTGATCTTCACTTTAAATACATCGAAAAAAAATCGATCTCCGATGTCAAATTCTCGATGGTTATTTATTTATTTGGTTAAACAAATCACGAATTTTAAATAATAACATTGTATTCAAGTTAAAAGTTATGGTATATTATGCGGTATATTTGACTCACGAGTTTATATGGCTTAATAAACGAGTGAGTTAAACAGTTTACCAAACGTGTTGCATACTATAATTTTTCTAAGACCGTCACGGAAAAATCACAATTTAACAAATTCAAAATAATAATAGATTATCGGAATACTAAATTTCGTACCATTCATTCGTATTTTTTTTCTTCTATAAAAACCATAATTACCATTAAAAAAAAGTTTTAGTTGGCGATCAACGTTTTACCAGGATGTTTTTTTTTTACTGAAATAAAAGAATCGTATATTTCTTTCTACAAAATATGTTATTTGTGTCAATAAATATAATTTTCTCCTAAAGTAATATAGTACATGTGACTTCTATTTGAGTTAGAAATATATTTGCTTTAAATGAATTGAATTTTGATATTTGTCAACTCTGGCGGTCACGTGAGTGAATGTATTCGTGCTGTTTTGCCGAAATCTATCCAAAAACTAACGCTCGTAGAAAAAGTATAGTATGCAACTCGTTCGGTAAACTTTTTAAGTCAGTCGTTTATTAAGCACTCCGCTGGAGACAAATAAACTCGTGAGTCAAATGCCGTTTACCGGACTTTTTTCATAATATACTATTGCTTTAAATAAAAATCAATTCAATAAATTTTAATACGTTTCAAAAAGTCTAAAATTTAGTTAAGAGACAAAAAAGAAGTTTTGCATAATACGAGTTTATTCAAGTTATATATGTGTTTGCGTCAGCAAATTTTTGATAGAATTTATTTTGAAAAACCCAT
Source organism: Cylas formicarius (assembly GCF_029955315.1). NCBI lineage: Eukaryota > Metazoa > Arthropoda > Insecta > Coleoptera > Brentidae > Cylas > Cylas formicarius. The sequence goes on from NW_026844264.1 coordinate 26,603,617, forward strand.
ATGGTTCACCCATTTGGTTCACCCTATTCAAACGTACATTTACTTTTTGAAAAGTTTTGCATTTTCTCAAACAGTTAGAACGTTACTGAACCAAATCATAAAAATCCGTTCTGCCGCCGCAATCATGTTTTAATTTAATTTTCATTTGTGTAATAAGTAGGAAAATACTACAAACTATTGCAAAAAAAAATTATGTTAAATTAATATAGCGTAGTAAAATCATATAGAGAGTGGAGACGGTCGAATTAGAAATATTAAGGCTAATTAAATTCAAATTCAGAAAATATTAAACAACTTGGAAATAGCAATATTTATTTATTTTGCTCACCAGCCACTGCCGGTAGCCACAAATATTTCATACACTATTGATTCATTGCAAGGTATGAAAAAAATATTTGATTGGTAAATACTAGAAAATAATTAACGTGCCACTGTAATTATGCGAGTAGGTGTGTATACACAAGGCTGTTCATTTATATTAACTACGATCTACGAATTTCTGGCAATAATTCGCATTTTCCAAAATTTCGACGTCGATTCTTCCAAATTAAAACTAATTCAATTATGCCTACGTAGGCCACGGGTGGAAAAATACGCAAAACATGTTAGTTCCCACATCAAACAATGCTTCCCTTTAAAATAAAACCAATTAATGTCGTTTCGCCACTTTGGCTATAATACAATGCTGCTTGCTCAAGCAAAATGAAATTTCGCACTCGAAACACCCTACTCGGCATCACTCTTGCAGTATCTCTTAGCTCCACTTTGCTTTAAAGCGCCTATAAAATCTTGAACCTGTCTTAAGATCGTGTCGAATTTCTCAGTGTATTTTGTTTTAGGTATTAACTTGATCATTCAGTTAACCACTTAAATAGAAACACGTTTGTTCCCATGACCTCATATTTAACAGAGACAAGAGTTGAAAATGTGGGCGTAGTTTCAAATCTTTGGGGCCAGATATACAAGGAAGCCCAATTCGTCAAAAAGTTTGCATTTCGATTTTTCGGAGCTATGATTGTAGCTTGAAAAAGTCAATCACGAGGCTATTCTATGTCCTCCATAAATGAAAATGACGGTTGATAAATAAATAAATAACAATAATAATAATAAAATTAAATAAAGAGAGTTCGATATAAGATCATGTATTTGCAATTTTTTCCAAAATTTTATATTGTTGAAAAAATTAAATGATAACACGGAAATTTTAGTATTTTTTCCATCTTTACCGAAGTGCCAGAGATAATTTATTTTTTTTTAACGAAATTATGCCGGGTTTTGCCCTAATTTGAGCTATCTTGTGTCTCTTATTGATAGTTGTATTTGAAACATCACGTATGCATAATACAAACGGGTGTTCTATTTTCCTTTGGTAGGTATCTGTATATGTATATGTATATGTAGATTGCTTCTGGATTCCTCCTTCATCGGTTTTTGCTTAGTCGAAATTGCTGACGTTTCACCAATCATTCTGTTACCTTCTTCAGAGCTTGACTGAAACTGGCTCGTATTTTACTCTGTACCTGCTTATATATTGTTTGAGGGGGGCGCTAATGATGGGTCTCGGGTGACTGATTCCCAAATTGGTGACATGTAGAGACTTGAGTCGCGGTTACGATTGTTAGGTTGTTTATAGATTTCTATAGACTCTCGGATTTTTCGTTGGTAGAAGAACTGATTACAAGCAAGAATTTTAGTTTTATCAAATAAAATTTTATGCACGGTTTCATGAGTGTGTTCGGTAATAGCTGATGAGTTTATTTGCCTTAGTCGTAAAGCTCTTTCGTGTTCTTTGAGCCTAGTTGATATTTTTCGTCCGGTCTCTCCAATGTATTCTTTGCAGCATATGCATGGAATGCTGTAAACTCCCGGCTTCTCATATGGAATTTTATCTTTGACGGACCGCAGATGTTGAGAGATTTTTGGACAAGTGGTAAATCTGGTTTTGACGTTATACTTCTTTTGAATGTAAGGAAGGACCACAGTGGCAAGTGTAGGATTGCTTTCGGCCTCATTGCTATTGGAAGGTTGTGGTGAAGTGTATTTTTTGATGGAACGTTTAATATTTTTAATGTGGAAATTGTTAGAGAGAAGAGCAGAGGTCAAGTGTTTTAATTCTGTTTTCAGTGACTCGGGCTGAGATAGTTTTACGGCTCTGTACACAAGAGAGTTGATAACCGATGATTTGTGGGCCTGATGGTGATGTGACCATGGATTTAGGTATCGGTCTGTGTCCGTAGGTGACCCAATGTTAGGTCTGATTTTCTATTGATAGGAATATCTAAGAATGGCAGGTTATTATTAGCTTCCAACTCAGTGGTAAAACGTATGTTAGGGTGTATCGAGTTTAAATGTCTAAGAAAATATACTAGGGTTTCTTGACCATGAGGCCAAATAACAACTAAGCAAAAGCTGACGCATTAGGAATCCAGAAGTTTTGTAAAAAGCATTAGCCTGTGGAAGTTTCTTGGAAAAATTAGTTGTAAATTAATTAACAGTTTGCTCAATTTTTATTTTAAATAATGCGAAGCTTCCATTTTTTTTGTGGTTATTTTTTTTGGCCAAAAAATTAATTCTTATTAGTTTTATTTACTATTATTTAAAATTATTCTTTAAAATCTGATCTTGTCTTTTATGTTTGTGTACACATATGATATAGCGTTAAATGCATAAAGCATACCTTCCTCCCCAACATATTTTTGAATGATGCTTTAGATACTAGATAAACCTTATCGTTTACAAATCTTCTCCGTTGGTTGTTGATGAACTGAACTGATCAACAGGATGATTCGCGATACGTCAGCAAGTTCACTTCATCAACAACCCACATAGGAGGAATTCAGAAGATTTTTAAATAGTATTGAGGTAGCCTGCGGAAATTAGGTAAATCTTTTGGGTACGAAACAAAGTACTGCATAATAAATTTCAAATTCGCTCAAGAAACAATGTTTTTTGTCTCATATCAAACCTCTGGACTATAACATATTTTCAATTTCTTTTCTACTGGAAAAATCAGTTCAAATTTTAATTAAAATACACTCCTAAAAAACTGGGACTCTCAGAAAGTTCACTCCTGCCCAGTTTGCATGATAGTTTTTTTATATTACTAAAACTCTCTTATAGGTTTATTGTTGAAATTTTAATTTATTTTTATAATATTAAAAGGTGGGAAAAATTCCTATTATTTTAGGGTTGCGTCGGAAACTTTATGAATGCTCGTATGTTGTATATACTGGGAAATGTCAAGAACTTTGGTTTCTTTATCGTGTGTTTACGAATTCGATTGAGATAACTTTACTAACAATACAGCTGGGGGAAACTAACCAATTTTCTTACCCAGGCTATAACATATTTTTGACAGATTCAGTGAACATTCCAAATATCCTGACCGCAACTGTCACGAGTAATAGTGAATACAGATGAAATAATTATATACGGGCAACACTGTCTTTTACAAGTTTTCAAAATGAACTTTGCTGATCATGTTAGAATTAAAATGAGAGATGTGTGAAATTTTCACACTCATGTTTGTATTCCATACTTCTGCTAACAAAAAAAAGAATAGAACATTTTACTCGCATTTATTGCTTGGTGAAGAGGCAGTTTTAATTCGAGGGTTTTGGTTTAAAGTGTTTGGTTTTCTAACCATAGGTCCACCATTTCAATTTAAACGTTCAATTTCGCTGGAGACCATTAATTGGGAATCGATCAAAAGGAAACCTGTTAACGTGAGATCAGAGAGGTAAAGCAATTTTAAAAGTAAAACCGCTCGTTGGCAACATTTCGCCAATGCTGCGCCAAGTGCTACGGGATTTCGATGCAATGAATGTCGCCTTTGTTATCTTATAATAATTCTCTTATAAAATATTTTTGCATTTAAGATTTTTAATTAAAATTTCGCATTTGGACAAATCAAGTTGATATTAAGTAAAGAGGGAGGTTGATGCTTAATAAATATATAGTATTTATTTGTATCTTCCTATTCCTCGTTTTGACATATGGATGACTTTGGCCATATTTGTAGTTTATTTTTGCAAACAATTACGTACAAAATGGTGTTTTATTTAATATAATATTTTATATTTTATAAATGGTTTAAGTATAACGTCGTTTTTCAGAAAAAACACCTCCTTAAAACTCTGTATAGAAAATCGTGAGCCACTAGTAAATAACAAATTTTTTTAAACTCAGCTGGTTCCGTACTGGCACTAGCTTCATGGAGTTTACATCAACCCTTACCTACCATTTTGAGCTTCTGCAATTGCTGGAGCATGCCTAAACAATATCAGAAAACCAAAAAATATTGCCCACAGATAAACCAAAGACAATCCTAAATATAATTATGCCATGCAGTCCGAAAGTTAGAATTTTGCACGGGAAAAAAATGTTGTTTTGGAAAAATCTTCAGAATCATTGTATTCAAGCAGACATCGAAAGGGCTAGCGTACTGTAGGTACTTATATTTTGAAACTTCTTGTGGGAGAATTGCATTTTAGTCTCGCGGATAATAATAATAAAAAAGTTGATGAATGTTATTAGACCCAAATACAAAACAGGTTTAGATCAGTCCATCTAATAGGAAACATTTAAACCGAAATGAAATAAATCAAAGGCATACTCTTTGAGCTGTGACAATTATAATGCAGTTTGCATGGGGAAATCGGGCGGAGAGATGGCCGATAGAGCCGAATCCGGTCAAATTTATTGGCAATACTTGCTCAAGGATACGGTAAATTAATGGTATTTAAACGACTGGTGTTAAATAGTAAAACGGGCATAGTGGAAACTATGATACTCTCCCAACCCCGATCCAAGATCTGCCATAAGAGCCACCAGGATTGCCCACTTTTACGTTCCGGTGGAATTATGTTGGCAAGCTTTAGAATGAGTGAGTATTATGTTACTATATATTTCTGATGATCCTATTTAGAAAAGAATAGTTAGAATGTAGCATGAACTAGAAATTCTCGTAGTTGGTGTAGTTATTCGATTCAAATACCGCGGAATAATAATGTGTGTTGAAGTTTTGAATGTAGCCTTGGTGATTTGAGAGAAAAAAATAGTTGTACTGGAGGGCCAATTTCTTTTGTAATTTGGCTTTATTGAACTAATGGCGTTGAATTTGTGAAATTAGCAATGCCTCTATCTACCAATAGAGAACCTTTTATCGTGTTATCAGATAAGACCGCTGAATCATTTTTTTCGTATTTGCCACTATGGTACTCAAAGTTTTTAACACCAATGATGAAATAAATTAATTTTTGGAGATTAAATTTGGGTGATTAGCAATGTTGTCTTGCATCGTTAGTGAACAAAATAATAAATTCACTGAAACTTATTAAACGCGAGGTTATAGGATTTGACAGGCCGGTAATATGGTAAACCATATTACCTTGCTTATCATTCTCATTATCTCGAAAGATCCAGGGGCACAAGCATTTTCTACTAAATTATAATCATTATAATCATTATAACGACCATTTTTGTCGTTTGCCCTTTTACTGTCATTTCAATGACTCCTTGTATACAAAAAACAGAACTGTTCTTTGTCACAAAATAATATTTAATTATTTAATTTAATTTTTTAAATTTAATTAATTAAATATTATCATAGTGCAAATGAAAAGTTTGTTTTCTAAGACTTTTACTTCTACCTCGGTTTGAAACTTAAAGAGACTCGAGTTTCATCGTTCATCCTGTCGTCTCTTCAATTGACAACAGAGCAATGCAACGCGATGTAACGGAACCGTTATTATATGATAACGACAAAGCATTATTCTCCTTTATTCTCCTCCCTCCCGGTTGCAAACAGTGCGAAAGTGTTAATAAAAAAGAAAAGAGCCACCTTAATGATAGCCACTTCGGTTGAATTTCAGTTGCGGTAGCCACAGAGTGGGAGTGGCGTCGGTATATCGCGTCGTCTGGCGACGCGACGCAACCTCGCATAATCGCGCTCTCCCTCTCCAGTTTCCACGCGAGGCTCTAAACAAGAGGACGTCATATGATAGCCGATGACCGGATGTCACTGGTTTCGGCGGTGAAATAGGAGCGCGAAATCGAGTGAGCCGCGGATTTAATTTGAAATACACGAATGCTGACGTCCTGTCACGACGCCGTCAGGAATATGTGTTACGAAAATACGGACTGAAAGGGGGATCGGGACGTTATCAGTGCGTTACGCTGATTGATTTGTGATTCGAAAAGTGTCAAAAACTGAGCGTATTCAGACATGGAGCAATTTAATGGCATATGTCGCGGGATCATGCTGTTGCTGCTGATCGTTTCTGGTTCGTTAACTTTTTTATACCTCCCTAATTCGCAATCGTCTAATTAGATCTGTAAGGTCGCGAATTGCCGTTATTACTGTTTTGTTGTTGAATTCCGTTTTACTGAGACGACCGATATCTGTGACTATATATAATATATATGACAATTGCTTTTTATATTTCCTGTGGAGGTATATTACATATATTATGCCAGAGATTTTTGTTAAATGGATTTTGAGAACTTAACTATAGAGGTTACTCCAGAGATTTGCCTATTTAATCTAGCCTTATAACTCACTAAAACTAAGACATTATAGCACAGGCGTCGTTAGACCTAGTAAGCGTACTTCAGTATAAACTTGAAAACTTGGAAAACTTGTATACACATTGTGGATCAATTGCTTCATTCTATAGAAAGGAGAGTTAAGTTTTTAAAGAGCTGAAAAGATTGATCTAGTAAGCTTACTTCATCGCAAATTTGAAAACTTGGAAAATTATCTTGTCTTATACATTGTGAATATATCAATTCGATAGGAAGGAGAGATAAACTTTTAAGCCGCTGATTAGGGATGATATAATTTTGCTTCCTGAGCCTGGTTATCTAAGTGGTTTTCAAGAAAATAGTATTTATTAACTACTACATAGTACATTCTAGAAATAATTTAGTTTTAACGTCGCAATTTGGAGATGGCTGTATGTACTCTGAGATATCATCATCAATATTAAGCTCATTCTTGCAATTTTATTGGGTTATATTAAATTTGGTAACTTTTATTGTAACTGGTATTGAAAAATCCTGTTTTGGTTTGGAAAAATACACTTAATATAAAGGTGTCAAAAAATTTAGTACTTTTAAAGTGTCTTGTTTTTTCAACCTGCATGTTTTACTTTTTTGTTTCAAATAGACATCGAAGAAATTGAATATTAACCGATAATTTTGTTGGACATCTCTTGCAACTTTAAGTTTCTGTTACTACTATTACAGCTTTAAAGAGTACTTATCTGTTATTTTCCAATGTGCATTAATGATTTTTATTCAAGTTATTCAAATAAAATATTTCTCGTATCTTAGGTTTTGCTTCTTTGATTATAGTTCTAGAAAAACGCACAGAGCTTTAAAACAATTAACATAATTATACTGAGTTTATCGGATTGCTGTAGAACGCAAACCCAAAGGCAAATAAAAATCGATTATGCCTTTCTAATCGAATTTATATCGAGGTGGGTGAGAAAATATCTGGAAGTGATAAAATTTCCTATCATTTTTCATGAGGATGATTGATGAAAACGCTCATTTCAAAACTTTCAAAACGTGAGCAACTCTCGAGATGCGCTCAGATGCTATAATGAGCGGAATATATGAGACGGAAACGTTAACCATCTCTAAAATTTAATTTCTTTCGATTTGGATTTTTCGCAGATAAATGTAACCATCGTAAGTTTAACGCAATTTCTGCCAGTTCATTTGCATGTCCGAATTTGAGTAAGCAAATACTTACTATTTGCTTTGTGCTAACAACGGATATGCCACATTGTATTTTATATCAAATATTGATCTTATTGATATTATACTACGAAGAAAAAGTTTCGTTTTCAGGATATAGGGGTCTGTACTCGGATATGCAATATGCATTTGAAATGATAAACTTCCTTAATAGATGAAGTTAGATGTTCCGTCGTTATACGCGTGCTTCTTGAAATATTTGAACTTGTGCAGTTTCTAATTGCTAATTAAATGCTAAAAATCTATGTTTGATTTGAAAATTCTTAGTTACATTGATATCGTTGTCATACAGCCATAACTATTGTTCTCATAATCGAATGGATTGTTGATATGTCAATGTTAAAAGTGCAGGTATGATTTTTTATCAGCAGACGTTTTAGTATCCTTGTAAAACCATAGTTAGTTTTTTTGTTTAATAAAGGAATTTTATTAGGTAGTAAAAAATAATATGTTACGCAATAAATTTGATTAATGACTGAAGAACATTATCAATGTGTTGCACCCTGTATTTTTTTCTATTTTTTGGTGCATGAGTCGACGTTTGTGAGTTCTGACATCTCGTTACACATCACTCAGTAGATGTATTCGTGCTGTTTTCCACAAATGTTTCCAAAAAAAACGGTCGTATTAAAAGGATAGTCCATTCTTGTCAAATCAATCTCATGACTAAAAAGTTGTTGGATAATATGTCCTACATCCATTAGTTTTCAGTACATTTGTGTAAAACCGTTTAGTGTATAATTGGTTATTTAAGAGGTGTTGAAAAAATAATCGCAATCAAAATATATTGCATCGAAAGTTAATAAAACAAAATGTCCCGAACAGAGTTAATCTAGGGGTGCGTAATTATGATAAATTAAAATTTTCCTTCTAAAATTAACTCGCCCAGGTTGTGAATATCCTTTATTAGGGCGTGCGATTAAATCTCAATGGAAGGGAATGATAAATTCCTTTTATCTAATGATCCGCGCCGGCTACAACTGCTGCTACAGATTACTTCGCCTTTTTATATCCGCTTTATTGTAAATTTCTTCCTATTGGATTATATGGTTGACTTTTTCACCGGCAGGGAACTTTTGCTATTGTAATTTTCTTCAGTTTTAAAAAGAAATTCGTTCGAAATTTATATTAGTTGGTTCCTTATTATAATGTGAGTTTATATATTTCATTTATTTATTATCATATTTACTTTCTTCCATTTGTCCTTTTTTTCAGTTCTAAACAGAAGTTTTTCTTATTTATATTAGTTTTTTCCTCAATGTAATGTGAGTGTTGACCAATATTTTCCTGGATTTCTGTTTTATCCTTCTTTGCATCCGCCCCAAGTTCCAATTGGTTAACTTAAAGCTTTTGTAAGTGGTGGGATTTTAATCGATTTGAAGCATAAAGTTGGAAAACTTCAAACTACATGCAGTGAACATATGATGTTAATTAGTTCTGTTCCTTGCCGTTGTCTCGCTGATCTTTGGCATTTTAAAATTGAAACTTCTGTTTTAAAATTTTTGAAAAATATACACACATACCTTTGGGGAAATAAACAAAAATTAAAACGAAATCAAAGCATTTCATATTCATAATTTTAATTACAACTTATTAAAAATAAATTTAACAAAATATCATAACATATCCATTAATATCAAACAAGGACTTTTTATGTACATACTATATTGCAATATGTCAACATTTGCATACATACGAGTAAATAATATAAAATACAGTTGTTAGTTTTTCAGAAACTCAGAGGTCAACGTTCATGCATGTTAATTGATTTTTATAAATTCAGATTTACATTTTAGTAACGGTTTAAATACATCTATGGCTATACAGTTGTTTACAATGAGAAAAATGGTTTCTATATAAGTTTCTCAAACTTGCACAGGCTTTCGAGAGGTTTTTATATTGGACCCTCCAATCTCAGGTTCTTCAGCCTGGTTTTCAGAATCCGCAGTATATAGATTTGCTTGTAGTAGCCGTTCAATACAGTCGATTATGGTGAGTTCTTCAATCTCTGTTTCTACATTGCTGTCGATTAATGAAAATTAATTCAGGCCCAAACAATATTATTTAAGGTAGGAAAAAATTGGGCAAGGGGATATTATCTTTTTCATCCTATATTGCACTGAAATTCAGCCTTAAAAAAAGCATTTCTTTATTGGTTTTCCGTGATCAATTTCGACATGCTTTCGAAATCCATATTAGAACGTTGGTTAGAGTAATAGCTTTTCGACTCGGTGTAGTGAATAACCACTATCTACATATATTAAAAGTAAAAGACACTTCTGTAGAGCATCTTGAATTTGTGAATAATGCTTTGGTCTAAAAGTTGGCAGCGTGATATGGTGTTTGGCCGAAGAAAAATGAGTTTCATATTATCCCGTGCAATTTTAGAATGCTATGTTTTTTTATCTAAAAACAATACGACTTTCCTATTTTCCCTCTCCATGTTATAATCAAAATCGCGTGATATCTCCTCCATTCCAGTGAAGAGGTGACTTATCGAAGTACGCTCTTTGATAACATTAAAGATTTTTGCTTTTACACATGGTTTCCACATAAAGTAAATGTGTTTTCGAGTCTACCAGTTGTTTTTTCAAAACTCTTACCATATTTCAAAGCATATGTCTTTGTCTGCCATAGTAGAGTCCAGTCCCATCTGTATTGTAAATATTTTTCAAGCTTACATTTTTGATATTGTCAACAACTTTTTCTTAAAAGTATCCACATCTGCGATATTAACATCCGCACATTCTAGACAGATTGCTTTACAGGTAATATCGTGCCGACGACGACATCTATCTAACCATCCATTTGAAGCTTTGAAGCACTTAATCCTAGGTTCTTCAAGGGCTTTTGCGTTAATTATGATTCCCGATATTGGTACTCGTTTCGATCGTTACAAAACCAAATGAAAACTGTCTGCCCTCAGTACTTCGATTTCAAGAAATTTTGGATCGCAAATGTTACTTTGTCGGTACAAATATTTAACTTCTTCTGTCCATTTGTAACAACACGGTAACTTTACTCTTCCCCGCAAAATAAAACTTTTCTACCAATTGCTCAAGTGCTCAAACCACATTTTTATCTTTAACAGAAAGACCGGTTCTTGAAGCCATACTCAAAATATTAAATTAATCGAGAATGTTAACCCACTTCTATTAACTTGAACCAATTAAAGCGTAATGTAGGTATATAAATGTAAACTGTAATCGGGATGAAGCATTTTTATTATGTTAAGTGTGGTCATATGAAAATATGCCATTTACATCGGGTAGTCCAGCTACTCCCGAACATTTTATTTGCTCTTTATTGAGGCTGGTTTCTAAATTGTCGTACATAAGCAAATTCCCATGATGAGCGCTAGCCGTTTTTCAGAAGGGTCCTTCTTCACACAGGTCAAAATAAATATTTTTTCTAAAAGATTCAAACACCAGTTACCTAGTTCATCAACAAATCTTAGTTCATTAATTATCTGGTCCATCCTCTAGTTTTAGTCGATTGTTCTTCTCCACCAATCTTTATTTCCTTCTAATCAGGTTAAATTTCATTTTGAACCGTGGGAACGGAGGACGAACTGAAAAGGAACGAACAATGTGCTTTAGAATGGAAAATATGTAAAAAATCAGTTGCGAGCAATGTTACCTCGTTAAATAAAAAAGCAAAAGGCAACATATGTTGAGCATATATTGCCAAGGAATCCAAATAAAACGTTTGTCAAAATAATAAAAACATTAAGTGGTCTGTAGCAGAACAAAAAAATTTACTTTGTAATTTTTCTATTTGTGGACCACCCAAAAAAAACCGTTAGGAGAGAGATAGGAAATCTTAGCACTATCAGCAACCCGTTGGCATCAATCTGTATAGTCTTCAGTTCAGTCGTATGTAAACTGCTGTGGTGGCGATCTCAGATGTTTAGGAAAAATGCTTGGTTTAATTGAAACCCTTCATCAGATTGACGAGCAAATATTTTTGGCAAAATTTTGATCTATCCATAAATTTTCTTCATTTTCTAAGTGATCGCAGAAGGAAAGCAAAAATATTTTTCAAAGGAACTTTCACAAGCTACTTGGATATTATTTACAAAACTTCTGGATTGACTGGTCCCCAGATTTTTATAGATTATCGGACTTTTTATTGGTAGAAGAATTGATTACATGTACGAATTTTAGTTTTTGGCGCATATGTATGGAATGCTGTAAATTCCCATTAAGGAATTTTGTTCCTTATATTTTGTTAGAACTTTTGATATATGATCAGTGATGTTTTGAATATAAGTAATGACAACAGTGGCAAGTGTTAGGTTGCTTTCGGACTCATTGTCTTTGGAATGTCGTGGTGTATTTTATGATGAAACGATTCATATCTCTAATGTCCAAATTATTAGAGAGAATAGCAGACGTAAGGCGTTTTAATTCTGGGTGACTGAGATAGTTTTACGTTGTTGTTAGTTGATTACTGATGATTTTTGGGTCCGGTTTGGTTCCAGATTGTCGGATATAAATATATCTAAAATAGAGAGTTTCAGGAGTAGGGGCTTTATTAAAGAGGAATTCTACGGAAACTAATCTGAATATTCCGTGGATCTAATGTAATGCTTTCTAAGTTATCAGTGAAATAAAAGGGATTAGGTACGAAACAATCAGTTTTCTCTGTATAGGTTTTTGATATAGTAGCTAGACATTTTGCTAGAGAATATATTGGACAACGAATAACATGACACTGATATGACAATAGGTCGAAGGGATAATCCTGGTTTGTTAATTTTAGAGAATCTGTACAGAAGAAGAATTTTAGGGAAGAAAGAGAGAAGAAGCCTTAAAAACAGAATGGTGATTTCCATAGTATCTTTTTTAAGTTGACGATAGGATGCGTCAGCAAGAATATCTTGAATATTTTCCTGAAATTCATTTGTGATCATGACCACCGTAGCATTTCCTTCATGTGCTTATATAATTACGATTTGATTTTAGAGATTTTACAGCAACGTGTTCGGGCTTTGGAGTATTAGATTTGAGAGGTTTCGATTTTATAAAGATTTTTGCGGTTTCGCATCTTACATCTGTTCTTCTCTCTTATAATTTCCATATTAGAGATATTAAGCGTTCCGTCCCAAAATATACTTCATCACAACTATTGTCCTTCCTTATATTCATTCATATTCCTTGGAAAGATATAACGTCAAAAAAAGATTTACCATTTGTCCAAAAATCTCTTAAAATGTTGGATCCGTCAAGGAAAAAATTCCGTTTGACACACCAGCAATTTACGACATTCCATGCGTATGATGTTAAGAATACATTTGAGGGACCGGACAGACTGGGCTTAAAGAATATGAAAGAGCCTTAAGACTAAAAAAACACTCACTCACCAGCAGTTGCCGATTACATTCACGAAACCGGACATAAAATTTTATTCAATAAAACTAAAATTCTTGCATGTAATCAATTTTTCGACTGATGAAATATTCGGGAATTAAAGAAATCTATAGGTAACCATACAATTTTAACTGCGACTCAGGTCATTTCTACCTGTTACCAATATAGGAATTAGTCACCAGAAACAATATTCATGCCTCTCCTTCCCATTCCCACAACATGTAAGCAGGCACAGTATAGAATGCAAGCCAGTTGCAGATAAGCTCTGAAGAAGCCAACGTCACCAAGTTCGATTCAGCATCAAGCGACGCAGGGGAATCCAGGAAAAAAGCCGTCTCGTGATACGTCAATCACTTGTTTTACAAAAATTGTCGTCAAAATTAGATTTGCAAAACCAAACTCGTGATTAAAGTCGGATTTATAAATCTCGTTGCATGATACAAAATTCCCCAACAATAGAAACTGAAAAATAAGCTTCATTAATCGAAACTGTGATTGTAAGACTCTTTTGGTTCCTCCCACGCATTAGCACACAGCACGAAGAAAGAATAACTTTATCCTGGGAATCGAGGAATACAAGTGAATGGTTTTCGAAATGTATTCATCTACGAGTTATGTGTTTCCGATATGGCCTTATTTAATAAAACAGAGTATTCCAGTTTGCCTTTCAAAACTTATTAGGTACGTGGAACACGAAAACCAAATTAGCCAATCAAGTTCGGTGTGATATCCTCGCGGAGATGAAGACTGTTTATATTGTTCCGGATTAAAATTTTGGTGTCTCGTGCACCGAGCTCAATATCGCTCTATGAATATCGAATGTCCAATCAAGGTGGGTCTAGGAAATATTAATTTTGGGCTTCTGCCTTCCAAATCGGTTTGTTAAGAAATAAATTGTTTTGTGATTGATGCATTGACGCTTTTCTTTTTTCGATTAATATTTCAAACTTGCTCAAAATTAAGCTATTATCTTGATTCGGGTTTAAAGGCCGCGTTCGGTTGGAATTACTTCCTAACGTTTCGCTAGCACGAGTGGCGAGCTTCTTCAGAGGTCCTTCCATCTCCGATGTTGGACGTAGACTGACGATTTCTCCTGCGCAGGTTGTATTATGGCCGATTGGTGGTGGGCGGGGCTTGTTCCGCTTCGGTTGGTCTCGGGATATCGATCGGTACTGCTCGGGCGTTCCTAAGGATCGGGTTCCAGATTTGGTTGAGTCTAAGGTTCTCCTCCTTTCTGTTGAAATTGTGTGGGTGTTTTTGTATCTCAATGGCTTCCCTGACTAGTCTGTTGTGATAACCGTTGACCGATGCTAGTAACTTACAGCTCTCAAAGTGTATCCTGTGTTCCCCGCTGCCCAGTGCGTGTTCAGCTACTGCAGACTTCTCTGTCTGTCCTAGCCTGCAGCTTGCTTTATGCTCCTTAAGTCTCGTTCCCATTGATCTCTTGGTAGTTCCGATGTAGACCTTTCCGCATGAACACGGCATGCGGTAGACTCCTGCAGCTGAGAGTGAGTCCCTCTTGTCCTTCGCTGACCTGCTGGATCTTCTTTGTAGGCTTAAAGATTGTTTCGATGTCGTGTCTCTTCAATACTCTGCCAATCCTGTCGGTGACACTCGGAATATACGGCAGATATGCGTGGGAGGTGGAGGGTCGTTGTTTGGTATCCCGTGATCTTGATGATCTTGAGTTCATTGATCTCTCGATCTCCCTCTTGTTATAGCCATTTGCCTCGAACGCAGTTTTCAGGTGTTCAGGTTCCATCTGGAGGTTCTCCGGTTCGCAAATCCTTCGGGCTCGTTCTGTTAGGGTTCTGATAACCCCATACTTTTGACTTGGGTGATGGTTTTTTTAGCATAGCAATTTTAGCATATTCTGAATAAATAAAAAATTATGCGTAATATGTAATACCATAAACCCTTGCAAGTTTAGGCATGCTAAACTATACGACGAACCAATTTTCACTGCCTCCAACAAATTTCACTGTTCCCTTAGTGTTAATTCTCGGTCTGTCTCAAATTTGTTGACACGAAATTAAACTATGTACAGGTTATCAACTGTTAACCCCGCCAATAAGTTTTGCACAACAGGGATTAAATTATTGTGCTAAAAAAGGAACGTTTTCAATTGTTTACTAAGAGGGAAATGTTAAGGATATCGTGGACAGCACATAGAACAAATATCTACATACGGAGGAAAGTGATTATTCGGGATCATAAAAGGCTACTCTCGACAAACCAGAATACTTGTATTTTAGCCAGAATCGTTAATAAAAAATTTCGCGATCCTAAAAAGTACGAAACTAGTTTCGCGCTGCAATGGAAACTTAAAACTTGAAATTCAGAGCACTCCCTACAAATATCCTCCGAAGAAGTTAACACATTCCGAAAGCAATATCGCACTTTGCCGCTCCACTTAATTTGAATCCTTCTTCGGGGAAACAAAAACGGAAAGTGTGTTATACATTTTTTATGCCGGCAGGGGCCAGCGCGGGAACAGGAGTTATTGAATAACACATGTTTCGCACCCGATAAAACAGCGCAAATTGTTTTAAACCCTATTATTTCGAAACGTTTTTATTTTCCACGTAAAATCTCGGGCGGACCCAAAAATTACACTTCTTAGATATAGGAATTTCTTATTAATGCGACGATGAACGCTGGTAGGATGCTGCCATCTAATGGGGGTTGTCGACGACAGCATATGGTATTAGAAGAGAAGGAAAATCCCACTTATCAGCTTCGCAGAGTAATTGGACCTAATGGACAGTTTAATAATAATAAAAAAAAATTTCTAGTTAGAGAATTTCAATTTGAAGAACTTGAGAAAATTGCTTTCAAGTGCTTTTAGCTTTTTTAGACTTTTTTCGATTTTTGTCACCCTATCCCAAAGCTTACTATCTATCTTTGGTAGCCAGTGCGCTGCATTTAAAATTTTCGATCTCATTATAGTTCACATGTTCCCTCCTTCCTCTAGAAGATGCGCTCTCAAGGAAGCGCATTTCTTCAATGGGATGTTTGGTGCGGAGAGTGTAGATGATGAAAAAGCTTTTTCACATTTTCTAGACTAAGCTCACATGTTTTGTAGAGAGTCAAAAGATCGTTTCTTTTATATTTTTTGTAAAACATGAAAAGAAATAATTCAACAGTTTTTCTGTATTGATAAACTGATAAAGTGCAATAAGATAAAGGGTGTCTCGTTCTTGGCCTTTGGTCACTCAGTAAATCGGAATTGTTTTATTACCCCGAAGCTGGAAGTGTTAACTCTTGTATTTTGCTAGCCAATAGGCATAGGAAATAATTTTCATAAATTCCTAACTACCAAATTTATTTGAAAATTACAAAAGGATTTAAAACTTTACTTTAAATTAAAACGGGAGGTTAATGGGATCAATTCGCGCATATTTGAAACAAAATGGAAACGTCAAAAAGGTTAGGTTTCCATAATGCGTTTGGTCCATAGTTTGTAGTAACAAATATTGATATAATTCTGAACAATTCCATTACGCTGATTTTTTTTAACATATGGAATTATAGCGTCAAGCCAAACGCGAGGCTCAGCGGCTTTTTATTTATTTGTTGCATAATGTAATATGCTCCAAAATTGTAATCCATAAACAAACGGCTCGCAGTAATTTATAATTGATAATAAATGAATTTAACATTTAAAATTTTCTATGTTTTAGCACTGAGAGATGGTTTTATGATTTATTTCTTTAATACAAACTCGGGGGCAACATTATCGTTTTATTTTTAAGTATGATAGAATTTATTTACATCTGCCTTGCGTAAGGAGACGATACTTTTTCCGTATCCGAGATATCCTACTTTGGCTTCCAAATTCAGGCCAACGACGTAGAAACTTAACATTTTCCAAGATGTTATTCAATTTAACTCGACAGATGTATCGCGGGAATCCGAAGTACGCAAGCGAAAACACGAAAAAGGCAATAAACTTGAGAAGGGCTCCAATTTTACGTGCTCACTGTAGTTAGCTCTCCGAGTAGAGAGCAAAATCGTACAGATTTTATCGATGTTATATTGTTGCTCCGATTCAATAAAATTTAGTGATAAATTTTATATCCGTTATTTCAAAATGCAGTTTCTCTTACTTTATTAATTAATTCGCATAGAAACAGACTAGACTCAAACATAATATCTGCAAGTTAGAAACGAGGTTCCGTAATAAAGATTTTTCTATAACTAAGTACTACTAATAAATAATATGCTCACACTCCTTAACGAAAACTCTAACAATTTACAATTTGCAACTTTTTCTGGATCATCCTGAGAACTGGCGGATGTTTTGTCAATTATCCTGTTGGCTTTTCAACCCCTAACTGAAGTTTCAGTCAAGAAGTTCGAAAAACTGATACAGGAGGAATCCAGAATTTTTTATATGTTAAAAAAAGTCAAATAAGCTATATAATATAATAATAATAAATATGACATTCAGGTCATTTCGAAAAAAGGCAAATTACAAGAACAGGCAAGAGTCCAATGCCCAGATGTGTTTGCTGATTTCAGCCTCATAAATAACAAAGGACATGTCTCACCATGGTTTAAATTAAGAATTATAGTTTTGCCAAGTACCTACCTCTAGATAGAAAAAAGCAGCAAAAAAACTTGCCTTTGTAAACAAGACTCTACGTAAAGTATGCAAGTACAGGAAATTTTTAAATAATTTTTTGGAATATTTATATTTCATAAGAAAAAATATTTTTTCCGGATCCTCGATAAGAAGCATCAAGTGCTTTGAAAATTTTTTGAAGATTTAGCATTTATAACCATTTACTAGTAAAACAATAGCTCTAACAATTTACAATTTGCAACTTTTTCTGGATCATCCTGAGAACTGGCGGATGTTTTGTCAATTATCCTGTTGGCTTTTCAACCCCTAACTGAAGTTTCAGTCAAGAAGTTCGAAAAACTGATACAGGAGGAATCCAGAATTTTTTATATGTTAAAAAAAGTCAAATAAGCTATATAATATAATAATAATAAATATGACATTCAGGTCATTTCGAAAAAAGGCAAATTACAAGAACAGGCAAGAGTCCAATGCCCAGATGTGTTTGCTGATTTCAGCCTCATAAATAACAAAGGACATGTGTCACCATGGTTTAAATTAAGAATTATAGTTTTGCCAAGTACCTACCTCTAGATAGAAAAAAGCAGCAAAAAAACTTGCCTTTGTAAACAAGACTCTACGTAAAGTATGCAAGTACAGGAAATTTTTAAATAATTTTTTGGAATATTTGTATTTCATAAGAAAAAATATTTTTTCCGGATCCTCGATAAGAAGCATCAAGTGCTTTGAAAATTTTTTGAAGATTTAGCATTTATAACCATTTACTAGTAAAACAATAGCTGTTTATTTGCAATATTACGTAAACGTGCGATTTTCAATAAGTTATATCTTTATTCCGATGAAATAAGTGTTTCCACTTTCGCTGAGTTGTTTTTATTAACAGGTAAGTTTTTAAGATTAAGATGTCCAGCATAATATTGATTGGACTTTTCTGGGGTATAAGAAAAAAATCATGGTGAATGAAAAAAGTGATGAATTTCAATCACAATTTGCTTGAGAAAGTCACGCGGCACAAATCAAGATATATATATATATATATATATATATATATATATATATATATATATATATATATATATATATATATATATATATATATATATATATATATATATATATATATATATATGATGACACTATATTCCGGGATATCATCCGTTCGCTCGTTGAACTCCGACTGGAATCCTGCATCCGACTGGAATCCTGCAAATCTTGCATCCGACTGGAATCCTGCAGACGTTTCGCCAAAATCTCACTTGGCATCTTCAATGCTCGCGCTCCGAAAACACTTCGAACACCAGTGTTCGAAGTGTTTTCGGAGCGCGAGCATTGAAGATGCCAAGTGAGATTTTGGCGAAACGTCTGCAGGATTCCAGTCGGATGCAAGATTTGCAGGATTCCAGTCGGATGCAGGATTCCAGTCGGAGTTCAACGAGCGAACGGATGATATCCCGGAATATAGTGTCATCACATTTTTCCATCCGTGAATCAATACGTGAGAATATATATATATATATATATATATATATATATATATATATATATATATATATATATATATATATATATATATATATATATATATATATATATATATATATATATATAAACTTATCCAGATAATCCTATGAAAATTACTTTATAGTTATTCAACACACCAGACAACCGGGATGCCAATTTTCCGGCCAGATAAGCATATTAAGGAACGGACTTAACAGTTGGGAAATCATCAAAGGGTTCTAAATGCGTATCGCAGTTTGCGATGTCCACTGTAGAGTTTCTTACTGATTTAATCAAAGTAAAATTCATGTCAAAGGTGTGGTCACAACTGCGTAAAACAGTTCTTCGGGAGACGACCAAAAATATTAGGCATTAGGTGTCACGTGTGACTTGCTTGATATCAAACCTCACATTAAGCACTGAAATTGACAAACACACAGAGATACGAACTTATCGGAAAAGAATTACAAACTTTGGCACTTGGTATTTGACTTTATATTTAGAATGATTTTTTTCTGTCTAGAGGAGCACTACAGACTTAAATATTTACGTGGCATACATTACCAACCCCGTGCAAGATTATTAGGAGCTACGCGTCCTTTCAGGGGCCGCTCATAAAATTTCCATGTTATTATAAAGTCAGCAACTAGCTCGAGAATGTGAAGAGCCTGAGAGATTTGAGGGACCCGAGGGCTCAATTTTTTATATTTTCACTTGCATATTGAAGCAGCTGCTAAAAAATAAATCCACATAAAATTTAGTTTAAACGATATGTGCGCCGTAAAAGTTCTGGTAAGTCTAATATCGATGATTTCTCCACAGTTTGGTACGTGCCGACGAATCATTTCCTCAATTAATTGTAACTACAGTTTTTATCCGATTTACTTCTTGGACAAGTTTTTATTAGTTAATGAAAAACTGATTAACCGATATGACCAGGAAGTGAATGGCCATAAAAATTTGTATGGATGATAGCGCATTCGTATACTTACCTAAGTTTGTTTTACTTAATACTTCACAATAAGTTAATTAATTACTAATAAATAAAATTGATGTTCGGGAATTTTCTGGTTAGAGTTTATAGATTATTTCTTATCACAAAAACATCGTGAACGTACTTTGGGGATATACTCTAATTCCTCCTCAAGTTTAGTTTAAAAATTTCCCATGAATAAATTGGCAAGAAACGGAGACGGAGGCAGTTGCCCACCGCTTTCCTTCCATTTTTCAATAAACTTTACTTTTATATCGGAAATAATTTTGATCCTTACATAACTTAGTGATATAACGTTTAAGTCATTGGATCAGGTACTTCCCTTTTAAATTATGAGATAATTGAGCGGTAATATCAAAGCACAATAAAATTTAGCCTTCATTTAATTGGGCGTATTTAATTCTGTCCAACAAATAACCTCAAATTTAAGATAATAGTATATTATGCAACAAGTGCGGTAAACGTCATTTGACTCACGATTTTATTTGGCACGAGCGGAGCGAGTTTTTATTAAACGAGTGAGTTAAAAATTTTACCGAACGTGTTGCATGCTATAGTTTTTCTACGACCGTTAGTTCTTGGGTACATTTTCGCACAACAACACGAATACATTCACTGACATGACCGTCAGAATTGACAAACGTCAAAATTGAAAGCGAGGGAAATATCTCCGAAAACATCCGATTGCTCCCAAATCCGTGCGGCAAAATCCCGGAAATGTCCGAAGTGGCTCGGATTCATGGGAAACGAAACTGACGTGGTAAAGTGATGCTTTCCGCACGCTTGATCGGTGGGTAATTAGGTATTTTACAGACGGGAGTAGAAAAAACACATTTACCTTTGTAGGTTCTGCAACTTACTTAGAGTTGGCTGTAAAATTGGTACTTCACATATATTGAATTAATTGCTATTTCCATTATTCAGTTATATTATGTTACAAAAAGTGCCACCCTTAATGTATATATAAATATTTCGTAACCAAAACTATGAAAATCAACTATAACTTGCTTAATTCTACCTGGTCATAATAAATTCGTAAATGTAATAATATAAATTTATTATGTGGTGCTTTTATGCTCTCTGGGTCAAATTTTGTTTCGTCATTAAACAATGAAATATTCAGGACATTTTGTTGGGCGACAGTATTCTTTAACCGTTTTGCATCAACGTACGTCAGCGAAAATAAATATTTTCTCCGGGGAATGGGCTCCCATCCATTTATCAATATTTTTCAATCTGTTCTATTTGTTTATCTCATTCCCGCCCGAAGTCTTTCTATAGTTTACAAAATAAAAATCAGGCGTGATCACTCGAAGTGAGAAATTTCTTCGCGTCGTCCGTTTTGTCAACAGAAATCGAGATTGGAAACTTCGAATCGCAGATTTGCGAACATTCCCGTTATGAATAAGTTCCATGAAAAAGGTATGAAACCAGAACGAAGTGATAAATCCCTTCCACGTAAAAATGTCATATAAGGTGAACTCTCTTGGGAAGAAGTTAATGTAATGATATAAAATCTGGTGGTGACCGATAAACCGGAAGGGATATATTTTCTATATCCGCAGTTTTTGTTGTAAAGAGACAAGATTGTTAAATTTGGTTAGTTTAGTTTTATTCAAATCAATGTACACAGTCGTGCTAATTACTGGTAATTTTTGGAAGTATAGTTGTTATCAGTGATAATTAGTGGAATTATAGTGATAGTAGGGGGTTTAAGGAAATTTTGGATGTAATTAGGAAAAATTTTGTGGTTATAAGTCGTTTGACGTACGTTTAATTCTGAGAAACATCCGAAACTGAAGAAATATGTTGTGCTATAAGATGTAATATTGGAAAAATTTATAATAATGAAATATTAATTCAGCAGTAGTGTTTTTATGGACCTTTTGATTGGACAGAAAATGAAGACGAGGAGCACTGAAAGAATCCCTATAAGAATCTGTAAGGGTATTACTTATTTTGTGACTCACCTAAGTAAAAATTAATATACTTTTTTACAGATAAGTAACATTTTTTAAAAATTGAACTGAGGTGGCTTTTACTTGATGAAAATTCATTTATCAAAATAAATAAGAACTAAAAGTTCAGATTTTCACGAAATTTCATGAAAATCTGAACTTTTAGTTCTTATTTATTTTAACATTTTTTTGTTGAAGTTGTATTCTACCGAGTCTTCTACTCTTGATCCTATTATATACCATATGTTTGTCTTTTTGTCAAATTTGACTAAAGATTAATTTTAAAATATATGCGTGTTATTTTTTATTTTGTTAAGAATTTGTATTTTTAAAGTATTTCTGCCGTTATTTATTTAATTGAAGCAAGGACATTACAATGGTAAAATCTGTTCATAGATATAAGAAAGTGACTAACTGATACGAATTAAGGAAAGACCCGGGCAAGCTGTAAGAATGAAATATGGCCGAACAGGTCGTACTTTGCTTAGAATTTAATTGTTTAATTTAATAATTGGCCTTTTTTGTTCTCTGTAAATCCAAATTTTTTTCTAAATATTCCAGTCGCCATTTCCGAATTCTAAAAGATTCAATTAAAACTTGCCTTTTGTCAATTTTTTTAAATCTAAAACGCATGTGTTGAATACACTTACTTCCATAAGGTAGTTCTGCCACATTTAACACCGGTTTCATCTTTCTAAAGCTGCCTAATTAAGATATCTAAGTAGGCACGCTTTGTTCTTCGTATAACTGGTAAATTTTACGCCGTGTTATATCTTGATCACTTACATCTACACTCGAGAAAATGTCAGCATCGCTTCTTTTTTTCCTCGCTAAAATGGAATTATTCACAATTTTCCATACAGTTCATGTTGGAATTTTCGTCAATGTGGCCGTTTCTTCTAAAGATGCTTGCTTGTTGGCACCACGTTCAATGAGAGTCAAATAAACATTGTTTATAACTTACTCAGTCTCAATAGAATAATGTTTTCTACAATTGGGCGGGAGCATCTCCTGAGATACACTAGACTCGCACACATTTTGCATAATTCGCACACGATTCAACACACGCTGTATTACACACGAAATAAGAATGATTAATGACCACCCTTGGATAATCCCATTCAAAAGCAATTGATCACTTTGTTATATCTATGAACAGACCATAGTTGACCTACTTGTGTTGTGTTTAAACATTCGGAGTTGCAAAAGAGCTGAAATGGGTCTATTGGAAAATAGTGCGTCGACCAACTGAAATAGCTAAAGGAATGTGGGAAGCTGATAACACCCAAAAAAAACACTTAACTCGGAACATAAGGTGTAAATTTAGATATTCCAGTCGCCATTTCCGAATTCTAAAAGATTCCATTAAAGCTTGCCTTTTGTCAATTTTTTTAAATCTAAAACCCATGTGTTGAATACACTTCCATAAGGTAGCTCTGCCACATTTAAAACCGGTTTCATCTTTTTCAAGCCTCCTAATTAAGATATCTAATGTAGGCACGCTTTGTTCCTCGTATAACTGGTAAATTTTACACCGTATTATATCTTGATCACTTTCAACTACACTCGAGAAAATGTCAGCATCGCTTCTTTTTTTCCTCGCTGAAATGGGATTATTCACAATTTTCCATACAGTTGATGTTGTAATTTTCGTCAATGTGGCCGTTTCTACTAAAGATGCTTGCTTGCTGGCATCACGTTCAATGACAGTCAAATATACATTGTTTATAACTTCCTTAGTCTCAATAGAATAGTGCTTTCTACATTTGGGTGGGAGCATCTCTTGAGATACACTAGACTCGCACATATTGTGCGTAATTCGCCCACGCTCTATTACACACCAAATAGGGATGATTACTAATAAACTTAAAGGAAGTAGTATACCAAACCAAAGAATATTAAACACAGGTAGGTATAAAATTATTTTTTATTACAGACCACAATTTTACCTGAATTTAAATTCCGAAACTTTAGGTAATAATCTTGTTGCATTGTATGTTAATGACCACCCTTGGGTAATCCCATTCAAAAGCAATTGCTCACTTTCTTATTTCTATGAACAGACCATAACAGCAGCGGCAACTTCTTGAAATTGGTTGTAATATACGTGGTATTTTGTGGTAGTTATTGAGAGTATTTTATGAGTGAGAGTGTCAATTTCTGAGTGAAATTCATCACGCTGTAATAGTAATAAAAATAACAAGTGGATTTATAGTGAAATTTTTTAAATATTAAACACCAAAACCTGTAGGTGTACTACAAACTACGTCGAAGAAGAGGCAGTCATCTCAATAAGGTATCTTAAAGTATTTTTTGACCATACAAAATATTTGAACAAATATACGAATTAAAATAGAAATATTCATTTTTCTTTATTATTAAGCATAAAAATGTAGTTATTAATGGGTGCGGTTAAATAATTTAATTAATCTTACGAGGGTGGACCGTTTTTCCGTATAAATCCCTAGAGCAACGAAAAAATCCAAATGTAGTCGACCAGTATTATAACGTGACAATAAGGAAGAGAAAACTCCCTTCAGGGGATAACCGAATTAATATTCCGGAAGACAGGGGGATTTAACCCTGGGCAGAACCCAAAACTGATTGTGCGGCTTGATATTTTATGTGTAACCTTAACCGTGGGCCTGCGTGTTTTACAAGCCAGATCCGAATTACTCACGCCGGGATTGCATTAAATTTGCACAGAATATTGTTTCGAAAGCTCCCATATTTCTATAGACTTTCAACAATAACTTAGGTTCTGAGTTACTAGTATTCGTAATTACCTTGCTTGAACTTTACAATTCACAAGCAACGCGAACGTTGCCAGCGAACTCTTGCCAATTTTTTTTCGGTTATTTTTCACTGTTTCTAGAAAATATAACTTAGTGAGCAATTTATCTGTTTTTCTAGATGAAGAGTATATGAGCATTATCCCCTGAATATTATCACATACTCTAAGAGCAAATTAAATTCCCTTTCGATTGATGTAGCCTGTCCCTATAAATAAATCGTTTGGTTGTTGTAATAAAATCAATTTTCAATCAATATTCCGTTTGACAGGAATTAAGGTGTTTCATTAAAAACTAGAAATTATAATCCAATAAACAGCGGAAAATGAGAGACGAGTCAGTCAAATGGGCTGAAACCGGCTCTGTCTGCGTTCCAGAAAACTCGAGTACGCGGATATCTTAGCATGAATACAGCGAAGACGATGGGAATATTCAATCCTCATCGCGAGAGGGCTCTGCGTTCTATAAAAGCGAAGCGCCGCTCCGGGCTAGTTAGTTGAAAAGTTAAGCCGTTGCGTGGGCAAATATAAATAATCAATCTATATAGACGTTAAAATTTATCACCGACCTTGATCACTTGATCGTGACGCTTGACGAACTCTAACGCTTTTAATTGATTTACATACATAACACTATCAAATGAATATTTTTCTTGGTGGGCCACTGCTGTTAAATTGATTTTTCAAAGCATCTGCAAGACTCATTTTTTGTTATTGTTCTTATACACCATTTCGATTTCAAATATTGTCATATGACTAATGAAATATAATAACTGAAATATTAGAAGACATATTGACTGGCGTATCAGCAGTTTGTTTATTGAAACGCAGAAACTGGACTGGTTCGTGACAAACCTACAAAAGCCAGTTATTTTTGCATGTAAATATCGAACCGAAATTCATATTTATATTGTTTTAATTGGATTTCGACAAAACTTCCCGATTAAATAAATTGCTGGGCCTTCATTATTTATAAAATTGTTTTGTTTCCGAAGCGAAAACGTCAATAATTCACGAAAATTTAAATAAAATTCTTTTGTTTCGGGCATTTCGCTTTTAGTTTATGATATCCCTATCGTTCATTTTTTACATTAAAGTGTAAATTACCAATTAAAAAAATTAATTATTTGAGCTATTTACTCTGCTTTTCCAGTAAAAGCCAAGTGCAGATTAGCCAATAAAACGTTGACAATACGTGGCTATCGGGCGGCATAACTTCAACCACATTGGTTGACTTTTCCTGTATGCAATTTTAGAGTGGATGTAGCTGGATGTAGCTGCCTGCATTATTGTTTAATAATTGTAAAATAATTTAAGCAAATACATTACATTGGGTAAATACATATTGCCTTCACAGATATGGATCCCCTGTCTATTTTGACAGTACAGGAAGCCACCCTGAAAAAAATCGAGAAGGTTTATTAAAGATGCGCATGCTCCAGATTGATAATCTCATTTTTAACCAGCGACCTTCCAGCATTCAACCAAAATGGCAACTGATAGATTGTCAGTAAGTTCTCAGTCAGTATTTCCTCAAAATAAGCCTCGTTAAAATTGCGCAAAGTAGGTGAATGGGTGAAATTTTGAGGCACGCAGGAAAAATCATTCCTTTCTCTACGAAAATATCAATGGCGCCTGCTACATATCAATGTTTAGCGTAGTATGCCCTGGCAGTTTCATTTAAGCTACGAAGAAGCCAACAGGATAATCGGCGAAATGTCAGCAAGTTCGACACAACAAAAACCGACGGAGGAGGAATCCAGAAGATTTGTAAATAGTATTACAGTAGCCTGTGGAAGTTTCTTTGAAAACGTCCTTAATTGCAAGATTTGATAAGTCTTGTACTAGCTTGCTCAACTAAAAGTGTTGTTGTGTTGTTCCAGTTTAAACAGAACCATTCTGAGATCTGTGATTTCACTTTCACTAAAGGGAAACAAAGTACTGTTGATTTGATGGTTTTTATATCATTGTTATTTGTTAAATATTACCGTTTGTGGCGTGTGTATTTGAATTTTGCTTTTTTGTAAAGATTGGTTTATGTTTAGAATTTTAAGAAGATGTCTATTTCTTAATAATTAATAATAATTTAAAGCAAATAAAAATACAAATGTCATTTTTTTCAAAAGATATAAATGTACTGCTTTGAGCATCTTTAAACCGATTTCTCATTGATGCTCACTCATTGAAAGTTACTCAAAAACATTCCCATTAATCCTTTAAAAATTAATTGATAACAACTCAAATTAGTTAAGTTAATTTCTTGTCCGTTGCATTGTTGTATAAAGTGTGCAACCTATGCGAGGATTAACCCGAACGAAAGTTCTGTATTGCCAAATCCAATCATCGTGTACACAAAAATAATTTATACCCGTTTCAATTTTACTTCCAAATATATCCAACATTTTGTGTGTTGCATCCATATAGCTAATTACCTTGCATATACTGACAATAACTTTTGAATTCGTGAATTATTTTTTAAATACAAGAAATGTGGATAGCAACAAAGCCAAGAAACAGAAAGCGATTCTTGAATGGTGCTAAATTTTTCCAACTCTTTTAAATCTCACTTCTCAAACATTAATCTCTTGCTTTGAATTTGTGCTTCCTTCGGCTTGGTATATATATTTGTATAAAAACTAAATTATCCAAATTTAAAAACATTTCGAAAAACTATATATTAATAATATATAAAGATAATAAAAAGGATTCAAAAAATAAAATTAGCACTTAAAAGATTTTTCAGAAAACCTTTAGAAAAGTGGAAAGGATATCAAGAAACATTTTTTTTTTACTTTTATTAAGATGTTGTCTGCATTGAAATATGCAAAAAAGTTTTTGATGTAATAAAAGCCTTATTTCTACCAAACTGTTATAGTGGAGAAAATGAGACTTACACCGAAATCCAAGTCCATATAAATATCTTTTTTATTTCTAGCTTTCCTATATTTTTCAAAATAGTACGAAATTTTGGTTTGTTACGCGTTAAACTTCAAAACTTGTTTGCTGCCTTCAATTATACAGTGGCTTCTCACCTGTGCACCCTTAATGGCGTAAACGTGCCCCAATCCATTACGATGGGATGCATTAGACAATTAAACAAATAATAGGTAGTATAATATGCATAAATTAGTAACCATCATCTAATAAACGCATACACGGATGCTAATTGAACCACGTGAATTTAGGATAATACGCAATCAAGAGATAATACTTTATTTTACGCACCATGTAGTGAATTCAATCAAACTGCTAGATCAAACAGAGGTTCTGCTATTTTGCGATCGCATTATTTGGTCCATTTTGTGCCCATGTTCATTGTGTACGATGATGGCTATCAAATATGTATTTAACAGACGCAAATATTGACCCATAACAGTTACATTATAGTTGAGTTTAATAGTTAAATTTCATTTGGCTATTAACTTCACCATATTTGTTGTCCCAATTGTTTTGCGATTAATGATTTAATAAACTCAACGGCGGAGTTGTAGCTTTTCGGTAGGTGTGACTCATCAATATTTTACAGATAGGACTTATTTGTAAATTACATTTATACACACAAGATGATTTTTTTATGTAACAACAAACTGATTACAAACCAGTATTTAAGGTGTATTTTATTCGATTAAAAACAGAATACTTCCATGATAGAACTAAAATGTAAATTTCCCGAAAAGTGCGACGTTCGGGATGGCAGTTATAATCAATGGGCATAAATAAAAATTTATGGCGTATTCTCGAGTATATTCCATTTGAAACGAAATGAGAAGTACATTCATTTTTCCCATATCTTTTAGACACTCTGTGTGAGTGTTCAAGAAATGCTCAAGATGAGCTTTAGGTTCAAATTAATTTCATTGGCAATGTTCGTATAGTCAGTTTCAATCTTCATTGTGTTGGTTTTCGACGGACCCTCTCCAAGAAAACTTTAACGATGTTATTACCTATTGTTATTGGGTAAAGCGATTAACAAAAAAATTATTCTTACTTGAGCGACAAGGCAGGGTGGGCCAGGTATATTTCTTTCTTTCTGAATGTTGACCATTTTTGGCAGTGTAGAATAATCATTTGTACTGTGCGTTCCGAAAAAGTTATTTTACGAGAACATAACAATGTCGAGTTGAAAACATTTGTCGTTTGATACAAAACAGGTTGTGCAAAAAAAATGTACGAAATTTTAATCAGTAAAGGACTTATTCGACATGAAGCTTTAGAAGAAATCTGTCTACTACTTACAAAAACGCCAATATCGTCGATAAGGGATATTATTAATAGTGTAGAATGCAAGAAACGGAATAAACGTAGTGATTTTCAAACTCACCGTATAGACAGTAGTGATCAGGACCTAAAAAGAAGGAAAACACACTGTCTTTATCAAAGCGAAGTTGTTCCTACCTTGGATGAACTGAAAAGGAAGCTAGAGGAAAATTAACCTAAATTGGATTTACGTATCGTAAAATAGACAAAGGACAAGTAGTAATGTATTCACACAGATCACGTACTGGGAAATTTAATTATCTTTGAAAAGATGAATGAAATGAAAAGATATAGATTAGACAGCAGATCCATGATTTACCTTGATGAAACATGGCTCGATACACACGACACTGGATCTAAATGATGGGTTAATTTAAGCCAAAACTGTCTGACGAAAGCATCTGCAAATAAAGCAACGCATCACCATAAGACACACTGGGTCAGAAGCCGGATTTGTCCTAAACTGCTTGCAGTTTTTTGCAAAGAATGTTAAAGATTCTCGCTCGGAAGTGAAAACTAACAATGTTATTGTCATGAATAACGCAATCTACAACAGACGTCTGCTACGCAAAGCACCGGCCTCATCAAGTTCAAAAACTGAAATCCGGAAATATTTGCTAGAAAATGATATTTATTTTGCATTCAGTTACAAAAAAGCGCCACTTTTGAAGTCCTAAATTTTTATGAAATTAAAAAACAAACACACAAAATTTCATATCATTGCATGTTTAACCCCATAGGTGTTTTGTGGAACCAAATAAAATTAAAGGTCAGAGCAGAAAATGTTACTCTTACTTTAAATCCCAGTGTTACAAATTTGATAAAAAATGTAATTAAAACATACCGATTGAGAGCTGCAAAAATTCAGTACAGCACATTATAAAAATTTATTATTAAAATTAAAATTAAATAAACAAAAAAAATTATAATATTATCAAAACCTATGAGAGTCTGTCCGTAATGGTCTGTCCGCTAATACCTATGGGACCCTAGCTTTACTGCCGCCGGCTGGTAACTTCCATAATTGTCGACAAAAGCCAGCACGATGAAGATTGAGACAGACTATACCAAAACTGAATTCGCAACCTTTTTAACATTATTAATAGAATAAACATTTTTTGGAGCTCGAATTCATTCCAATCGGCAATGTTTGAGCCAAAAATTAATTCGGAACTTAATCAGTTTCTTATAGGCTTCAAATTTATAACATTTTGTTCGTATCAAAAAAATAATCTGTTATAATGATCCTGAGCATTTCTTGTTAAACATATTTTATTTTTATTATTATTACATAATTAGAGCTAATCACTAAAACTCGTACATTTTCGTAAATGTAACAATATATATTATTTTTTCCTTTTTTAGAAGTCGCAAAGTATTGTTTTGCAGTACGCGACCAACTTTTGGATAAACTTATATATTGGCATTACTTACGAAAGTAATAATCGCAAGTCATAAAGTCAACGGTTACTTTAACGTCTCATTTAATGCGGTCCATTGAAAATTACTTCAATATTTAGGTTTCCTTTCCACCTCAATTTCTTCGATTCGTTTCGTCGGAGCCTGAAATAAAAACGTCTGAATTAAAATTGACTCTATCCCTGAAGGCTAATGCTTCTAAGAACTTTTAGTTAAATATTTCGTCGTTTTGCCAGGAATTAGCAATTAACTAAAAAATCGATAAAGGGATTCCGAGGAAACGGAATATTAAAACGGATAAATTCCACTGTTAATTGCGAAAACGGTTGTATTGGAAAATGAAGCTTTTAGAATATTTGTTTCGGCAGAGTAATTGGTTTGTTTCCTCCGACGCGCGTTTTAAAACAATGGAACAATGATTCCGATTCGAGTGGAATTTCGAAAGTTTGCGAAAGTTTTCACTAGATGTCTAGGCTTCTGCTACAATTGAACGAGTCCTTGCATTAATGTCGAAAATTAATAATTACAAAAATTTAATTTTGAGATTGTTTATATTACTTATAGTTCAGTTCTCCTTCGCATTGAGTACTTATAGATAGATGGCTTTATAGAGAATTAATTTTAAATTACAAAATAATGGAAATGATTTTCAACAAACTTAGCGTTGCCGGCAAATTTCTTTTCTCGCTTTTAGAGACCACAGCTATTAAATAGTTACGTGCTATTAGCAGTACTTCATTCAATTATTCTTTGGTCAATTATAACTTACGCACCTTCCGAAATTGATTTTTTGTTCTAACATCTTTGAATGGCCATAAGATTCTTGTGCCCTAAAACTTTTCATCTTCTATATAATTCCTATTTTAAATTTGAATTTTAAAATTGTTCGTTTTAATTAACAAACAATTAACCTGCATATTAAAAGACAAATACAACATTAGTCTTCCGAAACTCACAATGTTTTCACAAACGGTTAGTCACAAGCCTTGGCTAGTTCCCAAATAGCACAAGGACATCCGTACAACATTCTCGGGATATCTGACGGGACGTAGCGTATATCCTAGGGATATACTGTTTCAGCTAAGGGGGGTCCTTAAGACGTTTCAGGGATATACGATGTTACTAATTGAAACGTACACAGTATATCAGATAGTATGTCCGTAGGATGTTTGTTAGAACGTCCTAAGGATATCCCGTTATACTAGTTGATACATCGTTAGTATGTCCGACTGTGATGATATAGGATATTATATAGACATACCAGTGGACCTTACTTATTAGGTTATTTCCAACAGCCTATGAAAAATACTGGAAAGGTAATGTGCAGTAGTTCAATTGGTTGTACAACTACAACAGTTCTATCCTAGTATTTGGTACTCGCGTGTGGAATTAATCTATTGGGTAAGGTCGGTGAAATCATCACTGGAATAGCAGATGATATTTGAAACTGACAAGTTTTTTACAAATAATATTTAATCTTTGATTTTGCTTGTGATGGTAAATAATAAAAATAAAAGTAAAAAATAAAACACATTTTATACACATTTGATTTTTTTATATTGTAGATATGAAAAAAATGTAGGTATATAATATAGCAAAAATATAGAACAAACTAACATAAAGTATCTTAAATATAGAGTAAGATACTATATGTTGAACTAAACTCTAAAAGAATAACTAATATTTTACAGGTTTTCTGCCATTCTTTGGTGAAAGTAGTTCTTTTCAGCCAAGCAGCTATTGAATTATCACATTCTTTTGATGTTTGCGATGTGATTGCCTTCTTATCCGCATCTGAAAATGACAGGTTTTATATATCTGTACTGTACTGTACTGTAAAAAAAAAGAACGAGAATGTTATCTTATATGTTTAAAAAACAGATTTAAAAAATCCCTACATCCGCCTTTTAAGTAAAGGCTTGATTTGACACTGAAGGTACTTTCATGAAAGTGATCTTAGATGCTTAGGGGAGTAGGTTAGTACGCGATAGTTCGCGCGAAAAAAAAAAACTAGAACATATATAACTTTTCAGTTTGACAGTAAAGGCCTATTTCCGTGGAATCTTTTTTATTAACATAAAAATTTTCTTTGTTTTTTTTGCTCGTCATGGAAGTTACTATCACCATGAAAACAAGCCTTAAAAAATAGGAAAAACGTTTTGATGAATTAACCCAACAAACATTTTAATGTGAAAATTGTACTTTATGCAGGTTGATTCCTAAAATTATACTTTGGTTTTGGGGGGCGATTCTTGCATACATTTTAAGAAAAAAATATACTAACTATACTATATAACGAAAAATATAATTATGGGAAATTTTCTCTAACGTTGCTTAAATAAAAATGAGTTTAGTTTTGCATGCCTAAATTTAACTGCTCAATAACATGAATTTATAATATATATTTTATTAAATTATATTTCTTATACTTTATTTATATTACATTTTATTTGTTTTTTAAAAAACATAATACCTACTGACCAAGTATTAATTTGGTCAATTTCAATTTTCAAAGCTTGTTTTACAAACTCAGAACTACTGGAAAATAAAACAAGGCATGATGTTGGTAGACTGCACAAAAATGATTAGTTCTGCTTAAAATTTATCAAATCTTATCTTATATGTTGCCATAAAGCTTTACTTACATGAATTATGAGTTCTTCAGTAATAACAATGCCACAAAAAATAACTGAAATAAAAGCACTGAAAGCAGTAGGCATAACACACAAAATACTCAAAATAGACGCCAAGTCGCCGTATACCGTATACCGCCAAACAAAAATAAGGCTGAAAAGATGGTGGACGAAGAGACGGAGGAGAAGCCGACGAGACTCAAGGCGAGTCCAGGACGACACGACTGCGAGTAGTTGCGTCATTGATTGCAGCCGAACAATGTTGTCAGTTCTTTGGGTTCTTATAAACAAATATATTATTTTTACGTTTTTGTAATTTTTTTACTTAAATGAATCCGTATTTTCTGTAGTATTTGTATTAAAAAAGCTTTTCTTGTCTCGTTCGTGTCCAAAAATAATAAAAACAAGTTGATTTTAATGGTTTGATTCTGTTTTTTAGGACTTGCCAAAACACCACATATCTAACAAAACTAAGTATTTTCCTTCTCAGTTGTTTAAAATTGAACTTTTTAGGTTTCATTTTGTTTTCCGGTTTTTCAATTTTTTCCTTTATTTCTATTCTAATGTCCCTATTATGGCACAAGGGGATATCCTCAGGCCATCTATTTAGAGGATATCTGTGGTATATTGCTATCCGTTGCTATCCATTCAGAGGATATGCCTGGGATGTATTTTATAGTACATCCTTAGTATATATTCTAACATATATCCTAATAATGTCCCGGGACATGTGACTTAAATGGGACCGGGTATACTGGGGATATTGTGTGCTATCTGGGTTGGAGAGCGTCCCTATCGGATGATTTTTCAAAATTTATTAGTAAGCATTAAATCCTTGTTTACATCTCAAGGTAACGTGGAAATAAGTATTTAAAAACGTGAGTCCTTCCACAGAGAATTTGTCAACCGGATCAAGGGAAGGGCCTGATATCCATAATTGGCTAATTTCTTTCTGTGTATAGCTGTGTAGAGTGTTGTGGACCAAAGAAAATTCAATAGACCATTGCCTATCTACAACTTTGGCTGTCATTCAGTCAAATTTCAAAATTAACGATCTCATTCTTTATTAATATAATAATATAATGTAATAGTTATCATAAAATTGAAAAATCTATAGGTTTAAACTAATACCTAAAGGTTAGTAATAAAATTAGAAACATCATCCAATCAAAAAGTTTTCAAGACTTTTCACGAAATATTAGCTGTGATTTGTATAACACTCACAGGGTTTTTGACAAAGAATCAAATTAAGTTATTTTTAATATTAAATTTATTAAATTCTGCCCTTTTTAGATAATTTTGAGAATTCCCTCTTTTGTCCTTCTTCTATTGCCCATCGCAAGAACTTGATAAAAAGTGTTATAAAGATATGTTCAAACTTGAGCAGTGAATTAAATCAAAATTTTCTCCATTCATATTAACTGTGTTTAATTTAACTGGGTTAATAGTTAATTTTAATTTTAGGACCCTTTAATTATAAATTAGATTAGACCTAGAATAATGACAGCTAGCTTCTATTTGCAGTTTGAGTTGGACTCCGTGTACATCCATCATTAATGCTTACTTTTCTCGTGTTGGTTAGCGTAAATTGTTTCATGGGTATTTGTAAATCAAAGAATTTCACGCAACCTAATTTTCCACGATTAAATTTCTCTTTCCTTCTGGTCTTCAATTAATTTTCACAGAAAAGTAATTATGTCGCCCCTTGAATTAATATCAGTTATTAAATTTTCCGGAGACAAAATAACGTTTTTCTTAATAAAAGTTTTCATTCTTAAATTGTCCTTTGGACGATTTAAATTGAAAATTTGGTCGAAATTAACATTTTGTTCTATGTCGAATATCTGCCTCAATAAAAAGCATCGGGTTTTTGATGGTTACTTTCGGAGAATATTGCAGCAGTTGGGCTACTTTGACATATCTACCAATTTTAAAGAAAAAATATTTAAAAAATAAAATATATGAATTATTAAGGCACTTTAGTACGTCATTGTTTTTTTAACAGTTCTTTCTACGCATCTTTTTTTTCTTTGCCTTGTTATTATAATTTTGGTCTCCGTTTTCTCTAAGCTAAGAAATTGAGTTGAAAAACTTCAATTGGGCCGATGTTGCGCCTGGTTAATGCTTAACACAAATTTATATATTTATTTATTATTTCTAATACCCTTTTTTATAACTTTAGTTTCTATAATTAAAATGTCACTTGTCTTTTTGCTAGTACGTTAGTTGATCGTCGTTCATTGTGTAGAGCAGAAAATAAACACAATAAAATAATCAACAGTATTTTTTGGAAAGAAAACTCACCAATCAACGTTTCGGCATGTAGATTCCAGTCAATATCAGTACTAAAATTAATTACTATCAACTTGATAATTTTTACGTTAAGTAATAAAAAAATATTGTTTTTCATTTTTTTATTTGTCGTAACAGTATTTTGACTTAACTTCCGACGTGCTTTCTTATTCCCCACGAGAATAACTCTCTCCTCTCCTCCGTCTTCAGAATTATACTTAAAGAAAACTTTGCTCTAAAGCGTTGCATCAAAGAAATTTAGTTAGAAACCTCGAGACTTACGTTATCAATGTAACAAGGAAAAAGGGGAAAAAATAAGTCGGGGTAGGTTCCTTGATCCCTCGGTTTCAGGAAATTCACGCCGAGCAAGTTTTGACTAGCATCAGACAACTTTCGGTCTCTTCGGAATAATACGGCACTTGGGGTTGCCGATAATATGAAATTACCTACCAGGGACTGAAGGTCAAATCTACGACATAGAACGTAACTTTGGTGATAACCCAGAACATTAAACTTTTGTGCGGCAGTTTCCTTTACTCTTTTGTCACTAGAATACTTCAAATACTTTTTTATGTATTTGATGTATTGTATACAACACATGTAATATGATTATTTACTAATATAAGGCCAATAAGACGGCAAGCGACAATATAATTCAATTTAATATGTCTCACGTCAAATTCCACTGCTGAAGCCGTAAAGAATTGAGTTTTAGTAACACGCTTTCTGCTAGATAAAATCAAGTTTAAACGTTCCTTAATCCTGAGATGTCATTAATCATTTCATTTTCATAAGTTCTCCGAGAAAGTTAAAAGAATTTCCCTGTCAGAAAGTCTCGGAAAACATTTATAAAGTTAATTATACGCGTTGAAAACAGCATCATTATAAAATTGGCCAACGGAACGTAATGCGAAGGATATTGCGCCAATCCTGGCTCACTCATTTCGTTTGATTTGAATTGTGTTAAACCAAAACGTTTATTTGATCGTAAGAATGCGACTGACTGCTAAGCGAATCGAAACAATTGCGCGTTTCGTTTCCAATGAAAAATGTTTTTGTAGCCAGAGGCAGTATTGGTAAACATTGAACGACATCATCGTTTATATTTTGCTGAAAAATCGCTTAGTATCGTTTTCCTGTACGACAAAATGCAAATAACCCAAAAACAGGAGTGACTCGTTTTTTTTTAAAACAAAAGATGTTTTCGTTTTGGTTAGTTTAGTCATCGAAGCATTTCTATTTTAAATGTTATTATTAAATGTTTATTATTGCGAATAGAGAAAGTTGTTAATAATTGCTTCATTATTTGACGATTACATTTATGTTTTAGAATTCTTTAATCTGTTTCCAATTTAAAAACCTGAGCCTTTTTTACGCTAAAATACATAATATAGTCAATACTGCCAATATTTGGTTGTAGCTTCTGAATATTTTTAACCGATGACATTTTAATGAAAACTATTTATCATTAAATTGTTTGAATAGAAGTTGCATAAAATCAAGAGATTTTAAAATTATTAGATAAATAAATAACGAAATAATCGCAGTGTTCTTAAAAAATCTTCTCGAAAGACTTGTGATATACTAAAATGTAGAGGGTATTCTTCCATTTAATAATATAGACACTATTGTATTGACATGCTGTTATATAACTGAGAATATTTTTGAAATGTTTATTCTTCGATTTTATGGATGATGCTCGTGATAAATAACGGAGATATGCTATTTTGTACATATTCCCTTGCGAAAATTGTTCCTGTAAGTATTACTCTATTTTCTCCAAAATCAAATCTCCTAAGTTGTACATCTTATTTTTTTTGCAAAATTATGCCTTTTCCAACGATAAAAAAGATGGCATTAATTTTGACCTTCTTCTATTTAATTTTAGATACGTTGTGAATAAAATATCCGTCAGAGAAGACGCCTCGAAAATTGGATGAGGATGATTTCAAAATTTTGGAAAGGGTCGTTCCACGATATAAATTTAATGGAGCATAATAGAGCGCTACCTCTGAAAGCACAGGCAAGATCATTAAAACACTAAATTAAAAAATATGACGGTAGTCTCGTAGGTCAGCTGACTTGACCCCTGCGGTTAATACATTACTTGGTCGATTATTGACGATACCGATGGTGCAAAATTTTTCGAATGTATTCGCATATGCATTGATTACAATCAATTGCAATATAAAGTTCTGCATATATTAAACCCATGTGGCAGTTACCAAACGGTGACAAGGGGCCCCTTTTGTTCAAAATTTAATGTCAGCTGGAAAATTATTTTATCGGGGCCTTTTGTTGAAACGTTATTTTTTTAAGTTGACGAAATGCCTAATTTTTGCCCTTGATGGAGTCTGGTTGAGACCAGTAAATAATTATTCTTCCTAACATGAGAACAATAAAAAATAATGATCATAAAGTGTGAGAAAATTGTAATAAAAGAAATTTTTTTCATTGAAATGCCGATGTTCGAAATTGTACATTTTAGTTGACAAAATTTTAACTTTTGCTAAAGGACATGGTCGAAACAATCAAATAAAATATTTCCAGGAAAAATATACAAGATTAATGATTTGTGGAAAATTGAAAGACAAATGAACAAATATCATTTACTGGTAAAATAAGTATATTATTTTATTTTGAGAAAATTATCTAAATAATCTAAATTTTAGGCAAGCAACGTGGACAACGTTTGCATAAGACTACGTGTCCATTTTTTTTCTCCCTCTTTCTAAAATATGTGTTGAAATAGTTAAAATAGATTTTCACACCCTGTATTTTTTATCGAAGCGTTTTAGAGAAAAAAATTTAAGGAAATAGTACAATAGTACATAGTACGCTCTATTACAGTATTATCTACCTATTTTAGCTAGTCACAATAAAAAAGCATAATTATTAAGAGTTTTCTTAAAGACATCAGAACTGGTTAGAGAATTGATTCAATCGGGGATCTGGTTATATATTTTATCGCTATTTTTTGTATTTTTTACAAAACTTCTGGATTTCTCCTGCATCGGTTTTTGCTGAGTCGAACTAACTAACGTTTCACCAATCATTGAGTTTTCAGTAAAGCTCTGAAGAAATCAACAGGATGATTGGCGAAACATCAGCAAGTTCGACTCAGCAAAAACCGACGCAGAAGTTTTGTAAAAAGCTTTATCGCTATTGCAGCAAAAGTATCTTTAAAATAGAGCCGTAGCATGGTTTGGAACATGTAATAGATTTTGATTTCGCATATTTCTGCGATGTGACACAGTAGATGGCGAATGCGTGCATTTTACAATTTTTGGAGGCTATCCATATTCCAATGTAGTACGAGGTTTCACACAGTGTACTTAAACTAGTTTGCGTAAAGTTTAGAATCAAGTATTTTAAAGATTTCGAGGCTCTATTAAGGAGGCCTTATTTTTTCACTATGATTCACATGTAAGGGCATGTTTCGAAGTTCAACATAAGACCTTTTCTAGACATGCTTGCGTAGTAGATAATGTTTTTTCTAATTTTTAGTGGTAAACTTTCATGATGGGTCGAATTTAGAGAACCTCTCTACCTTCCTAACAGTTAGCTGTTCAAAAGAATTGATCTTCTTAATGGCTTTAGCTCGATCAACCTAGTAACTTTTACTGAATAGGATATTCTATAATTGCAAGGCGTATATCGTATATAATTATTTTTTCGGTTTTAAATAAATTTTTAGGTTTGGTCCTGTAAACTCTTCTCTCATTTAAAATTTATTTTCTCTCAAATAAGAGAGAAGTCCCGTAACAAGAGCCGTAGCTGTCACCGTTTCCTAGAAAGCGAACAACTCATTATTCGTCCGAGAAATTGTGGAGAAACTGTCAGAAAATTCACTAGTCGCGATAGTCCTCGGCAACATAAAGAATTTTTATATATATCTGGCGAAAGTGGCAGAGCATTATTTTCCACGGGAATATCCATTCAGCGGTAATAAGCATGCATCTCTAGAGGGGAGGAAGTTTGCTAAGTTTGCGACGACAAGGATGTTGTTCATCTTGCTGCTTCAGTAGCCCGAGGCTGCAGACGGAAGTTACTATATTCCGCATCCCAAGCTCTTTCTCTCCATTATAAAATTCACTAAAACGAAAACAAACATTTCTTCGCAATGTCCGCCTGCCTTTGCACGTTTTTAAACCGGCCACTTTGCATTTTACGGTATTATTAAAATTTTAGATGAAATTTATATTTTGCGAAAGTAATATGACGTTTTGTAAAATTATGCAGATTGCGATAGAAAAGCCGAAAGCGCAGAAGTAATAGTTTGTCTCAATCAATTTTCAAGAACACACGAAGCAGCAAAAATTTTATGGATTTAGTTATTTTTTAATATTAATTTTAATTCGTGCGGCTATTTGAATGAGATAAATCTTTTCAAAATGTTCTGCTAACAGTAAGAATAATAATTACATAAAATTTAAAATACTCTCTACATAATTGATATAATTAAAATGCATTGAGTTCAATTAACTGTTGACAAAAAACGTGTATAGGAGTGTCCTAAACTTAAAAAGTTAGATTCTCAAAAAAGCAACTCCAACTAGCTTCCATTTATATTTTCATTGCTATGGCTATTTTCAGAGTAATATTAGCAAGTTGTTACTAACCAACAATACAAGAACTTAACGTATAAATTACAATACATAAATATGTATACAATATATAAATTGCAATAAACATTACTGTATAGAAAAGCTATGAATGAAATAAAACTAATGTTCTGGCATTTCTTTGTTTTCTATTAAGTTATCATTATTAATTGTCAGTTTATTTTAGTTATTTAGGGAAAATAAATATTAAAAATTGAATTTCTTTAGGATATATACTTTGATAGGGTTGGCTGGTGTCCAGATTCTCGGAGTACAGAAATTATCAGTTACGGGATATTCGGTAGAAATTTTGAAAGTTTTTAGAGTATCCAAGAGACCCGGCAAAATCTAAATATTTCCGTTCATATTGTGTCGAGCGAGCCCAATTCGTTGAGTCCCTGGTCCTGCCCCGTCTGCGTTCCAAGAACTCAGATGTACGCAGCAATCGGAGCGAGATAGCAGACTTTGGAACACGGCGGTGAGTTGAAAAGAGAAGCCGGAACGCACAAATATAAATAGTCTGCGGATATAAGTTATTAGCTATGTGCGTGGTGAACAGTAGTGTGTGCAGGGATCCAAGGATATGGCAAAAGATTTTGTTGTTTTTGCATGAATCAATGTTGATGTGACTTGGTATGTTTTAAAGGATTTTCCAGGTTTGACATTACCTGGATCGAAAGTCCCAAATTCAAACAAAATTTTTACCGGTCCCATATAAAAAAATGTAAATACTTATATATATTTTTTACTAACCCTGTAATTTTAAACGATAAAAATTCTTGTTACTTGGTAACCGTTTACTATCCCCATTTTATATTGTCAATCTTCTTGTGAATGTGGGTAAATGATTGGTTATTTATTTTTTGTCGGGTTGAAATAAATGAATGTCAAGTATGATAAAAGCTTTTTATTGCAATATCGGTAATAGTAATTATTTTTATTATCATTCAACACCGAATTAAATATACTGTATTCCCTTGTACATTCCAGCCAGTTGAACTGACCTCACAAAATGTTGTAAAATTTTTTATTTATTTACTTGTTTTGTATAATTCATTAAACATGCTAAAACTTAATACTGCAAAATCTGTCGTCATTGTTTACGAAAACCAAAATTATTTTTTCAGCAAGTATTATGTTGGTTGTTCTCAAGTTCTCAAGCCAAAAGCACATATTTTTAAAAGAACTTATTGTGCTTTATAAACCTTTATCCATAAAGAGCTACGCATATCTTTTACTTTACCACATTGTACTGATCTTACGTAGATGATCGAACATCTTATAGAATTTCAAAAAAATGACTTAATTTGTCAATAGAAGAAAATTGCAATCCATTCTTTTATTTCAAAAGATTATTAAAGGCAAAATGACTTTTCGAACTGATATTCTTTTTAAAATCATTTTCATATATTATTTGTCATCAGAATGACAATGACTAATTTCGTGGGGTAAACCTTAGAAGAATTCTGATGGATTCCACGAAGAATTTCTTGGAATTTCAGAGGAATTCCAAGGAATGATAATTAAGAAGAGGAATTACGGTGTACCCTCCTCCCTCTGCTGTTTACCAATTGATTTATTTTTCTTTCTCACGATATTTTCCCCTTTCACTTAGCCATTGCCGTTGATTAAATTATTGAAATAAACTTTTCAATTCAATTAATTATGTTGTTGCCTTCCACAAGGATCTGATATTAATTATGTATTGTTATTATTACTTTAGACTACCCAATGTTATACACTAATATTTCTTCTAATCTAGACATGTGCCAAAACTTAGCCTTAAACCCAATAACGTTCGATATCCACTCGCGAAGGATATGAAGAGAAATAAATTTACATGCACCTACGAAAAGTATGCGGCTGATAAAAAGTCATAAAACGTTCGGCGAGCGCAAATCGCGTGAATTTTGCGGCCATACAATACTGCTTACTACACGATGCTCGATATCAGATATTCCATTTGCATCGGAGCGAGTAGCTTTGAAGCTTCCGCCTAAACATATCCACAACCTATTTTCGTAGTATAAAACCACGTCGCTTGATCCCACAATCGCAAAACTCAAGAATTTTTCATTTAAGCAATTCAATTATTGTTCAACGCCAGTTTCATTACCTTCTTCGTTATTAAGGGTCGACTTAAAAGTCATTTCTAAAAGTATCCGGAACCGAAGAATAAAAGGCACTTTTCAGTTAGCCAGAAATCCCTTTAAATGTTGTTAAATTCTGTCGGTGTTTTATAAAAACTTCGCGTCGCTGCCGCTGACTTGTGGCCCTTAATTTTAATTAAACCTTTGTCACCACCCGGAGATATATTTTATTTTTTAAAATTACGGTTCATTCTCTAAAAGATAAATATATATGAAAAATATCGTTGCTCTCCACAAAAGACTTTAAGGAGATGAGGGCATAAGTCTTCAAACAACTTTGGAAAAGTTACCTTGAGGGTTTCGTCTTTTGTTTTAATAAAGCGCAATATATTTTTTTGCTTTTGTTCGCTTCTTCGGTGGAGATTGCATTAAAATAAAATGCTTCTAAAACTTTTTTATGTCGTTGTAAAAAATAGGTATTTTTTCTGAATTGGAATGTGTCAAAGTACTTAATAACAACAATAATAAAATAACAATTTTTTAGTCTCAATTTGGCAAGAAGGCAAAACAAATAAGATTATTTTAAAACATTCCGCTAGTCAAGCCAATAAAAGTTATTGACTCTTCCCTTCCATATTTTAAGAAACTTTTGTGTCTATTACAGAGCGGCAGTCAATAGCAGTAACTGCAGTTCTTAAATGATTAAGATTCAAGAATCAGATTCGGAGAGCTAGAAAGTTAAAACTTATATAGCATTTTAAAGGATTATTAATAGCATTAAATAAATGGATAAGTTGTTAAAAGGTTAAAAGAATAATTCATTAAAAAAATGTTCGTACATCGATATAATGACAATATATCACTGGTCATAAAATAGATACTGATAGAACTCAATTGTCAGAAAACCAGTTACATACCTGCCAAGCAAAATTAA
This sequence comes from Cylas formicarius, assembly GCF_029955315.1. Lineage (NCBI taxonomy): Eukaryota > Metazoa > Arthropoda > Insecta > Coleoptera > Brentidae > Cylas > Cylas formicarius. The sequence continues at coordinate 26,646,816 of NW_026844264.1, forward strand.
CACGAAAATCAGTTTGCTATTGATAGGTTTTAATATATATCAAAAGTTAAGTAAGTAAAAGTAATTAATATATATTCTCTACGCTGTATATGCTTTTATGCTAAAAGGTAGAAAATGTGGGGCTAGACTATACAGAGTAATTCATTAGTAGTGACGAAGTTGTATATCCCAGGGACTAATAGTCGTAAGAGTTTGGGAAAAGAAGAAAATTGTCAGAGGCGAAATTGCTGGAAATATTTTTTATGTAACTACCTCTTTCGCAAGCGGACTTTAACATTTTGTTGTATTCTTTTACTGAGTTGCTGCTTGTGGGCATAATATAATAAAACATATTACAATTATAATCAACACCAGATTTTTAATTCCCATTAAATTTTTATATTGAGTTGTTATCAAAAATGTAACAAGATAAAAGCCAATGTGGATTATTTCTATATACAATTAGTTGTCGAAGGGTTAATAGTTTTAATATAGAAAATATTAGAAAATATGGTCTGAATTCGTTAAAACGGCACTTAATAATAATGTTCTGCCTATAATACCAACTTGGCTTGCGTTGCAATGGCTAACATTTTCGTTGCCTTCTTTTTTCCATTTCAGTACTTTTAGGATAAAATTTGGGGCTGTATCTCCTGGCATGGATTTTTTTCATTTTATCAAGATATAACGGCGTACTAGCAAAAAATGTTAATAAGCTTTTCACTGTTATTATGACAATACAATCTTCAATAGAATTTCTCTATTATATTATTTCGACAATACGTTTTTGTGCTGTTTGTTATTTAAAATATCAAAGAATCCTAAATGCCTACGAAGACGAAGTTTTCACTTATCAGAACTTCCTTAGCTAACAACAGTATTTATTAAAAAATACACGTCTCCCTTCAGTTTTAGACTCTTCGGCTACCGCAAATTCCGAGCCAGAACGATACAAATTTTCATTTCATCATCAAAACGCCCTCCGTGCAGGCATGTCTTCCGATATAAATGTAAATCCGATATTATGACGCACGGCCTGGTCTGATGTCCTAACGCCCAGCAGCTGATTAAAATCATTGGATATCAATATTATTTTATGTGACATCCCGGGTTTACCGGTCCAGTTCAACCAGGAACCAGTTCCGTTGGGATTATAGACAGACACGTAGTGCGGAATCACGAATCCTTAGAGGGACAAGTGTCGTTTATTCCTGAAATATTCAATTCCCGATTCTCTCGTGACGGGTTTAGGATTTACTGTCAAATAAAAATCTAATATACGGTATTAAGTCCGTAGGTGCGGGCTGCTCTCCGCAAATGGTTTTCAAATTTAACGATGCCATATTCGCTTCGTCGGGATTGATTTTTGGACTAATTTTTCTATTTGCATTGCGGGTTTTCCCTTGAGCAATTTGACAATTTTCAACGACAAGGGCGATAAATTTTATTTCGTATTATATTATGAAATATATACTTTAATCTGTCTTACTTTAAACTACATTATCCATATTATGCTTCGTTTTTAAAACCATTTTAATAAAATACTGTAGAAGGTAATGATTTTCCTGACTCCATTTTCTTTTAAAACATCGTTTTCCTAAACAAGATCTAAGCATATTTTAAGATAATACTGACGTAAAAATGCCGCAACGGTCATGTTGGTTGTTGAAAGCCGTGAGGTGATTGGTTAAAAAATGTTTTTTTTTAAATCTCTCGCAAAAAAATGCAAAATCACCCTCTATCTAAAAATCCAACATCCAATACGAACTGCGCATCATGCATTGTTTAAAATGGGACACACTGTACGTGCAGAGTGTGTGTTTTAACAACGACTGTTTCACTTAAAACTTTCTGATAAAAATCGATATGTACTTAGGTGAGCTGTGTCGAGATTCATATAGGAAAGTGTAACAATAGATACTTTAATAAAGCGTTTAATTATTTTTTCCGATAATTAATATAAGTTTGACGCTAGTGGTACAAGTCACTTTGAGCTACTTTGAAACTTGAAACCTACCCATTTTTATATTGTAGTAGGCCGAATATAATTTATATATTTCAATTATCCTTCAATTAGCTCCCCTACATTTTTATTTATAATTTAAATCTTCTTATGCGATTTAATTATCCAGTGCTCATCGTATTTCAAAAATTTAATTATTCCAATTGTTTAAATTAATACTCGATTTCCCGTATAAACAGCACTAGTGAATTGAATGATTAATGAAATAGGAAAATTTATTTTACCAAACTGTCTGTTGTTTTCAGCAGCTGTTACATTATATTCTCCGCAATAATAATTTATTGGTGGGTTCGTTGCTTAGGGGATAAAAGTTATAGCTTTCCGTAGGGGTTAGTTTTAGTAGAAAAACGGACCGGCCCTTTGTCTTGGAAAGAAATAATGATATATGCATCAGTTCTCGTAAATTATTTGTAAAAAAATATTCGCGTTAAAAGAAATAATTCTTTTCCTAATCATATTATGTTAACTCATTACATAGATACTACAAAAAAACCGTCATATAGATAATTAGAGACATATCAGTGCATGGGTTTTATCTCTTTATTTGAAAAATTTCTAAAGAGTTTGGAAGGTTCTAGATTAGATTGAAATATATAATTAGTTAAAATTCGGATGTGCCGTGCTTATTAAATGTTATTTTTTAACCAATCAGAAGTTGCGACCCCGACCCCGTGATTATCTTTGCCTACTGTTTATTACTTCAAAACTGCAGTCCCTTATAGAACACCCTGCCGAGCCGACACTTAGGAATTTATCTATCTACACTAAGAAGCGGGATATAAGTACGTTTTCAATCTTTTTCGCCGAGGAATTCTTGCCACATGTACATAAAAAAATTAGTACATAGTAACAACTTATTACGTTCTATTTCATTACATTCCTGCATTACATTTAATATACAAATTATTAAATATAAAAATAATAAAGTATCAGTCACTTAAAAAATCGTCACAATAGCTAATATTTTCTTCTTTTTCCTTACAGTTGACTTCGGAACTTTGGTCATATCGCTTGCTGCTCATATTTCCCGTTCCAAATTTTTTATAAAATTGAAAACATTCAAAACATCTTGTTTGCATCCGAAGACAAATGGATCCGTTTTTTTTTTTATTTGCTGAGGTAGTTCATCGTTTGAATTGTCATTAGGTTCCACTACCATCTCCACTTCGTCTTCAAATTCTGCATTGTTTTCCATGACTTCATCTAACAGAGGGACATCTGCTTCGTTCACATTCACATTCTTCACATTTTACAGTGTAAAAAAACAGGAACCTAAAAATATGTTTAATTCTAAAATTTTAATAAATATTTACGTGTATTCTTATGACGTACCTTTATCTACCGCGAATATAACCTATAGAATAATACAAGAAGAAGAATGTTGTTAAACGACAGGCACACAAAAATGAACAGCCTCGCAGGGTCAAAGCTCGAGAATCAGGTACATAAATGCATACTTACTGGAAGGATCACAGTCAAATAACTCCGCAATATATACGAACATATTGCAATTTAAATTAAACTCTTAAGAACGATACATATCACCAGATGTTTTCAAGTTTCTACAAATATTCATTACGAAGGTCTGTGGTTAGAGGGTTCCGTAAAATACTTAAAAATTCACGGAAATAAATGCACTACATTTTTGGTCGTATTATACCAACCGATTAAAATGGAGTTGCTGCTGCATCATATTCGTAATTTATTTTTCAATAAACAGGCCGCACACTGCAATACAAACCCGATTTGTTATTTCCCCAAACGATAAATCCTAATATAACGCTCACACGTTATAATAGTAAACAATAACTGTTATTTACTATTACCATACATGCGCATAATAAACGACGTATCAAAATATGCTGCGCACAGGTTACCTTATTCATGTGATTTATAAATGCCGGATATCGGAAACAGCAAACGAACGGACATTTTCGAGCTTGTCAATTTCCTCTCAAAAGTATGGTGACCAATCATTGGCGTACGCGCTACGTCGATGCGACGCGTAGTCTTTTTTTCCTTATGACATCTAAAATTGTTTGGTCTTTGATAAACATAGTTTTATTTAGCTCTCTAATATATTCGTACTTTGTTTCAGGTACGTTGAATCTGTTGCTACCTTATAGTCATAGTTGTAAGTATATTTATTTCAACACAATATCCAATATCCAACATTATTAACTGTTGCTAAAGGTATACTAATATATAATAAACTAATATACGTATGGCGTTGGACGGTGGATATCTCATGAGAGGACCTTAAGGGTAAAATAATGGATGGTATAAGTTGTGCTAAATGATGGTTGGAAAGTATTAACTTTAATCAAAACAACCAAACTAACAACTGGATCTACAAACATTAAAATAGATAAATTGAGTTGATCAAATAAACTGCTTTTTCGAAACGATCCATATTTTAATTACACATCTCTAAATAAATTCCAACAATGTTTATAAACTTTGCAGTTTAAGAGAACATCTCTATGCCCGAATTTTAACTATGATATATGTCTTGTCGAATAAATAATTTGTTGACAAATATTAATTTGGGAACGCCTCTCTATATTATTAGAAACTTTGTTCGTGGCGAATCCACTAAATTATGCTAGCACGTATTTAAAAAGCCTTACTTCCTGGCTCCTGAAAAATATGTCTAATTTTTCATCTTGTTATACCCTTGGAAGAGGAGAGTAGCGTAAAAGAAAGTAATAATTTTGAATATTTAGAATAACAATTTCGCCTGCCTTTTTTCTGGTTTCGATGCTTTTTTCTTTTTTCATCCGTTTATCTTTTTTCCTTCTTCTAAATTATTTGTATGAAACTAATCATCAGGATAGAGTTGATAATTCTCTGGCATCGGTGAATATTCATATTAATGTTAATTAATATATTAATAATATACACTTAATGTTAATGCCCATCAAGTGAGTAAGCAAATAAGTGTGTTTGTTAAAATGCCGATAAGTCGACTTATCGGATTAGTCATGCATGCCTGGGGAAATGCATTGTACATATCTCTTTATTAACGTTCTCATGCCCGTTTTTATTTTTTGGTTATAGTAAAGTTTATTAGTCCATATGTTTTGACAATAAATGTCAGTATTTTGTGTTTTAAATTGTATATTAAGTAATTTTCGTAATAATGAGTAGAAAACGTCACATATTTTTTTAATTTTTCAAAGAAACTTCCACAGGCTACTGTAATATTTTTTACTAAACTTCTGGATTCCTCGATTTTTGCTGAATCGGAATTGCTGAATTAGCAATCAGCAAAAACGGACGCAGGAGTAATCCAGAAGTTTTGTAAAAAGTAGCATTTTTTTTTCTCTGTGCAATAGGCATTAAAGCGCGACAAGTAAGTTACAAAAACACTTTTTTTTCTTTGTCATAATTATTTTATCTGTTAACTTAATTACTCTCATCTTTTTGATTTTAAATGTGGCTGAACAACATGTAATATTTTAAACTTGTAAATATGTCCTTGAAAAAGAAAATATTATTCCTTTACAAATAGAATATTATATAGGTCAGGTATAGGTACTTCTGTGTGTGTGTGTGCGCGCGCGCGCGCGCGCGCGATTTGGAAGTAACAGTTTTTGTATGCCATGTTCTATAGTGGCATGTTTTTTCTTTTTCAAAATTACTTGTCCATACAATCCACTGATCACAAATTTTTCTGAAAGCGGTGGAATTTCTTGTAAAGACTTGCAATGGACACGTAATTGTATAAACAATCTCTAAAAAGTAAGGACAAATTTAAAGTAATAAATTTTAGACGTCGTTGGGAACAACTATTAGGGGCACTAAATATTTTAAAACTGCATAATGAACCTATTACAATTAACAAAGAGATGGACCGTAAATTGTTTTTGGTGTCTTAGGTTTTAGTGCTATAAAAAAGTTTGTGAATAACATATTTGGCATGAAAATTAACATTGTTATTTCAAATATCTAAAGTTATCATTAAAAACTCAGTATAAAATAAACCGCTTATGTCATTTAAAATAGTAATTTCAAAACTAATACTTGAAAAATATATATACCATTTCGATAATTAGTATTGTCCGCAACAAGCTTGTTCTATATCGATATGGAAAACACTATTCATTTTTAAGGGACTTGAACTTAAATATATATTCTAAAAATATTTATCCCCTAAGGGAGCTTCCTGTCTTAGAGTATTGAGGCACACGATAATTATTCATTACCCGCTGTAATTACGATACGAAATTTGCATATTATCAGCAGGTACACTGAGTTGCCTTAGATCAGTTTGCGTTTTATGTGGGTCAAACACATCGTTTCATCTATTTGACCTTGCACAGGGGGTGCGCTGTGAAATTCCATTTTCCCAAGTGTATTGGATAAGAGCCAAAGGCAAATGTTAATCATCTTGTCTTCTTGTCTATGATTAATGACGAATCAGGTGAGAGGTCCAAATTTAATTACTTGGCAAAGCAGGTCTTATTAATATGTATGAGTATGGACCGATGAACCAGACATATTTTTGCTCATGGTGGGAAGATGGATGTTGAATTAAAAAAAATTGTAGCTCGTGGTATATAAAGGGCGCCGACACTTCCGTATTCACTATTTCTATCCTTTTGTTGTTCAGTCGCCGTAGATTCTATTTATTATTGTTATTATTATTATTATTATTATTATTATTATTATTATTATTATTATTATTATTATTATTATTATTATTATTATTATTATTATTATTATTATTATTATTATTATTATTATTATTATTATTATTATTATTATTATTGCAAAGAATAAAGTGCAGAGGAAAACTTATTATGCACATTGATAGTTAGTAACATAATACATATAATAAATATTTAGTTATTGCTGTGAAACAGTACATTGTCCAAGCGACGTTTGAATACAGTCAAGTTCGGCTCACACAACATCTGGGGGTAAACTGTTCCAATAATCGAAAGTCCTGTTACTTATAAAATGCAATAAAATGTGTACTCCTGAATTGTTCCTTCCCTATTTTAAATGGATGACCACATAGGCGTTCATCATTGCTTAAGACCAGAAGGGGCACGTCAGATGGAAATTGATCATGCGCAAACCTACACATTTGAATGAGATCCCCTCGCAGTCGACGCTGACTTAATGTTGGCAGACTAAGTATTTTGAGACGGTCATCGTATGGTGTATGTCTAAGCTGAAGTGACCAGTGCGTAGCGGCCAGTTGCACTCTTTCCAGAACACCACAGTCATGCAATAGCCATGGGTTCCAGACTGGGGAAGCAATTTCCAGCATGGGGCGAATGTAAGTGGTGAAAAGTCTGCAAGCGATGCGAGGACTAGGATTTTTAAAAGTCTTTTTTAACAAAAATAACGCGCAGTTTGCTTTCTTTGCAATATTGCAGACCACGCAAGATCATTAGTTACTGTCACACCTAGGTCCATCTGAGAATCGACACTTGACACAAAGTTTCCATTGATATAATAATTCAAACCGGGATTGTTCTTGCCAATATGCAGCACAGAGCACTTTTGAGCATTCAGCGGCAGTAGCCAAGTTGAACACCACTTGGAAATAGTATTCAAGTCTCCCTGCAATACGTCCGCATGTGTTAGTGTCAGCGCTCACATGAGAATCAATGCTGGAGAGCATATCCACGGTGTACACTAAGAATAGCACTGGTCCCAGCACCGATGCCTGGGGAATACCACTAGGCACGTTTTGTGGCAGTGAAAAAGGGTTACAAATTCGAACTCTCAACTTTTTCTGATGCTTGTCAGGTTAGGTTCCCGTTGTATTGATATTCTGATGATCCCTCCACCAGATACTTCTAAACAATTATAAAATATATTCAGCTATAAATAAAGTAACTCAAATAAACTAGTAGACCCTTGAAAAAAAAATGAGTTGTGGAGAGATATTTGGACAGGGTTTCCGGCATATGAAGGCTTGGCTCACCTCATTTGTGGAGGTCTTGAAATTGTTTTAAATTTTCTTTCCCGTTTTAATCTTTTTTCAAAAATTGGGGTTCTCGCGGGTGCTCAGTTGATTTTATAAAATATTCAATAATTTTACCTTTTTTGAAGCTTAGCATTATTCTAAAGGGCGTATTCAATTAACCAATTAATTTGGCATATAAAATTACTTATTTGTTTTCTGTAGCTCGATTTTGATAAATGCACTAAAATATCAAAAATATAAATACTTCTTAAATCATTTTTGCTAACATTTAATAATCTTAAAATTTTTTGAAGCTGAGCCTCATTTCAAGAACTTCTCTCAATTAGTATGACATATAAAATTACCTGTTCATTTTCAGTAACCACATTTTTTTCATTTCATAGAATTATTAGAATGTAAATACTAAATAAATAAAATCAAAAGTTTCAAAACTGTTTCAATGAATTGCTGCATTTGCATTTCATTTTTTCTAATTTGAAGAAGACTATTTTCACTCGCTTCAATCAAATTTAAGTTAATTTAGAATAGAATAGTTATTGCATTTCGTTGACATGTCATGATCGACATGATAAAAAAAAATATGTAAAAGGGAATTTATTTTTTCATTGTCATAATTTTTTTGTTAAACAGTGGTTATTATATTTTTATTTATCTTTGTGTTTGTCTATTTTTGATTAGTTCAATTTTTCAATACTTTTCGTTATTACACAAAACAAAACACAAACGATCACGAAAACCTCTCCAAATGTAGGTCCGCCTTTAATAGAAAATTAATGGTGTGAAGAAGTGTCCTTCTTAAAATATTGAATGGTATCGCAACAGGGGAGATTTTTCGCCGAGGGTAATAAAACGCCATCGATAATGAAGATATATTGTAGGCTATTGAAAAACACTCTTAACCAAACTTCTTTGTCCCTATTGTTTTAGTTGGATTTATGGAGGTGCTATTCAAAACTGCAATAAAGAATGTTCCCACTGTTTTTATTAAGAATTATTAGTGGGCGAAAGCCATTACGTCTGGGCAGGGAAAAATATAATTAATAAAAATGTTTTCTCTGCCGTAATATCGCATTGTCGTAGAACCCTGTTGATAAAAGATGTTGGTGATAAAGTACGCGTCGTTCGGGAACATTTAACCCACACTGTTTTCGTCGAGTCTGTCAGCGCGTGGATAGAATCAAATTTTTAATTACAATTTATGTGTTTATCCCGGTTCAATCGTCGGTTTTTGGGCATGGGGAAAAGTTTTTTGGATTTACCGTCAAACTTTTAAGAATATTACAACTAGTTCTTTTATAAAAATGATAATAGTTTTTCCTTGATCGTAGCTTTATGTAAATGGCATTTATCAAGGGGTTTATTTAGTCAGACATCATTCTATTTAATCATTTTTTTGTTTGATGGAGTATAATTTAATAGAACTTTAACAAATTCTTGAAGTTAATCCAGCAGGGGTTAGAATATAGCTTGGATAATGATAAAATTAATTAATTAATAAGTCTGTAATTATCCACGGTGTATTTTTTCATTATAATTAATTAAACTTAATTTCTACTGCTTACCATAGAATTTTTGAAGCATCACATCTGAACGTGGGTAGTCATAAGAAATTCAATCCTTATAAAAACTGAAAAACCAATAAGCGAAAAAGCGAATTTTCCAGTAATATTGCAAAAGACTCATGATTAAAAAGGCAATTTAATTTTTTCCTCCGCTCCCGCTGGAATTTACCCGAATCTCAAAAGAAATATTTATTTGTCTCATTATGTTTTTTACATTTTATGTGCTGATGAGTCCCTAAAAGGAGCGGCGATTTTCTAGTTTACAGTTAATGGAATTAAATTCCCAAATATAAGAAGTATATGATTTAATTTTTCCAAAATATCACGGCCTAAATAAGAAAGCCCTCAAATATGTTAAACATTAATTTAACGACATTTACACAGCAGCGCTCATGGATACGAGTCTTACCGGCATAACTGGAGATGAGACTCAGTTCCACAAGTTTGCTACTTAGATGGAAGAGGGATATCCAATGTGATGAGAGTCAGAGACAAGCCGAAACCTTCAGTGTCGGCGGTCGTCCCACTGTTGACTGTTTTAATAGGGCATACGCTATAAGTAGGCGTTTGTTTAGTTCGTTTGGCAACGTATTAATTTTGAAATGTTATTAAACCGAAAATATAATTTAATATAATTCGTGTTTCGAATATTTCATAATTGAATTAATATAAATTACGCCGACTCATTCGGTCGACAATATTGCTTTTAATGAACATTAATGCGTTATATTTTTTTGGTATTTAAATTATTTGAGAAATTAGAGGGGCTTTGTTAGCCATCGAAATAAAAAAACTACAGTCAAGTCGGACTTTAGAAACGTATTGCTTAACAGCGACGTCGCTCTGATTTAAATTAAAATTAGTTGTTAATGTATTTTTCCAGTCCCCATCTGCGGGATACAACAATTATTGTATTAATCTTAAGGTTACTCTCGCATGTTATTGTAGAATTAGATAGTAGTTTTATAAAGCCTATAACCTAGCTAAAAACTAAACATTCAAATGCAAAGACAGAAACAATTAAAGATGAAAATAAGTAAAACTTTTTGGAAAAAATCTGTCATCCGTAAATTGAAACAAATAAACCCCATCTACTCTCCCTATCTCCCTCTCTCCCTGCGATCCCTTTGATCTATTGCAAAACCCATCTAAGATTATCTTCTTACGGTGACGTATCCTTTATAAGACATTGGTAATCTTGTTCACTACCATCAATTTATTGACGGCTGTCTTAAAAAGTGATAACCCATACGACAGCCTTACTTATTTCAGTCATGAGTTGCATCTTCTTCCAGTACTCGGGTACCAAGTTTAGGTTTCAAAAATTAAGTATGCTATTAGTCTAATCTGTCGGTCCTCTGCTGCAATCCTTTCGAGCCATTGCCTATCTAAAATCTTTTTCTTAAGGTGACCTATCCTTTTTCGGAAGTTGGTATTCAAGTTCGCTACCAAGATTTTATTGACCTTGTTGAGAGACCATACCATACAGATCTTTCAGTCATGAGTTAATCAAACTCGATTATGCAATAGAGAATCTGGTCCGTACTTTAGTTCATCCATTATCTGTTCCTAGTTTTTATTATTGCTAGTTCACAAATAGGAAGGCTAGGGCTCCCTATTGATGCGACTCAGCCAGCTGCATTTTTATGCAGAAGGAAGCTGAACTTTATGTCCTTTTCTTTCTAAACAATGACCTCCACCCACTCGCGCTCCACTCTTCCTCACTATGCGTGTGTATTATTAGCATGTGGGTCTCTTACACCAATCGTCTGTAGATCAACCTGCGGTGCGGTTCATTCCTCAAATGGAGTTGTTCTATGGTGTTCTACAATTAGAACATATGGACAGGTTTCTGTGGTAGTAGACAGATAAGATCATAACAACTTAATAAACGTTCTGGGACCGAAGGCAAGCAGAAGAAACGTTTTTTAGTAAAATAATTTGTTTATAACATTAATTTTGATACAGTTCTCGCATTCGTTCTTATTCTTTCGTTGCCTCCAATCATTTTGGCTAATATGCTACCTCGTAAACTTTCTCTTAACCGTAAGGGGAATTTAGAGAAACGTAGGTGCGCCATATCAGTTTTATGTAAATTTCAATCTGATTTTAGCTAAATCTCGTCTACGACAAAACGATGAAAAAACATCGGCTCGTATCAATAAGTCATTTTCGCCGTTCCCAATCCCGTTCGGGATGGATATTTGTAAAATAATGGATTTTCGAACCGCGCCCGCACATCAACGCAAATGTTTTTACTCGAACAGATATGTGCCACGGCTTGTCACTAATGTTTCATATTCTGCTCGCCTCGCTTTAAAGAAAATTAAATTCGAAAGTAAGGGAAAACGCAGAAAACTCGGCGACGTTTGTCTCCAATATGCGCTTATTTTGTCAAACGAAAAAATGTCTGAATTTCTGCTTTAGTTTACGTATGATAAAACACTGATAACAGAAATTTCTACAGAACCACACTCAGAGAAAAAACGTTGTACAATTAAAAAAAAACGCTAACAATTTATTTAAAATTAAATATGTTTTTGCTTCATTGGTGCATCTTAATAAATCAACAATAATATAATATCTTTTGGAAATTAATAAAAGCATGATAATTTTGATTACATAGTCCTGTTAAAGCAAAGTATTGTCTGCATTTGAATTGAAAATAAAATAACAAAAAATGACATTTTAAACATATCGTTGGGGAAGAAAGTTCTATTTTTTAGTTTCAAGTTTATGGAATATTAATGTAACAAGTTTTCTTATTTACAACATGTTTTTATTGGAATTAAATTTACCCCGATTTTAAATTAGTGATTTCAGTATAGGTTTACGGTTTAGTGAAAGATCCTTTGAATATGAAAATGATGTTTAGATAATAGAATTAGAAAATAAAACAATTATTTATTTGCCAACCTAGCAAACTAATCAAATGAAATTCATACATGAAAAAACAAACTAAAAACTCATAGCTTTTACTTAAGTTTTGGTAATAAAATAAAAAAAAATTACTTAGAATGTGTAATTTTTCACTCATTTTTTTTTCCATTTTTTTCTGATTGTATCTAATATATACGCTACATTTAAATGAAACAGAAGAATCTACAAAAAAATGCCTTGGCAATTAATTACCGACTAAATGGGCATTTGCTTGTTTACAAAAACTGAAAATGCAAACGGCGACCGCTGCCTGTCAATACAAGTGGACTACCACCATTGGCTAGTAAAACCCACACAACCAAAGACCCTCTTTTCTTTTTAAAATGTTAGGAAATCTTTGAGAAGTAACAACCGACTACCCTTAAAATTCAAAAGTTCCAGTTTGATGAATATAGTTATCTTATTATTATAAAAGAACGGAAAAACGTCCTTTTGTAACAAGCGAGTAATAATTTGTTTTAAATACAATTATTCTTTAAACAAACACATCAAATATAGGAAAAAAAGAAAATGGTTCATATTTTAAAGTGACTAAACTAATAATTTATAAACAAATCAATATCAAAATATTTAAAAGCGTACATAAAATTTTATATTTTAATCAGTTAAATTGTAGAAAACAGTTTATTTATTACAAGGCGATCTCTTTGAGTCCTTAGATTCGATTAATGAGGACTATGTACACACATTAAAAGGTCATTCCTTCCATAACTGGTTCTGCCTCCCAAAAAAAGATATGTAACTTTACCAATTTCAGTAGAATGCGACAATGACTGTTACTGTTTTATACAAAAACAGGAGTTCAGATTCTTGTGGAACAAAACTTTATAACAGAGACTTTCCGCTTAATGCTCGTATTTGTTTGTGTCAATTTTTTAAAATTTCCAAATTTCAAAATTAATATATTTTCGTGAATGTTCATTCAAATTTGAATGGATCCATTTTTCAAATTTGGTTGAAACTTTTGTTACTTTTTGAGATGAAATGTCAAAGGGCTTAAGGAATTTCTAACTTCTGAACCTGCATAGACCCTTTTAAATTATAGAGGAAACTTATTAAATTAGTTAGTTATAAAATCTAGTGGATCTGCAAAAAACATGGGAGTTCAGACTGAAGTCGTTATGCATTGAATATTCATCATCATTATCACTCTCATTCACTATTCATCAACTTAAGTCAATCCGCACTAGACCAACTTCATAGATTCGCTTCTATAAGCATCAGCTACGATACCTTCAGCTGCGATGGAGGCCACCGCTAAATTTGGTGGTGCAAACCCGACGCTCTCCTGACATCCTTTAGGCTGCACAGAAAGAATTTCGTAATATAGCGATATTGAAATTCTCTCACTGAGTCAGTTTGTCGAGATTAAGGCATTTGGGGCTATTTCTTTAGGATCCAGGCAAATGGCAAAAAGCAGAATATCTAAAATTATGTAGCAAACTGTGGCTAGAGTATGAAAGCAGTAAGTAGAACAAAAATTTCAAATTTTATTGACTTCCCTCGTTCTCATAAATAAAAGCAATAACACTTCTAAGGCAGCAAGGGAGGTCGGTCATCAATAGGAAACACAAGAGTGGATCAAATTTTCATTCACTGGGTATCACTCCTGACAATTTTAATGGATATTTTTCAAACGTAGCAAATAAATTAATTTCAAATATTGCTAATACTTAGATTCAGCTGAATCTATGAGGGCGCATACGGAGAAGCGTTTTTCTTTCCGCGAAGTCTCATATATTGAAATGAGAAACATCTTGACCAGTTTTAAGTGTTATGATAGTAAAGTATGATATAAATATTAATATTATTCAATACATTAAAAACTTAATAATTATTCCATTGACTAAGCTGACGAAGAGGTGTATATCCGAGGGTATTTTTCCCAACTCCTTGAAGTTGTCCAAAGTGATTCCAGTTTTTGAAGAAGGGCAATGTAAATGATAAATAATTATCGTCCAATATTTATTATCCCCACAATCTGTAAAATTATTGAAAATATTCTATATTCTCAATTAGCAGCTTACTTCGAGTACAACCGTTTGTTGTCTCCAGCCCAGTTTGGGTTTAGACGTGGTAAATTGACTTGTGGAGCGAATAGTAGAGTTCTTGATCAGGTTTACGCAGCTTTTGAAAGCAGAGAGTACTCCGGCACAGTCCTATGCGATCTTTCGAAAGCGTTTGACTGTAGCCGGCATCCTGTTCTTCTGAGTAAATTGCAGTGGTATGGTGTTGATCTCTCATCGGTTGGATTCCTTTAAAGTTATCTTTTCAACAGGAGGCAGATCGTGGTCCTGAATGGAAAATCATTACAAATTAGTACCTCAAGGATCTATGAGGGGCCCTCTTCTATTCTTGATCTATATAAACGATCTCCTGAGTATGTTGCTGACATAGTTTGACATTGTCCGCCGATGAAACTACCTTTTCTTGTCGAAGTCATTCTGAGAACGACTTAGTGCACAGAATGGAGGGGGCATAGTCTGGGGCTAGTGATTGGTTTCGTGCTAACAAACTTAACCTCGATGAATCAAAAACACAAGAAAATTAACGTTCGAGCAGTATATTGGTCATTGTGAGAAGCTCTTCAGGGTGGTGTACTTATTGCGCGGTTTGGTCGGCGAGGTCTCTCAAAGTATAGTCAGAATGGTGTATTTTTCACTCTTTCAGGGATTATTTAGCTAAGCAATTTTGGTTTCGGGTCACTCCTCACATACCGAAAAAGTGTAAAACCGTAGGGTTGTTAACGTCAATAAATAAATAAATAATTAGAGAGTGTGTTTTGCACTGTAACAGAACACTGAAACACGAACGAATTCACAATTCTCCGTTGGCAAATTTCATCGAGCGCAAATGCTGGTTTTCGAATAAACTAAAGGCGTTCGTGTATACATTTCAGCGTTACAGTTTATATTTGTTAAGGGTAAAGTGATATTTTATTAAGAATTAGTAGGAAATTTATAGTCTCTCTCCAGAGCTCCGAAATGTTGAGAACGCTTTTAGTACGAATTACGTCCGGGCCATTAAGTCCGACGTAAACATAGTACGGTCCTATTTCTTTTAGTGGCAACTTTTGATAACACATTTAGGAATATACATTGTCGAGGTCTAAGGGTACTCTGTGCCCTTTAATTTAAGGGAGCTATGAATAATTGCGGGATATAAGCGATCTGTGTTTTATGGCGGTTTTCCTATATTCTTATTGATTAATTAATTCATACAGAATCGAACCGTTGCCTTTTGTCTGTCTATATTTAGTAAATAATGTTTCATTAAAAATTTTAGTATTTGTACCTTCTGCTAGAATACATTACGAATTAACAAAAATGTAATTTTTAATTAAATATGAAACTAAAATGATACTGGCTCAAATATTTTTTAATAAAAGGCTAGTTGGCTAATGAAATAAGGATCGTTTTTCAAAATTGCTGTTGTGTTCCTACTGAAAAATTCTAACCCGAGATTACTTTACTGACGTTTTAAATCAGCGTTATTTCCACCTAATAATTTCTTCTTGTTTTTTCTTTACTCGAAGTTTCCAAAAAATGTATTATGAACTTAAATTTTGTTGAAAATGAAGTCTCCAATAAATTTTAATATAAGGGGTGTTTTTTTTTAATATGATTTCTGGCATATGACCGCCAAGGCTGGCGCGGATGTAGTCCAATCTGGACGTCCAATTTTCGATTACTTTTTCCAACATTTGTGGCCGTATATCGGCAATAACACGGCGAATGTTGTCTTCCAAATGGTCAAGCTTTTGTGGCTTATCCGCATAGACCAATGACTTTACATAGCCCCGCAGAAAGTAGTCTAGCGGTGTTAAATCAAAAGATCTTGGAGACCAATTCACAGGTCCAAAACGTGAAATTAGGCGGTCACCAAACGTGTCTTTCAATAAATCGATTGTGGCACGAGCTGTGTGACATGTTGCGCCGTCTTGTTGAAACCACATCTCCTGGACATCATGTTTATTCAATTCAGGAATGGAAGAGTTAGTAATCATAGCTCTATACCGATCACCATTGACTGTAACGTTCTGGCCATCATCGTTTTTAAAGAAGTACGGACTAAAACTAATGATTCCACCAGCCCATAAAGAGCACCAAACAGTCAGTTTTTCTGGATGTAACGGTGTTTCGACATACACTTGAGGATTAGCTTCGCTCCAAATGCGGCAGTTTTGTTTGTTGACGTAGCCATTCAACCAGAAGTGCGCTTCATCGCCAAACAAAACTCACTTATGAAAATCGGGAACAACGGCAATCTCGTTTTGGGCCTATTCGACGAATCTACGTCTTACTTGATGATCGTTTGGCTTCAATTCTTGCACGAGTTAGATTTTGTAAGCACGTAAACCAAGATCCTTCCGCAAAATCTTCCATAAAGTGGATGGACACAGATCCAATTCCTGTGCTCGATGGCGGATGGACTCATTCGGATCTTCCTCAATGCTACGCTCTACAGCAGCAATAGCTTCTTCTGTACGCACCTTACGGCGTCACTGGGAATGCGAGTTATCAATAAAAGTAAACGTGGTGTGAAAACGTTCCATGGTTAATCGAATTAACTGCTCTGATGGACGACTTTTTTCCAAATAAAATTGCACTATTCGCAAACGTTGTTCAGGCGCGAGTCTATTCATGATGAATTGCCAAACCAAACTGAGAATAAATCACTTGACAGCTGTTAAATCGGTCGCCATCTTGAACAGTAATGCCAACTTAAAGTTTTATACATCGAAAAAAACACCCATTATATGGTCGTCGTGTTGCATTATTCACGGTTGTTTGAATTGGCTGTTTTTGTGCTGTAAAGCCTACGTTTTATAGTAATCATCTTGAAGTTTGTCAAAAACTATATAACACATTTGGAAATTCTTAGATTGTTAGAATTCAGAAATAAGGCCAAAGAATGTCGTACTGGTTTGTATCAAGTTTAATTGCAAAAGTAATAACATCATTATTGACCCACCTTTAGACGAACAAACATCAATAAACAAAATATTGAATGAAGTAATATTTGAAGCTAAATGACAAAATAATTTTAGATGGAATTTAGAAACAAGAGTACATTTAATATGTGTAAAAAATTATAAAACATAAAAAGCGTTGGGTACTAGTGCGACATTCAATATTTACCAAATTCTGCATGCAGCATGAAGAATTTGTGTTTAAGCTAAAAAAATGAAGCGACTTTCATGAAAAGAACGAAAATCGGAAATTGAGTTTGGCGTTGCTGGTTAAAAAGATATTCCAATATTTCCCAAATTAAAAATCTCAGTCAGAAATTTTAATCAGCGGGGCCGCGATTTCGAGTCGCCGCGTTCGAATAATTAAAACGTGTTTCATATCACTTGGAAATTATGACGAATTATGAATTCCATAAATCATTTTTTGGTGCGGCTTTAATGTTTTACTGATCCCGGCCGCGTCAGTTCGAATTTTAATTTGGTTGAAAAAATTGCGGCATTTGGGAAGAAAATCTTTCCGGAAAATTTCCGGCATAGGGCATTCCATTTTATTCTGGATACTATGGAATATATAGTAGGTTCGAAATACTCGTAATATTTTGTCACGTTCGCTATTGCAGTAGTTACCATTTTTATAAAATTTACAAAAGAAGTTTATTAGTTCTATTTATTATTTGTTATTAATTAGCATAGAAAGTAACGTAACTTTTAAATATTTTGCACAAATATTATTTCGGTTTTGTTCACAGTATATAATGAAAAATGAAACAATTATAAACGACTCCTTAATAACGAGTCTGCATTTCTTTTTTGCTATTAAGTTTATAAACGTGTTGCTTACTACACATTTTTGCCAAACAGTATGAATTCACTGAATAACGTGACTATTAGAACTTAGAAACGTTAATACACCATCAGTGTCTAAAATCTACCAAAAATTGTATTTTTGTCTTAGTATTATTGTTTGACTTTTTGTATGTTCTCATATGATTATATATAATATTGCTGGAAGCAATAAATCTATCAGGGAAGCAATTTAGGCAAGGAATTTAACATAAAACTAAGAAAATCTGTAGAAGCCTGTCTAGAGAGTGCAGAAACTTTAGAGGTCGAATCATTTTTTTGATTTTATTATTTATAAGCATGTATTACGTAGGACAGCATCTTAGACCTATTCTTGCTTATCGACTAAAGTTAAATCTGCATTAGAATTTTGGTTAAAAATTAATGAATTGTGGAAAACGAGGGAAAAAATAAACTAATGTTGGTCGGGGACAAATTAAAATCTGCAATTTTTAAATGTAAATAACAATGACAACTTATATTTTATTAACGAATGTTTCTTGAAATAAAAATAAAATTTTGAGCTACGACCAAACTAATATGGCGGAATTATTTCCCTTCCTACATTTTTGCATCATACCCATACATCCTACCCATAATACATTTAAAATGTATCAACAATATCCAAATATATATTTCTGACTAGAAAACAATTATTTTGTATTGTTATTAAATATTTTAGATTATTTTTGTTTTCTTTCCTTATGTTATTAAGTTATTATAGTTTGACTCTTCGTGTGTACTTATAAGATAATATATTTGAAGAAGAAGCTAGTATCGAGGTATGAAATATAATGGAAGTGAAAGTGGAAGTAAAAAATCTATCAAAGAAGCAATTTAAGCAAGCAATTTAACAAAAAAGTGAGGCAACTCTGTAGAAACCTGCCTAGAGAGTGTAGAAACTTTAGAGGTCGAATCATGTCTTTGATTTTATTATTGTTCGACCAATAACTTGATAAGCATATATTGCGTAGAACTGTATTTAAACCTATTTTTGCTATTTATCGGCTAAAATTAAATCTGCATTGGAATTTTGGTCAAAAAGTGATGAATTATCGAGAACCAGCACAAAATTAAATTAAATAATGTTGGTCGGAGATGGTAAAAAAAGACCTACAATTTATAACTGTTAATAACAATGACAACTTATATTTTATTAACGAATGTGTTTTGAAATAATAAAAATAAACGTGTGAGCCACCACCAAAGCTAATATGGCGGAATTATTACCCTTTTGGGCGCACTTCCACCTTTTTGTATCATACCCCATGGATCGTAAAAACAGCACAACGAATCTAATTTACGCAAACTTAGGCAAAACATCTTCCCAGTGAAGACAAGATCCTAACGGTTTATTTCCATGTGCGACCGTAGCAAAAAACCGTACCCTTCCGGCATTCCCGACCAAACCGATTTTCAAGTTCCGTTTTTGCCTATATGCATTACTGCGACGACAAATGTCCCTTATTATACCGCCATCTCATTTCAAATGGTTCTTCCCCGATTTGATTTAAGAAACGTAATAAATGAATCCTAGGGGTTAACGTATGCGAAGCCCCGGGGAAATGATCAGACTACATATCAATCGGGCTGGGAGGGTTCAAAGATCAATACTAACGTCTCTTAGGTATTTCTTTAAGAGGACTTCTCGGGAAATTACGCCGCAATATGTTAAAAATCTGGGGCGATTTATTTTGACTAAGGGCTTGCGAGATGAATTGTTTGATAGTCCGTTGCACTTTAGAAAAAATAATCATCTAGCAATCTCTACTCATCCACTAGTCTTGCCAATGATATTACGACTTTATCTTATTAATTTATTGAACCAACTGATGGAAATACAACCATTCAAATGGTAGGAGAAATTCGCCTATAACTGAACATTTCCTCTCTCTCTAGTGAACCGTAGCAGTTCCACAAAGGTGAAAATATTGAACGTCTTTCATTCTTTCATTCACTGTACAATCTGCTACGCTTCGCAAAATGAATAACCGTGTGCCAAGCAACGTACTTTTATAATTTTTCCCCATGTGGGACGATAAACCCGATAAACCACCACGGGTGTTTCAAAATAAATAGAATAAACTTAAGAGGGTGATTTCTGTAAGAAAAAAGGTAGTTTATTATATAAAAGAGTAGAAAAGCAGAAAATATTTAAAAGAAAGGAAAGAAATCGCACTACATATTTGGAGCAAAAATAAAGTTTCCATTTTTCATCTAAACAACGGACGAACAGAACAGAATTTAGTGACGCATTAGTATTATAAAAGCATACGTCCTGCATATATTTTCACTTTCTAAGAATAATTAGATATTAACGTGCAAATGGAGAAATGGTTAATAGACATTAGTATTTTTTAAAAAAATCTGGTCTCTGCAATACAATTTCATTTGAAAATTTTAGTCATTATGTCCCGAGTAGTCGTTGTAGTCCAGAGAAATAATAAGATGCTCTATATTACACAAAAGAGTAGAAAAGTAGAAATTATTTAAAAGAAAGCAAAAAAATCACACTACAAATATGGAGAAAAAATAGAGTTTCATTTTTCATCTGAACAACGAACGAAAACAGAATTTACTTGCGTATTACTATTATAAAAGCACACGTCACTTTCTAAGAATAATTAGACATTAGCATGCAAATGGAGAAATTTTTAACAGATATTAATATTTTTAAAAAATCTGCTTTGTGCAATACAATTTTATTTTTAAATTTACACTTTATGTTCCGAGTTGACTGTTTTTTTGGGTGTTATCAGCTTCCCACATTCATTTTTCTATTTCAGTTGGTCGACGTACTATTTTCCAATACACCCACATCAGCTCTTTTGCAACTCCGAATGTTGATTTTGGTTAGTTGTTGAACACAACCAATTTTAGATACTAAGGCACTAGTAGGTCAACTATGGTCTGTTCATAGATATAAGAAAGTGATCAATTGCTTTTGAATGGGATTATCCAAGGGTGGTCATTAATCATTCTTATTTCGTGTGTTGAATCGTGTGCGAATTATGCAAAATGTGTGCGAGTCTAGTGTATCTCAAGAGATGCTCCCGCCCAATTGTAGAAAACACTATTCTATTGAGACTGAGGAAGTTATAAACAATGTTTATTTGACTCTCATTGAACGTGGTGCCAACAAGCAAGCATCTTTAGAAGAAACGGCCACATTGACGAAAATTCCAACATCAACTGTATGGAAAATTGTGAATAATTCCATTTCAGCGAGGAAAAAAAGAAGCGATGCTGACATTTTTTCGAGTGTAGATGAAAGTGATCAAGATATAATACGGTGTAAAATTTACCAGTTATACGAGGAACAAAGCGTGCCTACATTAGATATTTTAATTAGGAGGCTTGAAAAAGATGAAACCGGTTTTAAATGTGGCAGAGCTACCTTATGGAAGTGTATTCAACACATGGGTTTTAGATTTTAAAAAATTGACAAAAGGCAAGCTTTAATGGAATCTTTTAGAATTCGGAAATGGCGACTGGAATATCTAGAAAAAATTAGGATTCACAGAGAACAACAAAGGCCAATTATTTACTTGGATGAAACCTGGTTCGACACTTATGATACCTCGGAAATGGGTTGGATTGACTCAACTGATAAGTGTAAAACAAACGCGCCATCAAAAAGAGGTAAAAGAATAACTATTTTGCATGCTGGCTCTAAAGATGGTTGGATTCCAAATGGACTTCTCTGTCTGCGAAAAATATTAGATTAGATTTATTTGAAAGTTGGTTTAAAAACAAACTAGTTCCAAATATTCCTCCTAATAGCGTAATCGTAATGGACAATGCAAGTTGTCACAGTATACAGGTGACTAAAACCCCTTCCTCATGCGACACAAAAGCAACAATCCAAAAGTACATGTAAAATAACGACATTTATTTTCACGAAGATTACACCAAAAAGCAATTAATTGAGGTTCTACAAAGTTTGAACCTACAAAAGGAATACGTCTGTGATAATTATGCAAAAAATCTAGGGCATACAGTTTTAAGGCTTCCACCTTACCACTGTATATTTAATCCCATTGAACATGTTTGGCACCAATTGAAATCTGCTATTCGTCGTTCCTGTTACTCTCGGGACCCTTCACAATCATCATGCTATGCCTATGAACTAAGAAACAGGTCATAATTAAATTTGAAGAACAACGTACGAAATTTGTTTTTTCTCCATGTTATATTACATTTATTCATTGGCAACTGCTGAAGGTAACACGCTAATTTTATAGCAAAGAAGCGAGCGGAGAATAGACTGCAAAATTTCAGTACGGAACATTTTTGTAAGGTCTCGCAAGGATCCGTATCGAGCGAGGGAAAAGTAACCAATTACCAATTATCTGCGAAGCCAGAACTATAAGGGCGGGGATCCCCTGCTCGATAAATAACTTTCCCCGCACTTTGCGAACATCTGGAAAATTTCATTCGGGCCTCGTAGACGTCGTTACAACAAATTAAACTGTCCACTTGGATAAATTCTGAAAAGGGACGAAAACTATGAGTCATTCCGGGCCTAATCCCAAAGCAAACACCAACCATGCACTTTTGCGTCCATATCGACGTTTTGTACAAACAGAACTTTCATCCTGCCGAGAGAGATCAAAAACGATACGTCATCGACTACTCAACTTTCGTGGCATTTTCCATTAACTGGCAAAAGCCTTTCATTAAACGCCGCGCGAAAGTCGATCGGAATGTTCTGTTTCCTTTAAGCGAGAAAGCCGAGAAAGCAAAAGATTTTCGTCTAACTGAAAACGTTAATAAAGCTTTTTCGACTTAAATGGTTGTTAATCTGACGTAATATCCGACTTGGTTGAATTTAGGATAGATTTGGCGAAATTAATTTTTCACATGTTGATAATTTTTCTGGATACTAGGGTGACTCTTTATTTTTCCACATTTTAGGGTAAATATTTTTACGATTTTGATGCAACCTGCAGTGCAGATAAGATTGCACGTTGCTAGTTGTAACATAAAATACCGTCACTTTGACAGATAAAAAAATTTTTTTTTAGAAAAAACCGATCCACAGTGAACGCCATATTTGTAGATTTGACGAAGGCATTCGATAGAACAAATCTGCAAGATGTGATTGACATTCTAGTTGAAAATAATAGCAATATAGAAATATATAGCAATAATCAGAGGACTAAATGTTAGCAATAAAACACTGATTAAAACGGAAAACCAAGAATTTTTATTAAAGAGCTGTATCAGATAAGGTGACAGCTCAAGCCTTACCCTCTAGAACATCGGGATGGATAAGACAATCAATAGCGTGAAACTAATGAATGGCGGTTATCGAATGGAAAATAGCTCTCTGAAGATTCTCTATGCGGACGATGAAGTTCTTGTAGCGGAGAATGAAGATGACCTGCAAAGACTACTATATAAACCCGAGGAAACTGCAAATAGATATAACATGATCATCTCCACTGAAAATACACAAGCTATGGTGATTAGCGAAGAACCACTCTGGTGCAACTTAGTTGTAAACCAGGTCAAAAATTCAAAAACACTGGCCAATTTGAACGAGTTTTGCCAAAAACTAACTAACTAATTTTAAATACTAAGCCACAAGTATGTCAACTACCTGTCCATCTACCAGTTACTCTCGGGACCCTTTAATTACTTAAGGGTCAGCGTATCCACCTCCAGGGATGTGATAGAACAAGTTCGAGCACAAATTAATATAGTGACACGATCTCTGAGACATGTGATCTGGAAAAAGAAATATATGTCAGCTGACAGTAAAGTCCGCATATACAAAACATGTGTCAGACCTGTGCTATCGGAGACAAGAGCCGACAACTCAACAACAAAAAGAATGCTCTAGACCTCAGAAATGAGAATACTGGGGAATACAAGAGATTAAAATCCCTGCACAAGACGACCACGAGGCAGACCCTACAACGATGGCGAGATAGCTGGAAGTCTCTCTCATAAGAGGTAGGTCGATTAAATATAGCCCTAGTCAAAGAAGAAAAAGAAGAAGCAAATTATTATATCTAATTTAAAAATTGGAAGCCAAATTTTTTTGTACAATTCGAAAGAATCAATTATTTGCAAATTTTATGTCTTTCGACGTATAAACCTAATTTGCATGAAATGTGGCTGCCAAAAAAACTTTACATTAAAGGATACCGAGGACGCTAAGAATAATCGCCACAACTTCTGAGTTTGTCTAAAACAAGTCATTTGACCATGGGCAAATGTTTGTGTTAATCAATAATGAACGTGATTTTAGTTTAAGAAGACGATTATGGCACCGCAGAAATACAAATAGAAGTTTACCGACAAAATTGTTTTCGTATACCTTTAAGTAGTGCGAACTCGACTACATTCTGTTGTCAAATTGCAGTTTTGTAGTAGTACTTTTAAAACATAAGAGCCTAAATCCAAGATGGTTTCCAAAATCACTGAGTTTAATTTTCTGACGAGAATATGGTATAATTTTTTTTTAATACAATCGATTCGTATTCGTATAAAAATTTGATGTGTTTTTTTAGGGTTTTAATACCTTACCTACTAGAGTCTAGTATTAGAAATAGTTGTGGATTAAATAAGGATCCTTTTTTAATAATATTGTTTTTGATTATTAAAATTAATTTTGCGAGGAAGTTTTCTACATAGTTAACACCTGACTATACTACCCCGGTTGAAAACGGCAATGATACAGGAATGATAGAGCCTGATGGATCTCGTTTTAATTTTGACACCGTGTCTGTATTTTTTTGAGACCTAGGTTTTAGTTTGACACAACGCAGTTAAGTACAGGGTGGTCCATTTAAGATGCTCCTATACCTTATGTCAATAAGTACGACACTGCGAGTTAAGTTAAGTTAAATAGAAAAAGTGTTTGACCCTAAATATGCGTTTTTTCATGGTATTTTTCTGTATACAGGGTGTTCCGCTGTGCGAAGATATTTTTTTAAATGGAAGAATATGAATATTTTCAAAAATTCTAATTATTCGCTTGATTTTGAGTATTTTTCATGATTACATGACATACGAAAACTTTTCTATTTTTGGCGGAAAAAATGTGTTTTTTTACACTTGAAAACTAAAATTGGGAGTTTTAATTATGGATTAGTTAATATTTAACGCTTTGAACTGTCTATATATTATACAGGATGATCACAAATGACCAAAATGTTTTTTCTCATTATAAAAACTCTTTTTTTTTAATCAAAGACCCTATATTTTGCACTTTTATTGAGTTTGGGATTTAATTCTGTACCGTTTCATATATATATATATAGCTTTTATTACAAAAATGGGTAGTTTAGAAGTGTGCCTCACTCAATTAAAGAGAACTTATTTATTAGACTTAAATCCCGAATCCAATAAGAGGGTTCGTTCCATTTAAAAAAAATGTTTTTTTTTTAATATTTTATTATAATATACTTTCGACATAGAAATTCCTAATTTTAATTTTTAAGACCTCTTTTTCCGCAAAAAAAGGGAAAGTCTATTTTTCTCAAAAACTACTTAAAATTTAGGGTGCTATTTAATGACAAGAATTAGATTTTTTAGAAATATTGAGGATCACACTTCACAAATATGCAACTGTAGACAACATTTAACTAAAAATTATAGGGACAACTTTCCCATAACTTTTGCGACACCGTTGCCAGAATAGACGATTTATCTTGATTACTTTTAAATATAAATTGCGACTAGAAATTTGTGAACATGGCACTGTCCATTTTAACTTGCAAATTTATCTGGCGGTCCGTATTTTGCGTATGAGCAAATATGCGAACGATTTTAAATGGAGACCCCCAGAGCTATGGAAAGCAAGTGCACATTTGGCGTCCAGTATTTGGTAACACGTTATTAACGAACATCCAAATTCCACGAAATTGGAAATCTTCTTTCAGCGAACGTTATTCTGTCTCTCTCTACCCCCGTCTCTCGATGAACGAATTTTCATACACCAGAGCGGAGCAATAATTAACAACAGCGTATTGTCTGCAGTTGTCCGTTATTATTATTACGGTCCTTCCAATTACAGGCGCCCGAAATGGAGGTGGAAGTAAAATTAACACTTACCCCATAATTACGGCCTCGAATCCCTTGAAGGGCATTTGTCAGCATTTGACCATTCCCGGAAATAATTTTAAATTAAGTCTTTTTATCTTTGAGACATATGTACGCTGTTCGCCGTCCTTTCCTTTTGGGGTTTTATTCATCCAATTACTAAGAGTTAATTGCTATATTTTTTAATATGCCGGCTAGTTAGTAGAAGATTTTAGAAGAAAAATTATGTTCTAAACTTACATGGATGGCACTTCGACGTCGACATGTTACTAAATATTTTGCAATGATTTTAGGCTATTCACTTTGCTTAAGGAACATATTTTCTGGTACCATCCTTATCCTATTGACATTGTACTGTCAAACCAATGGGGATACCGGTGGTTTCCTGTCAAAATTTTTGAATCCTATGCCTATGTGAGCCGAATATCACCCGAACGTAGATTACTTCAGCTCTAAATAAAGCAGGCTAATTAACTGAAATATGTTGCCACAAAAAGCCGTTTCCGAAAGTTTACCTTCCAAAATTGATCCCATATATCCGAGATTTATCATAAGCAATAAATGAACTTTTGTACACACGGACGTGCGAATCTCTATTATTTTTTCCGTCATATCTTTTACTAAAGGAACATTGATCATGGCCGTTTCCTCAATAACTCCTCAATTCTGCATTTATTTCTGGAAAAAAACACGTAAATCAGTCATTATTTGATTGTTACATTTCATGTTATAGATACCTGTTAACGCTGGATAATTTCGTCTTCTGTCAAAAATTCGGTTATAATAATTTGATCGTCTATTGAAACGTAACTTTTGAAGTCGAAATGTTCAATAAAATTCCTAATCTCTGCTTCAAGGGCTTTCTGGATGTCGTTATTTTGATCGATATTTTCGGGATCTCCTAAATCCAAAATCATCTTCTGCTTCAAAGAATCCTGCATGTTTATAACAGTTTGCAATAGTGATTTTGCCAACTTCCTGCCAAGCACTGTGAATAACATTTACAGCATCCAGTAACCTCACTGAAAACTCTTGTCCATCATCAATTACTTCTATCATCTTTATCAGCAAAATTTTCCTTCAGGGAATGGATTATGCCTTGATTCATAGACCGCAGTTTTGAACTTTTATTGGGTGGCATAAAAACCAGTTTGATTTGGTTCAACGGAACATTGGGGTGTGCTGTAAAATTATCTAATAAAAGAATAATTTTTCTGTTCTTCTTCTTCAATTCTGTATCCACATTGGAGCAGCTCTTCGGTAAATAATGTCAGATGTTATCCACGCTTTTGCTGTTTGACCTGTACTTGACTGATGGGGTCTTTTTCTTTCTCTTTTCTGTCCCAGACATGTTTGCAGTAACCAGAACTGTTATTCGAACCTTGGACAATTTTCCACCTGTTCACCTTTCTCCTTGGAATTTCAATGTCTCATCAGGCCAATTATTAACAAAATTCATATCAACTGATGCAGACTTACCAAGAATTTTTCCTCCAGAAATACAACTTCTCTTCTAAAAACGTTCAGTCCAACTTCTGCAACACACAAAATCTCTTCCTATTATCCTACTTCCCATTTCACTTGCTTTTTCGTCAAGAACTTGCCCACTTATGGGAATATTTTCTTTTCCATTATTGACGCCTTCATCAGCTAATTTTCTGAGCTTTTTACAACTTGTATTCACTTGACCATAGGACGAGAGAATCCTATGTTTTAATTTATTGTATAACATCGTATTTTTCTTTCAAAGTGAATCCTTTTCGTTTTTGCTTCTCCATTTGAGGGTCTGTCAACAATATTCTCGACGAAATCTAAATCACAGCTGAGATCAAATCAATAACAAAACAAATGTGCTATGTTTTTAACCCTTGAAAATGTTCATTTTATTCTCCCGGGAATTACCGGGTGAACCCTCGAAACAGTTCATTAATTACTATCAACAGTAAAAATTCAGATTTGTTTTATGAGACGTTTTGAGTGTATTTCAAAAAGTGTTCATTATAACCAAGTGTAAACCATAAACGGGTTTACTATATCCAAACTCCACTGTATTTTCAAAAATTGATTTATTTCAAACTCAGGAAATGCTATTGTTTCAATAAGTGTTCCTTTCTTGTATCATGTAAGTCGGAGATCCTTAGAAATAATAAAAATAATATAATAAAAATAGTAAATAGAAAACCGGTGGGGCGCGTTCTGATCGAGGCGACATAAGTTTAGACTTCTCGAACGTATTAAAAGAATGCACAACACAGTACTTAAATAAATGAATAATTCAATCACTTAATTAATTTTTAAAGGAATTTTTTTTATCAGCGACCTGCTATTTCAACTACTTTAAAACTACAATTAAAAATAAACTATGAGAGCTACTTAAAAAATCCGACCTATCCAGTGCTTTTATAAAGCCCAGACTATCTGGGCTCCCATGGATTCACAATATTACGAACGTCAGAATTATAATTGTTTAGATTAGACCGATAAATAATGCCAGTCACCCAAAACGAAACTTTGGGAGAATATCGACCACTCAAAACTAAGGGCGCCGACATGTATCTATATCATTTACACGTTTCAAAAGTTTTGCTTTATTTTTTTTAATTTAAATTTTATTTTTATTTTAAAACAATATAACGATTCTAGCAGGTAATGCTTGCCTCATAAATATTTACATTTATTGAGGTGAAAAGTGACTAAATTTTGTCACATGAAAGTGTTAATAATTATTCATATTAATGATGGAAGAATAGTTTAGTGATAACCGTTCAGGTTATTACGTATTCTCATAAATTTGCCTCTTTTAATTCTTTATTCTACAGGCTTGTTAACATTCCACAGTCAAAGGAAGCAATTCATAAGGAATTGAGGATGATTAAACAAATTGCATTCAATAACGGTTATCCAGTTTCATCAACCAAAGAATTATTTTACAAATTCGCAAACAAATACCAGTTATCGTATTAGACAATAAAATTAAATCTTCCAGAACGTAAATTCCAATACTTGAACTATTTAGGTAATATTTCGTTACACCTAGCTAAATTGTTCGAGAGCGTTTAAAACAAACAATATATTAAATCAATAAAAGATAAAAATCCAATACAATATTTTTCTAGAACAGGAGCATATTCTTTGAACCGTGATCTCCATCAACATTGACGAACATCTCAGTTTTGGTGAAAAAGTACAAGGACACTGAGGTGACAGAGACCAAATTTGCCTTTTCTATTCACTTTTTGTCCACGGGGCATAACTTTTCTCCGAATAAAAAGTCGTTGTTTTACATGAGCAGCCAAAAAGGAAAATATTTGATCTTCTGGAGAAATTATAAATCACTAAAGCGAAAAACATTGTGTCAATGACGTTTTTAATTTTGTACCGACATTAATTCTTAATAATATAAACCGCAGGTCTCCTGTGTAACCCTGTTAGGTGTTTTTTATATTTTTTAAAACATATTTTTTACTTCTTCATTCGATCTCATTCCAATTTTTATCTGTGTGCGTTTCAGTTGACGTCTTATGTAAGTTTGTTATTATTCCAAAACATAACAAGCATAACGCACGTTCACATCAAAATTATTTTTGACGATAATGCAATTATTTTCTTATTTATGCTCGTTTTTTTTTTGTAATTAAAGCTTTTGTTATGACTGTTATATATGTTATTATAGCTTTAGTGAGGAGCTGTTCTTATTCATCTGGTATTTCAAATCTGGCCTGATTATATGGCGCTTCCATTTTTCTTGATTTACGTTCTTACGGATAAATAAACGTAAACCAATCTACAATCGCTATTATAGGTTTACCATTAACTAAAATTTATATCTGAGAGACACAATAATGCCCTTTAACGTAGACAATCGCCGAGTGAACTGAATGGTAAGCTCTTGGAGTCACAGAGTGCATTTGCGAATAAAAGTTTCGCTATAATATTGCATCGCAATTTAGACCGCCTTCTATATGAAGGCCCTAGAATATCAGACTGAGAATCTCTCTCCGCACAATGGACCATAGTTACGGAATGCTTTGTCAAATAACTGAAATTACGTTGAGCTGTAATCTGCCTTGACTTTATGTTACATGTGCGGAATGCATCTTAAGTCGCAATAGAGACCTTGCCGAGGAATATCAGTTGAATAGTTGCTTAAGCGAACGTACTGATAATACTGAGCCAACAATAGTACAGTTTTTGAATAACGTATGAAATATTTTGTAGCATAGCATGTTTTAAAAAATTCAAAGGATGAAAAATTGTACTTCCTGAAGTTATTATTTGAGACCATCCAAATTAGGTTGTCCCTGTTAAATACCAAAAATAGTATTTAACAACAATTTGAGACTAATTTTTCAAAGAAACTTCCACAGGCTACTGTAATACTTTTTACAAAACTTCTGGATTCCTCCTGCGTCGGTTTTTGTTGAGTCGAACTTGCTGACGTTTCGCCAATCATCCTGTTTGTTTCTTCAGAGCTTGACTGAAACTGGTTCAGTCGAATAGTTTAAAACAAAGGAGACCCGGTGAAAAAGTTTCAAAACATTTGTCAAAATGTGGTGGTCTAGATTCTAATTATGCTACACACTTAAACACAGAAAAACACATTTTCGACGACAATTTTGATATTTTACATACAGCCACAAAAAGTAGAAAATTAAATTTATTGGAAGCCATGGAGATTAACACAATGAGACATACAAATTATTGCTTAACGATCAATTAGATTTAAATACATAAATTCTCACAACAACATTAATTAAAGTTTTATTGTCATTTTTCGGTATAAATAGTAGCAGGTAGTTTGTAAATATTATATTTGATAAAGACACGGTGTTGTCGAAACAATTGTCATGTGAGGTAATCAATCAGTTAAGAGACTATCGGGAAACGTTTCTAAATCCAATACATTTAACATCTATGAGAAATGTGTTTTACTTTAATTTGTAAATAATTAATGTTGTTGCAGTCAGTCACGGCACTTTTTGAAATTATGTAAAAATTTCCTATTTGGCCAAGTGTGTCGCATCGTTGTAATCGCAATAAGTTACTCTATTAAAAACATTTATAATATACATTTAAAAAAATATGATGTATGTATGTATGTCGGAAAATTGATAGTTTTGTTTTATAAGTCACTAGGAAAAAAACTTCGCTACAAACTCTACATTTTGTTTGTTTGTTTACCTTTTTGTTTGTTTATCTTGATATCTCTAAAATGTTATCAAGATAAATTGAACGCACGGTACATCAATGATTACGCTCACTAGTTTGGAAAATGTCTTCAATGAATTAAAAATCGTACAATCTTCAACAATTTTTCCACCCTTTACTCGACTTGCTTTTGAAGATTTTGCAATCTCAACCGATATTGCTAAACAATAAAAATCAAACTTACCAATTACATATTCAAAATTACAATGCAATAATGAAACGTTCAGCTTACTCTCATCCCAGCAAATTTCTTTTTAAAAGAATACAAATGGAGACGCTAAATACACACGCGTTCATACAAACCTAATCCTTTGAAACCGTTAGAGCCTCACTGCCATGAATTATGTAAGTACGTGCGGAATTTTTTATTTATGCTCAGGTAGGTGTCACATTTTTACCGCAAAAATACAGAAAGCGGCGAGCTTTTAAATTTCTTTGTTCTCTCCCGTTCCTTGCCCTATTACATTATGTCTCGGCTAAAGTTTCTTTGCTTTGAGACAAAAAATAGTCCGTTGCAGAGTCGGAGTAAGCGGAAAACTTTTATTTTGAGTATTCATTTAACTTATAGGAACGGCCGTTATATAATTTGTTTGGTTTTTTCATGATTCTAGGACAAACTTCAAAGGACTTAATTTCAAATTGAAAAAAATAAGCTTTCTAAATTTTGTAATTTATTTATTTTTATGAGAATTGTGCAATATATCGATTAATTACAATGTTACGATAAAGACTTAAAACGCTTCAAGAAAACTTAACCGAAAAGCCAACGAATCGACGTAAAATAACGCTTAACATCGTGACGTGAAAAAAGTTATAAACCCGGCCCTGCGGAGACCGCAATATTACAGCCATTGCCAAAGCCCACTTGATATATTAAAGAGATTTATTTAACATAATAAAGCCAGACTAAAGGTAAGAAGAGTTTAACAAAGGTGTACGCGTTAAAAATATAGTTTGCGGAAATGAAAATATTTTCATTAAAGCTTTTACGGTGACATTTTATATGCGTTTTACGAGAAATTTTGATTGTTCTTTCGCAGTCAGGCCCCAAGAATAACAGCTTAATTCAAATAAACTCTTTTTTCTTGTGATGCTCCTAATATATTTAATAAATACAGTGAACGGCAAAAATATGGAACAAGTTCATTTAAACGTCAGGTATTGGATTTCAAGAAGAATGCTCTGACACGTAATCATAATTTTTCTTGGGCATTTTTAGGAGCAAACCAAAAATATACAGGTTAGGTCAGAAAGTATATGTCATCGTAGTACCAAGTTGCTTATTTTAAATGGAGCAGAATTATTAATCCATAATCGAATTTTTCGTCAAATTTCACGTAAAATTCATGTAACATACCCTAAACCTATCTCGTACTTTTATGAGCAAAATATCTTAAAAAATGAGACCCAGAGAATTGAAATTTAAATTTTTATTAGATATGAGAACTCAAGAGGAAGTAATTTGTTTAGCACGAAATAACTACAAAGGCCCATTACAAGATTACAAGATAAAAGAAAATTATTTAGCACCATCCTGTTACCAAATAAATCTGGCATATCAGGTTAATTTAGGTTCGAGAAAGAAACTGCTAGAGTAGGAATTGATGTATTTTAAAGAAATTGTAAATATTGGGCTCCAGTAAGATTTGATCCCTGCCCAAACTGTAATGTGCGACCAAGATCATTTTCGTTCAGCTCCTGTAGTAATGTAGTCTTATATCGGTGTTACTTTTCTTCTTTTAATGTAGGCAAAGCTGTTGGTTGTCTAATGTAATTGTTTGAAGCTACTTCAAAAGATGTAGTGTGATTATCCCCAACTTCTAATATAATTATTAGTTTTTCTATCCCTGTTTCCATACATTGTCACTCAATTTTATTCACTATAGATCCTGCAATGGCATTCTCTGGACATTTTGTGTTAAAAAAATTACAAACTTATTCTTGGGTTCTCATTTGGTCTCCATAACAATTTAAAAACTTTTATGGTAATAGCCACTTATCTGTTCATTTCAAAATTTAATTGGACAGAATATTGGACAGCGGTGTTCCATTAAAAAAAAGGAACTTGCTATCGACTTGCTGTTTCTTGACCCGCCCTGTATATTTTCGGTTTGCTGCCAAAAATGAGCAAGAAAAAATGATGATGAACGTGTGCCAGCATTTTCCTTGAAATCCAATACCTGATTTTTAAATGAATTTGTTCCATATTTTAGCCGTTTAAGCATTAAGGAATATAATTCACAAAATGACGCCGTGCCCAAATAGTTTTGATATAATTTCTGAAGTGCACACATTGTCAAATTTTTCTTGAATTGAAGTGAAAAAGATTTTGCGTATCCAATTCTTCGTTAAACTTATATTGGAGAGGAATTTAGAATTAGGAGAATTAATTTGTTAATTTTAATTGAGTATGTAACGTGGCAAATTATCAGGGATTGCCAGTTTTAAATGTTTTTGATACAAAATGAGGATGATTATCACAGGCCAACAAAGGTTTTGTAATTTGGAGTTATGGGGACTAAACTACTAGACAAACAATGTTTTTTTGTTTCTCTCACGCAACATTTTTGTAATAGTTTTTGGGATGTCATATTTATTGTTTTTAAAATACGAATATATATGTATAGTTTCTGGGAGTCCCAAATATCTGTTGGAATAGGTTTTACCACGGTAAAGCGAAGGACTGCGGGTAAGATACTGTAAAATACTTAACACGTCAAAGCAATAAATGCACTATATTTTTGGTCACACAATAAATACACTTGTTATCGCCCATTGATATCACAAATCCAAATTCACCCAAAATCGTATTAAATATCCACGTAATTTGCCATTTAGTCGTAATCCAGCGGCTTCGCTTTATAACCCGAACTTAAATTTTAAATACGTGGACCCAACACATGGTCAAAGTTTTAATTAATTTTATACCCAAACAAAAGCTTTAATATTATAATCCTTTAATTACCATTAAAATTAAATACAAATTCCCGAACAATAGGGCCACGCCGCGGAAGTAGGGAGATTCAATTTCCGGCATTATAATTCGTTATTATATGGAAGAGACAACACGTCCTGCATTATTAAGCGGCACCGGCAAACCGCATCTGCAGTTTACTACAAGCGTCGGTGAAATTAGTGAATGTTCAAGTATACGTATTTTTTTATGAATTTTCTAATAGAAAAAAAAATTGCGAACAAAAATACTAAAGACATTCACTACGAATGGTGTAGCTCAAAAATACAGTTTTCCTGGTGTAATATAAATTTTATTATTATAAATAAATATAAATTATTAATACCGGTATTACGCAGATGATACCATTATGATTGCCAGCAGTTTTTAAGAACTACAACTACTTATGAATAGGATAACAGAAGCCAGCATCGAATTTGGCTTTAAATTTAAATATAAATAAAACTAAATATATGCTGACCAGCAAGGAACCTGCGCCAGATGGTCATCTTATAATATTGAACTGAGGTGGCTATTGCTTGATGAAAATCCATTTATCAAAATAAATAAGAACTAAAAGTTCAGATTTTCACGAAATTATATATTATGACATGACAATGGTTTTGACCTTTTTTTTGATAAGGACATGGTGTTGTCGAAACAATTGTCATGTCATAATATATAATTTCGTGAAAATCTGAACTTTTAGTTCTTATTTATTTTCATCTTATAATAGATTAACGCCGCATAGAAACACTTAATAAGTACACTTACCTGGGCACAATAGTTAATGACCAGTGGGATCAATTACAGGAAATCAGAGTCCTTCCCTGCTCTTTTTTATGTTCTGCTTTACGGTATAAAATCTCAAACCTTGAAAAAATTAACGCATTCGAGATGTGGCTTTGCTGTAGAATACAGAGAATCCCGTGGTTACAAATGAAGAAATGCTTGGCAAATTACCAAAAGATTAGTGCATGAAATATTACAATGAAAATTTCCAGAAAAACGAGGACTTGGCAGAAGAAGAATTTCTTGATTGAAGAACTACAGAACTTCGTTCTCTTCAACAACAGGACTTTTTCGAGCTGAGCCCAACAAAATTGTTATAGCCAGATTAAGCTTCGAACCGGACAGAGACTGGAAGAAGAAGTACTATGTTTAATTCTATTATACTGCATTGAAATGGCTCAAATGCTCAAATTATTGCAAGGAGTTCTGTGCCAGTGATTTTTTATGTGTCCCCAAAAGAAAAAATCCATTAAACTTAAGTCGTGGCTGTTGGCTGGCTAATCCACAGTTTCGCCTTTCACTATCGAACCATTGCGAGGAGAGGCATCGACTTGCTGCCATATAATCAGCGCTGATATGATGAAATGATCTCCAGTTAACTTTTGATATACAAATATCGCATCCAAAATATGCCCATCCATGACACCACACCATACATATTAATATATGGTGTGGTATGGTTCAATTAGATTGATATGGCTGGGTTTTTATTTCGTGTATTTGTCTAGGATTATTTAAAGACCAATATCGCGAATTTTGTCTATTTTGTCTTGTAGTGAACGAACTTTCATAAGTCCATAAAATATTTTTCAAAAAATTATTTTTCTCATTATGTCTATTTAAAAAATCCAAACGAAACGGCACCCTCCATTGATCTGCACTTAGTTTTTGCGTTTTACGAAATTTAAATGCATTATATTTATATTCTTTCAAAATTGAGTGCATTGATCCCCGAGAAATACCTGTCTCTTCATATACTCTAGCAATAGAGTAAACTAGACCTACTTCATAGAATCCTAATATGTTTGCCTTATGTTCTTCATTTAAAACATTATGATTCCGGCATACCTTTTTCGCATTTAATACGTTACCGTTTCCTGCAAATGTCTTTGCCAGCTTTGGAAATATCTGATTTGAAGGAGCTCGGCGCTCTGGACAAAGTCTAATAAACTAACGACGAGCTGCGGTAGCACTTTTATTATTCAGCACATTATGACGCATATCACTCCTTTCACGGATGGTAAATTCGCCAAGAACAATTTTCGCAATAATGAATTGGACAATAATTCAACCATCAATGTTGTTTACTAATATTTCAAACATAAAAATATTTTTATTTGCCACTCAGGACACCCTTTTAAATTATACAAAAATTTCCGATTTTTGCCGATTTGTCAAAAATGGGTCTACTAAAATATGTGTGCTACATTATTGTAATGGAATAAGATATTCTATTAAACACATATATAATATACAGGGTGTTCCATTTTAAAAAATATTATGTACTAATGTATGTCAGAAAATTGATAGTTTTTTGTTTTATACGTCACTTGGAAAAAAACTTGTCTGAAAAGTTAATTATTATTATTATTATTGAGGATACTGCATTGTTGAAAATATCTAAAAATGTTTCAATAGCTCAGTCCGATGTTTACGAGTGTTTTTGACTGAGATTTCAAAATCGACAAAAAAGAACTTTGTTTCGCTTATCGATATTCCGGAAATGTTGCCGTCATATAATGTGCATGCGATACCTTTACAATGTGAGCTGAATGTTGGCTTGGCAGCGAAGAGCTTTTCTCTTCTGCTACGGATAGAATATCATTGGTTTCTCTCATCGATATCTCAAACAACCTAAAATTGCGATCAAATGTTTCCGTTTCTTTAGATATATTCTGATTGGACCGCATTCTTGAGATATTGTTTTTGACTTGCACGAGGTGTATTACGAGGTTAATATAAAAGTAGAAGCGAAGTGATCGCTCGCTTCTTGGTCCGTTGAGAGGATTCTCTCTCGTGTTCGAGGCTGCTTGCTTCGCAAAGATCAAAAGTTTCGTGTCGCCGAAGCGTATATCTTTTGTAAGAGCTATTCGATTTTGTTCCGCCGTTAAAAATCACAAAAATGTTGTATCGAAATCACAATAACGTTAAACGATTCCTCGTCGTCTCGCAGTAAGCGGAAACCTATGGAATAAAGGAAATATATAGGTAAAATCGTCTTACATAAATAACCTGGAACTCTGGAAAAATACGGATATCCGAAAGTGATATAGTTCGATATTGTGTGGTATGCGGGAATAATAATGTATCAAAGAAAAATGCGGAAACGTCAGGTTCTGTGTTTATATTTTCTTAAAGCTCGGACGTATTGCATTTCTTATTGCGTTTCCGTTGGAAATAAACGCTCTCGTCTTTAATAAAACCAGAAAACAACCCGACGCGACGGTGCTACATGCCTATCAGCGAAATACGGTTATTTGAAATTTTACGTTTGTTTTCGACAATACAAAGACGAATAATGTATGACTGAAACGTGGAAATTG
This sequence comes from Cylas formicarius, assembly GCF_029955315.1. NCBI lineage: Eukaryota > Metazoa > Arthropoda > Insecta > Coleoptera > Brentidae > Cylas > Cylas formicarius. Next base: position 26,684,633 of record NW_026844264.1, read on the forward strand.
CCGTATTCGGGAACCGTCGCTTTCTTTTCGCATTTTCGCCCGATGCGACGCCCCTTTTATTAAAATTTTATGAAACCTCGGAAAAGTAAAAATTAGATTCCTTTATCCGGATTCAATTTGGGGAAACTTGTACCCCATAAAATAAAAAGTTTTAACAAGAAATGAACGGATGTACGATTCGTTTCCGTCTGATGTATTTCGCGAGAGATATCTTCTACTCCGATGTAGTAAAAGAATTTTAAAATAAAATGTAATTGACGTTTAATGTGTAAAATACTTCAGTTGCCGGAAAAGCCAGTACAAAAAATTATGTCGTTCTGTAAATTGCAACCAAAATTGAAGTGAGAAATTGAAATTAATATTTCGAAAAATAAAATCAGAAAAAAGCTAAAAAATCAGGTATAAATAACATATGTTTAAGGTAATAGTATATTATGCAACGAGATTATTTGACATGAGCGGAGCGAGTGTTTAATAAATGAGTGACTTAAAAAGTTTACCGAACGTGTTGCATATTATAGTTTTTCTACGACCGTTAGTTTTTGGGTATATTTTTGCAGAACAACGAATACATTCACTGACATGACAGTCAGAACTGACAAACATCAAAATTCAAGGCGTGGGAAATATCTCCGAAAACATCCAATCTGGGATCCGTGGGCAACGAAACTGACGTGGTAAAGTGACGCTTCCCGCACGCTAGATCGGCTTGTAATTAGGCATTTTACAGACGGGAGTAGAAAAGGTTTATTTTTATATTTCATTGTCAATAGCAGAAACAAACTTTAGAACCTATGTTTCCAAATTTAAGAAAAAAAAAATTAGGTTCTCCGTAAAAGTCTAACAGTCAAACCAATAAAATCATCAGGTTCATTTTCGTGAATACACCTTTTGGCCGGTAATAAAAAATATTGGGGTTACTTAACGTAAACTTTAATCGTTATATTAAATAAATACTGGCAAAGCCAGTCTATTAAGTTTTGGTGAAGATGTCCTGCTCTGGTACAGTCGGAAAGTAGAGTAGAAGTAAAATTTTAAAATTTTAAAATTAAAATTAAAAAAAATATTTTTCTCGAGAATGATTAACAGAAAATGGGTTTAGCTGTGGGTGTCTCTATTAAAAAAAATGCCACTAATAGACATGCTTGCAATAGTTGTACTTGCAAGCATGTCTATTAGTGTTGTACGTGTGTGGGCTTTACCCGACTTGGCAACATGCATTCATGTATTTCTCGGGCAACATCCGATGCCTCCCGCCTTCAGTTTTTTTTTCCATTTGATGCTTGTTGTGGTCTATCGTTTGGGATTGTTCTATCGTAGCCTTCCCATTAGTGCGGTCTTTTCTTCCTTTGTCATGTCAATATTTCTGAATAAGTCTTCCATCATGAGTCGGTCCATTGATTTTTCGAAGGAATATACTCTCCCAGATTCGCAGACGTTCTGCATTTGCCACTGTCGTCTTCTATGTCACCCAGGCGTACATGACTGCTGGTCTTATATTCCCAAATGTACCTTGTTATAACTAATTATTCTTCAAATATGAAGAATAATAAAGCTGCCGGCCCAGGAGGCATTGTTCCTGAACTAATAAAATACGGATCAGAAAAACTATACCGAATGATACACCAAATGTTTCTAAGAGCAATAAATGGAGAACAACTACCAAAAGAGTGGACAACTGCATATATGACATCGATATTCAAAAAAGGCGACCGTAAAAATTGCGAAAATTACAGAGGAATTAGCGTAACATCATCTATGGGAAGACTATATGGAAAACTCGTAAAGGCAAAACTAGAAATAGAAATAAAAGGCAAAATTGGAGAAGAACAAACAGGTTTTACGGCGGGTCGATCTTGTATAGACCACATATATACATTACAACAAGTGATAGAGAAGAAAATTGCTAAAAATAGAGCGGTTCACTTAGCCTTTATAGACCTAAAAAAAGCATACGACACCATACCCAGGGGGATACTATGGAAGGCAATGAAGACCATCGGATTGCTACAAAAATTAATAGAGACCGTTAAAAAAATATTTGAAATAAACCAAATATCTATGAAAATCGAAGATAGACTCTCAAAAAGCTTTAAAACAACAAAAGGGCTGCTACAAGGATGCTCCACATCACCAACATTGTTTAAAATATTTCTAGAGGAGATCTTCAAACCATGGAAGAAAAAATGTGAACAAATGGGAATTCCAATCAGAGGCGACTGTCTTTACACGTTAAATTTCGCGGACGACCAAGTTGTATTCGCACAAGACGAAGAAGAACTAAGTTACATGTTACGAAAACTGAAGGAAGAATATGACAAAAATGGAATTGAAATAAATTTTTTGAAAACGGAATACCTGGCAACAACAGAAGATGGAGAAAACTACCTACAAGTCGATGAAAATCATCAAATAAAGAGAACCAAAAATTTTAAATACTACTTAGGTTTCATAATATCTCAAAAAGGGACAACAGAGGAAGAAATGAACAGTAGACTAGGCCAGACGCGAAACTGTATCAGACAACTAAATCCAATACTCTGGGATAGACACATCACTCGACACACCAAATCACATATATTTAACACCATAGTACAGAGCGTAATGACATACGGCGCGGAAAACTGGGTGATCAACAAAAAATACAAAAGTAAAATACAGGCCACTGAAATGGAATAGTGGAGGAGAAGTTGTAGAATTTCGAGAATAGTCAAATTAAGAAACGAGGAGATCAGGCAGCGAATGGGTGTCAAGAAAGATACCTTAACATTGATTGAAGAAAAGAGATTGGTATGGTATGGGCATGTAAGAAGAACGGACAGAAATAGGTGGATCCACAAGATAACAGAATGGAGCCCCATAGGTAGAAGGAAAAGGGGTAGACCCAGAAGATCTTGGAGGGATGAAGTAGATGAATCTATGGAAAAAAGAGGTATCGGAGATGAATGGCAAGACAGAGATGGATGGATGGATGGAGGCGTAGGTTTAGAGAAGGGAGACAGCGACAGCTGTAAAAAACCCTATATATATATATATATATATATATATATATATATATATATATATATATATATATATATATATATATATATATATATATATATATATATATAACTAATTAAACTCAAATAATTATTACCATTGCTAAAACCAAAATTCGCAAATAGCAACGGCCAAAACCAAGCGCATTTTGTAAAGGATTATAAAATTTTACTAAACATCTTTTGGAAAAAATAAAATCCATTTTTTATATGCAACATTATTACACGCTAATATTAACATATTAGTGTATTAGTGTATTAGACCTTTGATCTTTAGCGCAAACAAAACTTTCAGTGTTTCAATTATAGTCCATTATATGCATTGAATTCAAAATGATTAACCGAAATTTTCAATTAAAACAATAAATCAGTAGCAAACGTCTTTATTTCATAATTTATTTACATAAACTTGATTCAAATTAAATTGGGTCACCGTATATTCAATCTAATTACAATAGCAAATGCTCCCTAATCTTCTAATCTTATGTTTGCATGGTAAGCCGGCTTCCGCTGCTGAGAATAATGCTGGCATCTACTTTTTATTATGATCTCAGAAGCGTGGTTTGCGTTAGGAAATGCAATTTACTCGCGTATTATCGCACAGTTATCAAGTTCCTAGTGGGTTTTGCTCATATAACGGCACGAACAATTTCTTTATGTTTATTTCTTAGTAGTCCTCAACGCCTTTTTAAGTTCGCTAATGGAGTCATATATAAACCCTTAAAGTTGAAACAATGATCTTGTTTGTATAACTGAATGCACAAGAATTTTGTGTCTACCTTTAAAATTTATTGAAATATTGCGGTACTTTTAGGCATTTTTTTGTCGCTTTTCAATGCCGCCAAAGTTGATCTTATAAAATTATTCATAACGTTATGTTGTATTTTCCAATGATACACATTATTCATCAAATTTACATTTCTGTGCAATCGGTTTGGGTTAGTTTTGGTGTACTCTAACAAATATTGCCGTTTTTTGGACATTTTATCTACGACACTGCTCTACTCCAGATATGACTGAGGTTGTGTAGCTCGACCAAATATTTTTTAATGGTCCCCTTTTATTCGGGCCATTTTTTCGGATATGATTTATACGTCCACGTCTACGCTATTTACGAGTTATTCCCCCCATTACATTTGATTTATTCGGTATAATGTCAAGTTTGTTTCTTTTTAAAACATCAATGGAAGGTACATATATAGAAAAACATTCTAATTTTCTCCCTTATTGATTTTTTTTGCATTTAAACGAATTCGCAAAATTAGTGAATTTTCTCAATGAATCCCACTAAATATAATATTATTACAAATATTACTAAAGTATTATAATCAGGTAACCTACTCTTAGAGCTTTATTGAATATGATAATCTGAAGGGAATTTTTTAACATACAAAGAACTAATGAATTACTTCCCGAAGACAAATTTTATGTTTTAAGAAAAACGTAACCTAAAAATAATCTTACCTACTATTTGACTTTCATAAAATTTTTATTCAGGAATTGAGTGACCTGACTGTATCTAAAACTGACTGTAAATAAGAAAAATTAAAGTTGATGATGTTTTACTTCAATTTTTTACAGCGGAAAAAGATGAAACTTAAATAGATTCGGAAATTCGGTATTAGTTTCTTTTAACTTTAACATAAACTTGCAAAAAAAATTCCAATAAGTAATTTTTCCTTAATTTGTTCCACGCCATAGCTCTTCACAAATATTTATTAACTAGAACTATAACTATGGCCAAAGAACAAAACTATTTTTTTTAACCGGTGTATTTCAGAACAATAATTTTATTATAAATTCTTAAGTTGCGAATTTGATTTTTTTTTTAATTGATAAAAGAGCGGTTTATTTTTATTATTTTGGAAACATGCCATATAGTGTTACATTTAAATTAGTAATGCTAAAAATTGAGATTGTTTAGTAATATAAAGTCGTTTTGGAAAAAAGTATGGGAAGAATAATATAAATTATTGCATTAATTAATACTTACATTACTTTCAAGAAACTGAAATTAATAAATAAATAAAAAAGATATCAATAAAAAGCAAAAGTAATTAATATTACTTTTTCTATTTTCCCAATCTCTTTCACCACCTTTCCTAATAAAAAGATACCAGAGTAGATACACAGACAAACCTAAGTATGAATAAAATTATATAACATTAAACAAATTAAATAAACAATTAAAACCTAATTTACTTTTATTTCTTTCCTATTTTTCTTTTAATTCCGACTTTATAAATTTAAATTTAATTATGATACATAATGAATAAAAATCAAAGTACGACATACTTAGGGACACTTTTAAAATTAAAAAAAAATGATTAAGTGGTGTATAAAATTTTAATAATTAAAGTAAACTTGTAAATAGGAAAAATAAAAACATAGAAATCCGAAACAATAATAATAATAATAATAATCCACACAGAACAACCTGCATTCTTCCTGCGGTTCTAGTGTCAATATATGAATCGTACATTTTATTATTTGAATTAAATTTGGAAGAACCAAGCCAAGCTAAAAAGAAAATTTAGATTTCAGTAAGCAAATCGCAATAATTTATAAACCACTTAAAACATCTAAAATTTATAGACTAATATTAAAAATGTAAAAATGTTGTTAACAAAACGCGATAGGAACCGGAATAAAATAAACATTGGTTTGCTGCATATTCATGTCTTTCGAACAATAAGCCGAGAACTTACAATTAAACAGAAAACCAAACCACAACAATTACCTGCTCGGTATTTTGCCGCAGGCGAATTCTCTCGTTCATAATTACATCCATTATAATTATTACATTCGCGTCGGGATAGTGTTTCGCTGCGGAGTTAGAGGCGTGCGAAAGTGCAAAATTAAGTTATATTCGCAACTTATTACTGAAGCAACAATATCCGTGCCCACTGCATGTGTCAATATGCACGCCAGGTTGGAGTTAAATTAAAAGGAACTTTACATAACGCGTTGTATACTCTTCTGAAACAAAACGAAACCCTCGAATGCTTGTTAATTTCCGTACGGAGTTTGAGTGAAATAAATTCATTATTTCGGACAACTTTTTTCTAGATTTTTTTTCGAAATTCGGCGAACTTTTTTGGGTAGACGAGACGTTTAAAAAGTAAAATCTAAAATCCCTCGCCAAATGGATCGGGAGGACAACGTAGCTGTCGATGGTTTAATATTTATCTCGAAGATGAATTTAAACGTTTTATGCCAAAGCACGAGCGAAATCTCCTCTGTAAATAGCTCTTGGTTTTTTCAATTCGATCTGGGAGTTATAACCTTATAACGTTATACGAGAGATGCCTTGATCTGTTTATGCAACTATCTTGTGCAATAATGTTCAGTCTGATTTAGGTATTCGGGTGGCATTTTCATAGCACTGTTTTTGAAACTATGGAACACATCGTAAAATCTCAAATGGCAATAATTTTCTTTTTATGGAAAAATGTGAAACCTCAGAAACTCTTCAACGTTTGCAAGTAGTATTTTGTGAATCTGCAGGATCCAGAAGTACGCAGTGAGTGAAAAAGCACGTCGGTAAATAAAAAAAAAACACTGCCCTCGACCTACTAAAAGAACACATGCGTATTCCTAAAATTTCTCTCTTCAAATATACGATTTATTATGGGAATCATTTTCTTATGCAGCCCCGGATCTTCCACCCAGTGATTATCATTGGGTCCCAGATTTGAAACAACCCTTATGGCGTGTTCGACTGCGAAAATTAATTGATATGTGAAAGTTCTTTGAGAACGGTTTAAGAAAATTAGTTTATTGTTGATTACGTTGAAAAACGACAATGTATTAATGGCCAAAATTAACAAAATTAAAACACTTTGTTAACATCCCTCGTAATCATGAGAAAACCTGAGTTTTGAGGTAGTAGGATCTGCCCTAGTAAAATGTTTATTACATTCATTCATTCAGAATCACCCAGTATATATTCCCTAGAATTATCTTTATTAGTGATTGATCCTTTATTTAATGGGAAACATAAAATTTTTCAAATTGTGGATATTGACGAATAAAAATAAATAGGACAATGCAATCATCGTAAAATTGTACTGATCATAATAAAACTCCTTTATTGATATAAATATAGCGGTGGATTTAAGTTGTGACTGATTTTATAGCGTAGCTATGACACTGGAAACAAAATTGCAATTAGGTAAATCTGGCTGCTCGTCAACGAAGTTTTCGAGATGTTTCAGATGCTAATCCGCCATCGACCTAGTTTTTAAACAGGTAATTTGCTGTTAGAGCGTGAATGCCCCACCACAGGGTATTTCCTTCATAACTTCATTAGAAGGACAGATATGAAAAAAAAAATCATACAGTAGTTTCATTTTACTCAAGCACCACCACTAAGTACACCATATACGTTCGTATTCAACGTTAAACAAAAAAGTCTTTTTTGATTTGAAATGTCAGATTGTATGAGAATATATGAGAGTGTATGATTGTACATTTTAGACTAGAAAATGGAAAACCTGGTACAATTATCTTTGCTCAAATTGATGAATTTTAAAAATAATTAAAGATTTAGTTTTAATATGACGACAAGGCGAAGTCGAGAATGTATGCAGAATTTAAGCAATTGAAAATGAAAAAGAAAGCAAATGAATATATTGAAAAAATAGAATCCCCCAGTTTGGTTGATATCACATTATTCATCTTTAAAAGTAAGCTAACGATTTTGACAATATTTGCAAGAAAAGATAAAGCAAATATAAAGACAGTGGTGAGAGAGTGGCAGGTGACAAACACTACGCAGTAAATGCCTTAGTGTTTAAAATTGAAATTAAAATTACTTTCCGGCAATTGTTGGCAAAGTTCGTTCTTGAAAATGGCAAATCTTATTCCTCTTGGATCTGTTATAGTTATGGATAATGCCAGCTACCATTTAAGAAAATCCGCAAAAAATCTTCTTGTAAAAAATGACATTATTCATTTGCTTACTTTAAATAAGAGGCAATTTCAAACAGATTTGCTGAAAAAGAAGGTAGTGGAGATTGCAAATGTCTTTGCAAAAACTTCGCCTTGCGCCACATTACTCTAAATGAAACCCCATCCAATTGATATGGGCGCAAGTAAAATGGTTTGTATCAAGGCATAACACCACTCTTAAAATGAATAATATTGAACCCCTTTTGCAAGAGGAAATGGGGCAAAACGGATCAAAGATTGTACGAAATTGATAACATGCTTGAAAACACTATAGACCCTCTTATTATTTCTCTGTACCCTAACGATTACAATTGATCTCAATGTTCGGAACCTGATGACTAAAATTTACAAATGAAAGTATGAAAATAGTATTTTTTTTTATAATCATATTTCTTGGCAATAATTTTTGTTCCTTAACTACTTCTGGTTATCGGTTAATTTTAGCAGAACAAACAAATAAATATTATATGTGACACGAGTGTAGTAACAATTTTTGCATGTTTGACGATTTGATGATATTTGTCTATTTATATTTCATTCTAATCTGCGCAATAACCCAATCGCACTTGTTTCTCGAACCATTAAATTCGGAGCTATCCTTCATTGTTTTATTCCGAGGGGTCACTGTACGTTTCCTCCTGCAACCAACCCGAGCTTGTCGGCACGTTGCAACAGTAATAAACAAAATTATCTTTAATTTAGCATAGTGATTATACTAATAAATTGGTGCTCGACTAATAAAGGCTATTTAGGTCTGGCGTTTCAAGTACTGCTATTTACTACCCACGAAAATTACATGCCTTAAACACCTAACAACGTATTTTTTAATAATCGCTGGTATTTCTTTTGTCGCGTGGGCGTCTTTTTCCAAAATTCAAGCTATTTGTGTGATGTGTGCACCGGAAGTATGCAATTTTTGAATTTAAAAACTTTCAAGATTTTCCACATAAGACATTTATTCGGAAATCGACCTTTTCATACCTTGAAAACATAAACTAATTAACTTCGTAACGAATGTGCGAATGCATTTAAGTTTGGAACAGGACTTAATTATTTTCTCAAATGGCAGCTGATTCTAAAATTTAATCGTTAGTAAATGACAAATTCCAGAACGTGAAGAAATATTTAGTGTAATATTGGAATTTAAAATTATTCTATTTGAACGCTTTCACATTTTATATGTATATTATATATGATGTTTATTTAGTCTTGAAACATAAAACAAGTCACAATAATTTGATGCTAGGCTGATGGAGATTTTTGGAATCTAATAAGGGTCTAAGACTTTTCACATTAGATGTCTGCCCACTATCGACAGAACATTTGCTCTTTTAAAAGTGGCGTATAGAAAAAAAAAGTTTAAATTGGATGATTAATATTGCCAATATACTACGTAAATCATTTCCCTCCTCAACCTTTTCTCATTTAGCAAAGATTCCAAAAATCTCAACAAACTTTCCCTGGGAGTTTCACTCCGTAATCCCCTTTTTTTCCTGTAATGTTCTCTCCAATCTCTTCGAAGTGCTTGTATGTTTCAATTAAATTAGCGGATACATTCGATAGCTTTCACTACGCTATTTCAATTCATTCTAGCAAGGCACAAATGAAGCCATTTTTGGCCATTTTCCAGATTCATTCATCTATGTATTTGGTTTCGGCAAATTTTCTATCCAGAATTGTATTAAGCGCTATGCGCATGAGTCAGGGCTTTTGTAGTTTTTTAACACACATATTCAGAACTATTCATATCGCATCTTGTTATTTAGATACCATAATTGCTTGTTTTCAATTTTTGTAAACAAACCGGGAATTATGCGACACTCTTACAATGAAAACTTTTTTCAAAACAACTTTTTTCAAAACAATTGGTGTCTCTTAAAACAAGCATTAACACCGAACTTTGAAATCTGAAAACTTTTTTCCGTTTCCGAATTTTTATCTTCTTTGTCTGACTTTCAGCATTTAAATATTTCCCACCTGCGATTATCAAAATCATTATTTAATCACGTTACTAGCGAACAGTCACTTACTTGGGTTATACGTCGGTGATATATAAGGCGAAACATTGGTCAGTGTTCGTGGTTTCTTGGATACCGTTCGATAAATTTCAGACAAATGCTGAATGAATCGGATATCAAACAACCCTGTTTTGTTTCTCAACGCATGATAATCAATTTGCGCCGTAATCCCTGCAGTGGTTGTTATTTCAATTCAAAATTATATCTTGCCACTGTTGCTTTTCCTTAAGAAATATAACGTCAAAACCAGATTTTCCACTTGTCCTTCAGAACAACGTTCATGTCCCTCCTTTAGCTCCGCCCCCCTCAAAGAATATATAAGCAAGTACAAGGTAGACCGCGAGCCAGTTTCAGTGAAGCACTGAAGATGCTGATGATTGGCGAAACGAAAGCAAGTTTGACTCCAGGATTCTAGAAAATTTGTAAATATAAATGGAAAAATCGCCCCGATTTTGCCCGGTCCATCATAAGATCCATCTTATCTACGTTCATTGCTCTGCCATCAACGATCAGCAGAGATTCGTTCCAAATGACTGATGCACTGTAGTGTTCTCAGCCCAATTTCTCTAATGACATTGGAGGTCCCAGAGATTTTGGAGTTGTCAGTAATTTACGCCAGAATACTCATTTTTCTGAATTACGTACTCCACTAAACGCTCTTTTTATTTAGCTAAGCTGCAAATAAATGGCATGACCGGGATAAATTTGAATGACACAGTGAACATTACCACAAATAAACAGTTTGCCGTCTGTAATATTTTACTAATCCATAGAAAGCAGAGTTAAACGAAAAAAATGGAAGCAAGTACATTGTATCGCGTTGTTGGTTTTGAGAGCGCATGACACTTTTAGTTTGTGTAAGATTTGTTTTAGGTTTTAAGTACAGTGAAATCTCCCTATAGCGAAACTCTGTATAACGTAAAACGTATTACGAACAAAATTTGTTGTACTATTAGGTTTCCATACAAAGCTATGTATTAATCCATTCAGTATAACGAATTTCTCACTCTTTATACCGAAAGAAAAAAGGGCACATCAGGTAACAAAGAAAGGAATGTAGGCCGACTTGTAATTAATAGAGTCTCTTACCCTCTCAGAATTCCTTACCCTAATCATCTAATTACCGAGAACCGTCGTAAGTGTTTTTCTCGTAATAAGCGTTTATGTCAATGCCTTTATCGGTATGTATAATAGCATACCATTGTTTCAATCAGTTCTAATTTGACTTAGTGAATATGGCGAAAAATTTTATCTCTAGATGATAAAGTTGCTTCAATTCGGGAGATAGAACGGGGAGAAGAGAAAAGTGATGTGGGACGTTGATACGGACTTACACCTTCAACTGTACTCACGATTTGGAAGTGCAAAGAAAATATCATTCAGGCTGAAGAGGCAGTTCTAGTAAAAAACTAAGAAAGCTAAAATTTGAAGATTTGGATGGACCAATGTTGCAATGGTTCCAACAGCAACGTCTTCAAAAAGTACCACTCTCTGGACCTATTTGAAACTAAAAGCAGAAAAGTTTGCTGCACAGCTTGGCATTATCGATTTCAAGGCTTCGGAAGTATGGTTGGGGAAGTTCAAACAGAGACATGATATAAATTATGGACAGATAAGTGGCGAAGCCCGTGATGTCGGCTAACGATTTAATGCTGACGAAACTGGTATTTTTTACAAAATGACGCCAGATAAAAATCGATGCGAAAAGCTGCCAATCTGAGTGGTAGAGAAAAAAAAAAGCTATTCGAGATTGGAAAATCAACTAACCCAAGATTTTTTAAAAACATCAATCATTTGCCGATCACTTACAAGGCAAACAAGTCTGCATGGATGATATCGCAAATTGTTGAAGAGGAGATACGGAAATGGTATGCAGAATTAAAGGGGAGGAAAATGTTACATCTCTTAGATAACTGCCTTGCACATTCCCATATTCCAAATGTACGGAATATTGAATTGGTATTTCTTCCAACTAAAACAACAAGTGTATTACAGCCGATGGACCAGAGCGTAATAAAAAGTCTTAAGAGTCGATACAGGAAAAACATTTTAATGGAAATGATCGAGTCCGAAGACAAATTTTCCATTAATATGCTAGATGCAGTCAACTTCATAAGTTTATCTTGGAAAGAGGTGACAGCAAAAAGAATTCGTCATACAGGACGTATTACCGCGACAGAATGCAAGCAGGACTTGGAAAATGATCAGCCACTAAGCGAGTGGATAAAGCAGTTTCAAACAACAATTACGTTCACAAGTGAGGAGTTGCAATATTTTACGGTGATAGATCAAGATTTGACTACAACAGCAGACTTGACAGAGAAAGCCATATTACAACAAGCAAGAAAGGGCGAAGGAGAGCACCAAGAGAAAAAAGAAGATGAAGAAGTTGGGACCACCACCACCACCAATAAACCAATAAATAAAAATAAATAAAGTGCGAGATGCGTATTGGCATACTAAAAAAATTCAAAAGAAAATGACCTATTATTTGAAACATTACATGTAGTTCTTAAATATTTTTATAAAATGTTCCTTAAAATATGTATATAAAGTAATTAAATATTACAGAACACATGTGCATATTGTTATTTTTCAAGTGCCTAAATCTCTTTATAACGAAACAAAAAAAGCAGTCCCTTCAATTTCGTTATATAGAGTTTCTACTGTAATATTTTATTTATTCTAAATGTTGAAGTGAATGATGGTACATAATTTTATGATTTTTATGTAGAAATTTTCTGCATACCCATGCCCAAAGCGTGTAAAAACTAAACCGACGACGCGGCGCGTCGTAACAAAAAAATTGCCTTCGCATTAACAGTAAAATTGAATTACCGGGATTTTTATTTTGAAAATGTAATAACCAGTCCATTACCTCCACGCCCGAATGGGTATATATTCGCAAATCGCAAAATAAAAAGGATGTACCTACCCGGAAAAATAACAGGCGTGCGAATTTATTTGATATAATATTTTTACATGGAATGGAATCCATTAAATTTGCAATTTTGCATTCATGTCACAATCCGCGATGAAATATTAATTAACTGGTATATTTCGCAGTCGTTTTATAAAATTTATTTTCTTTTTTCGGTTCCGAACCGGTGCGTTAGTTTCGGTGCTTGACCAATTAGTGGCTGAAAACACCGTGGGGTCTAATTTTTTTTTTTTTTTTTTAATATAGAATGTATATTTTATGTTGTAAATTAATTCTGTGAACAGTTTGTTTACTGCACACATATTTTTTAATTAGCTGCCGGCATATGAATTTAATCTCCAGAATTTTTAGTGATTGGAGCAGATGGAGTCTTCACTTACTGTGAGTAGCTCCTCAAAATTTTAAGTAAGTATATAACATTATTATACATACCTAATAATATTAAAAATATTGGCTGTCCTTTTGCTATTAAGAGAAGTTTACGGTAAAATACAATACAGAACAATTATTTCCATATTGATTCATAAAAGCATAGGATATTATTAGCATTTTATAAGAAACAACACCAATTTCAAATATATTTTTTAATTAAATACACGCCAATAAGGTCTGAATGACAGTCAAGAATCCGTCACAAGGTAAGTCGACGCCGTTCGACAAAAGACCTTAAGCGCCAAATTGGTGAAAAATGCGATTTTTTATGGTAAAGCTATTGTAATAGTAAATGCACATAACTTCGCCCATTTTAACCGCCAAGCCGGTTATGAATCAGACTGGGCGCAGAATTCAGTATCTACCATTGAGCCCTGTTGATAGGTGGGTCACATCCTGGACAGAAGAAAACTAATTGTTAATTCTATAAATTCACTTACTTACATAGTAAAAACTCACATTAATTGTCATTGTCGGTTTGGATTATTAACATGTTTTGTTAATTGTAGTTGGTTAATTTACTATATGAAAATAATGGAGTATTTTATTGACGTTAACACTCATGCTATCCCAAAAAGCCATAAACTAGCTAAATTCTATATGCCATTTTGCCAACTTTGCCCAAGTTAAAATACTTTCCTTTGACCATAATAATACGTACGTAATAATATGTACGTCACTTACGCCCTTTATTGCTTCAAAATTAGAGAATCAAATGAAATATAATAATGAATGTAATTGAAAATGACCTGTTGATGGAAGTATGGGTGTTTTTTTTCGATGTATAGAACTTTAAGTTGGCATTACGGTTCAAGATGGCGACCGATTTAACAGCTGTCGAGTGATTTATCTCAGTTTGGTTTGGCAATTCACCATGAAAAGACTCACGCCTGGACAACGCTTGCAAATAGTGCACTTTTATTTCGAAAATAATGGTTCTGTGCGGAATACGTATCGCGCACTACGTCCATTTTATCGTCGACAAAATCGTCCATCAGAGCAGTTAATTCGATTAACCATGGAACGTTTTCACACCACGTTTACTCTTATTGATAACTCGCATCCCCAGAGACGCCGTACGGTGCGTACAGAAGAAGCTATTTCTGCTGTAGAGCGTAGCATTGAGGAAGACCCGTATGAGTCCATCCGCCATCGAGCACAGGAATTGGATGTGTGTCCATCCACTTTATGAAAGATTTTGCGGAAGGACCTTGGTTTACGTGCTTACAAAATCCAACTCGTGCAAGAATTGAAGCCAAACGATCATCAAATAAGGCGTAGATTCGTCGAATGGGCCCAAAACGAGATTGCCGTTGTTCCCGATTTTCATAAGCGAATTTTGTTTAGCGATGAAGCGCACTTCTGGTTGAATGGCTACAAATAAAACTGCCGCATTTGAAGCAAAGCTAATCCTCAAGTGTACGTCGAAACACCGTTACACCCAGAAAAACTGACTGTTTGGTGCGCTTTATGGGCTGGTGGAATCATTGGTCCGTACTTCTTCAAAAACGATGATGGCCAGAATGTTACAGTCAATGGTGATCGGTATAGAGCTATGATTACTAACTTTTTCATTCCTGAATTGAATAAACATGATGCCCAGGAGATGTGGATTCAACAAGACAGAGCAACATGTCACACAGCTCGTGCCATAATCGATGTAGTGTAGTGTAATGTAGTGCCACAATATTATCTTTCGGATAAATAAAATTCATGTCAATCGAATAATCCATCGTTGTTTTATTGCAACTGAAAGTTCTATACATCGAAAAAAAACGCCTCTTATTAAGAAGACTTAGACTTAGACTTAGTCTTTTCTACTAACGGAGAATATGAATTACGTTGCGAATGTATGTAAATTTTCGTATTTATCAACTGCAGACGAAACAATAAAACTACACATTTGTAGTTCGATTTTTGATATTCAGGTTCAGTTTTTACCTTTTTGTTAGAGTTTAAACTGGTGTGACATATTTAAAAAGGATTTTTTTTTAAATTTTGGAATGTTTTGATAATTGTTTTAAGGTTTGTAATATGAGATGTTTATACTTATCACAAAAATTAAAAAAATTAAATACTAAAATTAAGATGCACATATTAAACCTTTTAAAAAGGAGTACGCCAACCGATTCTAGCGAAAGGGCTTAACCACCAAATGTCAAACTGTAAATGTAAAAAATGAGCTTAAAATACAATTCAAGAACAATAAAAAATAGTCTATGAAAATAAAAAATATATAGATTTCAACCACTTTACCCTTCCTGAAAATAAGGAAACATGACGCTTAGGTCCTCAGTGTATTCGTATAAACATTGAAACAAGTAATTTATCAGCTTAGTTACTTTTGATAATTACTTTGGCTAACCAAAATGGTTGTCTAATCACAATTGAACTTATGGCTTGGTATATATTTGTCCAAACAAGACATCACTTTTATACACTATTCTACTGGAAAAAATTAAGTTGAGATGTTTGGTTGGTTAAATAGGGATTCAAAAGTACGTAGCAGTTCCTTAAATTTGACAAGCAGTTCATAAGTTCGAATCAAAGTTAGAAAACTCGAGTGGCCCCTCTGAATTATGAAACAAACTTTCCAGAGTGTTACCGCGTCTGCGGGTTCAAATTACCGGAAGATTCCCTGGACCAAATTTTCTTTATTTTGTTTGGGCGCTGGCATAATATATTTCCTCCTGGCATTAAGTGGTTCAAAAATTTGTTAAAGTACCTGCGCTCAGAAAGTTTAGTTCCTATAATCTGCAACGTCGGCACTTCATAATTTTAATGTACCTTTGTTTGTTTGGCAAAACATTAGCGCAGCATAATTTTAGTTTGAACCGTACGATGTGTTATCGGAGAGTAGTGCATTACTTGTCGCTTAAGTTCGCCTGAAATTTCTTCAAGCAGGTGCCATAGATTACTTAATACTATTACTTAGATAAATTTATCTCAAAAGATTGTTGTTGGCGAGTAATTTAGTGAAACTTTTGTGTGATTTTTTAATTGTCGGTAATTCGTAACTTTTACTGCAATAAATATCTAAATCCTGAAGATATCCTAGGTCGGTGATCAAGATCATTAGTAGTTAGTACGTGTATTTGTTCAAACATTCCAATATTATTATTATTATTTTTATTAAGTGATGGATTAACTAGTTTACAAGTAATAAATGTAATAAATAAATAAACGAACGAGATGGAACTACTAGCAAAATTATCGCAATGGATCAAATAACAATAAACAATCTAACTATACAAGAACTTTTACTTTAATCACATTGCTTGTAAGTGAGCAAAAGTTGTAGACGAACGGATCAAGCATTAATTATACTTAATTATAAGCTTCTAGTGAGGAACGAACGCCGTTTGTCAGGCTTGGAAAGTTCTTCTCCAATAGAGACCTAAGTTTGACTCTACGGCTAAGAATTCTCGGGTGTTATGTGTTTTCCGTCCTTTTATATGGTATGGAATCATGGACGCTGAAGCAGGTGCATATAAATAAACTGGTCGCATTTAAGCTCTGGAAAGGGTCTCAAATGCTGAGGTGCACAGAAGGATGGGATGTGAACCGGAAATTCTGGTGACAATCAAAAAACGAAAACTACATCTAATGAGGGGCTCGAGATATGGCTTGCTACAACTAATTATTCAGGGAAAAATCCGAGGGAAAAGAAGTGTCGGAAGGCGAAAAATATACTGGCTGAGAAATCTGAGGGATTGGTTCGGATGTAGCAGCACCGAGCTGTTTAGAGCGGCTGTCAAAAGGGTCCGCATTGCCATGATGGTTTCCAACCTTCGATAGAAGATGGAATTTTAAGAAGAAGATGTGAGAGGCGAGTACATTCCGTAGTTAGCATGATGAAAAGGAATGCGAAACTTTTGAACTTTAACGTTAATTTAAATACCACATAGATACAGTTCATTCATCATTATTATATTACTCGACTAATTTTTCTTGTTGTTGTTGTTCTTGTTTCTTGTCCCACAGAACCGGGCTACTTCAGACATTTCCGGGATATTACCGCACGAGTTTGGGAGAAATCGGATATTTTCGGAGATTTTACCGCACGGCTTGAACTTTGAAGTTTGTCAATGAATGTATTCGTGTTAACGGTCGAAGAAAAAGTATAGCATGCAACAAGTATGGTAAACTTTTTTAGTCACTCGTTCATTAAACACTTGCTCCACTCGTGTCAAATAAACTCGTGACTCAAATGCCGTTTATCATGCTTGTTGCATAATATACGACTAAATCGTCAGTAAATAATAGACAATGCGAACCCCAAAATTACCTCAAAAATATCATTTACAAGTAAATTGAAAAGGGAGGAGCCACCTCCTGATTCTTGAGAAACCCCGGGAAAAACTTTAATTTCACTGGAAATAGAATTGTCCATACCAACTGGGTACGACCCGACAAAAAGATGCGTATCCTCTGTATTATCCTAAGGTCTTGGATCCCTTCTTGTGTGCCCTTTTTATTTTAGAGTACCTCATAAGTATTTTTGTGGAAATCTACATGCAACTGGTTTCATGTGTAACATTCCAACCATATACAACTTTTTCGGAAACCCGACATATATTTTAAACGTGTCGTAATTATCTAGCAGAGGCTGCGCTGACAGAAACAGAATTTAACAGTTATTATTTCCGCACTTGCATCATTTCATATTTTCAAAGAGAAATGCAGAGCAGTAACAGCATACCACATGCGATATAACGGTTACGTATAGCAACTGAATCTAAATACCGCAAGTGAATTATTATTTTTTGCCTTTAATAACATATAATATAATAACATTTAATAACAAATATATTATTATATTCAGTTTAATAACTACAGCACAGTGAAGCTTGTAAATTGTGTTGGATTTATATGAATTTATTTGTTAATTCATAGTGATCATAGTTTTTAATATTGATTATTTATTTTAGAGAAAACTTCTGCCGTCTTAAAGAAAAATTGTTCAGCCAGCTTGCGACTTTCTATCTCAGACTGCTAAAGGGGAGCATTACATCGATATTAAATTTGTTTATAAAGGTAAACTCTGCATCATGGCAGTGAAGTTTACCTGAAACCGACTCTGTCGGTCCTTTACCCATTCATGTAATTTTATTTGGATATGCGTTATATTTATAGAGACGGGACACCTGGAGAACGGGAAGAGTCATTCATAATTTGTTTTCTTGGCACGAAATCATAGAAGAACGTTTTAGCGGAAATATTTTCGACCTGATCCATTCAAGAACACTCTATTTTGATACGAGTGCAGGCATCAAATAAAACCGACATGCATGTTCACTGCCCCTACGCCAAAATGGAGATATATGGCAGAATAATTTTGTCGCCGATTGTCGCAATGATATAGCGAGCATATTTTACGATAGGCTTTAATTAGTAATTGCGTTTTGCAAAATAGCCTAATCAATTTGACTACAATATAATGTAGTGAATTTTATCGATGAGGTATTTATGGGTATTATGGTTTGTGTAAAATTCCAATAAATCGTTACTTCCGTTGCAATTTGTAGCGCGATTGATAATTCCTCAACTTCGAAGTCGATCACGATGAAACGATAGCATGAATTTTCTAACGGGAAACCGAAAGTCGCTTTTCAAGAAAACTGAATTGTTCCAAATTACAAAACAGAAAAGCAAAATAAATAAAGGTTGAAAATATATATGCAGCATATGAATTCCTTTTTTATTTCTTTATTTTTCTCAAACTCGACCTGATGTAAATTTCCGACAGAGGCGTGAAACGCTGGAAGATTAATTAATAAAAATAGGAAAAGGTTTTTATTTCTGGTACGCATTCAAGAACATTTTTTTATTTCTAAAAAACATGCACCTTGCATACGCTTCAACATTTTGTAGCTGGAACAAATTCAAAAATTAAATATAGTAAATGTAAAATTTTTATTTATTCAAAATGAAATGAAATATCGATCGCGTTTCATAAGTTCATTTCAATTTTTCTATGTGATAAAACAATATATAAATAAAAAAAAAGTTTTTAGAAACTTTTAATTCATATCAAATTCAATAAAAATCTTTTTTATAGTTTACTTGGTTGACGACATCAATATTCAAATCTAAATATTTTATACCGAGCCTTTTTTATACGAGCTAGACTATTTGTTTTCGTTTAGAGGTGAATAGTTTACTTGGGAATACCCTATATCCCTTAATAACTTTGCAAAACTTCAAAAGATATGGAATTGAGAACTGAAGTACTTCTAAATTGGCAAAGGGAGGACATAACTTGTTAAATTATTTTAGCTTAATTACTTTTTCAAATATGCGCATTCTTGTCCATCCTGTGATGTGTGTCCATTTCATTTAATTCGAAACCGGCAAAATGATTGGAACAATCACGCTAAGAGTATTTTCACATTTAAAATTGCAGCGAGCATTTTATTTTTACTCGGCACAGAGCACAGTATTTTTAACGTTTACACTTCATTTGTAGAAATGTCCCACCCGACGCTCGTATACATTAATTACCTGGCTCAACTTTCAAGCAGTAAAAAAACGCGTTGTAATAAAATTTTAATTTAGAAATATAGCGCCGAGAGTTATTATTATATAGAAATAACGAAAAGTTTCGGCGGATTTCGTCGGAGGAAATTGTAGTCATTGAATTAGAAATATCTCCTAGAACATTGATACCGTTTTCACTTTTTATTTGTGTTTATTCAAGAAGCAGAGTTGTTAAACATTTGACATCGGCAAGCAAGAATTTGAAGCCTTCGCTGGTCGAAATACCAAATAAACAATTTATAATTAGAAGTTCGTAACAAGACTCAATATAATTTTGCTTTTTATTAGCGATATTGTTTCTATAATATTGTCACGGCCTACTCCCATTTTACTCTGTACCTGCTTATATATTGTTGGATGGAGCGGAGTTAAATGAGAGGTATCAACATCGTCTCGGATTCCCGGATTCCCGGATTTTTCGTTGATAGCAGAATTGATTACATGCAAAAATTGTGATTTTATCGAATAAAATTTGTTCGATTTCGTAACTGTGTTCGGCAACTGCTGATGAGTTTATTCGTTTTAGTCTTAAGACTCTTTCATGCTCTTTGAGCTTAGTTGATATTTTTCATCAGGTCTCTCCGATGTATTCTTTACCGCATATGCATGGAATGCTGTAAACTTCTGGCATCTCAAATGGAGTTTTGTCTTTGACGGATCGAAGATGTTGAGACATATTTGGGCAAGTGGTAAATCTGATTTTGATCTTATATTTCTTAAGAACTTTTGCTATGTGGTCTGTGATGTTTTGAATGTAAGGAAGAACAACAGTGCCAAGTGTGGGATCCCTTTCCAATTCCTATTGGAAAGGCAATTCCTATTGGAAGGTTGTGGTGAAGTGTATTTTGTTGTAAGCAGGTTAAGCTCTGACGAAGCCAAGGATAACTGACGACTCGTTAGCAAGTTCGACTCCATAACAACCGATGCAGAAGGAATCCAGAAGTTTTGTAAATAGATTTTATAATTGTATCTTCAAAAAAGACCAATAAATAACAATAAATAGCGACGTAATTACCTCTTTTAAAAATTTTTCGAAACCTACATTTTCTATGATATTATAGGCAAGGAATAATCGATATACACGTTTCATTAGCTTATTGAGGTGTCATTTTAATACATTTTTATTAAAAGTCAAATTGTATTTAATTCTGTAGTATTATAGTATTTATTTTTTAAATGTAGTATTTACATTTTTATGTATTTTTCAAAACAGATCTGAGCCTGATGGTATTGCGAAACGCTCATTTTTAAAAAAATGTGCATAACTGTTTACAATTTAATAATGATATGACCAAAAATTAATTTCGTATTACTTCTTGTCATTAAATGGATTCATCTAAAGTCAACGGAGCCCTGTTAAAAGGTTTTAAATAATCCCGTTGAGCACTGTTGATTTTGAACAACGGTAAAAAAAAACTTTCGGCATCACTTCCCGTTCGAGTGCCAACCTCTGGCGGTTTTAACATATAGGTCACGTCCTGGCGGAACAGTAATGTGTCAGGCAGAATCTTACATGTACCGAGAATTGGAAAGGCTTTATGTTGATTTTGTTTGATATAGATCACTCAAATAAACTGTTCGCACGTTCGAATAACATATATTCCAGAACCAATTGCATCGTAAGCATTTGTTTTCAGTTCAGTCCGCATATTCCGCGAAAGATTTACTTTTGTGTCGAGATTATTAAGAGTTTCTTGTTCGAACCCTTTGCACGAAGACGTGACTGACTTATTTGCATGCGTTAAATGAATTAGTTCAAACTGGGTTGGGTATTAGTCGATAGTAGAAACAGGACGAAAAATAGAATAATCAAACTCTAAATAGAATGAACTGTGCCGTTGTTCTGCTATATGGTTGTTCTCTAATTTAATGGGTCACGGATCACCGCTTCGAAGGGAAAGTTCGTTTGGTACTTATATTGTTTTGACAAAATTCCAATTCTAAAAAGGGCAGTTAATTGACAGCTAGCTTTATAACTAGGAAAATGTTATTAACAAGAAGCAATATAAAATATGGAGCGCTCCGTCGTAGTAGCTTTTTTTATTCTTTAATAATTTATCAGGAATATAAAAAGAAAAAATTAAACAAAACAGCTAATAACCCACACCAAGGTCCGAAAATTACCCTTAGAGGGACACATCTTCGCACTACATGCGCAAAAATACCCTTTCTGTAAATGGAGGCGCACAAACGAAATTAATTGGCTAATCTACTAAATTACCCAAAACATGTTGTCCCTATTATTAAATTTGAAGCATTTGAAGTACTAATCAGAACTACAGAACA
The DNA here is from genome assembly GCF_029955315.1 of Cylas formicarius. Lineage (NCBI taxonomy): Eukaryota > Metazoa > Arthropoda > Insecta > Coleoptera > Brentidae > Cylas > Cylas formicarius. The sequence continues at coordinate 26,706,844 of NW_026844264.1, forward strand.
TATAAATATATAACGTTTTATGCTGTGACTTCTCTACTAAATAAAAAACTGATGACAAGCGAACAATATGCAGCTTCGAACATTGCTTGTTTTTGATTAGTCTTGATCAGTTTTCTCTAGATATTGGATACACCACACTGTTATTATGTGAGTTTTTACCTGCAGCCTTCGCGTTTGTTAAAAATGTAAGACAATATCTTTAAACAAAATTTTTGTATCTATTTTAAACGAACTTAGTTTTGAGGTTCGCCTTTTTTAATTGACTTTGTGAAGTTAGTCTTTATCGAATAAACTGTTGAACCTCTTTTTGGTGGAATATAGAGTTTCCTTTCAGCCAGACGCAGCTTTGGAAAATTTATATTTCGCGGTGCAAGCATAATTTAAAAATGCATAAACTGGAAGCGCTCATTAACTTACAAAACAAAACGGGCTCTAACTGTTTGTGGCAAGTTCTAATTAAAATTAAAACTGTTGCTTGCATTTTATTTAGGTCACAACGCTTTTTATGTTGAGATATGTTACGTTGAAATTCGCAATTCAAAGGAATTTTCTATTATATCGTGCTGGATTATTACAGCGGAGATCATAGAGAACACTCCATTTAAAAATGTAAAGCGACGTACTCCTAAAAAGCTATCGAGTTCTAGTGCAAATATGTTACATACAGGACTTTAAAATTTGTTTGCTGGGATATTTGCTGGAGGAAAATTCCAAACCTGCTATCACAAATTTATAATTAAAACCCGTGAGTTAAATAAAAGAGTGGGATTAGGGTTTGTCTTCAGACGCTGCCTCATCTTTTATTTTTTTATATTTATTTTATTACAGCATATTTTGTAAAAACCTAAAAGAAATTATTTTATTTTATAAATACGTTAGTGTATATTTCGTTTTCTAGGTATATTTCATGAATGTTATCCTATAACCATCTTTAGCGTTTGCAAAACATTTTATGATGTCTGCAGCGCTTAAAGTAACCATTAGCTTTTATCATTTTGCTTTGCTTTTTTACAATAGTTTCACAACCGTTTATGAAGAGTGCTCAAAAAATTATATTAAATAATACATTTTTCAAATTTAAATCTCCAGGTTTTAAAATGCTTCATTTTTTTATCTTTTATACTTTTAAACTATGCATCAACTATATCCTGTTATATATTATAACTCTTAATTTTAAGTCGTTTAGCAAAGTATTTTATGTCTCTTTTATTTTATCTTTCCTGAAGTTAATTGTTTGCATATATATCTCATAACTTTTGGCATATTTAGATCAAGTTCTTAATTCATAAAAAACTCAGTATAGTTGGTTTTCATTTATTTATTTCAATTCAAACACTTTTCCTTGTAAGTTCAAATAACGTAATATTTAAGTAGTGAGAAATATAATTTTTTTTTTAGAAGTTGCTCGTGAGGGGGGTTTAGAAAGTCAGTGGCCATATACCGGTTTCTTAATAATCTTTTTCAAAGTTTATTTTCAAAGAACTTGAACTCTAAAACGAGTGTGACAATGATTTATAAATAAGAGTGTGTCCAATTTTATTTAAGTAATTTCGAAAGAGACAACTTTGTTGACGAGCGGCCTACCCATTAAGTTTTTTCAGGTAGATTGCAAAATATTTACTAAATTATATACAACTGAATGGGGATGTGTGTGTCATGATCAATAATAATTAATAATTCACAGTGATTCTGCAAATCTACATTACTCTAGAACGTCATTGCTCTATAGGAAAAAAAATGAATATAGTAGATATGCACATTAGAAATTATTTCGCTTCTTGTGTGCTAAAAGTAGTCAATCTATTAACCACTTTACTAATGTTATTTTGCATTCGGTAGTTTTGATTTTATTATATTGGTGTCAGCATCAATATTTTGAAAACTACGTTCATTAATATTTTTGGTTCATATTGTTCTCATTTACACACAATTGTGAACTTGGACGAAACCCCTTATGATTAACGTGACGAGATATTTATAGTTAGAAGATTCAGTGTTATAAACTTTTTTGTTCAATATTTTATCAAAAAGTAGATTTATTTCTTGATTTTGAAGACTGATTCACATGCCTTTTCTTCTGTGTGGAAATGTTCCGTTCGGGACGACAGTATGAACATTGGTCCTGCGGAGGTATCTTTACTGAGATAAAACTCAACTAAATGTCATTTATATTCATGAAACAACTGTAGAAAGATGACAGATGAATTCAAAGAAATAACAACACTTTCACACAAAATCTTTTAAGAGAAGCTCAAGGTCCGCGTGATGTGATTATTTTTATGTATCATTGAATCGTCAGAAAGAAGAAATTGAAAAATCTGTCAAAATCTTCGATCAGTCAAAAATTCCATTTAACATGCCAGGAGATTACTGCTGTAATGCTATTCCATGTATACGGTGCGAACAATACATTGGAGAGAAGGGTCGTAAAATATCAACTAGGCTCCAATAACGTGAAAGAGCCTTAAGACTAAGACAAATAAACTCATCAGTAGTTGCCGAAGACAATCACGAAACCGGAGATTAAATTTTATCCTTCTACCAACGAAAAATCCGAGAGTCTATAGAAATCTATAAGCAACCTAATAATCTTAACCGCGACAAAGATCTTTACATGTGGCCAATATGGGAACAGTCAGCCGAGACGGTGTTTATCTCCCTCATTTAGCTTCGCCCCCCTCAGTCAAGCTCTGAAGAAACCAATGGGATGATCGGCGAAACTTTAGCGAGTGAACAAAAACCGAAGCAAGAGGAATCCCGAAGTTTTACAAAAAGTGCGTTGAAAATGTTCATCATCCTTTTTTTGTAAAATTAAGAAAATAATATGGAATATGGATATAACTATTACAATGAGAAAAAATATTCGAAATGATAATATTCAAATGATTGATTATAATTATTAAAGCCACTGAAAATGGAAATTAGGACAGCAATATGAAAATAAAGTTCATGTTCAAGATAAATGTAGTAATTTACGTCGATTAATGAAGGATCATAAAAAGTAACTTTTCACTAGAATTTGTGGAGCTAGCGCACCGAACTTTACCAAAGGAACTAGAGTAACCTGTTAAGGAATTTGTATTTTATGTTTCCGTGAGCTAATAACTCACTATAAGGGGTAACGCCAGCTTAAAGCACATATCGCGATATTTCACTCTTAAACTTATCCCGTCGTAGCAATGAAAAACACCAAATTGCTCCCGGTTGATTTTCCGAAAAGCTTTCTCCATTAAAAAACGTAGTAAAGCTCTCCCCGCGGAAATTATTTCGCAACCCTCTCGTTCTTCTTAAAGTTTTATTTCTGATGTCGATGACGCCCCTCTAAATAAACCCCCATATAACTTCGGAATTTGTGTTTAGATAGAGTTCTGTGACCGTAAAATTGCGTACATAAAGGTGTAAAGTAGAATTTAGGGGCCACCGTATATCACTTTGGCGCGGAGAGTTTTTTATGAGAATGCACCTTCATTGATTTCGGAGGAAAGTTTCCGATGCCGCGCTACAACGAAGCGCCACTCCAACTCCGGCGAAATTTATTAGTTATATAAAATTTACGAGGAATATATATTCCACTAAAAAATGCAACCCACGCATTCCCTTTACAGATTCAGGAACTCGATAAACCCATCGAGGGTATTATTTTATGGGATTTTTTTTTACGGTATTTCCAAACGCATTCCAAATTTCAGGAGCGGAGAAAACTTATCGATAGATTTAATCAGAAATACTTATTCAAATAGGCAATTGACGCCGATATAAACATTTTATAAATAAGAAGTATTGTAGGAAATTTATTTATTTATTCATTTATCTGTACGGCACACACTATTAATTCAGAAAAAAATAAAAAAGAAATTAGAATTAATAAAGAATTAATTACTATATTCAAACATTCTAATTCTAATATACATTTATATATATATATATATATATATATATATATATATATATATATATATATATATATATATATATATATATATATATATATATATATATATATATATATATATATATATATATATATATATATATATATATATATATATATATATATATATATATATATATATATATATATATATATATATATATATATATATATATATATATATATATATATATATATATATATATATATATATATATATATATATATATATATATATATATATATATATATATATATATATATATATATATATATATATATATATATATATATATATATATATATATATATATATATATATATATATATATATATATATATATATATATATATATATATATATATATATATATATATATATATATATATATATATATATATATATATATATTCACGTATTGATTCACGGATGGAAAAATGTGATGACACTATATTCCGGGATATCATCCGTTCGCTTGTTGAACTCCGACTGGGATCCTGCAGATGTTTCGCGAAATCTCACTTGGCATCTTCAATGCTGGCGCTCCGAAAACACTTCGAACACTGTGTGAACACAAATATATATATATATATATATATATATATATATATATATATATATATATATATATATATATATATATGATGACACTATATTCCGGGATATCATCCGTTCGCTCGGAATATAGTGTCATCACATTTTTCCATCCGTGAATCAATACGTGAGAATATATATATATATATATATATATATATATATATATATATATATATATATATATATATATATATATATATATATATATATATATATATATATATATATATATATATATATATATATATATATATATATATATATATATATATATATATATATATATATATATATATAATAAACTTACCTGGAGAGCGCACATTCAAAAGATCAAGATCAAAAGATGTGTGGAAAGAACTGGGGCTTAAACCCAAAAATGACACTTTGGTTGTATCTAGCAGTAGTGAGACCAATGTTAGCGTATGGGGCGATGGTCTGGTGAACAAGAACCATGCAGGGGGAGGCGATAAGGCGGCTGAGTAGCGTGCAAAGACTAGCGAGTTTGTGCGCTACGGGGGCCATGAGCACAACGCCCACTGCAGCGCTGGAGGTCCTACTGAACATCCCACCAATACAGATCTATATATAAGGGGAAGCAAGATCTATAGTATATAGATTACTGCAAGGCCAGTCCCCAATAATTGGTGGACATAGCACGAAACATAACAAGGTTTACTTGGAGGTAAGGGCGGACAATGTCCTAGGGCTGCCTACGGACAGCACAACACCTAAGTATTGCTTCGTTAACCACTACAGGACTGCCAGAGAAGACTGGAAAAACGGGCCACCAATCAAGTCAGAAATAACCTATGCTGATGACTCAAAAACTCAAGAAGGAGTACGAGCCGGAATATATGAACCCAGGACGAAAAGGAAAATCTCTATTCCAATGGGTAAGCTAGCAACAGTATTCCAAGCAGAGATCACTGCACTAGAACACTGTGCAAGAGAAATAAAAGCGAGGAAGATCCGTCACAAATCAATTGCAATTTACACCGATAGTCAAGCGGCTATAAAGGCCCTGCAATCTAATAAAATAACATCCAAGTTAGTTCTGGACTGCCATAAGGCATTAAACGAGATAGCAAGCCAGAACAAAGTTACTCTATCATAGGTACCGGGGCACGGAGGGCATAAAGGTAATGGAAGTGCAGACGACGAGGAAGATCCGTCACAAATCAATTGCAATTTACACCGATAGTCAAGCGGCTATAAAGGCCCTGCAATCTAATAAAATAACATCCAAGTTAGTTCTGGACTGCCATAAGGCATTAAACGAGATAGCAAGCCAGAACAAAGTTACTCTATCATGGGTACCGGGGCACGGAGGGCATAAAGGTAATGGAAGTGCAGACGACGCAGCCCGCGAAGGGTCGTCAATGCGCCTGATTGAACCAGAACCCTTTTGTGGGGTGGCCAAACCAGTTGCAAAAACAGCCATCAGGGATTGGATGGACCAAGAATCCCGACGATGATGGAGGGACATGCCGGGACAAAGACAAGCCAAGGAATTCCTAAGGGGCCCATCGGCCAATTTTACAGCGGACCTACTAAGCTACAATACGAAAACCGTAAGAATAATGATAGGTCTGCTGACGGGCCACTGCAGGCTTAAGAGACATCCAAGGCTGATGGAAACGGAAGAAAACACAGAATGTAGATTCTGTCAGGAAGAGGAGGAAACAGCCGCACACGTACTGTGCCACTGCGAAGGCCTAGCGAGAGTGCGTTTCCATCTGCTGGGCGATACCAAACCGGAGGCAGAGAGCTATACGAGGGAGCCATTATCGAAGTTGTGGAGTCTGGTTAGAGAGACGAACCTGGATAAAGCTCTATAGCTATGGAGAGAGTCACAATAGATCCTCTGGGTCGCAGTGACGGACAGGCGACTGCTAGCTCTCCCAACTGTTATTAATCTTAATCTTAATCTAATCTAATCTGTGCAACTGTATCTAATATATTATCCTTAGTTACATAATCAAAATCTACAGAATTTTGGATTCCTCCAAAACTTGCTGAATCGGTACATTGATAAGCTTACCAAGGGTTATAAGAAAAAAGGAGATCGATAATACTTATAAAATGAGTGAAGAAAAGTGTTGTATAGATTGGATTTATATAACTTGAACTATTTTAACGATCACGATTTTCAGAAATTTTATGTTTCACTGGTAGTGAGGCTTTCCAGTATTCAATGGGCACTTCAATAATATTTTCTATGACAAATATCCCGATAACTATGGAAAAAAGTAATTTCTGAAAAAGGGTTTGAAAAAATAATTCTCTGAAACGGACACTACATGGTAAACGCAAATTTGGTAACAACCTCAATTTCACTTTGCAGTAGTTGCCAAGTAGTTGTGCATTTTCCAAAAAAAATCTCTGCTCATAAATTAATGTATTCAAGGCTGATTTGCGTCCACTTATTTAACAATAAAATCGTACTGTGTGACGACGTGAATGTAAATAGTGCATCAGCAGGTGAATCATTCCACGATATATCAAAACCATCCTCCTGGTTAGAGTATATCTCTTATCGATTTGTGCCACTTCAATTTAAAAACGGTGCCCCTTGGGAATGGCTTTCGACTGACCCGGGCTTGAAACCCCATTAACGTAAAATCTTGAAAGGAAGGCTCTCCGAACGTTCGTCATTTGTAAGCCCTCATTATGGCGGTGGTTTCCAGATATCTATTTCCCTTTTCGGGGGATGTATCTTGATGTGTACGAAAAATCTCAGAGATTAACGTAACCGCGTTTCAGCCTCGATTTATAAACTTGGCATTGGGATCGCGAAAAAGATACTTTCGCTTTCAATCGGGCTTTTACAAAAGAAAAATCAGTGTTATGGAAAATTTTTAATTCTTCAGACGACACATTTCTATTCAAATTTGAAACTACAAAAATTTAAAAAGAGAGAAGGAAAAATCGCACGATTAGGAGTATATAAGTAATGATTAAGATTAATAATTTAACTCCTTAAAAATTGTATTATACCAAAGTTGCTCATTTAAATAACCAAAAAGGTTATTGCAATATATAGATAACTCAATTTTCCTCGTAAACACAAGTCGAGAGATATTTATACATTTTCTTTTTTAAAAATGTTGCTCTAGCTATAATGTGAAGCTAATTTTGTTTTTCTACTCCCTACTCCCAAATATCCCTTGATCAAGCGATTCATTAAACACTGTCGCGAATATTTTCGCGCGCTTTCGGTACTTTAGTCATGGGTCTGAGAGGAATCTGATGTTTTCGGTAGACTTAAGACACTGATAGTATTTTGAATGCTCAATGCATTCGTCCTGCTTATGGAAGAAGGCCCCCTAAAAGTATAATAGGCAACGTGTCTATAAATTTCTTCAGACACTGGATTTACTGCCTTCAGCCCGCGCCTTTACAAATTCATGACTAAAGTGTAGTTCATATCACTTCATCATTCTCACTATAATTATTTGCTTAGAAATTGATAGGTTTGATCTGATAAGTAGCATCATTCTTTGGGACGTCAGTCACTAAGTTTTTTTATTTTTTCTTTCTAGAAAAATATGATCGACTTTATAGTTTACTTTACTTTATAGCTGAAATATATTTTAGTATAAGATTTTAAGGAAATTATAGTTGGTTTCGTTGGTAATTTCTTCATAATTGCAACATTCATCTAATTAGTATTTGCCGTATTTATTTCTCAAAAGCAGTTGTGATTTAAAAAAGATTTTGCAAAGTAATATGAAAACAGCACCGTAACTAGTAACACACCGAGCATCAGCAAGTTGTATCTATTTTAATGTGCACTTACATTTTTTGATTTAGGGTTTAATTCGTTCTAAACAAAGGGATATGTAAAAATAACACCATTCACAAAAATACTCCCTACTATTAAATCAGAATTTTGTGGCAGGTAGCTTTCCGTATCGCTATCCTTTCAGTTGAAACGTTTCCTTTATTTGCAAGTAAAATTTCGGAAAACGCGTCCATATTTTCTCGCGTTATCTAAATATTGCTCCGGGACGCGCATTTAAATTTTTTCCTAATTTTATAAATTATAATTTTCGCGCGACACAAAGTCCGTCCCTAATGATGACACGGCAAACGCTCTAAAAGCTTCTGTTTTTCAGTTCGAAAAGTAAATTATGGAAATGCGATTGGGTGTGCGGAGAGGCGTAAATTTCAAAACAAGCATATGCGAGGACCTAATTGCAGCCAATTTGCAGCGCGCGCGGAACAAATGGAGCGGCAACTAAAATCTGATTTGCTGAGGTGGATTTTTTAGAAAACGTTTTTTGCGCCATTTCGGAGAGGAAATTTGCGCCTTTGATCGTAGCGTTGTAAACTTGACAAGTTTCGCCACCAACGCGAAATCGTTAACGTTGGTGGGCAAACGTTGTGCGTTACGTGGCGTTAATTTTGCAGAGCTTTTATGTCCGAGAGTCTTTTAGCTTCGGAAGAACAAGGTTGACTTAAGACCTTCACATCGCAACACTCTGGTCAATTTTTATTGTTATGTTAATCGCAATTAGAAGCAGAGGTAAACTCAAATGCTTAACTTGTCTTGCTTTGTGTATTTTTAAAAAAAGCGAAAAATCTATATAGAAGACGTTCAAAAATACGGCCCAGAATAGGTCCAAATTTTTATGAAAAATTTAACCACTCCTTGATTTATCATGGTCACAGAAAAACAACTGACCACTTCTTAATTGACCGGTTCAAAAATGTTTAAAATAACATCTTGAAATTGTAGAGTGTTATATATGATTATTTAAGAATAATATGCATTTTATAATAAATTATTATGGGTTTGTGATGTTCAATTTACCTATAACCCTCTTCAAGGAATATCCGAATACGATGCTTAGCGATTCGGGGAATCCCAATAATAATATCGACTCCATTTGGTTCCCAGTAGTACCCTGATCTACATATGTGTCGAAATCAAAAAATTTACAAAAACACAAAGTGAAATTTACATTACTGGGGAAAATACGTACGCAATATGTAGTGTGAGAATTGTATTATGTCTTTCTGAAATAAAAAATGACTTACATTACATTTACATTGCATTTACATTAACTCGATAACATAAGGAACAAATTACTAAGAATGACACTTGACTATATCTAAAAATCGACATTTCCCCGTTTTCCCACGTGGTTTTCAATTATTCAAACACAGCTAAACTTAAAAAATGTACCTCCATTTTGTGTTAATTATAAGATGTTTTTTTTTATGTGACTTTGAAGTCGGTGTGTATAAAATAATAACCACTAAGATCTATTTCTGATCAGCGCTCTGGGCGCGATATTTTGGGAACTTTCATATACTGCCAGTTTAATTTCGTCGTTTTCATGAGATTTGGTTGTAAAATATTGAACAATGCAAGTCGATTTTTCAAATGGAATTAAAAAAATTGCTGAAAATTGATATTGATATCGATACGGTGTGATTCAAGATTCAATTGACTTAATTATTTTCTGAAAAATGTTATTTTGACAATAAAAATGTTTTGTGAATATTTTAAATAATTTAAAAATAGCGTCCCGACTTAATTAATTACAACGTGTTTTCCGAATCATCCTAATTCCGTTTATCAAATACATTTTACAAAATGGCATATCCAATAGTTCATAACATTTAATGATAAACGAAGGAAAGACTTACTTTACATATTATATAATAAACACTTAGAATCCATTTTTTATTTTAACATTATTTGCCAAGAAAATGGCACTTAACTAACTCTTTTCAAACAAAAACTTCACAGTTATGCATTTATGCATTATGTTCATTTTTTATTTATATTATTGAGTGTTTTCCGGCAGTTTATCTTTCCAATAATGCGTACCTAATTAAGAAGCAGTTTTAACTGCAATTGCAATTATTTCTACTTAATTCGGGAATATCGTTACAGGACAGATTTTACTTATGTTTGTTTATTGTTTTTAGTTAAATAATAATAATAATCAAGATCTTTTTAAAAATTAAAAAAAAAAGAATCAAAGCACCGACAAAAGAAAAATATAAACGAAATTCTCAAAGATATCCGGAAAGTGAGGCCCTTTGCCTTACTTGTCAGGACCGTTTTAGTCAATTGACTGTGGTTAATGAATTGTGTACTTCTTAATTGACCGGTCAGTTGACCACTTGTTAATGAGTCCATTGAGAAAAAATGTTTTAAATAACATGTTGCAATTGTAGAGTGTTATCTATCATTATTTAATGATAATATGTATTTTACAATAAATTATTATGCGTTTGTGTTGTCCAAACCCTTTTCAAGAAACATCCCAATACCAACCTTAACGATTCAGGGAATCCCAATAATAATATCGACTCCATTTGGTTACCATAACAACGCGACGGCGACGTAACGCACAATATAAATAAATAAATATGGTTTTTACAAAATGTCTGGATTCCTCCTGGGTCGGTTTTTGCTTTTGCTTTTTCGACTAAGCAAAAACCGACGCAGGACGAATCCAGAAGTTTTGTAAAAAGCATTACAGTAGCCTGTGGAAGTTTCTTTGACAAATTTCATGGTTTTTTAAAAATTATTTCGATCAATTGACCACTCAATTCCACAACCCTAGTAAAGAATTGTTGATTTAATAAGAGATTTTTGTAAGAATGTTGCTGTTTGTCGTCGTCCTATATCATTAACAGGTGTGCTTCAATTTATGTGCTGAGTGAGTGTTGACGTCATGTATTTCGGTGAAATGGACCCATTTTACCTTCCTTATGAAGTCAAGATCTCTTTCTTAAATTAAGAGTTTGTTTAAATGAAGTGTTTAACACATTTTCTGTTAGTTAAACTTTAGTACTTAATAAATATTTTGTCGGTATAATATTTTAGTACACTTTAAATCATTGACTAAGTTAACCTTTCCATATTACCCGCTGTTCCCCTAAAATGTTAATAAAATCACAAATATTACAATTTCGAGTCTAGTTTAATCTGCAACAATTTCTGGGTTGTATAAAATTGTCCGCGAAACAGTTCGCCAAACTCAACCGAAAAACAGTGAGCTCCGCTTTAACGTCAGTTGTCAACTTTCAATGCGCGGACTAAATTGTTTTCCAAGTTTACCCAGAAAGATAATTTCCAAGTTACAAACGGAAAATAATTAAAATGGAATTAAAATCTGAGTTAGACTAGTGCTGGAACTTTTATTTTGTTTGCAAACTCTATATAAATGCTAAAGACCGATTGTTGAAAACTAATTAACAGCATATGATGGAATTCTTCGTTGGTTTCCGTGCATATTTTGGAACCGGCTAATTTTAAGAAATTATATTGTTTTCCCGTAATTGATTTAAAAATGGTTTTTGGGTCTTAAGGTTTAATTGCATCCGACGTTATCTAAGGAAAATTGAACAAAAAATAATTAAAAATTTAGACGTTGAGTCAAAGTAACCAATAAAGCGAAATTGGAAACAAAATTGAAAACAACACTGCCAGGATATATTGAATTTTCTTGCTGCCTTTAGAGTGGAAAACAGGAATGAAAATTTACGCTTTTGAATGACAACTGGAAAGCAATTGAACTTGGGCGTACCATTAAACGAAATGCCATTCTGAAGAAATACGTTAAGTTTGTAATTAACTTTTTTTTTGTATGTCTGTACAGTATTGTCTTTTTCAGTAAATCCCCACATTGGTATTGGTATTTTTTTGCTTTGCTAATACCTATCAATCTATTTAAGCTAAATTTGCCTGTGGTTGAATCCAAACAAAATATGGCACGTATGGTGCATAGTCATAGGCGTTATTTTGAAACCTACCAAGCATATGTAAGGGAAAGTGTTGCAAAATTTCGGGATAACCTCTGGTAAAATGTAAGAGATAAAAGTTTTGAATTAGGATGATTCGCAAAATTGGTACACCGGATTTTACACAACCAAAAAATTTCACGGGTTTCACGGATTTCAGAAATCGCGGATTTTGTAATGATTTGACATATTTTTTCATGATTTTTACGGATTTCACCGATTTTAAAAACTTTTAGATTCAGTGGATTCTATCGTAATTTTAAAAAAGTATTAATGTAAAAAATAAAAATGAAACTTTTCAAAAATATCAAAAAGTGTTAAATTAATAAATTTAATAAACTGCTTAAATTCTTTAAACAAAATTTTATTTTTCTTTATTTTCTCTTTAGCTTTAGTTAGATTACTCTTTTCATAGATTTTAGTTAAAAATTTCGATAATTATTGCTATGGACTGATTACAATTAAAGCGAAATAGAACAAGCACCGTAAATGTTTTTTAATGAAACCACCTATTTTTGCTGATCTTATCTTATACTTCATATCTTATGAATCATTAGTTGAGTGAATACTTCAAACAATCCAAATGAAACATCTTACTGATAAAGTTTATTTATAAGAGGACTGTAAGCTTGCTGGAATTTAATTATTGCCTGTGTACAAGATTATGGCCGAAAAGATAATTCCATATAGTCTAAGAGCCAGTGGGCGGCTACCTGCATGTATTTGACCAGACCTGGGCTTTTGTACATTGAGGCCCCTATACGTACTATACATGAGGTGGGGACCCACTAAGCCGAAAGCGGTGGACCCAGGTACTGCGCAGGTGAGACAGGTATTCATTTTTGGCGAATTTTAAATATATTTGACCACGGCTGCCGTTTTGATATCTTAAAATATATTATTATTATTATCGAAAAATAATAGTGGCAGACCATTAGCATACGGTTAACATTATGGCAAACAGTTTTGGAAATCCTCAAAAAAATAGAATTTTGAAAGTATTTGTCCAGATCTGCCAATGAGATATATTATTCGTTATAGTCTTAAAAGCTTATATAAATAACGGCAGACGTTTTTATTGAGTACACTCCTCAGTAGATAACAAAATCTTTACTATTACCCTGTATATGTATTACGATTGCTGTTTTACATAAATTTAACTCATTTAAAATTAATTTTATCACTATATGTATAGAAATTAATACTTTTTATGTACTTTATATACTAAACTTTATAAGATTGACGATAAATGAAGTAGATATATTACGAAATAATCTGAAATCTTGGGGCATAATGCAAGTAACAAAAAACAATTCAAATCTGTATTTCAATTTTTTTTTATTTATTTAAGACAAAATTTGAAAGGTGTCAGAGTCATGTTTGTAATAGGTTAACTATTCTTCATCTTCCATTGAATCGGACTCTGTAAAAATAAATGGTATGTAAAATATAGATAATTAGTAAATTGATCCGAATATATTTGATAAAGAATTAATTTTTATCAACTTACCAGGGACATTGGTAATTAAGTCGATAACAAAAGATGGAAGTTGATATCTCCATCGAACCATTTACCAACCAACCAAAGGTGTTGCCCTGCTCCAGCCAATCATAGGTCCAATGGGTCCAAGGTTGAAGATTGCTTTTTGTAAGCGTTTTTCCAAATAGTTGAAATGTAATGGGCTCTCAGAAGTTGTTGCTAGGGTTCACTCTTACATGGTGGTATTCAGGTTGCGTTCAAATTTTGTATTTTTTTACTAAAATTTTCATTCACATCCAAAGCTTTGTAACTACTCACGGTACTACAGAGGGTCCAGCCTCCAACGACGGATCGAATTCAGCGCCAATATCTTTTTCTACGACTTCATCTGTCTCAGAAACCTTTACGTCTTTTACAAGATTATCAAGTACTATTGTATCATCAGTTATTGAGATATCAGCTAATGTTGATGGTTGCTTAGTTGCAGACGACGACGTAGTGGGTTGTAATACAGCTTCTTTGTTGAGATTGGTTGCATTTTTTTTAAAGCCGTAAATGCTTTGTAACAACTACTGTGATATACAGAATCAAAAATTTCGATCAGTACAATTATTTCATTGTGTTTTAATTTATAATGTTTTCTTAACCTCAAAATTTGTCGACATTTTTCCATCTCTGTCTCTTTTGAAAATGTCGATTATTTCTCAGTCTTTGCTGTGGCACAAAAAACACACTTCACTAATCTAATTAAAGGAAAATAACATGAAGCAACGCTGTGTGTTTTATTAAATTCACTAAACACGAGGCATCTGTATAGAGATACTGAAAACATATGACAAAAACCGTTAGGTTGGGATTATAACAGGTATAAACCCTAAATTATTTAAGTGGTAGTAGCTACAAAATAAAATACTATAAGCTGGAATGAGTAGAATAGTAATACATAGGAGAAAGAAAAAAGATAGCTATATGCAGTGAATACATCTGTCCGGGTAGTAGTAAAGATTTTGTTAACTACTGAGGAGTGTACTCAATAAAAACGTCTGCCGTTATTAATATAAGTTTTAGCACTATAACGAATAATATATCTCAATGGCAGATCTGATCAAATACTTTCAAAATTTTAATGTTTTGAACATTTCCAACATCCACATGCTAATGATCTGCCACTATTATTTTTCGATAATGATAATAATATATTTTAAGATTTAAAAACGGCAGCCATGGTCAAATATATTTAAAATTCGCCGAAAATCAATACCTGGCTCACCTGCGCAGTACCTGGGTCCACCGCTTTCGGCTTGGTGGGTCTCCACCTCATGTATAGTAGATATAGGGGCCTCAATGTACAAAAACCCAGGTCTGCCCAAATACATGCAGGTAGCCGCCTACTGGCTCTTAGACTAATAGGTACAATTGCGCAACACACAACGGCGATAACCGAAACAGGGTACTCACCGGTAGATGCTGGCGTTCTATTTCTGGGGCCCCAGGTCTCCAAAACTAAAGGAATTAACCACTGAGTTCACTTCTCGAACTCTATAAGATTTAATGTTCTTCGCAAGGTGTTGAAAAGGCAAGTGAGCGTTCAAAAATTTCGGCGATATCAGGTCGTACTCAAACTTTTCTAGCAATCGCAGTATGGTACCCTGCACGTAGGATCACTGTTGTGTGTTTTAAATATAGATGACAATAATTTCTTTTACTTTGTCGCATGTACGCTAACAATAGTCATTAACAAAATTTTAGAAATATTTTATGAATCACACAGATTTCACGCCTGATTTAACCCTTCGTATTCGGGACGTCATCCCGCCATGCCTTGTCAGCATGTACTATATCACTATGTTGAACAGGTAGAGGGAGAAGGTTTTCAGTTATAAATGTTCAGTGGGGCACAATATATTTACTGCAATTATGTCACAGTACGTTATAAAATGAAATTAAATCAAATTCTTCTTTTGCAGTGCCGTGCAAAATAAGCAATTTACAAATACCACAATTTTCTTAATTTCTAATTTTGTTCTCTTATGATTCAAGTAAATCTGAATTTGGTGCTGGTGGCTTAGTCCTTGGTACACCTTGCCAACTTGCCGCAAATTAAATATTATAAATAAAAAATTTTGGTGCAATGCTTTTTGAATTTCAATTAGATCCATTGCACTAAAAATGAGCTTCATGTCGACAAGAAACCCATTAAATTCGAATAAACACAAAATGCAAAATAATTTCGGGTGTAGGGCCAATTTCTCGGATAGTGTAACCCGAAATCGAATATTGATTAGGGAAAATTTACCTTTCCCGATTCATCTGTTATTGGTCGGCTCCGAAACGCTCACTTTTAAAAAATAAATTGCGCGTTTTTCGACCCAATACGAAACCGAAAATTTAATAATTGCATTTAGTAAACGAGGCCATTTATTTTAAATATTGGTATATGAATCGGATTTAATATACAACTAAATAACAATACGTTTATTACTCGAAATTATTTTATGCGCCGGCGGTTCTCGGAAAACTTTATTAATATGGGTGGCGAGTGCCTAGCAATAATTTATTGAAAACTCGTTCGACATTTTCTGTCCCACACGAAAATCGAATTATCCTATTGCGCAATTCGTTTCGATAATAATTCTGGATTATTGGGATTAAGTACTTATATTAAGCTAATGCAAAAAAAAATTAATGGTTATAGCATCCTCAAAGAGATCTACAGCCACCACATACGAAAATTTTTCTAATCAAGGATGAACCTAAAATCGCATCTTAAAATTATACAAGCAGGTAACAAGCACTCTCAACCTCAAAAGCAGGACTAAAAATTCAACTTCAAACACCACAAACACCCGGGAACCTATCCGTAAATGGTAACAGTCAAATTGGCACAACGAAACTGAGATTAATTGCTCTGCAAGATCAGATTGTCGGGTCAAAGAATTAATTAGGTTTATTCTTTTTTCAAAGAAACTTCCACAGGCTACTGTAATACTTTTTACAAAACTTTTGGATTCCTCATGCATTGGTTTTTGTTGAGTCGAACTTGCTAATGTTTCGCCAATCATCCCCTTGGCTTCTTCAGAGCTTGACTGAAACTGGCTCACATTTTACTCTGTACCTGGTTATATATTGTTGAGGGGCCGAGGTAATAGTCTCGGGTGACTGATTTCCATATTGGTGACAGGTAGAGACCTGAGTCGCGGTTAAGATTGTTAGGTTGCTTATAGATTTCTATGGACTTCCGGATTTGTCGTTGGTAAAAGAAAGAAACCGGATGATTGGCGCAACGTCAGTAAGTTCGACTCAACAAAAACCGATGCAGGAGGAATCTAGAAGTTTTGTAAAAAGTAGATTTGATCTTACAAAGAAGACACTGAGGAGTCCCCGATGGACCCACAACTAGTTTTACTGCGCAAGTTCGAAATGATCGGTCACAAACAAGTTGTGAGCTTCTTGCTGGAATCTTGTACAGCTCGTGTAATCACACCGTATATACGCCACGCCAGGTTTTTTTGAAAATTTTCAAAATAACCTCAATTTTAATTTTCAATAAAAAACGCCATAGACTTCTGGTAATTAAAGTTCAAGGGCTGTTTGTTTGTGGCTGTGAAGAGCATATAGTTATATCAAATCTGTTTCCTTCGATTTCAGCTGCGGCCTCCTCACTAACTCCAAATGGCTCAATAAATTGATGATAATTATAATACAAAACGGTCTTTGTTAAATTATTTTTATTTTTTCGGCCTAGGTCTGAGGATCTGCAAAGACTGTTAGAACGGCTAATTTTCAACCTATCAGAAATCCTTCATGGAAGACGTTTAAGCTTATAGTCCAGAATGTAAATAATATAAAATGAAGGAGAGGCAGACTGGCAGCGGCAAAGATTTTACCACATCGCGAATACCGCAATTTAAAGCTACGAAAGTTATACTCTCAATAGATGCCAAATCCAAAGAAAATGCTAATGCTAATGCTAATAACTAACAAAACTCTACAGCAGAATAGGCCGGAAATTATGTTATTTGATAAAAAAATTCAAAAGGCTTGTCAGTCTTCAAAAGCTGATCGGGAATCATGGAGTTAAGCGTAAAGAACTTTCATAAATAACCATGAAATGACTTGTAAGTAGAATTATATTATTTTATTAAAGAAATCCGTGATAAAATTTAAAACATGTTTATTCAGTAAAAAAATGCATAAATTAATTTGTGCTATCCTTTTTCAGTGTATCTATTAAATTATGTTTTTATTATTATCTAGCTTATTAATAAAGAAGACAATGTTTTGTTTCTTTTATTATTTAAGTTAGAATTGTTTTTTGAAATCTGAAAAAATAGTAGCCATTTATTTTTTATTTCAAAATAGGTAAGAAAAACTAAGTAATAGGTAAACTGAGACTACCCATTTTGATATAATTCGAAAATAAATAATTACACCTACAGTGAGGCTAATAAAAAAGTAAGGTGTTTCTTGAAGCATCCTGTTAAATTGAAATTATATATTAGGATTAGAGAACAATATTTTTGAATCTTAAATGTTGAAAAAAAATTAAGAAAGGTTTATATTATATTGTTTTATAAATGAGAATATTTGATTTTGTGATTTTTAGACGATTATCAAATATTTTTGAAGTGACATTTTAAGCTCCTCCCGTCTTAAATTTCCCCTTTGAGGTGTTGCAGACCTCTATTACGATCCTGTCTGGATTTGTCTATCTTTCATGACCCTATTCGTATCCAACTTAATGTATTCTCATCACATCATTATTCTGCGGCTTCGAACGTCAGGTGTCTCTTCTCAGGATTGTTGCCAAATCACTGCAGCGGGGATCTCGCCATATTGCAAAACCCTTGTTCGAACCCGCTTTGGCCTAAGAATTTTTATTCATCTGAGAGTTCATTCTGAGGTTTTTCGTGAATACAGGAAGAATTTTTCAGCAAGGGCGGTTTTTATTTAATTTCCGTAGTGTGCTTAATCAATTAAAAGTGCAAAAATAATAAATAATAATAAAACAAAACAAAACAAAACAATAATGTAAAAGTTCATCCTTCCGCACATTGTTACGAGTATATATTCGGCTACATAATACAAATATCATAATGAGAAACAGAAAAATTAAATTTGTTTTAAATGGGAATGAAAAATAAATCCTTTTTCTGGTATAACCTTGTATTTCTCCAGCGATTTTTTCTTTATCTCCTCAATCGTTCAAAACCTTCCTTTCAAGGGTTTCTTGAGTGAGCACGTACATTATCGTAATGTAAAATCCATGAATTGTTTTCATACAATTATAGACGTTTTTTTTGTCCTTTTTTTTTAAAACTTTACTTTTCGAAAAAATATCTGAAAGCATAAAATTTAAATCTACTTGGAGTCAGGGTTTTGAAGTTATTAAAGGAAAAATCACGCTCAAATAGTGTTGTTTTATGTAGAGGAGGAGTTATGGCATCTTTAAATCTAATATTTAAATTATGAACATGAGATCTGAACACAATCCTTCTGTACAGATATTGAGGACTTTTGTAGTATAGAACTTTGTAATAAAAACAGGCTTCATGTAGTTTTCTTCTGCTCTCCATGTTCAACCATTTAGTCTCTACTAGTTTATGCGATATTCTCTCTCGGCGTCTAATACCGTATATTAGTCGCAAACATGAATTCTACACTTTGTGTTTTATTTGTTTTTGCAAACTGTTAAACAGTTTCTATATTAAATATGATGATATATCTAAATCCAAATTAAATTAACTTCACTCCAGACATCATCGGCTCTTAATGTTTTTGTTACTTGATGTCATGGCCACGTATAAAATATACAATGAACACTTGTTTTTTTTCTACAGTTCCATGGCAACCATGTCGATTTCCAGCTTACAGAGGTGGCAAAATAAAAGAAGTATTCAAAAAAACTTATTTCCTCCGAAAACATTATTTACTTGATAATTTAAAAAAGGGATCATTTGAGCTAAGGTGTTCTGCAGAAATTATCTCAAATCTGGAAACCTCTCCAAACGCCCTATATATCAACTTCAGAAAGCTACGGACAAACACTCACTAAATGGCAAGAAACATAATTCTTTGCACTGAGAATCTCCTACCACCAAAAATGGTTTTTAAAAAAATTTATCAAAGCAATTCTCCTAAATCGAATAACAAATATTTGTGTCATTTTAATGGCCAGTCTTTTTACAAAATGGAACTCCAATCTCTCTGTCTCATATTCCCAATTGGAGCTCAATCTCGACCCTTAAGTTCGGAGACGCTTCGAATAAATCACCTAAATATCAAAGTATTATTCTAAAAAATGGCAACTGGGACACCAACAATGATGCATGGCGAGGAACATCGACGTTCTCGGATAAATACAAACTGGAACAATTCTATGCGACAATGTAATCTGACCCGGGCAAACTTGCTCAGACTTTCACATATTTCATTCAGCTTTTAGTACGTTGGAACACGCCTAGAAAATTATAAATGCTAACTAAATCACAAGTGTCAGCGCTCGAGTTGCGGTCCGCTCAAAAATCGTTGTTTGGCTTTACGAGATCAGTTTTAGTTTACGAAGTGCTAATTTGTTTCCTGGCGATCCCACGCCTTTGTGGGCCGCAACTTTGAAGTTGTTTTCGTCGCCGATATTGTTGATTTTGTCCCCTGGCTATGTTGAACATTGGTGATCCGCTGAATTGGCTGCTTTTACTCGACTTTTCACGATGGAATTAAACGGTCATCATTATTGCAGAAGACTGAGGACAAAATCTTAAAGAGACGTATACCGCTACTGCCGTAAATAGATAGTAGATATAGAAGTAAACATGTCAACACATCAACAAATCAACCAGTTGGCAAAGTTTTTCCGGGATTTATGTTTTTGCAGGTACGCAATAACCAGATTACGTTAAATTGGTTTATGAAATATAACACTTTTATTTAAACAGAAAACTGATCATTGGCTAGGAAGCTATTGAGCTATCCAAACGAAGCAACAGCCATACAATGCATGACTACGTATAGAAAAATCCTACGCATCACCAATTCAGGTTGGTTTTGACTAGCTCCCCCACGTGCTGGGGGTGCGAATAGGAAGACGAAGCAGTTGAATACATTCTGTGCTAATATTCATCCCGCTAGGGTAATCAAAAAGACTACTCTAGGAGATGTCATTTTTCATCTGTAGGCTGTAGTCTTTAAGTGAAACTGAGGGTTTTGTCCAGGAGGAAGCTTAAGTCCTGTTGGGTGGGCTACCAATTTTCCCACTATTGAACTTTTTGAGTTTCTGATTTTGGATTTTCATGACGTATTCTTTATACTTGCACTACATGAATATTTTGGATTGTTGACTGTTTACTTCAAAAGCCCTTGCATTTTGCACGTTCGAGTAAAATGCAATTGAGAAAAGAGTCATTAAAGTATGATTTAACCGTTTTAGTCAGTGCAAAGGAGTGCCGTCGTGCTGCTCTGGCTAGTTGTGAAAAATGCCAGAGTCGCGCTAGCGCTCCTTTTTATATAAACATCGCGATTATTATTTTTTGAAACTGAAATGATAGAACAATTTGAAAAATGCGTTAGTAATTGTGAGAGTGATAACGGAAGTGATATTGTGGTTCCTGTCAGGAGGTTGCGTGTTATTAGTGCCAGTGAGGATGACCTTGACAATACGACCCAATCAAATACGCAATTTGTGGAACTACCATAAAATTCCACTTGTACAAAACAAACTCAGCGTGCATTTCTTAAAGTATGTGAAGTAAGTAAATTTATTTTTCATAGAGCTTTTGTACAACAAAATGGTTATCGAAATTAATCGGTATACTTTGTAATTTTTTGAGTCGCATCTAAATTTGAAACCTCATTTGAGCGCGGAATATTGGACGCTTTACACAATACCGTAGATGAAAGCATTTGGAGCAGTAATCTTGGAAATGCCTACTATTTCTTCTTACTAAATTAAAAATTTAAGTCATATTCCGTGGTTTTCCAACATGTTTTCCAGGAAAAGATTCCAACTACTTTTAAAACTTTTTCATTTAGTTAACAGCGAGACTCTAGCGTCACCAGGACATCCCGAATACAGTTTTTCGTCAGCATTATAACCCAATAGAACATGGGCTACACATGCTTATAATGTTGGTCCGGTAGACAAATTCTTCTAAAAAGCAACTTATTCTCACCTACTCAATATACAGATTTCAATATCCGATCGATTTTCTTCTGCTCTAACTAGCATTAATAACTGCTTCATGTAAGTTCTTCCGAAATACAAAAGTCTATAGCTTACTGCTGACAAGCAAAACAAACAAAAACAAACATTTTTCACAAAAGTTGAGGTTATAAAAAACAAAAATTGAGGCTATATATGTTTAGCCAAAATTAACAAAAGTGATCGATCTGCCTTCACTCGCGGATGATTATATTATTACGCTTATTATATCTCGCAAACGTTTTATTATTATCGACATATACAAAATTTTGAATCGAATATAAACTGCGAGTTCATCATTTATGAATTTGCAAACATCAAATTTAAAATAATGTTTACCCTGAGGGTAGTAATTGATTTTCACTCGTGAAAACCCCTTTCGAGGCAACTCAAACCCTTGCCGCTTGCAGTTTTGATAACTACGCTCAGCGTCGAGGGTGAATTTCGATGAAGCTGATAACGATTTGTAGAAAATTTTGAGCAGTGGATTTTTGTGCCATGCGCTTAGTTATTTCTTTCCATTGCACCCAGGTCATTTTGTTTTTATTGATTTCTATCGCAACTTGGGAACTATTGCTTTATGGTTATTTATTTAAGAGATACTTTAATATCTGATAAATTTCCAGTTTTCTTTTCCTGATAATCTCGCCATTATTCCAATTTACTGACTAAAAAGTACCAACAGTATCATCAAAATACCATTTATGTATTTCAACTTTAAATAGCTATATCTACGGCAGGTAGCTATAGATTAGTGATTTCATTTTATATTAATTAACATTTTTGCACCTGCTTTATTTTCAAATTATTTTAATATTTACGTGTTTTTAGCGTTACAAGAACAAAAAACTATATAAAAACAAAATACACAGGAATTTACTTTGTTTCTTTCATAACGATTAATTTAATTAAAGCATCATATTGAAAGAAATATAGCAAAGACTATGCGCGAACCCTTTATTAGCAAAAAATTGGAACTTTTGAAAAAAAAAGTTGAAAAAATAAACATGTATATCAAAAAACCTTCGAAAATATTTTAATTTTAGTAGAAACTACCATTTTTGATAATTCTACCTGATTTAGAGTTCAAGAGTTAATTATATACCATTACTTAAGTAATCTGTTACACTTAACCATGCCGACCTAGGAAAGCAGTAAATAGCAAATTTTGAAAATATTTAAATTCAATTTAAATTATATATATATTATAAATTATATATATATATATATATATATATATATATATATATATATATATATATATATATATATATATATATATATATATATATATATATATATATATATATATATATATGATGACACTATATTCCGGGATATCATCCGTTCGCTCGTTGAACTCCGACTGGAATCCTGCATCCGACTGGAATCCTGCAAATCTTGCATCCGACTGGAATCCTGCAGACGTTTCGCCAAAATCCCACTTGGCATCTTCAATGCTCGCGCTCCGAAAACACTTCGAACACATATATATATATATATATATATATATATATATATATATATATATATATATATATATATATATATATATATATATATATATATATATATATTTTTTTTTTTTTTTTTTTTTTTCACGTATTGATTCACGGATGGAAAAATGTGTTTTCGGAGCGCGAGCATTGAAGGTGCCAAATGAGATTTTGGCGAAACGTCTGCAGGATTCCACTCGGAATTCAACAAGTGATATATATGTATATATATATATATATATATATATATATATATATATATATATATATATATATATATATATATATATATATATATATATATATATATATATATATATATATAATTTGCTTCTTTGTTATTAAAATGTGTGAAAAAACTTTCGCAAGCCGTCTTTCTCAATCACAACTTAACGCCACCGACATTTTCTTATTCGGCCGCCATAAAAAAGTAAAAAGAAAAACAGATTAATCAACTGCAAGTTTAATATCGCGCCAAATAAATCACGATACTGGCTTACAATTCAGCGTTAGATAAATAATGACCGGTCGACCAGATAAGTTATACGAAAGGGATTTTGGTATTCCGAAGCCTCGTAGGAAATCAAATGAGTTGTCGTAAAGTGTTACACAGTTTGCTGATAGTGAGGATACGAGAAGCGCAATTGGCCAATTCATTTGCAGCCGTGTAAGCTCCGGTTTCTTGCGTTACGGCGCCTTTATATTAGCTGCAGTATAATTTTATGCTGCTTCTATATTTTCCTGTTGTGGTTGTTACTAGACGTTAAACCGAATGCCGCTCAGTTGAAAATAAGGTACTAACGTCGGATATTCCCTCCGTATCCTATTTTATGCCGTTTAGAAAACTGAAAGGGATGCATGCTAATGGAGTCCAGCACATATTCTGTTCAAATTCAGTCAGTCAGTCAAAGGAGAATAATTGCCACAATGTTTTTTTTTACTTTGACCATAATTACATTATATATAGTAATGTTTTAACATAGCCATTCTTAAAATTAAATTAATACAACCTGCATTTTTGCATATATTAATATAGTATTGCAGTGTTAAAGGGAAAAAAAACAATTACGTGCTTAATTGTATTATAAAAATAGCTAAGTAAGAAGGTATCGTTTGTACAATATAAATATGCCTGACCAACCAGAGACAAATAACTTTGAATTTAATGAGTTAAATGTTTCTGGCAGATCATTGTACAATGTCACAGAATGATAAGAAAAAGTAGCGTGATTTCATTTTGCCAGTGGAAAAATTAATCATGATATAAACGAGCTTATTAGTAAGGCTTAAGTGTATCCCAATGGTTTTTTAGATTTTAAAACACTTTTGGTCTTGAATCCAGTGTAATTTTGCGCGCCATGCCTCAAGTGCCTAGCAAAGCGTTAATACATTTTAAATTTAATTAACAATCGTACATAGAAACCAGTTTCATCTTTTATGCTACTATAAAGAAATTCGTTGACAATAATAAGTATGGCTCTTCTCTAAATAAAATTTATAAATCGTTTTTCTCAGTTGTTGCAGCAATAAAATAATTAAAAATTAAAAATCACACTGCATAAAATTCATAATTTTAAATTCAATAGATATACGAAACTAATTTAGCTAATTTGTGAATATCTGTATACAAGGAGCACGTAAAAAATGAGGAAGAATAATATTTTCTTAAAAATTGGGTTACTTAGCATAAATCAAGCTTTATTTCTTCTGAAGGAAACCGCATTCTAAGGTTAACGTTTAATATTTGGATAGATTAATGTGATTCAAGTATTTATTATTGCACGTGTGTCTTCGTAGACACAAAGGCCCAGTAAACTTGTTTTATTTCTATAAATTCTGTGAAAAAATACACGCTGAAAGGAAGCTACTTGCGCATATTTGTATAAACAAAACATCTGCAACTGGATGAATGTGCGTTTTAGATTTTCCACTTACTATTTCTGAGAAAAATAGGACCGACATTATTTTTCATCCAGTTCTACGTCTTATCTGTTCTTATAAAAGAGGATTATATATTAGATATCAAATAATTCCCCTTTTTTCAAGTATCAAATTTTATGAACTTAATGCATCCCACTAACCTCGTTAATGCCATAGATTGCACTCTAAAGTTGTTCCTATATGTCACCAACAAAAATTTTTAACTCTTGGGCAATTTGAATTAATTAAAAAATTAAAAATTTAATTAACGTTTTAATAGAATTCCTATAAATGCGAGTCTCCTTTCGACTTCATTTTTACACTACTTTCTTCTTTTTGTCTATTATTATTTTATTTATCACTTTTGTTCATTGAAAATAATGGTTTGGCTAATTGGTTGGTGCTGTTAGTAGACAAGCTTCCTTTTTTAGTTTTCTTTTAGTTTTTGCATTATTAATACTTAAAAATGTTACTTGTGTATTAAATTAAATCTTCTTGTGATAGTGTAAGTTTTAATAAAGGAAATAAAGATGTAAGCGGAACGTGCATTTTGACCCAGTTTAATAAACAAACTGGGAAGCATACTCAGAAATTGCAGCAACGAATATAAATATTGAAAATAATTTCTATTTATTACCTAGATAAAAAAAATATTATTCCATTGTTTTAAAGATCGTCGCGAATGTGGAGGGTTTCCCAGCGCTTCATAAGCCCATTATTGAAACTATGCCGAATGAAAACTATTCGTTATATGTAGAGGGGACTCCTGTGTTTTGAGGAAATAAATAAAGCGTAAAGGAATTTTTTATTCGGGATTTATTAATTCTCGTCGGAATTTCTTTTCCGCCCTTAATAATATATTCGCCTTTTTCCATGCAATAAATTTAATTCGAGAGGAGAAAGAATATTAAAGTTTTTTAGAAATTCGAGTGCGAAATTAGCCGAGTGTGGAATAGCATCTTTTGAACATTACCGAGCCGTGGCGCGGATAGGAATCGAATCTCTTAAAATAAAGGGACACTGATTAATGGAATTGGTCGGTTTTATACTATAAATTGCACGCTGACACCAATTGATTGATTGTGAAAAGATAGATTGTCCAAAGTACGGAAGGAGAATTATTTTTGTTTTTATTTGGCACAAGGATTTGAGATCCTAATTTTTCACTTGGGATCCGGGGAGGTTTTTCTTTAATTACTTCCACGGAAGAAGCTATTTGACGGCGCCACGAAACTGTTTCAGCACATTAATGCTTGATATATGCTATAAAAATGATCGACATAATAGTATATTGCGATTTTTTAATTATTACAAAGTATAATATACTGCAGAGCATTCTCAAAACGTTTTTTCATACTGTACAAATGTATTCCACAATTTCTTAATGGTAGACTCATGATGGGAGTTGTTTAAGTAATAAGTCTATACTGTGGTCCATAGAAATTGGACTCAGCACATTGTTATTTATTTTTATGCGTTAGTAAACGTTTTTGTTCCAATCCGTTTACAAAATGCCATACATTGAACTGAGGTGGCTTTTACTTGATGAAAATCCATTTATCAAAGTAAATAAGAACTAAAAGTTCAGATTTTCACGAAATTATATATTATGACATGACAATTGTTCCGACAACACCGTGTCTTTATCAAATGTAATATTTACAAACTACCTGCTACTATATATACCGAAATATGACCATTAAACCTTAATTAATGTTGTTGCGAGAATTTAAGTTCAATAAAGGAGAGGTATTTAAATCTAATTGATCGTTAAGCAGTACATTTGAATGTCTCATTTTGTTAGTCTCCATGGCTTCCAATAAATTTAATTTTCTACTTTTTGTGGCTGTGTGTAAAATATCAAAATTGTCGTCAAAAATGTGTTTTTCTCTGTTTAAGTGTGTACTATTGTTTTTAAACGCTCTTATATGTTCGTTAATGCGTTTCTTGAAGGATCTACTTCTTTGTCCAATATAAATTTTAGGACAAGATCCACATTTCAACCTGTAGGCACCTAATTTTTAGGATTTTGGATATTTCGATTTATTGTTTTTTAAAAATTTTCCTATTGTGTTGTTAGTTCTGAAAGCTATTTTTAAACCACATTTCGACAAATGCTTTGATACTTTTTCGCTAGGTTCTCCTATGTATGTAATTTATTTTAAATTGTTCGTGTTTTGTATTTGGTTTCGGATAAATAGAGTTTACTGTTGTCTGTATTTGTTTTTTATTTATAATTTTATCTATAATGGACGGATTGTAGCCGTTGTTCAGTGCTATTTGTTTAATGATATTAAGTTCTTTGTTGTAATTTTCTGTTGAGAGTGGCCATACCTTTTCAATTTGAAGAATTTGCTTAGAGCAATGTTTTTTTTTGAAGTTTTGACTTCATCCCTTAGCAATGAGTATTCTTAGAGGGAAGAAGTATCTATATTGTAGGTTAAGCGAATTTGAAAGGCTAGAATATCTTTTCGGGAAAGTGCTAGCAGGATTCTGTTGAACACTTAAACGAAAATCGTCATTCATGCCTTAAAAGCAAAAGACATATGTCAATTTTGCATAGAGTTTTATGGTTTGGGATAAAACATACGAAGATTGCATTGCAAGATGCATTGTACGTATTCTTTCGTCCTTCGTAGAATTTCAGTGATTTTTTGTTGTTTCTATTAATTATTTTTTATCAAAATTCGGCGTTCATTTTCCGAGTGATTTGATGCTGTTTCGGTTCCCTAATGTAACGTAACCTGCGTTTCGAACTCTTGGGCTGTAAGTATAAAAACGAGTATTTGTCCAGTATTTGAACTATTAATTTCAGATAAAAAATGATTTCAAATATAATTCTAAAATAACTAACTAGTTTTTTTGATCTGGCAAATTTGGTCTGTGTCAGTTACGAGGTCCTGCCTTTCCACCCTCGATATATTAAATTTGTAAAATTTTCCAAAGCTTTACTCGATGTGAGTACTAGTAGTGAATATTAGTAGTACAGTAAATAGTTGCTTCATATCATGTTTGATTTTTTTTCGTTTTATATAGAAGTATTTGATTTTCAGGCTTATTTAACACCTCCATTTTTAAATTTTAGAGAAAAAAGTATTTCAAAGATAATATAAGTTAAATATATCTAACTCAAAAGCCAGAAATAGCTTAGTTATGAAAAGTTATTTTCCTTTATTAATTAATTGAAAATTTGAGAATATTTTGTTATTGCAACTGAGATTACTAATCCTCCTCTTTTGAAGTTTCAACAATGAAATGTGAGAAATACATTCTCGTTAATGCAAATGCCATAAAATCGTTTGGTTTCCGCCCCAGTCGTAATTATGATACATGTTTCTTGCATATCATGGTATATTGCAATTTATTTTTAGCCCATAAATTGTCTATTCTAACAAAAAAAGCGGTTACCTTAAAGACTCTTAATAATTCCCATTTTATTTCCTTTTCAAACTGTACATTTATAATTAATCTACAAAATATAACAGAAAATATAGTGATTTATACAAAAATTATTTTAAAAAGCATATCTAAAAGAAAACAAATTTCCTTAACATTCACAGATCGTCTTAAAAGAACTTAGATTTTTTATTAATAGTTAAATGATATCTAATCCATTATTATAATATCATTTTAAATATATATTCCAAAAATCTTGGTTTGATAAGTGCAAATGCCATTAATCAAATTTTATGAAGCAAAATGTTACGATATTTTGATATACTTCTGTAAATTCGGTTTCCACAAATATATAGCAACTTGCGTTTGATCCTAAAGAATTATAATTAACAAACTTTAACAATTGCACTGTAAATAAGTTTCATATCCCAGAAGTACTCTGCGTCAAATTTAAAACGGCGATCTGTCATATCTTTGTTTGTTGTATCATGAGTTCTAGCTTACTAGCTTAGTTATAACCTGCCGCGCTGACCTATCTTGAGCAAACCAAAACAATTTTCTCCGACAAGCCTCTTCCTACCCCGTAAGGTCACCAGAGTTATCGCCTGATGAAAATATACAGAATGTGGTAGGTAGAAGTCGGTTGGCGCACATTATTCTTGATGTATGATATCTTTCCATTGACAGAGTGTAGCAGTCGGATTTCTGGATACTTTTAAAATGCAAACGGAAACTTTAACCACAAAAGATTTATGCATAAATCAAATCTTTCGATATTCGAATCAACCAGAGGCCACCCTTTGATTTGACTAAACTACGGAAAACTTTTGTCGGTGTACCTAACAGGCACCGAAGTCTGTCATCTCAGAGAAAAGTTTTAGAAACGAAAGCAATTGACTACGTTCGAATTTGCAGTGCAGATCTTTGAAGATTTCGCATATTCTACAAATCAAAATAACTGGTGTGACTCTCAGAGAATTGTTAAATAATTATGGAGGTAATAAAAATTTGCAGGCCAGTGTAACAGATAAAGGACACGTAGCTTCATATCACCTAAACTAACCAAAACAAAATGGAAATTAGAATTGGTGGTGGTCAAGTGTCGGGTTACGTCTCTCCGTCTCTAAATTAAATTCTATAAGACAAAATAAAGAAAAATAAAAATAGAACAGAAGGCAATGGTTGGGTTTTCAGGTGACAACAAAGCTTTAGATTCTGACTGGTTTGGTTACAGTTTAACCATCGAAAATTGCTTCCGTAAAACCAGCTTGCTGCTTTCCGAAAGAAATAACCTACCGAGTAAAGAACAGAAACTTATATTATATATATATATATATATATATATATATATATATATATATATATATATATATATATATATATATATATATATATATATATTATTACTAGAACTAATTTTTTTTTGCAACACAAACGCCCATTTTAATCGAAAATCCGAATCGGAAGTCGACGCGTGTTAAACGAAAAAACACGCTGACTTGTTCGAAACTTTACCTATAGAACTCTTACAAACTCAACAGATATGAAGCGATAGAAGTTTCGCAACTACATATTTGGACGACAAAACTTTATATCTCGATTTGTAATCGACAGGAAGTTTGCGTGACAACGGCAGTTTCTGATAAAATGTCCCGTCGGTCCATTTTCGTTTTCTAATCTCGCCCTCGTAGAAATTGTGAAATTTTTGATTCGCCATGGATGAAAACACGTTAAAAAGTTTTTGCGAGTTTTGTTTTGGTCCCTTTATTCTAGACGAAGAATGATTATCTGTGAGTGTATTGTGTGAAAAGATGCATTGAAAGTTCCTGTCGATATTTCAAAAAATGCAACTCACAAATAAGATGACGTCTCTTTCTGATGTCAACGAAACACAATATATTTGTGTGTAGCATTATTATTGAAGTAATTTTTTGGATTATTGTACTACAGTTATTGCAAGCAGGGTACGGCAGATATAACTGAAATCTTTGAGGGGAATAAATAAAACCTTAAGTCGCAAAAAAGAATTGCTTCCAATTAGATTATTATCTTCTATTACTTTTTAGTTTCATCCCGGCGAATATCCTAGATCAAATCCTTAACAAAAAAATATGTTTTTTCGAAACTATAAAAGTAAGTTCAATCTGAAGTAAAACCATGTTTTTCTAAATTGTGGGAAATCTATAATTTTTGGAAAAATTGTAAATTTTCTTATTCCCCCTTTAAAGTGATTAATGTTGTAATCTTGTTTTTTGAAACTTGAAACTATTTGCTAAAATCAAAATTTGTCAGGTAAAGTTCTAAATATTTTACCAAAATGAAGTAAGAAAACGAATACTGCAAAATACAATAAGTGTTCTTTCTTTTTTAGAGTTCTTTGGAATTCCTGTGGAACTCATTAGATATTTATGTACAGGCCACTAACCAAAACTGTTTACAGTAATTGTATGTGCTTTTAAACTTCTGTTAACTGTTATTAGCTCCGTTGAACAAGATGAGCTTCCGAAATATTCTTCTGAAAAATACATCTCAACTTCATAAAGCATATACTAATTATTGTTGTTTTTGGCAAAGGTATTATGTAGTTAGAATAATCAAATTATTAATAATTATCATACTCCACATTTAGCATTTGGGCTTACGTTATAATTAAAACTAACGATTCCGTTATTTATACTTTTAGTTTTGAATCAAAATAATTTTTATTTTGAACTAGCCAACCTAAACCTCACCTAACCTAAAAAATAAACCTATTATGAAAAACAGGCTTCAACTAATAATTGTTAAAGGCCATTGAATCAGGCAATAATTTGATACCCCCTTTGTTGCTTTGCATAATTTAGTACTGAGCAACGAGCATAGAGGAGTTTAATATGAATCACGAAACAAAGCATCAATAATTAATTACACCGCCCTATACTTTCAAATTAATGGGCAATCAGAAACGCATTTTCTCAGTCTCGGGAATCCAAATGGCGGTAAGCTCTCCGATGTTAACGACAGACTGGGTTGTCCAGCAGGAAATAGTGGAGATGCGTAATCAAAGTTACGTACTCACACTGGCAACTGTTTTATACTCCTGCATGGAAAAATTTAATTTTCGCAAACTATATAAGCGCGCTTCTAATTAGAGCACTGATTTTTATTGTGTTCCTGTAATTAAAATATAAAAAATGTATCTTGTCTAAAAAGCTATATATATTTTTTTATATACAGCAGCATGAAAATTGAGATGTCGAATCGTTCTCTTTTTTTTTAATAATTTCGTTATCATCTTTATAAATAAATTTTATTAATACCAACTAAACTTATTAATAACAACCTTCATAATATTTGAATTTTTGTTTTCCCTTATTATATTACATGTACCCGCAAAGGAGTGTCGAAGATCATAGAATTTTTAGTTTCTAATAATACGTTCTTTGCATTGGTTAAATTCTTTACAGTCATATCAATAAAATTTATATTAGGTGCAAAGACTAGCTGGTATTTCGAGTTTTTTTTCAAATTTTAGTATACCAAGATAATGGGTGATGATAATCTATATTTTCTTGATAGTTGCCAAACTCATCCGAAACAAATAACAACTGTGAAGATTATTTATGTTGTGATTCTCTTAAATAATAACATTAACTATTGTTTCCCAGAAAAACAAAACAAGCAAACATCCTAAGTAATTATTTTTTTTATTATTTACTCAATTACAACAAAATTATATTTTAAAATTGATTAACAATGCGTATAAAATTTTATTGACATTGTTATTGCTTGCGCAATAGCAACTCTTTCAATTTGTATTTAAAATTTTGAAATTTTATAGAAGTTTATTCTACGTGGTAAGTGAATGAAGCATGTGGGGGTAATATAAATTTATAGCCAATCCTAGTTAGCCTTGTCTTGCCTTGCCGATGGATCTGAAACAATTTTTGATGCTGCAACATCCTGCCTGTCGTAATAAAGTAGTCTTAAATTGGAATGTACCTTTTTAACTAAATATTTCAGATGTTCCCTAAAATATAAATTAGTACCGATTTTTTTATATTTTTATTTTTATATCAAAATTCTCTTGGAGGAACAGTTTGTAGTTTTTGTTACCAAAACATGAAAGTTTTAACTGATCTATATTTAGTAGCAAATTATGCTCAACAGAAAGCTGTTTAATTAAATCCAGGTCATCATTAATATGCAGCAATGCCTTATCATACATGTTTACCGGAAACTAGTAGTATATTTACGTATTATATGATCAAGAGATGTATATAGAAAAACAGAAGACCCAAAATTGAACCCTGCGGCAAATTTTCAACATTTGAAGGGAAAGCACTTTGAAGAAATATCCTCTGACTTCGTTCGCTCAAATGAGAAGTTATTAAGTCCAATTCATCAAATTCATTAATATTGAATTATGATTAATGGTGTCAAAGATCATGGAATTTTAGAGTAACACAAGAACACTAGCCAATAATCCGAGTCGGTAATATAATATATGGTGTTCTGTCCGAAGTCTACCAACCTAGCATTTTGCATTATATTTCTGAAACATAAATTATCACCTCTTATAGTCTTACGTGAATCAGTCGTAATAGTTTTGCTTAATTTTATCAACACTCCAACATTGAATTCAAGAATCATAAATTTTTTGGTATTTAATAATATACAGGCCTTTCTTGCCACACGTCCTGAAAAAATGAGTGTAAACGTTTTGCAGAACAATTCCTAAGATGTCGAAAGCTTAACCGCTGGTGACTCTGAAAACCCCAAAACGTTAATAAAATCTGGATGGAGACTTTTTATTTTAATAGGCACTTAATTTGATGCAATGTAAAGTTCAAAGACATTAAAACCGCGGTCGCAGCTATTAAAAACCGACCCCGTCTATTTGTAACATTTAACTAACAGTTTTAATTAAACACGATTTCGAAACAAGTCCCTATTACGAGAAGTCATATCTTTCCTCTTTGTCAGGTGGAAAGCAAATACTCATAAACGAGGATGAATGTTTATTAAAGCAACGTTGGTCAGACTTGATAAAGGATTTTGAAGTAGTCCCTGGATAAATCTTAACCGCAACTGAGTTGTTATCTGAGTATCAGCCTTGGAAGTTTATTGTTACCGTCTAGTGACCATTGTTTAACAGATCGGCAAGTTAACAAGCGTAATTCAAGTGGGGAATAGAGCGAGGGTCGTAATAGTAAATCTTATTCATGAACCTTTTTCGGTCTGGTGAAGAATGGCTGACGTTTGGCTCGGTTATTGTTTCGTTTTAACGTGCTGAATTGTTGGTTCTTTTTCAATTTTGCGGGAGATTTATCTAAGAAGGGAGGACGTTATACAAACAAGGCTTAGGTTATCGCGTTTTCGGCGTGGGATGAATAGGAAATCATCTCGTTTTAACCCTCAGTTTATTCCCTAATATAAAAGTGGTCGAAGTTTTTTCTATTTACTTGGTGGTAAATGATGATACTGAACGTTTTGTTTATAGACTTAACTCTGACATCATTCAATAGAAAGGCAAACATGCTCTTGCACTATTTAGCAGTTTAATGAAACTCGGTTTGACTTTAACTCACTTTACTCCCATGGAATAACCAGAACATTTTTTATATATTTTGGATTCAATTTTCCATTCTACCTTGTAAATATTGAATACTGAATAAATGAATAAAATATTTTTTATCAATTTAAGGAAATCTTACAAAAGTTCAGCT
This sequence comes from Cylas formicarius, assembly GCF_029955315.1. Taxonomy (NCBI): domain Eukaryota; kingdom Metazoa; phylum Arthropoda; class Insecta; order Coleoptera; family Brentidae; genus Cylas; species Cylas formicarius. The sequence continues at coordinate 26,741,337 of NW_026844264.1, forward strand.
TGTTTACTTCTACAGCCGAAATGTTCAATGAATGGTTACCCATGCAAATGAACTTTGCATTCCATAAAATGAACTTTCTCTCAATTTTTTGGTTTTGGAAGGTACTCCCGGAACTGGATAAACTTACGTAAACGTAAGCAATTCGACATTTTAAGAGTCATATATCCGATTGTTTTTATTCATTGATAACAAGAACGCCCAAGTCGATTTAAAAAGTTAACTATAACAGATTTCAGTTAAACTTGAAATTAAAGACTTCACGCGAAGTTGAAAGCTGCTTATTAAAAATGCTTGTAAAGTTGGTTTACTTTGTTGTCTGAACTAAAATATTTTTTTTTTACACTGTTCTATTCTTATGAGTTTGAATCCCATGTATTTCTGTCTGTCTGCTATAACATTTTGCTCGGTTAGGCCAAAAATTAATATTAAAAATGGTATTACCTATTTTTATTTGAAAAGATTATACCGCCATTACAGGTTGAAAGAACAATCAGAATAGAAATGTATCAGTGGATAATCATGACACCAGGAGACTCTCGACCCAATCAGATCGGTCTATCCTGACTAATCTGGGATAGATATACTATAGTTTGTCTGACTGCGCAAAGTTTTTGCTTGAATTCATGTCATGCTTTCTGGCTGCGAAAAGTTTTAACTTGAGCGCTATTGATGCCTTCGGATTGTGAACACTTTTAATAATCTGCGGTAATTTGGGTAGAGAACAAATCAGTTTGTTGCTTTCAAATCTGTTTTTCAGTCGACTCTTTTAGTCGATATACACCAAGAATTTTTTTTTTATATTTTTAGAATTAAATTCACACAATTATTTAGAAAGAAGTTCATTTATTTTAGGTGATAGATATCTTTATGCGATAAATTTTGATTACAAATTTTACTATCATTTAAGTGAAATGCCAGCGAAAAGCAAATATAAAAAAATCTAGTATGAAATGTTGAGTTTAATAAATATTTTTGTTATATGATTGGCTAATATTGATTAATGGTTTTTTGAAATTTTTACACAAATAAGTTGTCTTTTCTATCAGAAATATAATAATAAAATGAACACATTTGGTAGAAATGTATCATCATCTAAGTTTTTGTATTTAAAAAATTTGATATTCGACAGGATTCGCTTTACCAATAATCTCATATAATTGCTGGAGTATTATGATCACGAAAATATAACATTTATCTGCTACGATTTGCCACCAAGATAGTGAAGGAATTAACAAAAGTTGAGTGGATATATTTTTTTTAGATTCAAAGCAATTTTACCATTTTTTTTCACAAAATTATCTTAAAGTAGACATAGTTGCCATATGGCGCAAAATTTATCGCGGGCACTGTATTATATGGGGTGTCGGAATTGCCATGCCATGGGTTTTTCAAAATCTGAAAATGTATAATTTTTACAAAAAACTTGTAGGGGAACTTTTTTTCGTATTTTTGACGTTTTCCGATTTGGTATTTTTTGATTTTTTAATTTTAACAACTTTGTAGTTCTTATAGTTACCAAGATAGCCATAGTGGCCCATGGCAATTAGGACACCCTATATAATTAGGCTCAACTTTCGTTTAGCTGAGATCAGTTATGGAAAAGATTTATATATTTACTATTATTATTTTATAGTATTACATATTTATGATTTATTCTATTATAGTAGTATTTTTTCTGTGGAAATGCTTTTTAGTAATTTGAATTAGTTTGGTTAGGTTTCATTGGATTGGATGTCTTTTTGCAATTTTATTTTTTATACCGACATTTTCCAGAAGAACATACACGTTTTGCTGCAGGAAAACAATTTAAATCTAAAGTTGCTCAGTTTGTCGTAGACTTCTTAGGAAACCATACCGAACATGCTAATAGTATAAACCGATTTTGTGAAAGCTTAGAGAAGCCCAAATAACAGTGCATTAGTTGGAAAGAAGCAATAAATATTCTAATTATCCCAAAATTGACAAAATATCAATATAATTTTATTCCAGATGTAACTGGAGAAGTTGTCAGCCATCTTAATTGTTCATGAAATGTCGGAAGTGACAATTGTTTAATGATGAATTACCTACTATCTTTTTCAAAAATGCCTAAAATTATGAAAATTCTACAAAAATATTCGAGTAAAGAGCAATGGTCAGACTCATTTTTGTTGAGCATCCTGTCTAGTTTTTTTACTCTTTTATAAAAAAATATGTTTTTATAATAAAATTGAAAGCTCCTTCTTAGATAATATTTAAGCAAAGTTATATGCATATAAAAAATAGGTTTTTGTAAAACTCACTATATTTGGGTTTGGTTGCGCTGTATATGGTTTAAATCATGTAAAGTAAATTATTATTTTTTTAAATTTAAGACGTTGCTCTTTGTACAATATAACTGTGTATGAAACTCGTTTCTAGCTTTTTCAGATTAAAAGTTTCAAGTTTCCATAAAATATACAGGATGTCTAAGTGGTCGTTGGGTGAATAAGCCTTGAGGATTTTGCACTGCCCTTATTTGAGACCGCATAAAAACCTTTCCTTAAGTTATATCTATAACATAGCAATTAATGTTGTACATATTCGTATTTCGGATCAGTAGGACTTTTCCTTCAATGTTCAAAGCTTGAAAGAATCCATAACGGCACCGAATTGTGGCATGCAAGGTTATAGTTGGTTGTTTAGTCAATATTAAAGTAATATCACGGCCAAGTAATTGTACAATAGCTGACGGAAAAAAGGTACAAATATTTTTACCGAAACTAAAGCACTTCTATCATTTAACGTATTGCTAACGTATAAATTGATAGGATATGAGTCAGGTAAAAGAGGGCGACAGAACCATCACTTGCTAGTCCATTTTCCAAAACTTGAGTGAATTGTTAACTTATTAATAGTGTAAATTTATGAGAATAATTTATATATATCTTTGCTTCCCCCCAGTCGCATTTGAAAAGAGAATTGGGCTTGAATCCCCCTTTTTGTTTGAAGTAAAAATTACGCTATGGGTATATATTTTCAATGGTCCACCCGTTATACGAAGAGCGATAGGAAGTAACTCAGCTTTCAAGGTGCGGCAAACCCTTTAGCGTAAACAACGATGCATCATTCGATAGACTTAAGATTATCTCTATAAATCATAACGGCCTTAAAAACAGGAGCCGGTATTTCCACTTGGAATTTCCCCCGAGTGGACGACGACGACGATGACAACACTTTTTAAAGTTTTAAGTGCATCGGCAGAGCCTCCGTAGCATCAAACATTCCTATAACTTTTAATTGCGTTTCGAGATCCGAATAATTCTCTACATCATTTAAAATTTAAAGACCGTGGAGATTTTCAACGACGCCGTAATTAAATTTTTGTTACACGAGTAAAGTATTTGCAAAGTTTAATCTATTTACTTTCCGAATTATCGAGCTTTGCAGTTCGAGGAATACGAGGAAACTGCATGGATAATTATTGACGCTCTCTCGAAAAAAAATGCTTACCTGCCGAGATACTTCATTATAAAGCTACCGGATAGCAATTCTGTATGAAGGAGAGAAACTCCAGTAATCTTTAATTTATATATGGAAACATTCAGGTCTCGATGAATTTAGAAGTAGTACAGATGAAGAATTTAATATATTTTATTATTATATTTAATGACCGTATTACGTCCTTGCTTTATCAGATTTCAAAAAATATCATTTGATAGTAATGCTTAGTTTTTTTAGCACTTTTTCTTGCTAAATGTAAAATACCCATTAAAAATGCACCATTAATTTAATACTATTTATCTATTTTATTTTATTTAATAATAATAATAATAATATATTACAGGAAGAACAAAGATGACAATATTCGTAAAATTCGTTCTCATTAAAAAGTTACCACAAAAAGTAAGTACACGAGAGACATATTTTAACACATCTTGCCTCGATAGGCGCAATTTTGAAAACACATAAAGAAAATTACATTTATAAAAGGAAAAAAATAAAAAATAAAAAGAGAGTAAGAAAGCAGTACAACAGAGATACAATCGAGGTTTTGTTAAACGTTTAAGCGCTAATTGTAGGTAAAGGATCTCTCAAATGGGGAGGTTCAGTGTTTAGGTGCTCTATATGGACGGTGCCAAGCTCCAATCAGTTTATGCGACAAATATTTAGGATTGCAGGTGTAATTAACTTTACATACTAAGCACCCAATCTGAATTTTTTCACAGAGATAAAAGCAAGTTGACTAATTGAAACACATTAATGACTCTCGAACATTTTGTAAGCTACTTTAATCAATTTGAAGCCGGGCCGACCTAAAACCTGCACTACAATATGCAAGCTTCTATACAACTATCAAGTAGCCTAAGTTCAACTCCTTTGCACAGAGTGTTATTTTGTATATTGAATGGGAAGATATAAAATCCGGACCGATGTTTACCAAAATCTCTTAAAAAAAAAAAAAAAATCATTCTAATTTATGAACTGAGTTCTATAATATTCTTTAAAAAAAAAGTTTGCTGCGATCTTATGATTAAGCAGGTAATATTTTAATGAGGTGATGATCGCACGCGCTTAGAGTACGCAGAAGAAAAACAATTTCACCCACATATCTTTTGGGCACAGGATCTTTTTGGGCAATCAACGAACTCAGGAGTACGTGTTTAGGTGTACAGGTTTCGAAATAATTTTTTATTCCTCTACAGGAACATAAGACATTGAAATATTTATCTTCAACACTCGCATGTCTTTGAATAAAAATAATTTCTGTACGATTTTTAATTGTTCTATTTACCTTTTTGTGTACTCATCCATAGTACTCTAAATATGGTTTAGTACATATATGTAGCAACTATCCTAAAACTATAGACTTCATTAAACTTGAGTAGTAGACCAGTTCAGATGTTCATAAAGACATAAACCTAAAATTTCTATTTTGTTTATATGCTTCAATTTTTGTTGTGCACACCAACTGCGAAATATTATTTCCAAACTCGTGTTTAAGTAGGTCCATATGAAATTCTGCAAAATTATTTTTCAAAGGTTGGCGAAGAAGTAAAGATTAACAAAATTCGATACATCAATTACTAGTAAATTTCAAAGGGTCTGCCAATGATAATTTTGTTGGCCTCTTACTACATTTTTGGGATAACATTTTTTTTATCGGAAGTTTGAGCGTCCACATTTTAAATATTTTGTTTTACAGCGCGGTGCAAAAAAATAACCGGAACAGCATCAAAACACAACAACACCGGGATGGAACCTCAGTCTTCTAATATTCGCTCCTAAACAAAACAATTTGACCGAAACTGTAACAGCCTAAAGCAATAATACTTTCAACATCCAACGTTTGCCCTCTAAAAGACGTTTTAAACGAGCGTTATCGATTTTTTTAGAAATTCTTCTCGGGGAAAAATCCAAAAATCGTCATTTTCCGCTTGACTAAAGGCCGAGTTTCGCGCAGGGGATTTTCTTGCCGCTTCATTAAGTTTTATTAAGCTGTCACTGGAAATAAATGACAGATGCCTCCAAGGACAAGTTGGCTCCAACAGCCGGAAAGTAACCGAATTGTCTAACTATTTGCAGGACCCCTAACGTTTATACGCGAATTCGGCTCCCGTCAGCTCAAGTTCTAATTGAATTTCAAACAGTGCACGTTCATTATGAGACTGTACGTTACCGTACGGGTAAGAGATATAAGTCACTGGGTTAAGGGCGATGACGGCGACTATTTAATAAAAATAATACAAAATGACTCTGATACCACAAAAATTTTCAAAATGATATTTTAGCTCACCCACATTTTATGAGTGCGCTGCGACCTGATCAAAAAGAAAGTTGGATTTGAAAGAGTGGATTTGATGCTAAAGAGTTTACGTGATAAAGGTGAAGGTATTGGTCCTGGAGATAATAGGTATAATCTGACAAAACACACACAAAAATAAAAATAAAACAAAACAAGGAGCAACATGAATTCTAACGAATAAAGAAATAGATAATTATTTGCAACCAAAATCCTGTGGGTAGAGTGCGAGCCTTTAAGGAATCTTCACGTTCCATACTTTAATTTCTCACAACTGAATATCTGCAGGCATTTAGTGGTAGGGTTTACCTTGGCATTACATTTTAAATTAGCCTAACAGGAATTAGAAAATGAGGTTTCTTAGCGAAATTACTAATAAATAAGTAAATAAATCTTTAATGCGACAACTGTTATATTTTTTTATGAAATTCGAAGAAGGGAAATTGATCCATAGTTCTTTATAAGCGTCACTCTAATTTTACTGACCCATCTTATATTATTTATTGTTAAAGTTAGTTTTTAAAATAGAATAAAATTTGTGGACACTGTAATATTACATTACAAATTGAACGTACCTAATGCATACTTTTGTTTGACACACTTTCAGCTGGGTTTATTGAGAAAAGTGTTCCCAGAGCTTGAAACTTATACACTGCCACTGAATAACACTTGCTTAGCAGTTTATTGTTACTACCCTTAAACTTAATTTTATTATTAAGTGAAGGAAACAAACACTTTTACTGGTTAATTTTTTCTGCGAACAAATGAATAAACTCACATTAAATTTTATAAAAATTCACTTTACCCAGTGCACCTCAGGGCTGGAAACTTTTACAATAAATGTTTAGTAACAGACTTGCTTGGCATATAAATAAACGTAAAAATGGTTTTATGAAGAAGTTCCCAAGGCTTCAACTTTATACACTGTTAATGAATGCTTAGTAACACACTTCTACTATTTAATTTCGTCTGTGAAGAAATGATAAAATCCATACCAAAGTTCAGGTGTTTTTTTTAATAATTGTATTTATTTCTCTATTTAATATGTTAATTAAGTGTGAAATTTGTTGATTTTAAATTTATCCAGTTTATCTACTTATAACGTACCTAATATTTTTATCAATCAATTTTATTGAGAATAAGGCAATATTAGCTTTAAATTAAAGCAAAGCAGTGTATCAACTGTAAGCAAAAGGATCTCCAAACTCCTGCACTAGTTTATAGTTAAATTTATAATTAACTATTGGAAAACCGTTACAAAGGGGTATGCGATAAGCGAAAGGGACGCCATTTCCCGATATTAATTAGTTCGGAGTATGTAATTTTGAAAGGGCATATGATGATTACGACTGGTGCACCACGGCTTTGTTTCGTAGAAAAAAAGTGAAACGAATTTGAGCGAAAAATACGAATATGTTATGATATAATGAAATTTGATTCGATTCTTGGAACTTGAAATTGGCAAGCCTCTGAAAATATTTTCACGGTTGTTTGCATTTTTATATTGAGCTTGATTTTATGATCCGAATGGATTAATATAGTTTTTTCAAAACTACGCCTAAATTTAATGTTAGTAAAGTATTACAATAGAATGCACTTTATGCTGAAATCTCACTAATATAAATGAGACTTTGAGATCTTATATAATGGGTGTTTTTTTTCGATGTATAGAACTTTAAGTTGGCATTACTGTTCAAGATGGCGACCGATTTAACAGCTGTCAAGTGATTTATTCTCAGTTTGGTTTGGCAATTCATCATGAATAGACTCACGCCTGAACAACGCTTGCAAATAGTGCAATTTTATTTCGAAAATAATGGTTCTGTGCAGAATACGTATTGCGCGCTACGTCCATTTTATCGTCTAGAAAATCGTCCTCAAGCAGTTAATTCGATTAACCATGCAACGTTTTCGCACGACGATTACTCTTATTGATTGCTCGCATCCCCAGACACGCCGTACGGTGCGTATAGAAGAAGCTGCTGTAGAGCGTAGCATTGAGGAAGACTCGTATGAGTCCATCCGCCATCGAGCACAGGAATTGGATGTGGGTCCATCCACTTTATGGAAGATTTTGCGGAAGGACCTTGGTTTACGTGCTTACAAAATCCAACTCGTGCAAGAATTGAAGCCAAACGATCATCAAATAAGGCGTAGATTCGTCGAATGGGCCCAAAACGAGATTGCCGTTGTTCCCGATTTTCATAAGCGAATTTTGTTTAGCGATGAAGCGCACTTCTGGTTGAATGGCTACGTCAACAAACAAAACTGCCGCATTTGGAGCGAAGCTAATCCTCAAGTGTATGTCGAAACACCGTTACATCCAGAAAAACTGACTGATTGGTGCGCTTTATGGGCTGGTCCGTACTTCTTCAAAAATGATGATGTCCAGAACGTTACAGTCAATGGTGATCGGTATAGAGCTATGATTACTAACTCTTTCATTCCTGAATTGAATAACCATTTATTGAAAGACACGTTTGGTGACCGCCTAATTTCACGTTTTGGACCTGCGAATTGGCCTCCAAGATCTTGTGATTTAACACCGCTATACTACTTTCTGTGGGGCTATGTAAAGTCATTGATTGGTCTATGCGGATAAGCCACAAACGCTAGAATATTTGGAAGGAAGACAACATTCGCCGTGTTATTGCCGATATACGGCCACAAATGTTGGAAAAAGTCATCGAAAATTGGACGTCCAGATTGGACTACGTCCGCGCCAGCCATGGCGGTCATATGCCAGAAATCATATTTAAAATATAATGGCCACAAGATTATCTTTCGGATAAATAAAATTCATGTCAATCGAATAATCCATCGTTGTTTTATTGCAACTTAAAGTTCTATACATCGAAAAAAACACCCCTTATTATTCACATTAGTGCAAAATTGTCTTTAAAAAATCTCTATTAAATCTTGATTGAGGAATGTCACAAACATGTGTATAGTCGAGAATATAATACACGAAAGTAGATGATTATTAATTGGTATTACAAGAAAATATCTGTAAATATAAAAATGTTTGAATAACCTTTTCATTGCATGCAAGGCAACAAACATCAGGAAATAAATGTTCAAAATTCGCAAAAGTTGCTTCAAAAATTACCTTCGAATATTGTCTATAAACAACGAGAATAGTAATCTGCAGCTCGCTGAATTTATGTTCCAAACTTTCGAGAAGTTTTAACAAGATTGGAATTAGCTCTATTAGGACATAAAGTGACACATTGCAACTTCAACGTGTAACTTTATAATGGGTAATTTGAATCTTCAACACTGACAACTTCGTATCCTGCGTAAGGCGTTGACGATAAATTGCTTCGGAATTGAGATAACAACAAGATTTTCTCACCGGGTTGGAAATTCTAGTGGTAATTGTGACAGACTTTAAATATGTAAGAATGCAAAAAACGTAATCTTTTTTTTTTTTGGCAAACTGGGAACTAAATTCGATTTTAACAATATATTCGTCAGAAAAAAAATGAAACATCTCAAATCCACTATCTTTAAACCGATACTTTATGTAATGGATAATCTAACTTCCATCAATACTATTTAGGCCAATGTGCTATTTGTTTTCAGTTGATTTCTTACCAATTTTGGTAATAGCAATGACATCCCTCTGTTTCTGTAACGTTCATGAAGGAAACAAAGCATCAGGTTTAATTTTAGTTGGCTATCGAGTCTATACGGCATGACGGAGACAAAACAAGCAGATCAACAATTAGAACATATGCGTCCATTATGGACTCACATCACGCTCCATTTTCTACGACATGACACTTGACCCATAATCCGAATTATGTTTCGCGTATTAACTTATTAACAGCCTATTGTGACCCTATCTCGATAGTTACCAGGTTTGAGATAACAATTGCACGCTCGTCTAGAGCCCTACAATTACGGCACTGAAACCCTCTTTTCCGAAAACAGCGAACAAGAAGCTCTGTTCGTGTCAACGGGTCACTCAAATGATATCAATTTTAATTAAAAGTGTGACGCACTTTATGGCTAAAACTAATAAATATTTTGTTTTTCTGGATGACTCGCTTTCTAACGTAACACGTTCTGAGAACGATATATTACGGGATGAGTCCTGCGGGTCCAGAACTTTTGGATCGTGTTACATAACCTTATTTTTCCGCAGGCGTTATATAAGTGACATACTATTCGGATGAATAATAACGCATCAAATTGAAAAATCACTTGTTAATGTTAATAATACAATTAAAACAAATATATTAATATTGCTGGGAATATTAATGGCAGTGTAACAAGTGTTAAGTGTTATCAGTAATATTAACTGTCCTACCTTTCGACATAGTCAAGTCGACAAGTTTATTTCCTGAAAAAATTCAGGTGCTATCTACAGACTTGAAAGAAAATGATTTCGCGGTAGTAAAAGTTGTATCATTGTTTTTCAAAAAGTTATTTAATTGTTAATCATCGTTTTTTCTTTGGGGTTTCTGTTGTCATAAAAGACCGAATAACAATTTAAATAATTTTTCTATAGATTTTTCCTTTCTTGAAGCCCTTTTTATTAATTTTAAACTATTGCTAGTTCCATCTTAGTGTTAGGCATCATTTTTTTTTAATTTTTTCTTGCGCTTTGCTTAAATATTGTTTATAAACAAATGGATTAATTTACTATTTAAAAGATTTTTTTTTACAATATTGTCAACATAAGGAAAGAATTTTTTTTTAATGACAATATATTATTGCTTATAATCGCTTTTCAAATTTTTTTTAAATTAATTATTTGCATTCATTTATTCGTTTAACAATTTTTTATAAACATTTATATATTTTATTTTATATTTTATTTATATTTTATAATTTTTTATTAACTTGTGGTTGTGGATAAATAAATCTTATAAACAGAGTCTTAAGATAGAAAAATAGAGAAATTCCATGCGTGGAAGCAATATGACAAACTATACAATAGACATACACTATAAAAGTATAATACATAAATTATAAAGTGTAAAAACGATGGAATCTAAAATTTAATAGAAACCGTAAATGTAGATAGATAGACAATAAAACATATGTTGATCTAAAATTCGTGTTTGGCCGAGGGGTGTATGTTGTAAAAGGTTTTAAAAACACCCTTTAAACCAGAACGATAAACACTTATAACCACTGCATCGATCGTAGGGAACACAATACCGCAGAATTCGGCATGCAATTTTACACAATATTTATCAAGATCTAATGCTTCACACTTAATATTTTGTTTTACATATATTGCACAGCCACCTCTGGTGGTGTTTTTCCTACAGTAGTAACTCTGCAGGATGAAATTTTCAAGATTTACACTTTTTAGAACGTCTACATGATGGTCAGACATACATGATGCTCAGACATACATACCACATCGAAGTGATTATCCATAAGGAACAGAGACAACAATCGATCTTGCCTCGCCGGCCCTGCACGTTCTCCGTAAATATACGGAGGGCCCCACGACCACACGAAGGAGTCCCAGCTACTTGTTGGGGTGTACCCCCACGAGACGGGAGAAAAATTGAAAATCAACGTTAAATAAAAATTATTATAATTGGGCCTACAATTTTGGGATTCAAGAAGTTCCTTACTAAAATTTCTTGCTCTTTCAGAATTCAGAATATATGAGCTATAGTTTTCGAGATTTTGTCAAAAAGATGAACGCCTATTTTTTTCAGTTTTTTGTTAAGAACAATTGTAATTTTTATAGGCGGAAAAAATCCAAAAAAGGTCTTTTTCTATATAATGTTCCCGATCGAATGAATTTTCAACCATATTTTTAGGAGACGGGCACCTATTTGTCGCAATGAATGAACTTCTTCCTTCACGGCACTGGTTTTAAAAGGACCTTCCCGATGAAAAACTTTTCTCAATAACTGGTATTTAGATAACTTGAAATATGGAAAAAAGTCGATAGTAACAAGACATTCTATTATTATCTATCTACAGCATTGATAAAAATTTTGTTGTTTTGTTATTTTGGTATATTTTATTTTCAGAAGCAGCTATTGCTTGATATAAATTCCTATGAAATCAAAACTGAAACGAAGACATTGTCGAAGAATACAGTTTGATAATAAATCTAACAAAGAATTCTCGAAACACAGATTTTTGAGCCCTCCGTTCAGGTACTTTATGAAGGCGGCATCCGCTTTCTTTTGCTTCCACTTAACCATATTCTTAATTTCATTTTTTTGGATGTCGCTGAAGGGAATCTCTATTTCAAAATTGCGATTGAACTAACCGCGTTAAAATATCCAACAATTTGTGTTGTTAACGCCTGTTTAAAATCAATTAACTGTATATACAGGTGCACAAAACCGCTCTCCATTCCCACTTTAACCGCAGTTTATAAAGTTTCCACTGGAAAGTTTATTCGGATAAACTGAGGCAGCAAATAAACCAACTTGCCTCTGTAATTACAGCCGAAAACTACACATTGTGGTCCCGAATCTACTGCATTATATTTGATTTGTTTGTTGAATTAATAATAACATGCGTCACAATCACTTTCTTTAAATTAAAATACACGATAATTATTCTACTGGGCACTCCTTTAAATATTCCTGTTTTAAACCACCGCAATACGCTCTCATTTTTTATAATTTGATTTCACTAATATGGTTACATACGCTCTATATATCGCCCAATAACATTATAAAAGGAAAGTGCTTTATGCTAGATGGTCAAATATTATTTCCACTGATATTCTCCCGTTACCCGGATTTAAATTCTCCAGATTTTGCGATTAGGTCTCCGATGAAAGACAGATTATAAAGTAGCTGTTAATTCGCCAGAGGAATTATGGCGAATGGTAAAGCTGACTGCCAATTACATCTACATTTATTTCGAAACGATGTTCAACAATTTTTAAAATTTTAATTCCTTAGTTTTGTTCTAGAAAATGAACATTTTTGTTTTATTGTATTAAACGTAAGTTGGGTGGTGGCTCTTTAAGGTTTTCACATACATTTGAGTCGAATTCCGAAAACCGTTAGGTCCAATACTACTACTTTTCAATAGTTTCAAAGTTAAAATAAAAAAGTCGAATATTTAGCTAAAAAAAGATGCTGATTATGAACCTTCGAACAGAATTCAAATATGGAGTAGAGTATAGTAGAAAACTGGTCATGCAGATGTCGATTTGTCATGAAATTAATTGTTTACAGTGCATAATGGAACAAGTGTGGTAAACGGAATTTGAGTCACGAATTTACTAAATTAATAAACAAGTGATTTAAAAAGCTTACCAAACGTGTTGCATACTGTACGTTTTCTACAATCATTAGTTTTAGGTACATTTTTGAAAACAACAGGAATACAGTCACTGACCGTCAGAATTGATAAACGCCAAAATTGAAGTTCCCAAGCTCGCAGCTGTAGGAACTGACATGACACAATAACACTTTTCGCACGCTAGATCGCTGTATAATTGGATAGAGAAGTAGAAAAAGAAACCCTAAAGCATAGGAACCTTTTTTGGAATATCAAACGCAGTACAATTTGTAGAAATTTTTCAATACTTTTATAAAAACAGTGCATCACTCTCTAACAAATGCATAGAACATAAGTTATTTCTACAGCTCCAACGATTTTTAATACATAACTTAGAAACATTTTCATTTCGAGGAAACATTATTGTCTGTTGGCTGGTCTGCAGCAGTCTGCGTATGTAGGTTGGCCGGCACAAAAACTCGCAATCAGCGTTGGGAAACTTTATTTGGTTTACAATGAAACGGGTTGAGATAATTCCTTAACAACAGACAATAAGTTAAAAAGACGTTAAGTGGCATTTGCCACACAAAAAATATCCGACCTACCTTAATAAAAGATCAGGCACTACGGCAATAAGACAACAACTGAAAAAAACGCCTAGTGGCATTTGCCACACAAAAAATATCCGACCTACCTTAATAAAAGACCCGACACTACGGCAATAAGTCAATAAGTTTAAAAAACGCTAAGTGGCATTTGCCACACAAAAAATATCCGACCTACCTTAATAAAAGATCAGGCACTACGGCAATAAGACAACAACTGAAAAAAACGCCTAGTGGCATTTGCCACACAAAAAATATCCGACCTACCTTAATAAAAGACCAGGTACTACGGCCATATAACAGGCCACAGGCTCTCCCGATATGAAAAATATCTCAAATTACAAAAGATCTAGAAAAATAAGAACAATTCGGTGATATGCCGGCCATAACTATGTCCTTGTCCGGCGTTACCGGCTGCAGCTCGATAATACAATCGTTTAATCGTGGGGCGCCCTCTATCAAATTGTAATTCAACTCGCAGTAGCAAATAGAAATATAGAAAAAGCTACCCGTTATAACTTGTTTCGCTACAGGTCCGACCTGCGTCTTTGCAAATCATTGCGGGTTGTATCAATTTTCGGGTAATATATGATCCAAGAAAAAAACGACCGCCGCTATAAAACTAGCACATCCCCCACATATCTAATAAAAAGAGTTTGCCGTTGCTGGACCATTCCCGATTATCTTTATTTATTGGTGTAAAAATTCGTTGTCGAAACGCCAGTATTCGTAAATTCTATTACGACGATATCGACAAAAGCCAGAAAATGTCGCTATCGATTTAAACATTCCTACTACTTGTCACCTCGCCCGATGATTTACTATGGTTTATTTATTGAAAGGCAATCGTGTCGGGCCAGTTGACGTTTCCGTTTTGGCAGCTGAAAGTCCACCGTTGTGTATTGTACAGTTGTTATAAAAATAGTCCTTAGGGTTGCAGAGGCGGTGAGCGAATCTAATACACTCCGTAATTTGGTTTCGTTTACAAACCAGGGCAGCATATTGGTTTGGCTATCGTTATCGTATTTTTGCCTGTTTTGTGTTTCGTATTCGTATTTTTTTCGAAATTTACGTGATATATATGCGGCAGTGCGTAAAACTGATTCTTTTTCCCATCAAAAAATAAAAAGTCTGTCTGAGAGCAAAAGTTCAAGACAATTCAAATTGAAGCATAGGTGTGCCTTTCCAATATCTACTTCAGGTCAACAATTTTCAAGACATCAAGCATACTAATCTGTCTAGCGCTCATTATAGACGCATATTAATTTCATTAAAAACCATACATTTTCTTTGACATCCCGAAATAAGGGTTTCTATGTCGGTTAAAATGGGCACACATATTTGCAACTTTTTCTTCTAAATCTCGTTTGTGGAGCTTTTTTCAATTTCATGTTTACAAAAAGGTCATTCTTATATTAAGAAAGATTAAGTATTCAAGTTTAATTAATAAAATATTGTCATGAGATATCACAAGTATGACGCAATGAACTAAAAAGAATAAACAGTACAAATAATAGAGCATAGACGCAATGATCTAAAAATAATAAAAAAATGAAATTTGGAGAACAAAAAGGAAACAAATTATTAATACAGAATTAATAAAATTTGTTCAACTTACTTTAATTTTGAGTCTGTCTGATTGCAAATTATCCAGTTGATTCAAAGCAACACTCTATTGCTTCTTTTTGTCGTTTTCCTGTTGATTTGTGGGAGTGTTTTTCAAAGCACAGTGTATTACAAAAGTACGAAATAAAAAAATTAAAAAATCATATTCCTGTGGATATGCTGGGAATTTAAGCACGGAAATATTGTAAGGCAACTCCCAAAAATCATATCCAATGTTATATACAGAAAATAACCGTTTTTCCCCTCGCATCATCTCAAAAAATAAATTAATTTAATTACTATTTCGCAATCTCCAAAAAATCTGACTTAAAGAGCCACTTAAAAGAGCGTTTTAATTTGGTGTATTGCTCAACCATCTTGAAGTCATCGGAAAATTATAAAACTACCCCAATAATGAAATATCTAAAAATTCGTTATATTTCGCAGACATTCAATCAGGCCATTGAAGAGCCACTTAGTAGAGATTCAAAGTGATATTAATCGACGACCATAAAACCGTCGCTAAGATAAAAAAAACTACCGACAATCATAAAATGCCCTAAAATTCGTTTTATTTACTTCGGAATCTGAAAAAATTCTGATGTTGTACCAGATATTGAAATAGAGTATTGAAGGGCCACTTAGGAGAGCTTCAAAATGATGTATAACTCAACAACCTTGAAACCGTCGGGAAGATATAAAACTACCCCTAATAATGAAAAACCCCAAAGTTAGTTATATTTATTTCGCAATCTCGAAAACATCTGACGAAGTATTGCTCGACCACCGCGAAGATATAATACTCCCCAATAATGAGAAACCTTTAAATTCGTCCAATTTATTTCGGAATCACAAAAAAAAACTGATGTTTCAGGTCTTCAATTTGACCATGAAAGAGCCACTTAGGAGCGCTTCAAAATGATGTATTGCTCAACCACCTCGAAACCGTCGGGAAGATAAAAAACTACCCCCAATAATAATAATAATAATAGCACTTTATTTCCAACAGGTAACATGACTCAATTACAGGAAATATTAAATATAAATCATCCAATATATATACTACGGGACTTAGAAACTAATCTTAAATATACTAATCTTATAACTAAAAAAAATGAAGAAGGATAGAATGAGAAAGAGAAAGAAAAGGATAAGACTTATCGGTACGCATAACCCGACGCCATTCGAAGTTGCTGAAGTATGGCCTGGAGACCATCATAATATAAATCGCAGTACGATGATAGTTTGTTGAAGGTAGCACACATATTGTAAATAGGGTTTTGAAAATGGATATTGGACCTGGGTAACTGCGGTAAGAAAGTTGATTGATGTCTCCCTTCCAGCCGCGGCACATGAAAACGTAATTGTTCCAGAAGGAACGGACAATCGACTCCGTAATGAACTAACTTATAGAGAAATGAAACAGATTGCAAGTCTCTGCGCAAGCTCAGGGCAGTATAGCGAACCTTCTTAGTAGAAGATCGTGATCAACTCCCCTCTCAGGATAGGAACCGTCCTCCCTGAACATTAGATACTTTAGTAACCTTCTCTGCACACTCTCAATGGACTGAGTGTGGCAGTTATAAATTGGTGACCATATCAGCGAGCCATAGTTAAGCTTGGACCTAACGTAACAGTTAAATAGTAATAACAATAACAAAACGAATCCTGAAATTTGCATTGCACTGGAAACCGTTTTAGTAATGTAAGGTACAAAAGAGAACGACTGGTCAAATAAAATCCCCAGATCCTTCACAGTAGCAAGTCTAGTCAGAACAGTACCATCCATATTGTAATTAAAGACTATAGGAGTTTTTGTGCGGTGGTAAGAAACCACATTACACTTGCTGATGTTAAATTGCAGTTTATTTTTAGTACACCACTGACTGACAATATTGATGTTGTCCTGGAGAGTCATGCAGTCCATGCCAGTTTCAATACTCTCGTATAGCTTTAGGTCATCCGAATAGGCAAGCTTGTTGCAGATGATCGAAGGTACGAGATCATCTATAAATATATTGAAAAGCAGAGGTCCAGAAGTTGGTTGGAACAAAAGGAACTGATCTAAACCCCTCAATCTCAACAAACTGTCGACGATTCACCAAATATGACCTCAATACTGTAATCAGCGAATCAGAGAGACCAAATTTATGAGATACTTTTTCAATCAGTAAGTGATGATCTATCTGGTCAAATGCTTTGTGGAAGTCAGTGTATATAACGTCAACTTGACCTTGCTTGTTTAGAGAGCCACAGACATACGAAGATAGGGAGCATAAGTTAGTGATACATGATCTTTTCGCATAAAAACCATGTTGTTGCGTAGATAGTTTATTTCTAATTTGAGCAAAGATAAATTTATTTAATATAATCTCGAATATTTTAGAAAAATTGCACAAGATCGAAATAGGCTGGTAGTCTTCAACAACAGAGGGATCACCTCTTTTGAGAATAGGAGAAACTTTGACATATTTTCAAGGCTCTGGATGAACACCCGTCTCAAGTATCAGGTTAAAAACGTGACATAAAGGAGCACACAGTGCGTCTCTCACGATAAAACTTGGTATGCCATCAGGACCAGCGGTAATTTTGTTCTTGAGTGCTATTCTTGCTGACAAGACATCCTGGATAGTAAGCTTAGACATATTCACTAGTTCCGGATTAGAGGACACGCTTGAAGATGAACATGGATCTGGCTGGGATATGGTGTAAACGCTACCAAAGTACTTAGCAAAAGCTGCAACAACCATATTAGGCCCTTGGCATGGCTGACTAGAATAGGACATCGACGCTGGGATTCGCGAATCTGCCTTCTTCCGCTGAATAAATGACCAGAAATTGGTATGACTATCATATAAACTTAACTCAGCACGACGAAGAAAATCAGTATAGGCAATGCGTGACTGGGACTTATTTGACTTGCGTCATATCTGCCAAAATAATAAGCACATTTGTGTTGCTTGAAATTGCGGAAAGCTTTCTTCTTCTCAAATATAGTTGCGATCATTTCTTTAGTGAACCATGATAGAAATCGCCTTCGTCTCGGTTTTTTTTGGTGGGCGTGCAAATGGCAAAAATATTGTTTAGCATGTCGTAAAAAAATGTTAGAGCACTGTCGACATCCGAGAACTCCATAACACTATTCCAATCTGCATGCTGCATCAGTTCATACATATGAGGATAGTTGGCCTTCCTAAAATTAAATTCGGTTTGATCGTTCCTATTGATTGGAAAATTAGAGACCTGGGGAAAAGAGACTTGGAGAGAAACTATTAACGAGGGATGGCGTGGATCCTCGTTGATAAGTGGTACTGCGTTTCTCACTATCGCAACGTCGAAATTGGCAAAAACGAGATCTAACCAACGGTGATTCAGGTTAGTTACAAAGTTATGCTGTTTAAGATTCGATATGGCGCTGAGGTTGAGTAGGGATCTATTTCGGACATTGATAGGAGCTGATACAGTGAAAGAAGGAATATTGAAGTCACCCAATAGCGAGACAGGTCCGCCAAACAACAAGTCCTGCGACGACAAAGATTCAAAAAAGTTCTTAACTTCGAAGTTGACAGCAGTGGGAGGAATCTATACTAAAAATACATAAAATACAAAGTAATCTAAAGAGATCTTACAGCGTAAAAAGTCTATGCTTGGAGCACTTTTGTTGATGCCGGAGGTATCCAGAAGTGCGGACTCAAAACTGTCACGAACACCGAGCATGACACCACCGCCTCTGAAGACTCCGGCTAGATCTTGCCTTCTGTCTGAGCGGTAGACCAGATAAGAATCAGAAAAGAGTTCAGTGTCCCGAAAATCTGGTTGAAGCCAGGATTCAGTAACAGCAACGATATCATACCCTGAGGAAGTTAAGCCACTGTAAAAGACATGGGTCCTAGTTCTGAGACCCCGGACGTTCTGGGACATGCAGGTCACTTCTTTGGCTGGGGTGGCGGTAGAGCTGGGTTTTTTGTAGCGATAGTGGGAACACCATGGATGTATTTTAGAATCAGATTGTTTTCACCATTCGAGCGACGATGTTGCAGTTCTTCTTTAATATCCCGAATATGCTTACGTTGCGCCGGAGAAAGATCTGCCTCGACGTAAATTTGGTGATTCTCAGCGAGTGTTCTCCTACTCTTCAACACAAGTGACACGTCGCTGGGTTTAGACAGCGTCACTTTACCTGGCTTGTAGCCATTACAGTTTGGTTTACCGACGGAAACAACGTTGGTGACTTCAATCTGCGTAGACCCACTGCTGGAGAGCAGTGAAGAGATTTGAAGTGATTCAGGAATGCTCTCGTCTCGGCGAAGATTAAAAATCATCAAACTGTTAATGCGTGCCTGTCTCTGCAGCACTTCTTGCAGAATGCCGTTTTCATGACTTTGTTCGGCGGCTGTAGTGCTGTCACTGCGATTGTTATTAGCAATTTGATTCCTTAATTCTGCAATCTCAGATCTAAGATCAGCATTAATTTTGATTTGATCTTCGTATCTCGCCAGCAGGTTGACATACTGAGCCTCGATGACTATTAATTTCTCCATTATGTCGTTCAAAGATACTTGGTTATGGGTTATTGCTGGGTTGGAGACATCACCACCAGAGATATCTTGGAGCAACGCAGCACCCGGTCCAATTGAGCGCCGAGGGTTGCTATTCGAGGTTTGCTTGCTCCCTGACTGAGACTGTGCAGTATCTAAGCAGGGATTGCATGCCCAAGTTGTTTCTTTGGTTTTATTCCACATAGTTGCCTGCTTGTTAAACTCATGATTAGTGAGACCCGAACAACCCTTGTGGAACCACGGCAGACAGGCACTACATGATATTAAAGCTGCTTGTTGATATTCGGCGCCATCCGTGCAGTCCGTCCGCGGCCAAACTCACTCTTAGAAAAAAATATATAAACACGACTAAGCCTGACCACGCGGAACGCAACTAAAACCCTACAAATACTATTGTGTGAGCACTGTTTTTGATCGATTATTTGTTTCACGTCTGCCGAAGAACCAGTAATGATGGCTGGTATGTTTTTAGCGCATTTAAAATGTGTTAGAACTACGGAAACTGGTGTAATTATCAGGACACAAATTCGGCGACGGCGACAGACAGCACTATGAGAATAATAACGAGAAACCCTAAAATCCGTTTTATTTATTTCGGAATCTCAAAAAATTCTGACGTCCCAGATATTCAATTAGACCTTTGAAGATCCACCCTGAGACCGTCGGGAAAGTATAAAAACTACCCCCAATAATGAAATGCCCTAAAATTTGTTGGCTCTTCAATGGTCAAATATAACGAATTTTTGGATATTTCATTATTGGGGGTCGCTTAATGTCTTGATGATGGTTTCAAGGTGCTCTAAGCGGCTTTTTAATGGTCTAATTGGGACGTCAGATTTTTTTGAGATTGCCAAATAGTTATAGTAATATAATATTAGCAAATCCGAATCCAAATCCAAATCTAACTTCAGCCACATGTTGAGTTTGATTTTTTTTTATTATTTACTGTCAATGTTCAAAGCAATTTGTGTCATGAAGGGGCTAAAAAATTAACTTCGTACTTTATACACTCTTGTGACTGAATCCCATCTACGATAACGTACCTACAAAAGGAAGCGATAGATGTCGTCGGACGTCCGCGTTAATTTTATTGGAGAAATGAAAATATAAAAGAAAAAATCTTGGCGTTTAGTGCATCACTTCGAGCAAATCTATATTTAAAGGGCCTTTTCAAAGAAATTAAAAATTTCCGTCAAAGGAAAGCATTTTGCATACTCTGCAAAAGGCGTTCAAGAAAATGGTGGAAATGCATTAAAACGAAGCCGTTAAAACGTTAATGCGTCGTAATGCCGCGGAATTTCGCTTTTGCGAAATAATAGTGTCACGCGAAAGACGACTCATTTGACGGAACAAAATAAAGCGCGACAGGGATAATTCAATTCGCGTTTTGAGACAATTTCGCTATCGTAAACGGCGAAGAGACGAGCCGACGACGCCACTGATCCCGATAACTTTTAAAGTAATAACCTTCCTGCGGAAAATATCCCGAAACGCTACACAGACAATCCCACATTCGACCCACAACATAATTTGACATCAACCTTGGAAGCTCATTTCGGCATATCAAAATAGATTAGAAAATTACTCGGAGCAGTCTAAAATTTGCTCGGGCAGGTTTTCTAGCTTACGGAAATTATTCAAATTTCATGTAACTGTTAAAAGAACATTTTTAGATTACTATTTGTGTCTTCGACGAAATAATATTTCAATTTACTCTTTATCAATTGGTCAATTTTACCTGTTTGTCGCATTTCAATCGATTTTCAGATTCAGTTTTCCATAACTCAAAAAAATCAGACTTCTACTTCTCCCTGAGTATTTTTGCCTTTCCTTAAGTCCCTTTCGTTCAATTACAAATGATAATTTAAGTGCATTCTTATTAAAAACACGTTTTACTCGGCCAATTCGATTCGCAGTATATCACAACAAGTTGGTGGATCCGCAACTCACGATTACATTTTTATGAATCTCCCTTAATCAGTTTGTCATGTGATCAATTAATTTCTTCATATCTAATTTGCATTTACTCTTCATTGCAATTTCTGTGCCATACAGTAATGACAGATATACAGCAATCGCGCCTCAAAGAGCTTATTAACAGCGTAAACCTACCTCACACATTTACCTTATAATCCAAGTGATAAATTAGTCTGAAAGCTCTACATAGAATGAGAAAACTGGTGAATTGGATGACCCCGCAACAAAATATCGTAGGTAGAATGACTGTCAGAGTTATGTATTTTTAGTGAGTCAATTAACCTAAAATCTCCAAAATAAAAATCACTCATTGAGAGAGACTGGCATATGTATGAAAAAAAAAGGTAGATTATTGCCACGAATCTGCAACCTCTTGATATGTAACAATTGGTTCAACTTTAAAATTACAATAAATTAGAAAGAATATCGCATCTAGCACGGAAACTTTTGTAACGTCATTTTCATTTCCAGAAAATTAGATTGCTTGTTGAGAGAAAACATTTTCTGTATGATACAGGTGCGATATGGAACATTCATTCATGCTTAAAGATAAATGAGATTTTCCATTTTCTTATATGAAAAAGGGCTGGTCTTACTGTATCCGATGCAAGATTTAACGACGCACCCGCTATATTATTAATGTTATGTTATATATTATATCAGATTCTGAAGTTGACACCCCATATACAACTTGAAGGAGGCGAGGGGGACATATACAATAATGCTATAGCACCAGAGAGGCAAGGAGACTAAACAAATGCTCGGAATCGGCCTTTAAATACTCAAGTCATCATGGCTTGAAATGAAATCCGAATAAGTCTGCATTAATATATCAATAGCACTCTTTGAAGCACTGGTTTTGAGTCACTCTGAATTACTTTAATTTTGTCTAAATATAAATGACAAAAAATACAGAATTCCTGTGTTCAATTTATTTATAATCTTAAACGAAGAAATCATATAAGTCATAAACTTCACGATTTAGAATGGTTAAATATATCGAGCCGAGAAGAATTACATTTTTCTTGTTTTCTTGACAAAGTAATTAATACTGGATGGCCCTCATATTTGTTGGAAAAAATGACTTGCAGAAATCGCATTCACTTCCGTGGAACACGCTTCAATCATCAATATGAAATACCTAAAATGAAGACGTCCATAACTAAAAGCTGTTTCTCATGCGCATCTGTTAGACTACTTCATAAATATCTTCAGATTAGCCAATCACAGAATGTCTTTCATTGCGTTTTTAAATTTCATTTAAAAAAATATATCCTACTGGAAACTACCTAGATTGTTAATCCGTCCTCTTTATTTATTTTTTATATTGTTTTGCTTTTTTTATTTGTTGCTTGATTCATACCTTTGTATGTAAAATTGGTATACTAAATTAACTTTGCATTGTCTTGGTCCATACTCGGTTAAGTCAACAGCTCAGCTGTCATAGGTTTTTGCTTAGTTGAATGGTCTTATAAAATAATGCTTTTTTTTAAAATACACGCAGCATATTTTGAAAGTTATACAAATTTCAATTTGTTCTTTAAACTTGCCTTCTAAACGTTGTTTTAGTTAAAATGTATTATACTTTCTTCATAAAAATACAAGATTGAGTAGATGGAATAAAATAAAAGTGATTGAATTTGAAACTTGATTCAATTGATTGACTTGATTCAACTCGTGTTTGAACCCTAAAATTCTTCTCACTACAATGGACGCCGCACAGTGGGCCAGAATGGCCCAAAAAGAAAAATTAATTAAAGGCTGTTATTTGTCGGAAATCACGTGGTATAGCAAGAAAAGGCCAAACTAAGTTCGTGTAAAATGTGTGAAATACCTTAATGCCTCATTGAATTTATGAGGCACTTATTTAGAAAATAGAAGATACGGTACCTAAAATTCATTCTGCTATAAATATTTGCACCAGAAATTATAGTACCCGCCTTTGGATGAGTAAATAATGTAGAAAAATATCACCTGGTATTATTTTTTCTGAGATAATTGCAAATCTGTAGTTTTTCTGGCAACCGAGTTTAAAAAATATATATTTCAAAATAAAACTATACAGTATCAACATTGATTTAATAATAATAAGAATAACAATAATATAAAAAGTTTAATTTTAAATTAAAGTTTAATCAGAGCCTCTATTTTCGTCTGATTCCCTCAGAATTTTAATAATTTCTTTTTATTTTAATTTAAAGCTTCGGGACTAAATCTGTTTTTATTTAAAGCTTTGGTTTTGCGTAAATTTGCATTTTTGGATCAGACGAAAGTAAAGCAAATTTGTTGCAAGCCTGCTGCATTTTTTGGCATTGTGTTGCCTGTATCGTCGCTACTCTTTATTGCGAACCTCTTCGGATAGTTGTCCGACTGGCACTGGGCGATTTTTCTTTATGGGTAGTTTCTACCATTTTGTACCAAGGATACAGGAAAAATCATCATGTCTAATACTAAATCCACTAGCTAAAACTTGATAAAATAACATAAAAACTGAAAATGAATTCTTCATTTAATTTGCTAATGCACGCGCAATGTTTCCATCATTTGTGGTACCTGTGCCTTGCCTTGTCTTGTATACAATGATCCCCAAAGGACATCGAAATTCATTCTGAATTCTTGATTTTTTTTCTTTAACGACTAACATATCCGTGCCACGTGCTTGCCGTTTTCGCAATTGTATCCTATAAGTAATTTTTAGAAAACATTCTAAGCACCTAATCCACGCATGAATTGAGGAAATGCCATACCAGGTATTCCTCATTTATCGGCCTCATCAAAATATGTTCTATTTGGTTCAAAATTGTATTTTCAAATTTCACTTGAGTAGCAAGGACTAAATATATACAAACATGGAGAAATCGGTAAATCAAAAACTCGCCATGAAACTGGGATGAGACGAATAAACAAACCAACAATGTTACTATTACATAGGTTCCTTAATATATTTTCATAAAATAGGGAGGCTGAGAGAAGATTTTCGAGACAATTCATATAAAAAAAACTGTGATACCGTATTGCTCAATTATTGAGATATTTCTAAGTAAAATTAAAAAATTTGGTAGATAATAGAAGAAGGAGACAGCTGCAATTAAATAACTGTCGCCTGGAATTCAAAAAACAAAATTAAGATGTCCGTGTTAATATAAGTAGCCTAAACTTAATTTTGTTAAGTTCATCTACTGGAAAAAGATATTTACTTATCGTGGCCACAAAACAGGAAGCAGAACAGTTTTTTAAATATTTCTGCAAGAAAGCGGAAGCGTAACATGATTGCACATATTCGGACGCTGTTTACGGTTGGCATGAAGATGTTTACCCCTCAATTTAACTGTTTTAGATGATTCAAAGCCTGCTTGTTTAATGCTGCGGAAAATATCTTGGAAAAAACGAAAAGTAAAATGTGGAATTTTTCAAACGTTTTGGGTCATTCTCGCAAACCGTGCGCCGTAATTGTCCTTCCATAAAGTTTGCTCATGTTGATAAAATCTCAATCTAAATTCCCTTTGGCAAATGGGGAATCAACGCAATGTTTGACCACTTTTAATCAATCAGAAGATCGTCTCAAACGCCGAGCTGAATCCGGAAACCTCATGCAATCGTTACGACGCTGTCCTGTTGCTGTCACGTTGTGGCTTAGAAACGGGGGTGATGAAAGCCGCAATCGACGTGTGGACGCCAATGGCAGCCCTAATTAATTAGTTCAGGAACTGCGTTTTGATATAATAGTGATATAGTACATCAACTGAATGTGGTTCGTCTGCTCTATTTTTGTTATTCCGAATTTTCAAAATGTGATATCAGCTTTAAGCGGCCTAATTAATTTGGTAGAGGAAAAATAGATTTTGCAACTTTTGATCAAAATTTTTTAAAATAGAAGACGATATGCACTGCCAACAGCTCGTCAAGATACGATCTTGGATTTCCGTTGAAATATTAAAACACATTGACTTGAGAACGATTTAAATGCAAATAAATGACTTTTGGTAATTCTGCGTCTATATGCAGTTCGACTGCAGTTATATTTTATAACACGTGCGCAGAGTGAAAATACGGATAGCAGTAAACTTTCATCCTCCAGTTTTAGCTTTTATGTGGAGAATAAATGCATTTTCGATCGTCTTTCAGATATTTCGAAGGTAACGGCCGTATTTGTTGTTATCAGTGTCGGGGTTTCCATTTCTATTCGCCGTATTTTACACTTATTTAAATATATTGCCGTTTAGAATGGCAAAATTTAAGTTGATTCCGACCACGGACGACGAGTTTGTTATTGACGTTCATGACAAACTGTATTTTATATCTCACTATGTGTCTAGATTCTTAATGGTATGCGTATGTTTGGTGACAGAATTAAGAAGGATAAGAGAAACTAGTCTGTTCTGGTCTAAAATATTCAACTGAAATCGAGTCTACAGCTTTCCGCTATACAACACTGTGCACGATTATAAAGGAAATGTTACATATTTTGTTAAAGCATGTGCATTGAACAATATCTATTTCTAATTGTTATAGATTTTAAAAGAACTGATACAGACAAATAGGAAAAAAAAATGATTAAAACTCTTTCTAGGCTTGAACTCTGGCATACACTAACTTAAAAAAAGAAACTCAACTCCAAGCACTACTTAACAAACTAAGGATGACACTGCCTCGTTTTAACTATTTCTAACTATTTGAATTAAAGCAGTAAGTGTAACCAGCTCAAAGTAATATCTCCAATACACGCTTCATATCATAAAATAACAATTTTTGTGTGTTATACCATTGACTCTTAATATACCTGTAAAATTAGATGAGCTTGCGTGTTTTGGTTTATAATAAAAAAAAGCAGCTGCTGGCGGTTACAAATTTCGAAGAGTTTATCCTAAAAAAAAATTGGTTTGCAGAATCAAACCAGTACATATGAATACATACTCATATCTGTCATATTTATTTAATAAATAAATTACCTTCACTACTAATTCTTTGAAAACACCAACTTAAAATTTTAGAACTTGCAATGTCATTAAAATACTGTATATATATCAGCAAGCTTTTTTCAAGTTTAAATTTATGACTTTTTATTGAAGCATTTAAATAAGGTAAATCTAGCGGCAATTGGATGTTTCATTTATTTAAGTTAATTATTTGTTACATTAGTTTTAGTTCAATTTTATATATTCATTCAATACATGGTACATGCGTCAATATTTGCTGCAAACAGTTTTTAAACCAAATTGGCGTAATTTTTGTCTTTGTGATGTGATATCAGTCACTCGACATATTGCTAAAATCATGTCAAGTATCGTCAGCTTTATCTGTCAAAGCATACAGAAAAATGGACAAAATTGTAATTTTGGGTCGCTTTTGTTTACAATTCAATCAAGCTGCCTGCAACGAGTTTCGCAGAATATTGTTTCGATGATCATTTTTTTGAGTCTGCTTATTGAACGATAATTGCAAATTATCCGGAAATATGTATTTCGTTTTTGCGAACTATTTCGTACAATTTAGACGACATCAATTTCCAATTCGATGAATTACGATGGGGAATTTTTTTATTTATCGTTCGTGATAACTGCCAGCCAACAGTGAAAATTAAAATTGTTCATTAAAGCCGATAAATGTATACCTTAACCTACCAAAACTTGTAATTAAAATCGTAAAAGTAATAATGTAAGTTTTTAAATGATTTGTTTAAATCTATACTGTCCTCGAATGTTTATTAAAAACATAATTTGGGTTTCAATATCGGTGATGTTGATATATATGGAGAAAATATGCTTCATAAAAACCAAAACTGGAAATATAGAGTGAATTTACTGTTGAATTCTATTTTTTTGTTGAATTCTTTTGTCCGATTTCTTCCCATGCATAGGTACATCCATTCCCCTCTTTACATTTTCTAGTCAATTTGCCTTTTCCCTATACGGATCCTTATTCCACATCATTCAATTAATAAGCGTGCTTTGGCATTTTTAACATATCATTATCATAGGTTTATATTATAAGTGTGCTTTATTTGACACAAAATCAAAGCAAAAAAAATTAGAATTTTGGACAATTTGACTACATCACACATTTTATTAGTAGATGTTTTTCAAAACAAAAAAAATCAAAATATTCAGTATCTGTTATGTGTTAGATCAAAATCGACCTACAAATCAACAAATGCACACTCAACTAAATTAAAATTTCGGTATATCTTACATACAAGACAATACAAGCGTCATAAACTAGTTTGGGTCTCAACAAATAAAACAGTCCTGATGCCAGATGCGTTAACGATCAGTTTTTATTTGAAAAGCAAATTATATTTAATAACATCTATACCTGTAGTTCTCATTCCAATTAGTATGTACAGTTTCTTCACCTTTTTATTTTTCTTTTTCATATCTTTTTTGTTTTTAGATATTAGAATTAGATAAAATTATTTTTTTAAGCTTCTTTTTTTATTATTCCTTCTGCACATTGTTATATTAAATTTGAATGAATAAACTTTATTATTTTAATTATTATTATTTTTTATGAATCAAGCAAAAAACGGGGGGTCCTCGGATACACCAAAATTATAATTGTAAAAAACCCACAAAATAAACTCTCCCTGAATACGTGACTATTGTTTATTTTGTCTAGTCTTGGTTGAGTATTTTCCGAACTGACTGACAGCAGCCGGATTATTCGATCCACCTGTGACATCGACGTTGCGATCTTTTTCTGGCTTTCCTTTGTACAAGGCAGTCAATATGCTTTTGCGTTATTATTTTGGAAACTTTTTATCTTCTTTTGCGCAAACGTCATTCGCAATGAAACAATAAACTTCAAAATTGAATTACAAACTAATATCTCAGCTGCAGCAGCTGAACATAAGCTCCCGGCTAAGCTTGCATCAAACTCGAGATTGCGGTGTCATAACTTTCATTATTCAGAATTGTGTATCAGGTGAAACAACCATCGGAGTGAGCCCGGGTTTATGCAATAAGATGTTTAGGAAGTTTAGCGTTTAAGCTTCTTAACTTCGCGAAGCCGGGTTCCTATCACGCATGGAGTAACTAACACGTTCGAAACAACCCGGGCGAGAGCTATTACAGAAAACGGGGGTTAATAATTTTCCTGTCTATAGTCGGATAAATTAAAGTTATGTGTTGTGCGCCGTACATTTCAGTGAAAAATACAGCTCCGTTTGCAGTTTTGGATTTTATGTTGGGGATATAAATCCGCGGCAGGGGTCGTTAGTGTTGAGGATTCGTTAGGTTCCGATTTCCGAACGCCCCAAATTAAATTAATCTCATTTAACCCTCTTAAATCTATATCCTCGGTTTAATTCGGAAAATGCAAAATTTATGCTACCGACATGCTATGCGCAGCGTGCCTCCTCCTTTCAAAAATTCGTTGTGGATATTAAAGCCATTAATATGAAAACTGTTAAGCTATATATATATATATATATATATATATATATATATATATATATATATATATATATATATATATATATATATATATATATATATATATATATATATATATATATATATATATATATATATATATATATATATATATATATATATATATATATATATATATATATATATATATATATATATATATATATATATAGCTTAACAGTTTTCATATTAATGGCTTTAATATCCACAACGAATTTTTGAAAGGAGGAGGCACGCTGCGCATATATATATATATATATATATATATATATATATATATATATATATATATATATATATATATATATATATATATATATATATATATATATATATATATATATATATATATATATACGGTGGAGACGGAGACAGATCGTTCAGTCCCTTTCCTTGACACAAAGGTCATTCGCACTAGTGAAAATTTAGTTATTCTTGATTGGCATAGAAAAGTTACTAGTTCCGGTAGATACATTCCCTTCACATCGTATCACCCTAAAAAACAAAAGATCAATATGATTGTAGCATTGACTGATCGCATTAAAAAAATTTGTCACCATAGTCTGTTAAATAAAAACTTAATGTTATTAAGGAACCTACTAATTAATAATAAATACCCACCATCGTTAATAAATAAAATTCTCTCCTGTAATAGTGCCACTGCAGACCTGCCTAATGCTTTACAACCACAGCTTAATGTTAATAATGAGTTGCCTAGTTTTGGCAAACTACAGTATATAGATAGATTGTCCCCGGCTCTGATTAGGATCTTTAAAGATACTAATATAAAAATTGCCAATATAAAAATTGCCAAATCTTTCTATTCCAATCTTAAAGACATTACCCCATCGTTACATAAATCAGACGTTGTATATTGCATTAAATGCTCTTGCAATTTAATTTACATTGGTCATACTTCACAGAAGTTAAAAAAACGGCTAACACTTCATAAAAGTGATTGTAAGTTAAAACCAAATATTACTAGTTTAAGTGCTCATGTCAATGATACCGGACATAGTGTCATGTACGATGAAGCGGTAGTATTAAAGAGTGAAAAGAACCTCTTCAAACGTAAGTTTTTAGAGATGTGTTATATTAACTGTTGTAGTAATAGCCTCAACAGAAAGAAGAATGTTGAGGGTCTTAGTAGCATCTACACCTATCTTCTTAATCAGAGTCGTACTGCGAAGCATAAGCTACCTGAGTTTTTTGATACGGTCAGGTTGTAGTGGGTTGCTAAATTTGGTGTTTGGTGTTTTACATATGTTATGGTTGGCTGTACAGTTGGTATCATTGACTGGTTTCTTGGTTGTGGCTTTTTTAGGTTATTGCGAATTGTTAATAAGTTCCCGCACATTTAATTTTCCTTCTCGACAATATGGAGTGTCATTTGTAACAAATCGGCTGTTTTTTTTCATCTTTTAATATTTTATCAATCCGGATATTTTATTGACCTTAACGTTTTATGTTAGTGGGATTGTTTTGTAACGTTGTGGTGGATGTTAATATTTTTTTTATAGTTGTAAATTTCTCCCATTAATTTCATCCATCGAGTGTTATGTTGATAGTTAGAACGGGCGAAACACTTTATTTTATATACCAATGTCATCTCTCTATATGTAGAGGTTGAAAGAGGCGTGTTGTGTAAGTTTTTCACTATTTTTTTGTTAGATTGTTAACTCTGATGAAGTGTTTTTTTGTTCTCTATATGACTTAGTGTCCTGATGAAGCCTGTATCCATGGGCGAAAGCTAGATATTACAATAAATTGCCACTTTGCTTTGAGCTTCAACATCTTTTATTGCTCCCTTTACGGCGATCCATCGAAGTTGGGGTGATCCCAATAATTAACAGTTTGTTTGTGTATATGTATATATATATATATATATATATATATATATATATATATATATATATATATATATATATATATATATATATATATATATATATATATATATTTTAATATGCTATATATACCATATATAGTAACTTATGCAACAAGTCTTATAACCGACACTTTAGTCACTACCGGAGCGAATGTTTTATTAATATTTCTACGAGCGTTGCGAAAAAAAAAAGTTTTAATAATAATAATTTACTGAGTGGCGTGAATGCAGGGCCATCAGAACTGACAAACGCTAAAATACTTTCAGTATATTAGATATCCACCGAAATATTCTATTCGGTCGCTCCCAAACCTGTGACAGTATTTAGTGAAGCTGACATTTTAAAGTGATACCTTACTCATTCCTGATCAGTGCATATAATTGAATATTTTAGACTAATAAAAGTATCATATCTATTATGAATTGAGTTACAACTGGTTGGGGCACCGGCTCAAAGCCTTGTTGAAATTCTTAACCCACTGAAATGTTTACCGTGATTTATTTGGGGCGTTAGTTTCAATAAATAATAAGGAAGATGCCATCACTAGCATGCGGTGATCCCGTTATTTTTTGTGAATATTGAATGAATCTCGACGAATAGTATATTAAATAACCTCAAATCAGCAGGACTTTTCGTATTTTAATTTTTTGTAAGGTTCTGTAATACTTTATCAATTTAATTCTGTATCTCTATTTGAAAAATAGTTTAATCTATTTAAGCTATCTTATAGTTAGTAGCAATTAAAAATTTATACAGAAAAGTGAATTTTATTTATAGCAAGGAAAAACGGCGCCAAAATATAAATAGAAATATAATCAAAATTTTTTGGTGCATTGATAAAACCATTATTAAATTTTGAAAATCGAAAATTGCGCATATAAAGCGACAAAATGATAATTAAAATTATATTTCAGTTCGCCAAAGCAATTCCATCACCGTTTCAAATAATATTCACCCCATCCGTTTGTTGCAGGTGCCAAAACGTTGAAAAATGTGTCCGTGACAGTGCCAGGCGCGGTTAAAAAATTCGACACAGTAACTCTGCAGTGTAAATACGATCTCGAAGGGGAACCGTTATACACAGTGAAATGGTACAAAGGACAGCAGGAATTTTACAGATATATCCCCAAGGAACTGCCGAGCACACAAATCTTCCCGCTGCCTGGAATTGACGTGGATGTAAGTTAACAACCTATCTTCTTGTAGTTATGGAACTCGATAACGTGGCGGGTGAAAAATTTTCATTGTCAGAAGTGGGAACGACTTGACAAAATTATAGGGAAACGTTTAGCGCAATTATTGTTTAGTTTCTCTCAAGTTTTAATTTTAATTAAAACTAAAGTTATAAAAGGTTTTTATCCAGCGAGTTGGCAAAATTAACGTGGTATAGGTAATAATAATAATAATAATAATAGTAATAATAATAATAATATATAATAAGTAACAATTGCACAGTACCTCTGCCTGCCTGCCTAATGATGGAACATTAGTGTATTTCGCACCAAAAATTCAAATTTTATGTTGGAATTGCTGACATGGAAAGAAGAAGAAAAGGTTAGGAAAAGAGAATGATGGCGGCTAAGTTTAAAAATTTAAAAATGAGCACAAATCGCTTGTTAGGTTGTGTAGAAAACAAAAAGTGGAATGAACGAAAAAGATTATTTATTTCTCACTATAGAATAGTTTTAGTTAGTTTGTACTAGTAGATTCTAAAATCTTGTATATAATCAGTCTTTGTTGCCACAACAAATATTTTGAAAATTACTTTTAAGTCCGCGTTGTACTTTATTGCTCTTTAAGCAGTTTTTGAATTAAGAAACTTCCTATATTTTTCATCTAGTTACCCTATTTCTTTTCCTTTTCAATTTATACTACATTTTATACTATTTATACATTTACAATTTATACTATATTATACTCGATTCATGCATTATTTTAATGCCACATGTGTGTTTAATGAATAGGAGAGAAGATCTAGTTTAGAAGTTGTCTTCTCTGTTTTCAGTTTAACCCTATAGGAAGGGTATGTTAGTAAACATAATAGGAAAGAGTGTTTTCTTTTTGTACCTCTCATTTTGTTGCATGCGAGATCGGTTCTGCCATTGTTGTCATTTTTTAACTGTGAATGTTGGACAGAGAGGAAGATATATCATTGGATATGTCATATAAACAAAGGAATAAACACAATTTTAAAACGTTATGTTGTTTATTTAACTTTTCCGATTTATTATTAAGTTTATTTAAAGAAAAAGACTGTAATTGGAAGAAAAATCATCCAAGGATAGAGATTTAAGAGGATTAAATTTTTAAGATGGTATAAAAGCAAGAAAATGCAGGTCCTAACCTTCAATTTTGTTTTTTTTTGTACTGATGAGACATTGTAAAACAACACAACTGTAAAAAACCACTAAAGTCCATGTAAACTATAAGCAAAATTTCTGTGGGAAACTTAAATTATAAATGTCACTTTACTTACTGACTCTAGATTTTAATTGTAGCTTATAGCACGTGGTATATAAATTGTCTGATATATTGCATAACATTTTTGTGTGTATTAGTTTTTGGGTACATTTTTGCAAAACAACATGAATACGTTCGCTGACATGACCATCGGAATTGACAAGGTAATAATGTATTAAGTTATGTTGCCATTTAATAACTCAGTATAATGCAATGGGCGCAAAACGCGAACCGGTGAATCTGTAGAAAGCTGGTTGGTTATAATATTCTAGCCTTTATTAATTTCCAGCATACGTCCAATTAAGATACATTTACATTGAAGCTCCATAATTAGCGGTTAATAATTAGGTACTATTACGAGCTCTCGCATTGATATACTGAGTTCTTTCAAGCTGGAATGAGTTAGTTATATGGAATTGGTAATTTTTTTTTGTTTCAGCTAAGTAAAAGTACCTCTAACGAGGTTGTTCTACGTTCTGTTCAACCAGAGGTGACCGGCAGGTTTAAATGCGAAGTGTCCACAGACGCTCCAGTGTTCGACACTCAAATTGATTCCAGTTATATGTATGTCGTCGGTAAGTTCAAAATTTAGATATATATCTAGGAAAAAGTATGATACTGAAAATTCTTGTTAACTAAAGAGCAGCCACTGTATAGATTGACGTTAAATCTATACTTATACTCAATTGAATGTACTTTGCTTTATTTACCAGCAGTTTTATTTCGTATTGGTTTGTATGGTACCAAGCTTCTTTATATATTTTTTGTGTTTTTTCTGCTTCCTAAGCTTGTAAATTTTGATCACTACTGTTTCTCTGTAAAGGACGGAGCTCCGGGTCTTGTTATTTTTAAAATTTACTGTATTGCGCTTAGTTCGATATAAAGTTCTGTTGCAGGGCAACTATATTCGCATATCGCTAAAATATAATAAAACCAAACTCCCAAGTTGTACGTAAAATAAACTTTCACGGATATTTCTCGGTCGAGTTCGCCACCCGAACGTAACACCGAATATTTGAGGCGGTGGTTTTTGCTAACAAAGTTCCGAAGTGCAAATTCGCATTACACGAGTCCAATTTCCAATATCGCACAACCGCTGGCAATCAGCCCGCGCTAAGTAGGGTGAAAACTATCCGTATGCGAATGCGAATTTCTTCGTGAGCTCACGGGCATAACTAACTAGGCACCCAGTCGTTTAGTTATTGTTTTCGCAGTTACAGAAGCTAGTTGGACCGACGGCCATTTCGTCTTAGATTGTTGATGATATTAATTTATGTAGTGGCTATAGATATAGCTGAATTAATTGATTCATTTATTATTCAATAAAAATAAATTGTTGCAAAAAAAAGGATATTTCATGAAAACAGCTAGCTTTATACAGCCCAATTACTGATAACTAATAATTAGCAAATTGATACATTTGTATTTAAAATATAACGTTAGACACGTTACTTAGTTTTGGTTAGTTAGAGAACTTGTAAACAAGTTATTTCCTCTGTAATTTTGTATCATTTAATTAATAAACAATTAATGGATAAGCCTAGTTAAACCAAAATCCTTACAAGTGATGAGAAGCCAACAAAATCGTAATATAATTTTTTCAGTAGCGCTTTTATTTGCGTATTTGTTGACGGCAGTGGTGTCCCATCCTAATAGGTTTTTTTTTATCTCCTAACGATTATATAGGGAGTGTTTTTTTGCTCTGAAAATTGTTTGATCCTGATTCGCAAAGAAACACGTCCTTTTTGTTACGAAATAATGTTATTTTAATATTTACCAAACATTATTTTGAAAGCGTTGCTCTCCAGATATTTTGAGTTTCTATGGTTTTCTGAAAATAGCGAAGACCTTCCACCGCGTATCTCACGATATTTTTTTGAAACAATTATATCACTATGCCATGGAGGGCGTGCCTTTGAAACTTCTCGAAAGTTATCTGAAATGTAGGTCTCAACTGGTTTTTTTAATAATGAAGTTTCAAATGCTAAATAACTAAAATATGGAGTACCGCAAGGCTCCATTTTGTGTCCGCTGTCGTTTCTCGTATGTGTGGACTTTTTGTCTGATACTGCTAATGCTAGATCTAGCTGAAAGATATTAATGCCGATAATCTTCTTTTCAACCAAGATAAAACCCAATCTTAAAAAATACCGCCTAACTCGAGGTTAGCGGTAGGGAAGAGTGTAATGTTATAGATGACAAATTGCGTGCACACTATACCGATAAACTCTCTAAAGCTTTTGATATTTTTGATAAGAATACTTTGATGTTACACAAAACTTAGAATTACTAAACCCAAAAATATCGTATGCAGTTCCAATATTGTACCACAGACCATCTTTTTCCAATGCAATTATGCATTTGCCGTGCTTTTTTGTTTATTTTATTCTAAATTCATCAAAACCATGGACAAGTAATAATCACTCTTATAATTTTAGGAATCGCTATCCCGATACCTAGAATATCAAAGTCTATTTCTAATTTTTTAAATTGCACTCTGTGTAATAGACTGTCTCTATTAAAATTCTCTACGTTTGTACCCTCTTGACTTGCTATAATTTGCGGAATTGCTACAAATTGAAGCAATTTTGTAACTTCCCAATTGTTGGTAAATTTTAATTTAAAATAATTATAGGTGGGTTTTGTCTCGAGTGATCAAAATTGATCTATTAAACCCAGAAGATTTAGGAATTTTACGAAAGTTCTTTTCATTCATATTCTCGAGTACGGTTTCAACTATGAAATTTTCGTCGACGTTTAAGTCGAAGAATTAAGATCATTTAAGAATTTTTCCTAAGCGTTTTCTTTGAGTCCTGTTTTGCAGAAAATCGAACAGACGTTCTTTATTATGATGATTGCCATTATTAAGATCGGGTGATTTTGCAAATGGATGAACACCTTAAATTAAATTAATTTTTAAGTAGACCGCTATAGATTAAATGTAAAGAATTTTAGAAATATGAAATTTATGTTTCATCGAATTCATTGTTGCTAGTCGAAAAATAATTGTCTGGAAAGGAAAAATTATTTTGGTTGTTATCAGATAGTCGGGCATTCGTGTATTTGAGTTCATTTATAATTTTAGATTACAAAATTTTAGTTAAACCCTGAATCCATTGTTGTGGAACATTATTCAGAAATGTTTCTATTAAGATTTTATATAAAACAAATGCTTCAGCTAGATTTCGCCCTTGTACTGCATGGCGTACATTTATAAATATATCTTAATTCTTACTAAAGACTATTATTATTATTAGAAAAATATTTAGTTTGTAACGAGCTGGTTTACTTAATGGACTATGGCTGGTGCAGTAAAACTCCATTAGGTTTATTAAATATTCCTAAATTCTTGGTTTAAATTTTTATTTAATTAATGAACATCGACTTTAGACGACATACAGACCAAGGCATGTTCTTTACCACAGCGACAATGCGATAAAATTGAAATTGCAAGATCGAATTAAGTGGAGGAAAAACGTAACAAAAATAGAGTTTTAGCGGAGCGAGTGTTTAATAAACGAGTGAGTTAAAAAGTTTACCGAACCTGTTGCATACTATACTTTTTCTACGACCGTTAGTTTTGGGTTCATTTTCGCAAAACAACACGAATACATTCACTGACATGACCTTCAGAATTGACAAACGTCAAAATTCAAAGCGTGGGAAATATCTCCGAAAACATCAGATTGCTCCCAAATCCGTGCGGAAAATCTCGAAAATGTCCGAAGTGGCTCGGATTTGTGGGAAACGAAACTGACGGGGTAAAGTGACGCTACCCACACGCTAGATCGGTGCGTAATTAAAATCTCTGAATACGAGCCAAAATTGTTATTATTTTGCAGAAAATATGCTAAAATTATGAAAATATATACATCAAAATTTGCATTTTTTATCTTCTAACTTGAAACATTTTAGTTATTTAACGGGCAGTTTCGCTTACTGTTTTGCAAAATGCAGCAATCGAGAATGTAACATCTATTTCCCTATAACTCTTATAGTCACTCGTATCTTTGAAACCTCCAAATTTGTGTACCTTCTATAGTGTTGGGACTTGTCAATTAACCACTCCTTAATTGAATTGTCAAAAAACGTTTTAAATAAACTCTTGCAATTGTTACCCATAATTATTTAATAACTAGGTAACCAAGCAGATTTCGTACTGCCTCAATCAATAAATAAAAGACCTAAACTTTTGCATAGAATAATCTTAAAACAAACAAAATGAATCCATATTTAATAAAAAAGCTCTTATTGAATGAAGCATGAAGTTTTATTATTATTTTCGACACATCATGTTGCTTACTTACAAAACAGAGTTTTCCTGAAATACTGGCTATTTATAAGGTATTAATTTGATATTGACAGGCAGGCACTGTTATGATACACAGTTATTCAATTTAAAGCTTTCTCATAAACTATATATATTTTTTGTTTTATGGTGAGTAAATAAACAAAGAAGACGGTTTTCCGACTTGCGAACACGCGACCTATATATGTCCAGGGAAACTCCAACTCGATTCCGCAAACTTCGAAGGACTGTCCTTGTGATTTATTCATTTATTTATGATATTTATCATCTCCTTTGTATTTTCCTTTTATGATTGTCGCCTCAATGACGTTATTCATCGGCCCTTTCGCAGCGAGTCTTGTCCTATTGCATAGTGGAGGCTGATTAAAGTTACGCAGCATGATGACAACTGATCCCTCTTACTTACAATTTCAGTGAATTTAAAAACTCCGTGGGATAGTTGTCTACGTCATCCTGATTCATAACGGTGTCGACTGATTTGAAGGAAACCAACTGTCCTGGATGAAAATTCTGAATAGTAGCATTGGGATCCTCGACCTCTTTATTTTTCGCCCCCCCATATTGCTCGTTACCCAGCCAATTATGGTTGTTGAATAAGATTCCCTTTTGAGTCTGTGATGTGACAGAAATCTGTTGTAATGTGATGAATCCGGTCGAGGTGTCCTCTGAAACTGTATTATTTCCAATGTCTAACAACTGCTTTCCAAACATATTTGCAGTTTCATCTTGTTGCAAAAATACTTACATGTTAGTTGTTAATTGGAGTATCTTTGCATACTGTAACAAATTCGAATAACTGGAAGAGTCTGACCTACCAAAAATATCTTGGTTGTCATGAAGATCTTTCAACGTTCTGTCCAGTGTCTCCAGTGATCTCTTATCGGTCATTAAACAATTAATTCGCATACTTATAGGACCTTGGGCATTGCGCTAATTTTTGCGATGTTGCGCTATTCCAGTTGAAACCAACGCTAGAGCAACATCATTTCGCGATCTGATCCTTGTAAAAAGCAATGAAATTAAGAACGTTTTTCCAGTTCCTCCAGGAGCATCAAGGAAATAAATTCACAGCTTCCAAAGTATGAAGTAAATTATTATGATTATGTTATAAAATAATTCGGACCTTCGTTCTATTGGATGCAAATTCTCCATTATTCGACGCTACTTTTTATTGAAAATTCTGTTACCCTAAACACTTTACCGATTGGATTGAGTTAACGCATTTCCATTTGTTATCGTTTTGTTATTGTCATTTTTGATTAACCAATAACTGCATTCTCTTCGGGACTCAGTTTTATTTGCGAATAATGCATTGCATTGTCCGCATTGTTTGCGCTCTTTTGCATCTACCGATTTTAACTACAAAAATGCATCCTGATATTACCACAGAATTTATTTTTTTTTTTAACACAACTCTACAAAAAGAACATATCATAAATACATTATATGACAAAAATCACAGCAATGTTCAGTCTTTTCCTAAAACCCGAGGAGAATAAAAAGAATACATACAATCCGTACATACATAGTAAAGGCATCTTTTAAAAAGTTCTATTTTATGCTTCTGCAGTTTAATTTACGACACACAGATAATAGATTTCGTCACAAATTTATACACGAATCACTCAGGTCACTCTCAAAATGAATTGTGAGCTCAATTTCAAAGTTCCAAAACACCCTTAACGTAGATGAAAAATTGTAGTGAAACAATTTTAGTTAGGTTTTTTGTTCCAAAAAAAGAAGACGTCGCTGTTTATTCATGCCTATGGTGCAAAGGGAAATGGGAGCTGCGTATAATCACAATATAAAATGTATTTGCAAAAAGTCCTTTGGAACTCTAACATTAAAACCTTTAATAGACTATATATAATGATATAATCAACCGGTAAAACACGCTTCCAGAACTTTGGAAGTAGTAGACAAAACAATTATTTGAACACTTAGGTATAACGAAAAATATAAATTTATTATGAAATTTTGCGTTACTCGTGAATAGTGAGTGGACAACAATACTACGGCGACAATCGGTATCTAGATCGAGGCCGTTATTACTGACTAACTAAGGAATAAATCGCGGGCAACGAGAAGAATGTCGATTGAAATTTTTCACAGCAAATGTTGGACCATCCAAAACTTATTAGACTGAGATTCTGTGGGAGTGAGGCATTATATCCGGGAAAATATTGTCTACGCCGGGTAAATTTGCCGTCAGGACGAGTTTCTAAAAATAGTTCCCGAAAGATATTGAACTTCATCCCTTGTTTATTTTGAGAACCTTTCTCGCTCCTAAACAAATTCAATACGTTATTTGTTTTGCATTCTTTATAACCTGGACATGTTTCCAACATTTATATTCTCGTGTCGGAAAATCGCCTAATATGTTTCGAACCCATAGGGAGTTTTTTTTGCCGAACGAAATCGATACGCGATGTCCAATATAAAACGCTCCGCTTTCGAAAGAAATCGAGAAATACCCACCTCATTTCTGTAAAAATATATTTACTGATTTCTGTTGTAATTACGTTTACTCATTTATTTAC
Source organism: Cylas formicarius (assembly GCF_029955315.1). NCBI lineage: Eukaryota > Metazoa > Arthropoda > Insecta > Coleoptera > Brentidae > Cylas > Cylas formicarius. Next base: position 26,781,696 of record NW_026844264.1, read on the forward strand.
AACATCTAACAACTAAAATTATTGAATTGAATTGAAAATTAGCAATCAAATAAATAAACCAAGATGTAAGTAAATCATTTATTTGAAATGTACATTATTATTAAAGAATTAGAAAACTTTATAAATGGTCGCCGACAATTAAAGTGGGAATCATGAAGGATTTTTGAAGATAACGAATGAAAGAGGAAATACATCAGAAAATTTTAGATTCTAATATTACTTGTATTATTTGACGAGTGAGGAACACTTGAGAGAACAAGCATGGGTATGAGGAAAAAGAGCAACAATGGAGTATCATTTTTTATGTAAAATGGAATTAAAAAATGGCATGGTTATCTATAGGATACGCCCATTAAATAATTTTTGCATTTTAGTGTAACCACTTGTATTCGTGGCGGTATTGTTAAGGTTATTGATTTGAACAACCATTAAATCAAAACATGTGAATGCATTTAGGTGAAAAGTACTTGAAATAATATTATTTGCAGATGACTGTGTCCAAAGGATTTTGAATTAAACAAATGCGGCAGACAATTCCTGCTCCGAACAAAAACTTCGGTATTATCACATGAGTAATTTGCCAGGGACGACGTTAGGCAAGAAAAATTTTTACATAAAACAAAATTTAATTCCAGAAAGTCCGACCAGGGATTTCCTGATTTATGTTTGCGGGTTTGCGGTCGGCAAGACATATGTGACCACTGGACGAGCGACTGTAAATCATGGACAAAAACCTAAATGAATTATTGTACCCATTCGAAGTCTGTACATAAGTAAATGAATTTTAGAAGAAAACGTCAAAATAATAAATTCTAAAGACGTGATCGAGCATAAATTGCGTTGTCGGGTTTGCTCTCGGGTACGTGGTCGGGACTCAGAAATATGGCGTCCCTATGACAAGGCCCTTATTTTTCATTACATAGTATTTAATATCTCCCGAGCCAGATATGCTTCGGATACAAAGAACGTAACAAAAAGAATTAAAAGAATTTCCTGCTGAATATCGTAAAAGTACATATATATATAAAATAAATACTATTTTATTGCATATGAAATTTCAAATCGATGATGGTAAAGGATGGCTAAAATCTAAAGAAAACACCCGATTCCTCAAAAATTAAAAATGAAGGGTTAAAATAGACCACAACGCCGTTTTATTTACTAGAGCAAAACAAAATTTGTATTTTGAAAGCGACCTTTTTTAAGAATAAGAAGTAATTACATAAATTGGGAAACTGCCTACTTCTATTGGTGATAAACAACAAAGTTTTGAACTTTGAACTCTTTTATGAGACTATCTACGGCGCGTTTGGGTTGGTTGTTGGATCAGGTAGTCTTGGTTGGTGTCAAAACACGATTCGCTGTTTTCTGCTGGTCTCCTAGAGGGAACTTGCGATCAGAGAAACAGATCACAAGTGCCCTCTTGAAGCCATTTTATACTGCTAGTTGGGGCAAATAAGATATAATAGAAAAATACCACTTGTTTCGCTGTTCTGTAATAGCTAGTAAAAATGCAATGTGGCCGGTCCAGTTTGATTTTCTTTTTTCTGGTTAGTCCTGAACTATTTGTAGCAACGTTTACGATGTTATTCCACTTTACGATCAAAACTTTATTTTTAGTGGATCGTATGCTCCTTTATTTTTTTTATCAGATTGCAATCAGTCAAACGATTTTTGCTGGGAGTTCCGGTTGCTCGTGAATTTCGTGTAGACAGTTCTTGCAATAATCGCGTGGTGGTGATAAAAGGCTTATATGTATCAGGCATTTCTGTATTTGTTCCTTACGCAGTAGCCATTACAGTCGGCACTAGATATTGTTCCCACCCAAAACTTGAACCCATAACCAGCGGGCTTCCCTTTGATAAATTGTTTACACCCGTGACGTCTAAAATAGGATACTATTGACTCGCCAATACTGTGATGCTGTCGGATTTGGCAAAACAATTGACATTTTTTGTTCAGCATCGTATTCAGCAGATGACCTTTGGCAAATTTGAAGTTTTTTGAAATGTTATCATTGTCACAGCAATGGAAGTTTGTCTCTCGAAATTGCGCAGCTACCAGTTCGTTGCGAGTATCTTAACTCTTCGCCACACATACATCAACAGTAGATCACCAAAAATTGCTTTGTTTTCGTTAGATTGGATTTTTTTTTGCAATGTATTAATTGGTAAATAGAAAAAGTTCTTAAAACGGCGATATAAAAAAACTGCAAAAATAACTGTTATGGAGAAAAGTTTGTACGCGATGGGCATACAGCTTCAAACGTCTTGAGTATAAAGGGTTCTGTAGGGTCTTCTTCATTATCATTTTCTAAATAGTCAAGTTCAGCTTTGACTTGCAGTTGGCGACCTGGGAAATTGTTGACATTCACGATATATTTGTCTCCTGAGTCTTCGTCCGTCACGTCCTTATATTCATTTACAGGTGGTTGGAGAGCGATCTAAACTTCGGCTGCATAAGATCATCTGGTGTCGAACCCCTAAGAAAAAAAATATTTGTATATGCCATATGTCTTTTTTTTAGAACGCTTTAAAGATTCCACAAAAAATAACAATAATCGCACATGTTGCTATGCCAAAATACTAACCACCACCGAAAACAAGAGACAATCAGCTTATTGTGTGCTCTCTCATATAGGGTATTGATCATGATGATGACATCTATGCTCAAAAACGCGTAGTTTATGAAAATACCGACTTGACTGGTTACTGGTGACTGGTGTTTGTTAAAGCTAACATTTCAAAGTGACACTTTGCGCATTCCTGATCAATGTATAATTGACTATTGTAGAATTTTATTGTCAGATACGAAAGGAGGCTAGATGAAAAAAGAAACCGAACAGAAAATTTTAGAAAGGAAATTGCAGTCTGACAAATTAAATAAATGTCGCGACACTGATTCTTATAACATGAATTGATACCTAAAGTAAATATTTTTATCTGCACTATGATAACTGTGGACATGTAAAGTTTTGGTTTTACTATCTAACCAAAACTGCAATAGTCGAATTTTATTGTCAGATACGAAAGGAGGCTCGATGGAAAAAAAAACGAAGAAGAAAATGTTAGAAAGGAAATTTCAGTCTGACAAATTAAGTAAATGTCGCGACACTGATTCTTATAACATGAATTGATACCTAAAGTAAATATTTTTATCTGCACTATGATAACTGTGGACATGTAATGTTTTGGTTTTACTATCTAACCATAACTAAACTATGTACAAAATAATTTAACAATAGATCAAGAAAAAACAATCTATAAGGAATAGTTATTGTTATTATATAGCTATAATCCAAATTATAAAAATCGATTTAGTGCATAGGCCCCTGTTCCACTAAAACATTTTGAATTCTTAAAACAATATACAGATTAATTATTTAAAACAGCTAGTGAATTTGCAGTTTGTATAATTTGTAAATTTATGCATTGAACTGAAAATACTCAGGTCCTATGATGTTCACAAGAATTTGCACAACAAATAGGAACGACTGTGAGCAATAAGATCAGAAACGATTTAAAATGCCCCACAAAAAACTATGTTAGTGAGTTTCAACAAGTTTCTATGCAGTCAATTTAAATTTAAAAGTGGTTATTGCTGCCGTCATAACCGAAAACAAATGCAAATTGGCTTCGCCCCCAAACAATGATAAGCTGTTTCAAGTTGCTCGCATACGTTAGTAGCGTGAATTGTTATTTTCTCTAATTGCAATTCGGTGTAATTACTCAAGTGAATTCTGTATGTGCGGAATTTGCATATTCATCTACAATGAGGGGGTGTTTCTTAGTTTTAGAGCAATTTAAAAGGTGACATAAGTTATAAGGTAAAAAATTTAGTTGCTTTGTTAGTTGTGATTTTGATTGAAATGAATAAAATTCTCTTACATCTTTATTCCAGTTGATAATAGTATATTATACAACAAATGCGGTAAACGGCATTTGACTCACGAGTTTATTTGACACGAGCGGAGCGAGTTTTTAATAAACGAGTGAGTTAAAACGTTTGCCGAACGTGTTGCATACTATACTTTTTCTACGGCCGTTAGTTTTTGGGTACATTTTAGCAAAACAACACGAATACATTCACTGACATGACCGTCAGAATTGACAAACGTCAAAATTCAAAGCGTGGGAAATATCCGAAAACATCCGATTGCTCCCAAATCCGTGCGGTAAAAACGAAACTGACGTGGTAAAGTGACGCTTCCCGCACGCTAGATCGTGATTAGGTATTTTACAGACGGGAGTAGAAAAAGTACATTATATACTTCAGGGCTCGTTTTATATATATCATTTTTAGTAAAACTATCGTTATTTAGTTTTATAGTTCTGGGAAAAAGGATTGTGTGGGGTGTTAGAACTTTTGGCGACTTCTATTGGGCATCTGATTCCATGTATAAAACAAGGACGACTGTCAGGACCAAGCATGGTTCCTTGCGGAACACCAAATTCTATTAAATTCGCTTTAATTTGCAAACTATACACCGTTCCGCTCTACGAAGCGCAACTTGAAATCCACCTTAAACCATGAGTATACATCATTAACATAAAGAAAACATACGGCTGTCGATTTCTTTAAAAATGTGCTCTGTGAAAACCAATTTTCCGGGACGCGACACCGCGTCCATGATGGAGTTTTAAATTATCTACCTAAATTTGTTCAAGCGATCAGCGCCCACGACGTAAAATTGAATTTGCATTTTTCAATTAGGAAGGGATTGGCATTTTATAATAACATCTATAGTATTTTCAACTTAAGTGGTTTGTACGACGACTGTATCAAAGTTTATATCAGGATGCAAACAGTAGACAACAGTAAAAATATTTGCTTGTTTAGTTTTTTGTTATACCAGATATACCAGGAATACCTAGTTGATAACCTGCTTATTGTTTAGACTTAACTTTCGAAATTCAGTACATTTTATCCCCATAGGAAAGCCTTGGAATAAATCACAATTGAATGATTTTGCTTCAACATCAACTAATTTAAAACAAAACAAAGAGCAATTACAACAAATGCAAAATGCGGGTTAGGTGGAAGATGACGGAAACATTTTGAGAATTGCAAAAACAGTTGCAGTTTTGTTGCAAGTTACGGATTTTAGCTAATATTATACCCAGGCAAATTATAAGGACAGCAGAATTCTTGCTTGTTAAATAAAAGGCATCGTCCATTGTTCATTTTCCTCGTCGAGAAAATGTGAGTCGATCCGCAATAACACCTCGATTCTAATACCTGCAACTTCAATCTGATGCACACTTTATACCTCTCATGTTCTTCCGAGCAGACGGTAAATCCAATTTTCAAGTGGAATGTAATGCTTAAAGGGCAACTAACCAAGACGGATGTTGTGCAATGATCCCGGAAATCAGCGCGGTCCCAAGGATAATTTCCGTTTTAATCGTCTTTTCGGGCACTTTTAAATACGTCGATAGAGGAATGTCAATTTGGGACCTCTGCTGATGTAATGAGGCAAATGTGGGCTGTTAATAATTTTGTTCGCCGACCTTCGGAAACATTCTAGAAATTTCTTTTCCCAATTGGAAAATGTTCCAGTTACATTCGTCTAAAAATAAAAATTTATTTAACGACAATTCATTCTTTTTTCCTTCTTAGTTCTTATTTAGTACTAAATGGAGATAAAGATGTTTATGATTAAAACTTGATATTTCTTAATTTTATTTAGTAATAATTTAGCAATAACATTCCACTGTCTGCGCATGTTGAGTCGAATGCTTTTTTAAAAGCGAGGGTCGTAATATTTTCTCCAGTCAATAAAATTGCGAAATAAACATTTTTCCGATTAAATGGCTCCGCTTAGCTATCCCGAAGCTATTTTGCATTGTTGGCAAAAACGTCCGATCCATTTATTTCGATTTAATAAAATCCAATTCGCAATCAAAAAGAATCGAGACATTTTCCTAACGTATCAATCAGGTATGCTTGGCAAATTTCATTTATTATTAGTTGCTACAGTTCGTTCGGTTTTCCGCTTCAATTGTGTCCCTTTTGAAGATTGATTGGATGATTATTGATTCCTACGTTTCGAACGACTTAATGGTACGAAAGGCGTTTACAATGTAAAATTGCGATAGCTACAAATCTTTTGAGAAAATCGAATTACCTTAGCGGATGGGAAACGAAGTCACAATAAACGCTCTTTCCTAATCTCAAAACCTTTATTTTGTACCCAGAGATTTTGAACGTCAGTGAAGACAAATGCGTTTGCAGTGGGTTAGCGATTTTTTACAAAAAATAGATATTCCATTAAATCATCCTATTTGGATAGCCACACACACATAGCCAATTACTTGTGGTAGCCAAAATAGCAAGTCCGACAATCCAGGATTAATATTGAAATTTTTTATGGAGTTGAATGATTTTTTTTGTTCTTACCTCATAGCATGCCGACTGTAGTATTCCTTATATCTAATTCCCATGAATTTTAAGCCCTGTAGCATTTAAAGTTGAGTTTAATAAAGTTTCCGGGAAGATAAGTAAGTCACTTTGAAACTTTTCTGGAAACGTAACGTACAGAACTATCCCGATAGACAACGAATTGCCCATATTTCTCTCCCCAGAGTTTAATAACACCTGGTTAAACGCAGATAATGGCTCTCGAATATTTATCAGTGAAACAATCGAAAAATTTTGGCCCCCTATGTTGGAAATAAATGCGAAGTTCATATCGAAATGTAATTTTAGTATTTTCAGCAAATTTTGTCTCTTTCTTTGAACAAGCTTTACTCTACGTTTAAACCTTATATATGCATCATGTTTCTCATCCAATCCGAGGACAATGTTTGTTTTGTATCTTATAATATCTGAATATTTCTGGAGACATCTATAAAAATAAAAACAAAAAAATAATGTGCAATATATATATAGTTCAAAAAATATACACCGTATTTTTATGTGGACATATGATAAATAATATGATATTTTTCATAAAAATTCCTTATTTGGTAGATTTTCATTTTATAACAATTTGTTGCCATTTTAATTTATTCGTTCAAGTTTTCCAGTTTTTTTGTTCAGTTTGTTTATTTTTGTATACTGTATTGTGTATGGATAAAATGCAGATTTAAAGATTTTCAGTTCCATAAACTTTCCATGAAGTAAATATTCATTTCGGAAAAATATCCGACATTGGATGGAGAACCAGTCCAATTTGCTTTGTATTTCATTAATTTATTAAATTGGTTTTGCATTAGATAAACATTTTCTTTACTTAAATGCTTGGTAAAATACAAATTTGTTTGTTTGATACAAAAATATATTTTGTTTGTTTTGTTTTGTTTTTTTCTCATTTCTGAGATAGTAACCTATTACAAAATAATAATTCTTAATAATATATAGTCTATAAAAACTGCTTCATTGTGTACGGTACACAAGAAATATGGTTTGCCTCGATATTGTAACATTTAAAACATTTTCCATCAAGAACATTTAAGATATTTTCCATCACGAAAATATTTTGAAGCAAGTTTACGAGATTCCTTCCCCAAACTACGCGGAGAGTTTTAAACTTTTACAATTTAGACATTTTACCGTGAAACTACTTCTCAACGATACTTGCCGCTAGATGAGCTTGGTTTCGAGCCCTTCGAAACACAAATTACATAAACAATTTTTTAATTGGCGCGCTAACTGCGGCAATTTTTTGGGAAAAAAATGCATAATGTACGGCGATGAATATCGGTTTATGGAACTAATTTTACCATATCCGTAAAATATGACGCAATAAAATTTTTAATTTCACTCAATGGAAAAATTTATGTTCGCTATTAATTTAAGTTCTGCACTGCCAAAACTTTAATTGCTCTCTGTAAAATCTGAAATTTAATAACTTCGCGCAGTGCATTCGGCGCGAGGGAAAACTTTGTCGCAAAACATTTGTTCGATTGGGGTGGTTAATCAAAAAAATCAATCATTGCCGGGGAGTTTGGCAGGCGTATTTAAAAACGAGAAGTTGCATCGTTTGAAAACGAGGGATTATTACTTTCAAAACGTCAATAAATAGTATCATCAACTGAGGGGTGAACCGCTCTGGATATATAGTGTACAAACTTGCATATACCAATGGTGTTACAACAGATATGCAATTTAAAGTAATTAGATTCTGTATGTTCTAGATTTCTGGTTATTTGCAAGCATCTTGCGATTTGAGACGGTTTTTATTTCTAAATATTAATCACACAGTTAATTTAAATAGTCTCGTGTTAATGAGTACATCGAACTAGCTAGTCACGATTATCCTGACTTCAGTTACATTATGGACACATCATAGAGCATAAACTAACATTTCCATGCATAGAACGTGATTGGCTGAACCAAGGAATGAATTGGCGTGTCTCCTTTGCATATACTGAGTTCAACACATAAAAATGGGTCTGTTTAACTAAAAGCAAATTGGTAATCCTGTTCTTTACAATCCGACGCGTCTTGACTTGAATTAGCTCTTACTATTCATTAAAAATCATCCGAGATGTCGAGGAGGTTCCTTCACGACTTCATATGCCGTGTATGTCAGGTCGAACAGCACCTTGAAAAAGGCTGCTGCTCAAATCTCGGCGGAATTATCAATAGGTCCTTCTATATTAATTCAGCATAGTTAAATGGAAACCAAGGTCCCCTAATATCCCCGAATATCCCCTAAGATAACGACATACTGTTAGATATGAGAAACCCAATTAAACCAAGACTCACAGTGCTGGTATCTGAGGATGATAGCATAGATAGTGCATGGAAAATGTGGACGCAGCTCAATTCAACATTCGGGAAAGATATCAATGGATGCATCATGTATGGCACGCAGCTATAAAATGCCATTTCAAACACATTTTTCAAATATCTTTTTTCCATATATTTCACCTAACGCACCTTTCGCGTTTTCAGTTTGAATTCGTTGGCATGGCAGTGATCACGTCACCGATGTCAAATTCCCCTTAAACCGCACATAAAAAAATGCCCGTCCCTCATAAAATAAAATTGCCCATTCGCAGGGAATATTAAAATTGTACAATATATTTAAAAGAAGTGCAGCGCCGACGAATTTAATTAAAATGTGCCCTGTCAAGTTTTGAAATCTCAGTCAATTCTTTGCTTGGGTTTTCTCACAAATTTCTAAAATTTGTTAACAGAACTAACTTACACCGATTCATAATTCCAGTCCATCGAACTTATTTATACCGACAAAAAAATGTGCTTTGTTAGTCGCAAAAGATTGAAAGGAAGATCGAAAAGTAGGTTAAGAGCCGTAATAACGCGACAAATCCAATTCACAGTGCAAGCGCGCCGAAATTAATCACGTGATTGAACTACACTAAATTCAAATTTATCAAGATAACTTCCCGGGCGTGGAAACTAAGAACGAAAATGAATATTCTAACAATAACGGCGCCTTCTCAAGTTCTAGCGATTTTCAGAGTTTGGAAGGAGTATGCAAAATTCGAAAGATTAATGAAATTTGGCTTAACCCTGTCTCAAAGATTTAGATTTAGTAATTTTATTATGCTGATGCTTATTTTCCCAGCGATGAGTAGTTATAATTTGCACCCGTGAAGTCGCAGGGCGACATTTTATTGCATATGGGTTTTCCACAGTGACAATGATCTCTCGTAATTTGAACGTCAATTTAAAGCATGTTTAAAATATTTTGTTTTTAATTGGTCATACTGATTGTTAGTCATATAGAAGCACATTTGCGTAAAGGGTATTACGAAATGTAGTAAAGAAAATTTAACGTCACTCTGCACCTAAAGATGTTTTAAAAAGTTGCTGAATAGCATGCAGATTTTCAGTAAAAAAATTGTTTTTATTCGACCTTGGCGAAGTTGTAAATTTTTAGGCAACTGAACACGCCGATTTTCAAATGGAACACCTTCATTATATACGGTATATCAATTCATAGTTGTAGAATTTTTCTTGATTCTTCTGTCGACGGAGCTTAAACGGCAGTGAAATCAAACCGGAAGTTCTGATTAAGAACTTTAATGAAAATAAATCACGATTCACAGAATACAATTAACAAAAATGGATAAACGGAAAGAGAATCAAAAAGTACTAAGTGCAACTTGCGTTGTTGTACTTCGCGGCGGTATTTCTCTACAGGATGTAGATCGGGACTGGGCGAATTTTCCGGCGCGGCTCGAACAGGGGAACAGTCGGCTCGCACGGCACAGCAAAACTTTTCTCTAACAACTTCATATAAACATAGGCATAGGATTTTATGTTGTCCTGAATAATTGACATCAAAAATTAGTGCCAGTTAGTTATGACTTCAGGTTGATGTAATAAAAAAGATAAACTTTTGGCACGTTTTTGAGAGATCCAACAACAAAAAATCACGGGGCGCAAAGAGATATTGAAACATTATAAAAATTGGTATAGTTGGGTTCTCAGTACTCCTGAATAAGAATTCGTTGCCGATTTATTTTTAAAAAAATCCCTGTTAGTACTTCTCTCTCTTTTGTTCAATTGTCTCAGTTTTTAGAGATCTATCCCACAAAAAATCGACCCATAAACAAAGATTTTACAGGGGTCTTCAGTTCTTAAGTGGGACACACTGTATAAACTAAGTAAAAATTTTAAAAAATAATAGAATTCCCTTGGCAAACAGCAACAGAGATGATTTCCCGTTTCTGTTTTGATCAGCATTATGCCATTGCCAAATCTCTTTAAAAAAATGAAATAGGGGTAACATGATGTTCATCGGTTAAACAGCGATAGCATAACCTTCAGTCTGAATTTATTCGCTACCGAAGTCATTATTAGCCATAATCGACTACTTCGCTGCGATAGTTTAGTGGATAACAATAAATTTCCGCCAGTTTTACAAAGGAAAACGCATGGCAGCTTGATCTCCTACTACCAGTGCCTCAGCTGGCGTTTTAACACCACCACCGACGAATATAAATCTAAAGTTTAAGGCTTAATTGAGCAGCCTTAAAGCATGGTGTTGATTAGTTTGGTTTCTCTCGGGCAAATTGTTTCCGAATGTATTACGGTTTTGGGCAGTCGCCTGAACCGGGAAGTTTAGACTGCGCTACGTAAATAAAGTATTGATAATTTTAGTTCGAACAAAAGTTTTGGAAAAACATTTAATTCTGAAACATTCTTGCCCACCAAATCCGTATTATTGATAAAGTAAAGCCACTCTAGCGGTAGAGATGTCCCACATATTTCGTTACAAAATCACACACAATAGCATATGTTACATACCAAGTTAAAAAAAGTTGAGTTTTGATGAGTTTGGCAATTTTGAATTCCACAGTTGTTAAGTAGAATCAATTTTCAGACGAATTGCTTATATATTTTGTTTAGAATATTTGAAAATAATTATTTGCCTAAAAAACCGAAAGTTCTGACAATGAAAAGCGTCATAAAGTTTTGAAACAAGACTCTAAAAATGTGAATCTAAGTATAAATTTAAAATAAATATTTTTTTTCAAAAATATGCTCTGACACGACGACTTGTATTTGAAATGAAAATTTTTAACGGCGCATCCCAAATTCTAGACATCGGTTGTTTTTTAAAATAGAGATTCCAAATGTTTAAAAGATGAACGGGCAAATAGTGTGCCTCTGTTCAAATATCCCGACAAATATTTGACTTACCCTTTGACAATAGATTTGGTTAGTTGGAATTGCCTCTCAAAAAATTAATAAATATTTCCGAAAAAAAACTTTCTTTGATTTACTGAATTTTTCTAAGTTAGAGGCTCAATATATGAAATAACGGTTTGTCAGTTTTGGTTGGTTGATAGTTGATAAAATGATCAATTACTCTACGATTTTGACGAAGCTTATCAAATTCATTACTGTACATTGTTGCTTCTACCTCGGATTTTTTTGGAACTCTTAATTCTTCTGGAATTTTTGGCAATTCCTCTGTAGTTTGGAATTCCAACTAGTACAATTGATAACATTATGACGGTAAGAGTATCATGGAACTCCCAGAGTATTCCAATTAATTACAAAGCAATTTCGAAATGTAACTTTCGAGAACCATTTGCATTTTCTTTAACTACCTAAAATTTAATTTCTTTTTTTGAAATCCTCAACAACTCACCAAGCATTTCCCTGGCAGTACATTTTTCCTCATTTTATTTCCCATTCCAATGGTGGGCTTCTTTCGTACATTTTTGATCCTAAAGGCTCCATCGAACTAGGAAAAAAAATGCAAGTGCATTATAATTTTAATTTCCTGAAGTACTTTTGCATGACGAAAATAAATGTATGTGGCGTGTAGCGTGCACAAAATTCTTTTCGCGCGTCCTTTTGAATGCCCTTTAAACTTCCCAATCCAAAACGAGACTTCAAAATATATATCAAGCATGCGAATTTCGCGAACGGGAAAAATAAATAAACCAATCAATAAATATATATCGCGAATTTTACGTTCCAACGCTTGAATGGTTATGAACTCGAGTTAGAGACGAATGAGTGACGCCCTTTCCGCAACTGAAAAATGCCCCGGAATTATCAATTGCAAATGTGTGTACGTTATTTTTGCCCGAATTAAAGGCAAGAAAATCGTACAGACATCATATGGAAATTGTTAACTGATTTGGCCTCCTTGGGAAGGGGAAAAGGGAGGTCATTTAAAATAAAAAAAACTTGTATGTCTTTATCCAATTGTTGATGGTTAAAAAATTGTTCTGAGGTGTGTATTTAGTCACTAAATTCGAATATTCAAAATATTAGATTCTTAAAATATTATTTAGAGTCTCTTCGGTGTAGGAGCCGAAATTTGTATTCTACTATATTTCATCCATCTTTTTTTTTTACGTATTAATGCACGGATGGAAAAATGTGATGACAATGTATTCCGGGATATCATCCATTCGTTTGTTGAACTCCGACTGGAATCCTACTATACCTTTCAGAAACTGGGAGCAAAAACAGAAGATAAAGATGTTAAGGACCGCTTAAATGACAACCATTTAATAAAATTGAGTACAAATATTAAGGCAAAATATTTTCATCCACCTCCGCGTCAAAACAAGCTTTATCTGAAAGGGCATTATGTTCCTGTTTGTTTATGTTAATTTTTTCGAACGGAGCATGGCAAGCAATTTAAACACGTTGAAACGTTGGCTTTTAAATCAGTGAACTGAATTTAAAGTAACTTCACGCAGATTAGATGCGACTAACAGCCACAGGCGTTAAATTCCGCTGTTTTCGCCAAGTTTTTGTTAAAAATATGCTGGATTTACGCGACATAAAAACAACGCGCTTTCCACAAAGGAAGTCAAGTACGAAATTTGGTGTAAAAGCTCCGTATGTAGTACCCATTAAGATACTTGCTTTTATTGCCCTGTTTCCATGAAGTGTAGAATAATAAAATGTGAAATTACGAGCAGCGTAGATCGAGCTAAAAGTAAATAGCAATATTCAAACAAAATTATATGAAAATGTATAAACTATCTAGATTTTTATGGGAAGTTCGTTATAAATCAATTCACATCATTGACACAAAGTGATATTAGTGGAATATTCTTCGATATCACATCAATTTTATGGTTGGTTGGTTTATCACTTTGAATTGGGTAATTTAAAAAATATAATAAAATAGAATTATCTCCATAAATGATTTTTTAGGTTCGCTTGAATATTACATGCCCAATTTCGATAATCGCAAACAGCAGTTCCCAAGACCTTGGCTATGCCTTGGAACCATTTCAACTCAACTAGTCCATTCAAAAATGGATGCATATGTGCTGTATGTCATATCGTCCTCAGTTGGTATTTTGAAATGGTGTCAAGGACTGACTCATTGTAATCAGAAACGAAATGGGGTCGTTTTCAGTGATAAACCATGTTATTGTTTGTTGACTCACGATAGTCGTAGAGACTGCACTTATTATGAGCGTAGTGATTTAGGATGCCATAACAGTTCACCAGCAGGTCACCTCAGTTTTTTGGATAGGAATAGCAACGATCAACCCTTCATTAACAGCGTGTTACAACCTGTCTACTTGCAATTTTGCTGCGAGGTGATGCCGTTGCAGTTCTTCGTTCTTCCAAGGTAACCAAACTTGGCAGCTAGACAGTAGACTGAGTCAGTTGCCACAACTTGGACTCCATGTACGAAGACCAAGTCGTGAGAGATTATCTCGGGAGCTAGAGCATGCCACTGAGTTTCAAAATGTCAATCATTTTGAGAATTCCTTTGAATAAAACTGTGTGAAACTTTCCAACTAGTTCCCAAAATGTTAATAAAATGTAATTAAACCTACTGAATGTTGCAATTTCTAAGTCACAATTAGAAAAGCTGTCACCTCATAGTCTTCCGAAATTCGCAAGCTTTAGAAAAAAATTTAACACTTACCGAGGAATTTTATTAATTTTCGTATCAACATCAACAACTAATAACAGAAATTCTGTTTACGATGTATACTTTTTTTATTGTTTGCGACATTGTAGGGGGAGAAACAACTTAGGAGCAAAAATTCTGACGTTTATTTTATTAAATTTTACTTGCTAATGCTCCGCGAAATTGAAATGCAAATTTTTAATATTTAAGCAAGTTACACTTAAAATTTAAGTAAATATTTAGCGCCTTACTTCCTCACACGCTTCGGGGCTGTTTTACTCGGGAGACATTGTTACCGGTTGCCCTGGGACCAAAAAGCGACACTCTCCGAATTAGACGAAACGCTTTTATTGTAGTTATGCAAATGTTTAATTCTTATTACATCTCGTTAGAGCAATGAATATGCCCCGACACACTGTTTATGTATTTATTTCCTCGTGGGAGTTGCTTACGGAAGGTGATTAAATAAATGTGCAAACATAAGGCACCATGGTAACTTAGCAAAATGGCAGTTTCCGAATTTTGAATGTGCTCTCTCTAACTGCCTTCGATTCATTCGCCTTTTTCCATTAAATCAGCCAGGAAAACTGACGGATAAATATAGGTTATATTTCCTACCTCTATATTCCTTTTCTGATTGAGTGGAAAAGGTAATTTAAATAATATCGAGTCTATTAGGTTGTTTGGAAATTAAAACTTTAAAACTTCCAATAAACGATTGATTAGGTCTAACTAAACCACTACAAAAACTGGAATTTCCAAAGCAACAACCAGAAAATGCGGAGACAAAATTGACTACTTCTATCAAGATAGAAAAAAGCTCTCTGTACGGATTGCCGGGATAGAGGAAAGCGAAAATGAGCAAATAACTAAGCTAGTTTTTACGATTTTGTCACTCAAAAACTTAACGTCAAAAAGATTTCACTTCAGTTATGGTAAAAGACAAATATGATATTTAGATAATCTATTGTTTGCTTACATTCGATTGTAGGTAGGCTCAAGCCACTGATTTATAAAAAACGGAGTCTCGTTTTATATCGATATCTCCTTGAAATACAATGTGTTGGACATTCCATCTTGTGCAAGTGGTTTCGAGCAGCTATGGATCTGTGTCAGATATCGGGGGAAAGTCGTTGTGTTTGAGATCTTTGTATCGTCCCCCTACTGAGAAAGTTAATGGATGTTTTGACGATCTAGAGACTGTTTTGTCTGCAAAAATTCGTTGCCACGATATCGTGGTCTTTGGTAGTGACTTCAACATTGATTTTAATTCCGTCAATAACGGAAAACGTGTCCTCCTGTTTTCTTTAACACTTCATCAAATTGCCGTTTCACTGAACACATTAGCACTCTTCTTGACATTCTTGTGGCGTCTCCTCTTGATATCGTGCGTAACGCAGAAGTTATTCGAATTTACGAAATCTTCGACCACATACTAGTAAAAGGTTCGGCTAACTGTAGTGAATATAAAGTAATTAAATACAAAACTTTTCGCGACTATAAACGTTTCAATTACGATTTTTTTAATGGTCTAACTAATTACTGCTTTGATGAAATTTACGTATCAGGTGACATTTATGAAATGGTCGATTTGTTTACCAAAAAAAGTACTAGTCTATTTGATAAACATGCAACTGCCAGAACTGCACGTATGTCAAAATCTCCAGCTCTGTGCAGACTCGCGCTACAAATAAACTAATACTGATGTCGCATGGAATGCGTACAAGCACTTAGAAACTTAGTAACTATGTCCGTGAGAAATGAAAAGACAGCGTATTTCCAGCATCAGTTTAAAATCGATCCACGTGGATTTTGATCCACTTTAAAATTACTTAATATCAACGGTTCTCCTAATAGTCAATGTGAAAAAATATGCAATTCCGAATGTTGACATTGATAAAAGCATTAATATATATTTGGACAAGGGGTAGTGATGGGTAGTGATGGAATTAATGTTAAATTAACAAATTATATAACTCCCCATTTGAAAGGATACATAACTTTTTTGATCAATAGCTGCATAATTTCTAATAAGTTTCCCTTACCTCTGGAAGCGCGTCAATATGATTCTCATTCCAATAGCCCAAGTGAACTATCAAGTTTTCTGCCGATAAGGTAATGCATGAACAGCTTAATGAATATTTCTTACATTTCGAAGTTATCCCCCTGGATTTCGTGAAATGCATAGTACAGATAAGCGATGATATTTTTAAGAGTAGCGATGAAGGAGAGGAAAGCTGCCTTATACTCCTAGACTACAGCAAGGCTTCTGACACCTTGAATCACGAGGTTCTTTGCGCTAAACTCCATTGCTTCAGTCTTACCAAGTTGGTCAAATGTCTCATCCAAAGCTATGTAAGTGAACAAAGTCAAAGACTGCGACTCATTTTCACCATTTTCTAATATTACACTGGGGTTCCGCATATTATTGTTTTCTGTCTACACCGTGTTTCTTGCTTCGTTTAAGTTGGAAAACTCTCTGCTGACCAACAGGTAAATTAATTCTGATTTGGGAGTTGCTTAAAAAATTTCTTGTACCCATGCTCTTTCCATAAATGAAACGCAAACTAAGGTATTATTTTTTGCAAAAAAAAACGCTGGCTCGTTCAAGAATATTGGTTTTAAGTTTGTCGTAAATAACATTAATATTACCGATACTTGCAAGAATCTGGGTGTGTTCTTTAACAGCAATCTTTTCGAATCGCACGTGTTTTACTTACTTCAGAGAAGTTATGGGAAACTAAGAACTCTCTATCTATATATTCAAAGATATGCTAAACATAGACATCAAACTAAGGTTAAGTTACTCTCTTATTCTTTCCCTTTCATTTTACTGAAATATAGTATACTGTGCTTTTTAACCAGGATTAGATAAGACTACAGAGGCTGCAAAACAGTTGTTATAATGTCAGAAAATTTGATGACATTTCGCCGTATTATCTCGGATCCAGATGGGTTAAATTAGACCAAAGATTGTTTCTCCACTTACGTACATTAATCTTTAAAATTGCGCAGCCGGAAGAGAAAGTATCTTTTTGAAAAACTTGTCATGGGATTTGATATTCATCAGCACTCCACCGGTCATAATTTTCTGTACACGGTACGCGGTACCGTAGTGCCCTCTATCAGTGTTCTTTCAGCTATAACCACTAAATATTTCAACTTCATTTCAGATGATATTAAGAGCTACTCAACCGCTTCCGACTTTAGAAAGCGCCTTAAAACTAATCAACCTTTTTTTTCTTTTTATTTTGCTTATTTCCTTCCGTTCCTTGCAGCGCCTCCGTTCTATTGAAGTGACTAACTATAAAAATGCATTTGAGTTTTTTATGTTAAAAGATGTATAAATCTATTTTTCTAACTTCTCTTTCACAGAGACACAATCAAGTTAATGTCTTGAGTTAGGCTGGTTAGGTGAGTAGCTTTTCTAGATCTCGCCACCCTCCTATCTTAATCTGTTTTATTTCTTATTGTTTATAGAAATAAAAATAAAGGCCTATTATTATTATTACCATTAATATTATTATTATCGAAAAAGAAAGAAAAAACAAATGCGCCGTAGCAGACCTGTGAGTTATAGATTTTTTTTCGAATACTACACAAATATATTTAACGTAGAAAAATGTTATCGGTATGTAGAGCAAAATAAATAGATAACGCATCATTAGCCAATTGATGGCAGCAATTTCAATTCTTTGACATTAACGCAGTGGGTGATAACATAATATACGTATACAATGTAAGCTAATGTTATTGATGTCGAATACGGGGATGTAGCAATACATATTTCCCGTTAAGCTAGTGTGTCATTAAGGCAAGCTTAGTTTACACCGTTTGCGGACTAACACGATTATAAGATTTATTAAACAATAGTGCCATCGGTATGGTCAGGTGAGGCACAATGTTGCGGTAGTGGTGAGCAGTACAGATGCTAAATTGAGTATATTTTTCTATTCACCGAGCTTATTCGATCCTCTGTATTTGAAGATACACGAAGGAACACTTATTTCCTAGAGAGATGACGTCCATATTATGTAAAGACTCACCAAAAAGCGTCTTATCTTTTAATTATCATGTTTTCAGCATCAACCAGGGTTATTCAATCCTAGAACGAACTAAAAATTTTGTAATGTAGAAGGGTCCGATTATATTGTATGAAATTGGCACCGATATTTTGGAATTCGTTTATTCGTTAATGGCCGGAAAGCAGTTCAATGTTTTACAGACCTATTTTTCTAAGCCTCGGATCATTATTCTGTTGCTAAAAGCTCGTTAAAACAGGCTTTTGACACTTTGGTGCATTAGATAAAAAGTTTCCATAAGTTTTATGAAATTTTCTAGGCAGCTTAATGCGTTACTCCGCAATATATTTTATGGCGAGCTGAACCTAAGTAATAGGTCGGACAAAGGCAAATTTTATCGCGTCAGGCGGCAGTTTTTGCCGTAACCGGGTTAAGCAGGGTGGACTTTTTCGGTGAAATGTGGTCAGATGATATGCTTCCCTTTGTTTCGTTGGGATTTGTTTGAGTTTCTAAAATAAACTATGTCAAACAGCTCGTTTGTTAAGTGTTGAATTATTCTTTCTATATATTTACGTATTTTGTAAATTTATATCTTGGCGGGTAAACGCGTATAAATATTAAGGTAGGAATGCAAAAGTAATTTTCTCATTATGCTCGTTCCCACAAATTACT
The DNA here is from genome assembly GCF_029955315.1 of Cylas formicarius. Classification (NCBI taxonomy): domain Eukaryota; kingdom Metazoa; phylum Arthropoda; class Insecta; order Coleoptera; family Brentidae; genus Cylas; species Cylas formicarius. The sequence continues at coordinate 26,800,713 of NW_026844264.1, forward strand.
TACTCTTCCATCCTTTGGTGGATAGCCATGAACAGGCAAGTAAACCAACATCAAAGTATTAAACAGGGTCTATAGACTTGCGATGCTGGGTATAACAGGGGTTATGAAAACTACACCCACCCTGGCTATGGGAGCTACACTAAATGTTAAGCCCCCAACTTTATATGCTAAAGCTTCGGCGGAAAAACTGCCATGAGGATTATGGACATGCAGACATACTTATGGACAAAGATCTGGAGCAGGTTTTGACAATGGGTGCTGACCGTAGATCCAGGAGCTACCACTTCAAAATCCACTTCAGAGTAATCTTCCCAAATAGACAGGATTCAGCAGAGAACTGAGGTCGCTCATGTCAATCGAAATCACCTCACCTGGATTGCTAATGCAAATCACGTCAAACTGGTCTGGGTCCCAGGACACTATGGAATTCCAGGGAACAAAAGGACAGATAGGCTAGCAAAAAGTGACGCTTAACACACAATTACACTACCTATCTGTGCTACCCCAGTACCCGACAGCTTGATTAAAAGTATATTTGACCAGAGATCCTGCTCTAGCTAGAGATCTGGATATGTGGCTTGAAGCTGAAGGTATGAAACATACTAAAGTTCTCGTTCAGGGGCCGTCCAGGACTCTTGCTTCCAGCCTTATCGGAGTCAACTCTGAGGTTGATAACTGGACACTGGTCAACAAGAAAGTATCTTAAGAACATTGGCATCATACAAGATGTGTTATGTCCAAGCAGAGATCTGCGAAAGGAAATTCTAGGAGTGGACACAGGAAATAGCATCAATATTCTGGAAATGGGTGTTGTAAATCAGATTCGGCATGCCTCGGCAGTCCGTCTCCTCTACACTCCCTCCTAATCCACGAATTGTCCTTCACAGGGCTAGGGCACAATGGCACAACAAGCTGAGCGACCGGCTCAAGTGAATTCAATCAATCAATCAATTTTGCTCCGCTCAAGCCTCAACAAATTCTTATTTAAAGTTTCGTTTGGTGCAACTTCTTGCATAATGTCGAATCTTAATGGAATGCATAGAAAAAAATCAAGTTTCTAATCCAGAAATTTATAAAATTATAAAATAGCTCAATTTCTTTAACTATTCAACTTGAGCGCTTTTGACGTGTCATTTTCAGTTTGTGCATAACAATAAACATAAAAATGATAACTTACTTTTGGAATTTCATATTCCTTTCAAAGCACATAAAAAAATTGAATCGTTAACCTCAGATAATATCCAGAAGCCTATGTAGAAAGTCGAAGAGTTCTGTTACAATTATATATAAACACTTCGTCTAATGAATGACGGGAAAGAGCAGAACAAACTTGATCTTCGATTTGTAAACTGCCCGGTTTCAGTCAATCCCGTTAAAGCACCCCTTAATGGATATTATCGTTTGCTATTCCCGAGTCTAAGTAAATCTTTGCCAGATCCAATGATAATTTGCTGGCTACGCTGAAAAAATACAACGATTTATTTTTCCCGAAATAAATGAAGCTGTAACTTGAATGAGTATCCTTTAACATTGTTGGTTTTCCATCCATAGAAGAAAAGGCTCTTTTTTTTGTGACATTGATTAATATTTATCCGTAATTCGTCCCTTTAAAATTTATTTTGAATATACTGAACCACATATCATATCGACCCGATGAATAGTCAGTCAGGTGTTTGGAAAGCTACGTTGCACCTCATATTCGTATGAATTATACCCCAACATTAGACACCGTGATCATAACCACCTATTAAAATTATTATATACTAGGGTCCCTAACTCTTAAATTCTTTTAAAATACACACTAATGGTAAAATTTTTCATCAACTCTTTAGCGTCCAGTCTATAAAACAGTGAACTCCGATTATAAAGTACTCTCTAGGGACCAGAAAATGAGGAATAAGAAGAAGTACGCTATAATACATATACATATTTTTATTTGATATAAAAATAAAAAACTAATTAACACAAATATAGGTACTAAAAAACGAAAGAAACTAAACTACCTAAACTAAAAACTTATCTATTTATATAAACTTTACAACGTACTTATAAAAATACATGCTTTAATCTTTTTGAGTAAAAAAAATCCTTATTTTTTCTCTATACAAATTTAATATTTTTAATGTGCTTCTCTACCTTCCACGACGCTTGCATGATACCATCAGTTACATTATCAGTAGATTCTAAAAAAAATTTAGCGGCACAAAGCGCCTCAGAGTAACTTTGACCTATTGAACATCATTTGAGGATTATTTGGCTGTAAAACTTTAGTAATAATATCATTATCCGTTAATAACTCCGTTGTTATTAAATTATCATCAACAGTTGGGAAGCTATTCAGCTCAGGAAGATACATTTCAATGTTGGTTAGATTACTTAGGGGAACCTCCCAGTCATCGTCGTCATTAGTTTTGTACTTCTCGAACCACTGAACCAGAGATAAGTCATCGTCTAATTGAAATTCATCTTCCGATTTTATCAAACCTGCACGTCGAAAGCAATTTCAAATAGTGGTTGAACTAACATCATTACAACATTGTGCAAGTAATTTTATGGAGTCTAGGATAGTGATGAGGTGCTATTTGGAGGAAAGAACTTTAATCTGATATTTGAAAAGATTAGATTTTTTGTATGTCCTGCACAATTGTCAACCAGAAGCAATACTTTTCTATTCTGACCATTTAGTTTTGGTTATCCTTGCTTCCCACCCAAACACTTTTATCATCTAAATTTAAGGGTCATCTTGCAAAATAGCCCATTTCGTTACCGCTGAAAATATCTTCCAGACCTGCAATTTTGTGCAATACAGGGCCACCTTTAACCAGTTCTGCACAGCTTGTTTGTTAACATTTCCTGCTTCACCACAAATTTTTCCGACGTTTATGTTCTGACGAACTTTAAAATATTCGAGGCAACCTGTAGAACAACTAAAATCGTCACCCTGTAATCCCCTGGCCAATTCTTCGGCTTTCGATTTCAGAACTGGAGCACCTATTGCAATATTTTCGAATCTTCGAATCTTTCGAACGAACTTTATCTACATCTGAACGTACAGTATTTCTAATTTCTTTATAGTCACTTGCTTTTTTGATGTTTTCGCTATTAACCATAAACTCAAACAATCGTGCTATCGCACCTTTTCATAAAAAAATAAAGTAGAAACTGTCTGCCGGACACGCATGTTTCAGAGAAAACCTCGCAAATGATTGACGAAAAATCCCCGATTTTTTCGGGGAACTACCACTCAATAATCCGGTTTTAGCGTACACTCGTACTTAACAGAACAATAGTGAAAATAATGTACTTTATAACCGTAGTGGGTATGGTACGTAATATCTGATGAAAAACCCGTTAAAATAGATTTACTTTTTCACTATAATCTGTTTACCTATTTATCATCTTGGGATACTAGAAATTTTAGTTAGTTTTGGTGAGTTTTGGTTTGTTAAAAAAAAAATAATGAATATAATAATATAAATCCAACAAAAACATTATTGTAATGCTGCAATTCTTCTCGCCACACTTGGTTCAGATTATTTTGTATATTTGATATTCAATAAAATTGCGCAAAGCCTGTATTATTCTTAATAAAATTGGATAACAAATATGTAGATGTTGTTGGAAAGATCATCAACAAATGTAATTACATTGTGAACGCAGTAAACTCGAGGTTACAGCTTTAACTGCAAAGTGCTCTCCTTAGACTATCAAACACTTTGTGTTGCGTTTAATCTCAAAGTTTGGCCAAGTTAGGAGAACATCGCACAAGATGTCGGTTTAATTTATATTCAGGCCTTTGAGTACATCGATAGGGGTTGATCTTTTTGACTCGTTTGGGACAGATTGAATCGGTTAAACAGGAAAAAATATTAAATGTATATTATTATCTAATGGGTGGATGTCCCTTAGAACTGAGGATGCAATCATCAACTTTTTGTCTTTCAATTATCGTTGTAAAATCGTTATTAGCCATTACAGAGACTGAGTTAAAAATGCGTTTGTAGTTTTAGTTTTGATTGTAGAATAATTCAAACATTTTCTAATCATATTCAGAGTTGTCGGTTTTGGTATTTAGGTTTCATCGAATATAATTCGTTATTTATATTTTACATCTTTAAAATAATGAAGTGTTAACATAGTTACTTATACTAGGTACTAATTGATACAAAATTTCCCACCAGATTGACATTATTAAAAGGTACAAACATCCATGTTTGCGACGGAGAAACTTGAAACATTTTCAAATTTTCTATTTCAACGTAAGCGAAATTATGGAAATTGGTAGAATTTCGTTTTCGCTAGTTTAAAGACTTAAACCGTAGATCAAAGACATGCGAAATTTCTTCTTGCTTTTTCTTGGCGGCGTAATTTTTAATAGCAATTTTATTTCCCGATGGTACTTATCGAATCAGGAACGGCAAAGCAAACCGCGTGTTTAATGTTTATCCAAGCATAAAACCATGATTATACAGCTTTGCAAACAGCGGCAAGTATGATGCCGGCCGCACTATAGCTCAAAGGCAAGCGGAAACTTGCGGTCAAAGCTTTAAAAACCTTCTTTTTGCCCTTAGCGTTCCTAAACCCGAACGATTTCGGTTGCTTGACGATTTTTGCATATACCTATTTATTTTTATTCATTATACTAGGCGTTAATTGCGATTTTTTGAAAATTGGGTATTTGAAAGATCTATTATGGGGGAGTGCAGATAACTATTTGTTTTAAATTTTTAAACTTTATTATAACAGACCTAACGAAAAAGTAATTTGTAGGTAAGTCTCTCTAAACGGTTACTGCGATTATAAGGTAATTTATTAACGAATTTTGTAGTAATTTTGCGACAAGTTTTTAATTAAGTCGCCGTCCTTGATAAATCATCATTTTGTGTTGCCCCACCTTAAAAACTTCTTCTGGACTTCTGGATATTTATTGATATGTGCCTTGCGATTTTGTTATTTATTTCAGGCTCTTAAGCCTCTAATATATATGTAAGTTTATTTCGTCTATTTGATGTTTATAGATTTGGATTTTGATTTTTTTGTAATTTGGAATTTTTTAAGTTTCTCAACTAATCACCCACATATAAATACAAAACAGTCAAGATAGTCAGTGTCTACTTCTAAAGATTCCAAAACGACACACTATATCATCTGCCCAATATGCGTGAAAAAGTCTTGTTTTCCATTTCATATTATATTCTTAATTAAACATTTAAATACGTAAAATAGCTTAACTACAAAGGAATGGACTTCATATTTTTATTTTACGAATTCTGAAGAGTTTTCAGCTTGGAAGGCCCAGGAGAATACTATGATTATCTTACGAGAAAAAAGTAGCCACACGGTGCAGAAAAAATATGTTTTTACATTTTAGGATTTGTTAGCGAGGGTAAATATTTTTTCACTAGGTAGAGTCATTATTGTAAAATATATATTCATTTTTTTAGGATCTATTATTGTAAGGCACACTGATGAACTATGGACCAAGAGATTATCAAAAACCGAAAAAAGGACACAGAATAACGAGACGCCGAAGAAAATTCTAAAATACAGAAAAATTGAGGAACAAACATATTCGTATTATTTTTAACATTTATAAATGTAAATTTTAAAATATAATATGCATAATATTATTTATTTATATCGCTATTCATTCAAAAAATAAAAAACAAATAAAAGTAGTATAAATACATTGTCAGATTTATTTTAAACCCTATAAATGCAACTTATAATACTCATAATACATTATTGTTTATTCATTACAAATAAGCACAATAAACGATGACCATAACAAGTTCTTTAATTATAATATGTCGATTTCCGATACGAGGTGTGTTCAAAAAGTAAATTTAATTTTATTATTTGGCAGGCTACATACATTTGATTTTCGATATTTTCTTTTGTTATGTTGGTACACATGTTCCTAACATATGTTCACAGTTTCAGACAGCTTGCACGTTTACTTTTTTTTGTGGGACAGAAGCTGTTGACAATGTCATATAGTAAATCTAGTTTGATAAAAAAAAACTGTTTTTAAGCAGTACAAGCAGCTACAAGATGGTCGATGATGATTCGCGCTTTGGACACCCCAGCACGTCAATAACTTATGATAGCGTTGAAGAAGTGAAACAAATGGTGTTAACGTTGAATCACTATTAGAGAAGTGGCTGAGGACGTCGGTATCTTTATGGGCTCGTGACCGAAGTTTTGGGCATGAAACGTGTAGCAGCAAAAATGTTTCAAAATTGCTTAATTTTGAACAAAAGGACTGTCGAAGGAGCATCGTTCAACAGCTGTTAAGCAACGTCAATGATAATCCTGATATGATCAAAAAGATGGTGAAGAATCATGAGTATATGACTATGACCTCGAAACCAAAGCCCAGTCGTCCCAATAAAGGAACCCAGAATCAGCAAAACCGAAAAAAGCATGTGAAGTTCGATCAAATGTAAAGGTTTTGTTTACTGTTTTCTCTGATTATTATCGTGGCCTAGTACATCAAGAGTTCTTACCAGAAATGCCAGAAAAAACGTTGGCACAAGTATATTATGTATGGGGGGGGGCAATTACTTTGAAGGGGACAACATTAATTTTGATATATAAATAAATACTTTTTGATCAAACTTAAAAGTCACCTTAATTTCTGAACACACATGGTATACCAGTATCGAGTCACCCATTCAGCTTAAATTTGGTGCCACGATCGGAACTAGCCGCGGAGTTCTGATTGGTCGGCACCGTTAACATACGCCAAGTTTTGTAGCGAAATAGAGAATTTATTTTAGATGCTTTTTATTCTAATTTGTGAGCAAGACACGGCTATGTTACGGAGAACCAAATTCCAAATGTCAATTATAAATAATTGCATTCAATGAAAGGTTCCGTTCACACGCCATGGGATGTTATCACATCAAAATATATATTCGGTAGCCAATGTGAAGCGATGCAAGACAGCATCGAACTGGACCTTAATATATTAAATGCAGGCGAATTGAAATCAGGAAATGTTTGCGGACAGACGAATACGAAATTGAACAAATATTAGCTCTAAATGAGATTCCCATCGGATTTATGCCCCGGTACGATATTGCAGGTTTAATCTAGACCCCTATCTTGATCAGAACGTAATTAAATAATCGGTTCGTGAGGCACGAAAGCAACCGAAACTACTGGAATTTTATCAGGTAATTAAAAGACAATTCAGTCGAGTTCTAAAAATTTGCATTTTGATTCTGAAATCGCAAGAATAAACGAAACGCTAGAGATTGGCCTGAGTGGCGCTTTTGTTCAATTTCGAATATTAGGCTTTGCTGTGTCCAGTTGTCTAAAAATATGCTAAAAATAAATTTGGATTAGCGTTTCCAATAATTTGGAAATTTAGTTATTTAGGCCTGGTAAAATACGGGGTACTCAAAAAGAAGGAGCAGATACGAATCAGCCCTTTGCTTATGATATTCACTGCTTCATTAATTCGATGTCGTTAATGTTCAAGGGCATATGAGGGATAAAAACACGCTCTTTTACGTAATCACAAAGATAAAAATCGCTAGACGTGAAATTTGGAGACCTGGGAGAATATCGTCGATAAAGTTGATCTTCTGCTCGTCTTCTTCCTATCCAACCTCCTGGAATGGGATTATTCAAATAACGTCGAACGTCTAGAGAGAAATGAGACGGGGCATCATCTTGCATGAAGATGAAATTATCTGAATCATCTTGAGTTTGGTGAAATAACCAATTTTACGTTATTCCTGTCACAGTTTTCTCCATGAAAAAGAAGCAGAGCCCATACATTTTGGTTACATATATCGCATGGAAGACGTTCGTCTTTGGTGAATCTCTTTCATGTTCAATAACGTAATGGCGATTAACTTTCCCAGAAAGATGAAAAGTCGATTCATCGGAAAAAATTAATCGTTCAGCGAAATTGTTTTCTCTCATTCTAACACGCTACTGCAAAATTCCTACCTTTTGTTATGGTCGTCAGGAGGCAATGCTTCCAATAACTGCCAATTGTATGGCTTCATGTGCAGACAACGTATTTTGAAAGAATTTAATGTTTGAAATCTGCTCCTTCTTTTTGAATAACCCTGTATATATTTTAGTTAGTTTACTGATTATGATTATAAGTAAAATTATACGGCGGCTTTTGGGACTTAACTTTTTCTTTCAGTTTCCACGTTACTTATAAAACTATAACGCTCTTTGTTCTATTGTGGATGCATCAGTAGTGTGATACCCCAATTAACATGTGCATAATCAATATACTGAGTGCAGCGAAATTTTGTTCGAACCAGCTGCCACTAAGATGTTTGAATAGAGATGACATTGACATCGCAATAGTCAGCTTTAAGCTATCTTTTCACTCTACGAATTATTATTATCGTTATTCATTATGCACAACTAAAATGGTTTAACTATAATAAAAAACAATATATATATATATATATATATATATATATATATATATATATATATATATATATATATATATATATATATATATATATATATATATATATATATATATATATATAAACACTTCGAAGCAGTGTTCGAAGTGTTTTCGAAGCGCGAGCATTGAAGATGCCAATTGAGATTTTGGCGAAACGTCTGCAGGATTCCAGTCGGATGCAGGATTTGCAGGATTCCAGTCGGATGCAGGATTCCAGTCGGAGTTCAACGAGCGAACGGATGATATCCCGGAATATAGTGTCATCACATTTTTCCATCCGTGAATCAATACGTGAGAATATATATATATATATATATATATATATATATATATATATATATATATATATATATATATATATATATATATATATATATATATATATATATATAAAGACATATTCTGGTCTCATCTGAGAACAAAACAGACCCCCTTTGGTAAAATTTCCATTGCAGTTGTTTGAGGTCAGTTTATTTTCCTTCAGTCTTCTTTTCATTATCCTCTGACTAATTGCCACTCTTCGAACTTCATGGAGCCGTTAATGCACTTGAACCACATTAAGGTGACGATTTCTTATTATTGTTGACACAATAAAGCGATCGTCACAAACGGTTGTAATTCGCCTTCTGCCTGTTCCAGGCCGTCTAGCAAAGGATCTAGGCTCCTCATACTGTTGGATAATCTTTGAACTGTTGCGCGTGTCTCGTCCAGTTGTCAAGCAACAGCTCACTGGCGAAGTCCACTTTCGATTAACGCGATAACTTGAGCTGCTTTTTGCGGTGTAGTATAAAAAGTCTGTACTGCGTAAACAAGTTTAATTTCTTTAACCGTAGCTGCTCATATAAAAAACCAGCACTCTTGACAACTTTAAACTCATACTAAAGCATATTAAATTGTCTTCCAAATGTTTATTTTTTGGGTCAAATGAGTAGTTTCTAGAAAAAAATATACTAAAGTCAAATTTAGTTTGTGACGTGTGTTTTATGTATTCATATTTTACTTTAAACGTGTTTAAGGAAAATTTCCAAAAGTGATATAAGATTTGCTGATTTATATGAGCACCACAACGTCAGTAGCAGATGACGTTCCCTTACGTGTCTTGAGTATTATTAAAATAGAATTTTAAGAGCACTGATATGTCATATATACAGTTGCTCGATGCAGTGTTAAATAATCTAGTTGAGCAAGAACGCAGTGTTTAGCTTAACGTTAGCAGGAGCAATAATTGATTTACCCTGGCCGGCTTTCAATAAAAAACACATGTTGATTATTTGTCTATCTATGTACATAAACCGAAAGATATCGGTTGTATCTCGTCAGTTGTGCAAATACCCCTGGATTAAACCGAGAACACGGTAAAGCGCAGAGGACATACACCAATCGGGTTGGGAGCACCGCAAAGCTGAAGCCTAAACATCCGGGGGGTGGAGCAGGACGCAAAGTACTTTAAGGTATATGGGGGAACCGCAACTGATAGAAGGGAAGCCGATTTGACCTAAACCGCTTGTTTTTATCGTCTACGTGTGAGTAAGAAGTTAATAGCATTCCGTAGATATTTCCAGCCTCGAAACATATTTGTTGACAATATCTTCAACTCGGGGTTGTGGTGAAAATACCAATAACGTCAAAAGCGTACTAGAAGTTTTCCGAGAAAATTAAATATTTTGGCTTCCCCTTATGCAGCATGGCGTATCGAAGTTTGACATTTTCGATTTATAAAACAGCAAGGCGGTATGAAAAAATGCGACCGGCGGTTGATTAATAAATAATACGCAGTAAATTCTGTTGCGCGGATGCTAAAATTAAATTAAACAGTCCAGCGTACGCAAGTAATTTCCTTTGTGGTTTTCATCAAATACAATGTCGAAATTACTAAGCATTTTATTGATTTTACAATAATGTAAATATCTGCTTCATTGTTTATTGACTGAAATAGTTCATAATTCACCACGATATCATTTTAGCATTCGTTTTGTTTGCTGGTGAATTAAGCACGTTTATCAAAAATGACACTTTTTAGCGCCAATTTATAAATAATATTTTAAAATTGTAATTTTAAATAAATAAGCGGAATAAATGCAGTATTATTCTAATTGAGGCTGTTGTCCAATTGGAGGGTTCAGTGGTTACCAAGAGTTAGCGGTTGATGCTTTCTGGGCTGAAAAAATGAGAGGGTCCGATGTCAAACTTAACGATTAAGATTCCATTAGTCCTTGATAAACCAGAGATTTTGTAAATCCCTCTTTCTAATTTTATTAAAATAAAACTATTTGCACATTGTAGGTACGATTATTTCGGAAAATAATGGTTGCAAATATAAGCATAGAGAATGGCACATTGTGATTCATAAATAGTTTAAAGTTCAGCAAATAATAATTTGACATTCCTACTTCAACATTTATTAAAGTAGTAACAACAAAATATATATCAGTGCTTCATAAGATTATGTACACTAAAATAGAACTTATCCATTTCTTGTAATATTGACTTCTTAAATGTTGAATTTTCTTACACGTGGTGTAATCTGATAATAATAAAATATATTCGTTTTTTTAAAAAAAACTATATATAGATCACACATTTATAAATATTTAATCACCTTGGATAAATGTGACATATATCGGGAAATATCCACATTGTGCACAAGAAGGAAAATCCAATACCTCCTGAATTCGAAGCTTTTGTGCTCTTTTGCTTTTCTTCTATCTTTTATATATCTGTCTTAATATGGTATATTATATATCTTGATGCTGTTTTTTCTGTCCTTCGAATCGAGAATCTATTGGTTATTATCAACAATATCATTCTACGCATGACTTACATTTTTTTATTTTCTAAAAACTGATAACACAGTTTAGGTGTTTAGTACCTTGATTCTAACTGGAAATAATTAAAAGTTAAAATATAACCTCGCAATTAACGCTTGTGTTCATAATAATAAATGATGTCTTTAGTTCTTACTAGTTTAGTTACTAGTTTTATGTTATATTTTCAAATATATCCCAATATCTTGCAGATTGTCAGCAATTTAAATTATTTTCCGTAAAGACTTTTTCCTATTCTTATGAGAAATAAACCAATTATTATAACTTTTGAGAAAATACGGTTTGAACATAGGTCAATGTTTATCTTTTTTTGAAGTATGGTGATTGTCAGTGTTTAAAGGGGAGAAATTGGGCGAAAAATGAGTAATGTTACTGGATTTTATGAACTTATCGTGAATCAATGTGAAGCTGTTCATGAAACTAGACTGAGCAAATAGATACGGATTTTCACGCAACAGATTAATAGTGTACATTCTTGTTCGTGCACCCCGAACAATACCATATTACTGATTGCAGCTCGGTCGTAACAATGGCAAATGATTATTTACAGGAGTAATTGCAGAGATGAGGACAAAGCCAGCGGTCATACAAATACACATGATTGTGATCGAAAATTTCCCGGGTAATTGTTTTAACGTTGTTTACAAATACCGACCGGGGCTATTGTCTACGGAAAAGTATTGTTAAAACGAGCCGTATCTTCCACGACATACTTCAAAAGCGGCTCTTCTAATGCTCGAAGGCACCAGTCGGAAGTTGAGGTATTCTGCGATTAGTTCTTTCATAGACCAATTCCTACGCGCTGTTTGTATTTTATAGGGACTTTGTTAAATTTAACTTAGTCGTCGGAAAGTTTCTTTTAAATCCTTTGGAGGGATTGACTCACCGAAACTTCGCGGCTAAAAAGCTTACTGTCAACTTCAAGACCGCACAAAGTTTAGGAACTAGGAAAAGCATATTTTCAAAGGTTCTGACTTTACTCGTTAGTTGATAAGTTATTTTATTAAAACTTATAAAAAAAAACAGGATAAAAAAAGTTGAAGGTAAACGCTTTCACATGACTTTTTAAACTACTTCTAATGATGATAACATTTATCGATTGCAAAATCCAATCTATCTGAATGTACAGAAATATAACTTTAGATCTACAATGATATTGTTATTTAACAACTGGGCATGCAACATCTTTGGATACCAATATAACTTCTATTGTAAGTTGCTCTAAAAGAAGCTTAAAGTTAAATTGCCTCGTTTCCTTATTACACTAATACATTTATCTTCTTATAAAAATGGACTTTTATTTGGGCACATAGCCATTTTGCAATCTACCAAGATGAAACTGTCTGAAAATTCTTTCAAAACTGAAGTTCGAACAGCGCATAGAAAAAATGGGGAAAACTTTCTACAGCTATACGTTTAGTGGAGATCTTAAAATAACGTATTTTTCATTATCTGAGAGGCATTCCGTTTGGAGGCACATTCTCCACGTGTCGATGGAGTTATATATCCTGTAAAAAAATTAATTATCTGAGTTGAATAAAATTTCGAGCTTATGTCAAAATTGGAGGGCAAAATTTGTATATTGTCATGGATTAATTTAGCTTTCGCACACATTTTTAAAATTGTTTATTTTCAGATCTTGTTGGACGTGTGTTTTTAGACAATCCCATATAATTAGATGCACTTTTTGCATTAGTGCCTGCAATAGTTTATTGGACCAAGAGGTGCTTTGTAAGAAGAAATGCATCATTTCTGAATTTTTCTTTTTGCGTACGGTTGATATGTTGTATTAACCCTCAAGAGAAGCACTTTAGCGATTGCGTGATTCAGAAGCTCATAGGTCTGCTATACCCGCCTGTCTTTTATTAATAATACCTTTTTTTCAATTTAAACCTCAGACAATGTAGACAAAGTATAGAATGTTTTTTTTAAAAAATGGTATTCTTAATATTATAGAAAAAGTCAACAAAAACTTTTAAAAAAATTAAATATAGTATTTTATTGAAAATATAATTAGACGAAAGTATCACAACGACATTTAGAAGGAATTGAATGTACTTTTAGATAACGATTATGCCACTTACCTTGAAGTGAAAAATATATATTTATTTAGTTAGATAAAGTTCGGGGTTTTTAAAACGATAACGCATAATTAACAATATTTATTTTTTATTAATATAAACTCTTATATTACATTACAAATGTATTAATGCTACAAAATATTAAGATCGTTTCGCGCTACGTTGCACATAGGATGATCACATTTTAAACACTTATAACATGTTTTCCGGTCTAATGAACTAGGACCATATCCACAACGTTTATATTTTTCTTCAGTTTAAGTATTCATTTTGAGCTAAATTAAGAATAAAGGAAACCTATCAATAAATGTTAAAACAATTAGAAATCAAATTTTCTAATATTAAAGTGCTATAGGAAATATAGTATAGTATCATTTTTCTTATGACAAACTATGCCACGATCAGCAACATTTCAACTTAGATTCTCTCTCTCAAAATTTATCAGGATTACTTTGAAACAGTTATTGTAGGATTCTAATTATATAAATGCAATGGGTATCCAGTACCCAGTGTTTATTTTGGGGGTTAAAATATACCTTATTTCATAAATTTAGACAGACAGTATTGTGGCACTTTAGATATTAGAAATCTTAAAGTTTTTGTTGATGTTTTATTAAACTAAACTTGACAATATAAGTCTTCACTGCGTTCAAGCTGAATAATTCCTCCCTCGAAATCTTTTTTTTTTCTCTTGCCAAGTCGGTGAACGACTGTGGGAATTTTACCCTATTGCCCAACAACAACCTGCAACGTTTATATTTAAAAGAAAGTATTCATTTCACGTCATCCTATCAAAATCGACATGACGTGTTTGCAGAAAGTGTGTTAAAGCGTGAAAATCTTTTTAAAACAATTCCCTCTAGAAAGAATAATATACCCTGAAATGTCGAAAAGCATTTCATATTTTGTACAAAGAGGATATCCATTTCACGTTTGCCGCACTGCTTCATTTAAAACCGATTTCTTGTATTTAAGGAAACCATAACTCGTGTGCCGGAATAAAGCAAGCCGAGAATTTGAGTGCAAATTAAATTGGTTTAGACATACAATATAATTTTTATTTCTAGTTCCTTGTGACAATTTTCCCTTTTTGAGATGTTCAACGATACCTCACAAACCTCAAACACGGAGACGATGTTAGATATGCATTTTCGGAGCTTAAAATTCTTGCACTGCCAAGTGCTTATACACTTAAGTGCCTAGTTTACCCCTAGAAAACACGAAATAGGGTCAACCTCACATCTGATTTCTTCCTTCTTAATGCGAGTAGGCTAGGTTCAAATTACAATCCTTTTACAGCTTGGAGGAGTTTATCTTTATTCAAGATATCAATAACCATATCTAGTCAGATGAGAGTCGACTCCCCGCTTTCGGTGATAAGTGTCCGTGATAACCTTGATTCAGTTTTAATGTATGTCCAGATCCTCACAGAGCGCTTTATGTTTTACCCATTATGCTTTATGTATATTTTATATTCACAAAATTATGTTCCAAAATTGTTGTGTGACTGTTGCATTTTACATACTACATTTGTTTGCGGCTATTAGTTATTGGGTAAAATTATTCCTAATGGTAAAGCGCGAAGTGCTTAAGTGAAAAACCATTAGTGTTTTAGATTTGCCGAAAACATCCGATTACTCCTAAAACCGTGATTAAAGTGCCGGAAACGCTTGAAGTGACTGGCGTTTGACGAAGCTGAGAACTTAAAATGACACATGCATAATAAGTGCATAAAAGGGTAGTTTATAAGAGTAGAAGCGATGATAAACTTCTTCATACACTTTTTTATTAATGTCGTTTATCGAACTTGTTGTATAATAGAGTAGTATATCGTTTTTCGTCAACTATGTTTAAGATTTCTTGATGTTACAGTTCCTTAATAGTGATTCAGTAATTCAGTCGAAATATTTGTTATTTCCTTGCGTTTGATCTGGTTGGAACGTATTATTTTATGGGATCATTAATTTATAAGAAATAAGGAATAAGTAAAAGTTCTTTGCGATTTGTAATGAAAGAGGAATGGTATAAAGGAACTGCAATGAAGAAATAAGAGACACATACATATATACAACGTTTGACAAACACCAAATTAAAATTAAAATTCCGTAAACTAAGGTTTAATTATGACATGATTAAATTTCGGCAAAAAATATATCCAAATAACGAAATACTATGCGCATTTGTGAAATAAACGCAGATATTGGGAATAATAACACATTCGAAAAAAAATCGGACTCGGGCAAAAAGGGATCGTCGAATCAATTTTCCTTTTAGGGATGTTTCTCCTTTTCAAATCTGTCTTTGTATAGACTTGATAATATTTTTATCCCACCAAGTTGTGAACCCAAGCGATTTGAACGGTTTTCGCATTGAATAAAAATGCCGAGTAAACATGTTTTGCCGAGATATTAAATTTGCCTTTTTATTGAAACCTTAATTCTGCGATCTGTACAGGGCGTGGAGACAATTCACAGTTTTTATACCAAACGGTTCCATATCATACCTACGCTTTTAATTTGAATTGCTTTATGAGCGCCTAAAGTCAGTGTGTTATAAATTTTATTCTCCATTTGGAGTACGGTAATATGCATTTCCCAGACATATAACATCCGACATCAGTCTAATATTCCTCAACCTCGTTTCAAACTAGTTCAAAGCAATCCCATTTAAACAGGTAACAATTTGCCCTTTGGGTCGGATTTATATTTCACATTGTCTAACTCCAGCAGATTGATGCGAGTTTTTGGTTGCCGGATATTGCAGAACCACCGATTTTTTTACTTAGATTAGTCGTTCAAACTGCGACATAACACGCATAGACAAAATATTTGCAAACAAAATTCGATACTTTACTCAATGAATCGGGAAAATCAACACAGTTTTACTTGTATGATGGAGACATTGTTTTTGTAATTCTTTGCTTTTTATTGGATTATATTCATTTTCACAGAACAACACTAAAGACTGAAGATCCAGGCGTCTTTTTTCAAATTGCATTCTGGATCCATAATCGTAACCAATGGAAACCCTCAAAAATTTATAAAAACGTATTACTCAGCAAGAGAGAGCTATTTCGATATTACTAAAGCAACAACTTATTAAAGTCTATTTTGTATGTAAAATTAAAATATTTGTATCATGGCAAACGGCAAGAAAATTAATTTTCCAAGAAACTAGCAAGCATACTACAGAGAGGTATGGGTTTTCGTTAGCCTTTACTTTTTTTATTAAAATTCAAATTTCATTCAAGTTGATTTGTTAACATTATTTGATAATTCTAAGTTATTGTTTTTATTACTCAACCATTTAAAAAAATTGTATCTTACTCGTGAAGGATACAGTGGCGAATGAATCCATTCTTCTCGCATTGGCGTGGTCTAGAGTATAAGTTACAAAAAATCCTTTTTGTGATACGTTTCCTTCACATCTGTCTATTCTCCACAATATTTAGATCAACCGCATTGACTTATTTTTTATTATAAAAATAAATTGATTATGAGCTTTTATAAAAAATTAACCACAAAAACAACTTGGCACTGAAAAAGACGAATGTAAAAGGTTTTGTCCCAAAAATACTCTCTGGATACCGGTGGTGCCATCATCAGCAAGAACTCCCTAATAATATTTTACTATTCTTGCTACAAAAATCTACATATTTTTCTTTTTTATATGTGACAAAAACTGTTGAATCAATACCTAAAAGACGAATGGTAGAGAACCGATTCAATTCGATCTGATAAAGCCGACAAAAACTAGGAAAATTTAGTGTTTTCTTGAAAAATTATTGATAGCTACAAAGTAAAAAAAAAACGAAACTGTCTATTTATTGTCTTATAAATTACCCATCCTTCATAACACGCTGTTGTAACGGAAATACCCCGCTCTAAACAGGGTCGAACCTTTAGTTCCGCAATTTCAGATTGCACCTCGCGAAGTAATTTTTGATACAAAAATACGTGAGAGCAATTTTAACCAGCGATCCCTCCAGATTGAGCATTTCATCAGACAAAAATACAAGCTGACATCAACCTGATTGAATTAATTTCCTGAACGTACACCGCGTTCTGTTTTATGTTCTTTTTATACGCGTCTACTCGTCTCCGGGCTCTGTTATATGTTGCAATTTCCATCCCCATAATCCGGACGCTCTATCCCCTAAGCCAATCTACGTACGTACTATCGCGGTTGTGCTAAGGGCGAATCTCTATTAAGAATCCCTCTAACGATCCTGGGCGTCCAAAACCGACTAATCAAGCATGGATGGATGGGTTACAACGCCGACCGTTTTGGGATAAATCCCCATCGCACTGTTTCTTGTGGTACATTTACTTTAACCCCGACGCAATCCGGTTTGTCAGTTTTAAACTTAAATTGCGGATGGTGAGTTGCCGGTTTTATTTTTAAATTGGGTTCGGTTCGAATCTGACCCTTATGGTATCAACCCTTATCGATCATTTCGAGTTTCGCGTAGAATCCACTTCGTTCGTTGAACATTCCGTGCTAACGTCATGGATACCTACAAAAATATTTATACAGTGTGTCCTACTTATGAAGTGTACACCCTTGTAAAATTTTTGTTTACCGTTCGATTTTGATAATTTTATTTTGTTGAATAGGTCTCCGAAAAATGCACTAAAACCTTGTTTTGCTAATTGCTTCCACTTTTAACAAATAAATTATCAACGAATTCTTATTCAGGAGTGCTTAGAATCCAACTATACCAATTACTATCATGTTTCAATAGAGGGTATTTGAAATATAGTGTGCGCCCCACTTGGCGCTGTACATCGTTGTAAAATTTTTGATTACGGTTTGATATTGATTTTTTTTTGTTGGATCGATATGTCGAAAACACACTAAAACCTTAATAAAAAACGTCATGGACTAATTTTTGATGTCAAATATCGAGAATGGCTATTAGGGATTTCTTTAAGAATAAAGTGTCAACGAATTCTTATTCAGGACTACAATTAACCTAACTATACTATTTTCAATGAAGTTCGCTTAGAATGTTTGTTTAAGGCTCACTGAAAGACACTAATTAAAGAGGATTCGATATGAACTAAACAATGCTGTATTTTATTTAATTAATAAGGATTTTCAATTCTCATCTAATAATGAAAATAACAGAAACCAACCAAAACTAACCAATTAGCCATGACTTTAGTCGATGCTATACAAAAAAAAAACCGTTTCATTTCTCTTTAGTAAGATCTATTCAGCGAAAAAGAATTATCAAAATTGAGTCATAAACAAATATTCCACAGGAGTAATGCTTAAGCGAGACTCCCGCGATATTTCGAGCACCCTGTATTCGAACTTCATGGAAATTAGTATAGTTAGATTTTACGTAGTCCTGAATAATAATTCGTTGAAAATTAGTCCCAGATAACCATGACTTCAGGTTAATTTAAGAAGAAATATAAGGTTTTAGTGCGTTTTTGAGAGATCTATCCAACAAAAAATAATCAAAATCAAACCGTAATCAACCGACATTTTAAACACCCTATATTGAAACATTATAAAAATTGGTATAGTTCCGTTCTAAATACTCCTGAATAAGAATTCGTTGCCAATTTATTTATTTCCTATTTATTAATTCCTAATAGCACTTCTCCAGTCTCTCTCTTTTGTTAAATCGTTTCAGTTAGCCATGAATTTAAGTTGAAACAATAAGCAAAAGAAGGCTTTAGTGTATTTTTTAAAGATCTATTCAACAAAAGAAAAATTATCAAAATCGAACCATAAACAAAGATGTTACAAGGGTGTTTAATTCTATTCACTGCATATACGGTGTTACGTAATCTGTAATGGCAAACTTGTAACTAGCATAGACCTGGCTGTAAACTTAACTAAATTGAACGGGTGATTCTCATAAAAAACACTTCATAATATTCTGCAAGTTATAGATTCTCATATTGTCCCATAGTTAACAAAAAAACTAAAGTTACGTATTTAATCTCTGCGAAGCTAACGAAACTTTTTTTTCTACTTTCATGTGTAAAATATCTAATACACACCAATCTAGCGTGCGGAAAGCGTCACTTTACCACGCGAGTTTCATTTCCCACGAATCCGAACTACTTCGGATATTTTCGGGATTTTACCGCACGGGTTTGGGAGCAATCGGATGTTTTCGGGGATATTTCCCACGCTTTGAATTTTGACGTTTGCCAATTCTAGCGGTCATGTCGGTGAATGTATTCTTGTTATTTTGCGTACCCAAAAACTACCGGTCGTAGAAAAAGTATAGTATGTAATACGTACGCTAAACATTTTAAGTCACTCTTTTATTAAACACTCGCTTCGCTCGTATCAAATGAATTCGTGCGTCAAAATTCTTACGGTTAAACTATAACAGGCAAATATTGTCAACAAATTAAGCACTTCATATTTAAAATGATCTAGTGCTAAGAATCAAAATATTCTTTATTAGTACTTTAGTGAAATAGTCGGTCAATTGAAAATTCCATTTCGAACGAACTTTTACTTTTCTTCCATGTTCTGGATCACGTATTGACCGTTTTTTAGCACTCTACTACGAGGAATTGTCGTCATAGATTGAAGTAGATGCTGTCCATTACTGTAAACAATTTGTGAAATCTCCTTTAAATATTTTAGTTACCCTTGTGAATCAATTAAAAAAAAATTATGTTATAAAACAAAAAGAAATATTATCTAAATATCTGAATTGAATTGATTAATTGATTTTAGTTTAATTAACTAGTTAATTATTATACTTTTTTTTACGTCAACTTATGTGTTTGACGGGAAACAATATTAAAATACGGGAATGCATGATGCACAATTTCCTCCTTTTATGAAAATAATACCCAAAAGCAAACCGAGAGAGAACCAAACAACAACTGTTAAGAGCTCCCACCCCAGAAATGACGTATTTTACATATTTTTTATGTATTATTTTATTTAAATTATTACACAATTATTCAAAATCAGAAATATCCTGTTTTTGAAAAAAAATAATCAAGCACTCCGTTAATAAAACGATTCGTTGACAGTAAATATATATATAAATTTTTATTTACGCAGAAATATCTATTTCTCCCATATTTTGGGGACACTGAGATGTTCAGATGGGACAATTTATTATATACACAACCCTATACAAAGCCTATATTTTAGAATATCTCGAAATATTTCTTTTTAAATTGAGCATCTTGATATGCATCATAATTTAATTCTAATTATTGCTGCCAACTTTTCTTAAAGTAAATTGAAGTATTCAAATTGGTAACTCATTTTTTACTTTATGCTGTTATCGTAACGACCGTTTTAATTTTGGGACAAAAAGAAATATTTCACTATCACCAACAAAGTTATCTGGTGAGAAATATTTTAATAGACACGAAGCGATGCCAGTTTTCAATTTGCCAAGACAATATTGTGAAAACTAACAATAGGGAGCCGGTACCGTTAAAACGTCGATTATTATATTCCAAACCCAAATTTATAATATGGACTTTAATTACTTTGTCATTAAATAGTCGATTCACGAGTGCACAATGCAATTTGCACTTTAAATTCTAACTGCTTTAATCGTGTTAGAAACGCCTAACTTGCCATAAATGGCGTCTGCAAGTACTAATATACGACCTGGCCAAAATATTTATGCGGCCATTCGCTGCACACGAACCACACTCTCATAGTTTTACGCCCGATTTTCATTTGTTATTCAAATTGACCAATAAGCTTTGCGCGAACACGCAACTCCATAATGTTACGGAAAGGTAAGTTTCCAAGCAAAACTTCGTCTGGAAATGCTGGCTGTGAGCAATCACATTCTTGGTTTTGGTTAATGTTTTTTCGTCCGAGGAGACAACCCTTACCTAATCTCTCCAACCCTATAAAATTTTCCAAAAAACGGTATTTATTTAAAAAAAAACATTTGTACAGGGTTAATAATATTGTTACGAAAATATATGACTTTCAAAAACTTGATTTTGTTATATGCTGGATTTTTATTCGGTATGCCACAAAAGTATCAAGTGTCTTCACTTTATTTTCGGATTGTGTAATAGGAAATTTGATATAGGCAGTACGTTTTTGAAACTTTTGATATGAAATTCATTTATTAGATAGAATTTAGGCTGCATTGATTTTCTATTTCTTTCTCTTACAGTTTATTAAGACCTGAGATTAATTAAATTACCAGTAACCGCTACTTTTAATAAACAGGTTATAAGGGCTAATCCAAACTAATTAAAGGTGATATAAAACCTAAGCAAAATATGTATTTATAAACACATATTTTATATAGTATATATTGCAAGGTATTTTTCATATTGTTTGGTCCTGTTGAAGACATTATAGACAATTTATTTTTGATAAAAAAGTATTCCGGAAAAATTTATTAACTGAATATTTTTTATCATAGTTTTCGATAGATTAATCACTGCGTGAAATTCATTGGGAAAAGAAAGAAAGCAGTGTGGTGAATTTTAGTCTGATAATGTTTGGGGTCAATTTTGAAATCCATTTCTTCCAATACAATTGTTGATCTGAATTTTAAAGGGAGACTTCGTGTAATTCTACTTTTTATACAAGTTTCATATTATAACGATTAACTAAAATTTTGAGTAGTTTTGGTTAGTCTGAATGTGAGAGAAAGTGATATTTTATTATTTCTGAATATTTGCCGATAATGATTATCTTGCATTTAGACACCAGACATTTTTGGTGCAAAGAAATGACATATTGCTTTATGAATATATTTACCATTCAGAATTGAGTATAGTGATTTTGTAAAAATTTGGTTACCATTTAATAAATACCTTCTCCGTTTAGACTGAAGTAAACATTGGTTTTCGTTTTATTTTGCAGAGGTCCCGGAGGAAGATCCTCACCTTAAAATGGAAAAAGAAAACTTAGAATACGGTTACCTAATTAGAGCAACCTGCACAACACCTGTTTCATTTCCGGCCATGAATGTGACTTGGTTTCTCAACGGAGTTAAGGTAAAAATATTTCATTATGTTTGCTAGTATTCACCATCGCTGATTAGCGCAAATATTTGAGAAGAAACTTTCCACGCAATGAGTGGGTGTAGATAATAAAAAGATTTCATGAGTGATTTTTTCATTGCAATGAAGTGGACATACCCAGACACCGGTTTTTACTTAATGCCTCTAACTCTGACATATCTGCGTACTGCGTAACCGATAGGGCACGTCTTTCTTTAAACTTATTTGAATAGATTTCTGCAGCGGTTTTGTGAATTCTTTTGATGAGACCTCGTGTCGGGGTCTCATATGGATATCTCAAGATCTCGAGTACAGCATTTAGCAGCAGACTTTACGTTACCTAGAATTTCGTATGTTTTTGTGCCTTTGTTAAATTGAGAATTTGATATTTTAAATGCTGTTCATGTGTACGAGAATATTCTCATATGCCCAGCAAACTGTAAAAATCGTTTGTTTATATCTTTTAAACGTAAGTAAATGTGTGAAATTGGAAACAACTGCATCATTGAAAAAGATTACAAAAGTTTAATTTAAAAAAAAATTTCAGTCAACACTGTATTTTAATTTTAACATTAATAGTTTTAGCGAATTCGAATTTGTGATTTTTAATGTAACTGCGTAATAAATTCCCTTCTAATTTTTTTCTACAAAAGTTACATAGACAAAACTGTAGCAGTACAACTTTGTTGAGAATTACTTGAGCAATATATTTCAATAATAGCATCGGAATTTGAATGCCATGAATTTTACAGAACAGAATATCAATCCAATCAAACAAAAACGTCTTATATTTCAAGACAACCTCTACAAAATTCGTTTAAAGGATTTAAATATATATAATATAAATTATTAAATAAAAAAATTAACGTCAGCAGGTTATTATTAAAGCGCAATTAAGGGTGAAGTTTGTCGTGCTTTTGTAGATAGTGGTTATATTCTCTTAATAACTCTTTAGTAAATATTATTTAAATATAGTTTCAGAGGTATGTCTAATTATCAATTTTAAGCCCTTAATATTAAGATGATACCACAATGCACGTTTTTAAGACAAGTCTTTTACATTATGTTGTCCTTTGCAGGTTTAATAATTAATAAAATTAAGGAATTTTTATTTTTTTTGCCAAGAAACTTCCACGGACTATTGTAATACTATTTACAAATCTTCCGGATTCCTCCTGCATTGATTGTTGAAGATTCAAACTTGCTGCGTTACGCCAATCATCCTATTGACTTCTTTAGAACTTAACTGAAACTGGCTAGCATTCTACTCTGTATCTGCTTATATATTGCTTAAAGAGGGCGGAGCTAGAAGAGGAGCGTGAACATTATCTCAGATAACTGATTCCCATATTGTGGAAAGGTAAAGATTACATTAATTATTAATTAATTGAGATGCCAGGAGTCTTAAGAGTACGACAAATAAACTCATCTGCAGTTGCCGAATCGCGAAACCGTGCATAAAATTTTCTTGGATAAAACTCAAATTATTGAGTAATCAATCTACATCAATCTATAAACAACCAAACAGTCTTAACGGCGACTTTACTTTACGTTTCACCAATATTGAAAGCAGTCCTCCGAGACAATGTTCCTTTAGCTCTGCAGCCCTCAAACAAAACGTTAGTAAGTTTTGTAAATAAGAAACTTCCTGAAACAAAGGTTAGACTTTCAAGGAAGTGACCCATCATTCGACTAGCCAAAATCAAGACACATCACCTACAGTTTCTAAAGGTGCACAACAAGCAAGCGGCATTTAACAAATCAAAGTTTAATTTGTTTCTAGACTTCAAGCAAACATGAGAATTAAACAGCCTGTATTCCAGAATACCATCAAAAAATAATCCCCGTTCAAAAGAGGCTCGTGAATAATGCAATCAAAAGCGTAATGCAAAGTTTCTAATTAAAACCCGCAACAATGGAAAAAATCCACTCCGCACGTTGTCCATTATTCCTTCTGTTCTGTATTCAGTATGAAACGGGAGTTTTCTCACGATTTTTTCCATTACTTTGGCCATTTATCTTCTCCGTCGGCTTCAATGTGCAACAATAAAATACTTTAGTTTTTCCGTACGCGGGTAGTTTGCGTTTTTGTCACATTCGATTCGACGACGGTCGCGCCGAGGGTAGATATTAATAAAACCCCGTTTCTCGTGCAAATGAAAACCCCTAAGGGTCGACACTGGGACGGCTGTTTTTATAATTTATACGCCATGCAAACAATTTATTAAATTACTTTACCTTTTTCTCGTTCTATTAGAAAAAATCTGATACCTCTGCCCTTCCTCGTGTTTTGTATTTTACGTTTGACCGTAGTTTCGTTGTTCTATGGTATTTACATGGTATTCGTTCCGTTTGTTAAAAAAAAACTACATGCCAAAAATAAAAATGAAAAACTAAAACAGAAATATTTTTAAATGTTTTTCGGCAAATGTGATATTCTGGGAAAATAAATTTTATCGTTTCAATTAGCCTTTGTGACTCTATTTGATGCTAAATCTAGTCAAAGCGGCGCGGTATGTAAAAATTATGGAAATGCGTCGCCAGGACAACTGATATTATATTTTTGATATACCAAATAATTAGGTGTTTTGGATGGCTAGCCTTATAAACACCTGCGGTGAGAAATATTCAGTATTTTCTTTGCGTTGGAAGAAAAATTGGATTTTGGAAAGTGGATAGTAGAATCAAAATACCAGAAACTTCTATTGAATAAAACTTTTTGAATTTCAATTGTCTATACACAATAGAATATTATACTACGAGTTTGACAAATACCATTTTTGTCACGAATTTGATGTGGTACAAACGCAGCACAGCACAGCGAGCATCATAAACGAATTAAAAATTTACCACCTTCTAGATTACATTACTTTTAGGGTACATTTTTGCAAAATATCATAAATACATCCATTGAAGATGTGTAACGTGACCTTTAGAATTGACAAACGCCAAAATACAAACAGTAGCTACATTCGATCGCTCCCAAACTCGTGACTAAAGTTCCGGAAACGTCGAAAGTAGCTTACGACCGTGGCTAACGAAGCTGACGTCTTAAAGAGACATTGGGTATTTTTTAGTTTTATAGTTATAGTTATGAGATTCCGCAATCACTAATATTACTATACAAAAATGTCGAAAAATAGCCTCTTATACGACTAAGCAAATGAAAATATAATTAGGTTCTCTTGAGTTTTCTTCGTTCTTATGGATATTACGAGGTGTGTATTAATGCCGGACATCTATATGCTATACAAAAATGTCGAAAAATATAACCTCATATACCATTAAGCAAATGAAAATATAATTAGTTTCTCTTTAGTTTTTTCGCTCTTATGGATTTTACGAGGAGTGTTCAAAAAGTACGGCGACTTTTAAGTTTTGTCAAAAAGTATTTATTTATTCATCAAAATTAATGTTGCTCCCTTCAAAGTAACTCCCCCCCTCCACCGTCCAGAAATAATACTCTTGTGCAACCGTTTTTTCCAATCTTCGAAGCCCCTCTGGTATAACCTTGAGTTTTTCCACCAAATTTGTTCTTTATCTCCTCAATCCTACGAACTTCATTCCCTTCATGGGTTTCTTGAGTTTTGGGAATAAGAAAAAGTCGTAGGGGCGATATCCGGTGAATATGGGAGCTGAGGCATGTTTGTGGTTTTGTTTTTGGTCAGAAAGTTTGACACAAACAACGATGAGTGAGCAGGTGCATTACGACCTTGCTGTAAGAACTCTTGAAGTACTACGCCTCGATAATCAAAGAAAACAGTAAGGAAAACCTTGGAGATTCTGCGGTATTCCACTGGGACGACTGGGCTTTCGTTTCGACGCCATAACCCATGATTCATCACCAGTTATGACCTTTGTGAGCATATCAGGTTCATTATTGAAGTACTTTAAGAGTGCTTGAGCGATGTTCCCTCGACGGTCCTTTTGTTCAAAATAAGGCAGTTTCGGATCAATTTTTTCTGCTACACGTTGTTTCACTTCTTCCAACACTTTCATCAGCTACTGACGTGCTGGGGCCTCCAGAGCGAGGTTCATCATCGGCGTCTTCTCGGCCATCTTGGAACAGCTTGTACTACTTATAAACATTTTTTTTTTTGCTCAAAGTAGATTCACTATATGCCGTTGTAAACATTTCAAGTGTTTTATGCATACAAAACACGTCTAACACTTCTGCCTCACAAAAAAAAGTAAACGTGCAAACGGGCTGAAACTGTGAACATATGTTAAGGACGTGTGTACCAACCTAACATAAAAAAATATCGAGGATCAAATGTACGTAGCCCGCCCAATTACAGAAGTCACCTTACTTTTGGAACACACCACGTATATCGGAAACACAAGGAGACAGCAAAATAGGAGTATCAAGAAAAGTTTTAGGTTCAGTCAAATAGTCCCCTTCCGAATTTTGGTCAAGTATCAAAAAACTTTTCATTGTCAAATATTTCCTAGAAATTCTCTTATATTGGAACCCTCCTTATAATCGCGTGGACAGCGTGCGAGTTTCCTCCCGCGGGAGAACTGATGAACGACATTATTTCCTCTGCGGCGTCGTAGACAGTCCCACTAACTCCACTAAAATTGATGCTTAATGGGTCTTAACTCGAAGGAATAGTTTTTTTGTAAATAAAACCCCATATAATGCAATAACACATATACGTGGATAGCGCAAACGGCCTGCAAAGCAAAAAAGAAAAAGAATAATATTTTTTAACTAATTTTTAAACAGTTTCCCTCACAATTTTTTCTCTCAAAAAAGTTGTCATATTACCAAGAAAATAATGGTATAATAATGACGCTTCTGCTTGCATAGCTCTTCCATTCTCTCCTTTTCTAAAGGATACTTCACTTCTGTCTAGGTTTTTAATTGTGTAACTGCACCGGTTAAATAATATAAATTTCTATAAAAAGTATGTTTACTGATTTTTGAACATCTGTAAACTAAAATCGAATAAAGGAATAAACAAATGTAAAATTTAGTGTTAACTATCTTTTCATTGAATAACATTCAAAATTTCGTAATTTCAGTTCAGTTAAATGGAAGAAGAGGACAATTACCCCAATTCGTTAGAAAGATGGCAAGACTTGGGTATAAATTCTTAGACAGATTAGCCAAAAGCTATCTTAACTTTGATATGCTCTGTATGGAGGGACGCGTGTGAGACAAAATCCGTATTTCTCATTAGTCTTACTACAGTCAACTGTAATTAGGGATTACAAAGACAAGGATTTTGCTCTGCGTTCGAGGGGAAACGCTTGACATTCTAGGGCCTCCTTTGGACTACTGTTATCTAGTCCTATTTCATGAAATTCATACGTTAATTGCCGGTTTATGTCTAAAACGAGACGCATGTTTCTGCGCCTTTGTAGGAGATGTTAAAAAGTCTTCTTCAGATTTTAGAAGCCAATGAACAATAAAAGGAAATTTTAAACTATATTAATTTGAATTTTAAAATGGATAATTTTTATTTCTTTTTGCTTAAAACAGCGTCTACCTTCATCCACACTTGAGTCAATGCTTGCTGATGAAATCGTTAGCAAACGAAATTTTTATTTTGCTCTGTACAACTGCGACATTCAGAAGAAAGGTGATATAATTGAATCTTGAGTTATACATATTGATATAATTTATTCAGTAAATAAGTGGTAGACCTAAGTTAAATATTAATAAGAACTGAATTCTATATGAACTTCTAAATTTATCTTTTTCAACAACATATACAGTATATATCACAGTTTTCTCCTGACCAGTTCAAAATTTGCAGCCTTAAAAGTATCATCGATTCTGTTCTTATAACACTAACCTAAAAATAACAATCCAAACTATCAAAATATATTATTTGTTGTTTAGTCGTTGTAATTCTAATGAACCCACATATTTGCTCGTTCTTGGTTCAATAAAGGAATAGAGTTTTTAAAATATAGATCACTATATAGATTTCGTAGTAAGTTCTCCAAAACTTTGAATTCATTAGAATCAGCTGGTATATTTGTGCACCTAAAAGTGCACGTGATCGATTAAAATTTTTTATTGTTTATTATTATCATATTATTAATTATCGCCCCGTATAACTCCCACAAGACTATAACGTCGAAACGATCAATAAAGGCCCTCACAGGCATTGAAATGCTAAGCGTTAGTAAACCTTGCCGCCAGATAAAACCGCATCAGACAAGGAGGCAAATACATGCGGCTGGTCAATGTGGGCGCCCTATCAGATTTAATTACAAATAATACTGAGCAGCTAAGAGCTGCCCACATCTAGAAACCAATATATAAGTGAATCAATAATAACAATATAAACAAAAGAAGTGACATGATGATAAGTCAATAAGTCTCAAAAAACTCTGAAAATGCCTAGAAATTACGTAATATCAATAGAAAATACAATAATAAAACGTTAATTTTATTGTTATTAATTTTGCTATATAAAGTTGTCCACTAAAATTTAGAGCATACAACCATCAGATATCAAATTTGAGTCATATACAAAAAATTAAAATAATAATAATAATAAAAAAATCGAAAGATGTCATTAGACAAAGTTGCTAAAAGTTGAAAACTACTTTTAGATATCTAGTTACAACTATATGCAACAAAAATTACTTTTTGATGTTATTGATATTTGTTTAGAGTTATATTTCTATAAAAATTTATTAATATTAATATCTCCTTTTTATAAAATGTATTGCATGGTCTAGAACCTAAAGTTACAAGTATACAAATCCAAAATTCTTATTGACAAATTTGATTGCAATTGGAAACTACTTTTAAATATCCAATATTATCCAAAACACGTCTTCAGTAATTTTCAAGACCGCCGGCACTATATCACAACTTAATTTAATTAATTGTTCTAAATAAATAATATACTATATTATGCAACAAGTGCCGTTAACGGCATTTGACTCACAAGTTTATTTGATACGAGCGGAGCGAGTGTTTAATAAACGAGTGACTTAAAAAATTTACCGAACGTGTTGCATACTATACTTTTTCTACGACCGTTAGTTTTTGGGTACATTTCCCCAAAACAACACGAATACATTCTCTGACATGTCAGAATTAACAAACGTCAAAATAGAAGCCGTGAAGTAAAATCTTCGAAAACATCCGATTGCTCCCAAATTCGTGCGGTAAAATCTCGTAAATGTCCGAAGTGGCTCAAATCCGTGGGAAACAAAACTGACGTGGTAAAGTGACGCTTCCCGCACGCTAGATCGGTGTGTAATTAAATATTTTACAGACGGGGGTGGGAAAAGTTATTTTACTGAAAAGCAAAATTCATTTTATTGAACATTATTGAAATTTCAATAAAATTTAATTGGTTTCAGTAATTTTTTTTAAATCTGTAATTGATTTGTTTTTCCGGTAGTAAATAGATATCCCCTACAGTTAACCGTTAATTATCCATAGTTCTTAGACATATTTGTGATTTTCGGAGTATTAGCAAGTTTTCTTTTTTGAGATTTGTATCTGACATTTTTATAGGTCGGATGACGCCGGTTTATGCGAAACATGTCACCAATTTTATAAATTAATTGTTTTGACTGATACTGATATAAAAAATAAATATATTCATAAAATTAATAATTAAAACCTTTTCCCCATGGAGCCGACTGAATTGAGCATACTGTACATATATTATTAATTTACAGCGCACAATCATAATTAATTAGTTTAATTATCATTGGGCTACGGTCCACGAAAAATTTGCGATTTTTTGTGATTTTTGAAAAGTAAGATTTCAGCTTTGCATCTGACATTTTATGGGTCGCATTAATTAAATTAATTGATATTCATTATTATAAATATGCATTCCTATACTTTGTAGTGTGTAAAAAATTGTTTACGAAGTTTATAATATAAAAATTCATAGTTATTAATATTCATATCTTGGGATAAATAAAATACAAAAAGCAACAACAAAACGAAAACCCCGAACTGACAAGTAGTACAAATCCAACACAGTCACATTAAAGTCTGCGCGAATATATCTGAACATTCAAAAACACTGCTTGAATAAAAGAACGCTATTTACACTATTTACAATGACTGGTAATTAATAATTAAACCGCCCGGACCCTCAACGGTTCTATCTACTAGACGAGTGAATGCAAAACTTCATCCCCCTCAACGGTTTTACTTGAAACAGACAGCAGACAGCGTAGCCGAACGGAGCGCAATAAACCACCCCCGGCGATGTGACAACTTCACGGGTTAATTTATCACTCGGAGTGTGCGTTTCCAACAAAAATACACAGGGTATACAAAATTTTATTAATTAATGTTTGTATCGAGCACGAGAACACTATATCATGTGTCGTTGTTGTTGCGTTATTAAATTAAAATTTATAGCGGTAATTGCATTTGTCATTTATAGTGTTACATACTTGCTTGCGTTGTTGGATTCAAGTAGGATATAATTAATTTACGTATTTAAATAAACTGCTTTGGCGAAACGTTGCGAGCTGCTGATGCTCCATCAACTTCGTAGTGCAGAATCAGACAGAAATGGAAAAATGGGTGATTTTGCCCCTTCAAGATACATAATATCGTACGAATATATTACTTGCGATTTAATGGGAGACGAAAAGGGTTAAATTTTACAAATTGTAACATGGTGCGTGCTAATTCCGGGCTAATGAGATTTCACATTGGATGCCGTTAAACACATTTTATAAGGGAGTTTTACAGCAACAACAGTCATTAATGTATCCGCAATGAAGAGGTAACTGCGATTGTGAAGGACTATCCTACTTTTGTCTAATGCTCTATTTATGATTTTTATGCAGCTTCGTGGGTGTTGCAGCGACAGGGCTGCTCTATCACAAACGCACCATTCGATAAATAGTAGCATATTTACATTTACGATAAATACAAACTCGATACTAGCCTAACAGAAACATTAACTGGAATTGGAAGAAACTTACGTATGAGAAATAAGTACATGCATCGTGAGGTGAATATATTTTCATTGAGATATAACTCGCCAAATGCCTCCGGTTATTTGAATCTACTTGCACCTATCTAAATAATAATATTTCCTGTGAGTCTCTGGTATGTGACTACCATAAGGATGATGTATTAAGTGTTACCATCGATTTGGAGATACCAAACGATAACGAGTTTCAACCACCAGTTTCTTTTTTTGAATTTTTTTTTCTACGCCCTTCTGTAAAATACTGAATTATACATCAATCTAGCCCACGGAAAATGTCTGTAAAATTCCTAATTACACACCGATCTAGCGTGCGGGAAGCGTCACTTTACCACTCGCGACTCAATAGTATATTATGCAACAAGTGCAGTTAACGGCATTTGACTCACAAGTTTATTTGATACGAGCGGAGCGAGTGTTTAATAAACGAGTGACTTAAAAAGTTTACCGAACGTGTTGCATACTATACTTTCTACGACCGCTAGTTTTTACGTACATTTTCGCCAAACACGAATACATTCGCTGACATGACTGTCAGAATTGGCAAACGTCAAAATTCAAAGCGTGGGAAATATCTCCGAGAACATCCGATTGCTCCCAAATCCGTGCGATAAAATTCCGGAAATGTCCGAAGTGGCTCGGATTCATGGGAAACGAAACTGACGTGGTAACGTGACGCTTCCCGCACGCTAGATCGGTGCGTAATTAGGAATTTTACAGACGGGAGTAGAAAAATGCCGTTTACTACACTAATATACAATTTGCTCTAGTGGGACCTTCGTCGATCTGTTATGTGGACACTATAACTTGAAGAAATCTAGCTGAGACAATTTTGTGTGAGTGTCGGGTTGTTTATTTTAAATAAAACATTCTATATATCCATGATTTTTTCAATTACTCGGAAAATATCAGAAACACGCATCATAAATTAATGTATAATATATAAGTTTTGGCGTTTGTTACCTTGTAACTTTCTATACAACAAGTTTTGTTAGTAATTTGAATAATAATGAATTGCAACTGATGAAACAAATAATTTGTTTAAAAAATTTTTGACCAGATTATAACCGGGTTCGACAAACGTGACCGTGAATAAGTCATTCTGCTTAAAACTTAACAGAACTTAAAATTTATTTTGTCCAGAATAACAAATTCACTTTCTATTTACACAATAATATTTACCAAAAATCCTATCAGTGATTAATATATCGCCCATTTATATCCGTTGCGCTGCATGATCTCACGTTTTGACCTGACTGCCCGGCCAGGACGCGGCGCTGTACTTTTATAACACGCAGAGCATTCTCGCTATAGATCCGTCATGCCTCTTCCTGCGTGCACCCGTGTTCTCAGAACGCAGATGGGGGCGAGCCAGACCCGCGTTCAGCCCATTCGGCCAGCTCTTTACAATATATGTAAATATTTAATATATATATATATATATATATATATATATATATATATATATATATATATATATATATATATATATATATATATATATATATATATATATATATATTCTCACGTATTGATTCACACGAGTGTTCGAAGTGTTTTCGGAGCGCGAGCATTGAAGATGCCAAGTGAGATTTTGGGGAAACGTCTGCAGGATTCCAGTCGGATGCAGGATTCCAGTCGGAGTTCAACGAGCGAACGGATGATATCCCGGAGTATAGTGTCATCATGTATATATATATATATATATATATATATATATATATATATATATATATATATATATATATATATATATATATATATATATATATGTATATATGTATATGTATATATATATATATATATATATATATATATATATATATATATATATATATATATATATATATATATATATATATATATATATATATATATATATATATATATATATATATATATATATATATATATATATATATATATACATATATATGTAAATATTTTAAATACAACTTCAAGTTGTAGGCCCCAAACGAAATCATTAAATTACCTAAGTGTGTATGATTCGAAAAGCGTCACTTTACCACGTCAGTTTCATTTTCCACCAATCCGACCCACTTCGAACATTTATGGGATTTTACCGCACGGGTTTGGGAGCAATCGGATGTTTTCGGAGATATTTCCCACACCTTCAATTTTGAAGTTAGTCAATTCTGACGGTCATGTCAGCGAATGTATTCGTGTTGTTTTCCGAAAATGTAGCAAAAAAACTAACGGTCATACGGTTTTAAATCATTCGTTTATTAAACTCTCGCTACGCTCGTGTCAAATAAACTCGTGAATCAAATTTCGTTTTCCGTATTTGATGCATAATATACTATTTCCGTCCATTTCCGTTGGACGCTTTAATTGTAATCTTTTTCATTACTTCTATTAAAAATTAGCGAAATTACTTTAGTCTGCTTTCTGATTATCGATGGTAATAAAAAGCTAGAGTATTAAGCACTTATGTTGTTACACTAATTCCAAAGTTCCACAAAGAAGAACAAAGCTGTAATATGCAAAGCAAATTAGCTAATATGAGAACAAGTTGGAGAGTTTAGTGAGCAAAATAATGGGCTCTGATGCTGTTTCACTAAATCAATTTCCCAGAATATGGTTCTATTCAGTACATTAATAAACAAACAAAACAGCAAAGCTTTCAAAGCCAAGGTATGCTATAATCTTTTAAGCAAATGAACTAATAAGGAAACTATATATAAGAACTTTTATATTATTACTGACCGAGCATAAAATATTTCGTAGCCCTTCTTAGTGAGCGTAAATGTTCAGTGGTTAAGGCAATCACGATGTAGTAAATGTAGACACTCTTAAAACAAACGATAGCGTTTAAAGCCTGTATAAATTAATTATAGCGAGACCATAAAATATTTGGTAGACGCACTCGAGCATCCTAGCAAGAATTAAGTAAATAAGAGTGCAGACATGTGGAAATGGAAAGGAACCATCATGTTTTTGCATGTTACACCTAACACCTAGCAGCTTGTGTGGTAGCTTTTGTAAGTAGTAGTTATTGAATTGGAAAGGATGTCGTACTTATGGCTGGAACATCGTTGTAGAACCTGATTCGGGATTTGTAATAAAGTAGTGCCATCGCACTGCCATATTACTACAAATTGCTTGCCCGCATTTTTAATCGGCACATATGGTCATGAATATTAAAGAGATCTGAACCTTTTAAATCCAATCACGTCACTCAATAAATTTAAACCTCCGGATCCGGGCCTGGCAAAATTCCCTTCGGGCGTTATTTTGCAGGACATATGGTACTTTAATGCATAACAAGTAGGTAGACGTTTACCGGGGTCGGATTGTCGATGACCTTCCCTTTATTGACGAGTACCCTCCGTTTGTGTAAATCAGTCGTAGTAATCATTAAGCGAAAATCAGTGTTTGGCATGATCGTCGAGTTAGATGAAACGACAGAGATACCTGTGTCGGTGTGACAAATGCACTTCCAATGTTATGCCTCGATGAAAAGGATCTGTCACCGGTGTTATTTGAGGGCTAAACTGAAGGGTTCGTCGATTATTTCCCCGGGAAACTGAACAAGCGATTTAATTTAATTTCGCGGCTTTTGTAGTCGATCATATTGGCCCCGTGAGACTTGAATTGTTTGCGTTTTATTAGGACTCTTAATCGCAGATTGAGCGAATCAATAATTGATTTAATAAAAGTCAAAATCGGGGTCAGTTCAGAGTGAGTCAAACAAATAAGATTGAGGGGAAAAACTGTCTCTCTGAACAAGTAGGCTAACCACCGCGAACTCCCAGAAAACACACATTTTTCTATAACTTTCATTTTTTGGCATGGCGTTATCCGCATTAGTTCACGTACTTCCTAGTTCTAGTTCTAATCAAACAAAAATA
The DNA here is from genome assembly GCF_029955315.1 of Cylas formicarius. NCBI lineage: Eukaryota > Metazoa > Arthropoda > Insecta > Coleoptera > Brentidae > Cylas > Cylas formicarius. The sequence goes on from NW_026844264.1 coordinate 26,835,866, forward strand.
AAATGATACTCAGTGACCATCCACAATTTCTACAAAATTAAACTTATAATACTATTATGGGCTCATGTTCAACTGTGGTGTAAATTTTCTTGATATTTTTAACAGGGAGATGAACATTTTTTAACACCATTTTTAACCTTCTTTTTGCCAATATATCAACATATTAGTATTTTGTCTGTTAATGAAAAAGTTTCCTCAACTTTTCATAAATTAATTTTTTCTACTCCCCTCTGTAAAATGCTTAATTACATACCGATCTAACGTGCGCGAAGCGCCAGTTTCGTTAAATGCCATTTACTGCACTTGTTGCATAATATACTATAAATCATTGGTTTATTAAATGCTCGCTCCGCTCGTGCCAAATGGACTCGTAAGTCAAATGCCGTTGAACGCACTTGTTGCATAATATACTATAATCACTCGTTTATTAAACACTCGCTCCGCTCGTACCAAATGAACTCGTGAGTCAAATGCCATTTTTCTACTCCCCTCTCTAAAATACCTAATTACACGCCGATCGAGCATGCGGGAAGCATTACTTTACCACATCAGTGTCGTTTCCCCCGGATCCGAGCCACTTCGGATATTTCCAGAATTTTCCGGTCGTAGAAAAAGTACAGTATGCAACACGTTTGATAAACTTTTTAAGTCCCTCGTTTATGAAACACTCGCTTCGTTCGTGTCAAATATACTCGTGAGTCAAATGTCGTTTACCGCACTTGTTGCATAATATACTATTAACAAATGGAACTTTAATTCGTTATTTCCTTTCCCCACCACCTTATCGATATTAACCAGTACCCAATTGAAGGTTTAATTAAACCCCATTGCCTCAAAATAATTTTTCTGGTCTTTATCATACAGAGTATTAAAATATTATCTGTTCCAGTATACAACCTAATCCACTACTGATGAAATAAATATGTTTCGAGATAACTGTTTTATGACTACTACTATGTGCTATTATTAAAAGTACGGGCTCTGTTGGAATAAAAAAGGACTTGTCATGTAACTTTTTCGTATTGTATCTGAATACTAAATATTTATCACATTTTCCGAGACACCCTCCACATTCAATTACGACGATAGTTTTTAGCATTTGTCTATAGATGTAACGTTGCTGCAGTAGATAGTTTAACAAAAGTGCACTCCAAACTCCTTTTTGTAATGTGGTATGAAAATAAATACATATTTTTCTCATGAAAACAAGCGTAGTAAAAAATAGGAAAAATAATTTGGGATTTACCGCACATTACACAAATATTTGTAATATTTGTGTCAAGAAAAAATATGCTACCAGGAACATACGAACATTGTAATCTACTACAGTACTAAGTAATAGGACAGTAACTTAAAGTGTTTGAGTTTATTGTTTTCTATTATTGGTCAGTTGAAAGTGAATATGCAAAGTTTTTAGTATGGTTCATCTATATTAAAAAAACCAACATATGGCAGATATTTTTTATTCGGATTGTTTCATTTCAAACTTATCGGTATCAGGACAACGAAGGATTGTTGGAAAATCTTGGTTTTGTCAAATAAATCTTTAAAGATTTGCACATTTATAGAGTGGTAGCTCGCTTCTCATTTAAATCCCAAATTTATTCAACCTTTTAAACTGGTTAAGTTTAATCTACCAAGGGCGTACACAACGATATTAAAATAACAAACAATGCAACGTAAGCTTTCCTTTAATTGCGTTTAACTTTCCCGTTATCTTTTGATATTTTATTTTTTTGCGCAAACAACTTGAAAATGAGCTAAATGGCATAATGATAAAACGGTACCACGCATTTTTTTGCCTTGTTACGTTTGCGTTGTGCGCATATAAATGCACACAATTTCCAAAAGTCGGGTCAACTTGTTGAATTGCGGCATGAAATGCAATATTTGACTACAATTGAATAGAATAAACTCGGGAAAAACTCCCCATCCGGGAATTCGTTGAATTTATAATTAAAATTTACGTTCTAGGAAGAAAAATGATATTCCCCGCAGTGGAAGGAAAATTATTAGCGCACAGTCCAATGGATTCTAGAAATAACTCTCCATTGGGAATTTTCACCTGCTTTCTTAAACGAACTATACAAACTTGCTTCGGGGAATATGCTCCTAGATAATCTGTTTGGAAGTTTACGTTATGATTTATAACCTTTATACGTTAGCTCCGGCTTCTTTAGGCATTACGAATAAGTGTACGTTGAGTAGCAAGCGCGAACTCTATGAGAATGAGCGTATGTCGTTTAGAAAAGGACTACTTATGAAACTTGCGATTTCCTGCTCAATTAAAAAGTTCATATTACACCTTAGCGGTACCAGTCCGCCTGCCATTAGCGATAGTAATTACCAAATTTTTGAAAAAAAAAAATGAATTTCCTTAAAAATATTCTTTGAAATGAAATTTACTTATTTCTAAAACTTGTACCCACATATTTAATCAATGAGGTAAATTATATATTTTAATCAATTAACGAATTAAAAAAATGTGCGTTATTGCAACCTCAGTTAATAACTAATTAGTAAACAACAACAAAGTTTGTTAAACGACGCTTTAGTCACAAGTCAGTTTTTGATGAATGAATTCTCAGAGTAAATGTTAATTTAACTAATTTTGGAGTAGGAAGGAGAAAAAAAAATCTCGACGGATTATCTTCGGATTTTTCTTTGGATATTTTCAGGGAATAAACTGGAAAAGGAATTCTCGTGTGCCAGTATGAAGAAATTCTGAACAACTCGCAGGAAATGCAGAAGAATTACAAGGGATTCACAGGAATAGTAACAATAATAATAATATTAACAATAACATGAGATAGATTATTCCCTTCAGCAAATTTACAAAACATTTCAACAAATAGAACAACCTGCAGGGGTAGCAGCATCTGTGGTTGGGGCGACAGAAACTTTCTATGGGTTGATTTTACATCACAAAATAAAAAGTTTTCAATTTTTAATCTAAAATAAAACATAAAAATTTCAAAAAAACGAAAAGATGACACCGAGAGAGATAAAATGTACTGACGAACAATAACAACAGATTCTATATAATTGTTACATGCTTAGGGTGATATCTTAAAATTGAACAATTGAAACAAGATACGCAATATCACAAACTCATCTTAAATATTTCTTTACTGTTTTGAATTGGTCAAAATATGCCACCTTCTTAATTCTATTCCATGAACGTCTGTGTGCAAGTCGATTATGTAAATATGAGGGCATTTTAAATTTAATAATTTTAGAGACAAAATATATTCAACCAACCGAAATCTTTTAATTTGCTATCCGACTACCCGGCTCCATCTTATTCGAAAAATTACCATAATATTCTGTATTCTTTCAATTTCTATGGAATCAATGGAATATATTAGTAATTAAATTAATATATACATATTCACTCTTCCCTCTGTGGTATACTCGTCGAATGTTTTGCTTTTACTTAACAGATGATTCGAAGGTAAACAAAAACTCAACTTAAATTATTATTTTACTCCCTGCTCTAAAATACCAATTATGCCCATATCAAGCGTTCAGTAATTGATACTTTCACTTTGTTACCCACGGTGGTGAGCCACTTTGAACATTGTTGGTAATTTAGCCGTGTAATTTTGACGTTTGTTAATTCTGACGGTTACGTCACAAAAACCAACGCTCGTAGAATGGGACATGTAGATAAACTTCTTCAGTGACTCGTTTAATAAGCCCTCGCCCATCTCGTGCCACAACAAGCTCGTGACTAAAATGGCGCTTATTAAACTTGTTGCGCAATATACTATTAAATACCTTTTCCAATTATTTATCTCGACCAGTTATCAAATTCAGAAAACAGCTAGAAAATGAAAGTCGCAGTGAGTTTATGGCAAATTTATATCTTGCCTCAATTAGATTTCGTTTAGTTTCCTCGGTTAAATGAAAAATCAACAGTTTTCCCGCCGGCGGAAGCGCTTTTTTCCGTAATTGATTAAGCTTCTAATGAAATTGCACCTTTAGCAATTTCATTAAGCTATTGTTTCATTAACGTCGGGCTGAAATTCGAGGGAAACACGCACACGTTGTTACCTCTTCCGGATTTGTCGAAATAACCGTCGCGGCAAACTAAAAAAAAAAAACAGAGGTTGCTTGCTTAATGATTTCCCATAAAATCTTTGGTTTGCTGACATACCTTTGTGGACTCGGGTGTTTTTGTTTATTAACGACAGGAAACAGTATTATCGTACCATAACCTGGTAAAATGATCGCTAGCACTGGACAAAATGAATGGTTCAGTATTTTTTGGGTTTCATAGGATACCGTAATCGTAAGCTGCTTTTGCTAACACTGCACTTCATTTTATTTTTGGAATATGTATTCCATCCGTGGCATGTTTTACCTTGCGTCATCAACTACAATGTGTGATTCAGATAACCACTTTTTGGGTCTTTAGTGTACATTCCAATCGAATTTGATACAATTTACTATGATGCTGCTCCTTGCCACCTATCAAAATTATAATCCCGTACATAATATCTTAAAACTTTGAAGTGTTTAAATATTCAAAAACAAGTACTGGTGCCTATTGCTTGATCTTCTGGAGAAATTAGATATCACCAAAGCCAAAAAGAGTCATATTCTTGATTGCGTGAATGAAGTTTTTAATTTTGAGTCTACTTTAAGGTTTAATAATATAAGCTGCAGGTCTTCGGTGTAATTCTGTTATATTTTTTATATTTTTTACTTCTTAATCGCAACATTTGTTATTTCATTTTTTATATCTCGTTAAAATCGAACGGATTGGGTCTCATTCCAATTTATGTCTGTATGCTGTAAGTTATTTTATCATTTCAGAAAATTGCTTTTATTGGTTTGATGATGCCCGTGTGGGCGATGCACATCTAACATTATACAAATAATAATTTTTGAAACATCGACTTCGGAGTTGAATTGAGTCCTTATAGTTTTATTCTTATTATTTACTGATTCCAAGTAATCAATTTGTCTCTATTTTATGTTAAATATAAATTTGTCACAACATTATAACTTTTGTTATCAAGTTTTGGGTTTTCAAAATTTTTGTCTTTTTTACAGGGAAAGAAAAATCCAGATGGTTCAGAGTCTTTTTTTAAAACAGAATATAATATAACTATACTAACCGAAATTAACAGTATAAAATTATTGTACCATTTTGTGTGCGACTTTTGAAGATTAGTTGAACCTTTTTCTGAGGCTGTGCTTTAATTTCAGATTAACGCAAGTGCTTTCAAACGCGTTAGTAGCGACCGGACATCGTCATACTCGAAAATTAGACGGGTGCCACTATCAACTGTTTCCTATATAGAGACTGAAATAGATGACACCGTGTTCCAGGTAAGGCATTATATCCGCTTTATACTGCGATAATTATTTAGCTTAATTGGTACCTGATTTTCCTGTTTCAGTCGGGAATAGCGAGACTGCAGTGTATTGCGAAATTGTTTAATCTATATCGACGGGAAGAAGTCAAGTATATAGAGGACGATAGACCCAAGCCTCGACCTTCTTCTGTTTTGGGAACGCCTGGCCAGTCATCAGGTAATACGTCCGGTAAATGTTTAGATTATTTTCTTCTTGTAACTTACATATAAAAAACCTCTTAAATATAAAAATTAAAAAAAAACTGCGGTTGATGGAATCGAAATGAACTAGTGAAAGACGCAATCATTTTCAACTGTGAAATAAATTATAAATGCATTGGCTGAGACAGATTCTTTTGACTTAAAAGTGGGAAGAATTGTGTTTTAATACCTGCCAATCTTTTTGACATTGTATTAATGCTGGATACTCGATGTAAACTGGAATAGCCTCAGCGTGATAGAAAAGCGAGACGAATTTTACAATAGGAATGGGGATGCTTGTTTTTTTTGCTCATTGAAATGAAATATTTCATTATCTAACAATAGTTACACAACATGACTTCTTAGAAAAACGGGGTTATAAATTGATATACGGAATTTAAAATATGTAAATCTTTGCTATGTTTTAAAAAAAATATCAGTCAGAAAATAGCAGTATGTCTTTTTCAGTAGTATAATTTCAAAAAAGACTACAGACATATGTACCTAAATGTTAACCAAAATGTTTTATCCTTTTTTTTATTTTTGTGATTACTAAATCAATAATGAAAGAATACCAAACTGAAGATTAATTTTGGATTTTTGGATATTATATTATATATTTTTTATATCAGAGCTGCTTTAAATTTAAATTTAAAAATACCCCTTGGAAAACATTTGCCCTCGAAAATTCCCAAACAGTCAGGAAAATAATATGGGGCATCCCTTAATGAAATCATTTTTCAAAATAAATAAGAACTAAAAGTTAAGATTTTCACAAAATTATATACAGGGTGCTTCAAAAAAAATGTATACACACTTTAAACTATTGTAGTTTTCCCGCTCTACAAGGCTAATGTTATATTTCTTCGCCAGGTGCCAGCATAATCGTCCCTCTATGTTATATTATCAGATGGAATTTGTAATATCAACATGGGGAACGTACGTTTGAGTTTTGAAGAACGTAAGCAGGTTATTAAGTGGTACTGGAAGTTTGAGAATGTAAATGAAGTTCAAAGACAGTGGAGAAGGTAGTAGGATACAGAACCACCTTCAAGATTAACAATTCCACGCATACGAGACAAATTCGAAGTTCATGGAACAGTGTGTGATGTGCATATAGGTCATTCAGGTCGGCCTCGAACAGCTACAAGTGATGAGTCATCAACGGCAGTCTTGGAACTGTTTCAACGCTCTCCTAACAAATCTTCAAGGCAAGGGGCACGTGAAAGTGATGTAAGTGCTAGCAGCGTGCTACGCATTCTGAAGAGAGGCAAGTATCCAAGGCAGGTGCAACAGCTAAATGACGACGATCCAGATCGAAGGTTGCAATTTTGTGAATGGATTCAGGAGTTGGTGATACGTGAAGCCCAATTCAAACTTAATGGAACTGTCAATAGGCACAATTGTGTTTACTGGGGTGAAGAAAATCCTCACATTACAATTGAAAAAGCTGTAAGTGTGTGGTGCGGTTTGTCTTCAAGAGGACTCATTGGACCTTTTCGATTTGAAGGCACTGTAACTGGTATTAATTACCTAACAATGCTTGCTGATTGCATATTTCCTGCCATTCGTGCATTATACGGTAATGATGATTTTTATTTTCAACAAGATGGTGCTCCGCCGCACTATCACAGAGACGTACGAGCTTACCTGGATCAAAATTTGTTGTGCCGGTGGATAGGACGCAGGGGGCCAATCGAGTTTCCAGCACGCTCTCCAGACCTTACACCACTGGATTTCTTCTTGTGGGGCACAGTAAAAGATTAGGTGTACAAACGTAAACTACGTAACCTAGACATTCTTTGGAATGAGATTCAAGCAGTGTGTAGAGAAATCTCATTGGACGTTTTGATACGATGTACAGAATCAGTGGTGACTCGTACTCAGAATTGTATTGATGCTGCAGGTCACCAATTTGAACAGTATTAACATTTGTTATTTATGTTTCATTTACATTGGACTTTCAGCTTTCTATTTTCCTGAAATTTAACTTTGTAGAACGGTAAATAAATTTTCTATGGAAGTTCAAAGTGTGTATACATTTTTTTGAAGCACCCTGTATTATGACATGACAATTGTTTCGACAACACCGTGTCTTTATCAAATGTCATTTGATAAAGACACGGTGTTGTCGAAACAATTGTCATGTGAAAATATATAATTTCGTGAAAATCTGAACTTTTAGTTCTTATTTATTTTGATAAATGGATTTTCATCAAGTAAAATCCACCTCAGTTCAATCATTTTCCATTAAAATTGGCTTCGCAAATCGATTTTCTATAAATTTGGATTTATTCTAGTTTAGGTCGAGTTCACTGGTTGATTACAATGTTACGCATAAAAGACCACCACAGATGAAATAGATCATCTGTATTATACGTGTGCTATAATGAAAGTGACGGTTAAATGTCAATCCAAATATTCTGATTAGACTGTCGTCATTATAGGCTGGGCTATGCGCTACTCATAACGTCACATTCACTAGTTTTCATAAAGAAACGGGGATGCATCATCTACAGCAAAGCCCCAGATTTAATAAAAATTTGAAAAGCGGGGATTTAGAAACCGACTTTAATTACAAAGTTCTGACAACGTCGCGTACGTTAAAGTATGAACTGACAGCCTAATCTAGATAAAATTTAATACGCTGTTATAGCCAACTATGAGGTTCTTATGCGTATATGACATTTTATTACACTTATAAAGCCACGTATCTTCTAACCGATTCGTTGGAATGACTGAAAATCATCCGCGAGTTATAATTCCCCCGAAAATACGAGCAATAAGATTTTCTCAATCTCTCAAAAAGGATTTTTGAATTTCCGACCATTTTTGGTTAATTTTGGTAAGTTTTCGTTAGCCTATTTCATAACCATTATAGCGAGAACACAACACACAACACAAAGCCTTAAAAAGGATAGGTACATTGATGATATGTATATATAAGTATATGTTACAAAAAGATATAATAATTGACAACAGATTGCAATATGTGGACCCAGTTGCAAACAGTTTTTTGTTAGTTTAGTTAAAAATGTTAATACTGTGCAATTTGGAGCCAACTAAATATCTTTATTGCGTCAAATTTAACTAAACTAAATAAAAGTTACTAAATATAAACACCTTCAATTCAACCAATTTCGTTGCCACTTTAAGAGATTTGTGCGCCCGTAGTTTTGTTATTAATGTGTACAACGAAAATTTTAATTGGCTTAATAAAAATCCCCTGCGTCTTAACCTTTCTAAAAAGAAGATTATTATTAAGTGAGAACTATTTTTTTTATATTTTCACTCAACACTCAACAAGAAATTACAGTTTGAATACAAATAAAGAGCTATTCAAATTCACATACTCAATTCGCAATTATTTGCCATTTCTTCTATATTCCTTCATATTGTGACACAAGATGTAGGTACCCTTCTACTTGGTTTAATTTTTTAATATAGTATAAGAAAGACATAAAACTTCCGGTTTAACCGAAAGCAATGTCAAACTTTATTAAATGCAAACAGCCAATGTTCCAAATCTACTTGAAATTGTTGTTTCTTTCTAATATGGCTGACAAAGAACAAACCGATACTGCTCAGTGCGCGCAGGCCAGTAGTCATTGTCAAGGATCTTCCTGGATTACCTGACGTGCTTACTACCCCATCCACTCATCTAATAAACATATATATGAACATATATTCGCATGAGGGAACCGGAATTATCGGCAAATAAAATCGATTCAAAGATAATTCATCTAATGAACGAATGCATAACCGTCGATTGGGCAACAAGGGAATTGATAATGTTATTTAAGCCGCAGTCATTTACGAACCCGATCATCAGTAAATTAAGTACATTACCTATTTAAAGTTATGGCTGCGTGTGTTGCACATTAGACCTGGAACAACATCGAGCAGTTAATAGTGTGTGGAAATATTAGATCGCAAGAATTTAATTGGATTGCCGGATTTCACGAAGCGTCAGGCGGAGGTCAATATGGTCTCCTTTTGTTGAGTCATTTGATGAAACGCGATAGCGTATTTTCAATTTTTACTTACTCTTTTCTTTTCCACCTACGCGTATATGAGAGCAAAGCAGCAAGAAAAGATTTCTTAGAAAAACTAACAACTGTGGTCTTCGGACAGTGGTTTAGTTTTTTTTCCGTTACACAGGAATTCCATTGTGATAAACAACATTTTCAGAATCAATTACCCTGTAGTTAGTTTAACAAATAGCAAAGTACAAAATAGCCTTTCCCAAAATTATAAAAAATTATACCATTTCATTGTCTTTCATTGTTTATTATTATGGAATATATGGTTTACTCGTACTACAGTTCGTTTTACCTGCTTATTACTGCCTTTGTATTATTACTTCTTTGCATCCATGGCTGGATGTAGGCGTCTCCCATTATTTTCCACTGAATACTGTTCAAAGAGCTCTACATCCAATTGTCATTAATTTTTTGATAACGTCGATCCAAGAAGTGGGAAGTTTTCCTTTACTTCTCCTGTTCGCTGTTGGTATCCATTCGAGTAGTCTCCTCGCCCATTTTCCATCTGTCAATGGGGCAACATGACCAGCCCAGTTCCACTTTAGCTAAATAATGACGTAGCTGATTTTTCCATTTTTCGCTGAATTGATATCAGTTTTTTAGCCGATGACGTTGTAACAGTCGGAGTTTTTGCACCATAAATCATGACTGGCGGCACACGCCGATAAAAAACCTTCCGTTTCATTGCTATTGACACTTCTGATTTAAATACCTATTTTCCATAAGCAACCCAGGAAAGTGTTATACTTCTTTTCAGTTCGCAGGTTTAGTGGGCCCTTGTCATTCTATCTTATGAACACTGACAGTCATATTTCCACAGGTTTGTTTGGTTTTGAAGAAGTTGATGTTTCAGTCCACCACAATACACTACCTGGAGTTCTCAGAACATTGTCTGAATACGCTCTAATATTATGTCGAACGCAAAATGCAGATTTGTTAAGCGCTTTCCCTTGCCCTCAATATTTGGATTTTTTGACGCATATCCTTATACGACATTAAATAGTTGTCGCGACATTCTATCACCCTACCGCACTCATCTACCGTTTGAAGTGGTGTTAGTATTCTCATGCAGTTTTACCTTAATAGTTGCGTTTTTGCTTATATTAAATTTCAGTCTAGTATATCGGCAAACTACAACTGTTTCAAAAACCTTCTTAAAATCTACGAAGGCAGAAACCAATCTCTCTCACCAATTTTAACAGCGCTTTTGATCCCTGGTTGATTATGCCCTTTTTTCTCTGACTCCATGTTGACTTCTGACTTGTATAATTCGCTCAACTAATTAAAATATCCCTTCTCTATTTTTTGTAATCCGTCCCCGTCGATCTTTCATTTTGACCATTTGTCTTTTTCCGCTTTGGAGATTTCTCTTTCTTTTTTACTGTTAGTTGATTCAAGGATCGCCTCCTGCCTTTGGATGCTAGCTAGCTTTTAGCTCTTCATCAGTAGTCAGTTCTCTGCTTTCATAATCTTCCTTTCAATTAGCTGTTTAGTAGCTTGGCAGAGTTTTTCTTTTTTCGTTCACTTGGACCAAAACTTTTTTTATCTAATTTAAGCTGTTTATAGTTTCTTCCGATTCGCTCCCGGTTAGCCTTTCGGTGATACACTGTTGTAAACATTGTCTATTGGATTCGTCCTTGGGACGCTGTTGTCGGTTTTTTTTTTATCTTGCGGTGTCGTTCTTTGCCATAGCTTGGCTCTCACCATTCTGAGATCACTTTTAGCACTTATCCAGTTTAAGACTGATACGTCTCTGTTTATGAGTGTTTTGCCAGTAATTATAATATCTATTTCGTTTCTCGTACTACCATCTGGACTTTTCATCCACGTCCATCTTCCGTTCAGTTTCTTCTAGAAGAAACTATTCATTTAATTTATCAGGTTGTTTTTTGGCAAGTATCCCAGCAATGTTGCCCTGGTGCTTGATTCAAAATCCCCATAAAACATACTCTTCATCCGTGTGCTATGTTCTCAGTGCATATACCTGAATAATTTTTATCTTGTGTTTAAACTGAGTACAAGGCCTATTACTCCTTCATGTATTAGAAATCCGGTTCTTCTTTCTTCTCTCCGAGTTGTCCTCTTCTCCTGCGTAACACGGCTTGTCGCCAGATTTGACGCTTCCTAACTTCGCTGAGCCAACTATATCCCATTTTATATTTTCCAATTCATAGTCGAGTTCAATTAAGCGTTCTTCTGACAATAGTCATGGTACATTGGACAGTTGGACATAGACAGAGACTATGCTTTTTAGGATCTCTACTTCCTATGCGATATTCTGAAGACCTTCTTTTACTCGTCTGGGGTATTTTAGTTATGCAGATGGCAATCTGCTAAGAAAAATTTAGATTTGATTGCTTTGAATTGAGTGTTTTGCGCTAACCAGTCATCGCCGACCACTCACTGGCTAGGTCGTTGAGGGCGACCATCCTTGGTCAAAAGTATTACCTTTCCAACACAAGCCTACATACACAGACAAAATTAACTACCGTTGCAATAGTGACAAAAATATACCTACTTCTGTTGAATTACAAAAGTTTGATAATTTGTTTAATAGGTATAACTATCTTAACGAAAAATGCAGATAGGAATTATAATTCAAAATTAGTAATTTCGCAAAGCAGTTTTTATTAATTTATATTATAAAAACTATAAGTAAATAAATATAAACTTAAGACTTCGTCACGTTTTTTCGAAATAGGAATTCAGTTTAAATTTTCAAAAATAGCATGAAAATGTAAAGAGCGGAAAAAATGATTTTCAAATAGTAGGTATAAATAGAAACTTCTTCATTTTGATAACTGACAATTCTAATTCGTAAGAAGCTTTGTTTCAGCTTTTAAGTTTATATTTACATGATAACTTAACAACAAAAATGCGAGGATTTTAGATACATAATTTGAAAGCAGCAAAAGGTAAAACTATTCATAATATTTATCCATATTATTTGATCCATATTAAAAAATAAAATGATCTATAAATAAACTTTACATTAATTTTACTAGATAGATAAAACTCCATAGTAGTTAATTTTGAATAGTTCGCAAAATATGATTTGTATATATTATGTATTATTAATAATTCAAGTTTGTTATTATTATATTATTATTGTTATATACAGAAAATATAAAATCTTATATATAAATATTTTTTAATACATTTATTCTTTTTTCTGTACATATAATTTTAAATTCACAGCTATATAGCATAGATATGAGGTAATACAAGCCAATCTAAATAAATTCCTGAAAATTTTGACCATCGTTGACGCTGTTTTCTTTCTTCTATTCTGATTAATATATGATGAAAGAAAATTAACTTATTTCTAAATCCAATTTTTTGTTTCAGACGGCTCCGTTGCCAGAACTTGTCATTTGCAAAAGCTCGTCCTCCTGCTTGTGGCGTATTACCTGAGTTGACAGAAACAATTTTCCTAAACATCGCAGCAGGAAATTAACAAACATTATTCGGCTTCTAATTGAACCTGTAAATACTGTATATCTTTTAGGGTAAATACTGTATAATATATTTTTGTATATTATTTTAACTAATTAAGGAGGGGAAATAATGCCAGTTCTAGTCTAGAAGGTGAAACCTTTCTTGTAGTTCAAAAGCGATGTGATATAATATCTTGTGCGAATGTTTCAAAGGTTTGAGTCGACATTTCAGATTTTCTGAAGATGGTGCGAGACAAATAATATATTAACGTTTTAACTATATTGTTTGACGGATAAGATGTTAGTTATCTTTTATATGGTGTGTGTGTGTGTTTTGCGTTTAAGATCTCGAAAGGAACGAAGGTTACCATTGAAGTTGTTATGTGAGTATATTTCTATTAGGAATATATGTCTAGCTGTAAAATCGATAGACTTTGTTATAAGTATAATCAAAATACGGGATATGGTAGGCTTAATAATTTATATAAAACAAATCAATAAATAAATGCGTAAAAATGCAGGGTAAGTTCGCGAATACCGCGGATATTGAGACCGGATCTGAAAGCTACAATCATCACAATAATTACAATGCTAAACATAACCTGCTCATGCTTGATCATGCCTGATTTTGTTATAAAAATGTTAAGGACTTTTGTCGAAGTCTCAGATCGCTACCCAATTGATATCATTTTCTAGCTTCGTTGTTCTAGCAATTGACCATTAATTTGTTAGTCAAAAACCAACAACTAATACTATTCAGCATTATGAGCCAGTTAACGATGATCTGACAATATATCTCTTAATTTAGTTGGGATGGGTTCTTAGAGCAGAGCTAAATACAATATTTTCGTTAAACCACATTGAATACGTTAGTCTTGGTTAGTTATTCACAACCGATCATATAAGCTGTTGTACACATGAACACTGTACTGATTTTTGATATCTATATGTTTTCATGTTTTTTCGCTGTAGGTTGACTTGCAGCAGATTTTGTGATTTCATCATGCTCATGCAAATTATTTGTGACCTAATCCAACTACGGAACAAAACTGTGGCAGAAATATATGGAGCGTATTGATATGTGGATAATTTTTATACAAATAATTTTTCAGATTGCGTTGAGAATCACCTAAATTATGATTTATGAAGTTAAATTCTGATTCTATTGATTATGTTTTAAAGATGACTGTTGAAATTGTTAGCTGATATTTCTACCTTTGTGGTGTTGAAATTTAAATTCAATTTCCTTTCTGAGTTTAGAATTTATCGGTGATGTTGTGATTTCATTTAATTGATTTATGTGAGCAATTCATGATGCTATTGCCAGTGAGATGCGGACAAAATTTTTCTGAGCTTTTGCAAAACCACATTGGAAGGAAACCAATAACTTTGAAGTTCGTCTGTAGTGTTGCTAAACTTCGTCTTATTGCGAATTAAAAAAAAATGAAACCTCTATAATTATTGACCCAAAGAAGAAAAGAAGAAAAACACGTAAAATAAAATTCGAAGAAGCTTTCCGGGTTCGTGTCATAAAAAAAAAATAATTTTCATTCCCTCAGCCAAATCTTTCGTTTATTCATCTTTCGGTTAGGTCTTGTTAAGATTTTCAGAGAGAAGACGTCACGTCTCAGACGCGACGGTTTTTTTATCGGTAAACTTTTTATAATTCAAAACTTCTATTGAATACAAAGTCGAAACTGGAATATTGATTGTGGATACTTCCACACAACCCGAAGCTCTCGCGCCGCTTTTCATAATATTTTCATTATGGCAATTTGTATGTATAGTACATTGCCACGACCTCGACGGATTCTCCGGTCTGTCACTAACACAAACAAGATTTCTCCATTGTGCTTGGGTATTTTGGGGGCAGCGAGCATAAAGAAAATGAACGTAAATGGAGTAAGTATATTACGAATTAGGAAAAGGACAACAATCTATTCCCCCTTTGGAGATGTTCTCCTGGATTCCGAGGGAATAAAAGTACCTCGCATAAGACGTTGTGTTAAGTTTATCGTATTAAGGCTTTATTTTGAATGGCGCCGTTGTTTAATGTTTACCGAAAGCGAAATTTAAATTATATTACGATTTAATTGGAAGACGTCAGCTCTAAATAAATCTAACACGCCTTCGAACTCAATATTTTGTTATGACATTTGACACGTTTGAAAGAAACGAAAATGAAATTCTGCAACTCATGACGATCATTGATAACACAAGTCTACAAAAGTAAGCTTTTTGACAGATGTTTTTATTTTTTATAATTTTGGTATGGTTTTTTTTTGAAAAAAAAAAACAATATTCCTAAAATAAATCATTTTTTTATTCGGCAAAAGGTGGAATATTAGTCGAAAAAAACTGTACTCATGCTTTTTTAAGTTATATCTTCGTCTTCTTGCCAGCGCTATTCTGACATTCTGTGTGTTTTTGACGGCATATCCCATTTTAACATCCAGCAGTAGTCCGCCATCATCGTTATGCTCCATCTGCCTTGGAAATATCCTGGTGAAAGCTCTCTCCCCGTTCTTCGCTAACCTCTCCAAGAAAACAGGACATGCACTCAAACTCATATTATAACTTAGAATATGAAAGTGTTGCAACATATTTTTAACAATACTTTCATAGTTTTCATCCTTCAGAGTCTAAGAAACATTTAAATTATTTCTTTAAATGAAACTCAGGCGTTTTTCTCTACATTGGTCATTATGTTTTAAAAATCCTTGTCTTTGCATAACGTTCTTATCTGTGGCCCAACAAAAATACCTTCTTTTATCTCGGCATCAAATATGGCTGGAAATTTCTCCCTGGCCTGTTTTGTCTAATGCCTCATTAAGCGAAGTGTGATATGAAGAAGAGAAAGTAAAACTTCGGTGGGGCAACTAAGCTATCTCTTAATACATTTTTGCTAATGGGTGTAAGTCTTGTTGTAGACTATACCACTCACAAATAATGCATTGAAATTTTTTATAACCCCCTGTTATTCTTGGAGCATGCACAGCCACATTCAGGTCACCACAAAATATCTTGGTAGTTTATTTTCTTCAAAAGAAGTCCTAAATTTTCATAAGGTTCTTTTAAATGTACCGATTGCGCAACGGGAACCGAGGTCGGTTCGTTCCCATTGTGCAATAAAACCCATTTTCAACTACGCTTATTTAAGTCAATAAACAGCCGCCATTTTTCTTTAATATACGGCACATTTTCTAATTTTTAACTAAGTCAGGAATATTGTTACAATACACTAACGGTTCATCCTGAGTAAAATATTTTTCGGGATCCCGGTAAAAGCTTGATGTGACGCCAGGTGCCAGTATCCTTTGAAAGGTGCAAATCTCTAATTAAATCATTTAATTAGCTCTAGTGTTTCGTCTTTTTTCTCTTGAATCCTTGAATATTACACGAACAAAAATAAGAATCATCACTGTGATTCCTAGGCTTTCGCCATACCACAGGGAACACAAATCTTAAACATTGCTTCCTACCATTTTGCCAGTTTCTTAATGATTCAACACAAATGGGGCGAACATTATGAGGAGCCCAGGACTTGTTCGGTCGCCGATATACCAAAATAAGCGTGGTATACATTTTAACAAAAGAAGTTGTAATTTGCCTTTGCTACATTACGACATGACTACCAAAGTTATTTGGATTAACCACATAATATCTTCTTGCCATATTTATACCTTCTCGAACACTAGAAATACGCACAACGAATACAACAGCCGCGAACACGACGACAACAAAACGCTGTATTGACGCTTCTGCCCCAACTTTGTTGCTTTGCAGGTAAATCTAATATTATCACATCTAATTTCATAAAAATCCATTAATTTAAAAATCATTCCTAACATGTAACAAACATATTCATGTTGTCGGAATGTATATTATTAAAATAAAATGTTTAAGATCAAAAGAGCTATAAAAAATATGACGTGATAGAGCGGTTTTTTTTTTAAAAAGGGCCCCCAAAAATATACAAATAAGCAAACAGCTTTCAACATCAAAATCACTGTAGATCTGTGTCATTGATTTACTCAGCCCGTGCGTCAGTTACCCCTTTTGCAGAGTGTATATACTGAACTTGTTCAAAGTTTTCCTATATAACTTGGTTGGAATTTGCGTTTAATTTTCTAAGGATTTGGCAAAAACGGTATGAACAACTCCGCCTCAACTCGATATGTTTTTTTATACCGAAAGCAATTTTTTTCTTTTTAATTTTTTCAGTATATTTACTTCAATTTAAGGACTTGCCATATATGGGTTATAATATTATTTCAAAGTTAACATCCTGGTTAATTTTTTTGTCTGCATTCCTATTTGGTTACTACTTGAGTTATTTTACTTTATAAGTTAAATTACTGAGTAATAAAAATATTAAAAAAACTCCTCTGTGTAAATTTTTCAAATATATTAATACATCTGAAAAGAGACTGCTAAGCAGTTAAAGTAGTCAATGCATAAAATTGAGTGGACTCTCAGAAGTAGCGATTCCACATCTTAGTGAGTAACTGTTCCTATATGTGAGAGTGTAATCCATTTTAGTATGCATAAAAGTTACAACGAAAAAAAGAGACCGTACTCAACTAAAATGAAATTCTCGAGTCTGCACTTTCATTTGCCGGTTTTGACTTGTGTTAACACCTGTCTCCAAGGACGCACATATCCTGTTTCGTTAGAGAAATCTAACATACCGAAGTTAGAAAATAAACGACGCGCTTTTCAATCACTTCTTGTTCGCCCTCTTTTGGAACATCATCATGAAAGTCTTCACGTTTAACCACGTTGTCCGAGATGAAGCAACTCCTGATAAGAGAAGATACTTTTTGTTAACAACGTATTGTATGACCTTTGTTCGGGATTATCTAAAACCCTAAAAGGAGTCATGAGCAGAGAGCTATACCATACCCAGAATCTCCCAGCTAAAGAGCATCAGCCCTGTTCCATTGCACGACGTTGTGCATATCCAAATTTGTCTATGTAGAGATCCTGGCCAAAAGACATCCACACTTGTGAACTCTTCATGCACGTTGCCTGCACATTTATGGTAGCAAAGTTTTTTCTGTTAATACATTTGTCCCCGTGAATAAACGGTTTCAGTATAGTATCAGTGCCAGTACCAGTCGATAACACCAATAGATGAAAGAAATTGAAGGAAGGAAATTTGATCCAAACATTACATTTCTGCATGATACGTGCTCTGAGGTTGGTAACCGTTCGGGATACCATCGATTTATGAAGATCACAACATAACGTAGAAACCGGTCATTCTTTCCTCATTATTCAACGATTCGCAGCCATATTATTCAGTATCTCCAAAAAATGGTTAGTTATCCACTGATCATTAACTCTACTACTAGACCAATAGTCTACTTCCCTTGATTCCCTACGAATCTTAAACACCTTACGCTCACAAATGAGCATAAATTCGGCCATCGCTTGTGGATATCACTAATTCTTATGAAGCCATGTCTGCTAGTAAAGGCTTTCCATTTAGGCATTGTAAAAATAAAAGTCCATGGCCATTTCAATATTTTTTCGAAATTCAATATTGTTTAAACTCCAGTTATTAAATTGACTTTACCATTTTCAATTTTTCGTACCATCAGTTGTACAAATTCAAACTAGTTTCCAAACATCCCTTTTAATTATTAGAGCAGTAGTGAAAATTGTTTGCTTTACTTCACGTTAAGCTACGTCAAATCCACCCTGTAATATTTGTTTGAAAAACATATAACATACTGTTCTAACCGCGATTTACCTAACTATTTTTTTTAACCGAGTACCCAAAACTCAAGGCAAAACTATATTTCTGTATTATTTTAAGTAACTCGTATAGTATTCCCCCAGTTCTAGGAACCTTTGGGAAATTGTATCACAGGACATTCTTCGTTAGCAAATTCTGCTGCATTCCAGAACAAAAAATGATTCATGATTAAAATTCTCAATGGAAGCTAGAGGGAACGTTCGTTCAGGAACAACCTTCGAGACGCATTAAATAAAAATATTTCTCGTAACTCAACACAAACTTTTAATCAACTAGCAGATATATATTTTTTAGGAAATTTGTAGTTTTGCGCTTCCAAAATCATATGCATGGCAGTGAGGAAGTCTTAAAAAGAAAGTTTCAAGGGAATTGTCTTTAAAAGGTGAGGGGAAGTGTAATCAATTGATTAACGCAAAATGTACACAGTAAATTATGAGCCGCAGAAGTTTGCATGTAAATTTTATTTTTTTGCAATAATTTGGTGCTTACTGTGGCAGTTTCTAATATAACCTTGTATCCTGTCTGAGGTAAATCCTGCATTTACTTAAATGGCAGAATTTTTAAAAGCACATGCTTTGCAAATGTTTCAAAAATCCAATTTTGTTTTTTGCCTAAAACTATTTTATTATTTATATAAAAAAGTAATTTTTTGTCGCAAGAATTTAAAAACCCTTTCCCGGTGTCAAAATGGATACGGTTAGATATTAAAGCGATGTGTTTAGTTATAGAGCGACGAAATATGCGCAGGTGAATAATTAAAAACACTATTAACCG
The DNA here is from genome assembly GCF_029955315.1 of Cylas formicarius. NCBI lineage: Eukaryota > Metazoa > Arthropoda > Insecta > Coleoptera > Brentidae > Cylas > Cylas formicarius. The sequence continues at coordinate 26,855,451 of NW_026844264.1, forward strand.
TACGTGCGCAGTGAACAAGCCATTATTGAAAACCATTGTGTTTACCCGCAAACAACGTCGATTAACGGCCGTGCGGTTTAATGAATGTGTTAGTTTAACGTTTAAACTTCGAAAGGCCGCAGCTTTAACTTAAAACGACACCAGAAGCGTTTTAGCGGCTGAATTGTATAGAATTTTGAAGTGTATTAAACTAAAACTCATTTTAAAACTTTTGTTTTTCGGTATATAGTTTTTTTTATCCAAAAAAATGGAAAGTTTCTTTGTTGGACCCTTGTAAGTATTACTGACACGTGTCCTTAACGTTTCGGATTCGCTGTTGAGATGTCTGACGGCGTAGTGGCAAAAAAATTGTATTAGGTTTTGGATTAATAATAAGAAAATTCTTTCGCAGTGCCAATTCTACCTTTTCTTATTGCTTTGTATTATTGATTTTGTCGAAGATTTTTGAGAGCGGTGTAATAGATTTTTCTGGGAATTATTTACCTGCGCCATATCATTTCTTGATGCCTTTTAAATGGAACATGGGGAGTTAAAGTGCAGACGCTTCAAATTGATTCAGGATATTTAAGCGGGAAAATGTTTGAATGCCCCTAAAAATTGCTAAAGGGGTGGCGAGTTTAACCACTTTTTTTTAGGTTCAGCAAAGCGATCTTTATTCTCCATTAAAAAACTCATTATCCGGGAGAAATATTTTTTTATTCGCTTTTTGTGTATTAAAAGGGCATTTCCTCAAAAATTGGATTTGCCATTGTGCGGTAGGAAATTCCCATTTTTCAAAAGATGTCGTTTATAGGGAATTCATAAAGAAAAGAGGGGAAAAATAATTTTTTTCGATTGCTCCAAGTGCTTTTAATTAGACGTTAACATTTCATCCCGGTTATCCTCATGGATTAGTTATAATGGTAAATTCGGGCCATGGTTTTAATTATATATTTTCTGAGGCACCTATCACGTCCACTTACACAGTAAAATATTTTATGTATAAAGAAAAAATACTTTGCTTTCTCATTGAAAGTGTTCTAAATACAAATGTTGTTTATGTTCGTACAGTACTCAACCCCCACTGAACTCTCGATTTCGAAACCTCCTGAATACTTTTTGTGGCAAAATAGTGAACAATCTGATAATGAATGCCGATATAAACCGTATTTACCAAATCTCTGTTACCGTTTGGTGCGTCACAATGAACCAATTAATGACTTAAGGGTATTGATGACACGGCAAACATAGCAAGGCTAACAATATAGTCTGTCCCTACCTCTAATACTGCACCAGCTGTATTATATTAAATCCCGTGATAGATGCGGAGTTTATACTCTGTATAAACAAATTTGAAGAGGTTAATCTTTAATTAAACGCTTCGTGAGGTGCAGCGCGTCAGAAACATTTTTTGCATCTCCATTTTGTTATGGAAGCTGTCATTTTCTGAGTTTTTGTGGGAAGATTTTCATTAAATCGCTACGAAACTGTGTATTTGACGTCTAATAAAAAACTTCTTGTTTGGGTGTCCTGTCGACTAGGGTTGAAACCTTAAAATTAGTCCGGTTAATTTTTCTAAAGTCATATTCACATTTTACCAATTTCAGTTAAGATTCCACATATTACTGTTTGCATTCTGAAATGCATGTACACAATGGTGATGGCAACTAAATATGGTGTGTATATACGTGAAATAATTATAAAATATTTTGATCACAGCCGGTACATAAATACGTTTGGTTCTACTCGTTTTTTAACAGTATAATGACCGCTGGTCCCTGTTAACAAATTTAAATGCGTAAATATTATATTAGTTCTCAGGTAAATAACCCATTTAAACAAGAGGGGTCTCGTGACACCAACGTCAGAATGTTTTCTGTTATTTTGCATATTTGTATTTCCATACTATACATGGCAAGTTTACTCTAAAATTTGTTTTCTGGATAAAGAGATTTTGGAGTACCGCCGACTAAAACTTGTCCTGGAATTTTGTGAGCGTTAAGGGTTTAAAATTAGTCCTATGTTTGATATATTTAAGTTCAAAATGTATCACTTCACATTTTAAGATATATTTTGAAACTTTTGCTACGCTTACATTAGTGCGTTCTAAAATGCAGGCCACGCAATGGCGATGGTAATCAAATGGTTTGTCTGCATAGAGGTTTATTTACATGAAATGAGTATAAAACATTTTTGATTGTATTAATGTCGCAGTCGGTACATAAATACGTTTGTCGGGATTGTTTAATTTTTTTAACAGTATTTCGAAATAAAGGGCGCGTCGTGTCTGTTAACTTATTGACATTACTGATTGCCATTCATTTTGCGTTGCGATACGCGTTGAAGGTTAATTGTACCACTTTATTCAAATCGACATGGATAGGGTGAACATTGTTGCATGGTTCTAAACTAGTTTTTTTTTAAGTTAAAATTTTGAAGTAAAAAAGTAACATTTGTGCTCATACTGCTGTTTAGGGAATAGTAATGTAGCATATTCGAACAATATGTTTGTGTTATAACGAAAATAGATGTTGGCGTGCCAGTCATTAGGTCTTCCTAAGGTATCTGGGTCCTATTTTACGAAAACACGAAAAATGTAATTCCATAAAAAGACAAGCCTAACTACTGTTCTAGCAAATTACATATTCGGTATCATTTTCACCTATTTATCTAGCAGGTAACTGCTTGATAAAATGCCTAATGTTTCATTTTCACAAAATGGATATGAAGCAATTATTCAACTACCTAGAAAAATATTTCGGTCTAAACTATGTGTTTCTCCATCCAACTGACCAGTGTTAGTTTTCCTAGCTATCGGCAAAAATGCATATTTGTTTAGCAGAACACTGGCTAGTAACACAAATATATGCTGATACGTAAAACATTTTGCATGCAGAAACATTTCAGTCCCTTTTTCCTAATGAGAAGTGGTACAAGCAACAACTTTCTTACAGTTGATGTAAAATAGGTCCAAGATTTATAATAAGTTAAATGCTAGTTAACGCCAAACGAAAGTATAAATATCATTTTAAGCTAACCGACCTTGTTGCAGACAGGGTTACTATGGAAGATGGTTTAAAGTTTATCGTCATGAATGTACATATTCTACTGTATAAATTATAGACTGGTAGTTGATAGTGTAAATAAATTTTGCAATCAAAAATATTGAGTAATATGTGGCATGTTAAGTATATTTGTTAAATGTAAATTATATCCAATAAATTTGTTAAAATATAAACCATTCCTTTTTTTTCTTTTCTCCGTGTTTTTTATATGTTTTTTTTTTTGCGCTAAACTCTGTTGCACATTTGCTGCCCAGTAACATTTATACACCAAATTTATATCGGTTACATAGCACCACTACTAAACGAGTGATAGTTAAATTTTATATTTACAAAAATATTTTTAATTATTTCCGTTTATGCTGAAGAATTTTTGGTTGTGTGTCAAATTTTTTCAACCAGCCGGTATTCTGGAGGTGCGATTGTTCATTTAGTTTATTCGTTTGGAGAGCACGTACTAACGCATTCTCGTTTCGCAATCTCGATAAGATGCCAGCAGTAGTTCAAAAATATTTTCAAATTGTTTAAAACCGTGAACCAAGCATGATTGGAACTTGTTAAAGTACTTCAGCTCAAATATTTGTCTTAATGAGGACTTTGGACGGTGGTAGACCCAAAAGTGGTTTTCGCAAATGTAAAAAAATCTGCTTTTTTTTCATTAAGGAAGAGAAAATCCCAAATTCTAAAATTAGTAAAAATCGTAAAAAATATTTTTTTAGAATATATTATTAATAAACACACAACAAAAATTAATCCGTTTTCAAGTAAAGCGTTTTGCTTTCTATATTCTTCGCACAATCTGTTTTCATTTAATTCAGAAAATCAAGACAAAACACGAGACAGGTGGACATATCATTTTTGTTATCTAGGTTGACAAGTTTTTGAGATTTGAGCAGTGAACCATTTTAAATTGGGGAAACCATTAAAACGATAATAGAGGTTAAAGGGGCACAAATATTAACAAACAAACTTTGCAAATAATCAAGGCGCTTATTAATTTTTGAAGTATGATCATTAAGTATACGCGACACGCATTAACAAGCTCGTAATTTACCAAGCAATCAGATCAGATTTTCTCGCAAATTTTGTTTCGGATAACACCATTCACAATTAATTAAAAGACTTCGAGTCCGTTGAGGGTGAAAAATAACAGTTAATTCCTGTCCTCTTTTTGTGAAATTTGATCTGTATCAACGAAAGCTTATTAAAAAATAAAATAATTGGAAAACTTCGTTAATTGGGATGATAACGCCCGAGCTTCGTTTTAAATATACGGCAGTGTTTAAAATTTTAATTGGTTAATGTAATTAAAATTTCCTAAGTGGACATTGAATAAGCTAAGGCCGCGATTTTTTTTGCAAGTTTTCAAATTCGCAGCTTTGATACACTAAAACTGCAGCGCTCATTTCAAGTCAGCCTTTTGAAATATGAATTTATTCGATCAAACAATTCGTATATTTGTAAAAATATTTGAAGGCAAAAATCGAAAAAATATAAGCTTTACAGATATGGACTCTGCGCACTACTATTACTTGAATTTAACAAAATCTTACAAAAAAATAAAAATTATAAATATGAATTCATTGCGCACATTTTATGGCATATCTTGCTACCCGAAATTATCATGCAATTACAATCACGTATCGGTAATATCGTATATAAACAGAGAAATTATGGTTCTATTTAGTTCATTAGTTAGATGAAAATGCAGTGAAGTCTTCATCAGTTATTAAAAATTGTAATACATACATAGCATTGGATCTGCAGGCTATATTATTTTCATTAAATTAATTTATATATTTATATATTTTTTACGAGATACAGTCCCGAGTCGCTCAAAATATAAATCGAATTTCTATATCTATTTATTGAGTTATGATTATAAAATTATATTAAAAAAGGTCTTTATTACGACCTTGACGAGCTGGTGGATGCCCCGTGTGACAAAAATTAATAGCAGTTTATTACATAAATTACGAAATCACAAATAAACATTTTATAAATTTTCGAACCAAAGAGAATAGCGCGATTAATATTATCTCTATCCTATTTCCCCAAAAAAGTTCGGAGATTCTCCTTGATATATCCGAAAACGTATCTAAAAAGATATAAAAGGAAAGGCGTTTAGAAATCATTTATATAAAAATTCCATCTTTAGTTAAAAAACAAGCAAGCAAACATCAAAACTGAATTTTCCAATTTTTCGCTTATCGAGTACTTCTCCGATCTGCATTGCTTAACAAGCTTGCTATGTCAGGCATGTAATCAAAGAATTAAAAATCGATGCATATTCATGATATTGATTAAGTTAACAAGAACTTGTTAAACTCGCTTCCAGACCTTTATTATCGCAGGGCCGTATCTTGCTTCTAATTAATTCTTACTGGAAAACGTGCCTTTTGTACGCAGTAAAGCATTAGAGGTCCCACGTCGTAAATGCAAAGGAGGCAAAGTTTTTCGTGCTGCCTTTGGATGTCGCACTATTGTACGTCTAATTCGCGCATTAACGTGGCTTAAATAGAGACCTGCATGTTCGTAATTTTAAGGAATTTCCCGGCCGTTCTTCGGCACTTACGATGATGCCGCTTAATGTAACGCGACAATAAAACACCGTTCCCCTAACCACGTCACTGTTTTGAAAATAATGCACCGCCAATATCAACGTCGCACAGGCAACAACCCTCGTAACATACTCCATCAATTTTATACATAAATTGTTTATTATGTTTTTATTTTGACGGCCCTTTTCAGCATATAAAAGGGAAGTTAATGGATTCTTCAAGAACGTTGAGGCTAAGCCGACGTAACGAAAAAACAAAAAGGGAATTTCTGTAAAAACCTGATAAAAACTGGGTGTAAAGGGACAATCAATTTTCTTGCAAGTTGGATAAATTATTATCCAAAAGGAGAAAAGACAATAAGGAAATAGTATATTATGCAACAATTTTTTATGCCATTTGACTCACGAGTTTATAGCGGGCGCAACGGAGCGGGTGACTTAATAAGTTTACCGAACGTGTTACATACTATACTTTTTCTACGACTGTTAGTTTTTGGGTACATTTTCGCAAAACAATATGAATACAATCACTGACATGACCGTCAGAATTGACAAATGTCAACATTCAAGGCGTGTGTAATATCTCCGAAAACATCCGATTGCTCCGAAACCCGTGCGGTAAATTCCCGGAAATGTCCGAAGTGGCACGGATCCGTGGGAATCGACATTGGCGTGGTAAAGTGACGCTCCCCGCACACTAGATCGGTGTGTAATTAGGTATTTTACAGACGGGAGTAGAAATAAATTATGTATTCAATATTACGATTATGATTCTATGTCGTTAAAATCGAATTTATGTTTATACCTTATTCAGGAAGTCCCAAAAATATGCATGTTTGCCTAAATTAAACAATATCAAAAAAAAATTGTAGCAATAACCTGTTGTTTTGCTAGAAATTCAAATAAACCAGGAACTCTATCTACAATGTGTTGATAAGCACATATTCCTGCTTTGGAATCGAAAAATACGTGACGATGTTAAATATTTAAATTAAATTTTGAAATGTAGTTTGTTTGCACCTTAAGCTGTTATCCGACATTTATTGCCCGCGATACAGGCATTAGATTTTCATTAAATAAACCTGTTCCCCGAATGCAACCTCACTAACCGCAAATTGGAAAATCATTAGAGAATTTGATTTGCATTCAAACATTAAATTAAATTTAAATTGCTTTGATATCGCTGTCACGGTGTAGATTTGATCGTACTTTAGTTTACCGCGTTTCAAAATTTATGTAAATAATACGTAGTGTGCCGATGAAAATAGCTTTCGCTATTCCATTGTCTTTGTTTGATTAAAGTTATAATTAAATCGCGTCAGTTATTCAACTGAAATGGATGGGACCATTTAATAATCGATCACCGAAGAGATTGATCACACTTAGTCACCAAGTTCCCGGTGTTGCAGATATATTATACATGCAAGTCGTAAGGCATCCACCGCTACAATAAAAGAAAGGAAACGTGCGAAATATGGTAATTTGCAATATACGAGAGTAAAGGTCCAGATTGCAAATTTCCTTTTTTTGTAGATGTTATCGAAATCATCCTGCTTGGTATTATGAAAAACTAGTAAACAAACGTCTGCTGTGAACTATTAGCTAAATGAAAATGGAATTACCAGCTCCTTCACCGGCCAACCGCACTGCAAAAACGACAAGGAAGGCATTGTACAGAGAACGTCTCCAAAATTTTCTGTTGCAATAACAACACGTTACTATGTTGTTTTTTTATTGCGATAGATAATTCATTTCCATTAAGTGTTTTAGTTCATTACAATTTTACAATATTTAGTTACAGAATTTTGAAACAAAGGTAACAAAATATAAGTGGAATAAAGTTTTTTAGATCGTGGTAAGTTGCTTGAACTACCGATTGAAAAGAACCAAGTGCCTTTTAAAAAATATACTCACAACCACTAGTACTAATAAAAGCAGTTAAACAAATTATGTTAAGATATTAAGTGGATGAGAATAATAGGCAATTGGTTAAATTTTAGAAATTATGACACAACCGTAACATTAAGCAAGAAAATATGTCCACATATTCTCTCTCGTGAGTAGGATAAATATATATTCGTTTTAATGAAATGGTGAAGGTTCTCAAATGGACGTCATATCCAAAGCGTTTGATCGCCTAGATCGCAAAATTCTAATCTACTAATTCATATTTGTCTAACCGCACTCAATACGATTATATCTGTGTCACACTTCCTTCCTCATTGCTCAATATTGGAGAAATAATTATTCAACATTTCCATTAATGACATTGGTAAAGACCTTGACGTCAGTTTTTTAATATATGCGAACGACATAATTGCAACTTAATACAACCAAGTGTAATGTAGTCTCTTTCACCACCATGAGTGTAGCTGTAAAATATGATAAAACCCTCTCCCGTTCTAACACTTTTTGTGATTTGGGAGCAATAAATAACTAAGTACGTAGTGTACTGAGCCGTTAAAGTGCCTCAAATAATGATATAGGTGACTACCGAACAAAATAGGAAAACAAAATAAAATAAGCACGAAAAGACATATGCCAAATGTAGCAATGAAACCAGAAAATACAAATTAAGTAAAAAAATAAGTAAAAGATTATCTGACTTTGTTTGAGATTTGATATTCGAGTTAATGGAATTTTTCGTAAGGAAAACACTATCACAAAAAATATAACGTTTGTTATTACGTTACGAAAGGTGGCAAAATAAAAAATAATTAAAAAAAAAGAGCAAAAATGATGTGATAACGCAGGACATGGTATTGCAAGTCTTTTATTAAGTGACTTCAAATTAGAAGATCCTTGTAATTTCAAAAAACTTTATCAAAATTAGCACCACTAATTTAAAGCTATAATTTAACGTCAATTGTTATGTACACAGTGTAGGTCTCTGTAAAAGCGAATGGTGTGAAGTTTCACACATTTTATAAATCGAACAATTAAAAAAAAACAAAAAATTCCAATTAATAAATATTGTTAGCATTTTTATTTTAACCTTGGAAAATTTTATCGAAAAGCAAAAACTGGGATAAACGGCTGGTGGAAATAAAATATTTACCGGAGACGACACTTGGAATACGAAATAATAGGTAATTGCTAAACGAACCATGAGAGCAACCTAGCGTTGCGTGACTAATACTTAGCGAGTTACAAATTAACGATATGGCACCGAAAGTATTAATTCTGAAATTGCGCTAAAAATAAAGCACGTTATGTAAATCCGTAATGTTGAGAGAGATGAGATTTTTCGTAAACCGAAACAACAAGCAAAACAACAATACTACACAAATTTGTCTGAGAAGGTTATGAAGATATTAGGTGCTAGTTTTCTTGTTTGCAATAGTATATATCACCATATAATTCTGCTACATTATATTATTATGCCACAAGTTTGATAAAGTCCACTTTAGTAACGACTGATTTGACACTAGCGGATCTACTGTTTAATAAACGGGTGAGTGAAGAAGTTCATCACTGCGTTGCACATTTTAGTTTTTTTTTTTTTTTTAAAAGAGCACTAATATAGTCGCATTCACAAGCTGGCGGGCTAAAGTTCCATTTTGATCAGTGCATAATTAAGGTTCTTATAGTAAGGAGTAAATATAGAATTTTACATTGAAAATGTGGATCGGAGCGAGATCACAGACGCCGCTTCTCTAGACCCTAATCGCGAGCAGACGCTGCTTTCTATTAAAGCCCGCCAGGGTCAGTCGCAAGCAGAAGCTGAAGTGCGCAAATGTAAATAATCAAGACGTTATATAAGTTATCAGTAGTGACTTTTTAATTTTACCGTTGCGTTTGTCGAACCCGAGCGAGCACAGAATCTTCAAAACTCCTTTATCGGCATTTTTCGCTAGTGCTTCTTGTTAAAATTTCCTTTTAAAAGGATGCTTTTCTATCCTTCGTGGCTCAAAATCAACTAATAGCCTTTCTAAAGAAGGAGTCTCTGGTTTTTAGTGCGGCTTAAACCAATCTCAAAGAAGTTTAATTATTTATCGCGCAATGCGGGTGATGCAATTACTCCTAAAGTGTGTCAATTATTTATGTCATTAGTTTTCGTAAGCATGATAAAAGTAAATATATAATATCTGCTGGGCAAGACCCTAAGATGAATGATTGAAAACCAAATACTCGTAAAGTAAATGCATTCCTATTTTGGGTCACATGAAGAACTGAGTTTAAGAAACCATTTGGTAGTAGGAAAAGTTGACGCCTAGGACAGGTCATTGATGCAAACCGTTTAGTGTGGCAGTGTATTGTAGAGGATAACAAAGCTGAAGTTATAGTTCCAAATGATGATGATCAATATGCAATATGCATTAAAAATATGTCTGAACCGAGTATATCTCCACTAAAAGATCGACGACAAATATTTTCTTTCTCAATTTTTTTATAGTGGTTGAATTTTATCATTTTTTTTATTATTTATTTAGTTATTACGGAAATCGTAGGTATAACAAAATAATAATAAAGTCCATTTGAGTGAGTATCTTTGGTAGTTGTAGCATTATTGCAAAAAATATTGAAATTGTCATTTTTATTTTCTATTTTTTTACTAGTATAATAATGGGAATCATTCACCTTTTAGTTTAATGGTACCACAATAAATTCACTTGACTTATATACTTCCATGCACCATTAATAAATATCCAGATAAAAATTTAACAACAAAAGCGTTGGCGTGCTCCGTAATTAAAATGTACTATAAAAATCTACCCCAAATCGCGTTAATTGGATAAAATGAAAATGACGGAAAAGTGCTGGAATTTAGCCGACGAAATTAATAGGTTGTCGTTTATTGTAAAGCAAGTAAGCGTCCTTAAAACCACTATAATTAATATTCTTCCCTTAGGCTGATTTTGTCTATCCGTCCGAGCGAAGAATACTTTAAACAGACAGCGGCGTACACGTTGTCAAAGGCACAACCGAGATTCTGGAAAAATTTAATCTTTGTTTTGGAATCAATCAACTCTCCATTGTTTTGTCGCCGTTGTTTGGGCACCTACGTACAAAGGTAAGTATAAAATATTTTTCTACTCCCGCCTGTAAAATACCTAATTACCTATCGATCTAGCGTGCGTTAAGTGTCACTTTACCAGGTCAGTTTCCTTTCCCATGATTCCGGGCCACTTCTGACATTTCCGGGATTTTACCGCACGGATTTATAAGCAATCGGATGTTTTCGGAGATATTTCCCACGCTTTGAATTTTGACGTTTGTCAATTCTGACGGTCATGTCAGTGAATGTATTCCTGTTGTTTTGCGAAAATTTACCTAAAAAGTAACGGTCGTAGAAAAAGTATAGTATGCAACACGTTCGGTAAACTTTTGAACTCAATCGTTTATTAAAAACTCGCTCCGCTGCGCTCCGCTCGCGTCAAATAAACTCGTGAGTCAAATGCCGTTTACCGCACTCGTTGCATAATATACTATTATCACAGGTCCAATTACTAGTTATGTCTGTGAAGGTATAAAACCGTTTCCTTATACATTAAATAAATTGGTTTTTGAAACAAAAAATTAGAGGCCCATAATATTGAAATGACTTACTTCACTTGGACTTCCGATATGTTTATATTTTATTATTTACAACGTCGCCTGCAACCTTTCTTTCTTGATGTAGCTGAATTCAACTATAATGGAAAGAGTCATGAACACCACATGTGAGCAATATATTTTCCTATTTTTCCAAGAACTGATATCAACTGCGAAATTGCATATATTTGACTTGATTTTATTTATATGGGAATTGGACTAAATTTACACGAATGTCATTTTTAACTATACCAGAAGTTCAAGTAATACAATTTCATTAAATTTCATTCTAAACGGTACCAACCCATTAATTTTTGTAATCGTCGCATTAAAGGTAAGAAAATCGCGATTGTTTTATTCCGTAGTGTTCTGGTGCGGTGATCTACGATTAGAACTCTGTTGTTGGGTTCATATATTCAGCTACTATTCCTTTCTTTTTTAGTTTTTGAGCCGTCATATACTAAATTGTGATCAAATGTTACTCCTAAATAAATCGTTTCTTGGGAAAACTATAGTCTTTTTCCACGTCTACGGATAAACAAATGTCTAAGAATTTTCTTGAACAGTCTGTACGATATTAACTTTTAGACAGTTATGTTAGCGAGGAAATCTTCATTACAGAGTCCCAACCAAGCACCTAGATTTTTTTTTATTGCATTTATTAGCATGTTACAAACATACAAAATATATACAATCAGTCATAGCAATAAAATATAACATGGAATAACAATTTCACAACATAATATTTCCCTAATTACCTTACGTTGTAGGCGAATGTGGCGAATATGCAGCCTGGTCTCAGACCATGGGTGTATATGAATTTCCAAGAATTTTGCACTTTGTCCATTATTTACTTCGATGATTTGCCTTTGAGAGGGGATTAAAGAAAATGTTTTCCCTTCGTTAAGGGTTAAGCTATTTTTAGTAAACCAGTGCTTAGCTCTTATTCATACAGAGCGTTTGAAAAGGTTCTTGTCAAACATTGGTAGGTAAAGTAAGTAAAAGTTGTTATGAACGTTTGAGAAACATCCTTGCTAATGTACGACCGCCTATAACAAGGGTTCCTTCATTTGGTTATCAATTGATTAATGGAAATTAATGTATAGTTCAATAGGCACACAGGCATACAAGCAAAACAGTGCAAATAAATGAAATGAGTTAGACAATGAAAAGAAACCTTTTAGCGACAATATAAATTATATATATATATATATATATATATATATATATATATATATATATATATATATATATATATATATATATATATATATATATATATATATATATATATATATATATATATATATATATATATATATATATATATATATATATATATATATACATATATATATATATATATATATATATATATATATATATATATATATATATATATATATATATATTAATAAAAGTCTTAACTGGAAAATGCATTGTGAATTGCTCATATCAAGAGTAAACCCTAAAAGCTATGTTTTGCAGACAATTAGAATCAGTTCTAAAAATCGAATAGCTGACGTAAGGCTACCATGTGGTGTCTATTTCTCGCTGCAGATGTTTTTATTGTTTTAAAAAACATCTCTTGCTGAAAAACCCAAAAAAAGTTACATTGAATGTAGATTATATACCAGAAGTTGTTTTAACTTCCGCACGAATATTTACAAATCGAAATTGGCTTTCCGGTCTTCTCTAAATTTAGGGCCCTTACTATTTAATATACCAAATTTAATAAGATAAAGACGTGCAAATCTTTAATATGAAAAACTTTCTACCGAGTAGGTGATTTTTGTTTTTTTTTAGGTTAGTATTAAGAAGTCCTTTGTCGAAGGAAATAAACGTATTTTGTAACTATAGGTTTTAAATAAGATTTTAGCAGACAAAAGTTAGAAAATAAATTTCAAATAAACACTCTCGTTTTATTAACTGAGTAAATACCTCTGGTATAATTCCGCCTACGAAAACAATTACATTTTCAAATTTAAATTCCATCCCGGAAAGATTTAGGTTAAGCAGTTCCAATAAACGTTCGAATGAGAGTTTTAATGTACCTCTCGAGCGGAGGAGTAAACAATAAAATGTAATATTACAGCGAGACGAATTAAAGTCTAAAGATGAATGAAACGCTTTTAGCAAAGCCGCTCGTCGCGAACCTCAATCCATTATGTTTTTCTCCGCTGGGACCGTGGAACGTGGCATTGTAGTTGATCGCCTATAGCTCTTAGATTTCATTGCATTTTCTCAGGAAATGGAAGTCACATAATTGAAATTGTTCAAAAAATCGGCCATATCGTGGTTTTTTCCATTTCCGTCTTTTTCGCTTTCCCTTTTTTCCTTTGACGTGAACTGGCTAGTGAATTAGACAGACTCCATTGTGCGGAATTGTTCGGCAGGTTTTTGCGCTTTAAAGGATACTTTTGTTGTTTGGAAATTCTACGGGGCACGACGAATTTTCGTTTTTGGGGAAATATGATTAATGAACGCGAATCATTAAGAATGTCACGGCTCGTGAATGGCAACTTTTGGACATTGTACGGGCTTGGTTTGGTATTGTAACGACCCAAACGGCTTAATTTTTGCGGTCTCGATTTAAAATTTAAGACAATAATAAAAGAATCTGGGGTGGACGGAAATGAAAGTTTGGTTCGCACCAAGGCACTTTTTCAATCTCCAGTAGTTTTATTTCATGTTGTTTCAAGTTTTATTGTCAAATACCAAATTTTCCTTCTACTATTCCTACTATTTTGAAGATTGATTTCACACTGTTAATTAAGGTTCAGTGTAGGGCTTTAACTACCCAGAATGGTAATCTTGGACAAATTTTCGCATTAGAACCTGTTTCTTGTCTGTTCTTGGTTCGACGGATTGTTCCTGCCATTAACTGTTGCATTTTCTTGCTTATAATGTATAGTGAAATGTAAAATGACATTTTCCGAACAATCACGGTTTTTATTCAAAATTGGATACCAAGAAATCGAAATATTTTCATAGTAGCCGTGATAGTGTCTTGTTTTAAAAATATTGAAGATTTGGTGTTTTAGAAAAGTTTTTGAATCATGTGTCTCAAGTACTAAATATTCCCTCATTTACAAAGGTGTAGGAAAACCCCCATTGTGTACATTGATCCATAGAAGAAAGTAAGTGACATCAATAATCAATGCTCACCTTAATGATGTAAAATAATGGAAATCTGAGGCCGAACAGACAACAAAATTAGTTTTGGAAAGTCGAAAAGGAAGTGGAAACCACCGAATCATTATAACAAGTGTTCAAACTACCCTCCATTTTGTTTAAGACAGTCGATACATAATTTCGTGGAATATATCGACAGGCCTCACTTTTTAAAGAAACTTGCAACATATCAGTTCATTGTTGGTCACTGTGACGAGTAAGGAGCACTCAAATTCAAAAGATCTGCATCAAGGTTATTTTTCTTACCTCTGTTTCCTTTTTGAAAGGCCAAACTGCGAAATATTTTTGTCTATTGCCTACTCTAAAATACTCAGTTATGCACAGATCAAGCGGGCAGAAAGTGTCACTTTAACTAACCAGCTTGGTTAATTTTGGATAGAAGATTTCCGGTCCTTTAATACGGATTCGGCTTTTTTTGTAATGGTATTTGGACCTTTGTCAGTTCTGATCGTTACGTCCCATGTTACTCAGGATCCGTTGATTGAAGAAAAATGTCTTGAAATATCGCTTATTTAAACAAAATTTAGAAATTTAATTACTGTTGAAGTTGAAGACAGTATTTTAATAAACTTTGGTAAACTTGTCAATTGTCACTTAAACATTCCTTCACTTTTTTTTCTTAAATATTGCGCTCTTTACCTAAATCTACAGCTGACTGCTAAAACAGCACCAATTACTAGTGCGCAGTTGCATTTTCTACTTGCTCTTAATTGTTGAGGTACTCTTGGTTGTTAAACGTTAATTCGTTTCAAATACTATTATATATCAAAAAAACTACTTAGACAATTATTCGCTGTGATGCACCAAAAACACTTGTTTTTGCTTTAAAATTTATTTAACGAACTCTTATGCGTTGCTTAAAACTTCGTTCCTTAGCTAAAGGTGAGATTATTTAATGGTTCAGTGCTTTTATGCTCTTGAAAACTAAATTTTCCCGACTCGCTTACTATGCAACGAGTAAGTACGCTTTCGACGTGCACTGGTTTCTATTCATATAAACTCTTTCGCCTACCTTGACTAATATAAACCACAGATACCAACTTCAACAGTTTAAAAAGTACGTTCGGCTCTTGTGGCTGTGTGGCGCTTTCATAAAAATCATTTCCAGGGTTCTCCGACTGTAACAAAGATATCCTCGATAACATAAATAAGCAGTAAATTAGTGCAGCAGTTTCGCACTTATTCGAAAGTAATTTAATATTTCAACCAAGCAAATTGTTCGTCCCCTGCAAGTTGCTATTAAAAAAGTTGAGCCTAGTTCCCTTTTTGTTAGAAATCAGAAATAATGAGTTGTGGACCATCGTAAAAAATATATGAAGGTTCAAAGAGTTGCAACCACCTTTAAGAGAAGATTGGCCATATTAGAAAAAAAAAGTTAAAAAAACCTTCTTTTCTTGAAATAGGGACAAAAATTCTTAAAATTTGAAATATATTTCCACCGAAGCAGTTGGAACAATTAATTTTTTGGTTAGTTATATAATAACCCTTTATTAGAGCAAACTTTGCCTTACAAGTGAGGTGCTCAAACAATGCATCACGAATATAATGAGTGTTTCAAAAAAAAAACCTAGAAATAAGTTAATGTTTTTTTTAATTATCAACAGCTTAACTTTCTCCAGCGAATGAGAAAATTTGTTCACTTTCATATAATATTGCCCAGCAATTTTGTACACTAGCTACCAAAAACTAGTCAAAAGAAAAAATAAAACTGTATACTACATTAATAAAACGTTTCTCTATTTTCATACACAAAACAAAATTGTTCAACCAATTTCTGCCAGTTAAATAAAAAAGTTTGCTAAGGGCACGGCTCCTTCATGAGCTTAAACATAATTTTAACTTCTTTGAAAGTTTTTGCTTCAGTCTTTGCAAAAAAATTAAATAAGGATGGAAACATTTATTTGATGGAAAAGACACTGTCTTAATGGCAACGAAAAATCCTGGCTGTTTCTCGGGGACGCCAAACGACGCACGACGGACGGGTTTATTGAGTCGGAACATTTAAAATACTTTAAATGTTAAAGCTAATGATATTTATATTCAAAACATCGAGTTCTTTAAAGTTGCCGTGGGTGGACTTCTGTTAAAGTCTTTAAATCCGCTAATTACACACCGATCTAGCTTGCGGGAAGCATCACTGAGCCACTTCGGATATTTCCGCGATTTTACCGCACGAATTTGGGAGCAATCGGATGATCCTGGAGACATGTCCCATGCCTTGAATTTGACGTCTGTCAATTCTGACGGCCATGTCAGTGAATGTATTCGTGTTGCTTTGCGAAAATGTAAAAAGTATAGTATGCAACACATTCAATAAACTTTTTAAGTCACTCGTTTCTTAAACACTCGCTCCGCTCGTGTCAAATAAACTCGTGAGTCAAATGCCGTTTACCGCACATGTTGCATAATATACTATTATCCCTTATTTGAAGCATGCGCACATATAGGAAATAACATTTTCCCTAAAAAATCGATTAAGTTCAAC
The DNA here is from genome assembly GCF_029955315.1 of Cylas formicarius. NCBI lineage: Eukaryota > Metazoa > Arthropoda > Insecta > Coleoptera > Brentidae > Cylas > Cylas formicarius. The sequence continues at coordinate 26,872,267 of NW_026844264.1, forward strand.
ACCACCCTGTGGCGGTATAAGATTAACCGTAAAGTTCAAAGCACATCGACCTAGTGTTGTCAGTAATAGTACGATAAGTTTCTAAAATAGTAAATATTTATAAAGATTCATTCACAACTAGAACTGCTATCGCTTAAATGTTATTAGTTTATTTTTGGTGTATTCAACGATATGGTGCTGCTACAGGAATTTCTTGGCCTAAATGTCTTTTTACATCCCAGTATATGAGATGTAATTCAAGATCCCCAATTATTGCTTAAATAAAATGCAGATTTGACTATTCCATCTACAAGTTCATTGATCATTGATCATTAAACAAATACTGCAAAATAATTTTTCTTTTAAGGTTGTGATTCACACCATGTGCTCTTCTACGTCTTAAAGCTTTACCAATTTACCAATGCGATAAACACAAATTTTTCGAAAGATAAAGAAAAACATATATAATATATTTAATAAATAACCAATAAAGTAATAACGGTAAATTTTTACAAGAGATACAAAACGTTTACATTATTGCATGTGATGCGTAACGTTAAATATGCCTCCAAAAAATTTACGTTTTTCATGTATTTTCCTCAATTCAACATTGCTGTTGACGAGAAATCTAGAATACTATCAAAATGATTTTATTACGTGTTAATACTTATTTATTTTGTTAAAAAAAAATTAAGCATTCAACCAAGCTGGGTTACTAGCACGTGTATAAAATTTGTTCATACGTCCCCCACCTCCCACCGTTTCTTAAATAGAAAAATTTCTTCTGTTTTGCAGACATTTATCTCAGTGACCCACTATTATTATTCACATCTTATTCAATAGTAGTTATTCATCCATCCTAAACTGAAATCACTTCTATATAGATATTAACTTGAGAAAGACATTTTTGTTACATATTGCAATTCCTAGCATAGAATATATCGCGAATAGCAAAAGTAAAAATAGCAAACTAAAGAATCTATCATTCTCAATATCTACTACCTTTTTTTATCAGCCATGGTGATTTATCTCCCGTCGCCTTCTGTAGTTTCATTTTAACTTGAAACCCAATAAACACAGTCACGTAAGCAGTTTGTTATTTCCGAAACTTATTGGTTTTCAGAAGTCGATTAACCTTTTTTATAGAAGGCCGGTAAATGGATTGAAAGCAATAAAACTACAGAGCTGAAGCTTATACTTAATACTTACCGAAACGGGAAAATGAAAAATTATTGGCTCTGCTGTTGGAATATCATATTTTTTGTATCTCCGGTTAATTTCGTCAACGTTTTATATATATTATAACTAACATCACGTGCGTTTTAATACTTTCGCTGATTTAAAGGAGACGTGACAAAATGAGAAGCAACATCTTAATCTTAAGACATATAAAATTATTGCTGGATAACAATAATGCTATAACCACTAATATTTACCGCTACCTCTGTAGAAAAGCCACCCTCCTCCTAACCTTGATTTCCAAAACATATTAGCCCAGAACTATCATAATCACGACAGCTAGTAATATGAAATATGTACTTCCAAATAAAAAATATAATAGACAAAATTTTGACTTTTGCCTAAGCTTAGGTCAGGATCAATTTAGTCTATTTCTTTCCAGGTCAATAATTACATTTAAGCGCGATCCAAATTGAACGTTTCACACAAGGTTTTGTCTGAATAGCCTTAAAATTGAACAAAAACTTTACAAAAATAAAGTGTTCAAACGGAGCCCTTTTACATACAGGACCTACGAATTTGGTCTATCATTTTCAATTTGCTTTTGGGAAGAAAGAGAAACAATTCAAGCTGTTCAAAAGTACCCAACATTGTAATTAGTAAAACACCACTTTAAGATTATGACAAAAATATTAAAAAAGCTAGAAACATCCAAGAACGTTAGCAACGAATAGGTATAAAAAAAACGAAGAAATATACACGTAATATTTTGACTGCAAAATGTTAAACTAGTAGAAAAAGTAAGTGGTAAAAAGTACTAGGTAAAAAATTTATCAGTTGTCAGCTGTTAATTCACAATTAAAAGAGAAGTCAAATCTGTAAATGTAAATGACAAAAACAGTTTTCACCACACACTAACGTATCTGAAGCAGCGGAATGTTTGAAAACCAATTTACCAGTTTCTCATAGATTTAGCCCAGCAATAATTGTTAGGAAACGAGTAAAGTAAACATGTTTCGGGCAGCGTTTATATACATAGGCGAAAGTTGGCAAACCGCTTCGTCTAAAAGTCGATCCCGTATTTGTACCAAGTAAAATTTAGGTTAGTTTACGACGGATAAAGGGCAAAATCTTTTTGCAGTTAGTTTCCTGTCTCATATTTTCGTGGGACAGTGTTCGGTCGTTCTTACCAATAATGGATGAAATTACCGAAAAACGTGATTTCGAACTCTAATAGAAGGCTTACCCGAACCGAATGTTTTCTTTATGAGTCACGTACTCCGAAAGCTTGCGGCCTTTAAAGGTGGTTCGAATATTTATGCCGTGAGCTGCCTCTTAGAGTTTAGCCATATATCTCGATTACAATTTATAGATTTTATAAGTCGACTTATAGCAAACATATACTACTAGAAATAACCAATTAATCAATGGATTTAATTTAAATAATTCGATCAGTCTAATATTTGAGTAAGGTATCTTTTTCTTCTTAATTAATTGCTTCCAAACTTGAGCAAGGACATTTGAACACTGCTTAGAGAAAAAAGAGAGGAAAAGCTGTAAAGCTGCCTAAACAATATAAGAGTAGAGATACTGGCTTTACTACATTTCACTGAAATTAATCTAAATTATTTTAAACCAGAAATAATGAAAGAGCTTTCAGCATTGATGGATATTATTATTATTATTATTATTATTATTAACTTCCACAGGCTACTGTAATACTTTTTATAAAACTTCTGGATTCCTCCTGCGTCGGTTATATATATAGTCATATATAATTTGAACAAAAATACTAATTTTCCTCCTTTTCCATTCCTCGTCCTGTTTCTTATAAGCAAAAGTGCTGAAAATTCGTTCTGCTGACGCTGAGAGTTTTATTATTAGTATATGGTTTCACAATTTCTGGTTCATGCTTGTATGATTTCCACCACTGCATTCCATTCTTATTTCATCCGAAAGCGTATTTTTTTTAGATGGGCAACTGAGGGCATTCAAGTTTGTTACTAATGGCAATATAAATTATTAATTGTTTCTAAAGCAATATTTTTTCTTGGGGTGTTAACTCATATTTCTGCGATTAATTGTTTAACATATAGATTAAAAAATGATATGGCGTGAGTACCTGCTTACATCCATCATTATTTTTTTGTATTTTTGATAAAGGCGCTTCTACAACATTCTCGAGTATATATCGTAAATGTTTCCGCTGCTCTACAGCAGGTGAGATGTTTTCTCTGGAAAATATCATCAGGAACTATCCATCGCACATCACTTGCAAGCCTCCTCCTTGATTGAATTTTGCTCTAGCCAGATAATTGTCCAGAAAATGCTTAACACTTTTTTTGTAAGTCTCTGCACAGTAAATTCAAAATATGTGCAGAGCAACCATAAGTTGCAACTTTTGAGCCTGTCTTTTCTTCAAAAGTTTTTCTGAATAGAGGAAATATTTGCAGCGTTAAAAGATTTTACTTCGCAGTCATATTGTGATGTACATGACGAAATTAGACCACAATTTACTTCAGTCAAATATTATGAAGTATGAGATTTTGTCTAAGTATCAATAGTTTCGTAAACAAGCTCTCGTCCACCTTCAGTTGATATACAGAGAAGAAAAACATTTAAACTTTTCCTCCTCTTCGATGTCATCTAAAAGGCTTGTTGATAACGTTTTTCTTGATAGCTTTTTTTACTTCAGACATTTCAATGCATCAAAAGCTCGAATTAGTAGCAAAAATTGCCTTTGCTATTTGTCTGTCAAACATTTATTTTTCAGCTGTTAATATTCGCATTACGAAAGTACTCAAATTTTCTTGATTTTCAGTTTTTTCCTTTTTCTTTGTTTGGACTTTAAGGAGATTTCAAAAGATTTCATCAATCTGTCGTGGGTGTTGTAGAACTCGAGGGAGAAGATGTAGTAGCAAGATCTACAGAACTGTCAAGTGAAATTCGAGTGCTTAGAAAGAGAATATAAATTGTAAAAACATAATTTATTAATTTGCGCCATTGTTAATAAATGATTAACCAAATACGTGATCGATTTTCCTTTAAAAAATTAGTAAAGGGTTTATTAAATTTTATTAAGTTTATAAGGTTACCTTTTTTTAAATGCGTGTAGGTTCTTACGATACGATATCAATACGAAATACTTTTTTTATGTAATTTTTTCAAGACATGACAAAAAGGACATGATATTTTGTCAATAATAAGTGCCGTGTATACCATACCTCCACCGTTTACAAGATGGAAAGTTAAATAAAAATTAAATGAATAATAATAAAACAAAGTATTATTTATCTACCTGTATTCGTTTCTTTCTGCTTATTATCACAAACACCATGGTGTGTTTTAAGTCTTTGAACTTTTTCGAGATTTTACAAATCGCTCTGCACTCAGATTTATTCGGATCTGTTGTTTAATGAAAAACCGCCATATGCTATTTTCTTTTCTTCCAGCCATTTAAATGTTTTCACCTAACTATTTGCAACAGGTCGCGACAAAATTTTTCTTTCAAAAAGCGCGTTCTGACGAATAGTTAGTGTCTATATTCTACTAAATTGTTTACAGTGTCTTTAAAATATTTTGTAATTGCTACAAAAAAGCGGAAAAAATATATTCTTATGAAATTAAAAATAAAATAAATAAAACTAAAAAAATAAAAAAAAACATTTAACAAAAATCAAAATTTGCCCAACACTATCAACAACATTATAATTACAATAGTGCTTAACTAAATTTATACGAGTTAGTGCAAAAATGTACCTAATGTGAACTTTGTTATAGTACATCCCATTTGGCTGCAGGCTGTCACAGTTGACTTTTTAAAAAGCATACTAAAGATATTACTTATATGAAAATTACACAATAGAAAATTGCTATAGGTCGGAGCTATGAAACTCGCAACTATTCAGTTATCAATTGATGTAAATATATCTCATGTGCTCATGGCCTAGTTTCCGATAATAAAATGAAAAATAGGGTACCATTTCATTTGCAAATTATTGGTAATTAATTCACTCAACTTATCGCTGAGCAGCAAGTTCTTTTATTTTTATAATCTTGTTACGTCGTAAATAAACACTGACTTAAATTCGCTTACAGGCAAAAACCTAGCAAGGAAACCCACGATAATTATTAGATCGGGCAATTAATTTTGCCTCGTTGCCTAACGGAATCTCGAGGGTTTTGAATACGAAAAAAGTTTTATAACTCTGATTCACAAGCCCGTCTTTCCACCACCACTCCGGAATATGATAAATGAGTTAAGCTTTGGCGCAAAAGCCTTTCGAGAAAAATAATCTAAAAGATTTATAGATTTTTGTGGGCAACTATTAAAAACACTCTAGCGCAAAAAATCACAAAGGATTTTTATTTTACCCATTTTCACCTTGGGATTATTTAAGGTCCCAGTTACAGGGTACAATTTTTTGCAGTCGATCGCATGACTTTTGATAATTTGGTAATTTGCTTTATTTTCATTGCCGAAACTTTTTATCATCGCCACCGAAGGCATTATACCAAAAAAAGTACCCTAGATACCTTCAAGTTAAAGGAGGAGTTTTCTAATTAAGAGAAGTTGCGTTTATAAAGCCTTTGAGGTTTCTGCAGTACACAGGAGGATGTTCGATTGAAAGTTAAGTAAAATAAGTTAGGAAGTAAGTATTGGAGAAGCATCGTATCGTCAGAGAACATTTCTTAGGCAACTTTCAACGTTCCTTACGCCTCGAGTTGGGGTTTTAATCAAATTGTCAGATATTTTCTAGGAATCATTAGCTAACTAAAATTCAAAGCAATTTTATTAGAATATTCGGGTTTTATCTGAAAAAGTTAATTAAAAAAGTGATTTAAAAGAATCCAGCAATAAAATTATCAAATTTATCATTAAAACTATTTTCTTTCTCTTTATGAACTGCAGTCTATATAAATATAGCTTTAGGGAGTTCACACTGCAATCAAAAATTAGACTATTCTTATCGTCCTATAATTCGGGAGAGTAATCGCGGCGGAAAACCACGGAAAGCGTTACCGAGGGAAATTGAAATAGCAGCTTAAATAAACCCCGTATCGGTCGGTGTTATCGGAGCGGCCATTTTAGAAATATTTTCAGGATGCGGTTACGAAACCCGAATCATTAGCAGCTGCGCGGACTTAAATTTGCACTTCCGAAACAGGACCGAGGAACTTTAACCCCGACCGATAGCGTTTTCTAATGTCCGCAACTACGTAGCAGTAGCCAAATTTATAAGCGACGGTGTTAAAATAGGGTCCACATATAAATTTCCGGGGTTGGAAGATAATTAGAAATCCGATTATCTCAACGCATAAAGAACGGAATAATTGTGAAATATTTATAGTCATTTTCCCTCGGTACATCTCATACATTTCTGAGTCTACACAGTTTCATCGTATCCGTTCACCGCAATTCTCTTTTGGAGTTTTTGCTTAGGATATTTTAGACCTAATAGCTTGTTTACTATCGACAAGCTAATATTTAATTCAGCTCATAATTTAGATAATACCCATAATAATAGTTATTAAGGACCACGTCTTTAATACGTTGAGGCTCCCGTGCCCACCGGTGGGCATTTCTACATTTCTCCTCGGTATGGTGTGTTCATAGATATAAGAAAGTGACCAATTGCTTTTGAATGGGATTATCCAAGGGTGGTCATTAACATACAATGCCACAAGATTATTGCCTAAAGTTTCGGAATTTAAATTCAGGTAAAATTGTGGTCCGTAATAGAAAATAATTTTATACCTACCTGTGTTTAATATTTTTTGGTTTGGTATACTACTTAGTTTAAGTTTATTAGTAATCATTCTTATTTCGTGTGTAATACAGCGTGTGTTGAATCGTGTGCGAATTATGCAAAATATGTGCGAGTCTACTGTATCTCAGGAGATGCTCCCGCCCAAACGTAGAAAACACTATTCTATTGAGACTAAGGAAGTTATTTGACTTTCATTGAACGTGGTGCCAGCAAGCAAGCATTTTTAGAAGAAACGATGCTGACATTTTCTCGTCGTAGATATACGAAGAACAAAGCGTACCTACATTAGATATCTTAATTAGGAGGCATGAAAAAGATGAAACCGGTGTTAAATGTGATCGAACTACCTTATGGAAGTGTATTCAACACATGGGTTTTAGATTTAAAAAAATTGACGAAAGGCAAGTTTTAATGGAATCTTTTAGAATTCGGAAATGGCGACTCGAATGTCTAGAAAAAATTAGGAATTACAGAGAACAACAAAGGTCAATTATTTACTTGGATGAAACATGGTTCGACACTTATGATTCCCTGGAAACGGGTTGGTTTGACTCAACTGATAAGTGTAAAACAAACGCGGCATCAAAAAGAGGTAAAAGAATAACTATTCTGCATGCTGGCTCTAAAGATGGTTGGATTCCAAATGGAGTTTCTCTGTCTGCGAAAAATATTAAAGATTCGTCTCTGGATTACCATGAAGACACCACCGCTGATTTATTTGAAAGTTGGTTTAAAAACAAACTAGTTCCAAACATTCCTTCTAAAAGCGTCATTGTAATGGACAATACCAGTTTCAGTAGACAGTTGACTAAAACCCCTTCCTTATTTGACACAAAAGCAACAATCCAAAACTACATGTATAATAACGAAATTTATTTTCACGAAGATTATACCAAAAAGCAATTAAGGGAGGTTCTACAAAGCTTGAACCTACAAAAGCAATACGTCTGTGATAATTATGCAAAAAATCTAGGGCATACAATTTTAAGGCCACTGTATATTTAATGAACATGTTTGGCTCCAACTGAAATCTTCCATTCGTCGTAACAATGTTTTCCCCGTGTTAACTCCAATGTCCTCAAACTTATAGAAACCGAAGTTTTTAACATCCCTCCAAAAAGTTAGGCAAATTCTATTTAACATATAGAAAAAGCAGAACAATCGTATATCCATATTGCAAATAATATAGAACAAATAATAATTAGAACAGGCGCTGATAGCGATGGTGATACTGATATATTATGTGAATAATTTTAAGTAATTTAAGTAGGTAATCAAAATAATTTGCAATTTTATTTCAGATTTAAATATAAATACATAGATAAATAAATAAATATTGTTTAGTATCTTTCCTAACAACACCCCAAATAATTAAATTCTAAGCCAAGTACGGACCGGTTCTGGCATATTTCATTCTGACAGCTTGCCCGGGTTTTTCCTTAATTCGTATCAGTTAGTGCTTTCTTATATCTATGGACAGACTTTACCAAATTTATATTTTGTTTGTTGTTTGTAATAATTGACTTTAATAAATCTTAGTGTGTTTCTTAGTGACCTTTGATTATATTTTTCCCCTTTTTTCAAATGTGATTCCTAAAAAGTTTTTGAAAGAGGAAGAACTGATTAGGGAGCTGGATAATATTTGGGACAATGACTCAATCATTTCTGAATATGAGCATAAAGGATTTTCAGAGAATTCAATTGATGACGGATACTTCGCTGTTGAAAGTGATAATGAATCAAGCTCGTCCAGTACGTCATGCTCTGAAGAAGATCCTGATTACAATATACCTTTTTCAAAGAAACTTTCACAGGCTATTGTAATACTTTTTAAAAAACTTCTGAATTCCTCCTGCGTCGGTTTTTGTTGAATCGAACATGCTAATGTTTCGCCAATCATCATGTTGGCTTCTTCAGAGCTTGACTGGGTTTCCAAACGTTAGCAAGTTCGACTCAGCAAAAACCGTTACTCCGGAACACATAAAAAACCTCTCTGGCCCCATCAATTTTTTACATTTTTGACCAATCTATTAAAGTTTGCTATTAACAACTCTTATACAGAAAATGCTTTAAGGTGGGTCATCCATTTTAAAAAATTATTTCGTCTATAGAGCACATTGATGAAGTAAATTAAAAAAATATATAAATAAAGTTCAATATTTGTCCATCGACTTTTGACACTTTTAACCGGACTATTGAAGTTGGGACGTATGCCTTGAATGACTATTTCGATACGTAGGGCGTAGTTTTTCAAAAGTGAAAATGTAATTTGTGCTGCACACTTCACCTCATTGTGATGACCTTGATGACGAATATGAACTTTTCTTTAGGGTGCACTCCAGAAATGAAGTGATAAAATAATAATATGCTTTTTCTGTAGACAAAGACAAATTTAAATTAAAAATAGTACATCACATTTTGTATATCCACAAAATAAACACATGAAAATCTTCCCTAAAATCCTTAAGCTGTGCGGCATCACATATCATAAATTTTCCCTGCCACATAAACACAAACTCTAACCTACATAATATAAATAATATAATAAAAATATTATTTGAACTTTGATATTGAAAACAAGCAAACCTCGCATGTAATTCTTTTTCTTTTAGACATTTTCCCCTTTTTTTGTTATTGTTTTTAATAATAAGTTTTTAATAAACGAGTGAGGTAAAATGTTTTTTTTTTACATTTTCTAACACCATTAGTTTTTGACTGTCAGAATTGACAAACGTCTAAATTCAAAGCGTGGGAAATGTCTCCGAAAACATCCGATTGCTCCCAAATCCGTGCGGTAAATTTCCGGAAATGTTCGAAGTGGCTCGCATTCATGAGAAATGAAACTGACGTGGTAAAGTGACGTTTCCCGCACGCTAGATCATTGGGTAATTAGGTTTTTTACAGACGGGAGTAGAAAACAAATTAATCGTTCTTCAGGGCCTCCATTGTGAGTCACGAAGTATATTTTTACAAATTCTTATGAGGCAAAATTTACTACACTCATCAGTTCAATTGACATTATAATTTGAAGCAAAAGTCGTTTACTTGAAAGCTCAAAATATTAGTAGTTTTGATGACGCAAATAGTTATGCATTTAAATTATTTTTATAATAATCTCGTGTTGATTTCTTTTAAATGAATTATTTCAGGAATAAGCTTTACCCGAAGTACATGATTCAATGGCAAACAAAATATAATTCGCATTTTTTAAAGCGAAGAAATTACAATGTCGCCTTCAGACTCGTAAGCCAGCACGTAGGTTTAGAATTTAAAACAAAACACTGGGCAATCCGTGGCGTTGAGCTCGGTTAATTAAGCTGCCGCCTTTCCGTTTTTCGCAACTTTAAATTAACTTCGCTACGTCCCTTACATTTGAATGTGTGGGAACAATAGGAAAATGTTGCTTTAGGCTCGGTGGATTACGCAAACGTGGAAAATCTGCAGTTTGCGATTAATTATACATTTTAGCAAGAAAATATCGCCGCGTCACTCGTAGTTAATTAGCGAAAGTCTTAGTCGACATGCGCGCTGAGTGTTTTGTGCAGTTTGACCGACCCACAGAAAATATATCGGGCAACCAGAAAGCATAGAAAAAAAGGAATTCTGCAGAATTTCATCGTGCAAATGAATAGCGCTAACACTAACACGGAAAAACACGAAAAACTCATGGCTCTAGCAAAATTTTCTAAATCATTTTGGATGATTTAAAACGATTCATATACGACAAATCGCAAAAATCTTAGAAACATATTTTAAACCTATTCACATTAAATTTAATGTCAGTGAAAAGTGGAGAGCCTGGTTTTGATTATACTCTCCCCAAATATGCATTTTCTTTTCGTTGAACTTTCATCATATAAAAATAAATAGTGGGATGTCGGGGAATCTAGTAAACACAGCAGTCATCAATATTTAATATGGGATATGTTTTTCATATAATTCAAGCAAAACAATTAATTTCTCAAGTCGTCTAATTTTCGTTTGTCATAAATGTTTTGTCTGCCATTGACTAAAGAAATATATCTGTATTACATACAGGGTGTTACGGAATTCACATCACATAATTTAATGAAGGAATCTGCGTTTCGATGGACAAATAGCAAAAGTACTCGTTTTAACAATTACATCTAAATAGAATAATGATTTTGTCAGTGAGTCCTTCAGCCTGAAAGAATCGTGACAATAGTACTCCTAAATCAAATATTGCCAGACCCTATATTATGATAAATGACACTTTAGTTACTACAAACCCGAGACTCAAGTACAAAAAACGCTCGGTGTACTTGACGACAGTGTTTAAGGAAATTGACGTCTTAAAGCAGGGATGTCAAACTCGCGGCCCACTACGAACATTTTTGCGGCCCGGCCAATATATCCGCAAATAATAATAATACGTGTGAGTAGCGTCCGACGATAGCCGACGATAGCCGAATGTAGCCAAACACATGGTCTCAGTTCTCTGAACATAGTTTCGTACGATATACATGAATTAGTGCAGGTAATAGGAATAATTTTGTTTTAATATTAATTATAGCTTAATTCATAGTACTCTCATTTATTTATACAGTTATCCCGTTTCTCTGGTAAGTTAATGTTAACATTAATATTTTATTAAAATGTTTTTTTTTATACATTTTATTAAAATGTATAATTTTTTCTTAACAACAGCGTATTTATTCCAGCCCATTGTATTCAGTATGTCTGTATTAAAACCAAGTGCTAGTAAAATTAAACGAAAAATCATTGACGAACATAGGATATCCCAAGTAAAATGGGAATTAGAATACTTTTGCTGTGAAATAAAAGATAAAATAATCTGCTTGATATGTAAAAATACTATTAATGTACCAAAGTTATATAATATTAAACGTCATTACGAACAACACCAGTCAAAATATAACAATTATGAAGGATTAATGAGAGAAGAAAAGTTGAAAGAACTCAAATTAGGACTGAAAAAGCAACAGTTGATGTTTAGTAAAGTATTGCAAGAAAGTGAAGCGGCGGTACATGCAAGTTACGTCGTTTCCGAGTTGATGGCTAAACACTCGAAGCCTTTTACTGACGGTGATTTCATCAAGGAATGCCTAATAAAAGCTGGAGAAATTGTTTGTCCTGGAAATGTGAAGGCTTTTCGATCAATTTCATTGTCTCGAAATACAGTTGCGGAAAGAATTACTGATTTAGCCGCTAATTTAAGTGATCAGATTAAAGCAAAAGCATCTAATTTCGAAAGTTTCTCCATTGCCTGTGACGAGAGCACGGACATTAGTGGCAAAGCTCAATTAGCAGTGTTTCTTCGTTCTTGTGACAAGAATTTTAACATTTTTGAGGAATTACTGGAATTAATACCGATGCCGGGTGCTACCACAGGACAAGATATATTTACTTGTGTTTTTGAACTTCTGCAGAAATACGAGCTACCTTTGGCAAAATTAAATTCTGTCGCTACAGATGGCGCTCCATCAATGACCGGGAAAAACAAGGGCTTCGTCGCATTACTAAGAAAAAATATTAGTGAAATTCACGGTTCAAACATTCATCATACGCATTGTATTATACATGAAGAAGTTCTATGCACGAAGGTAATAAACATGGAGAATGTTTTGTCATATATAAAAAAAGTTATAAATTTTATAAGATCTCGAGGCTTAAATCAGCGTCAATTCACTGCTTTCTTAAGCGACTTAGATAGTGAATATTCGGGTTTGTCCTACTATACCGAGGTACGTTGGTTATCTTGCTCCAAGATTCTCAAACAATTCTGGGATTTGAAAGAAGAAATATGTCAATTTTAAAAAATGAAAAATCAAGACGTAAATTAGTTCTTTGGGAAAAACAACACAAAAATGAAGATTTTACACACTTCCCGACGTGCAGCATGAACAAAACGAGTTTAGATGATACTTGTTCTTATCAAAAATACGCAGAAAAAATTGCAAATTTAATAGCTGAATTTGAATTGAGGTTTAAAGATTTTAGTTCCCTCGAAGACAAATTTTTATTGTTTTCTTCGATTTTCTCAATAAGTATAGACTCAGTACCAAGCCATATGCAAATGGAGGTGAGAAATTTGAAAGAAAAATTCATTCAAGTGGGCGTGCCTGAATTCTACAAATTTTTAGCAGCCAGATTTGAAAATACTCGAAAATTCGCATATGAAATTATTTCCATGTTTGGTAGTACTTATCGGTGCGGGCAGTTATTTTCAGTCATGAAAGGTAATAAGTCGCCTATTAGAAACCGTATCAATGATGCTCACCTTGGGTCAGTGTTGAAAGTTATCACTGCAAACACAACACATGATTAAAATTTATCAGTAGTGCCCAGAAAGGAGAAAAGTCGCGATTGATTGCCCCCTATTTTGCCTAATTAACGGTGGGTATTCGCAACTAGGCGCAAATACTGTGAATTAAAATAAACAAACTCCATTTGTGCCTAGGGGGGCTAAGAGAAATGGTAAATATTACAGGAAAATGTTAATGAAATGTTAATGAAAATGAAAAAGAAAGCCGAAAAAGTTACTCCAATCGTTTCGTTTTGGACGATCTGTTTTCGTTGTGGACAAATACCAGCCTGCGAACCGGAATAGTTTTATATAAATGAATTCTGGTAATAGTCGTTAAAATTTTTGTCGTTTCTACTACCACCCGAACCGTGGCTTTAAACTTAAATTGCGGTAGTTTAGAAGTCCTTAAATAAAGTACCAGTCGAGTTGATTTGTTCTCCACTTTATCAATCGTACGTTTATTAAAGAACTTATTCGGCGAGGGGGTAAAAACTGTCTAACCCTTCTCAAAGTTTAGGAAAGATCTATTTAACATAAGCGATTAAGCATTCCGAACTAGGAACAGGAACACGAATTTTCCCCGGCATTTAATTAACTATTGAAATTTTCCGCACAGGCAACTCTAGTGCTCCTACCAACATAGCGTCTAAAATTTAGCACGATTGCCAAAATGCAACTAAAAAGAACTGACAAACAAAAATACCCAAAATAAAAAATGGTATGTGTCCCGAGGTATTTTTTATAAATATTATTAAACATTATTATATGTTTTCCACAGCGGCAAGTTCAATAGGCAGTAAGTAAATAGAGAGATAAAAATTTCAGCCTTTCCGAAAACGTATACAGTTAGATAAATAAAATTGAATAGCACATCATCTTTCCGTATAACTGATTTTAAAAGGATATAAGCAAATATCCGCCAGTTCCTCTTCTCTAGCCGAAGAGAACCTGGTGCAGAAGATTTAAGTGAAAACTATTTAAAAAGTTCTCCCAGTAATGCCCCGCAAAACTTTCTTGTTAATTGGATTCCTTTGGATAATAAACTTGTTAAAAAAGTTCTATTCTCGTTTTCTGATAATGTATGCGAACATCTTAACGAATTCTTGTATGTATTTTCGCTAATATCTAATGGGATTAGATTTATTATTCTTCAAAATGTTAATAGCAATTTTTTACAGTAAAACTGTTGTTATGTTTTATACGTACAAAGCTACATTGACAAACCAATCAATTAATTCTGGAATTATTCAAAAAAAATTATGTAATTTTGCTAGTACTATGAACCAACCGTAAGAGAACTTATTTTTGAACTGTTGGTAAGTATCAAGTATATTCTTATTTTAGGTAACTGCTCGAATAAAAATATACGATACGATTTAAGTTTTATAATTTAAAAGTCCAAATCACCAAACAAATTAAGCAAATTAGCAGAACATTTAATGACTAAGTAATAGAGCAATTAGATATATAACTCGTACTCGACTTTTCAGTTAAATTTTCGTTAAACTTTTAATTTACACTTAATAATTTTATTTAATATATTATCTCCTTTTTATGTATTACTATTTCTTTTTAGTAATCAAAGACTTCCAATTTGATAAAAAGTCTGCAATAAATTGAGACTGCAATTTACAATACTTCTGCATTTTTCCAGAGTTGGTGATATAAAGATTAAATTTGCTGACGTTTTGTCATTCGTCCTCTGAAACTGAAACTGAAGAAGGCAACAGAATGATTGTTGAAATGTTCCCAAGGTTGATTTATGAACAACAAATGCGGAAAGAATCCAGAAGATTTGTAAATAATATTGCAGTAGCCTGTAGAAGTTTCTTTGAAAAATTGAGATTGCAGTTTTTCAATCATATGCGCTGTTTGATGATTCAATAATTAGCTATTATCTTGGTTCGGGTTTAAAGGCCGTCGTCGATTGGAATTACTTCCTAACGTTTCGCTAGCACGAGTGGCGAGCTTCTTCAGAGGTCCTTCCATCTCCGATGTTGGACGTCAGTCTACGTCCAACATCGGAGATGGAAGGACCTCTGAAGAAGCTCGCAACTCGTGCTAGCGAAACGTTAGGAAGTAATTCCAATCGACGACGGCCTTTAAACCCGAACCAAGATAATAGCTTATCAACGGGCCGCGAAAGCCTTAACCGATTCAATAATTGTTTGTGAGTAAGGAGAGAGAATAAACCAAAATTTAATAATGACGTTTGTTAAAATTCATTTTTGAACGTCCAAAAAATTAGCAAAATCGAAAAAAAAAATCATGTCAGTGAGTGTATTAGTGTTGTTTTGTAAAAATGTACCCAAAAACCAACGGTCGTCGAAAAAGCATAGTATGCAACACGTTTGGCAGACTTTACCCCACTTGATGCATGGTATTACGGCACTATAAATGTACTTTTGTTGTGTAAATTGTAAATTGGCTATGGCTTGATATTAATTTAAATTCGATGAAGTAATTTTGTAGGTAGGCAAAATTAATTACAATTGTGTGAAGCAAAGTGGTCGCAAATGAGGAAAGTTGATCATTTCTTCACAAGAGAGCAAAGCCATATATAATTAATTGTATACTTACTCGGAGTAGGTGCAATGTGTTCATAGAATTATACCACCTAAATAATAGGCACAGAACTTTTCTACTTCTTATTTCTGTGCTGTCCTTTGGCAGAAGTTGCCGGATACGTCAGAAAAGTACACACTTTCCTCACTTCCCAGCTGACAAGATCGCGTCGTATAGTCGTCGATAATTGGTAATTGTTCGACATCGGGGTCGAAGTCCTATTATCGACGTCGCCAAGATCTGGAATATTATACGTTCTGTGACCTATGATCCTAAATGTATAATATATAGAATAGTATATTTATTTTTCGAGTAAATAAGATCTCTCTGGTATATAATACTGATTGAGATATATAAGATAAGATATTTATTGATATTTTTTCATATTGTTTATAATTGCTATTCATCGATTTTAAAATTAACAATGAAAATCAGGTAATAATTTGTATTTACGTGACGAGTTATTTTATTTTTGGTTTCAAATCTTTTGAAATGTACTGGAAACGAGAAAAATAATCAATTATCAAATTAAATTTAACCGCCATGTGTCGCGCTTGCGCCATTCGTCAAGCGATACGGACTAACAACAAAGAATGACGTAAAATTTCCGTTTTAATATGACGTTATTTAATGTTTCCTAACAAACGTAAATGGGCTGTAATATTTTCACGTCATTTTTTAATCATGTACATATATATAATCATATAATCGACGTCTTATTAACGTTATGTTGTCAGCTGGGTTCCTGTATTAAAAATAGTTATTCTTTGAGGAGCGACTTGTTGAAAAATTGATGGACGCACGCAATCCACCCCTCTAGTTTCATAATTTTCGGAATATGTTATAATAAACCCAAAACTATAATAACGAAAAACAATTTCGTCGCTAAATGGACAATCAGATCCAATTGTGGCATTTGGATTTGCAATATCATTTTTTTATTAGTAGATGAAAACTATTTCGATTTAATTAATTTTACTCTGGTCGAAAGGAAAAAATTTAATCTGGTAATAAATAGCAAGCTTTTGTGTTTACAGTTCAGTTAACTAGTGTAATGAAAGTTTTCTTATTATACGCCATCTTTCGATCTTACTTCGGAAATTAAACTAAAAATATTGTTGTTGCTATAGCAGTGTGTTTTATGCAAATTCGGTAATCCGAATTACAGGAACTCCAATATTTCATTAATTTTCCGCGGTAACAATTTTACAATTTCAATTTTCCGAGCAAAATCCCGGTTTCGAAACAAGTTCGTAAAAATTCGTTTGCCCCGAATTAAATGCTCTTCTAATTTCTGCCATTCGTTCCCACTAAGCGATCGTACTTCCAGTTTACCAGAAGTTTGCTCGAACGAAAAGAACAAGAAAAGTCTGAGAAGACTGTAAAACATGCCAGTATCAGCGGTTACGACTGTTGTTTAAGACCGCCGAATCCATAACAGTAAATATCTTCGGTGGTGTGGTTGTTCGGTTAAAGCAAACAAGGTTACACTTGAACTTTCGCAGAAGTTTATACCTAAGTTCAGAGTCCAGCGTGAGCATAAATTAAAGAAAAATATACGGTGCAGCTTTTATTTGGTTGTGAACATTGATGAATCGGCCAATTCTAATTTGACCGATGTAGTTAGGGATAATTACGCGGTACTGGTACTCATACAAATGAGCTATTATTTTATGTATTTATTATTTTATTTTATAATTTTATTTCATAATTTTGTTATTTTCAATAACAGAGGTAAGAAGAAAATCAAAAGCACATTTGCGGTCACTATAACCGACCTTTTTTATTTTAAATATAAATATAAAAAAATAAATATATAATATATAATAAATATAAAGGGGCAATACAAAAATTTCAGCTGGTTACATTTTAAAATGGAATTGCTGCTTTTGTAATATTTCTCCAAAATTGGTGCCAGATTTTAACGCTCATATCTTGTTTTTATTTATATATATATATACATTTTCAATAAAGCTGTAATGGAATGTTTATAGAATAAAAACTTTTAATCAAGGCAATACAACTAAGGTGATGTTATTTTTTTTATATTTGAGGTTGTTTGAAAGTAACAGATGCAACCTCGTATTGGCAAATCTGAAAGCGTAATCCTGTGGCTTAAAAAAAACTTCAGCCCAAGTGCACTTTTGGTATTGTCCGGAATTCTTAAAAGTTTCTAAGCGGCATATTGTTAGGCACTGAAATGGAAATTTTGACATAAACTGTATAACTTTTATATTTATCCACCATGGCGTTGGTCGGATTTAAATTCCCACGGCTTATCCCATGAAACCGACGAAATATGTACAATTTAAGCACCAACTCAATCTCTTAAGGCATGGTTCTACCAAAGAAAGCATTTTCAACATGCGTCTTGTCTCTCGCTTTTTGTAAAATTTCCCAAAACCAATCTTAATTTTTCTTTCCACTTCTATACTTCTTAATATTTTTTCGTCACTTTTGCCCACCTTTCACTTTTTATATATCAGCACTTTTGATGAATGTTTTGCAATTCTCATAACACACTCACTGTTTTCTTATTTTGCTGTCAATATGTTTCATAACTATCTCATTTGTCCACTTGGCATAGTTCTGTAGCTGTTCTTATTACTATTTTAACTGTCACGTTTTTGATCCTAAACATTTATGGAAACAAGCAATAGAAATACAAAAGTTGCTAAATGTTTTATCCGGTGAAAACGCTCCCTTGCTTACTGAGGCAAAATCTACTTCTCTCGCCATCTATCAACGTGTATGTGAACAATTTTGGCGCCATCTATCGACTAAAGCGCGAATTCAGAGTTCTGTTGCAGAAAAAGGTCTAAAAGATCCAAAAATCCATATTGGTTAGCATCCTGGAGAAAACTTCCCAGGGACGAATAACATTATTGATTTTTTACGTTGGCCACCTCCGGCCGCTAGGTTTAAAATGGGGCTCGTTCTGGAATACAATCTATATAAAACGGCAACATTAGACTTCAAAATATCCAAACTGGCGGAGCACTTATTGTTAGCATTTAGTTATTTCGCTTTATTCCTAAAACATAATTTTCTTGTAGAAAATATATCTAGCCCCAAAGTAGTAAAGAACGCTTAATTAAATTTCAAAATATCTGAACTGCGATTTTATTGTTTATTTAGATTCTAGCTTGTTATTTTTATGCATAAATCCTTATCTCTAATCAGTTCAAAACTGGCTAAACTAATTTAAAATAACTAAAGTAAATTAAAAAGTTAGGCTGAATAAAAATAATAAAAAAAGGAAAATAATATTAAAAATGTTGTGTAAAAATATCTACCTGATTTCAAATTACCATTTAATTTATATTTGAATAGTACAGTTCAGTTTATAAAAAAACTCATGAAAGTGTTTTTTTATGATTTAAGCTTTTTGAAACCGGTTTTTGTGGTTATTTTTTTGGCATTTTAAAATGTTTGACTTTTAATCGTCTATCGATCATTGACACCATGTACTTTAAAAATTAAATACCAGAAATAATAATAATAAAGTATATTATAATTCGTAATTTCGTTATTATAATGTAAAAGTATTCCTTGGCTACGCGTTTCTTTTCCAAATTCACTAAGGTGATTATAAGACCATTGACGTCAGCAAAAGAAAAAAGTAGCCAAATTACTTGAGTCGTTTTCATTTCAACGAGGCGCCATCGACATCTGCGGAGGAGAAACACTCGAATTTTTGAATCGCCTAAATAATTCGACGGTCCCGGAAAACCGAGCATCTTTTTGAGAGCTTTCGCGGTGGCGTATCGAAAGAGCTTAGGGTGATTTGAAAATCAAGGAATCCACTTCTGACTTTTGAATATTTAAATTCCTCCTTCCGTTTTTTTTTTGTTCATTCAGCGGCTTAAAAAAAGAATTGAACTTTCTCGTTTTTGATCTCCTTCTATTTAATGCGAAATTTGATAAAATTATCCTTTATCAATTGCCTATAACAAAAAACAAATGTTTTTTGACAGAATCAGTAATTTTAATCAGGATAGTCAATGTACATCAAAAAGTTTTAAACATAAAATTTTGCAAAATTGTTGCAGGCAGCGAAAAAGAAATGCAAAAATTGTTTACAATAAAATACTTCACTTTAAAGTGACTTTTAATTTTTCCGATATTTATAAAATTGTTGTAATAATAACTCAACGCTCCTTTTTTGTTGAAATTTTATAAAGACGTTAACGGAACACTTATGAATTCTTATGACAGAAAAGTATCCGCAAATGATCTTTGAGTTTTTAACAAAATATTTTTTTTATCTTGAATATTGGCACTAAGCATTTTGGAAAAAATATGATTTTGAAGTGGAATTTCGCTAAGCATTAATAAACCCTATATTATTGCACCCTTTTTCTATGCCAAGATCGTAATGGTACATGTCGAATTTGTCAAACGTACAAATTAGGAATGTTATATTTCATATAATTTTAGGAAAAACAAAACTGTCTCGGTGTTTCAAATTCGACTGTAACCATTAGGAACTCGGTAACAGTAAGAGATACAGGGTGACTTAAATAAATGCAAAGTGGTGCATCGGTGAGTTCAATAATGTTGCGTTTTGAAATTAAAGTAATTATTGTTAAATCCGGATATACGGCGGAAAATCTGTAACTTACGCTTTTGGTTCTTTTTTTTTATGTCTTTATTTTAAAACTGTAAATACATTCTCATTGCAACTTTTTAAGTTTCATCTTATGGCCAGGTCAAAAATCGTTTATGATGTTTCGCTTTTCTGAAACCATCATCAACTTTATTTTTTCTTATGGTCATCATATTGTATTTTTGCAGTGTTAGTTATCTTATCTTTTTATCTTTTTATTGATGTATCAAAAGATTTACACCATAGGATGTTATGAATTTTCAAATCTGTCGAAGACATTTTAATCTCCAGTGCATCACTGTGTCCTTGAAGAAGGACTTTATCAATGAAGAACAACGTGATATGGTAAAACATTATTATAAAAACCTCATCAAAATCTCGCTGAGTCTAATTCGCTTGAAAATCTAAGATAAAATCAGGAACGTACAACTAATGATAAATTTCCGGATATTTTAAAAAAGCTAAATATAATAATGGCTATACGTAAAGATAATAAATAAATTACAAAAAATGCTTAAAATGTCGGTGATGACAATGACAGTTCTATTCTTCTCTGGATGCACGACGTATTTCCTATCTGCGTAATCGCCGAAACTCTCTATTGATATTGATTTGGATAATTTGGTATTCACCTCATCTGTCACCAATCCTTGAAAGATAATCTGTATTATATTGTGAGGCTGTAAATCATCCAAATAGTCTGCAAGTGTTGACGTCAAAAACTGATCATACAATTCTCCATTCGGAGAGCTGTTAAAAAAATGAGGACCCAAAATTTTGGCTTTATAAATACCTGCCCACATATTAAGACTAAATCGAACTTGCGGTCGAATTTCTCTAAGTTGCCTAGGGTTGTTAATGCTCTAGATATTTTCATTGTTACGAATGAAAGTTCTACAATTTGTAAAAGTGCTTTCAGCTGTGTAAATAACATTTTCTAGGAAGGCTGGAAATTTGGGTCTCCTTTGTAGCCAATTACAAAATTGTAATCGCCTTTCGGGATCACCTGGATGTAATTTTTGGGAAATATGAATTTCGTAGCATTTGAAACCACTTTTTTAGCTGTCTCCAGCACTCGTATGAGAAGAAGCATCTACATCGAAGTAAACTTGGCGTGTGGGTTTTCCTGGGTTCATATTTATGTTCAAAATGCCAAAATTTATCGAAAGCAATAAAATAATTTCACGTCAATCTTGGCATTACATTTTTTTTTTCTTGAGTTTCCTCACCCATTCTGTTTGCATATTTTTGTCCTAGTTTATCAAATGAAGCAAACCCGGCGAGATTTCTACGAAAAAATTTAAATTCGATGAGGTTGTCGACTTTCAACATAAATGTTCAAACACATTGCGGATGTCCTGACACCATTTCTATTGTTTTCATGATGATGTTTTACCATACCTCTTCTTTCTTCATAAAAGTTTTTGTTCAATATTTAGAATTTGAGGGACACAAATTCAACTTGTGATACAGCAATAAAAAGAAGATTCTATTCAACACTGCAAAAATTAAATACGGCGGCCATCA
The DNA here is from genome assembly GCF_029955315.1 of Cylas formicarius. NCBI lineage: Eukaryota > Metazoa > Arthropoda > Insecta > Coleoptera > Brentidae > Cylas > Cylas formicarius. Next base: position 26,894,186 of record NW_026844264.1, read on the forward strand.
GAAAAAATAAAGTTGATGATGGTTTGATAAAAACGAAACGTCGTAAGGGACTTTTGACATGGACATAATATAAATCCTATTTGTTTGAAGCTCATATATAATGATAAATGATGAAGACGGATATTTTGGAATTTCATTGTCTTTATTACTGACTTTTTTAATGGTAATAAATACGATACTAATACAAGTTTAAACTATTCATGTATCTCGAACTGTTCTCAGGTGAACAAGAAATACACTTTCTGCTTCAACGTCTACACGATCATTTACTTACGCATAATATACATAGGTTGCAAGCATAAAGTTTACTTAGCATCCATCTGTCCAAAATTTCTCGTTTCATCAACGAGCTTCAAAACACGATGCGCATCGCATTTGTCATCTGCACGACCTTAATTTTCAACGAAAGATGTGTCTGCCTTGGAGGAGTTCGGTAGAACAAAAAAATGTTAAAAACACAACATCTGCAATTCAAAATGAAGGAAATTCTTGCCGGAATTTTGGCCCGGTTAGAAATTTCAAAAGTTTTCGACGGACGTAGTATGCGACCGGTAGCGTGTGTGTGTAATACCATACGATATATAAATTGGTATGGCTCGTTTGCCATGTTCCAATTGAAGTTTCTTGTTTCTGTTGCCGTGCCAAGAATAAACTATAAGCAATCAAAAGAGCAAAACCGACACACAGAAAGTTCTCGACCGCGGCGATCTGTTTCTATTTGTCGTGGAAGGCATGAATAGGACCGTTCCGAAACTTTCGTTCTGTTTGCGCTGTTCGAGGTATAAATCTACGGAATGACGATATCAAGTTTCTGAAAAGGATGTTTGGATCATTGCATTGTTAGTTTATAAAAGCGTCGCTCGGGACTTTTGGTCAATTTATGGTGCGATTCGTCGCTGAGAACTTTACCACGTCGTCTGGAATTTAAATTAGAGTTTGTAGGGTTTATCGTATTTTCAATGCGTAGATACGGCGCGTTTTCAGAGAGCTTATATTTAACTAATAATAAAACTTATAATTACCTGCAAAAAAAAAAGCGGAATGCTTCGAGGAATTGAGGAACCGTTACTAGAATACACTGAACGGTAGATGAAGTGGGAACCCAAGAAGTAGCTTCATTGTGAGCAGGCATAACTTTGATATTTCTTTGTACGTCATTTTCTGGTTTCCTTTTTTCTTTTTTTAATATAATACTGAGGATTATCATATCTGAAGAAGAGACTTGTTTCAGAAAAATTAAACTGACAAAATTCTGACCCCGATACTTCTTTTTGAATATTGAATTTTCAGCCAGTGGTGCAAAGCGCTCTCCTTGGTCTCTGCAATAGCGATGTCGGATTTTTTTTTATAATCCCGTAACGTTATAAGTAATGTAAATGTAAGGCAGCCAAAAATCAGCGAAACCAAAATTATTGTTATCGTCGCCAAATTTGACAACATTGCTGTTCAAAAACCCTGAGGTACTCAATTTTATCATTCCAGCGTCAGCAGTTTTGGAGATATTTAAGTGTTCCGGTACTTTTTTCTCGGAGGAGCTGTTTAAATTCGCATTAGAGAATATCTCAGATGGAATCAAAGTAAATGGGGAAACTGTCAACAACATAAGATATGCTGATGACACGGTTCTGATGGCCGACACAGACATCGGGCTCCGGAATATTATTGATAGCGTTCAAAGAGCATGCTCACAATATGGGATGAAGATCAACATTAAGAAAACAAAAACAATGGTAATTAGCAAAAATCAGAATATCCCGATTCCATTGCAAATCGACGGCGAAGTTCTAGAAATGGTAAATCATTTTAAATATTTGGGTTCCTGGATTGAAAGAGACACAAATCCCGATTACGAAATAAGGACTAGAATTGAGCAAGCGCGCCAGGGATTTATGCGATATAGGCGGCTCCTCTCTGGTTCATATTTGGACCTGGGCCTACGTCTGAGACTGGTACGATGTTACGTCTGGCCTATCCTGTTGTACGGCGTTGAATCATGGACGCTGAAGGCGGCCATGATGAATAGATTGGAGGCGTTTGAACTCTGGTGCTACAGACGAATGTTGAGGATCCCTTGGACAGACAGAATTACGAACGATGAAGTACTTCAAAGAGTGGGTGGTGAGCGAGAGCTACTACATATCATAAAAGTAAAGAAAACATCATACTTAGGCCACCTACTCAGGCACGAAGAGTATGAGTTGCCACGACTGATAGTTGAGGGAAAGCTGGAAGGAAGGAGGGGTTTAGGAAGAAAGCGACTGTCCTGGATGCGAAACATCAGAAACTGGACCGGCCTGAACTTTGAACAAGTAATAAGAACGGCACAGGATAGACAAGCATTTGCCAATGTGATCGCCAACCTTCACTGAAGACGGCACGCGATGATGATGATGGTACTTTTTACTGAAAAAAACGATGTCGCCGTAGCTTAGTAATAGAAACGAAATATTGAAATTGTGAGACCTTACTAAATTCGATATGAGCAATTCATTACAACGGAAGTTAATAGGGCATTCAATTTTAAATTAAAAAATTATGACGTGTGACGTAAAAGTGGTACAACATCCCTGTTAGCATTTTGGAATTCTGCATGTTCCAGAACCTCCAGGACTTGAATTTTATCCTTCCTACTTATGCAGTTCTGGAGATACGAGGCGTGTTCAAAAAGTAGGGTGATTTTTAAGTTTTATTATATATATTATATATTATATATTATATATTACATGTTATATATTTATTCATTAATGTTGTCCCCTTGAAGGTAATCCTCCCCAGATATAATACACTTGTGCCAACGTTTTTTTGCATCACCGAAGCACTTCTGATAAACCGTTGAGTTTTTCCAGCGATTTTTTCCCTTATCTCCACAGTCGTTCCGAATCTCCTTCCTTTCACGGGTATCTTGCGTTTTGGGAAGAGGAAAAAGTCATGGGGGTCATATCCAGGGAATATGGTTTCGGAAGAATGATTGTGATTTTGTTTTTTGCCAAAAAGTTAAACGCAATCAACAATGAGTGAGCAGGTGCATTATCGTGATGGAAAATCCATGAATTGTATGAAAAATATATATCTAAGATGGACGTAGCCCACCGAATTACAATAATCACCTTATTTTTTGAGCCCACCTCGTATTTGAGCGTTCCGGTACATTTTAATAGATGTAGTTATAAAGGAAATGGTCAAAATCAGAGGTTTGCGAAAGGAAGTTGAAGTGGGGGAAAGTCAGAAGAGGGCTGAAACCATTCTATTAAAGTTAGATATTTAATGTACTCCCGTTTTACATTTTGTTGCAGCTCAAGGACAAAATCAAACTCAAATTTTATATAGAATAAATCCATTTTAAATAATAACGCTTTTGTTTTTAGACCATTTTCCCTTATTTACTATTCCTTGATCTAATGTTATGCTTTGTTGTAATATCAATTTAAAAAACGAAATTTTATAAAAGTCCCATATTTCGACACTTTGACCGACAATACAAATAACTTTGCACGACTCCCTTTCCTTTTATTTTTCAGACTCATACACAGAACGTTGCTGCCTAAGATGCCGCTTTGCACTACTGCACAATTTAGTCTGTTTAATTTTTGTGAAACAAGTCCGTTTTTCGGATATGATAACCATTGGTTTTATTAAAAAAAAAAACAACACCAGAAAACCACGAGCTTTCCAATAGATATGAAGGTAAAAACTAATTGACAAAGAAAAACAACAAAATTATGTTTATTTTGGTACATTAATTTTTTTTGGAGATGTGTATGGGAACTGTAAAAATAAAACACTCCCCAATTTTTGCTCTCCCGCCAGCAGTCGTTTTAGAATTATAAATTTTTTAAATGCTTTTAAAGCTTTTAAAGTAACAGGTTTAAGAATGCTTACCTATTGCAAATTATTCAACAAAATCGAACTCAAATAATTTCCTAAATTGCATGTGCAATCTCAATTTTTCGTCAGCATTATCGATCACACGGGAACGATGTAGCTCATAAAATAGCATATCGCGTTGAAATCGGGGGATGTTCTGTTTCTTTGTTTTCCTGGTAACGCAGGAAACCGACGAAATTATGAAAATCGAATACTGACGATGATAGTTATTATTGTCTCCACGAGGTGCTTCGTGAATGCGAATGGATTGGTTACGGAGCTTGGGAAATGAATCCGTTTGGCGGAAACGAAAACAAATATGATCGTTAAATTACTTGGGACATAGAATTTGAAATATCCGTTGACATCGTAATTGACATGAATATTGCGTAATACGAATGCTCGCAATGTTACTTACAGTTTAGTATAATGATATTTATTAATATTTTAAGTTATTCAGGATTATAGAGTTCGGTTTGTCCTTCATACAAAACACAAAGTTTTAGAATTTATTTTTTCTTGGAAACTGAGTCCTCTCTTCAATTGCTTTAGGGAGAATTTTGAAAAACAAATCATATAATTTTTTTTGAAACATTTTAAATAGTCAATTGAATATTTTTATTTTCTCAGTGACGACGATATTGAGATTCAGAATTATAAAGCAAGGCAAGAAGCAATGCAATTCAAATTTCGGTTTTTAATTCGGATTATCCTTATTAATGCAAACTCTCTATGTCATTAATATACCAAATCTTTTATATGATCGACAAGATAATATGGAAAATTATAAAAATGTATCCTTCTCAAAAACCAGCGTCCAAACACCAAAACCCAACTAAAAATCCATAGGTCTGTAATAACTATTACAATACGTGCTTTAAATTTTGCAACATTTTGTATTTTGTGGTCACTTTGTTATTAAGTGTTTGAAAACTGGACAAATATTTTAAATTCTAAGTAATATTACCAGGAAAACCACAACTTAGAAAACACTTTCGACATGTTCTGGAGGTTGTAAGATAAAAAATAAATAGAATTTCCAAAATGTTCTGCAATACTTCCGATATTTCTATTCAGCAAAAATGTTACACAGACGTCGTGAATACAAAAATCATATTTTCCGAATGGTTTATTAACGTTATATACTACGAAACTTACAAAAGTACTTAAATCAACTTCAGGCCCTCGAATTTTATGTGGTATATATAGTGCATTACGTGTACGTTAAAATCTTGGAGCTAATATATCATAAATTCCTCATACATAAGTCGTGACGGAAAAGGGCGAACACACATCTCAGGAAGAAAACTTCAATCATCTTTCATCATACTTCCTATCCATTAACGAAAGTGCATCTAACATCCACAGCGAATAAACGTATATACCTGGTTTACATTTAACATCAGGTCTACCATTTTATTTGTATTATATATCCGGTAATATTTGACTTTGGTATGCGTAGCAGAATCAAAAAATTGTAAACTGAAAAATGTCTATTCAGTATAAGAAAATTATACCCAATTTTATTGCAAGATTTACACAGGATGTCCCAAAACGCGACTCTCAAACAGTAAACTGGCGAAAAGAGGAGGTAATTTAGATAAAAATCATATATTACATATACATATACATATATTTACATAAATATATTTTTTTAAAATTTCTCACTGTTTAAAGTTGGTGCTTTTATTTTTCATATTTGATTCTTGATGTATTTGATTATAAAACATTTTCAAAACTTAGCAAAGAAAAATGTAATCTTATATTCAATTTGATTAAAAATTCAAAAAATGTGAAATTTAAATTTAAAAAAAAAATCCGAATCTTGGAAGTATTAAAATACTTTCACATTAAACTAAAAAAATACTTCAAAGGTAGGAGGCACACATTTAAAAAGTTTAATATCCTAGGCACAATCATAACAATAAAATCCGTTTACGAAATGTATGGCAATTTTGAAATAAGAAAAAGAAACCAATCTGTTATCGTTCAATTGTTTCCGAAGACGGTTTTGGTATTTGGTGGTTTTATGAATTTTACCATTAATTCATCTTACAAAGGACGCCAATTACATGTCTCTGCTTGCTTGAAGTGAAAAAAAGGCAATTAATTTAATGGTGGAAATCGTAGAAACAGCCGATTCTTGAGATATTTTTTTTATATGGGAAAATGAAAAAGAAAATTCAGCAATTCAGAAAATTATTATTAAATTTATTTTTGTTACTATAAATGAAAAAATCACAATTTTTTATTGGTAGAAGCAGTCACACGCCTTTCTTGAGATATTTGGTTTTGAAATAATAAACGATGTACAAGTGTACATATGAAATTTCATGTTACAGAATTTTATTTTTTTTAGCAATTTAAAAAGAAACTATTTTTTTAATGTATTTTTGTAATTAATATAGTACAAATTGGGGTTCCAAAGGCCAAAGCAACCTATTTAGAAAAAACAAAAAATGATAGTTTAACTTGTATCTCAAAGTTTTGACGCACTTATGATCATATGAACTGTGTCTTTTAACACTAAATTGATACGTTGAATATGTTTTATATTAAAGATTATTCAATAACATTTACCAATTTCTTCTTGTCTATTGGGACTAATAAAATATATTTTAGTGAATTATCATTGAATATTTATCGGTTTTGGTATCTACCAACTACAATCAAGTGCTTTGGTAATTAATAACACCCCCTGAATTTTACCATTAGATGTTACAGTTGAAGTGGTCTGTACATAGATTAGAAGTTAAGTTGGAACTTGGATCAATTGAAATTGTTATTTAAAAGGAAACTGATTTTATTTGAATTTATCGACCCTTGACCATGGTTTAAAGATGATTAAATATACCTTTTTCTGGTAGTGGTAACTTTAAAAATTGTAATTGAACAGGCCGAGGTCTATTTTAAAAAAGCAAAACAAGGCCCCATTAAAAAAATATATTGTTGAAAGATACGACAGGTTAAATGTACTGTGTTACATTCTTAAGTCCGCATGTCGATCAACTGCGTGACACGTAAAGATCACTGAAAGAAGTGTTAATGCGCCCTTTTCTATCGGCAAATTTCAAAACCTAACTCACCGGCAAGGATCGATTATTTTTTTCAAGACGTAGACGTGGGAATATATACGGGTTCTAAATTATTCCATGCTTTTCGAGTGTTTTTCCTATATAACATATATATAGGGATAGTTTGTTTCGCGAAAATCTGCTGTTGTCGCCAAGTGCTTTATTCTCCGGTGATTTATGTGGCATGTGTGGTCGAGTGTTGTGCTTTACGGAAAATGTGCTTTGCAACTTAAAGTTTGCCGTATAAAACGTTATAGATCGGTCTGAAGCCGTATAATATTTAAAAGTAAGAAACTCACTATCTTAAAGGGCATCCAAACTTTAGTGTAGTAAGAAATGTGGCGTCAATTTTTCAAAGAAACTTCCACAGGCTACTGTAATACTATATACAAAACTTTTCGATTCCTCTTTTTCTCTGCTGAGGTTTCGTCAATCATCCTGTTGGCTTCTTCAGAGCTTATTATCAGTTTCAGTTGGGCTCTGAAGAAGCCAACAGGATGATTGGCGAAACGTCGGCAGTTCGACTCAACAACAACCGACGCTGGAGAATTCCAGAAGTTTTGTAAATAATATGGCGTCAGTTACGAGAAAAGAAAAAAGAAAATTTCGTTGAAGTTAACAAAAAAATATATCTTGCGGTCTACCGTTCAGTTAGAATCAGGTATTGGCCCAGTACATACTCTATAATATAATATTGCTAAGTAGTCACTGATTTCAAAAGTCGAAATAAATCCACGCTCAAAATTGAATTTTAACTATCAAAATGCCTCGTAAAGAGCCTCGTAAAAAAAGTGACTATCCACAACTTATTAAAGTAAAATTATAAGGTGGTGTGGAAACATTGTATAGCGTATGTACTAAATTTATGGGCGTTTTCAGCGACTAGTTTTAAGTATAAATTTAGCATAATTTCAGAAAATCTGAAAACATTTTTGATTTAATGTTTTAAATTTATTATAAATTATATAGAATATACAAACACATAAAATATTTTGGAAAATAGTCAAATAAAACAGATTATTCATAAAAACGACAGTAAAAGTTAGGTTATGTATTAAAAACAATGAAATACTATATATCTTTTGTCCACAAATACTCTTTCTTATACATAATTATATATATATATATATATATATATATATATATATATATATATATATATATATATATATATATATATATATATATATAATTTTTCCTATATGTGCAAAAGAAATATCGGCCATTTGCTCCCAGTGGCGGATCATTAGTAGGCTCCTGAATGCCACAATTTTCTCTTGTGATTTTGTAATTATTGGTATTGTTCTCAATACCAGTCGATACTGCCATTTAGGTTTTAGGTAGCCTCTTGAGGAAGTTATTTCTGTTTATATAAATATTTAGAATATTTCAACATATGTCAATAGTCGCTTCAGTCTCTCACAGCAAAAAATATTTATGTCACATGTCGAAATCACTAAAGGACCTTAAGAAAAAAATTAGTTTAAAGTTGGTAGAGTTGACAAGACTATGGAAAATGCCAAGTATACAATTAGTGCTTAGGCTTGGGCTTTCAGTTTTCCATTTGTTCATGTATCATATAAAGTAAAACGGAGGAATCATAATATGCAAAAGGGTTCCGTTTAAAAATGCATATATTTGTAAAATCGTGGTATTACGGAAACCTCGGTACAAATTTTGCTGAATAAGACCGATATTGTACTTTATCACAGTATTGCGTCACTCTGTATTAGGATTAAGTAAAAATAAGGTCCCTTTTAGACCGTTCACCTATTAAATGTAGCGAAAACAACCCGATTAAAAAGAAAAATCCTGTTGGACCATTTATTAGATATCGAATGACAACTTGTAATTAAGGGCAAAATAGGATAATATTTCTTAATCAAAGGAAACGGAAAATTCGATTAAGTCAATTAATCTTAACTTTCGATAAACCGGAGTCACAGGCCAACGTTAACAAAATAAACAGGTCTCCGGAATTAAGCCCGATACACTAATCTTTATAATGCTTTTATTTTATATTAGAATTTCACCATTGACATTCATTTTTGAAAAGAATTTTCGCTGATGAAACATAGATAAAGCGGTTGTCTTGCCTATTAAAAAATAAAAAACTCATACATTGATCCATCGTGGTAAATTAAAAATACATTTAAACCTAATCCTGTATTAAATACAGAACATAACATAGGTATAAGTTAGGAAAGATCTTTAAAAATATAAGACCCTTTATTTGAAATTGGGCTCTAGTGAAGGTCGTCCAAAATCGGTGGTTGTCCAAGAAAACATTTGATGCAGTACGGAAACTGATTTTGCAGGATCGTCATGTGACTTACCATCAGATTGAGGTATCTTTGGACATTAGTGGGAACATTTGGCCGCTGAAAATATTTGTTCGCGTTGGATTCCACACAATTTGATATCAGCTCAAAAAAAGGTTCGTGTTGATTGGTCGAAGGAAATACTAAGAAAATACGATTCAAAAATTCCAAATAAGTCTATGATATTGTGATGAATGGATCTATGCATATGAACCTGAAAGTAAGCAGCAGTCGACTGTGTGGGTCGTTCAAAATGAGACAAAGCGCGCTTGTTTGTGCGCGAAGCAGTCAATTATGAATAGTACACAACCATTTTTCTGCCGAAAGTCTTCGAAGAAATTAGAAAAAAAAAACCGTCGAAGACGAATCACTCTCCACGACGACAATGCTAGCTCTCACCAATCAGTGTAAACAAAGAATTTTTTGAGTATTAAAAACGTTGATTTGATGAGCCCTTCACCACTCATGACTTCTTTTTCTTTCTTATACATTAAGAATAAATTACGTGGGCAACGATTTTTAACACCAGAACAAGCGACTGATGCGTTTACAAAACATATTTTGGAGGTGCCAGAATAAATGTGGGTAAAGTGCTTTGATGATTGGTTTTATCGAATGTATTGATCGTCAGGGTGAATATTTTGAGAAACAATAAATTCGTATTTGTTGGCGGCTTATAGTTTGTTTTTACAAATCGAGAAACATAAAAGTTAGCCTTCGTATATCACAAAAAACTCTGTACTAAATGGAACCGTACAAAACAAACTATTTGTAAAATATAATTGTTGAACGTTCAACAATTAATGCAAAATGCGTACCAGGACCATAGAGCATACCAAACACTGTACGTTATAATGTATTTCTTCTAGTCCAAAGCATAAATAGAACTGAAGAGAAACAACAAACCCGGAGGCTCAAAATTAAGCGGTGGTCTTTAGAATTTGATTATTATGTTTGTCCAATTTACGTAAGTACCAACCACCCTATACATGAGTCGGTAAGATGAAAAAATATAAGGAAAGGAAAAACTATCCTATAAATATTCTTTCCGGAATCGAATCGGTGGCAATTCATTTTAAAACCACTCTTACTATATGAATGATGATGTTGGGAATATTGATAGATCAGAGCTTGTATTTTTCCCGGTTTGGTTGTTATAAAAATTTCGATCACGTTTCTTGTTCCACTCCCGCGGGACTGTGTTGCTTTTGCAGACCGGTATCGTATATTCGGCGTGAAGGAAGCCTGAGCCAGGCGAAAAAAATAACCAAGAAAATATCAAGGTGTGAGTTGGAACAGCCGCCTTTATTAGATTTCTTTTTTCCTTTTCGCCCAGCAAGTAAAACTCGATCATATTTCCTGAAAGGCACTATTTCCTTTGTGGGCAAGGACAAAAGGCACAGATAATTCATTTATTTCGTAAATGAAGTGAAACGAATATATTTATTCATTTTTTCTATAGTTTAAAATTAATTTAATAAATAAATTAAAATTGTCATGACGACAACATTTTTCGGCGCAAACAGCTGGTTGGGAACTGTGTGTGGAAAATGTATGCGCCTCTAGAGGCCCAACATAAGAGTTGTTTGATATCACGGTAATCCTTTTTTGATTTCTGTAATATTCTATATATAAACAGTATGTGTGCATTTTCAATTTTTGTGTAATGGTTTTCATGTTTTTTAATTATTTGGTCTTTAAAATGAAATGCAAACAGCACAGTCAGGTATATATGTATTAGTTCCTAGACGGCGGTATGATTATAGTTCATAATGTAACCAAGTTATGGGATAAATGGTCTCTAGGGACGCCATTATGCCTTCTGGACATGATGTCTAACTGCCTGGGTTGTAGTAAAACTATCCCTCATATTACTATAATATACATCTTTAATTTAAATAGATACTTGTATGCGATTCTCACTTTAAAATTCCTAGTGTCATATTGTAGTAACATCAATTATTCCTTTTTCTTCTTTTATAAAATATACATGTATTGTAAATGTAAATATAAAATGGTATTCTGAACAACTTCAAGAACGTGCAAAAATAATTTATAATAGCTAAGTTGATATTAAATATAGCCAAAACTCATGTATAGCTTTTTAAAATATCCAGACATAAAGTACAATGACCTATTTAACATAAAATTGTTCAAAAATTCTTAGAAAATTGGTGTCTACATTGATCGGTACTTCAATTATAAGGAAAATAAATTGAACAGTATGTGTATGCATTTATTCGATATTCCTAGTGTCATATTATAGAGACAACAATTATTACTTTTTCTTATTTTATAAAATATACATTTATTGTAAAGGTAAATATAAAATGGTATTCTGGATAACCTCAAGAAGGTACAAAAATAATTGACAACAGCTAAATTAATATTAAACATAGCCAAAACTCCAAAATAGTACAAAAGTACAATGGTTAAAAAATGTTAAATGTTAAAAAAAAATAAATAAAATAAAAAGTATATGTATGCAGCTCGGGATCTAGCAAGATATGGGGAGACTATTGTGATCAGGAGGGCAATGCTAAAAATCGCTAAATGAAAGATTCTTTACATGGACGATTTAAAAACAAATGACCAGATTCGAAGTATAAAAACAACAATAAAGCAAACAATGAATTTATATCGTTCCATAAATTTCTTCTACTCCTTACTGTAAAAAATACAATTCCCAAATTCTTATTTTCCCTCAACAGACCAATCAACCAACCTATTTCCAACTGCAAATTTATTACTGTAAAAAATGCAATTCCCAAATTCTTATTCTCCTTCAACTGACCAACCAACCAACCTATTTCCAACTGCAAATTCATGTATGGTTATGTGTATACTATTATTATTATTATCATTATTTTAGTTTTTATTTATTATACATTAAGGCAAACTGCCTTTGTAAATGGGGCACTATGGAAAAGTAGTGTCATATATTAAATTAATATTGTAAATTTAAATTGTTTCCATTTTAATTTTTCATATGTTTACCTACCTTTAATTTATGGAATGGAATGAAATGGACAGTGTATTATGGATTGAATTAAAACGAAAATTGTATTACATAATAGCTAAAAAAATTAAATTTTTAAATATATTTAAAATGGAAATAGATTTTGAAAAAACACCCTTTGATGCCGCAGTTACTAATTGGAGGGCGTATTCTCATAACCCAGACAATAATTGAATGCCGCCCGACGTCTCTAACAGCGACATGATGTTGGCACGTCATTCCACTATAATATTCTGACGCAAATTTGGGTAGCAAAAATATGAGTCGTTCTGACGTTTGATGGTGAAATATACGAGAAATTGAATTTTTTTTTCTGAAATATTTCTCATGCGGGTCATCATATGTTCAAATTGAGAAAAACCCCTCAGCCCCCTCAGAATGAATTATTTTCTCAAGTATCATATCTCGAGGAAAGATATGATCAAGCAATGGCAAAAATATAAGAGCAGTGTAAAATATTTTTTGATTTTTTAATGAAAATTGGATAAGGCGCTTTGAATGCAACTTGAAAGCTAATCATCCCATACGTAAGTGTAGAGCCGTAGATCTTAACGAAAACAATTTCCAGGCAATTGAGAGCGATAACAATGTGAACCTTTCTCCGAACAAAATTAAAATATAAATTACAAATGTTCCTCTGAATTCTGACGTTCATTGGTTAGTAAGAAACTCGAAGTCGACAAGTCAATTAAACGTATAAACATTGCCAACGTTATCTTATAATCAGTTTACTAGGCTTTATTTGTAGGGATAATTTATGATCAAGAAAAGATTCTTGCAGAATTCTATTCACAATTATGTAGGGGTCAACGTAAAAGTAGCCCCCCCATTAATAAGAAATGTGGCATCAGAAGTGATGCCAGAAGTATCCATAGAAGAAATTACAAAGGCAATGAAAAGAAACAAAGCACCAGGAATTGACGGAATCACTACGCATATGATCCTTGAGGGTGGGAAAAGGTTGATTAGGATAGTAATAAAACTAGTAAAGAGTTGTTTTCACCAAGGAAAAATAGCCAGTGCATGGAATAACTTTAAAATAGTATTATTACACAAGAAGGGCGGTACACAAAAATGACAAAACTACAGACCAATAAACCTACTACCACACCTATATAAGATCATTACTAATAGGCTAATAAAAAAAAAATAATACCAACCATACGAACAAGCTACCTTCGGAAAGGGCTATTCAACATCAGATAGCTTATTTATCATGAGAATACTGATAGAAACTATACTATACAACGAGTACAATTTTTCACTGTATTTGGTATTCGTAGATTACCAAAAATCATTCGACATAGTGGAATATAGCGCGGTACTGACAGTCCTTCGGAATTGCAGGATTGACAGTAGATACATTAGCCTGATACAAAGTACCATGAATCAGTCTGTAGCTACATACTATCTCAAAAAGAACGAACAGACAAAAACAGTAAATATAGAAAGGGGTGTTAAACAACGCGACACCCTGTCACCTTAACTTTGGTCCTAGAAGATATAATCAACAAACTGAACTGGTCGAACAAAGGCGTAAACATCAACTTCAAACGCCTCAACAACTTAAATTAGCCGACGATATAATTCTAATAGCTAATAATGTAAGTGAATTGCAAGAAAATGCTAACAGAGTTGACCACCGAGTCCGACAAGGTTGGTTTGAAGATGAATATTGAAAAAACGAAGGTAATGGAGAAAATTAATATATACCGGGACCAAAAAATGGGTCTGAATGGAGATATCCAAACGGAAGAAATAAAAAGAAGGCAAACGCTAGCTCGGGAAGCTTTTGGAACACTAAGCTGTATACTGAAGAACCAACAAATTCAACTACATCTAAGAACTAAATTTCTGACGCATGCATCTTACCAATACTTACATACGCAACACAAACATGAACCATCAGAAAGAACATCAACATGTAAGGGCAATGCTGGGAATATCTCTTAAAGCTATATATATATATATATATATATATATATATATATATATATATATATATATATATATATATATATATATATATATATATATATATATATATATATATATATATATATATATATATATATATATATATATATATATATATATATATATATATATATATATATATATATATATATATATATATATATATATATATATATATATATATATATATATATATATATATATATATATATATATATATATATATATATATATATATATATATATATATATATATATATATATATATATATATATATATATATAATCCTAAACCTATCTTTCCTAAGGTGTAAGGTTGAATAAATGTTTACAAGTCGAATAAGAATTTCCTCCATCTTTTCTTCTCTAGCACCATTTTAGCTGCTTCCATTATCTTTTAGTATATTCGCTATGTTAGTTGCGGTCTTCCTTTATTTCTTCGGCTGAATGTTCTCGCTTCCCAGATCAGTTTGGTTATGGGTGTCCGGCATTTCTCAATATGTTTGAGAACTGGTTGTTCCTTCAATCTCTCTCGAATCGAGTTATTTCGGATTCTGTCTCTAATTGTGATACCTAGGACCTTTCGTAGGTACTTCATCTCCATGCTTTGAATCCTATTTTTTACCTTTTGGTTCAGTACCCAGCTTTCATATCCAAATGGTAAAATTGGAATGAATATTGTTTTGTATATTGTTATTTTGGTTTTAGTTGACATTTCCCCCTTTTCCTATGAAGCTTGATTTTAAAGTGTGAAATAGTCTTGAGGGACTCTCCATTCTCGCATTTAGTTCTGTTTGGTGACAGCCGTTGCTGCTTAGTTGTACCCCCAGGTATTTAAAAACATCTTGTTCTATTCGTTTCTTATTTAATTCCATTTGTTTTGGACGTAATCATAATTTTAGTTTTTCCTTCGTTGATTTTAATTTTTTTATCATTTAGCCTGTCTCCTTAAGATAAGAGGACAAATATATGGATAAAACAAAGAACAAGGGTAACCGACATAGTGCTCTAAGACTGAAATGGAAATATGTAGGACATGTTGAAAGGGGAGAAACTAACAAATGGCAAAAATCAGTCCTGGTTTGGAGACCATACGAATTTCAAAAATCCAGCGAAAGACTAATCGTCGGCAGAAATTGGATACAAACAGCCTACAGCAGAAGAAAATGAAGGAAGGAACTTGAAGAGGCGCATGTTCAAAAGTTGACTTAGAAAACGTTAAAAAAGAAGAATGCTAGGCATTATTAGCCAATAGTTAAATTAAGGAGAAAATGAGTGACCGTATCACAATTTCCTCGTTGAATAAACTGAAATCCATGTCATTTATTTTGCAAGTTCACCATTTTAAAATTTACCGAGACATTTAAACAAAATGATATATATATAGCAGACTAAATTAACTGGAAAAATCATTCCTTTCCGAATTATTCCCGGAAGAAGATCTCTAGGAACTTTTACAAAATACGACAATCTCGCAGTTATATCAATCTCTGTTCTGAAATTTATACAGTTTGGATGTTTTAATATTAATTCAATTTAATCAAAATATCAATTCTAAAATAATTTGTTTGGTTTGGTCGCTGTTTATTGTTTTCAAAATTTCAAGGTAAAAATTGTTTAGGTTCTTTAAAGGTGATGGTTTTGTAAATCTTTCGGATGTGCTTGGTAGTTTGTGGTGCTATTTGATGGCACTTCATGTCAAACGTCGCTGAGTGAAAGCATTCGTGCTGTTTTTCTAAAATGTACCCAAAAACTGATGCTCACTCTAAAACATACACGTGACTAAAGTAGCGTGAGTTTTTGTATAACAATATAGTTCTCATTTGTTTTTTTTCTAATTGTAGGCTTTAGTTTAAGAACCTTTATTATTTATTATTATTAATAGATTATTTTATTTAGCACCCCAACTAGTTGTTTTCCTTTTAGACTTAGACTTAATCATCATGCTCACTATGAAACGATAGGTACTACAATTTTCTTTGTGTGATTCGGTTTAAGAAAATAATTACAAATTTCAAAATCAACCTCACGTAATCGTTAGATGTTTTCCAACATTTCTACTTAACTGCAACTTACTTTATCTGCAAAGGATCGTTCACTTTTTCCTCTGACTTGCATTACTCGTAACATTTAAAGCGAAGCGGCATAACCGCCTTTTTTAAAGCATAAAAATTGTTTCGATTCGGGAAGGGATAATTAAAATTTAAAAACTGCTTCGCTCGAGACATAAATTTTAAAACGTAAAACGCAATCCAATTCATTCCAGCTTCTAATTATGTCCGCCATTAAGCGAGGAACGAGTGCCCTTTCGGAAACTAATAAAGACATTCCATTCAAATAATTATATCAGTGAAATCGCACGCTTATAAAATTGATCTGCTCTTGACAGCAAGCTCTTAACGATAACGATTAACCGATAACTGTAATGTTTATTGTATCAGCATTGTTACAGCATAGTCCTGTGACAATAGATACTTCTTTAGGAAAAAAAGAAAGAAAAATGCTTTGATTTGTATAATATATTGTATAATATTGTATATTATACAATTTTCTACACCCTATTCTAAAATTCCATCGTTAGTGCTATATGAAAATATTTTTAAATAATTGTAAATATATAACGAATAACCAGAGGTTATTTGTATTTTTAAGATATAGATATAGACTCCAGCAGTTTAATATAGTTAAAAATAAATAGGTCAACAAATAAAATAAAATATGCGAAATGAATTAAAATTTTTGACAAAAAAGTAAGTAGAGACAGAAAACCATAAAAGACCACCAGTATATCCAGCGGTTTTCATAATTACTATTAGCAAAGTTGGGATTTTTTTAGTGCCTTTTCAGTTCGCAAGCCTTTTTTTAGAATAAACATTATTCTTATTATTTTTACTGTGTACGGGAAAATATACCGACATTCTCAACGTACTAAATATGTCCGTTCTATTGCCTTCGCAAATTACTCGATAACCGATTCTAGTCAAATTGATGCACAGTTAGAGTGATGCGCTGTAATAATCCCATATCCGTTGCCATCTCGGTGTTGAGTTATTATCGCTCTATTCGCTCATTTATTTAATGAGGTGGGACGTTAATGGTAGTTTTGCGATGTGAATTTTAGCCCGAATATCACTCAACTAATTGAAGTGGATAGCATATTTCAGAGATTAGTTTGCAGGGCTACAATGGAAGCAACCTATACAAATAAAACAGGGGGTCAGGATTTGAAATCATTCACATATTTGCGAATACGCAAATCGGAAGTAAATATTTCTACTAGCAATTTAAATATTGAAGTTGCAAAATCGCCCAATCTGGCAACTTATTACAACCAAGAAGACCAAATATAATATTATATTTAAAAGCAAGCAACCGGTATTACTGGAAGACACTGAAGATTTTATTTGTAGGAGAAAACTGACGGGTTTGGCGAGTATCTAGTCATGAAAATTATTGACGAATAAGTTCGTTTCAATCTACAAAAACTTGTTGATATCACAGATCTTTCGAAAAGTATCGCATGTGCTTTAGTTACGAGAAACTCAGAATTTTATATCGAAATTTATTGCTTTTGTAGGAGTAGGAATTTTTTAAATTACAAGATAAATTAAATTAAATTTTTGCAATAACGGCATTACAGGTAGGTATTTATTATGTTCGTATTCTATCCTGAATCCTCTTAGGACTTAAAAATTTTAAAAATTTGTGTTCATAATCTCCAACTTAAATTACAGATGTATCTTGTTTCGTTGTTGTGAATTGTTTCTTCTAAATAAGGAGGTAGTTCTCAGCTCTCAAATTTGTAAAAGGAATTCAAGAATTCAAGAAAATGCTCAAATTAAAAGAGCTTTTATGGAAAAAGGTGGATTACTAGGAATTATTGGCTGTATAGATAGGACTCATATAGCAATCATCACACCGCATGAAAATGCTCTAAGCTATACATATTTTTATTTTCTGCTCTTCACTATGTATAGTATGTGATAGATCCATCACTGTTTTCGAATGAATATGATAAAAAAGTTTCATTTCATTCATTAGATGCATAATGGGGAGCGCAAACTATGTTAGGTCAGAAATTGTTAATAGATATTTTAGACAATAACATAATATAATAACAATAGAATAATGTGAACTCATGGTACGTTGTAGCAATTTTATTATTATTTTTTCATTGCCCACAAAAAAAAACATTCACAAGGAAACATAAAAAAACAAATATTAACACAGAAAATAAAACTACAATATTGCAGGAACAGGAACTAATTTAACGATTTACATAACACATAACCATTGCATAATAATATGTGCAGACACTTTTAAATTAAAAAAATTATTTTGACTCGAACCTCTTCAATTGTGAAAACAAATCATTATGTCTTTCTTTCTTATGTTTGACATATTCGAATAAACTAGTAAATTAATCGACGGTCAAAACAAACCAAATATATAAATATGTGCAACCGACGCGTGTTTCAGAGAGAACCTCTTAGCGATCTTTTGCCTTGAAGTTCGGAAACACGTTCGGCTCCACCGTACGCCGAAAGCGCTTACAGAGTTAAAAAATGCTCCACTACCGAAATAATCTCTCCTTCTTCACGTGAAACGAATTACAGATTCCCACCCCTGACGACTCTGGGTAACAAAACCCACGTGTTGAAGTTCGCTTCATCCGTGGATAATTGGGTGTGGAAAATAATCACTCATAAAACTATATGGAGAAGCTGTAATAGAGTTTTCATTAGTTAGGAGTTTTGCATTGTGATATCTCTTAAGCTATGATATGACTTTTAAGAATTATCCCTATATGACTGTCATTTACCCCTACTTGTATTCTGCTTGACTCTACTTAAATCTGTAATTTTAGAAGTCTACATCTTGTCGAGCGAAGTGCACAGAACTTGTTCAAAATTCAAAGACAGTATATGACACTTCTTATCAAAAAAATATCATTCCTGTGTCATTTTTCATTGTACCCCTAACCAAATGGTACCAAATATAAATTTCAAATTATTTCGCAATCCAGCATTACCATTCGCAGAAGAAAAGACGAGGCTTGCGCACAACGATTGCCGAAAACTCCGGTGGAGGCTTCAGTTGCAGACCGCTTTATTTGTGCCCTAAAACTATCCGCGGACACACGCGCGTCCTTAGCGCCCCTTTTGGAAATCGTCCGACGTCCTCTTCTCCTAGTCCTGGTATTGTTTTGTAATTAGTTCGCTCTTGCGAACCGGCGGGAAAATTGAAATCAAATAACTGTTCTAGCATGTCGTGGTTAAACGTCAAGTGATGTGAAAAACTTCGTTAGCATGTTCTGTCTGTGGAAGATTTGTGTTGTGATTGGAGTTTTACTTTCGGATCTGAATGGTAAGGGATGAACGAAAATTATTAAAATATTGATATCAAACAATAGAAGTGATACACATATAGGGGGTTCACATAAACTTAGGTTCTGAAATTCTTAGTTTAAAAGTTTAAAAAATACTTCTATTGTCGTAGACTTCTTTTTGGCAGTGACGCGGATGGTGGTTATTTTGAGTGCAAATTTTTTAGAAGTAAGTTTATTGTACACTAAAGGAAGAAAAAATAAATGTTCATAAAAATAGATGTCGTCTATTTTCAGTATTTTTGTTTTTCGGTGGAAAATGAGGCGACAACTGAAGAGTCAAAAAAGTGATACTTGCAAATTATAATTTGTAAATATTAAGTATTGCCGCCTACAATGATAATAATTAAGATACCACCTGGGCGGCACTGCAGTTCACCATTTAAATCTAATTAAAGCAAAATTGACCCTTCATCAGTATAAAAAAAATCTGGCCAAAAATATTGAAAGTTTGTTCATTGGAAAATAAGCATATCTAAACCTACATTTTTATGATCTTTTTTTTTTGTTTTGGATGGTGAATTTCCACTCCAGCATTAGAGCATGGTTTTTGATACACCTTGTACAGAATATAAAGAAATTAGATTGGCCAATAAAGACCTCAACTTTTATGGATGGTTTGATATGAATTGTATTAAGCATATTTAAGAAAAACCATGCAATTGAAATATTCTATACTGTCGTTATTTTTTCGTTTTTGTAATACGAGGGGTTCAAAAAGAATTTAATTTTCTGATACGGATTTTCCATCTAGAACCACCTATAGCTTCTCTCTATCTCAACAATCATTTTAGATTTTATTAGTAGGTGTACGGTAGAGAAAAGGGGATGAACATCCCGTTGCTTGAACGGTTCAGTGATTTTTGTACACTGAATTTATATTGGCATATTCTAATACAGTTCCAATTACCTACTAATTTTTTTTTGTCAACTTCTTAAGGTAAACATGAGAGAAATTTTAACAGTACAAAAACGTTTCATATTGTTTATGTTAAAATGAAAAGGTAGCCTTTATCTATTAATCCGCAATTGTAATCATCCAACCTCCCTTAATAAAAAATATCTTCGAATAAGATTTACTTCTAAACGCTACGAAATTATCATCGGTCCTCGTTGGTCGGTTTAGTTTCACGACATTGGATAACGAACCTGCTCTGGACAGATTCATTTTTAATCCTTTATTTTATAATCTTATGGAATAAAGACTGGTGATGCAAATTCCGACCTTTAAATTAGGAGCAGATTAAGGTCTTTTCAGCTTATAGCACCGCATCAGGCTTGATACTTGATAATAGCTGACGAAATTTCATTTCGTAAATTAGAAATTAATATAATATAAACGCCGCTTGACTGTTATTTGGCAGCGCAAAAACATTTTCTTTCCTTTAGGGTTTACAATAATTCTGAGTTGAACGTTCTTATTTATTTTAAATTATGTAAAGTTATTAGAACATCTATGATACATAACTTTCTACTCACATAGACTTTGATTTTGGTGGAGTATAGCCGAAGAATAAAGATGATTTCTAAACGCCTTTAAGATATTATGATTTAATTTAGTGAACCTGTCAACTGTCTTGCACTAGATGGTTATAACAATATGGATAGTCGCCATAAATATTGGATTAAATGTATGCGATATTTATTTTCACAATATCTAAAAAAAGGAGTTTTAGATATGCAAGTACGTCGGAGTCTATTTTAATTTGAATTTATATGCGGGGATTTATCGATGAAAAAGAAGATATACTGATGTTTGAAAGGAGTCTAAAAACTGAATGAAACTGACTGCTAGGAAATTGTTGCGATGCTTTTTGCTTCTAATGCACTAGCAAGCCAAATTGAAGAATAAGTTTACCCTTAAAGTTAAGGGCAAATTGATTTCCATATACCCTTATGATCGATAATTTTAGCTCCTAACTGCGTAAACAAAGCGAATACTATATTTGTCTTTGATGAATTGTGCCTGAATTAGAATTTCATTCTGGGAATTTCACCTTGGAATTCAAACGGAGTTTCGAATTTCCCATCTAATCGTACTGCGACGTGACGAAGGAGTAAAAACACGTGGGCACTAAAACCTAAAAAAGGTAAACCGAATAGAGCTCTTAAAATGAACAAGTTCTGAAAAGAGAATATAGATAATATAGTGGGGTACTATTTTTGTTCATAGTTGCTTCAAAAATTAACCTAAATTAACACAGAATTGACTTCGAATATCAGAGATATTCCGTCAGCAAGAGAATAATGCCTTTATATAAAATTGAGGATAATGAACATAAACTATTGTGATGAAAAATCAAAATGAAGTAAGTTTCATTAAGAAAGAAAATATGCCTTCTTTAATGGGATTAAGAAGCCATTAAGGAAGCTTAGTTTTTTCTACTTTTGCGTCGTATCTTTTCGTATCTATCACTTTTAAAATATCAAACAAAATGTAATATACTAATAAATAGTAATTATATTATTCTCGCTCAAAAAACAGCAAATTTTGGATGTGTAAAGATTTAGATTTGGTTATTTGTTATAAACAAATTAAAAAAATGTATGCCTTAGAAGGAGAAACATCATTAAATAACAGCAAAAATGTTATGAAACCACCAAAATTATGTATGCACTTGTTATTACTATTTCCTTTATTTTCAAGGCAGAGGAGTGTTGGTAGGTTTGTAGAAATGAGCCAACATCAATGTAGCGTTAAACTATTATCAAATGAAAAGTAAATGTCAGTTATGCAGTGCACCACTTGCAGTTGTGTAACGTGGCGAAGTAACTAGCAAACTTAGGGACAAAACACGGGTGGCGCCACCACAAGATAATTATCAAAGTTGCTTTGTCTAGCGGAATATTGTTTTTCTCTGCAAAGTACCAAACAAACTTGAGATTAATGCTTCGCTGATAATTATACTGGTCGATGCAATGAACAATACCTGTAGGTAAAGTTTCAAAGCCCCATTGTTGAAGATAATTTGAAAGTTGTCCGCTGCGATTTGAAATTTGTGCCAATTTCAAATTTTCCTATCCGAAGCATTCGCGTGATATATTGCAATAAAATATTCAGATTTTTATTAATTTACCAATGCGAAAATTAAAAATCCGGTGAAACAAGCAAATTAACCCTATGCAATATTTTCTCCGAATTTGAATGTACACATAAATTGATTACTCCGCACAAACTATAATATTTTGTATATGTGAAATACAATCTATTACCTATAAATTCCAAACAATCAATTAAATTTATGCCGGTATTTGTCATTCAACATGGATATTCTATCGAAATATACATTGTTTCCTGGTTTATATAGAATCGATTGTTAACAATAACAATGTCTTGTTAAAGTATATATTGATGGGAATGTTTTCGTAAAAGAGCCAATATGTGGTAGGAATTTTATAGGTATTTGGATAACTCGCAATAACGGTTTGTCTAGGGGATTACCTATTTTCTCTTTGTTATCTTAACTGATTTTATTTCGTGTTTAAAAATATAATATTAGGAAATAAAAAAAATTGAAATCGTGACTTTCCTTTGTTCTTTTTTTTGTTTTGTTTCTTTTAGTTGTTTTGTTATAGGGAGAAAACGAGAATTTAGCTTCGAAATTTGCGGAATCAGAAAATCATTTAAATCATTAAATTGAAATTCTAGACTCTTCCTTAGCTTATGAAAACAAAAGTGCCAAAAAGAGGTTGTTGTATATGTTTTGTGTTGGAATATATTTTTTTATTGATTTCATTGTTTCGATTATTATTCGCTATTTCATAATTTGTTTTCAAATATTAGCCAGACCTAGTTTTTTGCTAATAAAGCCTTAACTTTACGTGGTCCAAGTAGATAAATACATACATTGTATATTCTTTTTATAAAACTTCTGAATTCCTCCTGCGTTGGTTTTTGCTGAGTCGAACTTGCTTACCGACGCAGGAGGAACCCAGAAGTTTTATAAAAAGTATTAAAGTAGCCTGTAGAAGTTTCTTTGAAAAATACATTGTTTATTATTTGTTTTCGAAAATTATGGAAACTGAACCTGTCATTGGGTTGAGGATTTTCTATCAATTTAAAGAAACCCACCCATACTGCGTGCCTCGTTGTCTAATGTTCCAACTCTTAAAAATATATATCTAGCTTCTGAATAAGTTGTATCATAATTATTGTAGTATTGTAATAATAGTATTTTTCTTAAATTTCCAGAAAAAAGCTAAACACAGTTTTCGCAGTTACTGAGTTTCTAAAATTATTTGATGACGTCTCACTGCTTCACTGAGCTAAAACACATAACAGTATATCCCAGTTACTTAAAGTATCCGATCCAATAGAAATCTGGTAGTTCGCATTTCTCGAATTGTTCTTTGGTACTATCTGCGTAAGGCACTAAGTTTAATGTCATCTAAACACACTCAGCAAACTTCGCATACTTAAATCGACGCAAAACTAGCCCTTTTAAATACTTAATTTTATCATAAATTCAAATATGAAACCGAGGCAGATTATATCTAAACTAATGGTTTGGGACAATCTAGACAATATGGAAATGAAACCCACAGCATGAGTAATCTTTTATATAATATATATAACGAAAATAGATGAAAACTTGTATTACAGATTGTTTTATTCGCTGCATCGAATATTGTTTTGTAGAGTGCCGCCAGGGCTTATAATTTATGTAAGCTGTCACGCAAAAGCTTCTTACGAGAACTCAGGCAGAAAATAAAAAGGTACATCCAAAAGCTTTCTAGTAACAAAGCTTGTTGCGTGACTTCGCCGAATCTTCCTGAACGTACAAAGTTACGGGAAAATGAATTTGGGTAGTTAGTCCCTACGTGGATGTTGTTTTAATGTCGGGTAATAGATCGATTTTGATTGTGTTCACGTAAAAAGATCGTATAGCACTGGGTGAATTAAGTTGGCATCTGCTCTCAGAGATTAGTAAGGTGACCGTACCTCTTTTAGATAAGCAAACATTCACATAATGCAGATGCAATGTAAATCAGAAATATGTACGCCGCAAATGAATTTTGTATTTTGTAGTAAACGAAATTATTACTTTTCAAACCCGATATTCAACAAGAAAATTTTGTTCCATATACATATTTTATTCCGCATTGGAAAGAAATAAATTCTAACAAATCATTTTTTTTTTTACTAGAAAATAAAAATAGTTCATCGAATTTACTTTTAAATTTTAGAGAAGCAAAAGTCAGAAGATTCCTTCAGTCTGTCTTTGACGACCTTGAATGTTTAAATGTAGTAAAAATATGATTTTTTATTTCTATTCAAACATATGCGTATGCGTTATTAAAATGGGTTAAAAAAATTCAAGGTCTGAATGCCTTAAGACGGATAGTAATGTACAGTGTGTTCGTAGTGGATGCCCTATTAGAAGTATTGAACATCTATGGATTCGTTTCAAAGCAAAGAAGAGCAAGTAACGCATCACGCTTCTAGATACCTTATCTCTTAAAATTATTTAAATATTTTCCAAATTACAACAATACGATTCAAAGAAGTTCAATTTATGGAGCATGATTAACTTCCAATGAAATAGGAATTGTACTTCCTGTACTATATAGTGCTCTCCTAGGGGAGCGAGTGAAGATGTAAGGGTATATTGGTCCGAATGCAACTGCCCTGACCACCAAGGATGAATGCATGAATTTGTATGGGATAAAAACCACCGATAATTATATACAAATTTGTCATGGAGAAGCCGTTTAGACAAAATTATGATTAAAATGAAAATTTTAGCTTGCGTACTATGTCGGTAACGAACTGGCAAGCGCACAACATTCCGAAAACAAAGTTAATGGAAATCGGTAAATTAAATTTGTTTTGCAGTTCCTTTTATTACACCCGTGTAATTAAAGCAGGAGGAACAATGCAAGAACGTTTCGCACAATAAATATTTTCAATTCAAATCGTTTGCTACGGCTCCTAATTGCACGCGAAAACACAATCGCGATTTGTTCAAGCAAAATAGTAATTGAGTTTTATTTAGACCTGGAAACATGATTTGTGTTTTCAAAAAATAAGTCGTTTTCCGCGATTTTAAAAGGTAGAAAACACAGCAGAATTAACGACTGTGTCGAAATTCGGTTCCAATTTCCTTTGAAGAAATGAATCTTCAAAGAAGGTTTTGAATAGAAAGTTAATGACTGAAATAGGGTGTTTTCTAGACTTTTATTTAACTTCAGTGGATTTTACTTTTAAAAAATATGCCTGAACGCATCTATACTGGTTATTAAAACATTTGTCGTTAAGAGAAATTAAGTATGACCGAAAATTGTTCGATATTATAGATTTATATTTTACACGGGTATCAGTATTAAGGTTGATTTTTATACAGTAAATTTCAAAATAAAACATCGTACTATTCTTGTTTTGTATTAGAAACTTTTCTGGACGAGTTTTCAGTAATATCGAAAGACAAAAATAGAAATAAAAATAGAATTTCAACTGTCTTGTTCAACTTTAGCTAAATGACAATAATTTTATATTATGACCACTTTGCACATACTAAGTTTACTGTATTCGTATGATGTTTTTTTGTCACACTGTAGCAGTTACTAATATTTTAAACACCACAAGAAAAAACACCCTGTAGATAATCAAAATTTCGTAGTAGCATACACAAAAATATTTATATAAAAATTTTCAGCTTAGTTTTCTGGTGTTTCACAGTCGAGTGGACCGTCTAACACTAATTTATAATTATAATTCTGCCATTTTTATCATAACAAATAGGTCAAATGTAAAATGTATACCGGAAATATCGAAATTCGGTCCGAAATAACCTATAAATTAAAACCCTGAGAAACAATATAGATCAACCTATCAAATTCATCTATTTTATATCATAATATTCTTTGTTGCTTTCCCCAAAATAATTTAACTTTCAGTCCGAACCGAACATAAATTCGTTTGCCTGCGTCTGGGCGATATAAAAAGTTTGATGTTCCGGTGTATGCCTTAATTTCGGCAATTTAACGAACAAAATCAAAAGTTGAGCTTTAAAAGAATCATAAAAGCGTTAAAACTTAAATTGGATTTAACCAGATAGACCCTAAAAATATTCTGTTTGCAAACTGGAATGCCGTTGTGGCTTACCGGTTTTAGTTAAATTAGGTTTCGGGTTTTTTTTAGACCTGCGTAACTTTTCTTATTATTACTGTACTTTTTTAAACTTTTACCTTTATTTCAGTTAAATTAATGCCAACTATTTAAAAAATTGTTTTATTGTCATCACACACGCAAGATATTGAGAGTTTTGGAAAACAGCAATTTAGTTGCTGCGTTAATATTAAAGTGCTATTTTTTGACTCATTATAAATTTAATCTTTGTATGACACATCAAAATATTCGTATTATTTGATCTATTTAATGCAAAAACGAATAAAGAGCGTTTAGATTTTCATTTTAACATTAAACTTTAAGTATCTAATTGAAAAAATATAAAATATTATTTGTCTGTAAATATTTTTTTATCCAATTCTGTTTTGTGATCTTAAATAAAATTTATTTTGGATTATTGAATATGAGAATATTTTATTATACCAAAGAATTTCGATATAAAAATATACAAATCATTTTCGGAAACAGTTAATAAATTTGCTTCTTGTATATTATCTGCATTGTCTAATAAAAATTCGCTTTTATTTTGAAGTGCTATGGATATAGGCTTTTTCAGGATAACTTTTTAAAAAACAAAATCTATGAGTAGAATACGATTTTAGTGCCTTACGATCCATCGAATTATTTTTGGAAGATTTAATAAAAAATCAATGTCTAACCGAAAGTGTTGAGACTCAGTTAATATTACTGAACTAGATTTAGTTTGGAATTTCTTGAAACGATTCGTTAATGGTCGAATACATGAAAATAAATTATTATCATTTACCACCCTGTTTTAACAGAATAATATCCTATTATTTAAGAAAATCGCTGAGAATTTAGTTCTTGTTATCGTATATCCGCACAAAGAACGACCTAGAGAATAGTGACTCCAACATCGTAGCAAACATAAATTTCGCGGTTGACATTTTGTTCACGCAAAGACAAAAACAAATATAAAGATAAAAGTTAGCCTCGCCGCTGCAAATACGAGCCTCTAAATTACATTCGTTGTAGCGCGTCATGTTAAAATTCCGCTACACAACAAATTAATTTGAATTCGCAATTACAAAATACCTAAACGCGCCGAGTTCAGCGGGGAAAACTTGTATTTCGTTTAGGAAATTAGGTCTTTGTCGGATTAAATTCCAATTTTGCGATAATTAAGGCAACTTTTGATCCAACCGAAACCATTCCGAAGATTTTAATTACCTAAGAAATTAGATGACAGTGAACCTCACAATCAAATCGAGTATCACTGCGTATGGCGTCCTTCAACGACATTTTTGTGGTCTTTTGAGGAATTGCTCGTGAACATTATCTCGATAATTTTGTTTTCTACGTCCCAGGTATTAAGATTCTTACCATTTATTTACCAGAAAACAGACGTTTTGATGCTTTCGATTTTTCAACTGTTTCAACCGGGTAATTTTTGGGTGTAGAATACAAAGGAGCCATCAGATTTTGGATAGGCTATAATTACCATTTTATGTTCCTAACTTGCGTTAATTATACGTTAGAACTCTTATATTACTATCACCAGTTAAAGAATACATGGATTTAGGTATTTCTTACAAGAAATAGAATTAAATAGATTGGACATTTATCCCTAAAAAACTTTCTTTTATACGACTTTCTAGACTGGAGTTTACTAGGGAAGTTTCGCTGAAGGCTCCAGTAGTAGTCGGCCATCATATAGCTATTTCATTGCCCTTGATAACAGTCGTCAATAGTTTTAATGTCCTGATGAAATCTTTCCCCCTGTTCTTCACTAGAATCACCTAAGTTTTCTGGAAAGCGCTCTAGGTAGTACTTGAATAAATGAACAAAAGTTAGGGTCAGTCTCGTTCATTGATGTGATGAATCTTGGATCTTTAACAACTTGCTCGAGTTATTTGAGGACTATCAAATAACCAGCTCTTATTTTTGCCGTTCTGATCCCGGGAAGGTGACAAGTACCAAAAACAATTGCTATTTCGACTTTAAGCCTTCGCAATTTGGTTTGTTGGTCACGTTTTCATTTCCCTGGAATATATTCCTTTGCTGATTTTTGTCCTTTATCAGAATTAATATCAATTAACCTGTATCATAAAAACTAGAGTCGATAGAAAAAAATCCGTTGGCATTTTTGGAATCAACGCGTTAGGACCATCTAAAGTCAGTTGTTGGATATCCGGTACAATTTTTTTTCATTTTGTTGCAGTGTGTATTCTCTCTAATTATTTTTTAAAGCTTTGTAAGGTTCGTTCAGATTTGCATAAAAAATATATTAATTTTATTACCGTTGAAATCAAGTTTCACCAAGCAGATAAAATTTTTACCGACATTTTAGCTGAAATAACAAATTTTACTAAAAATATTTCTAGCGTAATAGAGCTTTTGCGTCAAATCAATGTCGGATCTCGGTTTTGCATTGTTTAGTGTACTTAAAACTCTGGAGATCTGCTTTATATTGAAAGTTTATCTCCCATTCAAGTGTTTTTTTTCATAACAGAAAACTTTCTAAAATTTTGTAGCTCACAAAAACGATGGAATAGAAAGAGTTACAAAAAACATTGTTTCCCAACGTCCTTTAAACAGTTGATATTTCTACACAACTGGTGATGAAACTGATATTAAACAAAACTGGTTGTCAAAACTAAGTTTTTAAAAATGTCAACCCTAAGGTTAATATTAGAAAATAGTTATTGTGTAACTAGTTGAGAAAAGAACTATTAATAAGTTTAAAAACTCTGTGGAAAATTATGAAACTTTCTGTGTAGCATATGTTATAAAAGAACCTAAGAATTTAAGCACATACACCTTAAAACAAAATACAGAGAAGGAATGATTTTTAATAAAATTTAGTTCAAAGTTAAATTATAGTTAGTAACGAAACTCTACAGGATACTTTATAATACACAATAACACTATACAGAGAATTTAAAATAGCAACGTCTAGCTGAGAAATATAGTCTTCCTAGAAACAAAATAAATAAATAGACAGTATAGTAATGCAAATTTATTGGAGAGATCATGAACCCCCGACTAAAATACTATATATGTCTATCTCGGCGTAAATCATGAAAAATAGAACTTTTATTTGCAGATTGTTAATATAACTCGACACAATATCCTACATTCCTGTCCTATGAGCGCAACTGGAATGATTATATTAGTCCTCGGAGAACTATTAATCTAACAAAATATGTTTCAGTAGCGCTCTTGAATATTCGAAGGCCTATGAATTTTATTATCTCTGTGTTCTGTCTCCTTCTCGCACTTTCGTTCTCTCTCTTCCGCCGCCGCAGAACCGAAATTGCTAAAGCAACTTTAATAATATTATATTCGCAGTTCTCCCTTGTGAAACCCTTGCAGATAATAAGTTGAGAATACCAAAGGCGGATACTTCATTAAGATAACTTGCAAACGTAACCGAATTTTTAGAGCAAATATCTGCAATTTAGCTTGCTATATACTTTGCCGAAAATGTTGCACTTTATAAAAGGCTTAGTTCAAAACTGTCGGGATGCTACATTAAGTGTTATTTCATATTCATTCAAAGTGTTATACAATAAAAGAATATCAAACGCCATTGTGATCCTCCAAGATTTTCTTTGTGAGAAACGTTATTCTTTACTTTATTCTTGTATACGTTATGTTATAAGATTGACATATTAGTCTCGTTCAAGACGACTCGCTGGCTAATAGGTAACCGCTTTCTAGTGAAAGATAAGAAGAAAAATTTCTTACAACTTGGAAACCATCAGCTACGCTTGAAGAACGAACTAGGGCAGAAGTCGGTCTTTCGATTAAGCTAGTTATTGTTGTTATAATAGTTATTTTTTGCAATGCAGTAATTTTTTTACTCTCAAAATAAAGGGAGTCGCTATAACTATGTTTTGTTTAGCCTGGAATGGATAGTTGTATCCGAAAATACAACAAAATACAAGCACTAAGTAAATGTTCGATGGTGTCGCGGACTATTACAGACAAACACGGATCGGACTGCTCTTCATGAGTGTGGACTTGGGATCTGATTAGAATACGAACCATAGATATGGCGGCTGTCAAATTCAAGGACGTCAATCAAACTTTTCAAGAAAGAGCTCTACAATCTCAAAGCTGCAACAGATTTCTGCACCACCAATTTGAACATTTGAAATAGCGACAAAAATAGCTTTTACTTATTAATTAACGTTGAAAAATTATATAAGTAGATAGCAAATTCAATTTTTACTTAGATCATTATCAATGTTATTTTTGAGTTATAGAAACAATGGTATTTTCGTAGTCGATAAATGCTTTAAAAAAATAAATTCCACTTATAAATTGAATTGATATTATCATTACTTAAGAAGGGCTGTAGTTATTATTGAGCTTTATGAGTCAACTATCATTAATTCCTGCTTGTTTTTCCATTACGTTATGGGAACGCGTAAACAGCCGTAGTCACATGTAAAAAGTCATAATTCGATTCACAAGAAATGAAATGACTCAACATAACACGATGAGAAGTCAATACGCTTATCGGGATGATAGTTACGACAAAGCAATTAAAAAAAAAAAGAAAAATAAACAAAACCTTTATATTGTGTTGTAGCGGAGATTAAGCTGCGTGCTCGAAATTCATTCATTCATCCATGTGTTTTCCGGGATTTTTATCGAAAAAATAAAAAAAATGTGCATTGAATAATGATCTTTAATGGCTTAAGCGATTTTGAAAGCGGCGTTATATCCCGTAATCTAAAATTGCGGGATTAAACTGTAATGAAATGGATGGGTAGTTGGTTTTTACTGCTTGTTAACCATTTACTGCGGTTTTAAATGTCTTTTTATGGGGCCAAATTTCACTTCGTTGCGGCGCTAAACGCCAAACTCCATAGTAATGATGGAGTTTGGAAATTTTACTTCCAGAATAATGTCCTGATGGCTGTATTTGTTATTCAGGTTAATATGCTGCTGCATCTGAAATGATAGGGTGGTATTTTAAGGGTATTTTGTTTAGTGTTTTAATTATCCATTATTGAATAACTTGCCACAACATCGGGTGCCCACACCTGACACCAGAATTTTAAATCCTCAACTTGCTAAAGTAGCAAGCCATTGAATACAGAAATATTAAGTCTCTGATGAAAGTTATTAAAATAATAATTTTAATTATTGTTAGAAAGTATTTAAATTTAAATTGTTGGCGATTGGTACTTTTTGCATACATAAGGATCTAAGTTAAAGAAATTTATTGAATACATAGTTGAAGTAATTAATTAATAAATCGAAACTCTACTGGATCACTACCAGCATAACGATGCATATACGTGGATATGAAAAATAATAAATACGTTTGTTTGCAGCATGGTATTCGGCCCATAAAAGCAAATTTATATTATACATATTAAATAATTTATGTTTAAAAAATCATTAGTTCTTGAATTTTGTTAAACTGAATTGCTTTATACCCAGATACCTGTTAAAGCATTCCGTTGGTACAATTTTTTTCTTTATATTTGTTCAGGCGAAAGACTAAATATTAATTCCAAGCTTTGACGCAACCCGGCAAACATTGCACTAGGAAAAGGATGAAAAAGACGGGTTCCGACGGGATTCACGCGTGGAACGGGCGTGGATCGAGACGCTCCTCGAATGCTTCCTAATTTTAATTAATTTTGATATGCAATACAAATGTTTATTTGTTTCTTTCGGTTTGACTTGCAGAGTACAGTATATTTATTAAAGTAGTTAAAAACAAAGTTAAGTGGTTGTTACTCCGCTGAACCTATCGGGAATCCAAAAGATTCATAAGTGGTCCTTCGAACTCTGAAAACAGCGTTTGCCCGACCAATATTTATTGTTGTTGGCTATTCAGTTTTAAAGACGTTGCTTGAATAAACTTAATTGCAATTTACTATAATGTTCAAAG
The DNA here is from genome assembly GCF_029955315.1 of Cylas formicarius. Classification (NCBI taxonomy): domain Eukaryota; kingdom Metazoa; phylum Arthropoda; class Insecta; order Coleoptera; family Brentidae; genus Cylas; species Cylas formicarius. The sequence continues at coordinate 26,926,834 of NW_026844264.1, forward strand.
CCCTGAAAAGACACTTTAAAATGCCGCAACTTTTTAAAGACTAGATTTGTTGTTAGACAATATTACTAAAATGATATGCCCACACCTGACACGCGAATTTAAGATCCCAAACTCACAACACATATTCAAAGTAGTTTTTATTTGGTTCATTCTTGTTTTCGTAAGGTTCAACACAATGAAAGCAAAAATATGAAGTCGTTGCTTTTTGTACAAATTCGACATAACATTCCCTAAGCATAGAACTTGTAATTATTATACTTTGATTTATAAAAATACACGAACGTCACTAGTTAATCCCTCTTTGCAGATAACTGCAATGTCAAGTGAATATAGTTAATAATATCAGTTAGCCCTTAATTATCTATAATAACATCCATACTTTATGCGGCACTTAGCACAAAACTTTAGTTGCTTAACATAATATCAGGTTAGCTTGGGGTTCAATAATCATAAACATAAGGAAAATAGATAATCAGGGTTTATCAGAATCAAATTACCTTTTGTGATTTATTTTTGGATTCAATTAGGGGGTACTTTTTAATTAGTTGCATTTCTTTATTTGTTATTTTACAAAAAAATGGAAAAAATATTTAAATTATTCTATAAATTATTATTATAAATTATTTAAATTTGAATTTTCTTTGATATTTCTGATTGACGATGGGGACGGACCTATTGCATACATAATGGCCTAAGTTTTGCAAGTTATAATATAATATAATAATAACTATTTATTATTAATATCATAAACTTAGTAATTTTCTAATTAAAAGTCACAACTAGGATTAATATCTAATTTGGAGTTTTATCTAATAATAAGGAAGTTCACAAAAGGAAGTTTATAATACGATCTACTTAAATTAAGTAATCATTATTTCATTCTTATTATTATTATTATTATTATTATTATTACATTATATATAATATTTATTATACCACTTATTGTGGTCGGTCAGTTTTATTATGTTCTTTATTTTACCTCATATAATTTATATTTATCAGATATTTAGTTAGTGAAGTATATTGCGTTTAATTTAATATTTTCTTTACATTTACTGTTTTTGGCTATACAGTTTTAAAGGCAGAAACGACATTCTGCTGAAACCCCAAACCAACCAAAGCTCCCATGAATGAAGTATGACTCAACTAAAGATTGGATACACTTTTACTTATTAATACTATATCTTACCTGCAAGTTAAAATAATTTTGCAAATCATATGGTGCATAAGATATACTATTATCGCCGTTATAATAAAGCAAAGTATATGTGGCATACCCACGTTTACATGCAATTCGGTCAGATAATTTAATATATCGCCGACAAATATTGCCTCCGAAACATCTCTACCGATATCCAGTTTTCACATTATTTCATCGAACAAAAATCTCTGTACAGTTGAGCCAATACATCTAAATTCCGAGACGCATTCACCGCCGTACGTATTGGAAATTTAAAATTCAGATTCCGTGTCGTAGCAAAAATGTATCGCTTCAAAAACACGATCATTACTCGCATCATTGAATCGCTACTGCGAAGCCAATTTTTGTTTTCTTTACAGATGTACTCGGTTTGAAAAACGTAGTCCTTACCATCGAGCCGAGAATTGTCCAGTACATGAGCGACTCGACCTTAAGGTGTTCCTATGATCTGGAGAAAGACGTTCTATATTCTGTGAAATGGTACAGAGGATTGCACGAATTTTATAGATATACGCCCAGCGAACACCCACCCACCAAAACATTTCCGTTTGTGGGCATCATAGTCGATGTAAGTATCACATTTAAACCAAATATTTACAATATATATATATATATATATATATATATATATATATATATATATATATATATATATATATATATATATATATATATATATACATAAAATGGTATTTGCCATATTTTTCGAAATGTGGTTTGAACCAAGGCAGTGCACGTTAGTATATAGTCCTCTGATTTTGACTAAAATATCTAAAAGTCAGTCCTGGAAAGCAAACTTATGGCTGGTACCACAAACAAACAAACAAAATTTAAGGGTATTACGAAATACGAAAGTTTAGATAAAAAATGCATTGGCGGCTGTGCGACGATGTCACAAAGTTGGCTTTGACTTTGAAAGTCAAGTTTTCGCTTCTTTTAATAAAAGCTTCATTCGAATTTCGACGGCGATATTTGATGATAGTTATAATCCAGATGTTTTTTCGTAATGGAAATTACAAACTCAGATAGAGGTTATGAAAACTTTTAAAAGAGGCTGTAAATTATTTGCTGGTTTTAATTAGTAATAGATATAAATATGACGCAGTTTGTTTTTCATTAAAAAAACTAGGTGTATGAAGTTGTGTTGGGGCTACAAAAAAATGATTAAGAGTGATAACTCTGAGGTTAATGTTTTTTGGTACTCTTATATATTGACTTTGTGGCTGAGTACTTTTTTTGCTATCAAGTGCAAACATCAGAGAAAAAAACATTTTTTTAGGTCATTACAGGCTCAAGAATCAGGAAATTTACAATGTTCGGTGTATCGAAGAAAAAACATTGGCAAAGCATTGTTGCCAAATCTGTTTTAGATAATAAATGATAGATAACAATATATGAAAATGAATTGAATAATATATGAAATTGAAATATAAGAACTATGTTCGCAAAAAAACTGGTATTTTTTGCGTTAATCTGGCCTCCAAATGGAAGAAAGTGCGGCGCAACAACTCTTTGTTCGATTGAAAATACAATACAGCGGTTAATAGTTGTGGAAAAGTGGGCTGAACCTAAAACTGAATCGTCAATACAGCGTGAACAAGTGTCAGTGGAGCGTCCAAAGTTACCTGTTTTTGAACAGAGTGCTCGATCGCAGAGAAGAGATGGACTACAATTTTCTCTGGAAATAAATCACGATACTCAGTTAATAGTAAATGCGGCAGCGGTTGATGCAAGAGTGGGTGGAGACAATGATTTGTCGTTTGTTCTGAAAGAGGCCACACGAAGTCCGACACGTGCATCAATAATCAAAAAAGAATTATTTGCTACCAAAACCAAAAAACAACAATACTTGGCTATCTAATTGGGTGCACAGGCCCGAAATCACGACATATATCCAACCTCTAATAATATTTTGGAGGCCAAAAGGACTGTCGACCATCGAATATCATTGTTACTGAGACGAATGCAAAAGTCCCCCTGCAAGATGTTATTAACCATACCACACAAAGAATATTACTTACGTAGGAAGAGGTCTTTCTCAACGTTTCTAGAAGCCAGATATCAGCTACGTTAATTGTGAGTTATGGTTTTGATGGAAGCTCAGGGCAGGCTCAATACAAACAAAAAATATCTTTTGGAGGTACACAAGATACGCGTATTTTCGCTACCATCATGCTAACTAGCTCAAATGGCGTTATCGTCTGGAATAATGAAATGACACAATTTTTCGTGATGCGAAAACTGCTCATCCAAATTCTATTTTTGTCTCGTTTAGACTTGCACGTTGATAAGCCAAAATCCAGTGGTTAACGACGGCAACACGACCAGGAAAACTTATTCCAATGCTCAAGAATTTGCAGAGATAACAGGTGTGTCAGCTTCCAATAAACTTATTTAAGATTTTTCATGGAAATATATCCATAGTTTGCAATTCACAAAATTATTGTACATAGTAAACAAATCAGTAAAAACCATGTGTTGCGGATAGGTTTTTTTGGTGAGGAAGCTTCGGAGTGTATAAATATATAAAAGATATATAAGCAGGATAGGGATTTTCATGCCACAAAAGGCAGCAGAATTAATAATTTCACCGACATATTCAATCGAGCAACGGATACCTCAGACCCGTTTATATCTTCGTTGTCCCTTAAAACAAAATAATCAAAATTGAAAATTGAATCCCTATAAATACAATCTTGGTGAGGATATAGAAGATTTAGATGGAGAGTCGTCGAAAATAGACAATTTTTTGGATTCCTTAGAATTGGATAACTTAGAGTTGGACAGTTAACATTTATGAAGTAGGTAAAATTGTAAATACATATATATCTGGCGTTTCTGTCAAAATTAGTGTTCTTGTGCCCGAATAATTTTTATAACGCAAGCAAAGGAAATAAGAAATGCTAGTGTAAAAAGCCGCAATTTTATAAAAGTGTTACACAATATTTTCTTCTCAAGTCAAGTCAAAGGGGAACGTGCACAAGTGATGATACACAATAATGCATGTCCTACTAGATTTACAGATAGGTATCATATTAGTTTATTTTTTTATGCAAGTTCTGTCTCTTAACAGAGATTTGTTTAGATGAGTCCGTGTACCATTCTGGAATACATGTGTTGATGCGTCTATAAAAAGTATCCTTGGAATAACAGTAACAAGCAAAACACGTTTCTGAAGTTGATTCACAATAAAAAATACTAAGAAATAATTTTGGCCAAAATAAGTGTGCTGTAGACTACTGCACATTTTAAACGCATCAGACAATACTCTCGAGCTCCCACAATTTTATTCCAGCGAGTTTTTGATATTTGCTTTTTTGTACTGTTTTCTATAGTCAAACCTTGAACATAATAATTTAAAAACAGGGGGAGGAGGTTTACTAAGATTTCACGATGAAGTGTAACTTTGTTACAAAGGAAATTGTTACGTCAAATATGAAACTACCAAGTGAAGATTGTGGGCAGGTTTTTGAAGCTTTCATTTTCTGCAAATCAAGCTTTCTTTTATCTGAAGAACTTTAATCAAATATCCTAGCCATTTTGTCAGTGTAAAGCAAAGTGGCTTTGGTTTTAGAAGATTTTTTATTATCTTTCCATGGTGAATACATAATGGAGTTTAGGAAAAGCAATCATTTGTGAGCTGCCGTCTTGACTTTCATCTTCGTTACTGAACCAAACGCCCGGTGAATGTTAACTATCCTATCACACCAAAAGTTGTAACAACAATTTTAAATTTGAGAACTATCAAAAGAAAATAATACCGACAATATGCATTTTATTACTTTTAAATTTTCCTTAGTAAAACTTCGAACCGTACAAAGGCATTGAAAGAACTTTAGCGGATCCGTTTTACTTCAGAAAATTGCAATTGTTTTTAAAGTTCCGGATTCTTTTTCGACCTCTAAATTGCCGGATACAAGTCTCATCAGTTCGTCTAAGCTGTAAAGTTAGGAGAAAATTGCAGCCCGGGAGAAATATATTTTTTCGAAACTGTTGTTCTTTTCGCAAATTGCTGCAATTTTTCCCTACTCAGACTCGAAATAAAGTCCAAGTAACACCGTTGTTTATAGAAGTCCGAGGGTAAAAATTGAAATGTTTTCAAGGTTACGTCCCGATTTATTTCGCTTAAACCGGCAATTGTTCTTCGGCATCGGGGTTACGTAAAAAATGTTCTTTTACGTTTCTCTTTTTTCTTACAGGTAGAGCGCTCCAATCAAACGCAAGTTGTTTTGAAAGACATAGACTTCCATTTGTCCGGAAGATTTAGTTGTGAGGTGACGACAGATTTACCTCATATTGATACTGGAACAGACAGTCAGTCGATGATTGTCATACGTAAGTATTGTACAAAGATATCAAATCAAATATAAATAGAGCACCGATATATGCCTAATACCGTTGTTGGAGTAGTAGTATTGAATTTTTTGTCAAACCCTCTTTTTTAAATGTTTTTTTGGATCTCTCGCAATTCAAACCAGAGCGTCACGAATATATTTAATAACAGTTTCATAAAAATCGTCTACTTATTTGTCGTTCCACCATATAGCAATAAAATAAATAGGAGGCACAATATTGTGTTTGATATCCATAAAATATGGAACAAATCCATTCAAAAATCAGTTTTTGGATTTAAAAAAAAACTATTACAAGATCCACCGTCAGTAAAATTGAGAGAAAATTTGAGGAAACAATATTAAAAATTTAAGAAAGTTGGGGATGGTCCCTATCGTGCATCTTCTTAAGTAGCATCAAAAAATGATGTTAGCTAACGAATGGTTTTTCAGTTCTATGTATTTGTTTTTTTCAATCTCAGATAGTGTCTAGTAATGAGGTTATATTTAGTTTAAATGGTACGATAAATAAATAAAATTGTAGATATTGGAATACAAATATTCCCCGATGGATGAAAGAAAATCATACACAACATCCACAAAAAAAAAATGTTTGGGCAGGGATTTTGAATAACTAAAGAAGCCCGACATTTTAAATATCTTCAAAATGACTGCGTTTCTATTCTCGCAGTTTCTTTCCTAAATCCAAATCGGTCTGATATTCCAGACAGTCATATTTGGCGCTCCGCCCCGTTTTGCTCGACAATGGCTTGGTAGAAGGGATCAAGAGAATGACACTGGATTTTTTCCTCTTGGGATATTCAAAATCAAAACTGTATAAGAAAAAATCACCAAATTTAGATGTATAGGAAATGTAGTGAAAATATCATGGGTAATGTTTTGGAGCCCTTGCTCCTGGCACCAAAGATAAATGAAGCGACTGGTAGATAAAGCAAAAGAACACCGGGAAATATAAAAAGCACCCTAGTTTATGAAGTGGAAGAAAAATTCAAAGTGTGGTAGTATTCCTAAATGCAGAAGGCCCAAATATAACCATTTCAGACGTCCAATACACTATCAAGACGGCAAAAAGTAGACAACATACCAGTGGAATTGTTAAAAGCCATTGAAGAAGATTGGCTCAGAACATTCACACAACACGGTAAAATCATGGAGTCTCTGGAGCTAATAGGAATTGATACCAAGGACATGCTGATTATCATCAACCTGTACCGGAGACAGAAGGCAGTCGTGCGTATAGAGGAAAAATACCCCGAACCTGTAGAAATTCGTCGGGGAGTAAGACAGGGATGTGTACTGTCGTCACTGCTATTCGACGTCTACTCTGCGGACATCTTTAGGAGAGCGTTGGATGGAATTCGGAGTGGCATAAAAATAAATAGAGAAAAAATAAGTAACATCCGTTATGCCACGACGCTGTTTTGATACCTAACACTCTGGAGAACCTACAAGAACTAGTGAGGTCTCTTAATTAATACCAGCAACGATTTTGGTCTAGAACTTAATGCCAGAAAGGCAAAGTACGTGGTAATCAGCAAAACTCCAACTGCTCATCAATAACGAAGTCATCGGAAGGATTGAGAAATTCACTTATTTAGGAAGGACTCCGTCTGTCGCATAGAAAAAGCTCGAAGTACTTTCACTACAATGAAAAACCTGCCGCACATATGCATTATCTATGCGGTGCTTGAAGAAAGAAATTAATGATTTTGAGATCTGGATTTACAGAAGAATCCTGAATATAACTTGGACAGATCACATAACAAATAATAAAGTCCTGAACAGAATGAGATGCCAGCCACAACTTACTGACAATTAAAAAACGTAAACTTGAATATTTTGGGCACGTCATGAGAAATGAAAATAAAAGTAGAAGGAAAAAGAGGCCAGGGTAGAAGGAATCTCCTGGTTGGCAAACCTTCGCAAATGGTATGGTGCTACCTCCACCGAGCTATTCAGATGTGCTGCAATAAAGTTCGAATAACGATGATGATCGCCAACATCTGAAACAGGAGAAGAAGAAGAATGTTTTGGAACGTGTGTTAAACCGATTGGCATATTGTGAAGAAATTAATATTGAGCATTTTCAACTTTTTGTTTGACATTTTTTATTCCTTCTAAATATTTTCTATTTATTGTAAAAAATGAAAATTAGTTTTTTTCCATATTTTAGTCATTCATTGTTTAAGTATAGTATCGTGCACTAATTAGTTGTGATCCTACACTAAATAATTATCATCGGTCAAATACATATTTTGTGGTTATTCCTATGAGCACGATTCCATAATACCATAGTCCAGCTGATTTGATTTTTACTGTTTTCTGCAGTGTCTGTCTTCCTTCTTTTTATCTCTTTTAGGAAGACCGAATTATATGAATATCACCATCTGTGCGTTCATTTAATATATGAAAAAATAAGAGATCTATACAAATACGATTACAAAATTAACAAAAACTAAAAAATAATATTTTCGTAAGAGGTTGTTATATTATATAGTAATATAGTAGTAAGAATCAAAGTTTTCGGAAAATTCTAATTTCGACAGTAGGTAGATTCGCTGTAGACGATAAATAAACTTTGTCAGAAAAGCAATACCAACCGAAAGAGTCGTTATGTAAAACGTACGGGACTCACGAAATAATGCATCCATCGCCGGATAAATCACTTCCAGAGGATTGTTTTCAAACTCATGATTTACATCCCGATTTTCTCCGCTTTTGTTGCTCGTGATAGCAACAGATAGGTTTGAAAGAACGTAGAGCAATTTTTTTCACCATGCTGACAATTATTTCCTGTTTTCTTTTGTAACGTTTTCCTCGGCCGTACGCAATGTGACAATAACGAACTTATGGGACACTCTCGTTAAAGTTTTTACCATTAACGCTAATATATAAGGGGTGTTTTTTTTCGATGTATGGAACTTTAAGTTGCAATAAAACAACGATGGATTATTCGATTGCCATGAATTTTATTTATCCGAAAGATAATCTTGTGGCATTACATTTTTAATATGCTTTCTGGTATATGACCGCCACGGCTGCTGCGGATGTAGTCCAATCTGGACGTCCAATTTTCGATTACTTTTTCCAACATTTGTGGCCATATATCGACAATAACACGGCGAATATTGGCTTCCGAATTTTCAAGCGTTTGTGGCTTAACCGCATAGACCAATGACTTTACATAGCCCCACAGAAATTAGTCTAGCGGTGTTAAATCACAAGATCTTGGAGGCCAATTCACAGGTCCAAAACGTGAAATTAGGCGGTCACCAAACGTGTCTTTTAATAAATCGATTGTGGTACGAGCTGTGTGACATGTTGCGCCGTCTAGTTGAAACCACATCTCCTGGACATGGCTATTCAAATCAGGAATGAAAGAGTTAGTAATCATAGCTCTATACCGATCACCATTGACTGTAACGTTTTGGCCATCATCAGTCAGTTTTTCTGGATGTAACGGTGTTTCGACATACACTTGAGGACTAGCTTCGCTCCAAATGCGGCAGTTTTGTTTGTTGACGTAGCCATTCAACCAGAAGTGCGCTTCATCGCTAAACCAAATTCGCTTATGAAAATCGGGAACAACGGCAATCTCGTTTTGGGCCCATTTGACGAATCTACGCCTTACTTGATGATCGTTTAACTTCAATTCTTGCACGAGTTGGATTTTGTAAGCACGTAAACCAAGATAATTCCGCAAAATCTTCCATAAAGTGGATGGACACAGATTCAATTCCTCTGCTCAGCAGCAATAGCTTCTTCTGTACGCACCGTACGGCGTCTCTGGGGATGCGAGTTATCAATGAGAGTAAACGTGGTGCGAAAACGTTCCATGGTTAATCGAATTAACTGTTTTGTCGACGATAAAATGGACGTAGTGCCTTTTCGGCACTACGAAATTTATTTTTTTTCTACGAACCCCTTTTTTTACCGGGGTGCAATTGCCAAAAAGGCACTAGCGACTATGACGTCATAAAATGTTTTTAATCAGTGACACCACTTTTTCCCCAAGGGGAGGCGCCAAAAAGGCACTATGACGTCACACTTCGACACAGGTGTAATTACCTTACCCACCCCCAGGGGTCCCCGTACACCTGTCTACACCCTAATGGTGACAGTTTCCACTTCTTCGGCGTGACCTTTACTTCTTTTACATGACCCCCCTTACGAAGAACTGGCTTTGGTATACAGCTGATGGAAAATGCCATCGGTGACCTTGAATCGTCACAGTCCCGCGTTAGAATAACTACTGATACGTATTCCGCACAGAACCATTATTTTAGAAATAAAATTGCACTATTTGCAAGCGTTGCTCAGTCTATTTATGATTAATTGCCAAACCAAACTGAGAATAAATCACTTGACAGGTGGTAAATCGGTCGCCATCTTGAACAGTAATGCCAACTTAAAGTTCTATACATCGAAAAGAAACACCCATTATTTGTAGTGTACATATCAGATTTTCACGAAATTATATATTTTGACATGACAATTGTTTCGACAACACCGTGTCTTTATCATTTGATATAGACACGGTGTTGTCGAAACAGTTGTGTCAAAATATATAATTTCGTGAAAATCTGAACTTTTAGTTCTTATTTATTATGATTATTTTTCTTCCTAGGAAGGTTTTCGTAATTTTTTTAGGTACGAACCGACTTTAGAGCAAACTATGTTATATAGGTCTAATCCCATTTCTGCTGTTTGGTGAGCTTCTTGATATCTTTTTTACGTTTTCAAATAGGCGGGCTGCATGGTGCAAAAGCGCTATTCAAAGACCGTTCTTTAGTGTAAATAATGTAATAGAAAATATATTTATACCTACCTGTGTTTAATATTCTGTATTCTGGTTTTGTAAACTACGTAGTTTAAAATTTGAACTGAGGTGGCTTTTACTTGATGAAAATCCATTTATCAAAATAAATAAGATCTAAAAGTTCAGATTTTCACGAAATTATATATTTTGACATGATAATTGTTTGGACAACACCGTGTCTTTTACATTTGATAAAAACACGGTGTTGTCGAAACAATTGTCATGTCATAATATATAATTTCGTGAAAATCTGAACTTTTAGTTCTTATTTATTTTGATAAATGGATTTTCATCAAGTAAAAGCCACCTAAGGTCAATTTTATGAACACATTTAATAACACTTACTTAAATACACTTTCACAGATTCAGAAAATTAACACCAACTTTAAAACGGGCCAATATGTCCCAACATTTAAGTTTGGGGTACCCTTTTTGATTATATTGTGATGATAAAACTGTGGTCCATAATCGAACAGACCTGAGTTCACAAAACTAGGGATTCTTATTATTAACAATTATTAACAATTAAACATGTTTTGCCTGCACGGGCATCATCAGAGAAAAAAAAAGGACTGTGGATGGCATATATTACACAAATGTAAAATGATTAGATGGTTCAAAAATAAAACTATTAAACATATGTAGTAAACCAATTTTGAAAATTTATCCGGCGAAAAATTTGCATACAATAATTGGTTCAATAGGCTCATTGTGCTTAACATCGAACATCGCGTTAATCTTGACTGGAATTATGCAGATTTGATAACCATGTCATGTACGAATATTGCAATACGTGTGTTCGGTTCCATTGCCAGATATTTATTTGCATTTGCAAGCATACTTGATTACGACTTACATCTGACTTACAGTGACGACGTGTCTTGAAACAAAGAATTTAATATTTTTTTTATAAATTAATCCGATTTATTTCCTTCATTCTAGGCGGCAAAAAATCTCACATTTGTTTCTGTTTCTTAATCTCGGCTTTAATGAAAATATTGCCTCGTGTAATACTGCAAAAATATGCCAATGCAAGGAGTTATTGAAATAAATCTCAGGGTTGGGAAACAATTCCACAAAAATTGCTCCAAAGATTAGGTTAGTTCAAGTTGGCTTGGTTGCTTGGCGGGTTGCGGGTTGACCCTCGAATTTAATAAATTAAAATATGAAAAACAAAAAAAGATTAAGCGATATTATTTGTCCAGTAACAATCCAAGGATTATTTTTTAGCATGAACATTGCTAATCACATAAATTTAGTATCCAAAAATTTATTTGTCCCATTATTAGCTTTTCAATACCGAATAATAGAAATAAAACTGATTTTACTTTCTCCAATAACATGACAAAAGTATCGCAATTCATTTTTGGGACAAACATTGCTAATTTTCGAAATTCAACAGTAATCGATCCAATTTACAAAGAAAAGTGACTCACCCGTGCAACTTTTTTTCTTTCAGCACCGCAAAGGATTCTTGTTTTTAACAAAATCACTAACTCACGCGAGGACTCAGTATTAAAAAAAAACACATTCTACACACTTGAAATAAGTAAAATTTTTGTTATTTAGTCATTCCGCGGTAGTTTCGAATAACATCTCCAATTTAATTGTGAAGTTCTGTTTTTCTTTGCCACCAAAAATGTCATTAAAAATAGAAAGATAGTCCCAAGTAAACTTGGCAAATTAATTTTATATGTCATAATTTTTATTTGCAACTAGAAAATAAAGTACAATGGATGTCTATCTAAACAAGTATTTCTCGACCGGTGTCAATCTGCGCATGCGTATTAGCTAACTGCAATGATCTCAGATGGCGGTGTTTGGGGCTCTGTTCTCATGATTCGCGGATACATGGGCGGAAAGTAACTTTCTGAATAATTATACGTATCTAGACTTTACTTGTTCACTGAAAGCTAATCGTACTTTTACACTTATGCGTATTGTTATGCCGTTATTAAGTAAGATTAAATTAAATTTTATATTTTTATATAATGTTACCAAGGATTGTTTAATTTGCTTCGTTAGACGGATTTAAGGTAATCAAAAATTATGACTGTACCGAGCGCTATGTAGTTAGGTCAAGTATTGGCCAATGTACTCAAAAATGCTTTCTACTTATTTATTATTATTAGTGTGGTCCACACTCTTATTTGTTAGTTTGATAAGCAAACATAAACAGTATTGTCGGTTTGTTTTAATTCGTTTTGTACCATGTACCAGATAAATATCTAAAAAATCTAATAAATATTTTAAGAATGTCGCCAAGAATATTTGAAAAATTAAAGTACCAATAACTTAAATTTTCAAAAACTCTTGACACATTTTTGGGATCAAAATTTTATAAGAATATAAAATACTATTGAACAGCGACAGTATTTAGAGTAGATGAAAATTCGAATTTAAGTATATTATTTAATTTTGGGTATTATTGAAGTATGTTAATTACAATTCCTTCATACAAATAGAATTCCATTGAAAAACAGCTAGCTATAAGCGGATTCGACATTTCACAATCTTGTATTCAATATACAATGTTGTTCGTGGAATCGTTAGTAATGCTTTGCGTCAAATTTTATTTCTCTCGACTTCTCTCCAAGAGCATCTTGTAACGTTAACTGAAGCGGTTACCTGATTAAACTCAGTTCGGTACGGGTGCATTTCTATAAAAGGAAACGGATCGTAAAGATGAAATTGTCGTTACTAACGAAGTTAATGCATATCATGATCGAGTTGGTAAAAAGTTAAAAAGCATCGAAATTTCACGTGACTGAGATAATAAGCGATTGTTGTCTTTTTTCAAGACGATGAAAAATACGTAAACTCATAGGCATTAATTATAATAAGGTTATATTTCCTTTCGCTTGATACTTGATAATTTTGATAAAAATAGATGCAATTTGAGTCAAATATCCAAATTTTGGTTATTCACTTAAAAATAAATTAATACATAAGACATAAATAAGAGACTATTGACAAGGAGTATTTCAACCCTGGGTTCGGAATTAAAATATCTGAAATGCTTATTAAAAATATAATTAGGCAGTTAACAGCGAATACTGATATAATGTGATGTGATTGAAAATTTAAATGAAGCAGACTTTAAAAATTTGGGACGCTAAAGTCTCGGAAACTTATAACAATCTGCTGCTATGGTAAATAATTGAAAACATTTGGTTATGGAACATGTGTCGTTTATTATTATTTTATTTAATTTAAAATTATATATTATAAAACAGTTTAACAGATAAAAGCATTCTGCTTTTTATTTTTGAAATATTAATGAATCCTCATCATCATTCATCAATTCTAATTCTATTGTTGTTCTTCTTATCCCCGTCGAAATATATACTTTCACACCATAAAAAAAACAATCGCTTAAGAATTCCATCCAAGATACTGATTTACATCCATCTCAAATAATAGTATATTATGCAACAAGTGCGGTAACCGGCATTTGACTCACGAGCGGAGCGCAGCGGAGCGAGTGTTTCATACACGAGTGACTTAAAAAGTTTACCGAACGTGTTGCATACTTTTTCTACAACCGTTAATTTTTGGGCGTCGGAAATATCTCCGAAAACATCCGCTTGCTCCCGAACCCATGCGGTAAAATCTCGGAAATGTCCGAAGTGGCTCAGATCCGTGGGAAATGAAACTGAAATGGTAAAGTGTCGCTTCCCGCACGTTAGATTGGTATGTAATTAGGCATTTCACAGACGAGAGTAGAAAAACCTTATGGCGTTCCTCTAAAAGTCCCCCACCCCGATATCGCAAAGGGAACATGATATAATCCTGGCTCTGTGCTCTTCCCTTTGTAAAGAAGTTAAAACTGGTCGGTGTCCTTGTCAAAATTTTCAAGAACAAAAAAGATTTAAACCCGATCGCAGTGAAGTCGGAAAACTTCCTTTTGTGAGTAAAGACTTTTTCAGACTAACCGAAATTTAATTTTAGTATTTAAAGAAGTAGGTTATTTTCTGCTCATGCTCACTAACCTTTGCAGCTTCAATTTTAATAACTGCCAAACATGCAAGTTTTTACCTTTGCACTTCCTTGCTTGGAACTAACTGACCAATAACTGAGATCAACCCCAAAGCACAGAAAGGTAGAGCTCCAAAAAGCTGTTAAAGCTCGTATTCAACGATTGTTATTTTAAAGTCAAGGTTTTGCCCAATCATAGAAAAATATTATTGAAACAAAATTATGCCAGAAGATTACAAAGATTAGTGCTAAAAAAAACATTAATTTAAAACTCATCAAATGAAAGCCTGTTTCTCTAGTTGGGGGTTGATCTCAGTTATTGATCAGTTCAGTTGAATACCAGTTGTCTTTCCACTCTTGTAAATATGTTTATAATTTTTCCTTTACTATTTTTCTCATAACGGCGATAACTACCCCTAATACGTCAGTTTATTTTGAGTAACGGTTGTAGCTTCAATTTCGTTAACTACTGTGTTTTCATTTTCACTCTACTGGGTAAACAGGTTGTAGTATTTGTGCCACTGGCAACTATTCCTTGCTTGTAAATATGTTTATAATTATTCTTTGCAGTTTTTCATCTTAATGGCTATAATATTATATCTCCGTTTCGGACTTCAGCGTTTAGCACGAAAACGACCCTCCCTTTGTGAGCCATCAGAATAGAACTAAAGCTAAAAAGTTTCAGCGCATTCATTTATTTAAGCCGAAGGAACACGCAGCTGTTGAGTTTCACAAAAGGTAGACGTTCGGGCGTGGTACACAAGTGCGTGAGACGTGATTTAACCGGTTCGTTATAATGTATAAGAGTGCTGGTGAAAATGAATGAAAATAAAAGGACTGGGCGCGTAACTTCTGCGAGTGCTTTTAATGAATTTCACGTTTTTTGCATGCGTATCGCTATATTGCCAGGAGTTTCTAATAACAACAATTCAAAAAAGTTCTGTTATAATTTATAGTGTTGTGGTTTTGAAGAAGTTTCAACGATTTTGCAGATGTTTATTTTATTTATATTGTCTGTTTTGTGAGTGTTATAGATGTTGTTACAAAAACTTCCTTTTATATTTTTCTCAGTACAAAATACAAATCGGTGATGATCTTTGTGTCTATATGCAGTAATTACTATCTAATAAAATAAAAATTAATATTGACATTAATTAATGTAGATAGGATACATGTTGGTTAAACAAAAAAATGGAATCTATATTGCTTTCTTTTTGGTCACTTAACTTCTACTGCACTCTTCTAGAAATTTTAATTGAATGCAAATTTTGAAAAAATAATTGTTAAATGTGTTGCAGAACTATGAAAGACAAACACAAAGTACAATTTTTCAAAGAAACTTCCACAGGCTCCTGGAATACTATTTACAAATTTTATGGATCCCGGAGAAGCTTTGCAAACTCGTGGTCAAGATTATTCACAAAAAAAAAGATGTAACACAAAAGTTTTAGTTCTAACCAAGTACCTACATAGCTATGAAACAAAGGCTAATAATATCATTTATCAGATTTATTCCAGATCTGTCAGTGTCGATTACAAACGTATAAAAGTTGCCATAACCAAAAAAGTATGCCTAGCTACAGCCTATTTGAAAAGCATGTAAAAATTTACTTCTAATAACAGTGCGACTCCAAAAATAATTTATTAATTTTGATATTTTATTTAATATTTGTTAAATTTGTGGTGCTCAGTGTTGTTGACTGTTGTATTTTTTTACTCTTATTTCCAGAGCTACTAAGCACTGATATAAGAGTTTTGGTTAATTAGCACCAACTTGTAATTGTAAAATATAATAACCAAAAAAATTGTCTATTTGAAAAAAAGAAATATTTTTTCAAAAGTCAGTTCCCGTAAGAACAGTTATCTGAATAAATTATTTTTTTATAATATTCCCAATTCTTCCCGTTTATAATAAGAATTTTAGGTAACTCGAAGGTAACCATATAAAATTACTTGAAAGGAGAACCACCGCCACTAAAAAAGTATAGATTTTCTGCATAGTAGTAGTAGAAATTTCATATATCATTGATTTGTGTGCCACTTTTACTATCTTTTTTCTCCCTTTTCAATTGGAATTCATTCGTTCATTTATTTTTTAATTTCTAATGAAAGTTATTCTACACCTGTTGCAACAAGGATATCAAGTAGTTATATACGTTAGCCATTTCATGAAGTCATCATACAAGGCATATCAGTTTATTGTTAGGACTTTAACATGTGTAGGTTACAAAAGGAGTTCGTTGACACCTTCGTCAATAAATTCTTTCGCTTCGAGCTTGTTGGGGGTTCAGCTCTTACGATAATTAATGATTTCCTCTGAAAATTTAATTTCTAGGACCTAAAATCTTCGAAAAGTTATTAACTGTGTTATTTATTACTTTAGAAACATGAATAATATTCTCATTTAACAATTAAAATACAACTTAAACTTAATTAAATTCTTAATTTTACTCGCGATGTAATTTTTTTTTTGCTATATTAACTTAATTTGATCAATTATTTGACATTTTCTGAGTATTAAATTTGTTTTTAGAATGTCTTCAAATAAACGTTAATCTGTTGATCTGTAAAAAATAGATGTCATTTGTGCACACATTTATGAGACATAACAGTTGAGTTCAAATTTCAACCTAAAATTTCCAGTTCCGAATTATTTGCACAAATGTGATTTTTCAGAAGAAATAATTTAGTGCATTTTTAATACATTTTGCGTACTTGAACTTTCCACATAAAAGATTCAAGGGCTGCATAGGGAAAACTTTTGCGGAGATCTCCTCAAGTTTCTTCAGAGTTGAATCGAGTAAATATTGCATCGGAGAAAAGCAAATCTCATTATTATTCCAAATGTTAAAGTAATTGGATTTCGAACTCAATCCGTTATGTATTATTTACAATAAAACTCGTAGATTTTAATGTGTTTGGGTGTAAGGATAGCAATAGTTGAACGGCAGTTTAGTAGGTACGCAATTTTCCTTTGATATGTCACAATTTCCGGAGTTAAAGTAATTAAAGTTTTTAAATATCATTTTGATTGATCGAGGTAAAGGTGATGAATCAAAAATTAAATAGAAACTTCTTTATTTGAGGTAGACTTGGAGTATATTTGCGAGGAAACGAATAACCAATAGATAAAAGTATAAGACAAAGAGGAACATAATTTCTAGAAATTTTAAAAAGTTAAAAGCACTTTGATAATAAAGTCTAGAAATCTTCTTAATTCACGAAAAGTTGCATAAAACACAGATCGATAGAATTTGGAAGTAAAAAAGAGAAAATAGATAAGTATTATGTCTATAGAGCATAGGTATAAATTAATTGACGACTTTTTTATGAAATATTTACTCGTTTTCAAATGGGAGTTTTCTAATGAAAGTTGCCTTCCATTTATTTACACTAAAGAACGGTCTTTGAATAGCGCTTTTGCACCATGCAGCCCGCCTATTTGAAAACGTAAAAAAGATATCAATAAGCTCACCAAACAGGCTTAATCCTTTATACATCGTATAGCAGAAATGGGATTAGACTTATATAACATAGTTTGCTCCAAAGTCGGTTCGTACGTAAAAAAATTACGAAAACCTTCCTAGGAAGCAAAATAATCATAATAAATAAGAACTAAAAGTTCAGATTTTTACGAAATTATATATTTTGACGTGACAATTGTTTCGACAACACCGTGTCTTTATCAAATGATAAAGACAACACCGTGTCTATATCAAATGATAAAGACACGGTGTTGTCGAAACAATTGTCATGTCAAAATATATAATTTGAACATTTAGTTCTTATTTATTTTGATAAATGGATTTTAAGTTTGTTTGTTAAAGCATTCTGCTTTATAATAAGTGATTTTAAGCATTTTTTTGATCCAATTTACGAAGAGCTACTGAAATAGTCAATACCAGGAAGATTTTAAAATTTTTTTAGATGTTGTTATTGGGTTTCATCTACACCGTGTATATATTATTTGTTATTTCTATGCATAATTATTTTTTCAAATTTAATGTTATATACTGTATGATACAGGAATTCTATTACTTAGTAAAAACAATATAATATGTATAACAAATTTGTAGAATGGAGTTCAATTGTTTTCAAAACCCGTAAAAAAAGGTCTAGATATATGCAAACAGACTGGTGCAAAAATTTTATCATTTACTTCACGCAGGCAATCAACTGAATATAGCTAAGCCTAGTATACTGGGTATTACAATTTCTATGAGGCACAGTATATATATAACTCAGCTGATCGTCCGTCATTTGATGCTTTTAGCCCTCAACTCAATTCAACCCAAAACGTGTATCTTGTTTCTTGTATATACAAGATTATTGCTGTTGTATTCGTCGGTCCACAGTTAACGAATATAAATACGAAAAATCAATTATGTGACATATACCCCATTCCGAAACACAGGACAATGACGAAATGAAAAAGTTATCGGAGAGAAAACGAAGCGATCAATAGAGTGCAGAAATTCGCTTTATACGAAACAGTTTGATTGAGCAGTTGAGCCGAAATCGAGGATTTAGCTTTTTCAATTACACTTCAACGGGTCTGTAATTAATTTAATTTAATTTTATTGATGCGCCAACTATAAGGCACTCCATGTTATGGGGCTCAAATAAAGATAGGAAGATGCTATTATAATTGTCTGAGGCCAGATCAATAGTTTTAGAACTTTTTCTTGACAATTCTTCACTTTATATTAATTTATATCACAAGACTCTCGATTGCATGAATTTTTTTTTCGTATTATGGATTTTATCCCTTTACTAAAGATCAACAATGTTCGAGATTTTTGAATAAATGTTGGTCATGGATTTTCTGAGTTCTACCTTCTTGAATAAATTTTTTACATACTCCTGGTTCCTGTATAGTTACCATAATCTGCAATTCTCAGACTAGACGCAGAAAGCGGAATAAGCTATAAGATTCCTCGTATTCTGTATGTATGTATAGGGAGTCACCTGATATAATCATTGTTCCCCATGAAAATCTCAAACGCCTGGCTTCTCTAACCCCAAATTGCATAATTTATTTTTTTATGTTGCATAAAATAGTTTATTATTTTCTATAAATTGATTGGTACCTAACCACAGAAAATTGCGAAAATTTTTATTAATATTATACATACTCACTTAAAAAAAACATTTGTTATTAAAGAAATAAAATGTGGTTACATTGATTAATGGTTAATTTTGTCAAAACTAACCAAAACTCTTATTATAATCAACAACGCAGTCAGCCAAGAACTCTTTTTTCATGAAAAATGATATCACAATATAAATAGACTATTAGGATTGTAAAAAGTAATTGACCTGTATCAAAAGAAATGTCAAAGTCGACCTTACTGCGTTTTTCGTTATAAATATCAATGCCAAGTATACTCGTATACTCGTAGTCTTGTCAGATTTTGCCACTAATTAAGAAATCGTGTTCCTCAGCTTACTAAAAGAGTAAACTTTACTACTCCAAAGTTAATTAAAGTTGAAATTATATCAGAAGTTACGGAACGGCGAACATATCGACTCGTTTCATCCATATTACCGTAAATCCCAAACTCAAATACCGTAAAATTTAGAGTCAATTTGTAAAGGAATCTTTCTTTCCGCTTTTGGTGTGCGTGATAGGAACAATTTATTAGCTCGGCAAAGTGCCTGTTAAAACTGCAAATAATTTAAGAACAGATGCGACTTTCTCGTCGTCCGTTATACTTTTGATCTTCAATTACCAAACTTATGTGTCACTCTAGCAGGAATTACTGCAGGTTATTGATCGCCATTTCTGCAGTTCGTTTTCGTCTCGCGGGAGTGTTTTCGACAAACTTTTTAATTCAATTTTGCCCGGTTTTATTAGAAAATCGACTTTGAAAGATTTTTCTTCCAGCCGAGAGAAAATGAATTCGCTACAGTGAGACAAGTTCAAGAGATATTTTAATAATGGAAATTCATCAAGAGAATTTCCTTATCAGTTTTAACAAAGGTTGTGGGTTTGATGATTAATTTAGTTCTCTTTGTTGCAGAGTTGCCAGATTCGTCGCCAAAAATTAGTGTAGGGCGAGATATATTGGATTATGGGGATGTTTTGAGGGCCAATTGCTCCTCTCCACCTTCGAGGCCTCCGGTACTTTTACAGTTTGTGCTCAACAACGTTACGGTGAGTTGAGCACGAATGGAAAAATATTTACCAATTTAACACAAATAAATTCAGATTATTTTGCTGTTAAGATCGCGTATGACTATCTACTGTTATCGTCTAACCTTCGTAAGCAAAAACAATTATAATGTTTACGTTGCTTCTCTACTAATTAGGTACATCTAGTCGATTGCCGTGTTTGCGTCTAAGATTCTGGCTAATAAGGCCAATTAGGATAGCTTCGAAATCATACTTTACCCATTGGCCACAAAGCCCGGTACCCATAACCATTGATTTTAATTCGTTTGATTGCGACTGTATTTGCACTATATTGTACTAATTATATTTATCACTGAGGCGTTCATCTTACACAATCCACGATTCCTAATTGGCAATTAAAGTATAATAAAGTTCCAAAAAAGTTTTATGTCGAAAGCAATGTTTATTACAGTTTAAATTCAAGTTGCATGTCACAAAAAGCAACAAAAATGCACACTTTAAAAGAAGTTAATTAGAACAAAATTATTTATTAAACCAATCACAGAATATTGGAACTTAAATATGTTGTACCTTCGGTAATGACTACCATGAGCCAGTATTTACTGATTTCAAAGGTTTCTATAAGAGGTACTATAAACAAATAACAGTATGAGATCAATGCTATTGTAATGGAAAGCTTTACCTATACAAAACTGACTCAAAATAACTAAATTATATGAACACCAAAACATAAGTTTTTTTTATTTTGCAATGTATGGTGCAACACAGAGAAATAGTAGTTTCTACAACGACGATGTAGCACTGTAACAACAAAACTTTAACTTACTAACATTGAAATATTTATAAAATTCATATGTCAAACGTTTGAGTGCCCTCAAGGGAATATTAAACAAATCCATTTTTCTAAAATAAGTTTAATAAGTTTCTTGCATCCTGTAGATGGGCGATTTTTTTGCAAAGTTATTATTACAAATGTAATTACAAAGCAAAATATAAGTCCAGATTGATAGTGCATTGTTTAAAGTTTTAAACAAAATTGCCTTGGAAACAAATCATATCCCAAATAACTTATTCAACTTACATTGGCCAAGACCGTGTTCATAGCTGCCACCAATCAGGCTCCTGCTAAACCTGTAACTCAGATAAGGAAACCAGATTTTACTTGTACCTCTTCAATACTGGACATAAAATACATTCTACTGTTTAAATGTTGTTATCTAGAAGGTACTTGAAATGTGTAACAAAAATTCTTTTTTGCATATATATTCGCGGGTTTTATTTGTAATTTATTTGCTTTTCAGTTAACTACGAATCTTTAATATAAACTGCATCAATTTACAGGAAGGTCTGTGGTGCTTTATCCTTCAATCCTATCTACCTACCCAAAAGTAGCATCCCAAAATTTCTGCTTATATTTTATCACGCGATCCTATGAACTTTGCTACCAAAATGATCTGAAAAATATTAACCAAGTCAATTCTCTTCAAGAGTCAACTTTGGTCGCAGTTTAATCCGGTTCAAATTACAGATGGTAAACGGCACCCCAAAGCGCTGCTTCAGCTTTCGTTATAAATTATTCCAAGGTTTAAGTGGCAGTTTCTAACCCAAATTTTAACCGTGGCGGCTGTACGCTAGATTTGCCATCAAGATTAGATCTAAGTACCTGACACCCGGAATCATATTTTACGTAAAAGGCGCCACTATTGCCCCGAACTTCGCTGTCGACACAATGTAACGCCATTCATTATTAGCCCGAGCTTGAATATTTATCACTCACGACCATTATAAAATATCCTGCCATGTTTAGAGACCGAACGGATGGTTTTTCCCCGTTCGATCCCGCCGGCATTCTGTTTAAAGCGTTAAGGTTGGAGCACACTTGTCTTGCCGCTATCGACCCGCATCTGATAAAAAAATCCCAAAGAATAAATAAAGGACCCTTTTACGTGAGATGTAATGGATTATGACTAGGAATTGCTCTTGATGCCATGGATAGTCAAAATGTTGGAAAAAGTATAGTTGAAACCCTATAGACGAACATACTATTTATGGCATAGGTCACAAAACTTATTCAGAAGGTTTATTGGCTTTATAAACTTGGATAAAAATAATTTTTGTGTGGGTTAAAAAGGCTCAAGGGCTTCAGTGATGTTGAACTAAGGTGGCTTTTACTTGATGAAAATCCATTTATCAAAATAAATAAGAACTAAAAGTTCAGATTTTCACGAAATTATATATTATGACATGACAATTGTTTGACAAAGACACGGTGTTGCCGGAACAATTGTCATGTCATAATATATAATTTCGTGAAAATCTGAACTTTTAGTTCTTATTTATTTTGGCTTCAGTGATGGGTTAAAAAACCTAAAATCAGCACGTGAAAGTGATATAGCTACGCGTTTTTTATGTAAACGTTAGCAAATAAATATGGTATTCAAAGATTTGTCAGAACTTATGGTCATTTCACACGCTACTTCGTGAATTTCGTGGGGAAAATATAGCACACTTTGCATAGAAAATTTAAGTATTACCATTCAATGCAGATAAAAAGATTTTTGACTACATAACAAAAAGTCTCCTTTTCAGCTAATAAGAATGTCCTAATAGGTTCCCTTATGGAAAGGCTTA
This sequence comes from Cylas formicarius, assembly GCF_029955315.1. Taxonomy (NCBI): domain Eukaryota; kingdom Metazoa; phylum Arthropoda; class Insecta; order Coleoptera; family Brentidae; genus Cylas; species Cylas formicarius. The sequence continues at coordinate 26,949,951 of NW_026844264.1, forward strand.
TCCAAAATCACCGGAGAAAGCATCCTATAAAAAAATAAAGATAAATTTAATATATGTAAATAAAAGTTCAAATGCGAAATAAATCATAAAAGAAAAAAGCACATTTTAAGTAAATAACAGATATTAAGGAAATAAGAACATACTTACAACAAAAAAATATGAGATAATTCTTACATTTGAAAATATCGTTTATTACCACAGGGTAAGTGTACTTCTAGCTTTACTGAGCTCGGTAGGATGGTAGAATTGTTTGGAATCATCTCTTTTTCATACTGTATTAGTCCATTTGTGCATTTTTGATAGACATGTTTCATTACCGAGAGATTGCTTTTGCCGTTACGGCATCGCTTTCAACACATAACATTTTGCTAAATTTCAGGAAATGATTTAAGTCAAGCGGCTTGGTACTAATTCGATTAGAAGTTTACGGTTTACATAAAGGTCCAACATTTAACTTACGCTCGAACTCAATACGAAAATTCAGTTAGCTAGAAATTTCTGCGGCTTCGGATCAAACGATGCACCGGGGCCAGCTAAGATATGATGAGAATAAGGTTTAGAGGTATAAAAACATTCATTCAACCCTCGAACTAGCTTACGTAACGTAAATACCTTCGCATTATTAATGAGGTTAGAATAATTAATAAGTTTTCAGGCCTGGCATCAACACAAAATACATGAATAAACGTTCACTACATCCAGTGATATACAAGGTACGGTTTTTCTCACCAAAAAGTAATAGATAGAACGCAAAACTAGGTAGAATTTTAGAATTTAGTATAACTACATCTGAAATGCCGAAATGCAATCGGAAAATTTTAGGCCTACGATTATTTCGATACAAATATTCTTTAGGTATTTCCGATTTTGAAATATCGGGCCATTTATTCTTCGACTAGTGTAGATTTATTTCTATGAAACCTTATATTTCCGTGCTATTTAAATAAGCTTCGCAACATAACTGGTGAAATGCAGTGGACAGGGCGTTGCATCTGGAAGTAATAGAAAGATTTTAAAAACTAGTTACAATTTCAAAAATTTGGTATAGCTATATCTGAAATGTCGAAATGCTGGCCGCATATAGGTTCATTTAGATTAAAAATCAATATCAACTTGGCAGGGTCCTTTTTAGCTCTGGTGATTTCCAATTACTCAAGAATTTTTTATGTCCAGAATAAATCTAATTTTATTTTTCATGTTCATGTTTCATCAGACTTTTACCGGGAACAGATTGTTTTGGTATGTTTGGATGCATTTTGACAACTGACACATGACAATAACTGATTTATGCAGCTTCACCACACTATGCAATGCAACCCAAGACGTCAAAAAGAAACGTCCTTTCCAGTCTGCCCGAACTAAAGTTGCTTTCTAAAAGTAATATACAAAATCCTCGTTACTCGACTATCTTAACTTATAATAAAAGTAATAGTAAATAATTAAAAAATATACCTAGCCCAAATAGCTGTCATTCATTCTATCAATGTGCAGCGCAGAATAGTTCTAGCACGTGAATAAAACGTGGACCAGGCTTAGTTTCGATTTATACGGAACGTACCGACTGAAGTTGCGATGGACAGACAATACAATATCAACAATACTCTCCAAACGCACTTCAGGAACAGACAGTATATTGAGCGAAACAGAAAGAGCTAGATATAAGATATCCCTTTTTTCTTCAAAGAACCGGCCACTGAAGCTCACTTTCAGTTAAGCTTTGGAGGATGATTCACGAAATGTCAGAAAGTTCGATTTATCAACCATTCACCCAGGAGGAATCCAGAAAATTTGTAAATAGAACACTTACATGAGATAGCATCGGCCGGCTGTCAGAATTTCAATCCGGCACATACTGGAGATGTTCGTTATGTTCGCCACCTGCAAATTGGTCAGAAGAGTTTTTAACCATTGGAGGCAATAGAAGACAACGATTATTTTTGCTACTCACTCACTACTTTCTCAAGACGTAAAATTAATGAAATATTAATAATAACAATGACTTTATTGTATTAAAATCACAAGAGACAAAGCTCAAGCTTAGTTTTCTAACTTAACCTGTGTTAACCTTAACCAAACCGAACGGTAATCATGTGGGAACCTATTTACATTATAGTGTAGATATTGTAAAACCAAAAATACAGTTCATTTGACTTTTTAAGTATTTAACAGTACTTTAACCGCAGACCTTCGCAGGACAGTCGTAAAACCCATCCCACCAGATGTTTATTCTGGATTAAGTAATTCTTCCCTGAGATGGACAGTAACGAAAATTAGTAGAAACGTGAAATTTTTATTTGAAATGTAAATGTACCGTTTTAAAATTGATTAAGCATTAATGCGGCGGAGTATTTTCGAATAAGTAGAAGCGTTTATTTTAATATCGGGTGATATGTATCGTTCTTATTACGGAGGTATTTGACTGTGATCCTTCCAGTAAGTACGTATTTATGTCCCTGATTCTCGAGCTTTGAACCTGCGAGGCTGTTTTCAATGTATAGTTCAAAGGGTAAGAGTAAGTACCGGTGCTCTGTTGATCGTACAGATAAGTTTGAAAATAATCATTTTTGTCCTGCGTTCCTGTCGATGAAAAACATTCTTCTTATATTTTTGTGTCTTCTACACAGTTCTTCGATTTGTGAACACCCGTCTTCTATAGATTATATTCGCGGTATGTAAAGGTACGTCATTAGAATACAGATAAATATTTATTTGAATTTTACAATTAAACATTTTTTGGCGGTTCCTGTTTTTTAACACTATAAAATGTGGAGACTGTGAATGAAGCACATGTTCTCCTGTTAGAAGAAGACATGGAAAACAACGCAGAATTTGAAGACGAAGTGAAGATGGTAGTCGAACCTAATAACAATTTAGAAGACGAACTACCTCAGCAAATAAAAGAACGTATCAGGAGCAGCCATAAAAACAAGTGACATAGAACGTAATTGTTACTTAGTCCTAATTTTTTTTATGTACATGTTTCAAGAATTGTTAGGTGAAAAAGATTGAAAACATACTTATATCACGCGTGTTAGTGTACGTAGATTAATTCCTAGGACGATCCTGGAATGGTTACTGCTCGACAGGGTGTTCTATAAGGGGCTGCGGTTTTGGAGTAATAAACAGTAGGCAAAGTTTATGACGGAGTCAGTTGTAAAAGCGCTATAATTCTGGCTGAATTATAACTAACTACCCTTCTTAGATTTTAATATCTTAGAGTTGTATAAAAATAAAAGAATAGGATAGATACAGATAGGAGATAGATAGACGGGAGAGATTTGTCTATCGGTTTATGTGGACTGGGCGTTAGGAAGAATTACTTCATTGTATAGTATTACACTATATTTTTTTCTTTTTAAAATGATTTGAACTAGATTTTCTACATGCCAAGCGTTTAAACACTGGATGATTTCAATCTAATACTGTGAGGTTTACTTATTCTTTTTGCATACGAAACTCTATATAGCGAAATTGAAGGGACTGCCTTTTTCGTTATAAAAAGTCATAGGCACTTGTTGTGTTCTGTTGTGCACTTGTGTTCTGTAATGTTTAATTATTTTATATACATATTTTAACATCTACTTAGGAACATCTGATATAAGAACTAAATTGAATGCTTCAAATAATCATTTTCTTTTTAATTTTTTTAGTATGCCAGTACGCATCTCGTACTTTGGCTTGTATTTTCACCATTTCTTCAAAAGGGGCATCTTCAAATTTTGGCTTTCTTAGAATCCTTTTTTTTTGCACTTTCAAATCTTGGATGCAGTCGACGGTGTAAGTCCGTATCGACGCCCCACATCATTTTTCTTCTCTCCCCGTTCTATCTCCCGAATTAAAGCAACTTTTTCATCTAGAGATAAAATTTTTCGCGTACCCACTATGCCCGCCATATTCACTGAGTATGTCCTTTTTTCTTCCGGTATAGAGAGTGGGAAATTCGATATACAGAGTGGATTAATACATTCCATAACATTCTAAAAATAACGGGGAATCCCTGAAAGTAAAATGTAGTTTGAGTGATTTTCAAATTTATAGTCAAAATATTGCCGCGTGGGGTCATGGCAACATGTCTTGAGAAAAGCCCGTTTGTCGCGTAATTGCGTTTGTTGTACCATGTCGTTTCGTGAGGTTAGTGAGCATTGTGCAGTTAAATTTCTTTTTAAAATGACTTTGTAAAAATAATCCACTTATATTTTGCTATATATGTGGTTCTTTTGTTTATTTCTGTAAAGAATACTACGAAAATCTCGAACTACTGCTTGAGAAAATAAAATAACAAAACTAAAGTTCTATGATTTGGAGTCACTTAAAAATTAAGGGACTTCAAGATATAAAAGAAATGAAACGCAGATATCAAGGTCCATGAAACGTTGCAAAGATGAAAGATTGCTGCTGGTCATTAAAAAGGAAAAATCCGACCATGGAATTTACAAAAAAGTCCACTAAACGAAGTTTTTCTGCTAAGAAGGAAAAATCTTCCGAGAATAAATGGACTGAACTATTGTTTGAGACTTTGTAATTTAATTTAGTATTTTAATTGCGTTTTTGTTCTTGTACCAATAAAGATAATGTTTAAATCAATCGAAATGATCATTTATTAATTCTTTTAATGTAGACAAAAAACCGTGCGTGATAAAGGAAAATGCTTAGCAGATCGAAATGAACTTTCAAAAGTTTAAAAATTATTAGCCTGCGTTATCTATCTATCAAATGTGTTTTGGATACCGAGACGACATTAGGCAAGTCTATATAAACATACTTTATATGTGAAAAGTTCCAATTTAGAAAGGAAAAAACCAAACCTTCCTACAAAACGGCATAGCAATCTGACAGTTTTCTATATAAAATTACAAGCAGGTGTAACAACTGCCGCCCAAGCGAAACTGCAGACGTAGGTTACTCCAAAGAAACTCCTAACAATGTTACGTTTGCTCTGACGGTTCCAAAAGAATTAGGAATGTCGCGACTCACGACAAACAGCCACCTTTGCAGCAGGGCTGCGCTCGGCGCCTGTTTATTTCCCGAAACAATTCTTAAGACGTTGACAAAGGCATTACCGTCTCGAGCGAAACATTTCGAACCTCAAATGCGTTTCAGCGTTATTGAAATTGTTTAGTCGACTGCAAAAAATATGCGCGCTATCGTAATTTTACGTTTTGGATTAAGTTCAAAGGGTTCAAAGTGGAGTTTGTTCCCGTTGCCGCGTTTTTGTTCAATTTTGTTGCTGAAATTATCAGCCATAATCAGTTCATAAACTTGAAGTGTCGTTACTATATTAACGTACGAGAACAGACCCCTAGCGTTCCAGGGTTAAATGACACCCTTAGTCGTAAAAAACTCTAATAAATTAACCTCTACTGTGTGGAGACTCATTAGTATGTACCTAAAGACGTATAATTATTATTACATTAAAATGCTAAGAACTATTTTTCACTTAAACGTTTGGTAGTTGGAAGTGCGTTTTTGGTGAAAACATCTTTGTTCTAGTGAATAATACAATATTTTTCGACAAGTGAGAAATAATGTCGGTATTTGATGAGAGGCAGTAGATGTATAGTGCCGATATAAGCAACAGAAACCGTACATAACCTCAATTTCCTAACCCCCCCGCAGCGGGGGCCCCCCGCGCGTGGCGTCCTAGTGTCCCCCCTGTCTACCAGAGTGCGCTCCGCCCCCCACCCAGCTTGTGTAGCGTCCTGTTTTGCCCCGGTTCCGCCCGTCGCTGCTAGATGTCGCCAGCTTGTGTAGCGTCCTGTTTTGCCCCGGTTCCGCCCGTCGCTGCTAGATGTCGCGCGCTCCGACCGTCGTAGGCCCCCCCGGTAGAGGGCGGTGACGGTGCGGCGCGGAGACGGTGTGGCGCGGTGACGCGGTGGATCGGGTCGTCGGTAAACAAGTCGAGTGACTTATACAGAGTGTCTCAATAATCACGGTTTAATAAAAGAAAAACTATAGATACAATAGTAAATATTTATTAGCTCATATGTAGACAACGTAATGCTTCGTACAAGCGGTGTTTCTGGTCCATGAGATTTTCTACTTCATCGCGGACGAGGATAATTTCGTCGCCATGATCCTGTTTCAGTATCAACTCACAGCTCTCTTCTTCGTTCGAATAGGTCACCTCGATACTGCTCCCGATGTAGACTGTTATGTCGTTCCAGAACATGATTTCTCCCACCTCGTCCTCCAGAAAGAACAAAAAATCCCAAAAATCCTGGACTTGAAAATCTATGTGCTTGTTCTTGAAGATGAAACGGACACCTGAATTCTTTATTTCGAAAATCGTGTTTTCATCGATAGTGACCACTTTGTTACACATTGTGACAAACAGACTGACTTCGGTATCAAATTCAAATGTACTTATATATCAACAACCCCCCACTATCGGTGTAATTAAGAGAGATATTTACATTTAGTCAATTTGAATAAGCATTTTGCCAAAAGAAGCAAACAAGCGCACGTAGTTACATATAGCGGGATTAAAATAGTTTTTCGATCTGCCGAGATGTTGTATTCGTTACCGCAAATGTCGTTAACGCCGCCGCTGGTGTTATTGGAATTCTTGATAGCGATCGTTTGCCATTCGCCGTGGTCTTCGTAGCTCCGGTTCGCGAAAACGAAACGTACCTTGTAATTTAAATACGGCTTATCTGCGGTAGTGTTATTCGACAATGTCACGCTAAAAGTTTGTAGCTTGTCGATTCCGTTGACCTGAGCGAGTTGCATACGCGTCCACGTATCGGGCCAAATGCACCGATTATTATGATTTTTGAAACAAACGAACGCTTCAATCACATCCTTAGGTTTATGTATATAGAAAACGTTTTGTACCACAGCCGACAACAAAACAAAGTGAGCACTTAACAAAACCATGTTTCTAGCCCGAATGAATCTATCCTAGATCTCGGTAACTGCTTTTATAACACTCAAACAATAATGACATTTATTCTGGGGAGGTGCCGGGCCGTCGATATGCATTTTGCTGTCCGGTCTGTTATAGTGAACAAAGCAGGGCAAATGAGTTTGCAATTCAAAATTGTTGCGATGTCGTACTGGTAACTTATGCCACATATTTAACAAATCGTGCGGTCTCACATGCTCCAAGAAATGTTGCACAGGAATCAATTCAAGTTGTTCGGTATCCAAGCTTCTAAAATCGTCGAAGAAAACTAACTTCTTATTCATTGTTGTGAAAGATCGATAACTTTCTTAACAAATCCCTAATTTGTTTAAAGACACTCTCTGTGGGACAATTAATTGCGACAAGACTCAAGTCTATTTCACCGACTCTCGTTAATTTATTCAAAAATTCGTTGTATTCGTAATACGTTTTCTCTTTGAAAAAATACAAATGTCCGTTGGTGTATCGAAACGCGCCCGACAAATCGTCGGGCAGACCCGGAAACAGTTCCGTAGTAAAACCGTGTTCACTCGCACTCAAAGAACACTCGTCTATTTCTGCATAGTAGCGTTTACCGTAAAATATATACGTTCGACCGCCATACGTATTAAAAATAGCGTTCACTGTTTTACCCGCAGGCACACCCAGTCGCTGGACGCTTTGTCGGTCGCCCACTACCGTGAAACTCGGGAAGTGAAGTAAATAAAACGAATCACCGGTGACTACCAAAAGTTGTCCGTTGGGTCTCTGGTAGATATGCGAAATAGGAGCGTAAATAGGGACATAATCTGATATCATTTTAGGTTCCATGTAGACTTTATCACCTAATCTTATTATCCAAACCCATTTGTCGTAAAATAGATACATATGATGGTTAGACGTAACCAAAAATATGGATGGATTTACGTGACACAAATCTGGTACTTTTGTTTCGTTTTTCCCTATCGGAGGTTTCGTAGTTGTGGTAGTAGTGGTAGTTGATGTTGTTGTGGTCGGAGTTGTTACGCGGGCGGTGGTTGTGGTTTTTTTACCATATAAACGTTGAAGACCTGCAACATCGTCGTATGACAATGTCTTAGAATTTAAGCTATACCAAGGGTACATAATGGCATTGCGATCGTTACTGTGCGCCAAACCCAACGTATGTCCAATTTCGTGGAACAACACAGTAAACAAGCTCGTTTTTCCTCCGGGCGCAGGCACTTCTAAACCGTAGTACCAATCTTCGGATTTATCCAAATGAACTTCCACGCACTCTTGTTGTTGATTTGGAAAAAATGCATGTCCTAATATGTTACCCCTTCCGTCAAAAGCAAAAGGACAGGATTCGTTCCCTTTACATCTTATGCTTTGTCTGTGGGTAGTATATTTGTCAGACATCAAAATCATTATATCCGGCTCTGAGTAATTTAAGAAAAAATTTAAATTTGATTCATCACTCCATATTTTAAAAACCTCGGTTGCCAGCACTTTTAACTCTTGATAGTGACTGGGCGGTACTTGAATATACCAATTTAAATCCGTTTTCTGCCATCGCGAAACAGTCGTGAAGGCATTTTCTATTACACCACATCGGGGTTTATTTATTAGTTCGACGGTTTCGTTATTAAGAGTACCATCCACCGGTAAATTATAGAAATCCTGAAAATCCATTAGGGCACGTTGCAAACTCGACGCATTGATCTGCGTTAAAGATTCGTTGTCGTTAGGTGAAAGGAATCCGAATTTTTGTAAATATTCAATCACACCTTCCTCGGGCAGCGCGGCGACTATCGTCGACACGTCCGAACAGGTAGTAAAGACAGCGTAGCATAGCAACAAGACTCTCATCTCGTTCAAGGTCAGTAAAATACTAAAATGTATTCGGTTCCTAGCTAATCTTTTATAGGTAAAATAACAAACAGAAGTGATGAACCAAACGCTTTTAGTCGCTATTTTGCGTGAGATGACGCAGAATATTACTCGAGAAATGGAACGAAAAAAGAATTATACTTCAATAGATTACAGTTTCGCAGTTTGTATTCATATCATAGCATTAGCGTGCTTTATTTTTACGTGTAAATGTATTATTAATTTTTTTGGATTGAAATAAAAAGTCTTATTTAAATAAAGAAAGTTTTATTTCATACAGGGATCCTTGAATACAACCAATTATATAAAAGGGCAGAATTTCTCAACGCGCACATGCGCAGTCTTCCTCCGGAGTGAAACATGCAATGGGCGTGATCCGGTTGAAATTTCGGCGGATTCAACCAATTATCATCATCGAATTTCTCCACGTTAATGACTCTGCATGCGACATCCTCCTGATCCATTTTCGACATTAAAAATTCCATTTTTGATCTTCCTCTCACGTATATCAAGTCAGCATTTTCTATCAGTAGTCCGATCAACGTATCAATGTCGGAATATTGAACAAAACCAGAACTGTATTTGAGACCGTGATGATATTGTTCGAGCCAGCGTACCGTTCTTTTTTCTGCACCGGTCAACGTGCAATATTCACGCGGCGGTTTCAAAACGTAATGACTAATTTGACATCCATTGTAGACAGCCATTTCTTTAACGACAAATCCATCTTCTAACTGGAAGCCTTGAATATCTACCGCAACGATGCGCATTTTTAATATGACTGGTTAAGATTAGGTTCCTCCGGCGGTATTTATGTTAGATTTCGAACAATCTCGCTGAGCGGTAGTTGTTCCACGATACAATCGTGAATGATGATGCAATAGGCACGTGTATTCGCGGGAAATCCCTTTTTTGCTTCGATGTCTAACTTTACGTCGACAGTGCTGGATTTTACACTGTCGTTTCTTCGAGAACAGTCAATGACGAAAATCGCGCAGTTTTTGAAAGCCATATAGTCAAGCAACGCAGTTTTTTCCTCACATCCCTTATAACTGGGGTAGAAATCCGTGTAATTGTGATGCGCTTCCACGAAGTCATTCTTTTCAAAATCTAATCGTAAACGTTCGTGAGGGTAATATTCTCCGTTTAGTGTTAATCTTATATCCGTTACGTCGACGTGATCGAAAAGCGTCGCATTTTTCGCTTCGTTGTCTTTGCGATTTGTTTGAAAAGCGACTATTACGTATCGGGGGCTTTCGATAGCCGCGCACGTCTTGACAGACCAAATTTCTTTGGTAGAGCCCGCGGTTAGGGCAGGATATTCATGAAGTTCCCATCGTCTATAGGGTATCAATATGGGTTGATCTAATCTAATCGATTTCAGCAGAGCCAATTTGATTTCGTCGTTTGGAAATATGTGCTTGACCCTAAGATCGACACTATCAATTTTTAATTCCGCCGTTGTTTTAATTGCACTGGCCGCAACACCGCCCATTGGTTTAATTATCATACAATTTTTGTCATGTCTGGCTCTTACCAATCTTATGGTTTGTTTTCCACAAGTTATCATATTATAATCATTAAATATGTTTAAAAAGTGTCGTAACGGGATTCGCATGCTAAAATGGCCATTTTCTGTATCGTGAATCGCATTTTCAGGGAAATTCCAGCCGGAAATATCTAGATGCGATGAGTCATCTTTCGAGTAACATAGATAACCTCTAATCGTACTAACTATACCCGGATCACGCACGCTATCCACTTCTTTCCCATTCAGCTCGTACGATATAGTTTCAAAAAAAAATGCTCCTGCATTGTTTACAAATTGCACTTGGTCGGTTCCCGTGAGACGTTTCAGCGATCCCTTAATGCAAATAGCAGCGTCGTACATAAGCAGCCAGGCATCTCCTTGATTGATCGTGATCTCAATGGTGTCGTTGTTCAAAAAAGATTTCACAAAGGGATGATAGGTGCGGGTCTCCACGCGCTGGATAGATTCATCAAATTTTGGCTTTCTGTGTATGTCGAATATTTGATTCGATAACATCGTAGCCCAGTGATCGGAGAAATTGTTTGTTGCTCAATGTAAGACGACCTTTACGGATACGCCTCGGTTTTGTTACTAACCCTACCGTTTGGATGTTCGCTTTTTTATATTCACCAGCGTCTCCGATTGAGTTGAAAATCAACATTACGTTAATTTTTTAAGTTCCAATCTAATGATGATTTCTTCACCTCGGAAATTAACCAACTCAAAGTTTTGATCCAGAACCTGTAGGGTAATGTTGTAGATTTGTCGTTTGTCTACTGGCAAGTACGTTAGATATTTAGGAGTTTCGTCGATGGCGTACCCCGGATCGACGGACAAGGCAAACTCGTAAATTGTGTGCGAAGGTCTGTCGTTGTAGAACGCTCCAGACGTTATGTTACTATCTACATGTATCGTTCGCACTTTTATTATATCCACGGGTAAATCTGAGGAATGCATAATATTGGGCTCCAAAATTTTCTGTGAAAACCCCAATAATTTTCCGATACTGTCCGAGTGTTGTTTAAAGTTTACCCCGTATACGGGGCTGTAGATTTCACACTTTATCGTATTATTGTTGGGTTTGATTGATATCTCCTCTATTAACTTTGGGATCGTATTCTTCTCTTCCTTATTTTTTGGCAGATGTTCGTTAATGTAGGTTTCAATGTCGCTAATTTCATAGGACCCGGTCGGAATTTCAATTACGTTTTCTTTATTGTTACCATCGAAGTAGTAAAATTTATTCGAACCCTTATCTATGTTGGGAATGTTGTTGTAAGAGTGGAATCCAATCAGCGCTAAACCGTACTCTACATCTTCATCCAACTGCAGCGGATTGACAAAGTCGATGGATAATGTCGACGTGTTCCCTTTTAACGTAAATATGATCGACATGTTGACTGCTTATAGGTCCGCGATTTCAGTCCTTTTTATAGAGAAATTGCAAACACAAATGACCGCAATTGTATTGCGTAAACTTTTGATATCTATCGTGATTATAGTAGATATTGGCGCTGTTGCCGAAATATTTAACAAGTTCTGCGGGTGGTTTAAGGTTACCGAAACTGTCAAAATACTCAACATCGTTTCCCTTCCTCTTTTTGTATGCTACCCAGTGGGTTCCTCTATTTCGACGAACATCCAAATTTACGATTCCGCATTCTTGCGATCTGATTCGACGGGGTAAACTATCTCGCATAAAAACACCCCTGAAGTGAGGAATTTTTAATTTGCGCGCCAGAGATATTAAATCGACGTCGTATAGAGCCCTTCTGGGTAGCTTTATTGGGAGTTTTTTTGTTTCTTCAGATAAAGACCGAATCCGCCGCGCGGACTCTTTTTCAAGAATAGACCCGATCCCTTTTTTCCAATCTCTTCCATAGCTCGGTTATGGCGGTTGTCCTCTTCGAGTTTCTTTCGTGCGTTTTTCGCATCGATGACAGTTTTAGCGATAGCAGCGGCTCCGCCCGAGAGCGAACCTAAAGCCCCTAGCGCTCCTAATAACGGTAAAAGTGGTAAAATACCGCCCGATTTTGATTCGAACGGTATAATTCTAGGTACCCTAATTTTTTTACGTCCTCCCGCTTTTCTTACAGCGGCTCTGCCAGCTCGAAGCGCTTCCAGTGCCGATCTTCTAAGCATTTTAGGGTTATCGATATGAAACAATTGTTTCTTCTTTAATGCATTGCGAACCTTTTTCACGACACCCTGTCGAAACGAAACAGAGGGACGCCGTTGTTGACCCATACCGAGCTTACGTTTAGTTTTCATAGTCGCGGTGACAAAGAATGCGGCAGCTTTTTCACCAAACTTTGCGTCTTTAGATTTTACTCGCTGCCACGCACGCGTTTCCAATTCTTTATCCGCTTTATGACGTTCGTCTAACGATTTGTTTTGCGAATAGGCAATGTCGTGTACCTTACACGCAGCGTCCAAAGGATTCACCCCGCTATCGCCTCGGTTCAAGCGTTTTTCCAATTTTGTACCGGGACCGCAAAACTGGTAACCCGGAATGTGTACTTCAAAAGGTAACTTGTTAATAAGCGTGTTAACGAGACCACTTCCGGACGCGAAGCATAACATACTAATTAAAGGAAATTGCTTGTGTCGTATATATATATACGAGGTGTCTCGAATAAACATTGTAGTCATGCGGGTGGTGCAGCAGAAACTCAAGCTCCCCATCGATAATTTAGATTTGGTTTGCGGAGATGGTTTCTTTAACAAAAGCAAACACGGTCAACTGCTACCCAATTCATTTAGGGCGGTGTTTTGCGGACCTAGCGGTTGCGGCAAAACCAACACCATGTTAGCGCTACTCTTTAACCCCAACGGGGCAAGTTTCGAAAATGTTTACGTCTACTCAAAGTCGTTGTATCAACCAAAATATCAACTGTTATCTCGCGTATTGAGCAATGTCAAAGGAGTTGGATATTATCCCTACAGTGAAAGAGACTCGATAATCGACCCCAGCGACGCGAAAGAGAATTCTCTGTTTATTTTCGACGACGTGGCGTGCGACAAGCAAGATAAAATTCGCGAGTATTTTTCGATGTGCCGACACAAGGCCATCGACGCTATTTATCTCTGTCAGACATACTCCAAGGTACCCAAGCAATTGATACGTGACAATTGCAATATTGTCGCGTTGTTTAAACAGGATGACATGAATTTACGTCACGTTTATGATGAACATGTCTCACCCGACGTTTCATACGACACGTTTAAACAAATTTGTTCCGAGTGCTGGAAAGAAAAGTACGGCTGTTTGATAATTGTCAAAGATTTCGACGTAAAAAACGGACGCTACCGCAAGGGTTTCGACAAATATATAAAAGTCGATATTTAATTGTCGATAGAAACAGTCATGAAGGCGACGTCCGCCGACATCGCCGACGCGGCGCTAAAAAAAAAAGTAAACGAGTTGTCTAGATCTATTCGAAAGAAGTATTTAACATTAAAATTGGGTAAGAGCGAAGAGGATGCGTCAATTCGGAAGCTTTTCAAACCCGTCAGCGAGCCGCTAGAACGTATAGCAAAAATAAAGCTATCACCGTCACCGGCAGAAATAAAAACTGAACGTCGAGGTGTCAAGCGGGAACACAAAAAGGAACCGAACGAAGAAACAAAAAATAAGGTTAACGTATCATTTTTGCCTATGGAAGAAATTCAGGAAACGCCGGATCCCAATAAGAGCGTTGAGATGCAAAATATCGATGAGGAGGAAGATGATGTGTTTGACACATCGAGCGTGGCCAACGCATCCCTTCAATCATACCTGGAACAATATCCAGAAATTTCCCATTCATATATTCAAAATTTATGGGTAAAATCGCCCGACACCGATATTGTTTACGGACCCGTTTACGACAAAATATCATCCAAATGGTTTCTCGGCAATAAATCGCTGGATTTTCATCAAGGATCTGGCGATATTATTGTAGACGGCGAGAGATATTCCGGTACCCGCGGCTTGTATAATTTGGTGTTTTTGAAAGATCCCATAGCATACACAAAAGACGATTTGGCACAATATAAAAAAATAATGGAGGCTACCCAGGTGCACAGGGACGCGATCGGACGTCTGAAAGGCGCATCGACTGTACCAAAATATACCAAGGTCATCCGACCCTTAATAAAATCTCAGTCGCGTTCGTACTCGTACAGCGGTCAAGGTTATAATATGCGTTATAATGACGCTCCTACTGAATATGTATACTGGGACGACGTCAATGAACTCGTAGAGCGTCTGAAATTACTAATCGCGTCGAAACACGCAGGCAACACGTCTCATGATAACGAAATAGTTTCAATCGTTGAAGAGCTAAAAGAATCAGGTTTTATACGTTAGTTTAACGATGAGTCTGGACAAGTTTGGACGTTCTAGCGCGCTGCGCTCTAAACGACCCTTCACTAATACTGTGATTAGAAGCGCCCTCGACTATATGCCAGACGGAAACGTCAATATGAACAATTTAAAAATTTGCAATGTCCAAACGCCTAGCGATGACGGTGACGTGGCTAACAAAAAATATGTGGATGAGACAAGTAATTTATTAAAAATTGCATTGAGAAAGATTATTGGACAGAAACTCGAAGCGTACACGAAAAGATTACAAATTGAAGACAAAACTAAATTCTCGCGTCTTGAAGAACAACTGAAAATGAGTAGCACTACACTCGAAAATGAAATTATGCAGTTTCGCGAAGTTTTCCACCAAAAGCTAAGCGAAATGAGCGCAAAGAAAGATTTGGAAAAGCACATGACAAAAGTCGCCGTTTTGTCACAGCAATTTCGTGATATTGTAACCAAAATGGAGCGACTTACGAACGAAAATGAGAATATAATGAAGGTATTGAAACAAAGGGTTTTAAATCCTCCATCGCAACCGAACACACATTATGAATAAAGAGAAGGTACAACTGGTTCGAGAACTGCACAAGCCGGCACGCAGAAATTATGCTCGCCGCCGGACTATAATACGAGGGATGGATGACCTGTGGCAAGCGGATCTGGCCCAATTAGATCGCTACAGCAAACAAAACAGAAATTTTAAATTCGTGCTGGTTGTGATAGACTGTTTCTCAAAATATGTATGGTGTCGCCCGTTGAAAACCAAAACCGGGGTCGAAGTCGCCAAGGCGTTTTCCAAAATTCTCAAGGACGGACGGCACCCTCAAAACTTGCAAACGGATCTCGGTAAAGAATTTTACAACGACACGTTTCTGAAACTTGTGGATAAGCATAAAATTAACCACTATAGTACGTATAGCATAAAAAAGGCCTCAATTGTCGAACGGGTGATACGTACCCTCAAAGAGAAATTGTTTCGACATTTTTCTTTACGCGGGACGTACAAATGGATCGATGTGCTCGCCTCTATCGTTGGTGAATACAATAACACAAAACATAGAACGACGGGTACGAAACCCATCGATGTGAGTAAGAGCAACGAAAAGAGAATTTTGAAAACCGCGTATAGTAGCATAAAAATATTCGGTCCTCGTAAACTTAAAGTCGGCGACATCGTTAGAATCAGCAAAGTCAAGCACGTTTTCAACAAAGGTTATACACCGAATTGGACCACGGAATTGTTTAAAATTGTTAAAGTACGGGTTACTAACCCCGTAACGTATTTGCTTCAAGATATGCAGGGTAAACCCATAATGGGCGGATTTTATGAAGAAGAATTGCAGAAGACAGTTAACCCGGACTTATATCTCGTCGAAAAGGTGTTGCGCAGACGAGGCAATATGGTTCTCGTGCGCTGGTTGGGATTGGATAAGTCGCACGATTCGTGGGTAGACAACGTAGACGTTTTGAAATAAATTTAGTCTCGATTTAGAAGTTCTGACATAAATACGTGTATATGATGGCTCAAGAGAAAATTGTGACATCCAACGAATTGTATAATTTATTGGAAAATTTCGAGTTGCAATTTCCTTCATCAGAAGTGCTCCCGTCCAGCTTCGTTCCTGTAGAGCAACAAACCAAAATATCTGCGACCAAACGAAAACAAAGTGCGTCGGTCGTATCCCGCAAGAAGAAGAAGAAAACTACCACAAGTGAAGCGTTTGCAGCTCCAACGTCATCCGCTGATTGGCTCGAAGTGTTCACGGACGGTAGAGAAAAAAGTGTCATTTGTGAGGCATTCAATTTAAAAAGAAACTTGGCGTCTCAGTTGTCGGGATTAGAGTGCAATATCAACGAAATTGAAACACAAATTGCGCTTTTTAATACAGACTTGCAAGTGGCGCGGATGCAAGCTCAAGAGTGCAAAAGAAAACTAGAACAATTTAATAATTTAGCATTTAACGAAATTGTAAAATAGTAATAATGTATATAATAAATAAATTATACAATTACAAACTTCTGTGTAATTATTATGCGGTGTTGTGGTGGTGGTAAAAAAGAAAATAGCGTCTAAATATATACATGTTTATTCTTGTTGCAATACAATGGAATACAATCAATACATAAAAGTCTTATCTACAGTTACATATGTTATAATAAAACCACAGTATTAATAGTTCAATGGACTATCAGAAAAGCGTAACTTTTTTCCATATTTCCTCTCATCGTGAAGCATTAAATTACATTCATCTTCAGTTTCTACAGTGAACAAAACTTCTTCAAAGCAGCTTTGACACCAAAATTGTTTATCGTGATATACATCATTCAAATTATTTATATCCAGCTGTAAATGATAGTGATCCAATAAAAGTCTAAAATTTTTCTTTTTAAATTTTTTAACTACTTGAAATATAAAGTGACAAGATTTACAAACTAAAATTTCCGAATATTTTATCCTGTAATAACTGACCCATAAACAGTAAGCGGATTCTCCGTCAAAATCAATGGTTGGAGTTGCCAAAATGCTATTTCTGTAAGACGATCCAAATCTCTTATTCAACAGAATGAATTCTAAATTTAATAAAGAATTGCCATCAGACTGGAGCGCTAATTGTTTAAGGTACTTCCATCTATATTTCGAATAATATTTAAATATTAGTATCGTTAGTTTCCAAGGCAAAGGTGACTCAAGCAAAAAATCAGCACTACACCTAATATTTTCGCAAATTGTTATAATACAAAGGCTTTCTAATGTAAGTTGTTTGACCATAATCTGTAACAAAAATATATTAAAAAATAATTACGGCACTTTATAATGTCCCCACGGAAGCGTTTCATATGAATTCGGCAAAAGATAACGTTTATCGTCTAAAGGACTCAAGGCAACTTTTGTTTGTTCGATGCTAAATACATTGTGAGTGTATGAACGAATGGTTCGTTGAGTGGCGTACTTTTCCCTAAAATTTGTTAAGCATTCTACGTAGTCATCAAATGAAATTTTATTTTTTACAATATTGTACTGAATACCCTTTGACTTTTTAACTACCGAACCCGTTAAAATTTTGAAAGTATACATTTTCGACCTTAACCCCGCATAATGACTAATGATGGTGCCATTAGTCTCATCCTTCATCAACCCCAAAACCTTTTTGTTGATTTGCGGTATATTATAGGGATTGTCATTAGGATAATCAGACGTGTCAAATTTTGTTAAATCGGCCTTAATAACGCTTTCATATGCGTCATAACATTTGATATTATAAATGAAACTGTCCGTATCCATGTATTGAATTTTACATTTTTCGGGACCCAAATTTGGAAGCATGTAATTATAATGAAACTCGTACATGGTCGTTTTCGACAAATCCAATATGGACATTCCAATATAAAGTGGCTTATTAAAGCAAAGTTCCGATTTTTTTAATTCTATAAGCAACAAATTGTTATCAAGTATGGTTCTACTGTGAAATCTAGGACTAGAAATTAAATTTTTCGCACCGTAGCGACCATCCCACGCTTTAACAAATTTAACAATACGATGCTTGCGAATGTTTTCCATTGTTTTACCGTAAGCGGCATTATTAAACAATTTGTATAAATTTATACCAAATTTTGTCTTTGCTTGGGTTCTTAATTTATTATTATGATCGATATAACATTTCAACCAACGAGATTGGTTAAATTTTAATATTTTGTGAATTTTCTTTAGTACGAGACCGTTTTTGAGAGCCTGTTTTAAATTGCGATAGTGTATGACGTATTTTTCTTTATTATACAAAGTAGTCATTAGTTTTGGTAACTTTGAATTGGGGGGCACTCGATGTTCGGCACAAAATGGAAAATCTCTATGTGTGTCATGTAATTTCTGCGGGTATTCCAGGTCTACCTCTAGGATATATCCTTGGGAAGATTCATCTGGAATGTTCATGACATTAAATGAATCAATCTCTTGATGAGACATCCAGTCGAATCCTCCGTAAGGAAGAGGCTCGCACATGGCCTTGCCATAGAGGTTATTGACGTCAAAGTACATGATATAGGAATCATCCCTGGATGAATCGTAGTTGGGCATATATTTATTGTTGGCCTCCGCATATCTACCAACACACACCGAAATTCCACCTCGTATAGCCCGCTCGATAAACATAATTTGGTCAATGTCGCGCAAAAGTTCTAAACGACATTTTGTGAATCTAAGCATGCAATCCCATGTATACCCGGGCATACTGAAATACCACGCCGGATCCAAAACGTGTGTTGCCATACAAGTTTTTCGAAAATTTTCGAATATATCTGCCAGAAGAATAACGTCGGTTTTTAAATACAAATCTGAATACTCGCCTAAATTTTTTATTTCAAACGACTGCCAAACACTTTGTGCGTGGGAATATTTTTCTTCACTAATATTGCTTTCACTTAATTTATTATAGAATTCTTCAATCGGGGGTAAAGTTGTTTCATTTAATTTGTCTATATGGTCGATGTAATCGTAACAAAAAATACCTTTTTGCGACAGTAAATTTAATTTTGATTCGTCGAGATCGGAAAATTCTTTTCTTAAAATATATAGTTCATTTTTATCCATACTGGAAACTAAATTATCCAGAGATGCTCCCAAAAATCTAAACGAATCTATAAATCTAAATTTTATGTTATAATCAGGTTCGAAATATGTAAAAGAGATGTATTTTTCCTTATTAACCGGAACTATGGATACATAGCTTTTTTTTGCTAAAACCGGAAGCAGGAAGTGGCTATCGTATCCAGAAAGGTTCTGGAATACTACGGGCACTACAAATATTTTTTTAAAATTTAAATTACAAGCCTGATGGGCAAAACCTCTAAATTTACCAGTAAAATGATCATGGTCACGAACAATAACATCTTCTTTTAAAAAAGGTTTTTCACAAATATGACAATGACTCGACCTTTGATCTAGACTAATTTCACTATCCATTGGTATAATATCCTTAAATTTTGAACGAACAAATTTTGATAAATTAGATATTTCCTCCACGAACCAATCAATACAATCTAGACCACGATAACTTTTGAAAAATGATATTGAATCATCATAAGAACATTTAAAGTAATATGCAGCACTGTAAGCTTCGTGCTTTTGGTATTTCGAGGTTTTATCTGAAATTTTCAAATTTACTTTTCTCAATTGACTCTCAAAATCGGCGTAAATTACAAACGGAGTCCTTTGTTTATATATATGGTTTCGAAATTCAACGTAATCATATTTGGGAAAAGACACTTTATACTCATTGAAACTGGAACATATTGTTTCGTGGTCATGTAGACGAGTTTCGTTATTGAAATAATTCAAACACCTATCGCAAATGTATTTCTTGTGATTATATTTACTGAGCTGTGAGGAAACTAATCGAGACAAATTTTTAATGTAACAATAGTGATATTTTATTTCTTCATAATCATTATCTTGCGGATCAGGATCAAAATCATTAACTTTTGGATAATATTTATTTTGTATTAACAACAAATTTGAATGTTTTTCGCGTTTTTCTTTTGTTAATCGTGCAGGTAACACGGAATAAAAACTAGTTTTTTCATTTTTATTAAGCTCTAAGATATAAACATTGATGGAAATATCATTGTCTTTTTCAAATTTGCTTATTTTATTCATTTCCATAGGTGTTTGTAAATTTTCAGTTTTCAAAACACTTTTGTAGTATGGATATGAAGAGGGTAAATACTGACGAAAACGTGCTGGAAAGAGTCCGCATACAACTGACCAATAAAAACACGCTTGATCGTCATTTCTAATGTTAATACAAGCCCTTTTATTCGCAATTTCTTTAGGCAACTCAACGAAGGATGACCCGTTACCCATTTCAAATTTATTAATGTTAATCTCTAAATAAATAATATTATTTAAAGCCCACCCGGAATCACGTTCCTGAAACTCTGACATTTGATTTAAAATTTTATCTTGCACATTTTCAACAAACCAATCATTCAATTCTGTTCCTAAATCAACTACAGCATTTCCGGTACTCAGATATTTAACATCAACTTCGCCTTGGACATCATTTTTTGCCTTAATAAATTCACCGCAAAATGTGGTATTTACTTTCAGCAATAAAAATTTCTTTAAAATTTGACTAATTTTTTGTTGAAATATTGGACGAGAATCGTTTAAAAATTGAATTAAATCTTTATGAAGTAAATTAATTATGACACCAGTCTGAACTCTTCCCTGGAAACACGACGCTACCGATTCCCATACAACCATTTCATTTGTGTTTGTCTCGCGGCTACTACTTTGTAATCCCAATCCAAAATGCTTATGTTGATAATTAAGAATAATTTTTCTAATAGCTTTCAGATGTTGAATTGTAGTTTGTAATTTTCTTTTTAACCCAATAGATAAATCCTTTTCGTTAGAAACGATTTGGTTGCAAGATTCAATATTTTTATTTAGTCTCCTAAGCCACACATCACTATCTCTAAGAGTGAACTTGTCGGAAATATGCTTTTTTAATTTTTGTAAGGTTAAAATTAAGATTTGCGCTCTATGAATGATCTGCTTTACGCGCATCGTGGTTTATTAAATATATAACAGTAAATAAGACTTACCCTGTATAATATGTTGATTAATTTTGAATTATTTTGAATTTCTTTAAAGAGTTGGGCTTTCCAATATCTTTGGATCCCTCGTAGACCAGTTTGTACTGCCCCGACGCAAAGTGTTCTAGTCTCGGACGGAAAGCTTCTGTCACGCGAGTAGGAAGAAATACTACGGAATTTTCTAATTGCAGCAACACGGAATTGCCAAATTTTGTATTAACAATTTTGGCTCTAGTAATTTTAAACGGAACGCCTATCGGCAATTCATGCAGTTTGACAATCGGCTGCTCAAAATCACCTTCTGCAAGACAGGTTTGATTCAGTTGACTTAAGTCCATCTATAAATTATTATTAATTATTTTATCTCAAAATTAAAAAAATAAAAAAAACTTACGCTTAAGATTGCTGCTATTCTATTTGCGGTTACGGGTTGAGAGTACTAAGATGATCTTTAAGACCTTTATAAAATAATAACAAATGTTAAAGAATTAAAATAAGACAATAAAAAAGGTACTTACTGCTTTTTTGTACGAACACCAAACCACTAAGTTAGCTTCCACGTTGCACGAATAATACCAAAAACAACTACTGACAAAACAGAGAAAAATGAGATGTATTTATACGGTGCGAGAATACTTTCTAAAAGTTAACAAACGAAGACACCTCCACATGCGTTGCAACAAATTTTTCCCATTACGTTAATCCCACGGAGCAAATATAAAGGGGGCAATTAATTATTATTCTCAACAAGCAAAACAACTCGACATTTAGACTCGGCGCGTTATGAAATTCCACATCCCATACGGAGATTGTAAAAAATGAAAGCAAGTTGGCCTTGATCTTTTGCGGCAACATACGTTCGTCCAACGTCCGAAGCGGTTGCGTTCCCGTGTGAAAGCGTGTTGACCTTGAGACTTCTACCTGCACGGTTGTCTGGCGACAACATCGCGTCTATTCAAATCGGCGTTGGTGCTTGTGGGTAGAAGACCTTTCGACTTTTAATTCAACCATGGAAGGGAGTGCATGTGTATAAATACGTTGCATGTGTATTATAGACTATATTCAGTGCAATGAATACAGAAGTGCGATGTCCATTTCCCTACGATCCTACAACTGGTAAGTTTTATATTTTAATTACCTTTATACAGTGCGCGTCTTTTCTTGTGGGTTTCAGTTTGGGTTATCACTTTTTTGGTTAGTTTCTACCTGTTTTTAAAATATGATACTCATCTTTTTTACGTTGCATAATAACCGATTTAAATTGAGTGTTTTTAATAGCTTTTAAATGACAGTGAATGGAAAAGGGAATTTTGGCTTTTAAAAAATAAACAATTTTTAAATTTGTTTCAAAAATGTTTTATTTTTTGTACTAAAAAATTGCAGTTTGCCTTTTTGACAATAATAATCGAATTAAATTGAGCGTTTTTAATATCTTTTAAATGACAGTGAATAGGGAATTTTGGCTTTTAAAAAATAAACAATTTTTAAAATTACTGAAAGTTTTGTTTCAAAAATGTGCGTTTTATGGGGAAAACGCGAAATATATACATATTTTTGTTTATTTTTTGTACTAAAAAATTGCAGTTTGCCCTTTTGACAGTGAATTGAAACGTGAATTTTGGTATGCGCGTATAACTTAAAAAACAATTTTTAAAATTATTTGATAACCCCCCTTTTTGGAAGTTTTGTTTAAAAAAAAAATGTGTGTTTTATAGGAAACGCTACATATCATACTTTGTTTTGTTCTAGAAAAAATCGCGGTTTGTCCGTATGACAAGTCGCATATTATGTTGGCGCATCGCTTAGGGCGTCACATATTCAAATCACACAAAGAGTACCGGGGGTTAGAATTCCCGGTACGACATGAAACGACAAGGGAACATCACCAGCAGCAGGAGCAACCCGGTGGATCAAAAGAAACAAAGGAGCAGCAGGAGTACCCGGGTGGGTGGTCGACGGAGTGGGACGGCGAGGAGTGCACTTCGTATTTAGATTTCCTCCGGGAACGGGAAGAAGAACAACGCAAGGAACAGGAACAATGGGATGGTCGACTGAATCGACATAAAAAGAAGAAGAAACTCCTCGCCAGACCAATTTTATAAATAAAATAAAATAAAATGTATTAAAATTCAAGTTTATTTAATTATCCTCCCGATCCACCGCGTCACCGCGCCGCACCGTCACCGCCCTCTACCGGGGGGGCCTACGACGGTCGGAGCGCGCGACATCTAGCAGCGACGGGCGGAACCGGGGCAAAACAGGACGCTACACAAGCTGGCGACATCTAGCAGCGACGGGCGGAACCGGGGCAAAACAGGACGCTACACAAGCTGGGTGGGGGGCGGAGCGCACTCTGGGAGACAGGGGGGACACTAGGACGCCACGCGCGGGGGGCCCCCGCTGCGGGGGGGTTAGGAAATTGAGGTTATGTACGGTTTCTGTTGCTTATATCGGCACTATACATCTACTAGAGGCTGCTAACAAAACAATAAATTTTTAATTAAATTGATATGTAACAATCGCAGTATAAATGCATAGTTTACAGCAAAAAACAAATAATATAAAACAAATAACGCACAGTACCGCGATCTTTCACCAAAATGAGAATTAGTCATCCGGGACAATGTTTATGTCCTTCATTTAGCTCCGCTCCCCTCCAACAGTATAATACATGGTAAAATGCGAGCCAGTTTCATTTTAGCTCAGAAGAAGCCAACGTAAGCAAGTTTTATTTATGAACAACCGATGCAGGAGGAAAAAAGAAGATATGTAAATGTCTATGGAAGTTTCTTAATAAGGCACAGATTTGTTTCCTAATATCTATTAGGGGATCTTATGTATAGTCGGTACGATTTGTGATGGCATAGTCAGCAATAAAATGCCATACGGAATAAAATAGATTGTATATCTTGCTTCCACTTAGACTTTAACGAGTGTTGTTCCGCCCTAAATCTCTATCTGATCATCTTCAGAGATGAATTCATGTATTTTCTCTGTAATAATAGATCAGGGTGTTCCTTAACGATATGCGAATATTTAGGTAATAATTTATATAATTAATCCGCTTATTGCGCCACCAATGAATAATTTCTCCTTTTCTTGTCTGGCGATGCAATTGGTACGCTTTCACTTTCACAGGTAAAATACCTGCTTCCAATTCCTCTCTTGGTTTTATCACCCACTATTCCATCACAAATCATACCGAGGTTAGCAGTATTTTTTAAAAAGAAATTCAACATTTGATTAAGACACGGTGTTGTCGAAACAATTGTCATTTAAAAATGTATAATTTCATGAAAATCTGAAGTTCTCCTTTTTATTTATTTTAACAAGAAATACCGTCAATTTTGCTTTAAATTCAAAAAGCAGGTGAGCTTTAAATCTTACGTGTTGGCCAGGCTCACAATTTTATTAAAACACATTTAGTGCCCATAATATGTATATGTATACATATTATGTATAGCAAAAAGTGAAAGAATGTGAAGCGTCAATGTCAATTATACCTAAAGATACGAAACAATTCCTACATGAGGTGTTCGACAATATTTGGGCCACTAAGTCTCAAAATGGTTAAAACCATTAAAAAAATGGTTAAAATGGTGAAAACAATATAGCACAGGAACCACAATTAAAACATTAAAAATCTTCATCTTTCGATAGTATTTTATAAGCGCTAGCTCTAAAGCTACTCACCCCTTAATTAAATAATAATGTAAAAAAAAAGAAACAACAAAAAAAAACTGCATATATGTAAACACTTAAATATAAAAGCACACAGTATTGACTAATCATCGCGATCAGTATAACAACGATTATCATTATCTTCATATGTTCTGAAATTGACATGACATTGAAAGCTACCATAATTGCCTTTCGGAGACAATAATAACAAAATACTAACTAACTAAATTTTTAATAATCCTTCTTCGACAAGTGGCATATTCGCAACAGAAGTTGCAATATAATAATAATTTCGAATTTCGGGATAATGTGAATCACAGGTGGAAAATAACACTCTTGACATATCCAAAATCCTAATTTTGGAATTGAGAAACATGTACCTTGGAATTAGTTTGGCATGCCAAACAAGTTAGATCTGAATACAAATAAAGCAAACATATTCTTTTTTAACACTGTGTGTTATACTGTATTATGCAACAAGGGCGGTAAACGGCATTTGGGTTATGCTCCGCTAGCGCCAACTATTGTTTAATGAACTAGCGACTTAAAAAGTATACCACCCGTGTCGCATGCTCTACTTTTTCTGCGATCGTTAGTTTTGGAGCACATTTTCGCAAAATAACACCAATTCTTTCACTGAAGTGTGGAGATGTGAATTTTTTATTATATTTATTTATAGCATATAACATTTTTAATATTTGATTAAATATTTTTAACAAGAATTAGTTTCATATTTTTTACAGGTAGCCGAAACGGATCCAAAACTAGCAAGAAGAAAACAGGAACGTGCATGGAGCGACCTTTCGATGGAGCTTCTCCTGACTGATACGCACTTTGACAATGGGAGGTTAATACTCAGATGCATTGCCCGTCTGCCGGATGTTTACCACGACGAAGTGGAACTTGAATTGGAAAGCGCTCGGAATCCAGTTCCTGAAAGGGGTAAGGCTGATTAAATTACGGACTTAATAAATTGTTATTTCTATTGGCTAACCCCGTATTACTTCTGTGACTTGCTTGTGTTTTAAATCCTTCTCCATAAACGTTCCTATATAACTGTAGTCGCGTTTATGCGCTAATTATCCCCAAACTAAACGGGGATCGTATACAGGATTTCTACTTTTGATCTTCTAGATCAAAGTCGAATCGGCGCGCATCGGAAAATGCAAAGCGCGACAGTCATTAATAAACGACTTGAAGCATCATCCGCCGTCGACTCGATCCCATTTCTGACATTCACTGACTTGGAAAGCTATGATATATTTGAACGCAATTTTATTAACGACGTGATAAAGAATCATAATACGATTCTCCAGATCCACACAATAGATCTGGCAACTTCTATGAGTGTAAAGTCAAAGAAAATGAGGACAAAGTATTAACGTATGAAGAAATATGACCTAATCAATCATTTTAAGGAAAGCTTTTGTAGTGAATTAATAACCAAAATATCGATCGCCAGAGTAAAAATCAATGTTGTCAAAGGTTTTTTCACGAAAAGTTTACATGGATAAATCTAGTATCATTTGTGTAACATTTATATATTTTGAATTTTAGATTGAAAAAAATGTTTGGTGCATCTCTAGTTCTATGGCATAAAAATTACTTTGTTTACGAACCTTCCTTAGACTTGGATACCACGTTTTGGAATGTTTTTACATAAACTGTTCAAGGCTGGAAGCCCATCATACTAGTTTCAAACTATCGCTCGTAGAAAGGCGATTACTTTCAAATACCGAAACTCTGTCACATACTTCCTTCAGGATTTTCAATCAGTATTTTGATATAACATAAAAAGCGTACCTTGTAATGTTTTACAACTAGTACGGTATGACCTTTATTATAATAACGGGTTCGGGTATACTGTGATAACGAGGTCGTTATTAATATTAGTTGAAAATAGAGGGTTATTTATTTTTATTATAGTTATCGATCTACATTTCTCTATATTTTTATACAATATTTGGTTCATTTAGTTTTTTGTCATGTTCCGTCTGATTTGTTGCCCTAGCACGAATAAAATCTTTAGCTCAATTTTTTTACTAAGAATATTCGATTCTCATACGCAATCTAATTGCTCACAATATCAGATTGTCTTAGACCGATTTGATCTAAACATAATCTAGATCGTAACCGTCGTATATCGAATATTGCACCAGGATTAAGTTGCACACTGTTGGTTAAACCAGATCCAGTTTCCCGATGTACACGCACTGCTTGATTTGTTTTCAAATATTTATTAGATTAATAAAAAAAAGTTGCTTTTACGAATATATCATAGTGAAAGCATAATTTCATTTGCCTTCCAATGCGAGTAACTTTATTTTGTCCATCAAACAGTGTTTCATAGGGCAATCGATTCGGATTTAATTCAGACATTCCAGATTTTTTTCTATTATTTACTTTTACACAAAATTAGGAAAAATTTTACTGAACGCGATTGATGCAAATAAAATGGACCGTATTTAATAAATTATATAAATGTGGATTAACATTAGGAAACAAAACATTCCTGATGATTTCATCCATAAACAATTTAAAAGGAAACGTAAATTAAACTTTAGAAAAATACACTTGTTCGATTCCAGAATTTCGTAGTATTGTTGAGGGAGATATAGAATTTGTCAGAAAAATTATAAGGTTTGTTGAATCTTTATAAGTGTAGCCATTTTAAATCAGTGAGTGGAAAACGAGCATGTCGCATTTCCTCCAAACTGACAACTACCAAATAAATATTTTCTGCGAATTCCGCGTCAGAGCAAAAATATATTGAAAACATCATACCGTAAACATTACGTCGAATTTGTCAAATCATTTAATTCGTTTAATTTTTGGGTATAATGGCACCGCATTTAGTTGCAACGCGCGGCAAAAATTATTTTAATAAAATAGTAAATCAAATTGTGGTGGTTCGCTCAATTTTTTCGGATCACATTTTCAAAACATTTAATTGGAATTTAAGAGAAAATTGCCGTTTGCCTGGGACGAATACCAACTAACAAATTTGTATGAATTTATTAATAATTGAAATCGAAGTATTATAGGTGTTGAAGTCAAATTAAAATCGCTTTTTGCATTTTACAAAAAAAAAACAAAATGGTAAATATGGAGTGATAACATTTCTAGATAGAACAAATAACACAAGCCCACTATTATGAATGGATCAACAAGTTGCTTTGCAATAAAATCGTATTGGGAGGGGGGGGATAAAGTGGTTCTATCAAGTTATATTTTTGCACAGTTCTCATGCTCTCAAATGTATTAATTAATTTAATTAATTTCGAAATCTTCGACTCATCATAAATATTTTATTTTTAAAATACAACTTAACTCCTGAAGTTAATACTTATGTTTATTTTACTTACTTTTATATTAATATTTCCATTATAATAAAGTTCAAAACAATGCAACTGTGTTGGGTAGGCAAAGTAACAGAGAATAAATTTTCTAATAATAGAGAATCATAATGCTTTTTACAAAACTTGTGGTTTCCTCCTGCGTCAGTTTTTGCTTAGTCGAAATTGAAACTGGTTCAGTCAGTCAAGCTCTGAAGAAGCCAACAGGATGATTGGCGAAACGTCAGCAATTTCGACTAAGCAAAAACCGACGCAGGAGGAATCCAGAAGTATTGTAAAAAGCCTTACAGTAGCCTGTGAAAGTGTCGAGAATATTTACGCGTTTATTATGTGACAATATATTCAAATACAACGATTACTCCTTTTGTGGAAAAATACCTTTAGAAACACACCAGTACTAATGTCAGGTATAAAATTGTTTAATAATAATTTACATTGAGGAATGAGTAAATGCAAATCTCCTTTTCCATTAGTACAATCTGAAATTGCTAACATTGCTTTTTACATTGCTACGACCAAATCTAAATTTCGGTGAAATGTTTCATCGTCATGACGGTCCAATGCGTTGGAATCTTCAATATTTTTAGATAAGAAATTTGGGTTTCAAATTGTTACAGTAGATACTTATACAGTTAGGAACTGCATACCCTTGTAAAATCTATATGGCTCAATTTCGATAATTCATTTTTGTTGGATAGATCTTACTAAGGAGAAATGACACCGTTTTTTGAACTGGAAAATCGAGAAGTACTTTTATAGATTTTTCAAATTGAAAAAGACAACAGATTCGTTTTCAGGACTACCTAAAAGTAACTACACCAAAAAAAATATATATTAAACTTTGTAAATAACGATTATTTTGTACGTGATTTTATGATCTTACAAATTTTAATTACACAAATTTCGAAAATAATGATAAAAAAGTTTTTTTAACGAAAATTAATTTTTTAGTATCATCTTAAAACAACAGCATTAATAAATCTTAGAATTCGAAAGATGTAAACAAAATTAAAATATAAGTTAACGAACGAACTTGACAGTCGAATATTCGCTTCTCCATGGCAAACTTGACTTTACAAAGGAAACAGTATGCCGACGTCAAACAATTTTGATATTTCTGTTATTTTCATTATTAGATGGGAATCAAAAATCCCTTTTAATTAAAAAAATACAGCATTGTGAAGTATGTCTAGTTTAAGAAAACAGTTTTAAGAAAATCGTTAGCGTCTTTCAGTGAAATTTATCCAACCAAAAAAAATTATCAAAATTGAGTCCTAAACAAACATTCTACAGCAGTAATGCTTAAGCGAGACGCCGGCGGTATTTCGACCACTTCATGGAAATTAGTTTCGTTGGGTTTTATGCGGTCCTGAATAAGAATTCGTTGTCACTTTATTCTTAAAGAAATCCCTAATAGTTAGCCATGATTTCAGGTTAATGTAATAAGAATCTGAGGTTTTAGTTCGTTTTTAAAAATAAAATTATTAAAATCAAACCGTTTTACAACGATGTTTCAAAGAAAATTGGTATAGTTGGGTTCTAAGTACTCCTGAATAAGGATTCGTTACCAATTTATTTTTAAAAATATCTCTAATATTTCTCTCTTCTCTCTCTTTTATTACATAGTTTGAGTTGGCCATGACATTATGTTGAAGCAATAAGCAAAAGACGAGACCTGTCCAACAAAAAAATATATATTAATATCAAACCATAAAGGAAGATTTTGCAAGTGTGTCCTTAAGTGGGACACCCTGTATATACAGGGTTTTTCACTTAAAACTCCGTACGCCAATAAGCCCAAAACGAAAAGAAATATTTAATTTATGTAAAAAGTAGTCAAAGTGTGGGGTCAAGTAGATATTTCCTAAAGTTTAAAAAATTCGACGCCTGCAAAGAGCTGGGCGTCGCGACGCGTCGAAAAATTATTCGATTGCAGAGACTTTGGAAATACGCGCATACAAAAGTACATATTATTTAAAAACTTTTTTGTTATTTACTAAAACTTATTTACTTTACCCGTTTCTAAGTTATACCGATTTAAAGTAAACATTTCTTGATTAATAAAAAATGTGATTAACGCTTATTTTTACAAGTATGTCATGAATGTTAGTTACTATGGCAACCATTGTTATCGCAGTTGCTTTACGTGCAATTACAAACAATAGATTTCAACGATTTTAGTATGATTTTATTTATTATTTTTTATCGATTTCGTTCTGATAACATGATAAATAAATGAAAAAACATTAAAATACCTACAAGTTAATAACCAAAATTATTATTGCAATTAACTACATAATAAGACATTTCAAAAATTTTGTTCAAAATTATGTCCATCTGCTCGAACACAATTATCAAAAACTTTTAACAGATGAGCTTGGGTCACTGGTAGGAGAGTCCTTCTTGTGATAGCGGCACACGCTGCATTAATTTTGTTAATGAGATCAGCCATATCTTCGATAGGTTCTTCATAGATAACGTTTTTTAGGTAGCCCTAAAGAAAATAATCTGGTGGTGTAATGTCCGGGGACCTCGCCGGCCACCTTACCGGTCCATTAGTACCAAACCATCTATTGGGATATTCTCGGTTCAAATACCTCGTTACTATTTGGGCATTATGTGCAGGCGCTCCATCCTGCTGTAGCCACATATTCATTCTAGTGTCAAGAGGCACTTCTTCTAATAGTTCCGGAAGTGTAGTTTGAAGAAATCTTAAATAGCGATCTGCATTTAAAGTTCCTTCGTAAAAGTAAGGTCCAATAAGGAATCCATTTAATATGCCGCACCAAACATTGATACTAAAAATTCGTTGGTTACCTCTTTCTGTAATCCAACGAGGATGGTTTTCGGACCAAAAACGACAGTTGTGTCTATTAACGATTCCATTATTTAGAAATCGACTTTCGTCGCTCCATAAAATTTTCGAGAGAAAATGTGCATCTTGGCTATACAAATCGGACAATGTCGCTAAGAAATACATTCTTCTAGCATAATCGCCTGGTTATAGTTTACGAACTAGTTTACTTTTGTACGTATTTTTTGTACAATATTTTCATCATTTGTAGCCGTCCTGTTCCTATCTCTTTTAGGTTTTATGAAGCTGTCATATTCTCTTAAGTTTTTACATAAAGTTGAAAAGGTTTTTGCATCGGGGACTCTTCTATGCGGATAACGCCGTGCGTAAACTCTTTTTGCTTCTCTACAATTGCATCTGCATTCTCCAAACACCAGTAACATGTCTACTTTTTCCTCATTGCTAAATTGCACCATTTTCACATAATAATTCTTAGTTTTTTTTTAACCGAACAAATTTGGATATTTCTTGTGACAAAATGTGACAATTTTTTGATACAGCAATAACAACTTACGTTTGTAATTGCACTTAAAACAACTGCGATAACAATGGTTGCCATAGTAACTAACATTCATGGCATACTTGTAAAAATAAGCGTTAATCACATTTTTTATTAATCAAGAAATGTTTACTTTAAATCGGTATAACTTAGAAACGGGTAAAGTAAATAAGTTTGAGTAAATAACAAAAAAGTTTTTAAATAATATGTACTTTTGTATGCGCGTATTTTCAAAGTCTCTGCAATCGAATAATTTTTCGACGCGTCGCGACGCCCAGCTCTTTGCAGGCGTCGAATTTTTTAAACTTTAGGAAATATCTACTTGACCCCACACTTTGACTACTTTTTACATAAATTAAATATTTCTTTTCGTTTTGGACTTATTGGCGTGCGGAGTTTTAAGTGAAAAACCCTGTATAATGGAACAATGTATTTACGCTGTTTTGTACATACCCGTCAGTTGATTGGTTAGTAGGGTAAGCTGATGAAAGCGATGACGTATTTGTTGATTTTTTCGCTTCCATACCTTTCATCAATTAAGTGATGAGTTAATTTTGACGCTGGCTGCATAAATTTTACTCCTTGTTTTGAGTTTCCATAATATACGCTTCTGCAGAACTTTTATTAACAATAAATACCGTATCTCTGTCAAATATCGCGTGGGCCCTAAATAGTATACCGGCGGCAAAAGATAGGGGCAACTGCTTGATATTTATTTCGGCGCAGGGGTCGAAAGTAACCAGAGTGTGTTGTAATTTAACGCGCTGATGTCTTTCCGGTCCAACAGACCCGGAGTTACTTTCGTAAACTAATATATCGATTACTGGCAAAGTTTTCTCTGTAAGCAAAGTTAGATTGGTTTAATTCGTGTACGAGCAGTTTTCGTTCTATTTGTAATACACTTAAATCCGCAACGTTTCGAAAAGGAAATTTGGTAGCGCCGCACTCGATATCTCGTTAATCCGTTGTATTTCGAATAAATATTTGGTTTGTTTGCAACGATTCTGACGATTATCCGGGAAATACGGAAAGTCGCGCTTCGTACTATTTAGATTTGCTGTTTGGTCGGATTTAAGGATGTACTATAGTCAATGATATGTTTGCGGTTTGCCGAGCAATTTACGGATGCCGCGATAGTCAACAATAATTCATCAGAGTGCCTGCTTGACTCGCAATTATGAATCTTTCATTGAAATCTGAAATATAGGGTTTATTGTTATTTTCCAACTAATTAAAACCAACCAATCACTCAGTAGTCTTTATATAGAGCAATAAATCTTTATTTTGGCTTCACTGGGCGTGACACGTTCGTAGTGCGAAGCTCGAAGCAGGTTTTTATTATAAAAAGAAAGAACTTCGCGGTTTCATGTGGTAAAGGGACACATTGTTTTTCTATCGTGCTCCTGCGGACCACTATGGAACTTTCGCAAAATCGATGTAATTTAATTGTGCATGCACCCTGTATAAAAAGTCCTTCACATCTCGTCGAACTTCCAGGTTGCAGCAAATATCGGTAAATATTAAAATTTGCACAAATAATAGCGTTTTCGAATGATATTTTTTCAAATATCTCTCGCCCTGTATAATTGACGAAACCTGGACTCTCTCACGACACGGCTTACGATCCTGTTCAAAAAAAATTATCCCATCCTTAACGGTTTTCAATTGATCGCCAATATTTTACCCACAAAAACGGAAATTTATTGATTATTGCGGCGCAGTGCATGGTTTCAGAAAAAAACTTATTTTCTAGAAAACCATTTACTATTTTCAAAAAATTCTTGAACCAGTACGAGTGGAAAATCCAGGGCTATAACCTCTACTTCGAACAATGCATCATATACACACATGCAGTGCGCAGTGAAACCATGCAGTGCGCCGTAATAATCAATGACCTCATCGCGTCTTGACAGCCCCCGAAATAACGATTTCAATATGGATTTTTTCAAATATCCCGAGCAGCGTATGTGAAAACCGCAAATACAAAAATTGTAGCACTTGATACGGCAGTTTGAACCAATTAGCCATATTTTTTACCATTTTTGATTTGCTGCTAATAATTGACTCGGTAAAAGCACAATTTTCTTTTTTCTTTTAGATTTTTACCTATAATTTGAAAACTCTGTGTACAATCGAAAAAATGACCGAAAAAAATGTTATTGCACTGGATGCTCTGCGAGAATTTTGCCAATCGGATGCACGCTTATGGAGGAAAAAATTAAAAATTGAAAAACTCCAGATATAATTGAAGAAATGATTGAAATAGGAGTCATAATACCGAATCTTCCATGTCTCCTAGGTAAAGAATTTTGCCTATTGGACATTTCGAGAAAATAATTTTGGTCTGGAAGCCAGAATAACCCAATAAAAAAATCCAAATAAAAAAAAAATCTTGTCGAATTGATGGACTTTTACTTCCTTGCCAAATTTGAAGTCGATAGCTACATATTTAAGACATCTATGACGTTTTTGAATATAGCACAGAATATCCCGAACATTCGGAACAATATGTGAAATCCTTAAATACAAAAGTTTGAGCTTTCCATACTGGCTATATGGTCATATAGTAAGAAACGGACAACTGAATCACAGCTTCCTAGTTTTGGTTAGTCAATTATCATTATAAAGGGAGCACAATTTTCAGTTTTTTCCAAATTACCGGCTCACCCTGTACATTTTTCAGAAATCATCTAGAATAACAGTTCTTGGTCAGGATCTTGCGCGTGGTTTGGTTTAATAATTTTGTTTTAAGACTTTTAGATAAATGATTTTTTCTCGATACCCTGCAAATACGGTTTTTAAATTTTTAAAAATACTTTCCAACCCTAAAACCCCCAGTTTGAATAGACTTCGTTACATAGTCATACTCCATATGTGTGGATGGTATCAAATTTCCTAACAAAATGATAGTTTGACAGAGATGCAATATAATGTGATTTGATGGATTGCAAAAAAAAAACAGAAATTTAGTTTAGTATTAATTTTAATTACAAAAGAGAGACAAATAAGAGTACATTTTACAGTTTCCACTTAATTTTAAGAAGTACTTCATTTTCATTCAATTAAAAAATATACCATTACAATATATAAAAAGAAGAATTTATCTGTTCATTCTGCACGTATATATAACATAAGATTAGATAATAATTACTGAAAAGAAATTCTTAAGTAACAAAATCGCGAGACAAAATAATATAAGTTTTCGTTATTTCTTTAAACCGGAAGTGACTTTTTTTACTTGAGTTGGAATCTTCTTCAATTAAAAAATATCCTTTGATATAAATAATATTACTCCTATTTACACATATCATTTTATAGATAGTAGTTTTCTGTCACAGAAAGCCAACTTTATGAAAGAAGGTCTTTGACACAATGGGCGTTATTCAAGTTTTTCTTTTAAGATTTATCTAGGAAAAAGTTTAAGCGCAACAATAAAATTCAAATTTCATTATGAAAACCAAATTAGATTTGATAAGCAGGTATAAACAACATTCGCCAAAACATCATCAGAACTTCATTTTTTGTAAAATATTATTTTACAACGGTTTTCAATCCAGTGGCGTAGTCAAATAAGTTTTTGCCTTTATTGATAAAAAAATCGTAAAAATGCTTAAACAAATGCGTTTCATATGGTTGCATATCCACAGGTAGTTAATAACTAAATAAAAGAAATTATTGGTAAAATACATATATCGCATTATTCTCTCAATGCCAAAATCTTCACCTAATTTCAAGGAAAGTAGGTCAGAAATGGGATCGTTTTCTGCGTTTTAATGCAAAATGACAGTAACGTTTTTCATAAATAATCAGAGAAAAAGAAGTCATTAAAGTCGTCAGCGTAACGAGTCGACGTTCTCTAAATATGTTTCGTCCCCTTAATTCGGTGTTTTTCTTTATTCTTGTGTCCTTTTTTTTTAGTTCGAGGTCTGAATGGGGTCAAGAAAATGACGGCACAAACAAAGCTGCAATATATCTTACTTTGTTACGTCTTATTCCTCCGGTTTTAATTGTCCATTTGGCCGGATTGTACATAAAAACAAGATAAGGGGAAATAAGTTACTTTTGTGGATTTTTATAGGTATTTGTTTGTTTGGCAATTAAAAATGTTTTTCTGACTTGGTAGAGGATAAGTAATTAAGATTAATTAATATCTTTTGTCATCCTTTGGGCGCGACTTTCGTTGACCACTCACAGTGTTAGAACGCTATTAAGAACAAGATCTGAATTGTTATTATTGTTCCATAACTTTTTTTTAGTAGTGTTTTGTCTAGGTTAATTTAATTTTAAATAATTTATAAGATTTTGCGATAATTTAGATTTAAGTTGTATAACTGATGGTATATTCCAAGCAGAAAGTGAAAACATTTTTAAATTGAGATATTGTAAAATATGTATAAAAACAATTGTGCATAGTTTTCGTTAAGTATAGTGACTAAATAGCGAGACATAACTGTGTGCGTGTTCGATACGCATGAAAATTACTTCTAATTGATGTGTAAATAGCCTTCAGATGACTGAAACGTTAGAATGGTACAGATGTAATAAATTGTGACCAAACCATGTTCCAAGCAGTGCACAAAAACTGGTAAGTTAAAAGATAATACTGTTTCTGATTAGAGACACGAATAAATAGGGATCCACTCAGTATAAAGGGTGTTTGGGCTAGCGCAAACTAGTTTGCACAGTGCGGCCTAAGATCTCGTAAATATTAGCATTCAAGACAAGATTTCCAGTTTGGCGAAGTTGCCGGGCGAGCCGCAGAGTTTAGGGAATATGAGATCGTTTTTCATTTGTTTAATCTCCTTTTAGAAAAAAGTCAAGGAAGAA
Organism: Cylas formicarius; assembly: GCF_029955315.1. Lineage (NCBI taxonomy): Eukaryota > Metazoa > Arthropoda > Insecta > Coleoptera > Brentidae > Cylas > Cylas formicarius. The sequence goes on from NW_026844264.1 coordinate 26,986,402, forward strand.
GTTATATAAGTTTGGGACACGTCAATGTAAGGCAATAAGGTAAGGAAATAGAGGTTGTTTTCTTTAAAATACAGTTGGTGTTGAAATTGAAATATTTTTCGGATTCGTATCAAATATTTCGAGCTCAATTGACAGGTTTTTTTGGGAGGCACTCATCGTAAAAGATAGAACAATATTTTATTGCAGATACAATCGCACCGATTCTGTTTCACCATAACCAGAATCAGACGGTATTCTGTCTCGATAAAGACAAATTGCACTTGTGGCATATTTCCATTTTAACGTACCATAATTTAGAAATTAATATATGTATACTAAGGTACAGCAATCTCCTTTTCCTTACCATTTGTTCCTAAAGAAGGATAGTATTGTGGGATCGATATTTTTTCATTCTAATAATTTCCTGGTGATAGCATTTGTTTCAAGAAAGGAACCATTATATATAAAGAGGAAATTATTGTTTTTTGTTGTGGGGCTTTATTGCATCATCGTTACATTTTTGAAATGAACTTTTGTGAAAGCCCGATCGTCCCCATTGTTACTTTTGCTGGATGCCTTAATGGTTTTCTGAATTTTGCTCCAGATAACACTACTCGGATGTTTTCGCGTTTATTTCAAAACGGGATCAAATGTTTCGCATACAGTATCTGCAGTTGCAAAATTTTCTTAATCTTTTTTGCTTCAGAATAATAAGTCTATATATTATTATTTATCGTCAAACCTTCTCTAAAGTGTCCTTAAATAAATTATTTTCAGCATCTCGATTAATAAAGTATATATATATATATATATATATATATATATATATATATATATATATATATATATATTAGTATAATAATACAGACATTTGGTACCGTTTGTTGCACAAGAGAGCTGTGCTAGAATTGACACTGCTGTCAGATTATTAACATTATTAATTATTAAATTAAATTGTTCTGTATAAATATAATGAGTTTGTTTTCATGGTTCAAGATATAATATGACAATTATAATTGACAACAACATAAAGAAAAAACTGAAGCAAGTCCAAGAAATTTGGTATTAAAAACTGATCAATCCTGATAATTTATTGAACTTCTTCATTATTTTGCTACAGATATCTGCTCATATATTATCTCCGATAATACCCTCAAGGGATTTTCATCAATCTGACAATGAAACAATGCTGTTTGGTAGTCTCAAATCAAGCGTTATATGTCGGTAAAAAAACTGCAATTACTTTTTATCTGTTAGAAATTTTGTTTAAAAACGACACAAGACTTTGAGATGAAACAAAATTTTAGTCTTACGCAGGTAAATAACGTTAAGGATACATTCGGTGTTGTGCATTAACAATAGAATGCTGATAGCAATGATCCCAGCAAAAAACAATTGTTTATTTCTATAAGCAAGTTGCATCTGTCTGTATTTTCTGTAAATTTTTAGCTATTCTCGGAACAAAAAATATTTTTTGAATGTAACATGAAATAGTTATTGACAGAAGCAAGCAAATGTAAGCAACTGTAATTGTTAAACAAATGGATTTGGCAATGCTTTATTTACTGCACATATCGCATGGTTAGTACTGAACAAACAGAATATGGTGATTACAACCATCATATAGAAAGGCCTAAGTTGATTACAGCTATATTTAATAATTACAGAATCAATTGAATTCAATTTAAAATTATTCGGTGTATCCCTTTGCTTGTGTACGGCAATACATCGACAGCAGAACCAGGTTGTATAACGCTTGCATTCTAAACGTCAAACTTTAGAAGCAAACCCCATTCCAGGGAAAATGTATTGTGAATTTAAGGTTAGCTTTAATATAACTTTTTCATCGACAGAATTCATTGGCTAAAATTTATCTTAACTTTTTTTTATATTTTTAGATGACTAAACGATCATATAATAAAAATTTACTTGTTTTTATAAAAAAAATGGTAATTAGTTTTATTAAATGCATACATGACGCATTACTATGAAAAGCGATAGATTTGGAGTTATGGGGCTCAAATTCCGAGAACGTATTCGTAAAATTGTAAAAATTGTTATAAACGCCTCTTATATTTAAAACTTCTAAATAAGAAGTAAGCTCATAGCCGTAACAGTAATGTAAGTATTCTTTGATGAACATAAAAATGTGTTAACTGTTTCCCATTGCCAGCAAATCATATAATTGAATTATGCTTAGACAAGTACCTATAATTATAACCTAAGTTAAGGTAAGACATTTTTGTAAAAATTAGTGTATAATAACGTAACTGTGATAATGTAATAAAGTTGTTATGTTTTAAAACTTCTCATTTCCTCTCCCAGAGCACCAAACACAAAAGAATAGGATACAAATTTAAGAGGGACACTGCACTGCTAATCAAAAGTATTAGTAATAATCTCTATATGGTTTTGTCCCGTTTTCCTTTTCACCTTCAATATTTGCGTTTACACTGTGTAATCAAATCTTAATTTCAGACGGAAATATAAAGTTTGTAATTGTAACTGTTGAGTTTCTCTAAGTGTCAGTAAAAATTAAATTTTTGTAATGTTCCTATTTATTTTGAAGTTTCACTAAGATTTGAAATCAATCCTTTAATGGTTTTTAATAGAAAATACGTTTTTAAAAGTGGACAAGACATGCACAACACAAAAAAAACTTACCGAAAATTAGTGATATGATATTTAACTTTCTGCAATGAGTATCATACAGTTTGATCAATACCTAGAGGTATACCGTTCCTTCATTCAACTCGCCATATTTCTTGTCTTAGTTTATAGCTTTTCGTCCCATCTATAAACAATGTTTTTAAACAACTTAGAAAATAAAAGAGCTTTTTGGATTATACCCAATGCAGTTCACATAGCTGTCAAATGTTTATGCTATATTCTAATTTGTTGATTGATCTATCTCTACTTTACGTATAACAGGAGTTATCATACATTACGAGAATCGAGTCAATTCGGACACACGTTTTGTGCCAATTATCATCACAAAAACATTTTCTAATTCGTTAATTGCGAGCGTCGAGAATATGTGACATATTTGCTCAATTATTTACCCAAACGTTTGTTCGGTAATTTCGCATAAGCTTTGGTTTAATCACAAATTCATTAACGTCCGACAGCATAACTCGTATTAACACTATGAATATTTAGGCATTCGGCTAACACATTCTATTCAAAATTGGTTCGAGTGCCTTCAACTGGACCAACCGCGGTTATACCATATGAATTAGTCAATCGTCATGGATTAAAACCACAAAAATCGAACTAAAGCAAAGAAAAATACGAATTTTCACCAGGCTTAATGACACAAACTGTAATAAAAAAAGAAGGGTTACTTTAAAAGTTATAGGAATATAATTCGAGACAACTTTAAAACAAAATTTATTATTATAGGTTACTAAGTAAATTCTGTAGCCTACCTAAATATTACGAAATTGTTCCTAATATGTACTTTGGTATACATCAAATTTCCCCACAAAGCATCAAACTTTACGAAACCACCAATTCCGGCCTACCGTTGCGTTATGTTCTTGGTCTATAATTTAGACCACACCACCAAACACAAACAATTACAAAATGGACAAAACTATTGTTCTAGGTTCTATATGGCCTCAGAAAATATTCTCATGTTGTTACCAAGAGGGAGTTTGACTTTATAAATGTCACTCAGTCATTATCATTCTGAATTTGTGCCTATAGAAACTCGTTTGCAACATCACATAAATTGGGTCCGCATTTGCAGCATTCATTATCACGAATTCATGGTGTGTATAGCATATCAATAAATACATTGTTTCTAGAAAATTAATTGTTACTGATTTTAGTTAGTTTAGGTAATTAATTATTTTGTTTGGATGCCTACATTTTTTCTCATATGCAACAAAAACAGATTTGACACGGAAAATCACAGTGAAATACAAAATCAAAATACTGTATTTAGTAGCTGTTCCTTACTTAGACTTTTACATAGGAAATTTATTGTATTAATCTTCTATTTGTTATATGATTTGATTTTTTACTTTATGCTTCATGAAGTAACATCGCTTAAACAATTACTAAAATGGTAATTCATAAGCAATTATATTGTCACACGTGTTCGTCCCGAATAGTCGAACAGTGCAGTATAATCCACAATTTAAATAATCGATGAATGGCTAAACTAAGTTATTTGCCTAACGGCAGATTGCACTTCCTGATGAAAATCTCGTCAATGAATAATTAACAAAACTAGAACAGGTTAGCACTGTTTACTTCCAACTTGATTGTAAACTGATTTTGAATTCCGTTGAGTATCGTCTCGTTTTTGTCCGAAACGACGTAATTCCGAAGTGCCTTTGTTTGATATGTGAATAGATTCTTTTCAAGTCGATTTTTTTTTCAAAAAAAACACTGCATTTACTCAATAGCTTTTGAACTTAGCAGCCGAGGCTTTGCTGTAGCACAATTTACAAAGTACCTAATAACATAAATATGGGAATAACATAAACAAATTATGTTAGCATTCTTGGCAGTAATTTGCATTTCTAGCAACAGTCTTTGACTTGGGCTGAGTATTCCTAGCGAATATTACCATATTTTTCACCTGTTCTCGCCCTTTTTTCTTCTTCTTTTCATTTCCATTCTTAATATTTATTTATTTAGTTAGTTAGTTAGTTAGAGCAATTTTTTTTATTGAACCCGGAATGTCAAATTACAGTAGCAAACACTTTTTTGTTCTGTTTTTCAAAATTATAACCTATATCGCTTTGAGAAAATGAGAAATTTAATTAAATATTCGTACCGTTAAAAATAGCGTGTAGAGTTCCTCATATTTTCCTCACCTCGGTCAATTAATGATAAACTTCTTCTGGCGTTAATAAACTCATCTCCTTGTTGGTTCGAAATTTCAATAACTTTTGCCCCATCCACGCCCTAGTTTCGTCAGTAAAGCCATAATTTCCTTTTTCATTGGACTTTTTGTTTACTCATCCGTTCGTTTATAGAATTCGGCCTCAAGTTTTCACTTAAATAACGTTAAATTCAATTTTCTTCATTTCCCTTTTGCATTTAAATTGGGTGCACATGACGTGAAATCCTTCAAGCATTCATACATGTAATTTTATTTCCTTTCGAATTACAGCGAATAGGGATAGTTTAAGTAGCAATTTAATTCAATTTACCATTACCAGCCCGTTACGGTTTGCCTAGTTTGTTACATATGTTTTTATTTTTTTTTTCGAGGAATAAAAAATTTGTTTTATAATAGATAGATGTTGCCTATTGATTTAGAGTTCTCCGCACGCAATCTATAATCTATAAAGCTTTAGAGAAACTGTATTTGATAACCGGCTTCAAATTAACAATCGGTCAATTGGCTTGGGAAATATCGGCAAAAAAAAACAGTAAATTTTCGTCAGTACATCGAAAACGGATAAAATGACTCGTTAATTTTTTTCTTAGAGCCTAAAATTTCCAGTCCAGTGACATCTCACAAGTTTACAAAAGATTTTATCACACTTAGTAAAGTTAAGACTTAAGTTGTAGATATAATAAAATGCAATATTTTAACAATACAATTATTCCGCCATTTTTTGTCTTCTAATTTTAATATCGTATTAAAAATTTAATTTAACTATGGTGTTCGGTTACGCAACAAATTTTTTTATAAATTTGTCCGTCGAAACTGTATTCCTTGTGAATAATGTAACGAATTGCAAGGACTGCAAAGCACGGCTTCACCAATTTGCGGAATAGTAGTAGTAGAAAATATTTGATTCGCGACGTATACTTTAGGTCACAACAACCACCGATCACTAAGAGGTGTATGCAGGTAAAAATAAAGAAACAAAGTACAATTGAGTTTTTATCACATTGTCAAGACATCTTTATACGCGAGTAATATTTCAGCAATATTTGAATTATATCCCGAAACCAAAGCAATTCCTAAATTAAATAACAAAAAATCATTAACATATATGCACCCAGAAACCATTAATAAAGACGCTACTTAAATAAAAAGGAAAAAAAGATTAAATAGATAATATGCAAAAAGAAAACGCAAAAAACTTCGAAGAACCGTTTTTGAAGTTGCAGTAGCAACACAATATAAAAAGGATCTAAAGACGGTAATTTTTCAATCACGTCCTCTAGGAAATTGTAATTAATCAATGAAAATGTGTAAAAAAACTAAACGCTATATTACAGAAACATCATAAATATTTTACATTAAATGCACAATAACGCAGCAAAAACCCCATTAATGTTGTTGATTTGAATTTGGTGTGTTCAACATAAAAAAGTCGCTCTCTAAAGTTATTCGACTGATTTATTGATAGAATTGCAAATCTGCGAAAGCGATCCACGCTCGAAACGCAACAAATACAAAATAATACGCAAATTCGATTTTTTTCTCGCTTTGAATTGTAAATTTCAGCACATGTGGTCGGATAATCTGGTCTATAAAAGCCCTAATCGACTCAGCGCTTAAAAAAGTTTTCCGCATTTGAAAACGTATTTTCGAGCTTCAAGTTATTCATATAGCATTTAAAGATATAATGTAAAGAATCAAAAAATAAAAAATTGCTGGTAATAAGATATTCATATAGAATTATGTTATCGTAAACCTAGTAAGTTTGTTTGGAAGCAAAAATTCCAGTTCGTTGGACATCAAATTAAACTATATTTTTCGATTTTTTTCTCTACACAATCAGTACTTTTTTCTATAACTCAATGAGCAGATCCTCCTAGTAATGTGTATGTTGTGTTGGTTACTGTAGCAAGAATAAAAATTTACTACTATAACGCCATTTGCGAAGGTTACAGTGTTAGCTCCTTTGGTTGAACGATCGTCGGTGCGTGCTTTCAAAGTTCGGAAAGTTTCTCCATAAAGTTATTTAGAAATTTATAGAAAGTGTGGGGGCTATAAAAAATGGTGTACTTACGACCAAATGGGTTTTGTTCTTTTTATTCAGAAGTATGAAATTAACACCTTGACCAGCAATAGTTGCCGATTTTAATTAAGGTGAGGTATGCTATAGTTTTGAGTCAGCAGTTTGGAAAATTGACGAAAATTTCTTTATACTCTATGTGTCTGTTGCAGAAACTTTCGTGGTTTCTTGATCAATATAAATCTAACTTATGCTTGTCCGTAAAATCTTACTTTTTTCATTATATATTAATGCAGTGGTTTCCAATCAATGTGGCACTCCCCCTTAGGGGGCGCGAGACTGTTGCAACGGAGTCATGCAGCTGTTTTTGGAATATAATTTTGTTTTTGAATGTTTATAAGATTTGTTTCCATGACATTTAAAATTATTATTTCTCATAATTAATATTTTTTTGTGTATATTTTTACATAATATTGGATATTATTTTGTAGCCCAATAAATCAATTATAATATCCGTTGAGTATTCACGAGTTAAAAAAATAAGGGGCAGCAACAATCTTTTTTTAAAGGTACGGAAAGGTCGAAAACCACTGTATAAATGTGTTAGTAAATTTATAAAAAATGTGAAATTAGTTCAAAACAAGCTACGCGTGAGAAAATTTCATAATATTGAAGAAGATACAATCGACTCACCACAAATTAATGAAATATTCGACTAATATGCGATAAGAGCAACTTGTTAAAAAAAAACAAATTTCAATATTACATGCTGATTTACAAAATGGTTTTATTTTGAACCCTTCGTTGGTTAGTGTAACGAGTAGATATAGAGAAAGTAGGTTAGATAATATTCAACCTACTTTATTCACGACATAAAAACAATCCAAACAATGGAATTATGAAGACCATTAATTTATGTAAGTATTTTACGAACAAGGGTATCTTCTAAATTTGAATACAATGAGAAAAAACGAACTTTCTTAAATGGATAGTGCAGCATTTCTCTTCAAAATTGCTTAATTACATAATGGAGCGATTTAAATAGTCTATTTCCCGTTTATCGCGTTCACCGGCTTCCTACTTTGTAAACTCAACTTTATGAGTGTCTTTTAGGTGTGCGCGGACAAGCATTTCAGCAGATATTATACGACTTGAAGATATTGCAAAACGTAACGGCAAAAAACGACCCCCTTATACCGTTCCGCCTTCCAAACGCAGAAACATTTTCCAATATTTGCGAATAAAGGCAACACAACACATCTTTTTGCTTTATATTATCATTTATGTTTCCAGGCGTAGGTATAAATAAAGTGGGATAACGTTGAAATTGCCTTTTATTTAATGTTTATCTTGGACATATGACTTTTACATTTTATTACATCTGCCTTTGGGTTGGGATCGTTTTGACTGTAATGGGTACGCGACCTAAAAAGTGGGGACGCTCTAGAATTGGCTTAATTCAAGACGTACCTGCCCCAATAGAAAGACGTACGTTTCTAATCATTTTTTAAGGTTTCAGTTATTAGTGTAAAGGCTACGTGAAGCGGCAAGCGCCATGACGTCCAGAAACTCAAAAGATTAATTAACCCAAAACTTCTTATACTATTAACATTTCAGAATTATACCAAACTTTGATAACAATCATAGTGATTTCAAGATATGGTAACAGATATTGTTGACAACAATTGTCATGGCATAATCATCAAGTTTTCATCAAATTTGTAGGTAACTGGAAATGTAGGTCATAAAACTAAATGTATGTATATATATGTTCAAACGTCCTTTAAATCTACGACGCAAAGAAAACAAAAAACGAACACGGAGGGGCGATACATTAAGATCTAGGGAGACTCAGTGCAGTAGTCTTCATAATTAGCTTAGTTTACACTTGATAATTATCCATTTGTCCGAAAACTATCTTTTCAACAAGAAATTGATTCGGTTTTATAAATTACCAATCTGGGTTTTTTGTGAATGAAAAATATATTGAAAATATTGCTGCGAACTATGATTTAATTAATTTAAATAGTTTTCCTCATATACCTTTAAAAAAAAAATTCAAATTATGAAATGAAATGATACATCTGAAATTCAATTTATAGAATATATTAACAGTTTTACAAGTATAATAATTTATTTTATTTTTTCGCTAGCCTAGCCAATTAAACGAGAAAATTAATAAATTTATTTTAAATAACGGGCTCTTTTGTTCATCAATCCGATATTTTCATAAATGCGGATGCCTGTTATTTGCCTGCAAATACATATTATTTTACCTCCCATTTAAAAATTTTTCATTTTCCATTAAAACAGCATTTCCGCTAAACTAAAAAGCAAAAGGGTAGTCGTCGGACAAACAACCGGATCGTAGAAATAAATTCAAATGTCGTATAGACTATAAAGGGGGAAGTCATCTGTACAAACAAAAAGGCCTCTGGCTCCTATTGGATATATTTATTAGTCTGGAGACGTCGAATATATTTAGATGTTTTGTAACATTGGAATTACAGTCTCCGCGATATACGAACACTTAAAATTTTCCTTTCGGAAAACTTATGCACGATAGATTTTCTCTGTGCGTTGTTGGCAAAGTTTGCAATTTTTTTAAAACAATCTTAATAAAATGCTCCGTTACTTCTAAATATTCTGCTCTTAGGACAAAATTTTTTATTTGAGTTGGTGAAAATGTTTCGTAATTTTTTTTTCCAATAGATGTAGAAAAAAAACAGAATAAAGATAAACGCAGAACGATCACACTGCAAGAGAAGTCGGACATGTCAACATATGAAAAATGATTAAATAGAGGTCCCTATTGTAAAATTTCAAAGAGAAAAGCACGCTGGTGGCAGGTAAGTTTGGCTAAACATTTGGAAAGATTTCATTAACCAGTTGATTAAACGATAAGGAAAAAAAATAAGAAACATGGTTTCCTCCATTGGACCAGCTCAAAATGGACTGATTAGTTGTTAGCTTTATATGTATCGTGTTGCACTGTTGAATTAAATCATACCAAAATAATTATTTGAACTTTATAGAATTTTCTAAGCTGAAAAGTAGCCAACAAGTTAATCAGAACAAAATTAAACAGACTGTCTGCTGTTGTCACAACTAATTCATACAGCGGGGAGTTAGACGCTAAACAAACACCTGTCAAACAAAAAGGAAACCGTTAAGCACAATGTTAGTTTAGATTTGGGAAGACCATCGAAGAAGAAAGTTAAGGCCAGCGAACGGTGTTGCAAGCTTTGTTCTGAGGTAGTCGTGGAAGAGTGATATAGTGCCTTAAATGTCGTGAATCATCTGCTAAAATTCAATGAAAACACCAATGTATGTGTGAATTTTGTATGGCTAACTAAATATATTTTCCTTTTTAAATTTTTCTATAATAAAATACGTTTTTAAAATGTCTACCCGATGTATTTTCTTCGTTGTGTGCTTTTTTTTGAGTTCAATTTAAAATACCGATTCCCTATATTGTACCACTTGCAAAGGTTTCAAATTTTTATTGTCAACTAAAAGTACCCAGTCAGAGAAAAGCATATAAGTTATAGTAGGTGTGTAACATATCAAGGTATATCGATATGCAAATGGACCCTAGATCCTGTAATTTAAAAAGTAAAATCTGGGCCAATATTGGCCACCTCCCCTTATATAATAAAAATGATCAAATAACCTACTCCAAATAATATAATAATGGATCATCATATAAATATTTAATTACACAATAATTTTTATGCTTTTGCTTCTAACCCATCTTATACTTTCCCATGCCGTTCACTGCCTTTTCCATCTACATGACAAAACAACAGACGACAACAAAAACTATATTGTAATAATATATTGAAATAAGCAACGTAACAGCTAGTGTGGCTATTTTTCTTTCCGAACTTTCCTGTCATTTTCATTTTCTTTTTCATTATAACCCAAATGATAATAAAATAATACCATAAGAATATTTAAGCAGGTCAAAAAGGAGAACCGAAACAATTAGCGAATAGAAAGCTGGTTTGTCGGTACCGGTTATGAGTTATCTGCGCGAGTGATTAGAAACTTCCATTAAGTTCGGATAAAAATGAATCGCCGTCTAAAGTATACTTTAAATTACTTTTCCGGACGAGCACGTTTTTGGCACTAGACCGGGGCGATTTGTGCCACAGAAACATGTGGATATTAGATAACTTCCGACTCGGGAAACTTAAAGGAACAATCCATAACGAACTCTCAAGAACAAATTCTTCATTGATACAAAAGATAACTGGAGATGCCTTTTCGACGGCTTGCTACAAATTGACTTCGTTTTCCGGTGGAGCCAAAATGAATGGTTAGATTTTGAGATGAAATTTCTGAGATGCTCGTTACTCTATGGTATAAATTTCGACTGTTGTTTTTCAGCACGCAAGTTGATTGGGTTGTTTAAATAAAAGATTTATAATGCCCTAAGCTGTTTTCACTTCACGCCTATTGGTAATCGATTACTCTCGAAACAACTACAACGCAGCTCATCTTTATATCAATTTTAAAAATTGAGCTTCCAGTTTTTCGTTTCCATTTTGCCTAGTGAGCAATTGATCATCCAAGTTTTTTTTTTCTTCTTTTCTTTCTTTTTTTTTTGATAGTGAGCTTATAATTAACTACTCTCCACATATTTGTTCTTACTGGTAAACTAACTTTTTTCCCTTATCAAAATATGCAACAAGGGTCGAAATCAAAATTAGTCCAGGGATTTTACAATTATCTGAATAAAGAGCTCACGAAACTCAAAAGGGTGAAATTTTAATTATTCCTAAGCTTAAGATTCTTACAAAATTAGACGCTTACTTTTATTTATGTTAGAAATTACTATTGTACAACCTTTAAGTGCACCAGTTAATTTTTCGATAAAAAGTTAACAGCAAAAATTATTAGTTTCCAGTATATTCCGATATATTTGCTACCTGCTACAAATATAAATTCCAATTTTAACCGAATAACGCCCTTGACTTAAAGTTTCGAAACAAAGTCTTTGGAAAGCATTGTTCATCACACGCTTTGTTCGAATCGCGGTTTCTTCCCTGCAAAAATTTGCGGGGAACATGGTTCACAGTAACATTAATAATAATAATATGGAGTAAAGATTCTACGAACATAAAACATGATAATAATTTATTTGATAATTAGTGTTGTTGACATATTAATTTTATTATAATTTTACACACCATGTAGAACATTTTTCGAACATCTCATCGTTTTAGCAAGAAATCCATCTTCACTAGACAAAAAGCATTTTAAAGAAATTCAAGCATTCTCCTTTTTTGGTTGAAGTCCATCTTGATGAGCAAATCGTTAATGTATTTAAGTTACCCACCAGTTACCACTCAGAGTGATTACCAAAGATAACACTGCCGTCTGATATGTATTACAGTGTCTAATTGTAGGATATACTTACTTTCTACCACTTTGGGTAAACACCAGAGTGGGACCATCCCAAGAAGCCGTTGTCTGGACAATATTATAGCCTTAATGCCTCCTGTACACTGTATTGTGGTGAAAGCAAAACGTTATTTTCTTAAATCCCTTTATTTATGTTATATCGAACTCTTAGCAAGCATAACGTGAATATAAGCAAAGGTTAGAATTAAATTAGAACAAAATATGTTTAGATTTAGTTATTTATTACTTTACGATATCTGTTTCGGCAACACCGTGCCTTTATCAAATACAATATGACAATATTGCGACATCTATATATATACATAATCACTTAATTTAAATATAACAACTGAGACGCATTTAAATCCAAATTGTCATTCAGTAATAGATTCGACTATCTCATTTTTTTAATCTCCAAAGCTTCCAACCAATTTGGTTTTTTGCTTTTTGTTTCATTATGTAAAATATCAAAATTTTTGTCAATCTTTTGCATTTCTGACTTGCTTTTAAAACTGAGAACACCATTGGAAAAATTTAAAAAAACAATAAATCTAAATTACGAAAAATTCAGAAGTCTACAAGTTATAAAACGGCTCACGACAAACAGGTAGAACATTTAAGAAACGAATTAACGAACATAAAACAGCGTAGAAAAATAAAAGTTCTGATTCTAACTATGCCATTCATTTAAATTCAGAGACGCTCAAGTTTGGCGATAATTTTCGTATTTTAGATAATGACAGAAAAAGCAAAAAACATAATTTGTTGGAAGCTATGGAGATTAATAAAATGAGGTATTCGAATCTATTACTTAATGATCAATTGGATTTAAATGCGTCTCCCTTGTTAAATTAAAATTTATAACCCCATGACTATATATACAGATGTCGGAATATTGTCATATTTTGTATTTGATAAAGGAGCGGTATTTTCGAAACAGGTGTCATAAAGTAATAAATAACTGTGAAAATCTGAACATATTGTGTTCTAATTTAGTTGTGTTAAATAGATTTTTATCAAGTAAAAGCCAGCTAAGTTGATTTAACGAAAGGTTATTCCCAAATAAAAATCAGAATTAAAATAATATAGTATTAAACATTCTAAAACAGGCAAAAACGTTGTTTGTCTAATAATTATGTGTGCGTTCAGTTAGTCCAAGTTGGTAAGTGTAATTTTAATTTTCCTTACTTCTGGATCGTACCCTCCAAAATAGAAAACCTGTTGCGAAAACATGTATGTGCTGATCAACATCATAATTGCAAGGGTGTGAAAAATATAAAATCACATTTTTACTTATCATAGCTTGTTACTGATAGCGATAATGATTTTACTCATAAAATGCTGGGTCTAATAGGTTGAATGTTAAACAAGTTATTTTGAGCATTGGTTTCTTCTTACCATTTTATACACCACCCAAAACTTTGAGCAATATACTGTATATATGTATCCACATCATCTAGCTGTAGTATATACACCATAATCCAGTCGAATATTGCAATTGTCCGAATTATTGCAATGACCACCAGAATTGGATCTAACCACAATTTGATTTATTAGTATAATTCCAGTTTCATTTTGAATTATAGTTACAAAATTGCATTCTGGCTGAACGTGGGGTAAATATGCTACATTTAATTTATTTCGAATTATTTGCGTCTAGTGGTTTTGCTTTAATTCAGTTTAGTTATGGAATATTAGCTCACCGTAGTGCAGTCTCTTCGCATTAGTTCAGGTCCTCCTTGCAAAAAATGTTTATGCATTTTGGTAAGTTAATGAGCATGTGGATTTTTAGAGTTTTCCACTGTTCTTTTTTCTCGTCACTTTTTCAGATCTTAGCTTTTGATTCGCATGATCAAAAAAGGTTTATCATAAATTTCATTTCGTTGACGCTAAATAGAAGACCTCTTAAGATACAGGCTCAGCTAATCCCAAGAATATTGCTTTTGACAGTTAATAGTTGGTCCCGCCTCCCAGTATATATTCTTTAAATAAAAGTTAGTAGTTAATAATTTTTCCATTTGATGCAAATGATAATTATTATATGGCTACTACTGACCCATAGACACATAAAACCAAAAAAGCATAATTTTGAATCTTCTTAAAAGGTGTCGATTCCATTTCAAAGGTGTTTTCTTTTTTGGAGGTAAAGTAAGAATAACCAATTTCCGACTGATAAATTCACGCATTTGTTCATTGGGTAGCGTTCTAATAACGTTCGTAGCATGAGAATTGATACGACTTGGATATTTAACTATTGTCATTTGTGATTTAAAGATTTCTTGTCGTGTTTCCTGAAAATTGCGTTCCAGAGCGTCCAACTGAAACGGCGCCATTTTCAAATCACTTCCATGTTCAATTAAATTAAGTGTTGGGCCACTCTTAGGTGTTAATTCTTAGTTGTAATTGTTAATTGAGTTTAGCAAACCGAGTCATTTGTCTTCATTACGTTACACAAAGTATATTAGCATGTGTGTAGGCCGGACTAAAGGAGAACAAAAGGGAACCCCCACATTCTACCAAATTTACACATAATATTTCTTTCCTTGAAGGGTACAATAACAAAAACTGGAATTATATACAACTGGGGTCAGGTCAGAAATAAAATAAAATTGTTTGCATAAAGCGATAGATAACTGTACGTTTTGGAAGAGGTTCCGGGAACATCGTCACTGGACGGGGCAAGTCCGTAGTGCATAGCTCGAAGCAGCTTTGTATTTCCAAAAGAAGTAGCTTTGCGGTTTCTTGTCAAAAACTTTCGTAAAATAGATGTAATGCTATCGTGCATGTCCCCTTATAAAGTGACTTTCACGTCTCGCCGTACTTCAATATCACGTCAAACTTTCATAAATATAAAAATGTGTAAAAATAATAGCGATTTCCAGAGATATTTCCTGAAATATTTCTCGCACCCTGTATGACCTCTGGATCTCCTATGTTTTATGGTCCAGCAATTTTTTTTAATAGAGTAAATGGTTTTTTCTGATGCTACGCATTACGCCGTAATAGTCCATGACGTCATCGCGTCTAGACTGAGCCTGAGGAATAGTGATTTTCATATATTTTTTTTTTCAAATATCTCGAGCATCGTATGTAATAGATGAAAACCGGTAATACAAAAATTGTAGCCCTCGATGTGGCCCATAATAATGTTTAAACCAATCGGCTATATTTTTTACAAATTTTGAATTACGTCTAATCAACTCTGGAAAAGAACAATTATCAGGGTCTTTTAGGGTTTTGTTCATAATTGTATACAATCAAAATAATGCTTGAAATAAATGTTGTAGCACTGATTCTTGGTTGAAGAAATTTGCCAATCGGGGAAATAGATTTGAAGAAAATATTTTTTTCTGCGAACCAAATTAAAAACTTCGCCATACTTGATCGCGCCCAGACTCAAAAGTTTAAACATGTCGATAGCTGAAAATTCAAGGCACTTGTTACAATTCTTAATATATTACGGAATATCTTGAACACCCTGTACAAAAGGTGAAAAACTTAAATGCAAAAGTGTTAATTGTCCCCATGACCATGTGAAAGAAACTGACAACTGAAGCACAGCCTAGCCTTCTAGTTATCGTCAATTACCTTTATAAAGGAACCCCAATTTTCTATATTTTGCGAATACCGCCCACGCCGTGTTCATTTTTGAAAATTACGAAGAATAAGGGTTTACAGAATGTGATCTCGCGGATCATCCCGTTCAAAATTTTTTTTGGATCGCATGAACACGTGTTGAGAATTGATTTTTTTGTTAGACCCATGCAAACGTGATTTTTAATTTTTGAAAAATACTTCCCTTCCCCACAGGAATCAAAATTTCAATAGATTCCGTCAGGGGACTAAACGAAACTAGTCAAATTTGAAGTCAAATTTTCGGACAGTCGAAACTCGAAAAAAAAAAAAGATGGAAGCCATCGCCGGGGCTATTTCATATAGGCTTATATAGATACGTGCATAGAAGGTTAAAAAGGGTGACAATTTCAATTTCGTAGCTCCAACGATTCGAACGTTATTCAAGAAAAACCAAAAGACGAGAACGGACAGACAAAAAGAAATTTTTTTCGACGTTATCGATACTTTCGAGAAATTCGATTTCATCGATTTTTCGAAAGTAAGCTGCCATGGCCACAGTGTTGGCACGAGACAGTTTTCTAGAGTTACACCAACTTGCGGCAATAATAAAATGCGTTAGTGATATTAAAACTTGTAGGTGTCGTGAATTATAATAGTACAACTGAACTTTCCTCTGGATTTGACCGTGATTTTAGGGGACCTGACCACAAATTTTTCTTGTGTTGGAGTGTTGTGTAATTTTCAACGAAATTTAAATCTTTGTCTCTCATTCACATGTTTTGTGAGTGATAGTAGCTATTTTCAGTTGTTTCCAGTGTCTGTGCCTCTTGCACTAAGTTTGAGAACATGTAGTCATTCAAATCATGCTATGCTAATAAGTAATTCAAAGTAATAAATGACATTATTTTTTTTTGTTCTTGAGATACTATAAAAATGGCATTCGATGAACGTACTTCCTTTTTTAAGATCATAAGCTGTAAGATCTTTAAAAAGAGAAACTTAACACCCTGTATTTTTAATTATCTTCCATCGAAATCCCGTCGTTGACCGGAGTACCTACTTATTCTTAAATTTAGTTTAAATCTTGGCACAAGTCCCCCTTATATTTCTTAATATAATCCAACATTTTAAAAGGATAATTCTGTTCTTATTTGAGTCCTATAGAACACGGTTAACCGAATTCAATTAGATGGACGACTTCTCCGAACAGGATCGAAATTATAAAACCAGGACGTGCATCGATAATGAAATTGGAGGTCCGGTTTCAAGGCCGATCGGGAAGTCCGGACGCTAAACTAACCGCAAACCCAACACGAATTCACAATATCGTTCCCGACATCAGATGGACTACGGGGAACGAAAGACATTTGTCCACGTCGCCGACCGTCACCCGTTTAATCAAATCGCTCTATCAATCAATTCCCTTAAGTTCCGATATCGTCAAAACATTATTGCATTACATCGCCTTACAGGGCAATCAGTCATAGCACAGACAAATATCGTCATATGTCCCATATCGATTGGGTGTTGCCTTTTTTCTCGTACAACCACTTTGTATCCAGCGAATCATTTCCGAATTTTGTCTTTGACGGGTCTAATATGTTGAGAGATTTTTGGACAAGTGGTGGCTGACTTTGACTTTTGACTATGGGGTAATATCTCCGAAAACATCCGATTGCTCCCAAACCCGTGCAGTAATTGGTGATTTGGTTCCATGGGTAATGAGACTGGTGTAGTAAAATGACACTTTTCGCACGCCAGATGGGTGTATTAAGTATTCAACAGAAAGCAGTAGAAACATAATTAAACAGCACCCAATTCTCTATTTTATATAAATTACCAAAAGAAAGATAGGTTACTAGTCCTTTTGCGTTATAAATATCCCACAATTTTCTGTCACGCCGTCTGTCATTTTATTTCACTAGCATTGAATGAAATCTGTCGAGTATCACTTGAGTTCCCATCCTAGCATGTTCAGGTGACAGCATTGCCCCAAGCTATGTTTTAAACATTTTTTCTGCTGACTTTCCTAACGATATCAATCCAAGGAGACATCCGTTCAGGATTTTAACTTTATTAAATATTGTAATAAAATTTTACTAAGATTTATTGTCTTTAGACGTTGATTCAGCTTCGAATTTACCGTAAATATGAAGAGGATATGGGGGATGAACAATTGGGTTTTAGAAAAGTCATAGGACATATTTATGCTTCAGGTACTATGGGAAAGCATTCGACAATATCTAATATTCTATATTAATTGTTCTCTTGAAGCGAAAGGACCCAGACTTAAATGTCATAAAAATCATTGAAAACCTATATAGAATATAAGTAGTCAATGTAAGCATGGAATGGAGAACAAAGGCCTGTATCAATAAGAAAAAGGGTGATACAGGGTTGCATTTTGCGAGGAACTTCAAAACTGGACTTCAATAATTACTAAATAGAGTTGCAACAGCCTGGAACGAATATGAGTTAATAACGAAGTGATACAACAAGTAGCTAGATTTAAGTATCGTGAGTGTTGTATTGCTGCAAATTTAGACCAGAATGTAGAGGTTAAAGCCAAAATAAAACAGGTCCAGTAGTTCTTAGTAGCAGAGATTTAACACTAAATACCCGAGATCATATAGCTAGTTGAAACTTTTATTTTGTATGCTCACATGAAAAGAAATCCTGGACCCAGAAAGTGACAGAGTAATGTGGATATTACGTCGTACTTTAAGCACATCGTGCACAAAGCATGTGGAAATCGACATCATTTGATCATACCATATTAAGAATGGTAAAATAATAATGGTAAATACTACCACAAATGTGCATCAAAGATAAAATGCAAGGAAAGCGAGGTTAGACCAGAAGACAGATGTATTGGATGAAAAATATCCGAGAATGGACTTAAATGAACGTTCAAACACTTGTCACAATATCAGGAACACGAAAAGAATTTGCTGTAGTTATCGTCAATCTTCGGTGAGAAGAGGTACACCGTGTGCCAAATAAAACGACCCACTATACGATCTGGAGACCCATAAGAGATACGCAAAAAGTTTGGTACAAAAGTTTCTTGGACTCTCGTGAAGCTTTAAAATATTATAATTTTGTTGATACAGGGTGTCCCAAAAGTGTCCCTTCCGACATCAACTTTGTTGGAGCACATCGACATTTTTTGAATCCTTTAAATTAAATGTTACTTTCTTAAGAAATTCCTATTCGATTTTTGTATAGTTTAGGTAGGAATTGAGGTTATGTGTTTTTTTTTTCATTTTTTGGTTGTAACTTATCTTATATTTAAATTTTTCTTACTTTTTGAGATATTCGAGGTTTAAGATAACAGCCGTATAAATTGTTGTTGAATTTAAAGCTGCCCACATTAGTTCACTTGTTGTCAATATTAGGTATTTTTGATCCTACTCCTTTTAGTGATATAATACTCCAGATTGATGGCATCCAGAGAGGTGCTTCGGCTCAACCACGGAAGCAGGAGAGTCTTCTTCTGCTCGGATAGTAGGGCTGCACTCATGGCGCTGAAGTCAGTGCGTACGCGCTCCTTGTTGATAAAGGAGTGCAAAGGGGTACTGAGGAGGGTGGCTGAGGAGAGAAAGGTCACGTTGGTCTGGGTCCCGGGTCACACCGGTATCCGGGGCAATAAGGCAGCGGACGCCTTAGCCAGAGAGGGCTCCTCGCATAGGCATATAGGGCCAGAGCCCCGCTTGGGGATCGCCCCGTGAGTTAGGCGGGGAGCTCTCGAAGCCTGGGCGAGAGACCGGGCCGCGGGGGGCTGGAGAGTTGCTCCGGGAATGAGGCAGGCGAGGCTTATGATGGATGGGCCCGCCCTTCCTCGGACCAGGGAGCTGCTTAGACTGACCAGAAGGGAGTGTAGAGCACTAACAGGGGCCTAGACAGGACAATGCAGGCTTAAGAGGCATCTTTGCTTGCTAGGCATTGGAGACGACCCGGAGTTTAGGTGGTGCATGGAAGGGGAGGAGACCCCGTATCATCTGTTCACCGAGTGCCCTGCCTTGACATGGGCAAGATTGGAAGTCTTCGGAACGGCCCTGATCGATCCGGACTCAGTGCACGGTATTGGGCTAAAGGAGTTGCTGACCTTCTATAGAAGGGGCGGGGTTATGGACGCCCTCTAGAGCGGCCTGGGGGCACAACGGGCCCATCTGGCGGCCTAAGTGCTTGGACGTCCGCGAGGGCGCCCCCCTTTAATACCAATACCAATACCAATACTCCAGATTTACGAATCAAACCTATTGTTAACAATACGGAAGAGACACTCTTGAGACAGCCTGTATCAACAAAGTTATAATATTTGAAACCTTCAGAAGAGTCCAAGAAACTTTTGTAAGAATTTTATTTTCGTATTTCCCATGGGTTTCCAGATCGTATAGTGGGTCGTTTTATTTGGCACACCATGTACATGAAGAAGAAGAAGACGTTTTTTTCTTAGAATATGCATGTTAAATACGTGCCCATTGAAATAAACGTAACCTAGAAGGCTGTCGTTACAAGACATACCTTATAGTCTCATTGTGCTCCTCTCGAAAAACCACCCCTGGAAACTAAATCATTAATTAAACAAAGAAAACTAAATCGTTTCGGAAAACCATCAGAAAGGAAAGACGAATTGTAATTTCATATTTTATTGGCGAAAAGACCCGTTAACGGAAAAGCAAACTTCGATTCGTATAAAATCGTATTGCGAAGTTCAACAATAACATTTGGATTGTTATGCAGCGCGTTGAGAAAAGAAAAACTCACTTCGCACATCTTGAAGTGTTCGCCTCGACTTTGGATATAATTTTCTTTGTTACGATCTTTCTCCGGGGAAAATGTCTGCCAAATGTCATATTTGCCCACCGATTTCATGAAATCGTGTAAAATTTAAAACTGCTTAACAAGTAAAATTTTATTTTATGTACTCCATATATATATGAAATACGGATAAACTTCGGTAAACACAGAACGCAATAAAATTCAGGAATTGTTTGCGTTTTAACGAATATTAAACTGTATAGTGTGTTTAACTTTATGCTGCGTTTAAAAAAAAGCTTATCGTCGTTTTTAGATAATTCTATTTTCTCTAAAAACCAAAATTATTCTTTCTATTAATGTCGAATAACTGTGTGGAACAGCTAAAACGAAATGCTGCACTATTCCAGTGGAACTTAGTAGACTGAAATATTTATATTTATATAAAAACATATACTAAAATTTTGTATGTGTAAGTTTCAGACTAAGCCGAATCTGGAATAAAATACATACACTATTGAATCTGAATATTTTAAATATATTTGTTGTGTAATTTGTAGAATTTTAATGTTTTTATTTATTTTTTCTTGTTATGAGATAAATATTATAAAATGCTCCGTAGAATTATTTGCTGTAGCGTTCAAAAATCGAATCAAGTTGTTTAAGCATAAAATGTAAAATCTCTCTATCTAGACCAGAGTTTATTACAATAAAATACTAATTTTTTGCCAATAATAATAATTGTTTTGCCGAATATAATAGAATAAATAATTGTATAGAAATGAAAGTTCTTGGATAATTAGTATAATATTTTTTCCAATAGGTCTAGGAGCTTTATGTTTTAGGCATATTTTTTCCCTTCTAATTTTTTAATCTGTGCCATAAATAAGCTTGATTTAAAACAGCGGAAAAACATGCTTTGTTGTATTTTCTGTATCTTCATTCTTAATTGTTATATTAGTTATTACGATTTCTGCTTAATTAGCCTTATTAAAAGGAACTGAACTGAATTGATCGCGAAAATGGAGTTCCCCTGGTCATGGAACAAACGTGAACCAAAAAAAGAAATAGCATTTGAACATAAACAAAAAGAACAAAAGTTCAATATACAGCTTTTACACGGTGAGTCAATACGGTACTTATATCAGCGAAGAATAGACCAAAAACTGGAAGAATTCAGCCTCGACGACCTAGGGACAACATACGAGCACATAAAAACATGCATCAAAGAAGCAGCTACTGAAGCTCTCGGAGAGAAGGAAGAATCACAAAACCAACATAAAATAGACATTAATAAAGACCTAAGGGAAATCATAAATGAAAAGAAGAAACTTTATATGAAGTGGTTAAATACAAAAACAGATGAAGATAGAGAGATATACCGAGAGAAAAATCGAGAGGTCAAAAGAATAGTACAGAAAGAAAAGAACAACAAATGGGAAGAGGCCTGCAAAAATGTGGAACAATATATAGGAGGAACGCGTAATTCAGAACCCTGGCGTCTAATTAAATCTCTTAGAACCAATAGGAAAGAAAAAGTACATATAGAATACATACCAGATACTATGTGGGAAATATACTACAAAAAACTGCTAACAGAGGATAGACCTACTTTTATTGGAGAAAACTCGGAGACAACATCAGACGAACAAAAGGATATAGATCTTAGCTTAGAAGAAGTAAAAATGGCCATTAAAAATATGAAGAATAATAAAGCTGCCGGCCCAGGAGGCATTGTTCCTGAACTAATAAAATACGGATCAGAAAAACTATACCGAATGATACACCAAATGTTTCTAAGAGCAATAACTGGAGAACAACTACCAAAAGAGTGGACAACTGCATATATGACATCGATATTCAAAAAAGGCGACCGTAAAAATTGCGGAAATTAGGAATTAGCATAATATCATCTATGGGAAGACTATATGGAAAACTCGTAAAGGCAAAACTAGAAATAGAAATAAAAGGCAAAATTGGAGAAGAACAAACAGCTTTTACGGCGGGTCGATCTTGTATAGACCACATATATACATTACAACAAGTGATAGAGAAGAAAATGGCAAAAAATAGAGTGGTTCACCTAGCCTTTATAGACCTAAAAAAAGCATACGACACCATACCCAGGGGGATACTATGGAAGGCAATGAAGACCATCGGATTGCCACAAAAATTAATAGAGACCGTTAAAAAAATGTTTGAAGGAAACCAAATATCTATAAAAATCGAAGATAGACTCTCAAAAAGCTTTAAAACAACAAAAGGACTGCTACAAGGATGCTCCACATCACCAACATTGTTTAAAATATTTCTAGAGGAGATCTTAAAACCATGGAAGAAAAAATGTGAACAAATAGGAATTCCAATCAGAGGCGACTGTCTTTACACGTTAAATTTCGCGGACGACCAAGTTGTACTCGCACAAGACGAAGAAGACCTAAATTACATGTTACGAACACTGAAGGAAGAATAAAAAAAATGGAATGGAAATAAATTTTCGAAAACGGAATACCTGGCAACAACAGAAGATGGAGAAAACTACCTACAAGTCGATGAAAATCATCAAATAAAGAGAACAAAAAATTTCAAATACTTAGGTTTCATAATATCTCAAAAAGGGACAACAGAGGAAGAAATGAACAGTAGACTAGGCCAGACGCGAAACTGTATCAGACAACTAAATCCAATACTTTGGGATAGACACATCACTCGACACACCAAATCACATATATTTAACACCATAGTACAGAGCGTAATGACATACGGCGCGGAAAACTGGGTGATCAACAAAAAATACAAAAGTAAAATACAGGTCACTAAAATGGAATACTGGAGGAGAAGTTGTAGAATTTAGAGAATAGACAAAGTAAGAAATGAGGAGATCAGGCAGCGAATGGGTGTCAAGAAAGATACCTTAACATTGATCGAAGAAAAGAGATTGGTATGGTATGGGCATGTAAGAAGAACGGACAGAAATAGGTGGATACACAAGATAACAGAATGGAACCCCATAGGTAGAAGGAAAAGGGGTAGACCCAGAAGATCTTGGAGGGATGAAGTAGATGAATCTATGGAAAAAAGAGGTATCGGAGATGAATGGCAAGACAGAGATGGATGGAGGCGTAGGTTGAGAGAAGGGAGACAGCAACAGCTGTAAAAAACCCTATATATATATATATATATATATATATATATATATATATATATATATATATATATATATATATATATATATATATATATATATATATATTCTCACGTATTGATTCACGGATGGAAAAATGTGATGACACTATACTCCGGGATATCATCCGTTCGCTCGTTGAACTCCGACTGGAATCCTGCATCTGACTCGAATCCTGCAAATCCTGCATCCGACTGGAATCCTGCAGACGTTTCGCCAAAATCTCACTTGGCATCTTCAATGCTCGCGCTCCGAAAACACTTCGAAGTGTCGGATGCAGGATTTGCAGGATTCCAGTCGGATGCAGGATTCCAGTCGGAGTTCAACGAGCGAACGGATGATATCCCGGAGTATAGTGTCATCATATATATATATATATATATATATATATATATATATATATATATATATATATATATATATATATATATATATATATATATATATATATATATATATATATATATATATATATATATATATATATATATATATATATATATATATATATATATATATATATATATGTCATCATATATATATATATATATATATATATATATATATATATATATATATATATATATATATATATATATATATATATATATATATATATATATATATATATATAAAAGGAACTGCAAATAAAGTGGTTGCTATCCCTTTTTTTAGAATAGGGATCAAATATATTGAATAAATGAAAAATTTGGCATTGTTTGTTTCAATGGTTTTCGTACATATTAAATCAAATATTTAAAATTTCTATATATTATATTTTGATGACAAATACGAAGTCATCAACGAGGGAGAAGGCGACGCTAATAAATGGCGGTATTTTATTTAAACACAAAATTTTGCTGATGTCGGTTCTGCTTCAAATATGTCGGTAATTCAGTGAACGTGTTTGAACAATTTACATGTTATAGATGAATGTATATTTTCACGGTTGAAATCGCAAATTTAATTGCCTTTCGGCAGTTAAATATTTTGCGTTGTAATGATTTATTTCGTTCAAGCATTTGGGTATTCCTGTACGTTCAAGATAACATAAAATATTAAATTAATATTTTTGTGTTGTTTCGCTTACTGTTAATTATTGACAGATTGACTTTCTAATATTACCTAACATGACATATGGTCTGCCTTACACACAAAACCGTTTGAATTTCAATTTCAGCAAATATATGTTTTCATACAATTTTCGTTCAGACTCAATCTTTAACAAACCTTTAATTGACAAGCGAATGAATTTTAATTTAAATTTCACGCGCACGTAAACAATAGCGAAAATAATAAAATCTCATTAAATATCTGCTGCGAAAGACATGGCCGTTAGAGGTAAATATAAACAATAATTTAACTATACCGATTCAAATAAACGAAATAATTTAATTACGATTACTACACGTAGCTAACCGAGCAAAAAGAATTTCGAATTTCACAGTAGACCAACGTTTATATGAATTACGTGCTTTGGGGCAGAATAATGAGCCCGGTAAATGGGTTTTCTTTCTGATTAGAGTAATTGAATCTGAAGTACTAGAAACTCGGGTGATTATAGACATAAGTAAGTATAGGCACAAATAAGAGATTTTTTTCATTTCCATCGGATGTTTTTGGAAGATTTTAACCAGTCACTTAATGTAGACATATTTTTTTGCAAAAATATACCCAATACCTAACGGTCGTCGAAAAAGTTTAGTAGTGTTGGCATATTGATACATTTCTTCAGTCACTCGAGGTTAAAATGGCGTTTGCCAAACTTGCTGCATATTATACCATTTTAATGAAGTTCAAAGAAAGTCATTTTTAAAACTAGTGTTGAAAAAAAAAAGTTGAAAGTCTTAAAAAATCATCTTTAAGAAACCCTTTTTATAGGGGGATAAGGCACCTCCATAATATAAAATATTTACAATATATCAAAGAATAAAATCTGCAATCATTGCGAAAACTCACGCTTCAATCAATCAACAACAAAAACTCACATCACAAATGCATAAAAACTCAAACACATTCCGTTCGTGCTTTATTTTCAATTCCGTACAAAAGGTTTCTTTGTTCAAATTCCGTTAGCCATATCAAATGCTGCAGTGAAGCTGTTCTGTGTGTTTCTTGGTTAAATTGAAATAAAATCATTTTAACTAAAATTTGTGAAATAATCCTACTGAATAAGTTGGAAATAAAAAATTTAAAAGAGACAGTGGTGTAAACATTTCTGGCTGAATTTAACATGCAAAATTATATAAGGTGTCGTATTTAAAAAAAAAGATTATCACTCACTCTTTTTAACGGCGAGGCTAGAGCAGTGGAGACTTAAACTCTCTTGACTTTTCAATATGGTCATACTTCATTGATTTGGTATACGCTGAAATATTGTAAAATGTATGGAGATAGTTTTTTTTATTAGTAATATTACCAAAATTGTTATATACCTTAAGCTTTTTTAATAGAAAAAGTCAAAAATCTACAGATAGACGGTCTAAAAAAGAATTTTTTTTTCAGATTTTCATCCATGTTTCAACCCTAACTCAGATAACAGCGACAAAATCGTAATTGCCATTTCACAAGATCTAAAAACTGCCACTTCAAAATAAAGTTTAAAATTGAAGGCCCTGTATCTGTTGGTATCTGTATAATTGAGAATATTCAATTTAATTTAATGCAACACTTTTTAAAACATTGCTTCAAATTAATGAGAAACTGTAAAATCCAGGGTAAAAAAAAACACGTACTAAAACAACGCCCGTCGATTATCTTGTTTGTAATTTATTTCTTATCTCTTTATGTGTCGGATCATTCTTTATAATAGTGTACGTTGCAAGCAGTAAATCTCTGGCATTTTGGACCACACGACCAAGATAGCGCCAGGGAGCAACACATATCGAACGGATATGCAGATACCAATAAAATGCTGAGTAAAAATTGTGTAAGCTTTCATTAGAATTTTATCCGAGTGGATCGTTGGAACTAAATCACCGCGACAGTAATGCTTCGCATAAATCCGGAAGTGTATTTTATGGATCGACTACAAATTGTAGCGAATTGAGCGGAATCGGGTTTTGGTTTTAATATTCGGGATTTATGGGATATTGAAGACGTTGTAGATTGATTTATGCGTATCCAAACGAGACGTTCGTGATTTTTGATTAATAAAATTGGAATGGCGGGACTAGGTAGTTTTTAGTGCCACTGAATTTAATTTGCATTAAAACAAGTCTGACCTCTCATGGGATCATCAAATATTCAAAGGCTCAAAAAGAAAGGGAGAGAGATAGGATCAAAATCTACGTTTACAAACAGAACTTTTCTACAAGAATCATCAGTATAACTCTTGACTTAAACAGTTTTGCCAAATAAGTAGATATTCGTACAATGCAAGTATGAATGAAATATTGGTTACCACTTATTTTCATTATCAAACCTAGGATGCAAATAATAATATTAAGCTATAATAGAAAGGACTATAGACGCAACCAAAGAAGGACACAAACATGAACAGCTCGCTTTCAGGCATGAGCAGTAAAATTACATTTTTGTTAGGATGGTTTTAATGGCTTTTCTATTTACGGGGTAATACAAAGTATATAAAGTAATTGGTTGGGTAATATAAAATGACACTTTACACATCACGTGCGTTTTTACCTAAGAACTAATAAGTGACTAACCTAACTAAACTAACTAATGACACCTGTAATTGCAAATTCTGACTTTCGATGACTGAAAACATTTCGTGATTTACCAATCAACATGGCAGCTGACGTAAATAATTTTGAATATGGCATTTTGTGCCAGTATTTTCTCAAAATATACCCTGATCCTATCTAATTTTTAGGCAAAAATGAGCTAAGGTGTTGTTGATAAAAGTACTGCATTTTTTTAAAAGCAGAAGTAGTTTGTGAGTCGTGGACCGTTTATATATCACCATTTAATCCTATAAATTATGTACAAAAGACAACACTTACTCGTATGTAGGCACATTCTTTTCCTTATAGTTTTGACCGCAAACACAGAAATTGTTGCAATGGGAAAATATTTGTGTTGCCAACACTCAAAAAAGGTTCGGAAGTTATTATTCTATGACGACAGCCATAGCTTGACTCGGTGTTGCCAATAATATCCGAATTTCAGAGATTAATACCGCGTTTTTATAATATCATATCGCAACTCAGTTGGGGGGGCGTGGCGTGCGCGAAAGGACATTCTCAGCTGTACGAAAATGTCATAGCCACCTGCGGCGCATTCATATTTACCGTAGTAGGGCCACAATATTATCTTATAGCTTATATGTATTTGGTATATAACACATTATTGTCGTACATTAATTTAAATTAATTGTTAATAAGAAAAACAAATTTTAGATGCTCATTAGATTGGACGCTAAACAAGATACGCTGGTTCCAAATTAATTTACAACCCACCCCATGTAATTTTATAATGTATCCCTTCAAATATCACTTAAAGGCATCGGTAATTTCGCACTCATTACCCCATAAACAATCTAATAAATGAGCACCAATTGGTTTTCAATAACAACAAAATCATCAAATAAAAGTATGGGGTACCATTATGTTACAAGAATTATTAATATTAAACAAGTAGTATGCAGTTTTATGGATATCGACCTACGCTTGACTTAATTATATAGCTGTCGGGAGACTCGTGAATTGTTTAGAAATGAACAATTTAATTAAATGTAAGGCCGTGGCTGTCATTTGATAATGAATAACCTCATTTGTCGAACCATCTATTTCAATCCAAAAATTGCATTTTTACATTGGGGCCACTTTAATCTTTTTACAACAGTTCATCGCTTTCCCACAGTCAAAATTCATCTACTTAACGTCTGACACTTTAGACCAAGTAGTAATTCGAACAAGATATTGGGGCTATCACATTGTTAATACACAAAATAATAAGAACGCTCAATCGCACAAGTATTTAAACCGAAATCTTTGGAGCATTTTTCTGTTTAGTTATATTAGAAAAACTTACTCATCTTTATGATGTTGCCGATACGTTAAAGAAAACAATATATTTTTAAACAGCCGACAGCATTTTTGAATAACAAGTAATAAGTTATACTTTTAATAAGGTACGCATAAAATACGGATACAAATAAAATATAAATGTATATTTCTAGTTTTTTATTGTCATTGTATTTTTTTGTCATTTATTAAATTTGATAAAACATCAACGATATAGCTAAAATTACTTACGTTCGATATTACGATACTATATTATATTATTATATTACGATATTACCTAAAATTTAATATATTTGCGCGCAACCAATTAAAATATAAAGCTCCTTCTCAATCATCAAGAATTATTAGACCTAATTTATATTATTATTATGGCAACCGCCAAAATAGTTAACTCTAATCACAAAAAATCACATTTTCAAGTTGGTCAACACTACGTTAATTTTAATTGTACAAAAATAATCGCAAAAAAATGCCCACCCATGTAACCAACATTATTATCTGACCAACCATTCAAAAAGATTATTGTTAACATATCCATATGCCCTAGAGCAATTGGATTTATCGAGGAGGAAGCAGAACATTTGTCAAATTTAATGCGGTGGACGAAAGATTAAAATAATTTGATGCTTCGATGGGTTCGTGCAATGAACCAAGCGAAAGTTCCTGCACTGCCCTGAGAGAAGGTGACCTAAACGGTGATAGATAGGTAGAATCGGAATTAGAACTTGAACTATCAATGTCAACGGTTGAAAAATTTGAATCAGTTTCTACCGATGCTATAGTGGTATCTGGTAGTGTAGTCGGAACAGTTTTAGTTATCTCTGCTGTTGGCAAAGTTGAATATTCTGACCCTAAGGTTGGGTGTGTCTCGGAAGTTGGCAGTATGTTTAAGAATTTGGGGATTGATAAGTTTAGAGGTGGTAAATACTCCGTACCAGGGGTAGAATAAAATGTCGATAAAGTTGTATTTTCGGAAATTGTAAATTCAGGTATCGGTGTAGTTGTGTGTTCGGTTTTATTCAATATCTTAGGCGATTTGGGGGTAGACAACTCAAGTGGTGGCAAATACATATTACCAGAAGTAGAAGAAATTATAGAAGGTACAGAAACTAAAATTGAAGCTCTAGGAATTGTCGACATCCGTGGCAGGGTTGTTGACGTCAGAGTAGAAGTTGTTAAAGGTGCTAGTGTAGTTGCGTATTCGCTTCTTGTTGGAGATTTGAGGGTTGACAACTTTAATGATGGGAAATACGCTTTCCCAGGAGTGGAATAGAAAGCAGGCAATAAAGTTGAACTCTTAGATGCGATATATGTAGGTGTTGTAAGGGTTGTGTATTTTCTTGCAGTTACCAACAGGGATGGCGATTTAGGGAATGATAAGTTTTATGGCGGTAAAGGTGTCTTACCAAAAGTAGAATATAAAGCAGTTGGCAGTATGGTTGAAGTCTTGGAATTTGTAAAAGTTGTGGGAGTAGTTGTGTGTTCGCTTGTAGTAAATATCGTTGAGGATTTAGTAATCGACAACTTCAGTGGTGGTAAATATGCTTTACCAGGAGTAGAATAGAAGGCAGGCAATAAGGTTGAACTTTTTGACGTGGTAGGTGTAGGTCTTGAAGGAGTTGTATGTTTTCTTGTAGTTGCCAACAAGGACGACGATTTAGGGGATGATGAATTTAATGGTGGTAAAGATACCTTACTGGAATTTGTGAAAGGTTCGGGTGTTGTTGAGTGTTGGCTTGTAGTAAATATCGTTGACGATTTAGGAGTTGAACACTTAACTGGTGGTAAATATGCATTACCAGAAGTAGAATAGAAGCCAGGCAATAAAGAACTTTTAGAGGTGTTAGATGTAGGTGTTGTATGAGCTGTGTATTTTCTTGTAGGTATCAATACGGATGATGATTTAGGGAATGATAAGTTTAATGGTGGTAAATATACCTTACCAGAAGTAGAATATAACGTAGTTGGCAGAAGAGTTGAAGCTTTGGAAGTTGCGGAAGGTGCGGCGGTAGTTGTGCGTTCGCTTGAAGTAAATATCGTTGAGGATTTAGGAGTGGACAACATCAGTGGTGGTAAATATTCACTGCCAGGAGTAGAATATAACACATTTGGCAGTATGGTTGAAGCTTTGGAATTTGTGAAAGGTTCAGGTGTAGTTGGGTGTTGGCTTGTAGTAAATATCGTTGACGATTTTGGAGTTGACCACATCAGTGGTGGTAAATAAGCTTTACCGGGAGTAGAATAGAAGCCAGGAAATAGAGTTGAATTTTTTGAGGTGGTAGGTGTAGGTGTTGTAGAAGTTGTGTGTTTTCTTGTAGTTGCCAACATGAACGACGATTTAAGGGATGATAAATTTAAAGGTGGTAAATATACCTTACCAGAAGGAGAATATAACGCAGTTGACAATTTGGTTGAAGCTTTGGAATTTGTAAAAGTTGCGGGTGTAGTTGTGTGTTCGTTTGTAGTAACTATCGTGGACGATTTGCGATTTGACAACTTCAGTGGTGGTAAATATGTATTACCAGGAGTAGAATAGATGCCAGGCAATAAATGTGAACTTTTGGATGTGGTAAATGTAGGGGTTGTATGAGCTGTGTGTTTTCTTGTAGTTACCAATCCGGATGACGATTTACCGAATGACAAGTTTAATGGTGGTATATATGTCTTACCAGGAATAGAGTATAATGCAGTGGGATGTAGAGTTGAAGCTTTGGAAGTTGTAGAAGGTGTGACGGTAGTTGTACGTTCGGTTGTGGTAAATATCGTTGCAGATTTATGAGTTGACAACTTCAGTGGTGGTAAATATTCATTACCAGGAGTAGAATATAACGCACTTGGCAGTATGGTTGAAACTATGGGATTTATAAGAGGTGAAGGTGTAGTGGGGTGTTCGCTTGTAGTAAATATTGTTAACGATTTTGGAGCTAACCACTTCACTGGGGGTAAATACGCATTACTAGGAGTAGAATAGAAGCCAGGCAATAAAGTTGAACTTTTAGAGGATGCTGGTGAGGTTGTCTGTTTGCTTCTAATAAATATTGTTTGCGGTTTAGGAGTTGGCAACTTAAGTAGTGGTAAAAATGCATTACTAGTTTTAGGAGTTGATGTTATCGGTCTTGAGGTAGTTAATTTCGGCGGGAAAGTGGACTGTTTTTTGGGAACCTTTGAGGTTGAAAAATTTAGGGGTGGTAAATGCAAATTACCAGGAGTCGAAGAAATTCGAGAAATTACAGATAACGGCAAAGTAAAATTTGTGGCAGTTGTTGATATAGAGTTTAGGTTTGCTGATTTTGACTCTAAAGGTTGCGGTATCGTCGGGCGTTTAGGAATTGATGCTGAACTAATATTTAAATTTAATGTTCTCGACAATAAAATTGGTGTTGGCTTGGTTACAAATTTTGGTAGTGTATTTGTATATTCACTTCTACTCGGTACTGGTGACGATTTATAAGTCGATAAATTTAGTGGGGGTGAGTGCACTTTACTAGAAGCTGAATAAAATGGCGTTGGAGATAGGAGTGAAGGTTTAGAAGTGTGTTTTTGTTTCTGAGGGATTCTTGGTGGCAAATATGCTCGACTTTGTGTAGAAGTATATAACACATTTGGGAGCTTAGTAGTAAAATTAGGAGCTAAGTAACTTCTAGCTGGCGTTAGCAACCCTAGCGGGGCGATAATTGGTGAGCTGAATCCCTGTATTTGAGAAACGTTTTTTGCTTGTGTGGACTTAGTTTTAACAGGTAGCGGTAACTTAGAATTTATTTTGCTCAATGGCAAATGCTGTTTACTTGGTATAAAAGAATATGGAGTATTGAATCTAGATGATTCTCTAGCAATTCTGAAGTTGCTCGAAATTTTTCCTGATGTAGTTTGTTTTGAATGTGCAAATGGTTTGTCTAAGTTGTCTTGTAATACTAAAAGCTTGAATTCTGATGTTTGTGTATTTCGTTTTATTTGCTTTGGTTTACTTGAATCAACACCATCAAAATCTTCACGGAACGGCTGCAACGGTAGCGGAGATTTATCAACCGGGTTAGCTTTCGATTTTATAGTTGTATTTGTTAATCTATCTTGTAATATTGTTTCTTCGTAACCATATTGCTGCGATAATTCTGAAGGGTTGCTTGTGGCTAATATTTGTTCGTCATGAAACGGTACGATATACCCAGCGGATGTTGCTTTTTTCTTTGATAAGGATTTTCTAATTAACTCTCCATAGGTGGTACTTTCTGTGTGCTCTGCGATGCATTGCCAGACGATCACAAGTACTACGACAACGGTGATATTGTTCAATTTCTGAAAAGCAAAACAATTTTTTTTCTGCGTATATAATGCAACTCATTTGAATAGAAGAAATGTGACATATTTTGCGTGTCGAGGTTACTATGGCCCATTAAAAATTTGTATGCAAATCAGAAAGATTGTGTTTTAATGACCAAATATTAAAATCAAATTTTTATTGGGACGATTTGCATAACCATGCAATAAAGGATGTCTAACGCATAAAATGTTTCCATTTGAAATTTAAGGTCGTTGTTATCTATTTCTTGCCACACATTTGTTTATATTTTAACGAAATGTTGACCTAATAATATTGAACAATATTCAAGATAATAAACTTTACTTGTAGCAATTATATGTGCATAGAATGAATTTTCCCTAAATAAGTAAATGTTAAAGCGTGCTTTGTGTGGAAATTATAATCAAAATTACGTATGGAATGTTAAGAATTGTATTTCAAATCACAGACTCAAAATGCACCACAGGAAATGAAAATACGTATGAACAATAATTGTTCGTGATAGAATTAACTAACAAAAAGAAATATTTAGAAGCACTACAGTGTGTCCAAGATAAGGATGCACAGCATGGGGATCTCGGAAACTATAAGAGATACAGTGTCGGTTAAATTAGACAAAAGTTGCGCATTTTGATACCGAACAAGATCCCGTTTTACAAATTTGAAAATTCCAAGCCGTTCCGGAAATATCCGAGAAAAACCGAAATATTGCGATTTCGTTTTTATTATTTTTTAAAGCTATTTGAAAAGATATGAAAAAACGGAAAACACTTTTCCATTGGCACTTTTTAATCTCTCCAAATTGACGTTAACAAATTTTCATTACAGCGTTTCGATTCCATGGAACCACCATCAACTTTGATTTTTCTTATGGGACGGAAAAAAAGTACACACAGTATTAGGTTGTGCTTTTCATTGCGAATTCAATGATGTACGATACAATATGGTTACTTATGTTTTTATCCAGAAAAATGGATTTTTAATACATTTCAGCATTTAAATGGAGTAGGCCATGACAAAATGACATCCAGTCAATTTCAATGACATATTAATGTTATTTGTCTTTGTTATCAGTCGATCATAAGTTTATTCCTTTAGTTATTGTTTTTGTATTTTTATTGTTGTTGTCTTTTTCTAATTTATTTTGTTCTACAATGGAGGGAGGTAATTTTACAAACGAAGAAAAATGTGATATGCTGTCTTGCTACATCTGATGCCAAAGAAATTGTGTGGAAGCCGAGCGTATGTATTCTAACAAATACCCAGAGCGGAGACAACCTGACAAGAGTATTTTTCGGCGTTTGTTATTTAATCTGAAAGAATATGGATCATTTAAGAAGCCTGCATTATCCCGACAAAAACCTTCCAATGAAGAAAACCAATTCATTGTTCTACAATCTGTTATGGAAAATCCACAAACTTCTACCAGAGAAATTGAAGACCAGAATGGGGTAGCTAAATCTACAGCTCAGTTTATTTTAAGGAAAAATGAATTTAAGCCTTACAAATTCAGAATATGTCAAGGATTAAAACCGGGTGACGACGAACGACGTAGACATTTTTGTGAGTGGTATACCAGGATGTGTGATGAGAGTTTTAATTTTCCATATAAAGTGATTTGGTCTGATGAAAGTATGGTGACCAATAACGGTATTTATAACAGGCGCAATACACACTATTGGTCGCAACAAAATCCACGTGTTAATAGACTATCCAGACATCAAGTTCGCTTTGGGTTTAATATTTGGTGTGGGATTTTTGGTAGCAAGATTATAGGCCCTATTTTCTATAATAATTCCTTAACTTCCGAGCGGTACCTTGACATCTTGAGGCACGATTTCGAAGATGCCTTAGATGATTTACCGCTAGGCGCTGTGCAAGGCTGCTGGTTCCAACAAGATGGTGCCCCAGCCCATAACTCCAGAGAAGTTCGCCAATATTTAACTGAACGGTTTGATGGAAAATACATTGGGACTTACAGTGAAACACCTTGGCCTCCAAGGTCCCCGGACTTAACTCCCTTGGACTTTTTCTTATGGGGTTACATAAAAAATGAGGTATTCAAAGAATGTTTTGACAACGAGGAACAATTACGTCAATCAGTACGAGCAGCGTTTAATAAAATTACTCCTGAAATGTTAAGTCGTGTTTTGGAGTCTACCGTGAGACGGGCGTACTTATGCCTAGAAAATGGAGGTCATTTATTCGAACATTTGTTATAGAATTTGTTTTTCATTAACTTGTTGGATTTAGTTGTTATGTTAAATGAACAGTTAGAGTTAGTAAATAAATAAACACATTAACTCGAACACTTGTCAACCATTTTCTTTTGCCTTTCATCGTTCGGATCTCATGGCCTACTACAATAAAATACTGGAAATGTATTAAAAAGCCATTTTTCTGGATAAAAACATAAGTAACCGTATTGTATCGTACATCGTTGAATTCGCAATGAAAAGCACAACCTAATACTGTGTGTACTTTTTTTCCGTCCCATAAGAAAAATCAAAGTTGATGGTGGTTCCATGGAATCGAAACGCTGTAATGAAAATTTGTTAACGTCAATTTGGAGAGATTAAAAAGTGCCAATGGAAAAGTGTTTTCCGTTTTTTTGATATCTTTTCAAATAGCTTTAAAAAATAATAAAAACGAAATCGCAATATTTCGGTTTTTCTTGGATATTTCCGGAACGGCTTGGAATTTTCAAATTTGTAAAACGGGATCTTGTTCGGTATCAAAATGCGCAACTTTTGTCTAATTTAACCGACACTGTATCTCTTATAGTTTCCGAGATCCCCATGCTGTGCATCCTTATCTTGGACACACTGTATATTTTAAAGAATTTGATACTAAGAGGAGGGAAAATAAGTGGGAACTCTTAAGAGAATTGTATAATACAAGAAGCACATTTTTTTATTAATAGCGAATATAATGTTCACAATAATAGAAGATAGTATGTGAAACCAGATAAGAATTTCACACAAGGAAACTAAACCATGTAAATCCCTTTTCCATTTTCATTGAAGACATCAGTTCAGTTCAATTTTTAGCAACATTTTTAGATTATTATGGAATTTTCCGTAAATATAAAACTCACCATAATATTCGCATTCCTATTAAAAAACACAGAACCCGCGGTGCCACAAAACGGAATGATAGTAAATTTTATTATAAGTATCGCTTATATTCTGAAGACGAAGGTAAGCAACTAATTCCTAAAACACATCAACTTCTCGAAAATTAAAGCACTTGATTGATCTTGGTTGTGTTTATTTTTTAAGTCAGTAAGTGGCTAAATCATAAACTTGAACATTTTGTGAAATAACAGGTGGTCAACAAGTGAGAGTAACACTGTCGGCGTAATGTATAGGAAATATTGCAAAATGACGAGATTATAGGACTTCTTGACATATTTAAAACTATTGATATAACCCCCGCTTCTAAATGAAGTGTTTGTTTCATTCAATGTTCATTCGTATATAATTTATGTACAAAACTGGGGTACACATATTGGCGGACGTCTTAATTATCTAACTTTAAATCTTTTGTGCGATTTCTTGTTAATTTTGAATTAAAAATAATGTTCTGGACTTATTAATTTCAAAGCAAATAACAATATTTTTAAAAAAATCTTAGTTCGCGGTACTTACAACTTAATGCTTGAGTTCAATGGGTTTGAAGTTTATACTATCTTATGTAAACACTACTATCTATAATTCAAAACGGATGTATTAAGCTAGTTTTACTTTACAAAATGAAAGTAAGTGCAGCGAGATCATAAATTTCTGTTGCCTGACCTGTATTTCTTAACGGGAAGTCGCGAGGAAAAGACATTTGGAGAAAAAACATGTCGCAAAATTTATCGCCCAAAGGACGTCTGAATTTTTATACCCCAAAAAAGGGTATACAGTAGCGGCCAACCGGCAACTATCCGCTGTTAGTAGTTTATTTATGGCTATAGGCCGACTCTAAATCTCCCTATTGATTTACCTTTTACTTTGTTTTATTTGCACTTCGAGCGCCATTTCATTTTCTCACGCGAAAGATACAGAAAACGATAAGAACGATGAAATTTAAGAGTCTTCGGCCGGCGAATTGTCGTTATTTTCGTTCAGTACCTTTCGCAAAAATATCGGAGTTATTCTTTATGACCTGCACCATTTGTAGTGCTCATAAATTGAAGTCAGGATCCCGTTTTTGTTAGTCAAGTTAGTGACATTGTATAGATATGATTTAATCCATCAATAGTGTGACTGAACTACACCACAACAAAAATTATTATTGAATATCCGCATTCGGCATTTGAATTATTTGTTATTAATAAATTCAAATTCAAATACATAAATTAAATACAATGAAGTATTGAGAAAAACAGAACAATAATAACAACAAATAAAAAAGCAGAATATATGTCCCACCTTAAAATGTTTGAGAGAAAAATCTTTAATTTGTGCTGGTAGAAGAGAGAAGAGAAGAGAAGAACGTTGCAAAAACTCCTGTTCCTGGAAATGATTATTCCTTCAGTCAATGTATTCCATAGTTGGCAGTACAATCGGAGCGCTAGATTAATGTATATAGCTGTATATCTCCCTCGGGTCATTGTCCAAAAATTCACATACTTTGGAGTAGTGCAAACGAGCACAATTTACTGCTTTCTTAGTTTTGGATTGGTTGGAGTATATGTGAGTAAGAATATTTTGCAGTGCTAACAAATTTGCAGCATCTATTACAATTCGTAGTTATTTGTACAAAACAAACCTTTAAATCGTAATTTGTGACGGAATTGATTACAACATAGAATAGCTTTAATGACTCACGTTTTGGATTTTATTTAACATTTTTTAATAATTTATTGGACCTACCACTAAAAATTGTCAAAATTTATTTAGTACTCAACGTATATCAGCCCAAATCGCTGTAAACTGAATGTTTGGCTTTGAGCTCTATATAATTTTACAGTTAAATTATGCCACGAGACTGAAATGTAGATCGAAATCTACAGTTTTCAGCAAATGAACTTAAGGGGTCTAAAACAGTTACTGGGTTTTTACAACCCTCAAGCCACAGAACAATAAATCACGCTAGCAAATTTTTAGATATCATAGCAAAATGAAAAGCAGCTTAGACAATTTGATTGTTGATAACTGAAGTACATGCTTTTGCTTGTATCGGAGGCAATTCATATAAATAATTTTGGAATGAGGTCTTCCCCCCTACACATATACGGTAATTGTTTTCGACATTTTTCTCAGTATTCAGTGATGTTCAGAAATTATCTAAATTTTAAAAATTTCTTGAATTCTCAACTTCATTTTAAATCGTTATTTACAGCACGCCATTACCTGCACGAATTCGGTTAGGATGATTAAAAGTTATAATGAGGGACGAGAACCTCGCATCACAATTTAAGTGGCGAATTTAACTGAAGTACTATAGATCTACATGATTTTGCTAATTAAGAGAATAAACTAAATGTTTAAATAATTAAAACGCAAATTTTTATTTGCCTCAATAATTTTACCTTCCTCCTCTTTATCAAATTCAGGATTTTTTCAGATTTTAGGACACAACTTGGTTACTTTAGTTCGCGTACAAAACCTTGCTTGATTAGGTGGAAAAGTTTAGGAAATTTAGACTCGTAGTCAAAATCCAAATAAGTAAGATGAATTTATAATAATAGTAATAATAAGAATTCACATAATTATATTGAAAAATCATTATTTACAAATTGGATCCATTCAATAAGGTATTTTGAAGATTTGCATGATGTATAGTTAAAGGATTTTCCAAAAGCAAAATTTTAAATTTAAATAATACATATTAGAACTTCTTTTATTATTATTTGAGACTAGACTTGCAACAGTTTTTGTGGCATTAGTTATCGGTCTCGGTTAACATTTTCCTCTGTGACATTTGTTTCTATGTGAAATGCCAGGAAAATGTGATTTACATAGGCTTGTCGACATAACTTATGTCGGTATCAAACAAATCGGCAGTAGAAATGATTAATAGAAGATGGACAATAATCAACTTAGATCAATCATTGTGCTATATAGCTATTTGGCAGAACAGCTGATAGTGTAACTTATCAAAAGCCTTTGGTATTTAAGTAAAAAACTGTTTTCACAGTTTTTTACTTAAATACCAAATAAGTATTCCGTAATTTGTAATTTGTTAGAAAACATTTTTTTCTAAGATGTGTTTTCTGAGTCAGTCTTGGGATTAGTACTCTTTACATGAAAACAATTTCTACACTGTATCACTGATAATCTCTATGCAAAATATGGTGCTATATTAAGAAAATCTCCTCCTACCACCAAAAGCCTATAAGCTAAATAGTTTTTTATCTAAACGTGAAGCCTTGTTTGTTGAGTCGTATTTATTTCTCACTGTGATCAAGTCGACGCTGAACATTTGGAACATCTTGGACCAAAGCGCTGGTGTTTAGATATAACGTTAATATGCAATAAGCAGTGTGCCAAATAAACATTATAAAGAGAATAAAAAACATCGAGAAAGTTGGAAAAAAAGTAACTGGGTTGAACGGGGACTAATTTTTTCAAAAATATAGCACAAAGGAAGATTTAAATCTCGGAAACTCCTACTGAATACAATTAAATTAAGCGCGTTAAATATACCAACGTGAAACAATTACGAAACTTTGGGTACACGTATTTATTAAAGTATCCGTAAAATACCAGAAATTTGTGAGTCGCGTCGCTAACTCTTCTAACCGCGCCATAGTAAGCAGTAAAGCGATTTTCGTCTCTCCAAATATAATCATTTTATGGTGGGGAATTTTGTTAATTGGATTAAAGACTCAGCCAAATCCGAAACTCCAGATACACACAGCCGAAATGCGGGGAGTAAAACCACAGCCGCGGTAAAATGTATAAGCGTGAGATATACGACGGTTAGCGGATAAAAAGTGGGCGGAAGCATTAGGGTTCGGTCATTTTGGTCTTCGATATCCTGCAACTATCTGCGGTCATAGCGAACGACACCGAGACCTGTCTAAAACTTAAAATGATTTTTTTGCACGACCGCTATCAGAATTTATTACAAGTGGTCTGGCGAATCAGAAGTGAGCAAAGTGAATTTATTTCTTCGAGAGTGAGCAAAATATATGAAATAAATACTCCTAGTAAAATGGCTTGGCTGGATTAAAGAGTAATAAGGAGTTTTACTTGAACCTACCACTTCGAAATAAGTTTCACGCGATATTTTTATAGAAGTGGATCAAATAATTCAGCCTTTTGAAGGTTTAAACCGAAAATATTACAAGACAATGTAACTATTCTTGGGAAACTTATGGGAAGTCGCTATCTTCTCTGTCTTAGAATGGGGGAAGTGGTTCTAATTAAAATATATGCTTTTGTACAATTAGCTATTTTGAGATATATTTATAGTCGGAGTGACATATTCTTCGAGGATACCAAAAATATAGAATCTGTAATACGTTAGACTCAGATCTTCAATGTCAAATCCATCGGAAAACTATTTTAGAATCAGGCAATGATTTTATTTTTAAAAATTCTGCCTGTTTTGAGTAAAAAATATCTGAAACTAATTTTTTCACAATATGCGAAGTTAGGAAAATTAGTAATTCCGTCAGAGCGGAGGGAAAATTTGAACTGTCTGCTGTAAATAATATATAAGACTGTTTCCTAAATTATCTATGGCAACAAACATTCATATAAACGTTCACTACAAAGCACTAGATCTTAATCTATAAATAATATTTTATTGAAAAATGTACTTGAACTAGCTGAATAAATAAGATACTTCATTCTCGTTGCTTTCATTCATATGAAAAAATATATTATATTATTATTAAAATTATTTATTTCTACATTTTTGTTTGGTTTACCATTTTATAAAATGCTTTTCAAAACATTTTTTTTAAAATAAAGACAAATAAGGAATTTGTATTACTTTGCCACACTATTGTGCCACCCTATACATTATTTCGCTAACGTATATGAAGAAACCAAAAATCGTATTCGTCTATTTATTTTAAGTAATAAGCACCTATATACTTCTACCAGAAATATATGGCTTTTACAAACTGACTCCATGATTAACTTTGCGTAATGTTTATTACTCCAATACCGCAGCCCATTATAGAACACCCTGCCGAGCAAACCCTTACTCGTAACCATTCCAGGACCGTCCTTGGAAGAAGTTAGTACAAAGTAACTATATATTA
Source organism: Cylas formicarius (assembly GCF_029955315.1). NCBI lineage: Eukaryota > Metazoa > Arthropoda > Insecta > Coleoptera > Brentidae > Cylas > Cylas formicarius. The sequence continues at coordinate 27,027,680 of NW_026844264.1, forward strand.
CGTTCTATTTCTTTACATTTTTACATAATAATAATAAAGTGTTTGTCACTTAAAAACTCGCCACTATCGCTACTGTCGTCACCTAGCTCAATGATCAACTCCCCCACTAATCGTTCTTGATAAATATTTTCTTTTTTTATTACTCGTATTTCACAGTTAGACCAGCTTTGTATTAATATTTGAGCTACCTCTTGGCGAATTACGTTAAAGGTACTATCACTAAATTTTGATGCAGTGTCATTTCTTCTTATATGCGGTTTCGACTCAGACCAAATCATCTCAAGATTTCATGTCCGTTTTGTTGTGCTACCGAATCGATTTTGTAGTCTACATTAAAATGTTTTATTTTTAATAATTCCAGAAGACAGACAGAAGACGTTTAGCTCTCTTCAAAATATAAATCATTTTTTTACAGATATTCTTTAATTTTTTCTTTATTTGAAGAAGTATTTCGAATCTTTCTAATTTGGGCTGAATGATACCAGGCATTATCCAACACGAGAACAGTATTTGGCAGTAGTTTTGGCAACAATTTATTTTCAAGCCAGTCCTCAAATATTTCAGCAGTCATATTTTCATGGTAACCCACACTTGAATCTTTACAAAAATAAGGCATCTTCTACCCAACTAATTTTAGACCCAGCGTGAAGAATTATTATGCGTTTTCCATGTGCGGCATGTCTAGTTACTGTTACTGTTATGAAACCATCCTTTTTATAATTGGTCGTGAGTGTTGAACCAAGTTTCGTCTAAATACACTATTTTGCTCTCGAAATTTTTCAATTGTATTTAATTAATTCACCCTCGATTGCGAAATTCATCGAGATTCCATTAACACTTGACCTTTGTGTTCGGAACTGAAAATCCATTTCCTTCTCCTTGGCACAACTAACGTTTATGTCTTTCAGTACTTTTTTATAAACAGTATTCACTTTATAAGCGTCGAAGATTATACGTCTAATTAGATCTGCGTGTTGCTTTTTAAAATCTCCCGAAATACTTGTACCTTCTCTCACTTTGCTCTTGACTATCTCATTCAAAACAAATGGATCCGTTTTTCTATTTTCTGAGGTAGTTCGTCTTCTAAATTGTCGTTAGGTTCGACTACCACCTCCGCTTCGTCTTCACGTGCTGCGTTGTTTTCCATGTCTTCTGCTTCATTCCACGGTTTCCACATTTTAAAGTGTTAAAAAACAGGAACCTTCAAAAAATGTTTAATTGTAAGAATCTAATAAATATCTATCTCTATTCTTATGACGTACCTTTGTCTACAGCGAATATAATGTATAGTCTTAAAAAATACTGATGTTGTTTACAAATCGAAAAACTACAAGAAGAAGAATGTTGTTAATCGACAGGTATACAAGACAAAAATGACTATTTTCAAACTCACCTGTAAGATAAATAGAGTACAGAGTAGCCTTTGAACTATCCAGTGAAAACAGCCTCGCAGGGTCAACGCTCGAGAATCAGGTACATAAATAAGTACTTACTGGAAGGATCACAGTCAAATACCTCCGTAATTTATAAGAACATATTGCAATTTAGATTAAACTCTTAAAACGATACACATCACCTCATGTTCAAACAAACGCTTCTACTTATTCGAAAATACCCTGCAGCATTAATCAATAAAAATTTCAAATTTCTACAAATATTCATTACTGTCCATCTCAGACAAGGTTAGCTACTTAATGCAGAATGAACTTCTGTTCGGATGGGTTTAACCACAGTCCTGCGAAGGTCTGCTTAAATATCAAAGCAATAAATGCACTATATTTTTGGTCGTATTATACTTATTTTTATACTTACTAAACATAATGTCATTAATTAAAGATATTGAGAAATACTTAATAATTAAACAACGGCTTCCCAATATCCTACAATAGGCAGGCGAACTACCTACAACATCAATATGGCAAGTTGCCTGTTTATAAAATATTAAATTACCATTTTCATAAGCTTATATAGATTATTAGCCATCGCGTGTAGCGGCTGTATCAATACGCTGGCGCTGACAGTTTGCGGTTTTCGGATATTCACGACACGTTTTGCTCTCGTTATGATGCTTTTGTTTTGGCTGAACATGCCGGCGCATATACGTTTTAGGCACCAGACGCAAAAAATATTACCTCGACCATATGTTCCATTCGCTACGAGATATTGGTGTGAACTTAAAGATACAATGCTATGTAATATTTCTAAAACGTGCCTTAGTTGATTCTTGCAGTACAGACACTTTTTCGCATTTTTTAAATAAAATGTTGATCAATTTTTACAATTTCTACGATTACAAAGAGAGAATAAACTATTCCTGAAAATAAATATCATACGTTGGCTAGATATTTTTTGGTTCTTTGAACAATTTAAATCTTAAGGCTAAAAACGTTTCGATTTTAAATTTAACGAAAATTACATTAAATATAATTAAGGACTTGAGGTGATGGATTCGAGTAAAATTTGAAATTCAAAGCGTTTAGGGAAGAATGTTCAATTTGCAATGCAAATTTTTTCTGCATCCCATACACTTCCGAATAATCGAACTCAAAAAACAAACAAAATTGTTGCTTTTTTATCCGTAACTTCGTGGAAAATTCCGCTGCCCTGCCAAACACACCGCCAGAGTAATAATCTACAAAATATATGAAACAGGCGAATAAACAAAGTTTTGTAAGGGGTTTCATATTTCGAATTTCGGAGACAGAATTTCATTAATTACAACACGGGATCGTTTTTATTAATGCACCGCGATACCCTTAAAAAGTTAACGTTTATGGGTCGTCTGCTTTCTATAAAATTAAGCCGTCAGTTTTGTAAGGACGCACCCAATTACCCACTTTAAATTGTTAAAAAACATCTACTCTTCTAACAAGCAATACTGATTTAGATTCAACGTTTCCTGCGTTCAAAAATGAAGTACACGGTGTGATTATTGTCTCAAACACTCCAATCTGGTTGCTTATTAGATAGGGAATACAATTTGCTGAAAGTATTTTTTTTAATTCTTCTTTTTTCCTTCCTCTTTTAATTGAAATTTTTTATCTCGTCCCCGCCAATAAGGTCCCCGCCAGTTTTGGTGGCTGCTTATTTAGTCACATTTGAAATTTTGTGCTGAGAGAATAACATACCAAATTAATGAATAAATAAACTATTATACTCTGACTATTACATCATTTTCTAATGAATATAGTAAAACAATAATAAAGATAACTAGCGTCTTCTTTGCGAGTATTCCTTAAATCATCGATATTCGGGTTAATTGTCACAGTGTTTATCAATGTTCAAAATTTTTCGATTAGGTTAACTCTTGTAGGTGGTTTATATAACAGTGAACTGTAGGAAATTAGTATGACATTTTATAATATATAATTATAAATTAAATTAGAAAGAAAGAGGGGGATTAATGGAGTTGTGTTCTATGTAAGATGTGCTTAATTTGACTATGAGATCCCGTCTAGTTAAGTTAAATAAAAGTTGCATGGAAGGGGGATATAATAATGATATTAATGTTTATTATTCCAAATTATAGTTTGTACATACCAAGTTATATAAAGCGAGGCAAAGGAATAATGTGGCTTGACACAGCTTCCTTCCCAAAAGAAGAAATAATACACATTACAACATTTCAAATTCGTTTTAAATACAATAATTGAAGTTTACCTTATGTACTAGAACGCTATATAAGAATGACTGGATACAAAGAAAAAGGAAAGAAAGAAGGCAGGGCTACAGGAAAAAGGCAAAATGTTTCGTTAATTAGTGAACAACCATTGTTAAAATTTCATGTGCCTTTTGAATGAACCAATCGAATGTGTCAACTTATTTATTATTATAAATCGAAGTACTTTTTGAAAAATTCTTTTTTATGAACATAAATGTTGTCTACAAATATTTATGTTGTGAACATCTATACGATATGTTAGTTTTTCATGAAGATAGGGAGTACATTTTTTTACTTAATTACTTTGTAATACAGACATGCCGAACGCAAAGCATGTCACCGAACCATGGAAAGTCATCCGAATTCTTCAAGCTTATAGGAAACTCTTTGCCTAAATCGAATTCCCAATATTAGTCTTTTACAAGAATTTTGGACTTTTTGCATTCTTTTAATGTTAACAAACTCCAGACATATCCAATCCAATCCAAATTAAAATGTCATGGTATTAAAGTTTCATACAGAAGTGTTTCACGTAAAGTTGTGTTCTTTAAATTTTAGCTTCACATCAATAACAAGACCTAATGTTTTTGCATCAATTTTTAAATGAGATTGTACTATTACCCAATCTGAGTTTTATACGTTCCATTGACTCGTCTCAAATGTTATTTCAGAATAACAGGGCTACAGATTCAGAGTCAAATGGGTTCATCTCAAGATTGTGTCTATCACAAATTTTGTCCAAGTCAGAGTTTAGAAACTCATTAACAGTATTATCCGTGGGTAAATCTGGGTATCGTCGGAGTATAAATGATAATTACAATACTGAAGAGAATTTACCAAGTTAAAGTATAATGGAGAGGGCCGAGAATACTTCTTTGAGGAACTCCTATTCTAACCTTAACTATATCTCAGCCTCCGTAAATGACCCTCTTATATCTGTCTGTCAAAAATGACAATACTAGGCAGCCTCATCAAAACCGAGGTATATTGGTTAGCTTTGGTTAGGTATTAAGATAGATATTAAGGTGCCAGATGAATCTTACTAAAGGCTTTAGTGTAATCAAGCATAACTAGAACCCTAGCACTATTCCCATCTCGTGCTTTTACTACTTCATCCATAATATCAGTCATAGCCGTGACGCAGCTGTAACCTCTTCTAGAGGAAGAGGAAGAATTTGAGACTCCATTACTTTCTCTAAAATTTAGTAGTAGTAGAGTATCGGTAATATTGCGATGGATCGTAAGTGGCTAAATTCAGTCATTCTTGAACGCAGCAGATAACTAAAAAAGTAACATAGGGAATTAAAAAAGTTGAACAGAATTAAATAACCAACCAAATATATAAAACCAAATATAATAAACCAAATTCGCAGATTATATTACAATTTCTGAAAAATTTACAGCAGTTAAAGTGTAATATGAATTACGTTGACTCAAATAACTGAAGAACACATTAAGGATGAATACAAAATGAGAACAATTTAAATCTATGGTAGATGCCATATTTTCTAACAGAGCATTGAAGATACTAATCCGGCGTGGTCAAAATTATTCAAGATACGGTCATGTCAAAAAAATCGAAAAAATTAAATGACAAATGATAAACAATCAGCATTTTTACCTTTCCCTTAATCACAAAACTTTTATCGCTATGCTAATGAATTTAATTTGTTTTAGTACCTTTAATACACTACTAATTATAGGCAAAAACACTGTCTGTGAAAATTTGTGTTGTACGGATTTTGAATTTTCTATATTTTCGAAGAAATTTGTGATTTGTGAATTTATACTTCTTTTCCAGTCTAATCCTTTTCTCCAGGAGATTAAATTTGCATTTACTCCCGGTTTTTGTTTTTCTCCAGCTGAGTATACCACTGCCAAAAGATAAAAATTGTCGCTATATGAAGTCATATATTTAAGTTAAAAAACACCAAGATCTTCGGTATTATATTATGACATTTATTGTTAGTTAGCACAGATCAAATCAAAAGTTTCTATTTTATATAATACTGCTGTTAGGTAAGATCGCCTCGTATATTACATTTTCGCGACATAGACAGGAACATTTTTGTAGGTAGATATAAATTTTTAATCCGAAATATAACCATATTTTGTGTTACTTTTTTACTTAATTTTACTTAATTGCAACAAAAAGAAAATTATTTAAAGGAGCAATCAAATAGCAAGATCGATTTTTTAAACCGATTTTCTATTTACATCTTTACAAATTTGTAATAGCTATCCGAAGATAATGAAATATTGATAAACGCTATAATAATAATTGCTTTGATTCAATGCGAAAGTGAAAATGTAATAAACAAAAACTAGTGAAATTAGATGACTGTTTCGTTAAGGCTAGATGAGGAGCTTAACTAACAAAAAAATTTAAATTAATTTAAATTTACCTTCAACTGGTCTCTATGATATTAACGGACGAATTTAATTATCACAAATAAAAAAATGGCTCTCATATTTCTTGCGGATTAATGAAATGAATATGTTATAATGTGCGCTAAATTTAATTTAATATTTTAATTACTCAAATATATTGCCCACTTAATCAAAATGATAAATTTGCCGGATTTGTCGCTTTCCCTGATAACCGCGTTATTGATTACCGGTCCTACATCATTTTCCTTGTTTTGCTGTTCGAGTTTTACCATTTTGCGACGTGACTTCTAGTCGTTTCGAGACGAATTGAACTTGAATTTTCTCCATATGCACTTCCCAGCCAACAGATTGACAGTTTTCGTGAAACCATAGAAACCACAGAATGTTCGAATTCTCTTTATTTACTTCTGTAAAAAATCCTTTTAAAAATGCTGCGAAAACGCTATCTATTAATTGTCAGTCGTGAGTACAACCTTAGTAATATTATAATTCTGGTGGTTCATTACTGGTGACTTATAATTTTAATAACTCTCAAAGTAACCATGCTCTTAAAAAAAGCTAATTCAATATTGGGGTATTTTAAAAGAAAAATTAAACATAAAAAAGGAGATAAAAACAAAACTATTTATATAATAAAAGTAAAGTTTAATTAAATATGAAAATCTTCTGCTGAAAAACATTCGAAAATATGATTTTTTGAAATCGAATCACAATCTACTGGCAATTCCTGTAATGCACTTTTCTCAGATGAAGGTAAACAAACACCAAGTAAGAAGTCCGAAGCAACTACGAATGCATTGACGTCATAAGACAGGTATCAATTGTCAAACATTTTTCGCGTATCAATGCAACAATAAATAAAATATTTATATGTCTTCAAAAAAGAAATTCGCCATAGTTTTAGTTAGTTTAATAAAAGCATAAAAGAAAAATAAGACCTGAAGAGTAGAATTTAAATTTTACAAAAGAAAATCGTTGAAACTATTCCATTTTTTGTCCTAACGCAAATATACTGACAACTGACTCAACAAAAATAACAATAAAAAATAGGTTTAGTTTACACTGGAGATAGCAAAGTTGAGCAAGACATTATGGTAGTTACAAATATAAAAGATGGGGTCAAAAATTATAAAAAGTAATAAAACATAAGGTACCAATTCTGGTACTACTACTACAACTACAATTCCGGATTGCAATCAAAATTAAAATTTGTTAATTCATGCGATAACTACACGATTTTACGAGATCCTTCATTAAACGTCAAATAAAATCCATATAGGAATATCAAAAACTATCAATAGGATACGAGAACATATCCAAGAAATGATTATTGTTCCGGAAGATCACTGTCATTTTCGTAGAATTTTATTTTACACGAAAACTCTTTTAATGTTCAAGACGATCCGTTTTAATTGTCAGAAATCGAGTGTAGTTGAAATGTTGCTTTTCGCGCTACGATTTAGCAAATTAAATTCGTTTTTAAACGATGCCGTCATCTGCGATTTTTCGCAAAGATGCCGTTCATGAATTTAATGTCGTTTGGATTTTCTAATGCGGGAGCGTCTCAAAATAGAGAACCCGCTTTATCGACGTCAAGAAATGCATTTTATTTTAGAATTGTCGTTCCTATTTTAAATTATCCTGAATCTCAAAATAAACGACTTCCTCTCTATGGAGCCGCTTCGCTGAAAAACTTTATTTACAGCATCCTGTAAGGAATGTCTTTTAATTTTTCAACTTAGCTCTCTACTAGGTTCCGGGTTTCTCATGTGAACGTGATGAATAGCAGGGTATTTGTTTTCTGTTTGTGCAAAACAGCTCTTGAAAACTACCAGTTTTTATATGCACACAAACATTACATACCATATTAAAAACAGGACCATTAATAATGGTCGGGGTTGCGAAAAAAAAAGTGACAAGAACTAGATGAAATTATTTAGGATTTTAATAAAGCAAAACTATCTTTCAGTCATTAAGTTAGTAATAACTTCATCAAGCAAAATGTTGTAAAAATAATATTTTGACAGTCATTTATTGAGTCGATCACAATTTTGTTCTAAATTAAAAAAGGTGTAAGTCAGATATTTCACATGCTGATATATCGTATTACGAATATCTGTTCCCACTCTTGCCTTTATAAAATTGTTTCAGTGGAAATTAGTAATTTAATCCCATCCATTAGGATAGGTAAGTGCTGTTACGAAATCCTCCAGAAAATACATTATCCAAAGGTATAGCACGTGATTGGTTTGGTATTTTTAGCTCATTGTTTCAATCATAACTTTATTTAGTAAACGTATCTAGTTTTTCCTTTCCAAAAAAATGAATGTTAAATTTTAAATGACCATGCCCACTCCAATTTTCTTTGTTCTTTTATTAAAAGTTATTATATTATTATTTTGAAATGTTGGCATCTGAAAAGGTCTCTATTCTACAAATAATAAATGGAACATCAGTCAAAAATTATAAGATACGAAAAGAGAATGTACGAACTATTTACAAAACTTCAGTATTCCTCCTGCGTCGGTTATTGTAAAATTAAACTTGCTGACGTTTCCGAAACTATCCTGTTGGCTTCTTCAGAGCTTAACGGAGACTGGCTCGCATTCTACTCTGTACCTGATTATATATTGTTTGAGGGTGCAGGAGCTAAAGGAGGGGTATGACCATTGGTGAAAGGTCAAGCCCTGAGTAGCGATTAAGATTGTTTGGTTGTTACGTCTAGTTGTGCTAAAAAAATAAACCAAATCCAGACTCTTCTGTCACTACATCTTGAAATTGCTTCCGTGTTTTCCCCATTCGAGTTCGATACACCTTCAAACACAATTCACGGCAAAGCTGAAAATCTTCGTATATCCTCTACCCAGAATCACATTCAAAAATTTAAAAAACTAACACTTGTTTACTGCCAAATAGGCACCAACTCTTTGACACGGAAAATCACCTCTGCAAAATATTCTAACCTCGTCCAGGCCGCACGTATTTTTCCAAAAGAGGAAACCATTTCAAATGTAGAGTCTATCCTAAACAAAGTGCCATCTCAAACGGCTAATGAAAACCGGACATCAAATTTTATTCGATACAACTAAAATTCTTGCATGTAATCAGTTCTTCTACCAACGAATAATCCGAGAAACTGTAGAAATCTATAAGCAAACAATCTCAGGTCATTACTTGTCTCCAATATGAGAATCACTCCTATAGCTCCTCCAACCAAAAAATAATTTATCAGCAGGTTCAGAGTGAAAACGCGAGCCAGTTTCAGTCAAGCTCTGAAGAAGTCAAGGGGATGCTTGATAAAACGTCAGCAAGTTCAATTCAACAACAACCAACGCAGGAGGAATCCAGAACTTTAGTAGTCTGTGAAAGTTTCTTTGAAAAATTAAGAGAATGTACGTAAATAAAAGTTGAAACCTGCATCCCCGTTAATTCGGAAAAACAGATATATTATAAAATGTTTAAACATAAAACACAGCATTCCATATTTAAACAAGTAAATAAAAAAGTGAATTCAAAATTAAACCTAAAATCAATTTTAAAATTTGTTTAGTAAATTCCTGTAACGGAAATCTCGCCGAAAATTAGGTAAACTTAAATGGGTTACAAAAATGACACTAGTCTAATGAACACCGGAGCCCTGTTTGATCCTCTTAATCCCGGTTTCCCCGGTGAAGGTATAAAATGTTAATAATGTCACTTTGGTTATTTTCCTTTTTACGTAGTTGCGATCCGCTGCGCGGCAACTTGTAGATTAAATGTGACGTTTTTATGCGGAAAGTAAACGCAGGTTTAAATTAAAACAGTTTTATCGCCCCTGGATTTATTTTTGCTCTCATTAGTTTTGCGGAAACGAATTAACTTTAATTAAATCACGGATCCTCGTTGTAAATTACGAAATTGGACAACGAAGTAAAATCGAGAAGTGCTTCCGCGCAGTTCTATTTTTCAAAATGAACCATAAAGTGAGTATTAAGTTTGCTGGGAACGACACACGGTGGGCCAGGATGACCCCAAAAGTTTTAAAAATTCCAAATTTTACGTTTTTTCCAAGATATTTTTCGCAGCATTAAACAAGCAGGCTTTGATGTATCTATCTAAAAACTTCAATAGATTTTCAATTTTCAATAGATGTAGTTAATAGAGGTAAGTTTAGACTACTTATATCAATAAGGACATATTAATTTTGATTTTCGCATTCCAAGTGTTATTTAATTGAATCTGTGTTCTTCTATTAGCTAAAGTAATTCATTAATTTTGCTTCGGGATGTCTTAAAAATCGAGCAAAACGGTAACACAGTTTTTTTTATATGAATGCTCATTGTCTTGTAAACCGGCGTTAAAAAATAAAATTCTGCCCATCTCTGCCTGCCTATTTTACAAAAACATATTAAGGTGCCTGTAAATTTATAAAAAGAGATGATTGTAGACCAGACAAGGCAAGGCAAAGTGAAAAACTCAAAACTCAGTTTTTATGTTGTTACAAGTTTTAGCTATATATGATGATTTTAAAATACATTTGACGGAAACTGCTTTATTATTTGTTTCCCTGTATCCTTGATACACTATCCATAAAATATTGGTACACGGAAAAAAGATCTTGAAGTCCAGTCCAGTGCCAATCGCACAAATTTCCGAACAGGGCCAAGAAGCCCTCAATAAAAAGTAGCGAAAATATAGAGAACATAATGCCAGAAAATGCAACAGCCTTGAACAAATTTGAATTTATTTCATAATCCGTCTGATCCAAAAATCGAAAATTTACGTAAAGCTTTAAATAAAAACACATTTAGTCCAGATGCTTTAGATTTGCTACAGCCTTTCAAAGAAAATATTACAATTCTGAGGCTATCAGACGAACGTAGCCACTCTGATTAAGCGTTGCTTTAAAATTAAATTTGTTATATTATTATTATTATTATTATTATTATTATTATTATTATTATTAAATTAAAGTTGATACTGGTAAGTTTTATTTTGAAATATTTTCTTTTTTTTTCAAATTGGTTCCTACAAAAACTACAGAATTGCCATTATCTCAGAATAAAGAACGCAAGGTGATATTTTTCAACATTATTTACTCATCCAAAGGCAGATACTCTAATTTCCGGTGCAAATATTTATAACAGAACGAATTTTAGATCTTCTATTCTCTAAATAAATGCTTCACAAAAACAATAAAGCTATTCACGAACTTCATAAAATATCCTCACATCGCAGGTACTCTAATTTTACCAATTTAGTATATTCTAATTAGTTTAGCCTTTACTTGCTGTATCACATGATATCCGACACACAACAGCCTTCAAATAATTTTTCTAACTTTTTTGTGACTCTCTTCCACTGTGCGACGTATGTTAATAGAAAAATGTTGGTCTTTGGTTACTCTAGGCTATGACCTAAAATGCTCGGAAATCGTTCAAATTTAGTAGGAATTGTGTTAAAAATTGTTAAAATAAGTTGTGCAACTCTTTTCTAGTTATTTGGGAAGTACTGGTTTGTGTAAAAAATGAAATGAAATAACGACGTGTCATCTTACGCCAGAATGGAATTTGGTTTGTTCTTAATAAACGGTTTTTAGCTAGTTGCTCGCAAAAATATTGTTGTGTGGTAACAAATAAAGACATTTCGAAATTCTCACGGAAAAAGTTTCAAAGGGTTTGTCGATGCTCGTGGCATCCGATTCAATAAATGAATAGCATTTATGACAACTAAACTTGTCATAAATACTGCCATAAAAGCTGTTTAAAATGATCGAAGATTTCAATTATGTTCAAAGTCATGTAATTTTTTTCTAAAACTTCTTATGCATGAACACAATTATGATAACTTAAGTTTTTCCAGAATTTTGGTTGTCTTGTTGTATTTTGTATTTTTTCACTAACCATAACCCTGCTAAAAATAAAATGAGTCTATAACAAAGAAAAGAAACATATTCTAAGAAATGAAGAAGAGCAAATTAATGAAATTGAATATAGATATAGCGGAAAATGATACTCCGTTATCACCACCAAAAGTTTTTCCGAGAATTAAACTTTCTCTTAAATTTGGAAAAGATTATTAAAGAAACGAGTTGTTATTTGAAGCGCGCCGTAAAAACCCTAATAAAACAGGAAAAAGAAAGTGAAATTACTTTCCCGGGATTTCATAATTTTATGCAAATAATTTTTTAACATTCATGTCAGGCATTTGGAGGACATCTTTTTCTTTGTTTTCTGGCTTTGCGCCGCAAATTTTGATGATGTTTTTAATTGTTTGCGCCAGGTGTGTTTTAAAGTTGCTTTAATAAGAGTTAAAGGACATTAATTAATGTTTCGGAGGACGAATTTGCATTACGCAATTTAAATCAAAGGAAGTTTCGCGTTGAATAAGCACCTAGCCCGACAAAATTTCCAACGAGAGAATTGATTCGTGATTGTTCTGGATTTAGCTCAACCAACGCAAGTAAATTCGGGTATTTCGAATTAATTTCCTTAACTGGCTCTTGCATTATTTTCCTTTTCCTCCAGTACGAGTAGTTACTTAAATAATTCCAAATATTTAATCCGCTATGAGGAATTTTAAACATTTTATTTCATTTATAATATATCATGCAACAAGTGCGGTAAACGGTATTTGACTCACGAGTTTAATAAACGAGTTACTTAAAAAGTTTACCGATCGTGCTGCAGATTATATTTCTTCTACGACCGTTAGTTTTTGGGTACATTATACCAAAACTACCAGAATTGACAAACGTTAAAATTCAAGGTAATATCTCCGAAAACATCCGATTGCTCCCGGAAATGTCCGAAGTGGCTTAGATTAGACATTTTACAGACGGGAGTAGAAAAATTCAATCTATTCTTCTCGACAAGCTCTTTTCCAGATGTCCAAGTGGTGTTACAAGTACAATGTCTCGATACTGTCTTGTGTTATTAAAGTTATGACACCAACATTACTGAAAGTTTCATTCTTGCAATGAAGATGTCAATTTAGTCAATTTGAATGATCTTACGTCATAGTGGGCCGATCAGAAGCTGTTTTAACCATCCGGAAAATTGGAACCAGGATTGCTACAACACTTACGGTAGGATGGGGCAATAAGTAGTGATTGCGAAAAACGTCAACAAGTACAATCGCACATGAGTGAATGCAAGGCAATCGCAGATCACATACTGCTGCGGGTATTAGAAACTTCCTCCGACGAGCTGATGTAGTCCTTCTTCCGTAGACTGCAAAGTTTATGTTATATAGGTGGGGTCATTTCCATTTAGATAGAATGGGATCTAGTTTAGTGGTCTGCATTGGTAGTCTAACAATAAATAAATACATGGTGATTTTCAATTAACATTCAAAACGTATATGAAAAATGGTTAAAGGTTTTTTTTTCGAGAAGAAATATCCCATTTTAATAATTTATTCGCGTTTAGCATTTAAAACTCGGTGTAAAATTGCCTCCCTAAAAAAGAAACCTAAATAATGAACAAAATTCTAGTACTAAATAAATAACAGTAATACTAATTTTGAATAAAGCAAATTAAATTAAAATGTACAGCGGCCCCAATAGTGTTAAATTTTTCTATTATTCGTTTAACACTATTTCTTGTATACTTTTGTCCATGCGGATATTTTTCAGCAAATGTTAAACTGTTTTTGAAAACATTTGTTCCATTCTTAGAAATTAAACATGTTATTTAAATAACTATTTTGTTAGTAAGTTAATTACCGGACTTGATTCATAATATTTATGGAAAAATTGTCAAACTATATCAAATAGTAGATGCTATTACTCTAGTGTCCAATTTTTTTTTTTTGCAAGATTCCGCCGTCATCCAGAAATCTAGAAAACATACCGATTAGTGATGACAACATTAGAAAGGGAAGAAATATCAAAAATATCGGCAAGGACCTAAACAATCTCTTGACGATCATTACTTTGGACGACATCATCTATATAAAAAGTATAAATGACATTAATCACTCAAATGATAAATATCTTTGATAGCTTGGCTCTCGTTTTAGAAATAAAATAAAAAAATAAAAAAACGCCCCGGTTAACGTATACTATTAAAAATATGATATTCCTAAAAAGTAAAGCCTATAAAAAATATCAAAACTAGCTTAACGACTCGAATTGGAATTATTATAAATAAATAAAAATCGAACATAGCTATCAGCCAAGAAAACAAACCATATCTTTAGCACATTGTCAAAGATTGAACAACTTTTGGAATAGACTTAAGAATCTCAACATACATTGCAAAAAACAGTAAAATAAAATACCGGGCAGTTAAACAAACCCATAGCTTTAAATAAACACTTTTTAAAATCCCACAGAAATAACTCGATAGAGCCAGACATCTTAAACTTTTACCAAAACCATACGCCGCTACAAGTAAGTTTCCAATTTCTATTCCACACACTTTTCGAGGACACTGTAAGGGAGTACATTTTTTAAATAAAATCTAATGCTGCCGGGTCAGATCAAATTAATCTGGAAACGATTTTAGTATGCGTAAACAGAATCCTCCCATTTCTTACCAATATTATTAACTCTTGTTTCCTAGAAAATAAGTTTTAAAATTAATGGAAAATTTCTGTGTAACAAAAAAATGTTGACAATTTTAATGATTTAAGACCGATAAGTATATTACCGATACTTTCGAAAGTAATAGAAAAAATTATGAATCGTCAACTGAGGAAACGTATTGACCGATTTTACATTTTACCAACGTGCCAGACCATGATTCAGCTGTACCACTGCTCTCCTAAGTATAACTGACGATATCATTAATACAGCCGATAAAGGCACAGCCTCAGCGTTAATTTTATTAGACTTCAGCAAAGCATTTGATCGACAAAATCATGAATTACTAATAGCAATTTTGAATTATCTTGGTTTTCACCTTAGTTCGATTAAATGAATTAAAAACTATTTAGACGATAGAATTCAATATCTAGAGACAAATGTTATTGTGTCACAGCTAACTAAACAAAATTGCTTTCGGCTATTGCTATTGCAATCCCACACTTGCCACTGTTGTCCTTCCTTACATTCAAAGCATCACCGGTGAGATATCAAATGTTTTAAAGAAATATAACGTCTAAACCAGATTTACCACTTCTTCAAAAATTTCTCAACATCTTTAGTTTACAGCATTCCACGCAGATGCGACAAAGTGTACATTGGCGAGACTGGACGTGAAATGTCAACCATAAACCAAATAAACTCAGTTGCCGAACATAATCACGAAACCGGACATAAAATTTTATTCGATAAAATTAAAATTCTTCCATGTAACCAATTCTAACAAGGGTCTGTGACGTTGTAGAGCGGACAGTAAGTCACAGGTGGCGTTGGGCAGGACACGTTGCTAGAAACAATTTGAAATGGACCAAAACACTAATGCAGTGGCGTCCAAGGAGAACGAAAAGAAGTGTGGGGCGTCCTCAAGCGAGATGGATAGATGACATTCAACGACATGCCGGGAAAAACTGGATGCAAACCGCACAGCAAAGGTTGGCATCGAAATCGCTGGAAGAGGCCTATGTCCAGGAGTGGATGTCTAGAGGCTGAAGAAGAAGAAGAAGAAACCAATTCTTCTACCAACGAAAAATCCGAGAGTCTATAGAAATCTATAAGCAACCTAACAATCTTAACCGCGACTCAGGTCTTTACCTGTTACCAATATGGGAATCAGTCATACGACACGCCCCCTCAAATAATATATAGCCAGTTACAGCCCTGAAGAAGCCAACAGGATGATTGGCGAAACGTTAGGAAGTCGAGTCAACAAAAATCGACGCAGAAGGAATCTAGAAGTTTTATAAAAAGTAAAACAGTAGCTTGTGGAAGTTTCTTTGAAAAATTAAAAAGGCAAATACTGATCATCTTACCTATCACTAGTCATTCGGCCAACAGTAATTAACCAGCAGCATTACTAACAAATATTCTGTTGCATTACATTCTTCCTTCCTATCGATCATTAAGAACATAAACATACCTTATGATCTTGTGTTTTACCATTCTAAAATTAAGTGAGTGACTTATTTGCACTTGCGTTGAATAACGGAGTTAAAGCAAAAGTGTTTCAAAATAAAACTAAACGGAAATAATGGCGCGTAAATGAACCGGGGCAATAAAGCGAACTTTTCACTGAATAAGTTCAAAAGTGTCACAAAAGCTTTATTCTGCTGCGATTTTCTTGGACCTAAAAGCGAAACGGGGAGAACCCGCTTAAGTGGACGTGGTATCAGAAAAATACGTTCTAATAAAGTCGAATACAGGTCGTCCGGGCCTCGAACATTAAAACCAGTCCAATTGCGTCGCTTTATTTTGCGAAAATTTCCACGTAGGGAAATTAAAAAAATAAATACCGTAGTTAGCCTTTGTTCGATTGTCGATTTCGGCCCCGAATCGCACTCCCGGGTGAAATGCAAAACGCGCCGAGCGAAGTAGATTGACAAACAAATTGAAAACTGAAATGGCGACTTTCTTTTTTTCGGTCGGAGCGGAAATTTGAAAACAGCGATGAAAGTTAAGCAATGCGAATTTTCCAATCAAGGTACAGCTAATGACAATCACCATTTTGAGTGAAAAGTCAAATTGGTGTCACTCATATCCAGAATAAATTAGTAGTTACAAATTTGTTTAACGCTCATAAGTTATCCCCAAAGATAAATAATAATAAGAAGAAATTGACTTTTACTTTAAATGACAAGGATAGACACAGTATGTCATTATATGCCGTTACTATTTATGTTAATGAGATGAAATCCAAAACTAGTATTCCCAAGGTGACGGATTTACAAATACAAAATACAATACAAAAAATAAATAAAGAGGCAATCGAATATGCCAATAACATACATACTTGTGTGTAATTTTGGATTAACCATTGAACTTTTCGGATCACTTAAACCATCAGTGCAAAAAAAATGGTTAAAACAATTTATTTCTCGCAGGAATATCTGGTTACTTAAACCATTGGTGTGGGTTATTAATTCAATACTGCAATTCTGGTTTGGTTAGTTTATGCCCAAGAGAGTAATAAGTTGCAATTATTTTAGAACAAAAGAATATGCGAATTGATTCAGGTTGTAATCTATATAAACCAATAATTTCGATGAGAAAAAAATTGTTATTTCGATACCACAGATGACTAATGTGCGACACAAGGGAAACTGCAACATCGAATTTGTTGTATATACGGCATTACAGAAACATCTTGTATCTAGGCTATTTAATGACATACCAGAAGGACTAAAAACTTTAACTGATGTTCTCGTTTTAAAGAAAGTTTCGAAGAACCTATATTTCATAAACTTTAAATTATATATCTAATTTATCTAAAATATTTGTTGTAACTAGCTAATGCTAAAATAAATAATAGAAACAAAAAATAAATTTTAAACACGGGTATGTAACAAATTCTGAATCCTGAAGCCTAGCCAATGGCATCGCTATATATACTACCATCCGAGTAAAAAACGTATTAATCTGAAGGTGGTAGTTTCGACAAAATCGCTATTGAAAGTACAGCATTGAAGTTTTCGTTTTTTCAGATCTCAAACACCAGTATTGATAGCTACTCAGTTCAAACAATAGTTTTAAATATGTTCAACACAAAACTCAAAATCTGAACCCGCTCACTGCTATTTTCATTATGACGGCCATTTTTAATAACCTAAAAATTTTGAATATTTTTCATGAAAACGGACTCATTTGTATGTATTTATATCTCGATTTCAGGATACTTTAGTAACGGTTGGGAGCGATCGTATATGCTCGGTATGATGGTATATTGAGGTTTGTCAATTTTCAATTGACGATCATGTCGCACGTCACACAGTGAATGTATGCTGTTTCTCAAAAATATATTAAAAC
The DNA here is from genome assembly GCF_029955315.1 of Cylas formicarius. NCBI lineage: Eukaryota > Metazoa > Arthropoda > Insecta > Coleoptera > Brentidae > Cylas > Cylas formicarius. The sequence goes on from NW_026844264.1 coordinate 27,045,598, forward strand.
ACTAAAAACTTTGATATGCAACATGCTTTTAAAAATCAAAAATCGATTTCTCTGTTGATAAGTAGTAAACTTTTTTTTTATCATTACATTTTGGCAATGTTTCAGAGGCATTCTTTAAGCGTTAAGTGCGGTTTTAACTACTATGTTTTATACAGAATGAGCGTCAGACACCGACACTAGTTTTCGCCTATCTCTTTTATAAAGTGGAGTTTCCATTTGCTGTTACCCTCCCATGAAGATGTCCCATTGATAAGTTTCAATTCGTTAAATGTAGAGTAGAAAATTTAATAACTGTACCAAATCTTATTTCATTTATTATACAGGTATACAAAAATATTTACTAAACCTGACGTCAGGTCTTTAAACCCAGAACAGTCTGTGAAGTAGTTTATAAAAACTTCTATAGCAAATTGCGTTTATTTAAATCCGACCAAAGATTTAAGCTTTAAGTAAATAATAATAACCATAATTATAATAATGATAACAATAATAATAATAATAATAATAATAATAATAATAGTAATAATAATAATAATAATAATAATAATACTTTACTTTCCTTTAGACTTTATTGGCCATTAAATACATTACAAGAACAACAAATGGCAAGTCACAGTATCAAACACATTCTAATAACATTCATAGAGAGCAACATAATTATCAGATAGACAAACAAAAATTAGGTAAAAAAAAAAAAGTAAATAAATAAATTCCCAATTAGTATTATGGAGACACTCGTGACGCAACACGGATGTACTCATCTGCAGTATAGAATGCGTTCTCCAATAGAAATTGTTTTATTATATTACAAAATTTAGTGAATGGCAGATCCTTGACAACGGTTGGTAGAACATTGTAGTAATTAATGTACAATTTATTTAACTCGGATGTGCGCAGCCTAGAATGGCCCTGGACAATTAATTCAGATCCCCTGGTGTAGTGATTGTGGCGATCACAGTGCTTAGGCATATCGTTCTTTAGCTCATGTATGAGAGTGACTGTATAGTAAATAAATAGTGATGGTAAGGTCAAAATATTAAGCTTTGAGAAGAGCGGGCGGCAGTGATCACGAGGCTTTGCATTCGCAATCACACGTATCGCTCTTTTTTGCATAAGAAAAGCCTTGCGGGCATGCACGGAACCACCCCATAAAACAATAGCGTACGCTAAATGAGAATGGAACAATCCGAAATAAGCAAGTCTTGACATGATAGGAATGAGTGACTTGTTTAAGTATCTAACTAGAAACAATTGACTTGACAGTCTGTGGCAAAGGTGTTCAATGTGATCCTTCCAAGAAAGAGTACGATCGATCCAGACTCCAAGTACCTTAACCAGAGCATTGTTTAAATTGTGCGCCTTGCTACAAGAGAAAATAAGATTGTTCGTTTTATTTTCGTTTAATTGTAAGGAGTTCGACCCGAACCATTCACGCGCTCTAGTCTTATTGGTCACACTGTTAATACTAAGTTCATATGGGTTTCTAGATCGGGATAAAAGAATTGTATCATCCGCGTAAAGCGTAGTTCTACATGGCATGTGAGAAGGCAAATCGTTGATGTAAACTATAAACAGCAGGGGCCCGAGCACCGAGCCCTGCGGCACTCCAAACGATACCGGCAAGCTAGAACTACTGAATTTTCCATTCACCTCGACACATTGAAGTCTACCGCTAAGGTAAGAGCGCAATAATCTGTGAGGCATGCCCCTGATGCCATACCACTCGAGCTTCTGCATCAGCAGTCCATGATTCACAACCCTGCTTATTTTTAACTGTTCTGGAAATATTCCAGTTTCAAACATCTGGTTAATTAGATGAGCTATGGGGTCAGCTAAAAAAGTTGCGGTATGTTTAAGAATTTTTGAATTTAGGTTGTAGACGTCTAAAGAATTAGAATTACTCAAATGCAGAATTGTGCTATAGACTAATTCACTGGAAACCGGATCCAGGAAAAACGACCTCGTGGAACTTGATTGCCTGCTCATATAGAGCATTGGATCATTTATTTTTTTTATTTCGGCAGTAATGCTCGATGCCACCTGAGAAAAATATAAGTTGAAATCATTGGGAGTAATACTACAATTGCTATAACCGCGATTATGGTTTTTCTCACTGTTAATAAGTTTCCAGCAGCTCCGACCAAGATTGTCAGAGTTGTTTACAAACTGACCATAAGCTGAAGCTTTTGTCGACTGAACTTCTTTTTTATAGCGTTTATTTAAATTTCTATACTCCTGCCAATGATCCAGACTGCCAGACGCTTTGGCCATGGCCTTTACATGTAAGAGCTTATCATGCAGGCAACTTAGATCTCTATTGTACCAGTGAATTAGTCTCGAACTTGTAGAGTTAACTTGTTTCGTTTTAATAAACTGGTGATAATTGACATTGCTTGTTAGAAAATTTAACAGATATTCCACCATATCAGATGGGCTTACTGTCAAGAAATAGTAATTATCCCAAACTGTTACCTCAAGAGTCTGAGAAAACTGATTGAGACCCCGCGCTGACACGGTTTTAATTGAAAATCTATCTTCTTTCAACGTAAAATCAGTTTTCACATTAATGAAAACACCTTCATGGTCGGAAAAACCAGGCTCAACATTACCAGCGCTGTAAAAGGTATCACAAAAATTTACCATAATGTTATCAATGCAATTTGCTGAATGGTAAGTAATTCTAGTGTTTTCTGAAATGGTCCCATGCATTCCAAAAGAGGATAACATGTTCAATAAGTCATTTCGATCAACGTCATCACTCAAATTAAACTTAACATTAAAATCGCCAGCAATAATAATGCGTTTCTTAGTTGAATAAATTTCAGCGAGCAAGAGTTCAAGTTTTTCTACAAATATAGAAAAAATGCCTCTAGAGCCAGAGCGATAAACATTGATTAAAATAAGATTAAGCACTGGTATCTCCACACCACAAAACTCTGCGTGAAGATCCAGACAATATTTACTCAGATTAAGACTGCTACAGGCAATATTATTTTTAACATATATAGCAGTTCCTCCTCTGGAGGTACTGAGACGACAATAATATCCAACTAATTTATAATTGTGAACCTTAATAATATTAAGCAACTCCTCACCATTTACAAAATGTTCACAGAAACATACAATGTCAAAACCAATAGAATTTAGATATTCAGTAACCACATCGAGTTTACTTAGGAGACCCTGCACATTGTAGCTCAAGATATTAATGCTGTTCCTACCTCCATCGGTAGTCTTGGGTCGGGATTCTCCCTCACTAGACGTCTCTCTGTTGATACTGGAATTGGATCGGTTTTTTCTCTTGTCAGACGCCTGGGGAAAAAATGATTTATCAACACACCCGTGGGCCAGATGGAAGTATCCAGAATTTTTTGCGCTTCGTGATCCATGGCCGATACCCTAAATGAGGAGTAACTCTCAGGATACATTGATGGGACCTGGAACACTTCTACTCCACTAACTATCGGTGCTAGATATTGTCGGACCTCCTCAGCTTTGGTATTCGGATGCAGTTTAGTAATATGAAAACTGATTTTACGTTCAGCAACTCGAAGTGCACATTTAGAGTTATCGCTAAGAGATCCTTTAAGCGGTTTGACCCTATCGTTTAGGACTCTGGAACTTTTGCGTTTGGACCCACCATCCAGTTCTATTATTTCAGAGCATATCTGACGTGACACAGCCTCACTGACTGCACTAGATAGTTCTTTATTTGTAATTTTATTCAGGTGCTCCGACTTGGGGGCGTTTTGCTTAATTGGACCTGTCTGTGATGATTTAGCCCTATTTGCAGAATCCAGAGTTTGCCCTTCAAGGAGTCTGCTGCTTTTTAGTAGGCTCACTGTTCTTTTAGAGCGGTAATGGCTATGGCTTGATTCTCGATAATAAGATCTTTTTGCTTCAAAAGTTCTTTTAAATACATGATTTGCTCTCCCGAATCATCAAGAATTGGACCTGATTCCAAGGATTCGCCTCCGTAGGAACAGCAATCAATCTTGTCGCCTCCTAAAATTTTCGTGTTTTTCATGATTTTCACGCACGATCTATGCGATATCGTGCCGCACTTGATACACAATAGACCAGTACCTGCCACGCTCTTACACCTTTTACAAGGTTTAGCATTGCTTTGATCAGCCATAATTTTAACTATACCAAAAGAGCCTTCAACCGCACAGTCGGCTAGATTTTTACTTTGTAAAACGATATTCATCTCAATAAAAATTGACTACTATTAACCGACCGTGCACGCCGTCGCTTCCCGGTCGCACAGTGTCACTACGTGAAGCAAAAAAAATATTGTCTAAATTCTAACGTGAACACGTGTTGCACGTGAGATTACACTTTATACGAAACGAAAGATGCTGATAACAGTTTATTACGTACTACACACACTAAATCGCACGATGAACCGTTTTTAATAAATTAATTTGACTTCAAATAGACAAACAGAGATTGTTTTTAGAGACGATAGAAATGCACAATAGAGGTTAGGCACGGCGCACACAATAATAATGATAATAATAATGATAATAATAATAATAATAATAATAATAATTTCAATCCAAGAAGGCGACTTAAAAATTTATATAACATCCTGCGGAATTTAAGTTCAAAAGAAAAATGATAAACCGCTAGAGAAAATACTAAACAATGCGGAATTAGATACAAAGTTTCTTGTGGGTTTTACGAATGAACGGAATACAAATACCAAAGTGGCGTCTCGCTGCCTCTTTTTGATGGCGCCGGGGCGCAAGTTAATAACGCCATCCCAAGAACGACTTCCGAAATACGCCCCTATCCTATCGAAAGCTATATTTTTGTGGGTAGCTCGTTCTTTCGATATATATAAGCCGCCATGAAAAGCGGAGCTATTTTCGCGTTAAAATGAAAGAAAATATTTCTCTGCATATTTGATTTTTTGATAAATGTTTTTCAGGCAGCAATTTGGGTTTTCGTGATCTCTCTGAGTTGGCGGCATCGGCCTTATTCGTTGAAGAATAATTATCCTTCCACAGAAATATCAAGTTTGTCGCCTCCAGGTTGTTATGAACAGCCTATTTTGCTGTTCCTTTGTAAGACATACATATGGAGCCTTTGAATAAAAATCGAAAGAATTTACTTGGCAGCATAGGACGTCAGTTTAGGTAATATCTGCAAAGAACATTAGAACACACTCGCAAATATGTCTCACACCTGGCTCTCATATCTTTTTTTTATATCAATGATACATTTCTTCATTTAGTTTATCCACAACTGATTAAAATATAGGTACTTAAAAGCAAACAAGTTCCTCTTATTCTTTAGGCTGCAATGCAATTAAATATTAACATATCTTACGAAAACTGCAAATAAGTTTTAAGCACTTCTGGATTCTCCTGCGTCGGGTTTTAAATCTGTCTCGCTGACGTTTTGCTAAATATGCTGCTGGTTACGTCAGAGCGCTGTCTGAAGCTCATTTGGTGATTGCTCTCCAAAGAGACAGAACCAACGCCCGACGCAGGAGAAATCCAGAAGACGTGCACCTACGAGTGGATGTTTCAAATTAATACAAGGCGACTGGATCTTCACCGTAAATTTTACAGGACATGTCAATATAGGCCATTTGAAGTGGTTTTAGCCCAAAATGCCGTATACTAATGTGATGCGATATATAATTCGAGGTTCTAATTTTTATGTTTTCTTAGAAATCGGTAATAAGGTATTGGAAAATATTCATCATTACAAATTATGTGTCAGAAACTAGGATCTTATAAAATTACAAAACCAAAAAACTCTGTTTTTAAAAAGAAACTTTTACATTCGCACGTACATTAACAAAGGACATTCCTTAACCTATCCTCCAATAAACGTTTATGAACCTGTCACAACTTGTACGTTCGCACGTACACCGTGTGCCAAATAACACGATCCACTATTCGATCTGGAAACCCATTGGAGACACAAAAAAAAATTCTTACAAAAGTTTCTTGGACTCTCCTGAAGATTTAAAATATTATAATTTTGTTGATACAAGGTGTCTCAAAAGTGTCCCCCCCCCTTCGCCGAATGCGGACAGCTTTAAATTCAACAAGAATTTATGCGGGTGTAATCTTAAACCTCGAATATCCCAAAAAGTAAGAAAAATTTAAATATAAGGTAAATTTCAAACTTAACTGAATTAAAATATAGTGTGTTTCATTTGAAAATCTTCAGATTTTGTTAATTGAATTCATCAAAACGGCACCACTTATGTGGGACATACTGTAGAAGTTGAGGCGCATCTCTTCAACTGATTGAGTAGTGCATTATTTCCTTTTTACGTGGTTAAATTTCATTGCAATACCTAGATCATTAGCGACACAACACAATTTTATATGGAGCAATCAAAATATGAAAAAAAAAATACATGACGTCAATTTCTGCCTAAACTATGCCAAATTCGAATAGGAATTTCTTTACTTATTTTAACCAATGTTCTTTTTAAAATAACAAAGTTGATGTTGGGGGAACAATTTTGGGCCACCCTGTATCAACAGAATTATAATATTTTAAATCTTCAGAAGAGTAAAAGAAATTTTTTAAAGAAATTTTCGGGTTTCCAGATCGTATAGTGAATCCTTTTATTTGGCACACCGTGTAGGTTGATATTAGTCATGTTTAGCTAAAATAACTGCAAAGGAAATCTCTTAACCTAACCTCCAATAAACGTTTATGAACCTCATTTCCTAATCCACAGATATCAGACTTATTTTTCCTACTTCTCGAAATTAGCTGGACCGTTATATTGCATAAGGTAGAAAAAAACTATTTGTGCCATAGTATTGTGATTCACAACATTCACTTCTGGTACGCTTGCCATTTAAACCAAGAAATAATAGACGAGTAACTAATTAAATAAACTGAGAATGTGTTACGACCCCCTCGCTTTTATGGTAATGAAAAAAAAATCGTATGGGTGCTTCGAATTAGTAAAAACACATACCATGCACTCGTGATTATATTCCTTTATTATGACCCGTAATGGGAAAGCTGTAGATTGCAAAATTCACACAAGGCTAAGTTTGAAAAGTCGTCAATGGGGAAAGTCATGGGGAAGTATGATCGATGAAGCATTCATATGAAAATTTATCGGTGGCACATTTTGAAAGGAAGCGGTTGTGCGTGGAAAAACCGCATAAAACACTTTGGCAATCGTCATTTTGAAGGCCCGGAAGAGGCATCAAATACATCGCACATTCTAACTTTACAATTGCTTTGGGGATGCAGTCGGATGTTTCAGATTAAACTTGAACATCTTAATACGTAAAGCTGACGAAGTCACGCTAAATTAAACATAATTGATGTTCGAGTTAAATAAACAACATAAACACTTGTCCTAAAATATTGAATCGGGCAGCGAATTAAGTCCCGTTAAAAGCGAACCCAAGCGGGAGCAAAGTGTAAATATCAATTAACTTGTTAAACGGAACTCATGATCAATTCGGACGAGCTTAATTTGCATCAAACGAAGAAACATGTTCATTGGGGAATTGAGTTTATTTTGAACTCAAACCTTGACCGTAGGTCTGAAGATCCGTTCTCACTGTGATTGAATATTTGCGTTTCCAAGAGCAACTTTATAGCGCTTAATGAATCAATGTTAAGCTCCTAGCTACAACAATTTTCGTTCTTTTCCCACTAAATTGAATATGGGATGCTAGATCTATTCAGAATTTTTATACACTGTTTAATAAACACAGACATAGCCATCGCCATACCCAGTAAAATACACTAATATTTTTTTAGCAGTCTGTTTACAAATCACCAAATTTCTCAAAAAAATAAACAGGTTATGTTCACTCCATTGTCCTTGTGCATTAAGTGTTGCGAATTTGGGCAGGGTGAAGTGGCGAAGGTGTGGAACTTATGGCCTGCCCTCATGCCATCCTCGGCTGATACTAATCAATAACTATGGACAGCTATATATACGAGGGCAGAGCCAAAAATGAAGTAATATAAAGGATGATCCATTTAAACCAAAATTTATGAACATCAAAACAGACCATATCACGTTCACGTGTGGAAATCTCAAAACAAAATTCCAAAACCTTGTTTTAAGAAGATTTATCACATCCATTCTACAATTACTCATCACAGACACAGTTAAAAGTATAAATACGCTTTATAAGAACATATCTAATACTTTAAACTTATTAAATAACATGTTACCAGGCGAAATTTTTGCAGATTTTGTAAGGCAAGAGAAGCGGAAATACGAAAGTCATTTTCTCAAAACAAACGAAAAAAATTAAAATAAAATCAACTCTTTACTTTCTAATACAAACATTAACAATCAACCAACTAACGAACAGTGGATCGATCACAATTCCAAAATATGCCATAGTCTCGGGCCGAATGTCGCTCCACCTACAAAAAATAGTAATGATATGCCAATTCCGGAACTTATATGCAATATTGAAAATTCGCTGTGTGTATGTATGTATCGAAATTTCTTATGATATCCATTATTCGAGTCTTTTGTATCTAACAAAACTTACTTAAGTGAAACAATAAGTGCTTCCGAATGAAGAAGTTGGCAGATATTTTACGTCTTGCAAACGTCATTTTTCGCGTAACAAATTAAAATTGTCAAAAACGGTTAGACTTAGGTATTTGACATTATGCGCAAAATATGTCTAGAATTTTATATAGAATTCAAAAATGAAGTAATATACCAGGTATTCGATTTAAAATAAGAAACTAATACTTGCCTACTGAAAATGAAACACCCTGTATATACCAAATTAAAATAAAATAAAGTTTTGTAATTAACTTTTGTATTTAACGTATATCCCAACTAGTGTCCCATCCTGCACATTAGTTGCCATATCAATAGTCGTAAATACAACGCCATAAAGTCTTACACTCTCTTTCTCGCACCTGAATTGCATTTTACTTCTATATTATATGCATGAAGCGGCATTGTATTTGTTGCGTTTGCAGTTTTTAAAAATCTCCGGACCCTTTATTTCAAAAGGATTTTTAAAAAAAATTAGACAGAGTGTATACATTAGCATCGCAATTTGTATGGAACAGAAGAGCAAGGATCAAAGTATCTGTATAGTAAGCTGAATTTTTGGAGGATAAGAATCACACTATAACCATATTGGACAGATTTTCAATCATGAAACAAAAACATTAACTTTCTGACGTAGAATATTCTCCACTTCCGGGTTCAATACCTGTCTAAAATAAATGCGCAACTATTCCGAACTTCGGATATTTCCGTTACTAAGTGCAAATTTTTCCGCGCAACTTATCAATGTAAAACTCCCCAGCTCCTAGCTAAAACAATTTTTAACTTTCCTGGAAGTTATATATCGGGCATCATGAGCAAAAATGTTTCCCCTCATAGTAAAAGTTTTATTGGAGTTTTTTGTAGTTTTCCCTAGGAGCCCAATCAGTCATTAGGGTTCGCTTCAGCCGAAGTAGTTTCGACAATTCCCGCTGTTCGAAAATGAATACTGTGATCAGTGGCTGTAAGCTATCTGCGCCCTTTTGAAAAGAGACTTGATGAACTGTGAATGAACGGTGAGTGGTCTCGAGGTTTCTTAATTCGGCATTCGATTCTTTCCGAGCACGTGCATATTATTATGTACAACGCGTGTCTAAAACTTTTGGGTTGGTACAATTTTGTGAAAAACATACGTTGCGCAATACCCAGAAGGATCAAAATTAAATTTGCGCTTGAGAGTAGCACAACTTCTATTTACTTTAATATTTTTCGATGATTAAATTAAAATATTCCGCTCAGGATGTTTTTGAAATTTAATTGTGGATATATAGGAAATTATGGTAAATAAAAAAAAAGCGTTGATCCAAATTTACACTAGCGTATTAAATTGCATGGCATAAAAATTTCCTCTAATTTCTACGGTATATAGACAAATAAGAAATAGTTTTATTTTGTTAATTTTTCAATGAAACTTCCACAATCTACTATTATACTATTTACAAAACTTCTGGATTCCTCCTTCCGGGTCGGTTGTTGAGTCGAACTTGCTAACCTTTCGCCAATCATCCTGTTGGCTTCTTCAGAGCTTAACTGAAATTGTTTCAATTTTAATCTTTCTGAACTGAAACTGTTTCGATTAAGTTCTGAAGAAGCCAACAGGATAATTGGCGAAACATTAGTAAGATCTACTCAACAATAACAGAAACAGCAGGAATCCAGAAATTTGATAAACTCTAATTTTAGTTTAGTGATTAATAAATAAATATGTGTCCCCCTCTTGTTAACAACCAAAAATTGTTTATTTTTAATTGTTTCTGAAACGATTTAAGATACCTTGATGACATCAGACACTTACCTTGCCACAATACTTTTTTAAGGGGATGTTTTAATTTATTAGACAAAAATAATATGCTAAAGAGGGCACTTGTCTAAAGCAAAAAATCTGTGCTTCGAGGATCACTTCGGGTATGAGTAAATATCGCTGAATTTAAATAATAAATAGCTATTCCTAGGATCGAGAGCAAATATAAATTTTTTAAGCTGTAAATTTTAAAAGCAATAAAATTTAGAAAAAAATAGTTCTAATTTCACTTCAGCCATAATTTCAAACAGAAAGATTTGTTGAAGCCGCTTAAACTAACCAAATTGTCGTTATATTTAAATATTTTATTTTCCCCGGGAATTAGAGGAAGGCATTTTGAAACATGAATATGTAAAGAACAAACTCAACTTAATTTCATTTTGTTGAAATTTCCGAAGCACTTCAAGCATAGATTTCCATTTTGCAACACCTTTTCCAGGTTATCTCTCCCGGTAATTATTAGAGATGGGAGATTACGGTTTTCGTCCTGCCGTTGCCGTCCTACGTTCTACTTTGTCATCAAGCGAATGATTTCGCCAAGAAAGATGGGCGTACTTGCTATTTGCGCTGTAACCTAAATTTTCCCAGTTTTCTGAAAAAATAATCATAAATTTCAAAGTACAATTCGAATTTTTAAAAACTGAAAAGGCAAACATTTTATAACACTCTTGGGCACTAAATTTAAATATACTTATGATATTTAGTTTTCCACTGAAGCACAAATTAAATACAATGAAGAGTCACTAAAAAATTATGTTTTTAAATCTTTTTAAAAGTATAGTGATTTGAATTTATTCTCTCAGTTGGAAAATATTTCTAAATATAATAGTCGAAAAACATCAAAATGCACTCCATGCAAATTCTACATTATTAAAAGTGTATACGGTGTGTTCCTCCTTTTGAAATATAGTAGAATTCCCATGAATAAAATATCCACTAAACAACTCGAGGGCTTAAATTTAAACCGCTTTTTGTTTCCCCGTCTGACAGAAAAAAATGTTTGCAGTCAGCGAAAAATTCATGCAAAAGGTAATTTAACAGGAAAAGAAAAATTACGCTGTCCTGATATATTGAGAACTCAGCATACGTAGCGTATACTGATAATGAAGAAAAAATGAAACGAGGAATCTGTACATATGATTGACGAGTATCCTTATAAATAAAATTTATTTGCCTCCATGGAAAGCGTAACACTGGTGAACAATCTTGTGTAAACACCATATTGACAACATCTCATAAGTAATTTTTAATTTTCAAGTTTGCATTTTTAGAATATCCGCTGGTGTTTTTTGATTTGCGAATTCATGTTCACTTCACGCTGCCATGAAATAATTTAAAGCGAATTTCAGATTCACTAGGGCGACCGCAAATGGAGGCAACGATTACCACGATTATTCTGATTTCTGAGGAGCTTGATAAATTGTACGAGTAACATGAAACTTCTCGAAAGTAATTAACACTCTCAAGCATTTTCTTATTATTTGCCTACGCCGAAACAACTCGTTAAATAAACTTAAAATAAAGAAGGCGATTTTAACTCGAGCTTATATAAAATTTATCACCAGACATGACGTCGTAAAACGGTTTGTGTCAAATCTTAAGAGTTTCACTGTGGTTATAATTTGTGTCGCTTATTATTTCACTGCCAGCTTACGCTTGAACAGTCGAACAATAACATTATTAACATTATTTATCTATAAACACAAATATTTGCGCTGCTTCCTTAAAATGTCATGATTATTAGTGAAAATCAAAATCTCGTTTACATTTATTTACTTATATTCAATTTTTGTATTACGCTACCATGTAACAACGTCCTCGTTCACATTGTCGATTTATATATTTAAGTTTAGGAATATTATATTTAACATGTTAGAAATTTATATAATCACCACCAATAAATACATATTATATAAAATACGTCAATCATTTTTTCTTTCTAAAAAGCTTATATACTCTTGTTTATTTCTGGCAAAATACTTATTTTTGCATTTTTTTGCTTTGCCTTTTATCCTTTTTAGCAGCGTCATCATTTTGATGACCTCTAATAACATCTTCAAACTCTTAATCAAACTCATTCAAATAGCTTTGTTTGTTTCCATCAGCGAAGTTTTAGTTTGTCTACATTGTGGGGTGGTCTAGTTCCTTGTTGGCATATACAGGGTGTTTCTAAATCATTGCATCAAATGTTTGTTGTATATTTTGCATTGAAAATAAATTTCCTATATGAATATATGATCGGAACCGCTTCTCTTCTAAGATACCCGGTGTTAAATATCTAAGAAAAAACTATTTTCGTTATAATAATTTGCATACTACTGCCTCCTTGTAATTGAGAACATTGCTTTCAAATTTGTTGATGCAAAATGTTTTTTTTTATATTTTCTAGTGACTTCCGTACCAGATTAGAATGGAATATTTTTCCCGTTCTTGTGAAGTATATTACATAGGACAACTTTATGGAGTTGGCAGTATTACTTAGGTATTGGTAGAATGAACAAATATATTTGAATAAATGTAAGAATAAAGTGCTATTTAAACATTATTACACACTAACCAGTAAACAAAGTGAAATTGCAGTAATTTCTTTTTGATTTTGTAGATTTGCTTTAAAAGCCAGCAGTGAATTTTTTCAAGCAAATTGAGTTCGCGATGATGTAACAATAGCATTCGCCATCATGTGTCGTTTATCACAAGTATTTTCTGTGTTCAAAGTAAACATGTTATTCGGACAAGTGCGAGTATTTATCGCCTGAAATGTTGTTAAAGTTCCTCCTGCTGGCGTTAGCCATCTAACAAAACAAAATTTTCATCTGAATCTACGATGCATTAAACGTAATCAGCATATTAAAGTTTAAATTGTAATTTAGTTATTACATTATAATTTGTAACTGAGTTTCTACTTTATTAAAGCCATTCAATTTATCATTGTGTTGGCGCTCCAAGCCGGGGTCATTTGCACGAAATTTTAATCCGGTTAGTGCTCAGGCGATTTCGTTTCCATTAACAAAGTGGGTAGTTTTATGAAGTGTTTATTTTAATCTCCTTGATACAGGGCCTGTTTTTTGGAGAATTAATGAAGGAGTTGCGAAGTCCCGAAGGATAGTGTTACATCCTTTAAGTGTTACTCCGTTCTTGAGTATTTATTGTCAAGGAATTAAATATGTTTACTAAATTGAACACTCTTCCAGAACCGCATTTGTTTAATATTGATATGATAAAAAAGGAAAAACAAAATTCAGAGAGAACAATTCAGGATGTGAATACAATATTTTACTTTATTGGATTTTTCAACAGCATGAAAGTTTTTCTGACTCTTCTATTCCAACCATAACCAACGTTGGCAACTCGTAGAATTAGATAAGTCATTTTAAGGTCAAATACAAATAAAGCAAGGGGTCCCAAAGGGATCAATTTTTTCCTTATTGTCGAAAAAGATTTAAACAATTTAGTTATCAAGCACAAACTAAAGATAAATCTTGCAATATGGTTTTATGGCGAATTTAATTTTTGTGATTCGAAAGGTGTATTAATTGATACATACGAAAAGCATACGCAGCACTAAATTTGCTTTATCCGCTTAGTCACATCTCTACAAAACAAAACCTTCTTTCAAATTATTTGCTTCTTAGCAATTGCAACAATTGTGATGTTATATACTGGCCATGTATTGGTCGACTGCATATGCAGAAAGGACAGCAATAGCAACCTATATTTTATAAGTGGGATGTCGCAAAATGGTTTACTATGGATCAAAGAAGAGAATTTTACTATTATATCATTTATTTAGCCAACAAAATAACTTCCAGCACTGATTGACATGATAGTTCTTTTAAATAAATTAAATGAATCAAAATCTACTAGTGCTGGACATCGACTTTCTTTAAAGTTGTCTCCAATCGCTCTGTATTTTTCACATCATATTGTTTTTTAGTTCGATTTTTCTTCTAAAAAGGTCACGAAAGGCTTAAAATTTAAAATAGTGTCAAGGTCATAACATTTTTAACTCCAGCGAGAATTACAAGATATTCTCTTTTTAATATTTTCTCAGATATCTTATTCATTCTGAAACTTTGTATATAGGATTATGTCCACTGTGCATGAATCTTGTTTATGGTGCTGTTTTTTTTTTTTTTTAGGAGGAAATGCTTTATGGATACCACGCGCTTGGTGGTTTGCGTCGTGGTAGTGTGGGACTCTCCGTGGTTTCGGACTACCCACTAAAACCCCCTGTTGCTCCAATCGTTACACCCGGAACAGTCGTCGACATATCTTCAGGTGCAACCAGCAGTGATTGTTTATCCTTGTTCCTGCCTTGTTTGTTTTTGTCTTTCAAGTTCATCTCTCGCTTTGTCGCTCAAAATTCTTCTTACCATATCTTTCACAACCCGCCAATTTTCTGCGCTTTCCACCATCTTCGGTACAAAGGAATCTAGATCTAGCGCACAGCCTATTGCGCCATATGTTTCCTCCCTTAGCTCTCTCCATTTCGAACACTCGAACAGGGTGTGTTAGGCGGTATCAACCTCGGAGCAGTATATGCAGCGGTCCTTGTGGTCCTTGCCAAATCTCTTAGCGTAAACTCTGAAACAGCCGTGCGTGCTTAGGGCCTGTGTTAAGTAGTAACCTGTACTACGATGTTTGCAATCTAGCCACATTTTCAGGTTCGGTATGAGCTTTTAGTTCCATTAGGCTTTTAGAGTCTCGTTTTGCCACCTTTGTTGCCAGACGTCTAGTGCATTTTCGCGTGCAGTAGCCTTTTTGTTTTGTTGGTCTCCGCCTTTGTGTTTATAGATGTGCCTTCGTTCATTGACCATCAAGTCAATTGGTAGTACTCCTGCAACAACCTGCAGTGCTTTTAGGGATACAATTTTTTAAGATGATGTCACACGCAAAAGCATTTTTCTTTGTGTTCTTTCTACCTGACATTTGTATTTCTTGATTGTTAGCACTTCACTCCAGACGGGAGCACCATACAGAATAATGTTATGCATAGCGCTGCACAGTACTGCTCTTTTGCCCCTCTTGGGTCCTCTTACATTAGGCATAATTCTGGCTAAGCTGGATATTTTTGCTTCTGCTTTCACAGTTACGCAGTCAATATGTTTTCTGAAACTTCCTCTGCTGTCTATGGTTATGCCTAAGTATTTCACTGTTTTAGAAGGGATCACCCTCGCTCCTTCCAAGTTGAAGGCTATGTGATCTCGCTTACGTCTTCCCCTCAAAATGACTGCCTCTATCTTGTCTGGTGCTAAAATGAGTTTGTGCTTTTTCATCCAAGAGCTTATTCTCTCCAGACACTCATTTGTGTTGCTCATGAGCACCTGGTCAGAGTCCGCGCCGACAACAAGCGCCAGGTCATCGGCAAATCCGATGGTCACGGCATCCCTAGTGAGTTCTAAGTTTAATACGCCGTCATATAGGACGTTCCACAATGTCGGCCCCAAGACAGAACCCTGTGGAACCCCGGCCTCAGCATTCATGGTTTCATTTTTATCAACAAGTATTTTTCTGTCTTTCAGATAGCTTGATATGATGTTCACAAGGTATTTTGATATTTTCTTTTTCTTTATTCCCTAGATAATTAGTCCGTGGTTGGCCGAATTGAAAGCATTCTTAACATCAATTGTTAGGAGAACGCACCATATGTTCTCATACTCCTTCGCTGTCCCGATGATGTCTTCCAGCGCCTGCAGCGTGGACTTGCCTTTTGTAAATCCGTATTGTCGGGGAGCCGATTTCTGATGATTGTTTCTAACAGTTTGCTTAGCGTATTTAACATAGAGAGGGGTCTGTCTGAGCTTGTTAGTTCTGGTGCTTTGCCCGCCTTTAGGATCAGAGCTATTTTAGCCACTTTCCACAGTTCTGGGAATTCTTGGAGCCTCAACAGTTTATTTAGAATCGCTATCATCCATTCAGAAGAAGTTTTTGCCACTATCTTAATCGCTTCCGGAGGAATACCGTCCAGACCCAGAGACCTGCCGCTTTTCATGCTCTGGGCAGCTTCCTTCACCTCGTCTTCAGTGATCAAGTCGACATTTGCCACAGCAGTTATCGTCTCCCAGTCGTTGTCTGATGGTGGGAAAAGATCACTCACAATCTGCCTTTTCTTTTCAACAGGAAGCTCGTAAGGAGTTAACTGGTTTAATCTTTTGGCTACAATTTTGTACGCGTCTCCCCACACATTATTATCGAGCTCTTCACAAAAGTCAGTCCAGTGTGTCTTTTTGGCGTCTCTAATAAGTTTACAAAGTTGCCTTTTGCATGCTTTATATTCTTCCCTAGAGCTGTCGACCTTTTGATTTGTACTTTTTGCGCTTCTCTGGAATATTCGCCTCAGCTTATTACATTCCGCTCTTTTTTTAGCAATGGTGTCGTTCCACCAGTATGGGACGCTGGGGCTTGATTTAACGGTGTTTATGCTATTCCTATACGCCTGCTGTATCAATTTTGTACAGTCTTCGTGGCTGTCCTCAGATCTACCTCGGCTGCTGATATCAAACGTGTCTCTGAAAGTTTCCCAGTTCACTTCGGCTTTTTTATTTTGCTTTCTTTTTCCGGTACTTGTGATCTTTAATTGAAAGGAGATGTATCTATGCTCTGCCAGCGTTTCTAGTTCAAGTACATCCCAGCAGTCTATTTTGTCAACTATTTCCTCCGTTGACAAGGTTACATCAATGTAAGACTCTGTCTGTCCTCTGACGAAGGTAGGTTTGAACCCCGTATTGTGCACCACCAGATTTCTTGTACCCATCCACTCTTCCCAGTACTCACCCTTTTGATCAATTTTCGGTGATCCCCAATGAGATGATTTGGCATTTATATCGCCCGCTACAATGGTTCCGATTTGGCTAATGCTGTTTATTATGCTGTCTACTTCGTACTTGTATTCTTTGATTGGAATATTTGGCGAGATGTAGTAACATATAATGCGGCATTTCTTTAAATTCAAGATAATATATCCTTTTCCTGCTGTGTAGTCCAGAACTTCAATATTTTTTGACAAACATAGAACCGCCACGTTAGTCCTTTCATCCTTGAGCCAATCATTTCCCTTCACACGCTTTTTGTTTGGTTCACACACTATTAGGATGTCGATGTTTAGTTGTATAGCGGTGGCGTAGGCCATGTCCTGGGCTGCGTATGCCCTTCCCACGTTAATTTGTAGTATTTTGATCGTTTTCTGTTGGTGTGTTTTCCCTAGCGGTGCTGACATATCTGCCTCTGCTTGGTGCTTGGTTTTATGGGACAATAATTCTAATTATTATGTTTTAACCTTTTTTAAAATTTTCATTTGACATTAAAATCAATTTTTTTGTTCTTGTTTTTTATTTTGTGTATATTACTTCTTGTTTCTAAAAACTTTTATGATATTTTAAATCTATACGATAATATACTTAATAGTTTGACCCTATAATAAGCGTATTATTTTGAATTTGGGTGAACGATTGCGGATTTGGACCGAAACACAACAATTTTTCGAAGCATTATGACTAGATCATTGCGATTACAGTTACAAATTTCAAGTACATCAGTTTCAAAATAAAAAAAAAATTCTGCCATTGGTTTATCTATTTTTTAAAACGAAAAATTTTTTTTAAGAAATTTTGCTGTGCCATAAAAATATATTTACGTAGTATTTGAAGCACTGTTAGTCAGCATAATTCCATTTTCTATTCTGCTCTCGGAAGTGTTTCCGAAAGAATAATGATAAGTTACTTGACTTTACAAACAAAGATTTGCGAATAGTGGCGTATCTTCATAAACGTCAATGCTCGTGATTTATGGACCGAATGACTGGGATAAACGAGAAGATAATGATTATTTTTATTGCACTAAAATATCCATTACAAAGTCAGTAATAGCCTCATCCATCATAAAATATTTGCAAGCCAAACCCGAGACCTAATTTTCGGGTTTTCGCTAAGGGATTTTTATAAGATGCAGTTGGAAAATTGGCTATCTAAAATTGAACACATATTCAACTACAGTTTCGATAATGTAATCAGGTTTTAATATATTAACCTTCTTAAGATATAATTTGGACGTTCTTAATTGATTTTTTATTAATTACAAGAAAAATGAGCCTACTCGTCAATAAACAGTCCAATGTACATATTTCCATTTTTCCATATCAAATTAGTAATTTAAATACAATAACTTATTTTGGGGAAAATCTGTGCCTATTTTCCCATCAAACAAGGAAGAATTCATAATACCAATAAGTAAAAGCAGTATTTAATATAATTTTTAATAAAACTTAAAACATCTAAGTTTAATATTTCCTCTTGCATTTTTGCTAGCTACGGAAGATATAGCTAGTTAATAATGTCGATTGAAGGAACTACTTTTAGTATAACCTTTACTAGTTGAACATTTCTATTTATGCTGAATGCCGCCATCCTTTCCAACAAAAAGCTTTAAAGGATCATCTATATGACCGCTCCTTGTTACACAATTTGAAAGGTCATTTAAATGTATATTGAACCATGTTGTATTATTTACCCGCAATTATTTTTTTTTATTTTATAATAGACTGTTAATAAATATTTAATTTTATAATAGACTCTTAATAAACTACCACATTCCGTTTTCGAGATTTCGGTTTTGAGAGTCGATATGGAAATACCCGGTATATCAAATTTGAGATGTCAGCAAGTATTACTACGAACCTCCTTCATATAGGGATGTTATAGTTTGATATATTGATCTGATAACGGTTTTAATATCGCAAAATAGGAAACAGTGTCGAGTTCTTCGCTTAGAAATTCAATATCCTACATTTCTGTTCATTTCCACTTGATTCGTCCTTTCATATGGGATAGGTTTGCAAATACATGCATTCGCAATTTTAAAATGAGCCTTAACTTGGTTAGCTAGTATTTGTTATGTTTCTATAATTAAATTAATATAAATGTGATAATGTTATTATCAATATAATGGCAACAGAGAAAAAAACATCTACTAAATTATAATTCTAAATTGTAGTTATCAGATGTAAAAAAAAATTTTCTAGTGAGTACAAAACCGTCGTTCTTGTTCAAAATTTAAAAACTTTACGCAGTTCCTTAGTAGTAAATGTATGTCGGCGTGTTGTTTAAAACGACTTTCCAATTTTAAAAATAAAAAGTTGCATTCTGAACTTACGCGAAAAAGTTTTTGCTTGGCCAACTTTTAAGATTCCGATCAGTATTTAATTTTGAGAATTGTAGGAATTAAATGAATGAGCAAATTATTTTCAGATATTTTGCCAATACAAGCCGGAGTAAGCTGATTATTATTTTTCAAGTCAATCGGCTTACGGATATTAGTTTTCAATTGTACTTTGGAGTACACCAAGAGGCTTATTCGATAAAAACTAATTTATTGAAGAAAAAAATCATTTATAATTAGTGCCAGTAATATTTTTGGAATTTATTGGCATTTGTATATACTCTCCACAACTACTAGAGCCAATATAAATTCCCATTCCAAACAATAATCTAAGAATTAATAATTTATTTTTTAATGATTTCCATAGCACTGAATTTGGGACTGAAATCGTGTATAAATAATTAACAACTTTTGTGTCCTTGGGAACTTAAATCATTTTTACTAGTTTAATCAAAAATTCTAATTTGTTATACATTTTAAGCATCCTTAAAATAATGGGTAATACCGCCAATGAATGAATAAATATATACCTAAATAAATTATATAAATAAATAACTAGGTAAAATAAATCCATATTTTCATCATCACAATACCACCGTAAATATAAACATTTAAAAAAAAATGTGGGTTCTGCTGCAGCATTTAAAAAACATTATTCTGCACATTTTCCTTTTTAATTTAATTGTATTTCCACTTTACCTAATTAAGGAGAGTCTGGTTGCCGCCACCCTTCGTATTATGAGAGTAACATTTTTTCCTGCTAAACGTCATTAACGTCCAGCAATTAATTACTAAAGTAATTTATATTGCAACTCAATTTATATTGCAAATTTAATATTAGCGACTTTGCCTTATCATTATTTTTAATGGCCTAAAACTGTTTTGAATTATTTAAATTTTTGTATTAGGCGTGCATATATACACTGCGTCCCATTTTGGTCGTGACTGATGACATAGACAAAATTTTAATGACTTGCTTAGTTTTTAAAATGCAGGCTGAAATTGAAAATTTACAGTTTTGGGGCACACCTCGTATCTCAGGTATCCTATGAAATGTCCGAAAAGTGAAAAACGCGTCCGATATAGATTTTTATGTAGGATTCAGTGGTTTAATCAGTTTTTTTATTAATGGTTTCGTCTTTTTGGAAAAAATAAACAAAAATGTATAATGTATATATAATATTAAACTATATTAAATTATATGTTATGAAAATGAGATCCTAGATATAAGAATTAAATTCAAATTAAAAGGAACATAAAAATTATTAAATTTAAGCATGTTTTACAAATCTGAAGATAATTAGGTTAATCTATAAACCTAAAAAACTGTTCAAAATGTCAACCATTTCTTGTAACGCATGAGCTACACGCAATTGCAATTCCCTCCAAAGCTTTTAAAAAGATGCTTCGGTTTCTGCTCGGAGCTCTCCGATATTATTTTGGCGATTGATAATTTATTTTACTTCCTCGCGGGACACCGGTTAGGCACATTAGTACGTATCCAATTATATCCAAAACTGTCCTCTAAACAGTGCCTTACTCGTCTAGAATTATGGGCGAGTGCCCCATATTGTTTAAAAAACATGGAATTTATGTGCGCCAACGGCGGTCAAAATACCATCGATTTTAGTGCCTAGTATGAAACTGGCCACACTAAAACCAAAACGGAGCTTTAAAAATTAAAATACTAAAATAAAAAATAATAAAATAAAAATTAAAAAAAAATGTTCGGATCTGCAAAAGGAACTAACATTTAATAATTTTTATGTTAATTATCATTTTTAATTATTGTTGTAATGTCTAGCTCTCGTTTCGGTTTATATTTTTTAATAATATACAATAATATAATAATAATGTTAATGTTAAATTAAGTTGGCTTATTGCAAATTATAAAAGTTATTGTGTAAATATTGTTAGGAATAAATGTAGTAACTATTTTAGATAGTTAATAAATCCCTTTTCCAGGGCCTATAGCAAATACCTTCATGAAAATAAAAAAAAATGGAGGTCAATAAAACTGGCCTCTAAGATATAGTCTGTTCCATTAAAAGAAAACAAACCTTTTTTTTTTTCAAGAAATCATTTAGATGAAACTGACTACTTACTGAATTTTATGTAAAAATCTATATCGGATGCGCGCTTTTCACCTCTTCGACATTTCATAGGATACCAGAGATACGAAGGGTGGCCCAAAACTTCAAATTTACAAAATCTCCCTGTATTTTAAAAACTAAGCAAGTCATGAAAATCTTGTTAACGCCATCTTTCGTTTCAAAAAAATGTACCAAAGGTGTGCAAAAACGCAAGGGCCTATCTTCAGCAACAACGAACAAATTCACGACACAATGTACAGTGTATCCCACTGCTGTCCACTATTGTAGTCTTCGACTACTTTTTTCTGAGACATTTAATGGCCCAACTCTGTATTTCAATATTTTCCCACAAGTTGCACGTGCAAGATAGAATTCATATGGAATTGATTGGAATGTGGCAACATTTTTTTAATTTACTATCGCATTTACCGTTGCATGTGTTTTGTGTGGTCTTTTGATATTCAAGAAGATAAAACAAAAAAATATATTCTATTAAAAATATATGTTGTAGTTATAACCTAAAAACAGTAAACTAAAAATTACTCAATAGCTGGTTTCGTGTATTTAATTTCACAATGGACCATCGAATTATGCCTATCCTTAAAACTGTATTTAACTTGGAATTACCCTGAAGCATCTTAAATTAAAAAAGATTAAGGATTTTGAAGATAGCGTATTATACGTAGACGAGTTTGTGATGAAGTCTAATTTTCAAAACTAAAAAATGCTGAACATGTTATCTTATTTATTGCTTGCTTATAATTATCCCTAAAAATTGCACAGTCAACCAAGTGAATGACTTATATAGTAAAATAAAATTTACCACTACCAGAATTTTTTTTTTGGCATTTTGCAGAGTTTGAAATTGTTAGGTAAAAGTAATCAATTTTCATATCGCATCTTTTTAGAAAACCCTCAAGAAAAGCAAGGCCAAAAACGCTCTTAAAGTTATTAGCTCTATTGTATCTAACGGCTGCGAGCGGCATACAAAATAAAGTCTCAACATTTCGCACCTGCGTTTTCATATGCTTAAGGCTTAAATTGGTCGGGGTTGAGCCATCGACATAATAAGCTTTCTCTAAATTGGATGTGCAGCCTCCGGAAGGAGAAAGATAAATTATTTGAAAAATAACACGGGCGCAGCGACAAGAAACCTTTCTGCAGCAAAAACTTGAAACAGATAAATCTTGTTGACAAATTGAAAATGAACAATTCGGTTCCTTTCAGGAAAACTTTTCTATAGGCATTTATTAAATTACAACATAAAAGGGAGAATTCTACATCTGATTTATGATAACGTAATGGGCTAGGCTTATAAGTTTTTTTCGGGTTTTTGTGCAACTATTTTAGTATAGGGTGCTGCCGTCGCTTTGCCTCAAGAAGATTTTTGAGTATAAATTTTTGTTGTTTAACTTAACTAAATTTGCGAAAGTGTGAATGATAATGTCAATTGTATACCGTTCAATGAATAAGTGTAACAAGCCATGAATATTCACTCAACAACCTTGGTGAGCTGCCGTTTAATCCAGGATTAGTCAAAATTAGATTTATTGAAGAATGGGTTTGAATACAGGAGTGTTTATTGAAAAATCCATATTTAAATTGAGTCCCATTTTACTGCTGATTTAAGGCACGTATTCCTGACACAAAGACTTACCACAAAAGTGCCATTATGCTATTATAAATTCGTGTTTAGAGAAACAATAGAAACGATCCATTGGAAAATGTGGAGACAGGAAAATTGAAGTTGTTAGAATGCTAAAAATGTATTAAAATGTTACCTTAAAAATAGTAAGATCAAATTCTCAGTAGGTATACTATTTACAAATGTTCTGGATTCTTCCTGCGTCGGTCGCACTTGCTGACGTTTCGCCAATGATCCTGTTGACTTCTTCATTGTGTCTGATAACTAATTCCCGTATTGGTGAAAAGTAAATACCTGAGTCGCGGTTAAGATGGTTTGGTTGCTTCCGTTGGTAGGAGAATTGATTACATGCAAGAATTCCAGTTTTATCGAATAAGATTTGATCCCGACATCGCAATTTTAACAGCAGAAAATGCTATGGTGGTCATCAACACAAGCAAATATTAGGAAAAAATTCAAAATACTCTCGTACACGGATCGTATCGTTAACTTAAAAAAGATTCTATGGAACGCAATCCTTAAAAGTGTCATTAAGACTTCTTCTCTATCAGTATTCACCTCTCATGACTCTACCTACTTCAGCACCATTAGTTCTTCAATATATTCTCCTACACAGAAAACGGATAGTTTCGTACTTAATTCCTTTTATTTCATTGAAGAATTAGATCTACACGAATCTGGAATCAAACCTTTTCATCTTAATTGAAAAATGCTTGCTTCTTATAAAGGTCAAGTGTTTAAATAAATGTTGGGAACAGCTATGGGTTCTCCATTATCACCAGTCATTGCGAATATGTTTATATTAATATATTCCGTACTCCGTTGCCCTACTGGGCCACCCGGGACGGCTAACAATTTGGATATTATATTAAACAAATTAGGTGTAGGGGTTCTTAATGTATCTACAGGGTGTACATACATTGACTATGCAGGATATCCCTTTTTTTTACTTCAAATTTTATTCAAATTTCATATATAGGGAAGCCTTTGGGAAGCTTTTGACCTCAGAATCCCTACGATTTACCAATGAATTAAAATAGTAACATATCATTCTAAAATATTCAATCAATAGAAAATCAGACCTTTCATTGGGTCATTCTGTTTACAGACATCCTACGCACAGAGACAGTTACCTTAATGCATTGACACATCACCATCCGGTCCAAAAAATATCGGCTATCAACTCTCTTGTTTACAGAGCTGTGAAACCATCTTAACTCGAGTCACCTATAATTAAAACGCCTCTCTCTAATAATTTCCACATCACAGATATTAAGCGCTCCATCATAAAGCAATCCCACACTTGTCACTGTCCTCGGTTATATTCAAAACATCACAGACCACATGTCAAAAGTTCTTACATACATACCACACATACCACACATATACGCATACACATTACGCAAATTACCTCACATGCGACAAAGAATACATTGGAAACACCGAACGAAAAATAGCAACTAGGCTCTAAGAACATGAAAGAGCCTTAAGACTACGACAAAAAGACTCATCAGCAGTTGCCGAACACAATAAAGAAAAGGGACATCAAATCTTATTCATGCCCTATGTTATGTATATGCCCCTCCTTTAGTTCTGCTCACCTCAAACAATATATAAGCTGGTGCAGAGTAACACGAGAGTCAGATTCAGATTAGCTCAGAAGAAGCCAACAGCGAAGCGTCAGCAAGTTCGATTCATCAACAACTGACAGGAGGAATCCACAAGATTTGTAAATAGTGTTACAGTAGCCTTTGGGAGTTTCTTTGAAAAAAATTCAGTAGTTGTATTTGTTAAACTAACCAAAGCTCGTAAAAACAAAAATTTTTCTAAACAAAACAAAGAAGACCAAGAATTTAATTTGGGACAATAATTTTGCTATACATAAAAAATATAAATATATGTATGGTATCTATGTATGTATAAACAATCAAAATCTTGTTTGATAACACTAAATAATATAGAAACTAAAATTATTAATTATGCAGGGCGCAATGCACTAGAATTTCTATTACCATTAAACTCATTTTCTTGCAAAATTCTCCTAAAACGGCAGTGCACAATGCTAAAAGAATTTTACCGTGTAATTTGGTTATCGCTGGTGCAAGCGAAGATATGACTAAAATGCGAATCGCCTCCGGATAAAAGACAAAATCGATAGCCCGGAGATACACAATACTCCTTATATTTCTTAAAAGGATTTCTAAGAAAACGTAATTGGTGAACAAATTGGTGGATCATCTTTAACTTTACGTCCCGATATTGGATTCGAATGCTCGATAATAAAACAGCTCAACATCATATCCTACAAAATTGAGCAGCGACTGCTACGTGTGCAGAATCCGCGTTATGTTGATTAAGACGACGCCGAAAGCGGCGGTGTAGACGTCGCCGCGGATGTCCTATCATTTCCTTCACTTTAGGGTTTACGAAGCTGCACTTGGAATTACGTTAAAATTAACGTTCCTT
This sequence comes from Cylas formicarius, assembly GCF_029955315.1. Lineage (NCBI taxonomy): Eukaryota > Metazoa > Arthropoda > Insecta > Coleoptera > Brentidae > Cylas > Cylas formicarius. The sequence continues at coordinate 27,071,289 of NW_026844264.1, forward strand.
TTAATTGATAACGCTTAAGATATTAAAAAAAGGCGCACTGCTTGTCTACGAATAACTTAATTGTTGTTGACAATAGTACAATAGAAAGATAAACTTGCTGACGTTGAATCGTTTAACTAGCAGCAACATGAGGAACTTTCATGACGCCGCAAACAAAAGCAAAAAAACTTATAAGACACGCGGTGACTTGACTAAAATTTTACGTGCTCAAGCACACATTAAACGTTCCATAAAACTACACTTACAATTGAGATATAGATATAGATAAAGGAAAAGAGGGCAAAAACAACATACAATACAGTGAAGCTTCAAAAAATAAAAAAGAAGCAAAAATTACAACAGAATAAGAAAGGAACAGAAAAGAATATCTTTATTGTGTGACGAGTGAGTCGAATGGGCTGACTGCGTTTTAGGACACTAGGATACTCGAGAATCTGAGTATAATTACAGATGTCGTCAGTTGAGAAGACGACTGGAACATTCGACCCGTGATAAGGCGATACGTTCTATAAGTCTAGCAGTGAATAGTAAATAGTTGGTCACTTTGTTATTTTTGGCAAAATTAATTTTCAGTCAAGTTCATAGTGAGGTGATCAAAATAAATCTAAGTTTAAATAACAACAAATCTACAGGACAAGACACCATTCCAATAAGACTTTGACTTCTTGGTTTTTATGGAAATTTCCTGTCTGTTATTCACCAACTTTGGCAAACAATATGGCAAACTCGTTAATGCCAAAACGACTGGTCTAACTCATGCAAAATGAAGTACATCTTGTAGCAACTATAGACTTATTGCACTAATATCACATTCCAGCAAAATCATGCTGTATATCATCCGCACAGGATCAAGCAGTATTAATCAAAAATACTAATAAAAAACAAATATTAAATGCTCCCATAGTTATTGAAAAGGCTAGAGAACCCTACCTACCTATGTACTTCTGATTTATTGACCACGGAAGAGCGTTTGACAATGTTGTATGGCCAAAACTTTGGTCAATACGTATAGAAATTTTATCGCTTTTGCATCTGGTAACCAAAATGAGGAGAGCTCTGCGCAAGACCTCAGCTTTCATTGAACGCATTGGGCAGGTACACTCTAGAAGCATAGCCAACCGGATTATGGAAATTTATTTTTGCTTCTCATAAGCATGACATTTTTTTATAGCTACGCATTCCTCTTTGTGGTAGTTTTACGTCTGTATCGATACACATTTGAACTTAATATAATAATTTAGCCGCCAGTTATATACTATGCGGACCCCGCTGGTCCGCATAGCGGGATTTAGACGAATTTTGCCGCGTTTGTTTTATTCAAAACTGCCTATTTATATGGTAATATTTTTATTCCCGTTTTATCGATTTTCTATCTAGACAAAAACAATGGGCCCAAAACGACTATCTCGTTTATTTTTACGAAAATAGTTTTTCCTTCCGCCAACGTCGAGTTTATTAATCACGACACGCGAATGGGATACAACGTAGATTTTCCTTTTATGTGGTAAATGTATTAAATTCCATACTTTAGGGAAGTGTATTGTTAGCGGAATTCACATCTCTATTAGCCGACGGACGTTGCAAATAGATACATTGTTTAAAGTTCAAAAACCAGCTGGATGTTAAGGTTTCATGAGACTGAACACGATTACCGTATAGTTGATCCAGCATCCTTCGTGCCTACCTGACAAAAACCTTTGATCCATGTCATATATACGTTTAGCTGACCCATAATTCAAACTGGTAGCATTTACTTGTATCTGAAACCAAATATGCTAGTCAGATTTATTGATCTTCTGGAATATAACGGTACCAACCAAACAAGATTGGGCGGGGCAAGTTCGTAGCGCGGACCAGATCTTTATTTAAAAAAGAATCCAATTCGGGGTTTTTGTCCTTGAGGGACGCAATGTTTTTGTATCGTGCTCCTGCGGACCACTATGAAAATTTCCCAATATCTATGTAATTGAATTGTACACGAACCCTGTATAAAGTGTCTTTCGCATCTCGTCGAACTTCAAAGTTACTTCAAACTTTGTTAAATGTTAAAATCTGTGCTAGTAATTGCGATTTAAAATATTTTTTTTCAAATATCTCGCCCACCCTGTATTATAGACGAAAAATGAAACTCTCCCTCGACACCGTTTACAAAACTGCAATACTGCAATCCTGCAGACGTTTCGCCGAGATCTCACTTATGACGCTTGAAAGAATTGTTTCAGACAATAATGGCTTCCTGAAACAATAATCAATCAAAAATATTGTAGATTGTGTGGAACTTAAATATTGACAATGGTAACTTTTGGGATCCAATCAATCAATCAATTTTTAAGCGACATTGTTCAACATCTGCATTTCTTTAACAAATATAGAATAACATAGATTACTGTTTCTCTGCTTCACAGATATATAATTGCATTTTTAAATATTATAAAAATAAAAAAATTACACACAGTATACCGGGAATAGGAACAGGAATATAAAATCGATATATATCGAGAGAAACTTATTTAATAAAAACCCCAAATACCACATTAATTGAGTTGTTTTCCAATATGAGTACACTGTTTCAATAGTATTTTATACACGTGCGGTGAACTAACCGAACATGTTGCATACTGTACTTGTTCTAAGATGGTTAGTTTTTGGGTATATTTTTGTAAAACAACACGAATACATTCAATGACATGACCGTCAGAATTCAAGCCGTGCAGTAATATCCCGGAAATGTTTGATATGGATCGAATCTCTTTGACCTGAAACTCACGTGGTAATGCGACGCTGTCCGCACGCTAGATAGGTATTTAATTAGAAGGGAGTAGAAAAAAGATATGGCTGTAATACTCTGAAATATCGACGGGAACAAAAGTATAATTCCAAAAAGATAATTTCTTTTTCCCCTAGAATTATTCATCAGAGCTATTGCCGAACATCTCCCTTACCATGGCACCCACGATGCAGGTCGGCTCGACCACTGCAGGGCATCGTAGCAGACAAGCAGGTATATTACGGAAAAGTAAACAACTCAAAGTCCTAAATCAGATTAATGACATTAGCAAGCCGTGCGCTGGATAACAAAACACCTACGGTATTATGCCAGTACAAGCATGTTTGACATGGTGCAATTTTGGGCTAATCTCTTCGCTAATGACAATAATGTGCGCGTCGCCGGAAGGGCGATCGTTGCAGGAAAATCACTCTGGTATTGTTATAAACTGGTAGATTTACTTGTCTGCATGTCTACATATCGGGCGTAAATAAGCAAGCATTGATAAATTACGCTACAATGATTTCGTAGTAGATTGGATTATGTTCCGACGGGAACAAATTACATTCAAGTTCCAGGAGATCTCGCGCCTTGCGGCACAAGATCCCAACAAAGGTTTGCATGTCTTAAATTTGACTGACCATTTCTATTTTGAATCAGTTCTTGGTATAAAATATTTGCTTCCGAAAACAAAACGAATGATATTTGTAATCAACTTGCGTTTTAAAGGAGAAACTGGTGCGCGACTGCCTTTTTTAAATATTTGATACTGTCTCTAAATGACCCAGCTTACTTTAGAAGCAAAAAATCTCATTATAACTTTTGATGTGGCAAACTAGATGGGTATACAGGATATGAATTTAATGCAAAATTTCTCCATATCTGAATTATCGGCAGAAAGTAAGAATGAAAAAGCTATTTTAACGATTGCACGATTTTTAATATATAAAAGTCTGTGAATAAGCATAAGAATATTCAAAAAAATATTGGCTAGTTCTACGAATTAAAAAAAAACAAACAAAATTCACACAGCAAATAAAAATAAAAAATCTAAGTGCATATCAACATACAATAGCAGTGTTAAAAAAAATTTGCCTGCAAGTTGTAAGATTACATTTGGTGTTTCATAAAGTCGAACAGTTCTAGTGTATAAGAAAAACTAATTTGTTATTATTCTTTTTTAGAAAATTTAACATTTACAACAATTAATAGGGACTTATGTATAAGGTGCATCAACAACGGAATAGAGTTCATAATATTGATTTAAATAGTTAGAGAAAATAGTAAATACAAAAGCTATAAAGATTATTAGGATGCATAATTTAAAATTGTTTGAAAATATACAAAGTGGCTCAAAAAAGCGTGACGAATAAAACATACATTTTTTTAAATGGAATACTCTATTATTATTATCATTATTATTAAATTTTAATTTCAATTCGTTTTGAAAGTCTTCAACTTTTTTATGAACGTTAATAAATACCTAAATCTAATAGTTTTTTCAATATTTTAATTTTTCTAAAAAAAATGCTACTTTGCACGCTTGAAAAAAATTACAATTTTTCCATTATTTTGCTAGGTAGATATTTGACGATATGCCACGAAATTTGAATTAGATGCCACAGAGTGTTCAAAACATAAGAATATATGTATATAATTTTAAAATGAAAATTATCTATTTTCTTAAATGGTACGCCATATATATTACTATTTTTTATAAAAGATATTAAAAAAAACCTACAACTATTATTAAATATGTCGTATACCTATTTATTTATTTTATTTATCCAATGTTTATTTATTTTAACTTATCCAATGTTTATCCTTCTTTTTGTCTAAAACTATTGCTATAATATTAGTTGGCCACGATAAAACTATTAGCCAGCAGGATTAAAAAATGAAGAGGAGCAAGAGATAAAGCAACACAGAGTTTTTAGCAATTTGCAAAGTAAATGATATTAAATACCTGTTACTACAAATTAACTTATTTTGTTCAAAAATATGCTCTTCTATTTGGATACTCATGGTTAGTCATTTTCGTATATTTTCTTAGACGTTCCTTAGCATATACGGTGTTATTCACATAAACACGATCTTTAACAAATCGCCACAAAAAATCTTGTGGTGTGAAGTCATGATGGAAGGAGCTCCACCTCTACCTATCTATTTCCGTAGGTAATGATTATTAAAAAATTCTCGAACATCTCGAACATTTGTTGGATTTCAATGTTATCAACTTCTTGACCAAATTGGACATTGGGGTCAATCATTCAGCATTCAAATGTCTAGGATTGTTAAGTGGTCCACAAAAAAAAAAGGTACAATAACTTTAATGTATTTTATTCCACGATACATATTAACTGACCATTGGTTTTGGTTTTGCCCTTCCCTTCCACAGAATGGATTAACTATTGAATAATAATGCACCTTATGACGATTTATTAGACCATTACTGCAAAAAGTACTTTCATCGGAAAATATCATTTAAAAAAAAATGGGTCTGCCTCTATTGCTTTATCTATAATGGCACAGAAGTTTACCCTTTGCTCAAAATCACGGTCTAGAAGCTCTTAGTTTAGATTTATATGTAAGGGAAACTTCCAATTCTTTTTTCAATTTCTTTTTCCTCATTGCTGGCATTCCGGTTTACCACTTTCCGTTTTTCATATTCAATACAACCGTTAGCATCAAACCGTTCTATTAAATACTTGTAAACCTTTTTTATTTTGTATCCGCCTCGCCCAGTATATAAATCATATCAATTAATTCAGCTTTAGTGAAATCCACTCATTAGTTTAGATACTGGAAATTTTCAAATAAATCGCAAAGTATTAATCATAGATATGACATACCTAATTAAAGTTGTAGGTTATGGTAAGAAAAATAATAATATGCTAAAAATTAGCATTGCCAAACTGTGGAATAACAGCTCCAAGCTCTTAAAAATAACAACAAAAATAAAACTTGGTGCATGTTAAAACCAATTAACTGGGACAGTACTTTCCTGCCTTACAACTAATGAATGGCATAAGTTTACTACTAATTATTAGATAACATTGTGAAATCAATCTGGAATTATAGACGAAGTATGTGAACTGATCTGGTGACGCTACGATTACAAATCATTTAAAAATTCAAATCGCAGCCACCAAAAACTGGAACCAGTAAATCTGCCTCTCAGGCCATCGAATTTAGGCATAATGAATAAAACATACTTTTCAAAACTACGCATTCCCATTGTAGCACTGGCTCGCGTGATTTCGATATTTTCAATTCTCGAATCAACGCTGTCGGTATTTGAATCCCCGGCTGTGACAGGTGTCCCGAGAGTTTCAACCTCTTTATGTCTATTCGGCACGTACCGATGCCACTGCTAGAAAATCGGGTTAAACGTCTACATAATGAAACACGGACAAAACATGCGAAAGCATAGGGTTTTGCTATTTTCTGAAAGCGGTCTTCTTTGGCAGGCAAACAATATTACAGAGAAGGAAAATTTCATTTGCTTTTTTCAAGTTTTTCAACAGAAACTTTGCGGGCTTCTTCTGCAACGTACACTTTACAGTGCGCAAACGTTAGGTATTTTCTGATATGCTGATTGATATATAGGGTGTTTGGAATAGAATAGGATAGAATAAATAGAATAAAAAACATTGACGTTAGTTTGGTTGAAAAATTTCTGTCTGACTTAAGAAAATTAATTGAAATTCAGCCACAAGTAAAAGGTCCATTTTAATTGAGTTTCAATGGACATGATGTCGCAGTTTTTAGTTTTAGCAATTTGATTCTATACGTACCTTAAAACAATAAACATTTTTAAAAAAATTGAAAAAACTGAAATACTGATTATAGCTACACTTAAGCAACAGTACGCCCTACAGACCACACTATCGCAAGATACATTGATAAGTTGTGTTAATACAACAGTATTAATATTAGTTACAAGATAATTATTTGGACTGCACAGCGCAATTTAAACTTTGGAATAACCTGACGTTTTGTTATATTGTTACTGAAACTGAATTTTTGAATTTTGTGACATTTAAAAGTGAAATAAAGTGAATTAAATTGGACTGATCTATATAGCGGGGGAGAAGCCGCTGTTAAAATGATGTATACCGAACATACGTTTTACTACAACGAGTCGCTGTCGCTGAAAAGAATTTAACAGACTTAAAATCATACCAAAGTATAGCAAAATTAAATTTCTTTTCATCAACAGTCTTTTGCTGTGCTGCACGTTTCTATTATTGCAACTATGCGTTGAAGTTATAGGTCTGTGCTTTGATATTACTTGTGCGGATTTTGCAGAGAAAACTATCAAATCAAATATGTATAATCCCTGTACATCTTCAAAGGTTATTCTACTCCCGCTAGCGTAATAATATCTCGCTAAATTTAATAATCCCGAATTGAACAGAGCAAAAATTCATAAAGCAATTTTATTGCGCTTCTTGCGAAAACTTATATCCAGTGGAACCATTTGCAGCCTCTTAATTCCCAAGTATATTAATTAATGAAGGTGTTTCTCTTTGAAACTATGGTAATAAGTTTTAAGCGTAAATAGCGCAAGAGCCTTTTGTCTAGATTAAAACTTTTGACGAAGTTTCTGTTCTGTCAAGTGCATAAGCGTCATTTCTCTATATTTTGAAAATATAAAAACAAGGTAACTTGGAAATATAAAGCTATTACGTTCCTTTGGTAAAATGTACAGCATATTTTTCTGAATATGTGTTTTTGTAATTTATGAATTCGTACCACAATTAATGAAACCATTGCGCGTTGTCGCTCAACTTCAAAGCATTCATTCCTTGATTTTTAATTGTGTTTAAAGTTCAATTTTAAAATTTAACAAAAAGTTTTATAGCTTAATGCTTTGAAACTATTACATTACTTTAAAATACCAAATTATTCACCGATCGAACGACGTCAGTTTCGTTACCTAGATGAGATGTATTCTAGTTGTTTTTGCAAAAATGTACCCAGAAACTAGTGGTAGTAGAAAAGTATAGTATGCACTTGTTGCATACCATACTATTATTATTGGTTACAGCAACCAGTAGTTCAACTGCTTGGTGCGACTGCGCGGAAACAACCTGTTACAAACTTAGTTATTCGTAGAAACTTAACTTAATCTCAATTTATATTTGGTAGATGAGGTTTCAGAAATAGATGAGTTACAGTATTTAATAATATAATTTTAAAATGTTCTCGAATATTTCACGGTTCGAAAGAGAAGTTAGAAGACAACGAAAACTAAACTAAGCTAAGCTTCACAAGTAATTTTGTTAAGATTTGGCAAGCAATTACGACAAACGCATGCGATGTACTTTCACTGCTAAAATTTACCACGGATTTGAAAAACCTGTGTTTTTAAGATTTGCAAACTATTTGGTAAAGTTAAAGCTGTTTAAGTAAGAGTGGAATTATATTTACCTCTTTTTCTATGTCAGTCTTTTTTTCGTTTCTAAGCATTTAAATGAAGTGAGTTAATGCAGCAATTTATCTATTGTAGTTATATTGGATACAATAACAAACTGTCTGCAAGACGTAACTGCAATTATCCAGTTTTCAATTATTTGTATCATATTAGAAACTATTTAGAAACTCAGGATTACAGCATTTAAATCAGTTTCAGAATTCTTCGTCATTTATTGCATTGAACAAACCAGTGCGTCCCCTTATTTGACGACTTCTTGATGAGTCTTTTGATCACTGGAAGTATCAGAAACTGTTTAACAACTTTGCGCGTTTCTAAATACAGACAGCTCAAGCACCTGATAACTCGCGAACTTTGGAAAATTCAATTCTGCTATGATTTAAAATGTACGCAAAGAAGTGCTCATTGGAAGAATAATTTTGATTGGTCTAGTGGGTTGAGCTGCGGGCATTGCGGTAGCGACCTATTTCAACTGGTCACACGAAGCGTGTAGTATAAATATTACATTTCAAAAATCAGTGGGCCGGGTTGCAATTTTCTATCCGCCATACGTGATCGCAAATCGGCTCGGGCAGACTGTGGTCTCTAAGCGCCATCTACGTTAGCAAAATACCCTAAACATTATGCCATATTCGCAAACGCATAAAACTGCCTGATTCGATGATACATACACAACTTAGCATGTCAGTGAAAGGTTATATCGGTAATGTCGATAAAAATATAATTGGCAAAATAGAGAGAGTTTACATTAATATAATATAATAATAATATATAATAGTATTAGCGAGTTTTGGTTAGTTTACCGAACGTGTTGCATACTATACATTTTCTACGACCGTTAAGTGTTTGGGTACATTTTCCCACGAATACATTTACTGACAAGACCATCAGAACTGACAAACGTCAACATTCAAGCCGTGGCGTAAAATCTCGCAAAATATCCGACTACTCTGAAACCCTTGCGGAAACGAAAATGACGTGGTAAAGTGACGCTTTCCGCACGCTAGATCGGTGTGTAATTAGGCATTTTACAGACAGGAGTAGAAAAAATATTTTATTTTTCAACTCAACAAAACTCACATCACGACATAGCAGATCGGGATTCAACACCATAATCTAGATATTTAAACAATATTTTCTATTTTACGTATCATCGCTGAAGATTGTTGTTGTTGTTATATCATACACTGTTTATTTTAAGTGCTTTGCTATCGCAGATGGGGTTTAGACCCCCCGGTCGACCCAAGTCGATTTGCGTATAGCCCCATAAACCCTATAAGCTAGTGAAAATGCGATGGGCGGTATGCCACCATTTACACACTTGCATGCGTATTTTTCCTCAATATTTACTTTTCTCGACTTCAGTATTTTGAGTACATTTTTTTGCTAAGCTCTCTAGAAATTTTATTGAAGTTTTATTTTCAAATCTCTACGGAATTCGAGAAGAAACGATTGACAAAAATGCCTATAAAAAAAAATGCTCAGCTATATTTTGCCGCGTCAACTTTTAACCGCATAAAAGTGTTGTTTCGATTATTTGTTAGTCCGTCAGATGAATAGGCTCTTGCCATAAACTATTACTTTTTGTAGATTGGAAAAGTAAAGTTTTGTTTTTAAAAGGGACTTTCATTTTTCTGTCGCGTTAAAAATACAGTTCAGACGATAACTCGTTAAAAGACATCCACCGGGACGCCCTACTGTCTAAGAAAACTATTACCTCCAAATTAAATGTGCTATTTAATTGTTAAACTTTGATAAAATTTATAGCCAACTCCCGAAAAGTAGATAACTAAAGTAATTTTAATGGCTCACGTAGCGAATATAAATTTGGTAAGAAAGCAAACACGTACATTTACACTAAACCTTTGCAACAGCTTTTGTTACGGTTTTAACCCATTATTCTTCTTATTATTATTATGATAGAGATTTGGAATCGAGAAGAATTGTATTAGTTACCTTAGAATATCTACGAAATAAGTTGCTATCAGTTTTTACACAATACATTTCTTTCGTAGTCGTTACACAACTTCATATTGTTTTTTGTAGCTCTTAAAATTACTTTGCAGATAAACACACGGTTTTCTTAGAAACTCCTTTTAAAGAACACTGTAAATTTTGTTTACATAATTTCAGGATGTAATCGATTTCTTTTATTCCTGGTTATTTTCCTGCATACACATTAATTTGTTCATGCTGTTGTGCTATAATCTGGAAAAAAACCATAAAGATGATATTTGTTTCTTATAATGGGACAGAAAACTCGGATTGTAAAAGTGTTCTACCACAAGTAGCAGTTTTTCCAAACCTCTTTCCAATTCACATTTGCTTTCTTAAGTCGTTTTTCGCACTGTTATATATAATAAAATTTTCACTCCTTGTCTTCTTTAAAGAATATTGGAATATTACAATGAAATGAAATGATATAAAAAACTATAAACAAAAGAAAAAAAGTTTTGAAAAAACTAATTTGTTAATTTTTAAAAGCACTCTGTCCCGCTTTATTAATTCTCAAGACCAGAACATTTTTATCGATAATGGTTATTGCCGGCGCTATTTTCGATATTCGCATTCTCAAATAAATATTTTCTTTTGTTTCGTCAACCACATCATAAGTCGGGGTATTTTACAGCAAAGTGGATCCTCCGATAGCGTCGCACAGATGTCTCCGAATGGACATAATTTATTTGGTATTCATAGAATAAATAAACACAGGGTTGAAAAATAAAAGTGCTTTTCCATGTCGCTTTTCAAGGGAGGAGCAAAATAGAATCTGTGAATAATATCGCTTTGAGATTCAAATTTGATTGAAGTTTTATTTTTGGATTACTCCATATAAGCCAGCGAGAAATACTTCTTGTGTCGGAAAAGTAAATCCTAATTGAGAGACACTTTATGGTAAAAAAGATTACTAGATAACAATGGACAATGTAACTTTCAGCTTGGTGCCCACAAAATAGATAGATGGAACTAAAAGTTTTAAATTTAATCAATGGGTAAAGGGGATTTGTGAGGAATGCGATCAATTTTCTTTAGGTATCCGCGGAAATAGTCTTATTGTGTTCGAAGCTAAAACTCCCAGTTTCATTCGGTAGTCGATATGGAAAGAGCTATGGGGACTATGGGTACAATCAGAAAGTTAATATTGTCAAAAAAAACTTCATTTCAGATGTTTCTTATACAAGCAAATAAAGCGCGTTTTTGAAGACAATTAGAATCGACAATTTATCAGTGTAAAAACAACCTAAAATAATTGTACTGACGTGGCTTTTACTTGATGAAAATCCATTTAAAATAGTTAAATAAGAACAAACGTTGTTCAGATTTTCTCATAAATATATTTAAATCGCATTTGATAAAGGCACCGTGTTGCCGAAACAGCTGTCATTTAAATATATTTATGTGAAAATCTGAACAACCTATGTTCTTATTTAACTACCCTAAAATAACTTAGACAAATCATGCATTGGAAAATTACTTTAAAAAGCATTTCCAGGGAGCGATTAAGTGAGATGATTTTTTCAGTGGGTTCGCTTTTGTATTAATAACCGAAAGTCTAATAAAATCGTTTTTTCTGATTGTCATATTTGGGTAGCCTTGGAAGGTATTTAAGCGAGGGGAGATTTTTTATCAACAATGTTTTTGAGAAAGGCGTGTAGACAAACAAAAGTATCAGAAGTTTCTATATTGTTGTGTGGAAAATGCTTGCCAACAAGATTGGTGTTACATTACTACCTATAAGATATATTCCTGACAGCGTACAGCGCTCAGATTTATTTTTCGATATAACGAAGAAAATTGATCGCAACTCATTTAGCTGTGGTTCGCCTGATTCAATTAATATTATTTCTAAAAACGTTAACGTTTTTAGTTACTATAACACTACGGAAGTAAATAGGAAAGTAGGTACACCGAAACAGAATGATGAAACTTTTGGGGTAAAATTAAATTTTGAGCTGCATTCGCACCATTGCAGCATTGCTGAAATATTGAGTACTAGTACAGACTATGGTAACACTCTACAATTGTATTTTACGACCAAAAATATAGTGCATTTATTGCTTTGACGTTTTAAGCATTTTACAGCATCTTAATTGCAGACCATCGCAGGACCGTGTTAAAACCCATCCCAAAAGATGTTTATTCTGCATTAAGTAGGTTCGTAAGATGAACCGTAAAGAATATTTGCAGAAGCTAGAAATATTTAATTGAAACGTAAATGGACAGCTTTAAATAAGTAGAAGTATTTATTTTAACATCAGGTAATAGGTATCATTCTTAAGAGTTTAATTTAAATTGCAATATGTTCGTATATATTACGGAAGTATTTGACTGTGATCTTTCAAGTAAGTACGTATTTATGTACCTGATTCTCAAGCTTCTGGATAATTCAAAGAGTAAGAATACTGTACTCTATTTAATTTACAGGTAAGTTTGAAATTAATCATTTTTGTTTCGTGTGCCTGTGGATTAACAACATTCTTCTTCTTGTATTTTTGGTGTTTTCTGCATAGTTCTTCGTTTTGTTAGCAATAACAGTCGAGGTAGATAAAAAGTACGTCATAAGAATTCAGACAAATATTTATTAGAATCTTACAATTAAACATTTTTTGAAGGTTCCCGTTTTTTAACACTTTAAAATGTGGATACCGTGGAATGAAGACGAAGTGGAGATGGTAGTCCAACTTAATGACAATTTAGAAGCCGAACGACCTCAGCAAATAAAAAAAACGGATCCATTTGTCTTCGGAGGCTAAACAAATTGTTTTGAATGTTTACAATTTTATAAGAAATTCAAAAGGGGAAGTAGGAGCGGCAATAAAAACAAGTGTCATAGAACGTAATAAATTGTTACCTTGTACTAATTTTTTTATGTACATGTTTCAAGAATTGCTCTGCGAAAAAGATTGAAGACATCCTTATACCCCGCTAGTTAGTATAAATAAATTCCTAGGACGGTCCTGGAATGGTTACGGGTGAGGGTCTGCTCGGCAGGGTGTTCTATAAGGGGCTGCTGTTTTGGAGTAATAAACAGTAGGCAAAGTTAATGATGGGGTCGGTTGTAAAAGTACTATAATTTTGGTCTAAGTATAACTAGCATCTGCTCGAAAAGTATAGATGGGTGCACGAAGAAGAGAGGAAGCACATTGGCCAAAGACTCAACATAATAAGAATATTGCGATATAGTTCTGGATTGATTCGCTGCTTCCCGATTATATTAATTTATCCTTTTATTAGTTTATCTTTGAGTAAAGCTAATTGTCGCAAGAATCTCATTTCCTAATTTTTTAAGCTTGACATTCACTTAACTTGGAATTTGTGAACGATTAAATAATTATAATATTCTAAAATTCTCAAATTGTTGGCGATGAACAAAAGAGCTAATTTGGACTTGCATGAAACTAATTTAGTTGTAGATTTTATGTAATATAGATTATTAATTATTCCCCTAAGGAAGACTGGAGAGACGTTAATAAAAATTGAAACATATGTTTGGGATTGCTCCCTTCATTAGTTATTTTCGAAAGGAAAACGAAGAACAATATGTGGCAAATACGTCATGTGTAGAACAAACATTCTGTACAAAATCTTTTCTAAAAATTCTTTCCTAAAAATATTTGATGGTAGCATAATATGAACCAAAAAAATTAATATTAAAAAAGCATTTTCTATAACCCATGACAACGCGGTCCCCAAAAGAGATGAAATAAAAGAATTTTTATTGCCGACATTTTTTAGCCGAAGTTACAGGTACAAAGGAATCGCGTGTTTGTGCATTGTAATTGCAAATTCCATTTTAATTGAAGTTTAAAAATATATTTTTTATGTACACTTTATCTTAGCACTCGCTTGAGAACTTCAACACTTTCCGGGAACTCGCAATAAAAATTTATTTATTGTTCCAGACTCAACGATATACTCTACTATCTGTCAATATTTATTTACTATCAATCAGTAGTGTAAGATGACACGATGGTTTGTAATTTCATAAGCCCACTGGAGGGTCCGTTTAAACCTATTAATTAGTTTAGTAGGATGTTAAGGCTGAAGCGACATTATTTTTACGCAATGAGTAGAATATCAAAAACTTATTAATTAGTACACCAACTGCTTATGTTTCACATATAACATGGATACTTTTAGATACTTTTATCATTTCTGTTCAATGAAATTATGGTCTATGGAAAGAAAATAATGGAAAAGATGGAAATGATGGGATGTCAATATTTTCGAAATTATAAATGTAGAATTGTAGAAACGTATAAAACGTCAAGTGAAGACTATACAGAAAAAAATTCAATTCTCATGAAGGAGCTTCATTAAAGTTAGTTTTGGTTAGTTAATTTCTTTCCAAATCCTAAATGTGATTGATTAAAATACCGATCACATAAACAGAATAATTTGTTGGAAAACTTTCTATAAAGAACTTTAAGAAGTGCTAATTTGCAATTCAGAGTTTACAGCACATAGCTATTAGATAACGATAAAAATTGATGCGCTTCAGGTGGCTATAATATTTTCGAAGAAAAGATCTTTTGCACATGTCTCTACATTTTATCCACTAACCTGTACTTTGCGCCATTTGCTTTTTAAGCAGCTACATAAACACACATAACTCCTATTTTCCTGAATGTTTAACTGCATAAAGGCAGGGCCTCTATATCTCTCGTAGCTGGTTTACACTAACCAGAAATATGTGGTTTAAATTTTCCCATAAATTAGTCATAAAATGAAATCACTCTAAATCGCATGAAGGTATAGCTTTTGAAATGTCTCAGATTTTGAAATGTCTCATAATTTTTTCATATACTTTTCTCAATTTTTCATAAATTGGAACCATATTGTCAAATTAGATTGTATCAAAGAAATGCTATAAACATTTCACTTAGATAAAGTATACAAAGTAATATAATAGAAAAACTCTCAAATCCAGAGCATAAAAATACATACTCAACTGTTTTTGAGAATAGTGAATATAAGTATATATGCACATGTTTAACAAATAGAATGTAGCTGTATACTTTCATACTTTTGATGCTTTGCAAATTGAATAATTCATTTCTATGTTCAATCTAGAATCTATAATTATACAGCACGTTTAGCACATTTAGACTTACCTCGCACAGAGAGAAGGATAAATATTAAATTTACTTTTGTCTGAAACATAATTTGAACAAAACTTTTGTTAGAAATAATGTTTACGTGTTTGCACCAGTTTAAGTTTTCATCTATATTTTGTTTGTTGCTGAAAAATGTCCCTTTCTATATTCAAATTTCGAATCAAGATTTGAGTACGAAATTGCCTTAGACGCAATACGTAGTCGAAAATATAAATTCCATCGAATCTTGCTTAAACAATTTCGTGCCGGTTTGTAGAGGGTTTCCGCGTCAGCGCATTAATGCTCGGTGGTGCAAAATAATCCCCTTAAAATTGAATCATACCCTTCAACCAGAACGTAACTCGCAAACAATGTAAAAGCTTTGCTCACGCTAATGGAGTAACGATTATCCCCATCTCTCAGTTCAATGCGATAACTTTTTCTCCAAGTGGCATTCAAAACTTCCCTTTGAATTTTCTGCAGCGTTACTTCTTAGCAGTTAAAGTTTTGTCGGCCAACTCAAATATTTTAGTACTTTGTTAAATGAATCGCTAGGGTTGCGCGGCCGAAAAAAGGTCAACCCCCACGGAGGGGAGAGGTTGCGATCAGACCCGGCATGTTCCCGATTTTTATAAAATCGGCAGTTGAATTATGGATTTATTAATTCCGATAATGGATAATCGAAAATTCCAAGTACTTGCCTTTTCTTTTTTGCTTAATTTTCTGTTGGTTAACTTATGGAAAAGCCTCGTTACAAATTGTGTTCCCGTAAATTAACAAAAAAAAACACTAGTAATTTGGAGAGCTAAAATCGCCCACTTTGCCGTCTCTATACACAGAAACCTTCAATATTGTCTAGTATTGGATGAAAACATATTTTCCATTTCATGAAAAATATTCAAAAATAGCTACACAAAAAAGATATCTTAATTTTTGCTTAGTATAATCCACTACGATGAATGTTTGAAAAATGGATTTGAACAAAAAATGGCTAATTTAAAGTAAGTTCTTTAGAATCTCTTTACAGTAATCATAATCATAATAATATTAATAATAATAATAATAATAATACACTTACTTGCATCTTCAAAGGTAACGAAACACATACAAGTCAGATTCATTGTATTATTGAGAGTGTGCTTGCCCCCAAGTGTAAAAAGAACAGTGGATTTGGAGGGATTTATCTATATTTTTCTGATAATGACACCAGTCGCTGCAGATCGCCTTCAATTATATATTTAGCCTCTATCCACTGGTTAAAATAAAAAGAATGCGAAATTTGGCTGTCATCCGTGTATTGATGACTCTCGCAATGGCGTAAACATGTCATATTGCAAATATATACGGAGAAAATCAGCGGCCCTAAAATTGAGGAATTCCATTCATAATTTGTTTCCGCTGACGCTGACCCTGCGCTGTTTCGACAAACTGAAATCTACCTTCCAAGTAACTCTTCATGAAAGCAACTGATTCCGTCGAAAATCCTATATAATTGAAAACTGTAGGAAAAAATCAGTGCGGTGTTCTTCCCAGAATCAGTTGCTTGAAACATATTGTCTATGTCCTGGTAGAATCTGGTACCTCTCTAGATATTCGCGCATTTGTTTTTTTTTTAGATAAACAAAGATGCATACTGACAGGTCGCAGATCATTGTATTATTCTGCGTTGCTGTTCGTCGGCAGTGGCATGACCTTTGCAACTTTCCATTCTGAGGGAAAAGCATTTTCCAATATACAGGAGTGCAAAATATTCGGAATGCATCAGAACTAAAGGGCAGCAGATCAAAATGGCAAGATACGCTATAGAGGTGTCTTTTCGTTTCCTGAACAGTAATGATCAATCTAAAAGACTCTTAAAAAGTGGTTTTCCTGTTATGCCTATAATAATTCAAAAGGTTTGAGTCAGCTTAGCCAACTTTCCCAGAGTATTTTAAAAATAAATGATTAATTTCAAATGGATTATCTACTTTCTCTAGAAGAGCGCTGCTTTGTTTAGAACTCTGAAAAATTTCTAGATGCTTTAGCCGGTTCCATAGAAGTTTGGGATCCAGAATTCTAGGTAATATCTCTTCTCCTACTGATTCTCATTACCTTAAACAGATTGTCATTGTTTTTAATCAGCAAAGTTTCATAACTAGCCAAATCAAAAATATGCAATATGGTCCAGTTAACAAGCTGGATTTTAGTTCCAATATTTCGACAGTACAGAATTTCTGAAACATTTTTGAAGAAGATTTTGGAAAACGGTTTGCTCGACACGTTTTAACTTTCTAAAGGTAACATGGGTCGGAGCAATTTGTATATTTTCATTAATTTGGCATGTGACCATGGAATGGTCTGAGACTCCATCAATTGTTCCCACTTGGGAAAAAACTCATTAAACTTTTTAGGAAGAATCCAATCCATGAATGAATGTGTTGTCACATAGTATCCTCCGAAGTTTCCAAGAATGTCTCTCCCCTATGCAGTCTATAGAATGACCCTATGCAGTAATTTTTTTATTAATTATTATTTGAATTCAAATTTGTTCGATGCTGTCATTTGAAATAGTGTCTAAAATGTCAAAGCTCAACGAGCTCCTTATGTAAATTCCCACATCTCTCCCCATAAACTTTATGTCACCAATCAACTGTCGATCTTTTCGTGTTAGTGTGTAGTCTGGTATTTGGACAGACAAATTGTTTACTCTGTAACTCAGTAGAGTCTCTGACAAAAAAAATACATTAAACTGTTCTGTTAACAAGATTTGTTTGATTTCTATAAAGTGGACTATTAGAGAGCTGACATTGAAAAATGCAACTGATAATTTTTTTTCTTTCGGATGCAGCATTTTTCGGCAGATTTCATCTATAAATGTTCAATTTCAGTGGGTGAAAGTAGCAGATCAAGAAGAAAATTGACCATCACGTTTCCAGTATTACAGAGCACTATGATTTGTACCTATTTTGCAATTTGTAATTTGTATGTCAATAATAACTGGCGTCCAAGAAAAAAAAAGAAAAGTCTTGTTTCATCTCCAAGATGAAACAATATTTTACTACCAACGGTCTACACACGGCAGCTTTGTTTGATGGACACATATTCTCAGAGAGTATAACTCTACGAGAAGCCGGTCACTATTGCAGAAATTTATAAACTAGAGATGATAACAACATTAAGCAACAAAAGTATAAGCAATTTATTGATAAACCGAATGTGGAAATCCGTTTTAGCTTTTATACGACAGTGGGAAAAATAATTTCACGCCCAGACGGACTTTCATTTTCTACTTATCATTTTCCAGATTACATCATGACGACTGGTATATTTGTAATTGAGATTTTCTGGTATATAAGTATCTCAATTTCAGCCGAGACGGTAATGGCATATTTTAAAATAAACGATTCGTAAACATAACGTAAATTTTAATAGTTGTCTGTTTATTTTAACCCCATGGTAAATATTATTTTTTTCAAAATTTAGTAAATATATAGTAAGACATTAATTACTTAATTAATTAAATAAAATTGTTAATAATCGATTGGGACTATGTTGATTTTACTTCGGACTTTTTAATAGCATTTGAATTTCTCATTGACATTTTTCAAAACTGCTCTTTACAGCCGATGAAGTCGAAACCCTAATGTACATAAGTTGGTGAATGGCAACATATTAAAGTTAACCTTCAAGAAATGTTTAGAAAGACCTAAGTTTTTTTGAAAGAAGAACTGATTTGGTGTCTCACAAAAACACCGATATTTTTTAGTGGAGTTTTTCGTGCAAGCTATGCCATAAAAATAGTGTCTCTTAAGCTTTGCCACAATCCGCTTGTTTTTTTCCTCTCATGTAAATTTATTTCTTTTTTGATAATTTGTTTTAAAAAATGTTGTATCATTATTTTAAAATGCGAAATGAAGAAAACAAAAATTTAATGCAGACTGCAAATATTATAATTTGTTAATTGTCAAATTTTCCATCAAGAATAAGTGGTAAAATCAGTTTTGGATTATTTCGTGAGAATCAATTTTTAAGGGACCATTATTTTGCTGTAATGAGTTTTATATAACCTGTGTTGAATCCTTTTCCGTTATACAACAATTTTTTCAAAACATTTCTGTTACGATAGGCCCTCACGATCCTTAATTACGCCATGAACGTCCCATTCAAAACTTTGAGGACGAACAAAGTTTTAATTAAAATAATAATATAATACTGCTGCATATTTATTATTCACATTCCAAACAAAGTACTTTAATAATGAAGGGAAATTTTAGTTTTCTCTTTGTAAATTAAGCCAACCGGGTGCGGCCGTGGTATATTTATTTATGGGGAAGAACAAATCTGCTTTGCTTTGATTTAGTAGTGCGGCATTAAACTGACTGTGGGTTTATGTTAAGCTCGCCAGAGGCTATAATTTTCAGGGATCCTGTTTAAAACCCCAAGAATTTAATCTGAATTGTTGTAGGCAAACGATTCGTACACCTAGTGAATGCGTCCTGTTGTGCAACACCTCATAAGGCTCAAATTAATAAGAATTTTCGGATCTTAAACGTTAAAAACTGAAAACGATAATACTATATTAGTGCGTGAACGACGCGTGTTAGAAAAACATAAATTTGTCGACCTTAAATTTTCAAATGAAATAATTTATTATTCAAACGGTATGCCCTATCTAGTAATCTTTTAGAACTTATAACATCTGAAATGGATAGAGTTACCCTAATAACGTAAAATTTTTGGTGTTTCTACAATGCATATGATTCTGCCAGAAAATAGTACCGCTTCATTTACCTTTTTCGAAAAAATCACGAAAATGGCCGCAGCAGATACCGCGCTCTAATTTATTTCTTTGAAACTAAAGAATACAAAAAATAATGGACGTTTCAAGGGGTATTAAAATATGAATTTTGTAGAATGCCTTCCCCTATCTTACTTTGACAAATACACAAAAATGTCTCACAACCCAGTTATGCAAAATTATGCATGATATTTTTAAAGGAATAATAGCAAATGTTATGTTTCGTCATAGCCTGTATATTTTTGAGTCCTTTCAATTAGTTCGGAGATATTTGTTTAATTTATGTACAGGGTGGCCCGAAACCTTCGGGGATACATAAAACTAAATAAATTCAAAAGTTGTTTCTATTAAAATGACCTTTTTTTTTAATTTTCCTAATGGTCACTTTTTTACATAAACGGTGATAAAACAAAATTTCTATTTTTGTAAATAGAATATCCTACATTTTATTGCATTTTTGAATAGTCCTTCAAAGACAAATTCAACGATATATATAAGTATGGATCTGTGATGCACCATTTCGAACTTATTAGCGATCATCTTCAGAATTTGGGTAATGTTTAAACCATCACTTTTGGGTTGCTTATTAACTTTTTCTTCCATCTATTAGTTTTTACAAAAATAAATTTAAATACGCTCTGTTTTTCTTAAATGAAACACCCTGTATACTATTGCATTTTCGAATAGCCACTTTAATCGCAATTTCATTTATATAACATAGTACGGGTCTCTGACTTACCTGTTCGCTTAAATGATAGATAAAATTAAAAACTGGGTCCAAGATTTAAATTATTAAGATATGATACTGGGAATTAGCCGCTTATCAAGTAGTTCACAACCGTTTTAGAGCATCGTCAAATTAAAAACAGAATATTAAGCTTTGCATAATGTTGAAAAATTTCGCAAATAACTTATTTCTACTTTTTACAAAGCTTCTGGATTCCTCCTGACTCGTATTTTACTAGACTTCCTGCTTAAACTTCAGATACAAAGCTTATTATGTAATTGTTTTATTTTAATTGTAATTTAAGGCTTCGGTACCAGTTTTTAACACTGTATTGGAATCAGCTATAAATAAATAATCAATTAAAATCAATTCATTGTTATTTAAAAAAAAAAATTCAAAGAAGCTTCCACATTCTGAAAGTTTCAGTCAAGCTCTGAAGAAGCCAACAGCATGATTGGCGAAACGTCAGCAAGTTCGACTCAGCAAACACCGACGCAACGGGAATCCAGAAGTTTTGTTAAAAGTATTACAGTAGCCTGTGGAAGTTTCTTTGGAAATACATGTTACTTACAAGTAAAATTAATTTAATTAGTTTTTTAAATATGTCCACCGTTCTGAAGAACACAAGTAGTATATGCTATTTCTAAATGGTATCCATCCATCATTATATTGCAAAATTCGAGTATTAAGTTAAAATTTGCTCCTTGTAGTTTTTGTACTGGTGTGAATTTAAATTGCTTGTAACTGTTAATTTTTAAACATGTTTGAAGTTTGGTTCATCTTACGTTTACATCTGAAGCGGGAAGGCGAGAACATCTAGCTGCATATTTTCAACCAAAACCGTTCGGTTCCTACTTTTTCGCACTAAAACACTGCCATTTGTTTGAAACTGCTGGTATATTTTGGCTAATTTTTTTTTCCTGGCAATCGCCTCTACCTTAATATACTCAATAGACTTAACAAAAATGCAACTTAATAAAATAAATAGAAAATAGTAGAAGTCCGAAAAAATAAGCTTAAAATATCATAATAGAATTCTACCTGTCAAAAAGTCAGTAACTACTATTGTTCATTTTTCAAAGAAACTTTTTATAATAAAACTTCTGAATTCCTCCGGCGTCGGTTTTTGTTGACTTGACTCGAGCTAACGTTTCGCCAATCATCCTGTTGACTTTTTCGGAGCTTGAATAAAACTTTCAGTTATTTACATTACGCTACAATTTTTTCCAGTGTCTTATTTCTCTATTACTTATAAGAACTGTAACAATGAACTTGGTTGTGACTACCAAAATGAAAAGCAGTGTAATTCCAAAGCTAGATTTGGTCAGTTTGATCAATGATCCCATCAAAGGCAATTAAATCAAAACTTTCAAAATAAGATAACAACATAAATGAAATCGAAATGATGTTGAAGAGTAATCACTCTAATCAATTTGCCAATAAAATTGCTCATTTGCTCCTCTTGGTGACCTTTGCTAATTTCAACTACTGTTCCTAAAAGCAAATGTCTATAAAATTAAATAATAAAAAAATTATAAAATGTGATACACAGAACAATGCAAAGACGGACTGTTGTCGGTCTCAAAGAGACAAAAACCTATTTAGTGAATTAAATACAGTCAACTGGGAGGAAAATTTAACCGTCATCTGCAAACCTTGATTAATTAACGCAAGAATTTTAGACGCGTAATCACATCCTTAATTAATGCGACGTGTTAATAAAGAAATTCTACTGCCATACTCACACTAATTTCGATTTAACGACGACGCGCCAGACTTTCTCAAAAGTGTAATTGCCAATTACGTACGAAACAGTTCTCAAAAGAATTTAATGAATTTATAAAGGGCCAACTTTGAGACACTAGAGATAGTGGGTGTTTGAAATGATGAAATTAATTTTGATATAATTAGATTGATTTTTGCAAACGACGTAATTTGATTCCAAAAGGTCTCAAATTTGCAACCCAGATTCCGCTCGTCTAGATTGAGTTACAGTGTGTTATACGACTTGGAAGTTTTCTTAGTCGGCATTTGAAACTTGCTGAACATAATGCCCATCAGAAAAATGTGGAGAAAGAAAGAAGTGGAGACACAGCATGTACAAAGGCATGGGTGGATTGTCTTCATCCCTGTAATCGATGAATGAGATTGCACGAGACTAAAGGCAAGCCCTAAACGTAACTGAGATAGAGTACGGAGTCTGGGCTAGCGTAGTATATGTTACAGTCAAATTTAACTTCTGTTATGTTCTGTTATACTGACCCAAGTTAATTTGTTAATTATCATTATTTTCACCTTGTAAACAGTTCCATTGGACAACAGGATTGTGGTGTGGTCGAATTAGCTAGCATTGCCTCAGAATCCGCCATCGTAATTTGCATTGCTATTAAATAATTTTTAGGAACATATTTCTCCCGTGCCTTTGTTGTCTACATCTCTCTTGTGATACTAAAGTTGTTTTTGCAGGTTTGTTATATCAGTAACCATTATGCCTTAGATACTCAATCCTGAGGCACGAATTGCTTCACAATATTTTGTTTTACTTTATGTTTTGTATTTTCTTCAGTTTTGGAATATTGTTTTATTATCTGAAGTCTTAACTATGAAGTGCATATAGGCGATTCAGAAAAAGCGTCATCCATTCAAGGCTTCTCTAAGAGATTTGGCATTTAGATCCCCATACACACCTTGGTCACATCGCAGAAAAGGATAATGGACATTGGTTTCCTTTTTGAGATTGTTAATAAGCTAGTTATCTAACCCGAAATAGCTTGGCATTATAAACCTAGGGGTCTCATCACTTTAACAGCGATTTGAATAGGTACACTGGCCAATAAGTAGACAGTACAATTTTAAGTTTTCTTAAGTTTGAATTGATCTTCAACTAGCATGTGCAACAGCAAGTTATTATGTCTATCATATAGACTATTACTTCCGAGTGCTGTAACTAATAATCTACTTGTAAAAAGAAGTCAATCCAAAGTTAAAGTTTCATACTCTTTTCCTTCTCGGCATACATTTAAACCATATTTCTCATACAAATGAGACTTTGATAACAAAGGCATCCACTTCGCATTTCATCATTACATCCAACAGCTCATATTGATTTCTTTGATAATAGTTGTAAAAATAATGTAAGGGTTGATAAATAAATAACTAAATAAATAGAAACGTAATTTGACCCACTTAAAGTGATTTTAATTGTGGAAGTATGTATAGCTCAGTGGTCTTAGTCGTACTCAATAGGCAGCACTTTACCTATGATGACTGCCAAGGGTCCCGAGAGTATTAGGTGGGTGGACCGGTAGTTGACCTACCTACGCCTTAGTATTGAAAATTAGAATTATAGTTGGTTATGATTGGTGGAGTTATTAAAATGCATTTGTAAAACTGCGCTTTGTACTTTTACTCACAGCTCTTTTCCACCAAAAACTCAACATTGGGAGTTTTTTATTTAAATTTATTCAAATATGACTATAGTTGGACACTATGGACTTGTGCACGACGATAAACGCGTCACCAATTTATCTTTTTCATATTATTCTGACTTCTAGATAACATTTTATTTACTTCTATCTACCCATATCTGAATAAATATAATCATGTATATTTATTATTCTATTAAACTACCTGTAGTTATGTCGCTGTCGTATTACTTTTTTTATCAAACTGCCCGTCTTTCGATTCTATGGAAATTACAGTGGGGAAGGGATTTGGGGTGTGTTGTTCTTAAAAACTATTTTTATCCGAAACTATTATTTATTTATCTAATATTTATTGTTGCAATTTTTCTGAACTTTACGATATAACTCTTAAATTGTCAACTCCGTTTAATGATCCCTGTCATTGCAAATTTACGTTTTATTACTTTCTTGCAGTAAGAAACTGAGCGAACTTGATGTCGTCAACATTGTATAACGTATCCCGCATTTATTAATGCTGAACGTTTCTATATAAACCGAATCGAAACCGCATTCACTGCTAAACATTCATGGTCCAACTTATGGAAAAAAATAAACGCCATTTCGGTTTCAAATCCCATTAACCGAAATGGGGCAAACGGGCCACATTACCCCTGCTTACGAGCGTAACCCAGCAGGCATCGCAATCAATTCCTGACTACAGGAACTTGCGAGTTATTCCAGCAAGATAAATTAATTATCGCTTAATGGTAAACACATCAGGCGACGACTTCGCTCAGGTCAAAACACTAGATTACCTGTAACCGTAACGCATAAATTTAAGGCAAATTAACACTGCAAGTGGATTCCCCAAGCCGAAATCGCGATCTGTATGCAATACCCAGACCGATCCATGCGGCATGCGCTAAGCATCGTGCCCCCATTTTGGTCTGAGGTTGCAGTCACAGCACTGAGCTATATGAGCTATAACGTCATGCTCTACTCACTATAAAGTTACGGTTCGATCGATAACAAATCGTATTTTTAATAGTATTTTAATTCGGAAATTCTTAATTGATAAAACAGTAAACATTTTCAATTTTGAGACTCGCAATGTAATAGTATATTATGCAAGAAGTGCGGTAAACGGCATTTGACTCACGGGTTTTATTTGATACGAGCGGAGCGAGTGTTTAATAAAAGAGTGATATAGAAAGTTCAGCGAACGTGTTGCATAATATACTTTTTTTACGACCGTTAGTTTTTGGGTACATTTTCGCAAAAGAGCACGCATACATTCACTGACATAGTCGTCAGAATTGACAAACGTCAAAATTCAAAGCGTGGGAAATATCTCCGAAAACATCCGATTGTTCCCAAACCCGTGCGGTAAAATCTCGGAAATGTCCGAAGTGGATCGGACCTGTGGGAAATGAAACTGTGTAATTAGGTATTTTATAGACGGGAGTAGAAAAAATTTATTAGTAATGTAAAATGACGAAAATATTGGTATAAAGAACACCAGGAACAGAAATTGAAAAAGAAACTATTTGATATATAATAAAATATAAAGTAAACATTAGTTTTGTTTTGTACAGCAACATAAATATGCTACAGAAATTTAATTAAATATCATTGTTGAAGTAAAGTTGTATTGTATGTACATATACAATTTTACAAATTATAGACACGTTAAACTAAGAATCGGTTACATTTAAATATAAGTTGTCGTCTGCATAAGAAACCTTGTGGATGTAAAATAGATTGTGAATAAGTTTCTGGGACCGTATAAAATGTTTTTTTTTAATCTTGATATGGTTCAATTTATTGTTTGTTTGTTTATTGTTTAATTGAATGTTGATATATATTTACAAGCAAAAGTCTTAAATGAGAATTGCAATATATACAAATTTCGACGAATTTTTTAAAATTTAGTTGTGTTATTTCAATTTATCTTAACTCGAAATATGAAATTTTCCTCGAAATTCTCAATTAAGGCAAAACAACTTTCACAATATATATTTCGTTAAACTTTTCGTCTTCAAATTAAAGTGACTACAACACACAATCACAACAAAACAATTGGTTCGTCCGTTATTATCCATCCCGCTTTCCAAAAACATCCAGACACTGGTTCGTTGAACTTTTTGCCCGCAAAACTTTCTTAACTCTTTTAGAATTTAACACGTTGGACCTAGGGCATTAGCTAAATTCGGAGCGCTACCACACAATTTTTGGTCAGGAATTGAAATTCCAACTAGAAATTTATTTTATATTCCAAACTGAATTTAATGGCATGCAAAATAGTTTAAGCTTTATTTGCCAGCGGCATCGGTGTGGATGATATAGTATTTGGCACAACTGGGAAGTTTGTATTTAATTTATTCTATTGGGTTCGTTTATGATCGGCCATCTCGTCATATTCTTCCCTCCGGGAATCTCCCACAAGTTGGAGATAAGAGAGAAATAATTTGTTATGATTACTTTATACATATGCAAGTAACAGGTAACCTTGAACACCCAATATCTTAAAAACACTAGTTATGTCTCATAAGAACCTGTGGTCAGAAAGAAATCTCCTTCAATCCTTTAATTTCCCTCTAAATTATGATGCTTGTAAGAAAGTGGGGTACTTTTTTAAGTTGTTTTCTAGGCATCATCACTTTTTTATTTTCTTATTTTTTTTATAAAACTTACAGTTTTCAAATAACAAAATAAAATGTAGAACAATTGCAGGTCGAAAAAAATATTTTGCCAGGGTGTTATCAAAACCATTTTATTTTGTACCAACATTTATTAATTATCTTCTAAACAATTACATTTTAAACATAATTTATTAATAAACATTTCTGAAACAAATTGACTTATTTATGCGTGAACTATGAACAAACAATTTCTATAAAAAAAAATTATTTAAACGATGCAACTTAAAAAAAAAAACAGAACAAATAAGCAAATACAATGTTTTAAGTGTTGAAAATCCTTGCCTTGCTCTCTGTGATAGTAGCCTACTAGATTTTTTTATTTTTATTTTGGCGTTATGCCGTATTTTCGATTTCATTATTTTATGTGGAAGAGGTAATTAATTATAGAAAAATTACAGAACAATAAAGTTTCAAAATAAAACATAAAATACAAAAAATATGTTTTTTATGCAATTGCATAAATTTTCTTTACATTTAGTTCAGAATAATAACACAGGTCGTCTAATATACAGAGAGTACATCACGTACGCCCGTAATAAGTTATATTTCTACCTATTTCAGTTTTTAGCAAAAAAAAAAAATAATCATAATTTTTCCACCATATTTCTAGCGCGATATGTCCCTCATCTATAATACAGGCGAGTTCCCTGATAAATCGCTAACATCAGATTTTATCCCTTTGCCAAAGAGCTTCATGAGTCACACACTTAATATTATCCAGTATAGAATATCAGTAAAGGGATATCGGATCCACACAATTCAGATTCAGACTTGGGCTAGGCACGAGAGAAGCTTTTATTGCGACTCAAGTGCTAGTTCAGAACGGCAATGATCAGAGAAAGGACATAATGCTGTGCTTCATCGATTACGAAAAAGCGTTCGACAGAGTCCAACATCATAAACTCATTCAAATTTTTGAATAGACTCGATATAGACCAAAAAGACATCCGTTTCATTCAAAACTTATACTGGAATCAAAAGGCTTAAGTCAAAATTTGTAACGATTTCACGGAAGCAAAACCTATCCATAGAGGCGTCAGGCAAGGATGTGTTCTTACCCCGCTCCTTTTCAATTTGAATTCTGAAAACATATTTCAGGAACCCCTAAAAGAACGCAACATGGGCGTTAAGTTGAATGGTGTGAATGGAATTGCAGATAGAATTGAAGATTTACAAAGTATGCTCGGGATTGTCGGTGACTGCAGTAAGAACATGGGTCTTAATCTTAACACCAGGAAAACTAAATTCATGATAATTACTCGTAAGAATTTAAAAACGCAACCCTAACCTATGACAATGAATCAATAGAACGAGTAGGTAAATTTAAATATTTAGAAACGTGGCTGTCATCATCAGATCAGATGTCGAAATGAAAATGCTCGCAGTGCGTTTATGAAATTCAAAAAAGTGCTCACCAATACCGATCTCGATTCCAGCCTAAGGATTAGATTTATAAAATGCTACGTCTGGTCTGTATGAACAAGAATGAATCTTTTTAATTCCACGTATTGATTCATGGATGGAAAAATGTGATGACAATATATTCCGAGATATCATCCGTCCGTCTCTTGAACTCCGACTGGAATCCTGGATACGTTTCGACAAGATCCTACCTGGCAGACCCTGGAGTAGGATCATTCGCCTGACGTTTCGCCAAAATATCACTTGGCATCTTCATAGGCCGCGCGTCCATGTCACTCGTACGTGTCCGCACTTAAACTGAGGTGAAAATGTGCGGTGCGGCGCTTTTTATAATCGCGGTCCCCCCCGCCGTAAATTGTATCGCGGCGGGGTGGGGGACACGGTTGCCGCGACTAGCGGTGCTACCTCGGTTCGACTTGATTGCGCCGCGGTGGTTGACGCTTCCTCGCTATTGGTGGAAACAATAGGCTGTGCAATCACGCTATTAGTGCGGTTAAGTACCACTTTCCAAACTGCAGGGAGGGTTGAGGCATCATCTCTGTTGTTTATGTTATCATGTTTTTGAATTTCAATCGCTTCCCTTATTGTTCTCTGTTTGAATTTTGTAATGTTTGCGATCTCCTTGCTTTCTCCAAAATTCATTCTGTGACCCGTCTGCAGGTGGTACCGGTAGATTGCTGATGTCATTTGTTTGTTGCTTACAGCCAGTTTGTGTTCTTCGATTTTGGCTGACATTTTTCTGTTAGTTTGTCCTATGTAATATTTTGGACAGTCTCTACACGGGATTAGATAGACTCCTTGATTTTCTAGGTGAGAAGGGTCCTTTGGATTTCCTATTAGTTGACCCACTGTTTTGTGTGGTTTGTATGTCTTCCCTTTCCTGTTCTTTAGTTGAGTCTCGCCGTGTCCTTGTGTTCGTTCTTTTGGCATTTCTTATAGTAGACTCCGTATAGTTATTGTCTCGGAGTGTTCGTGTGATTTTTTCCATTTCTTGCTTGTTATGGATTTCGTCTGTGAGTCTCACCGATCTGCAGATCAGAGTATTGGCAACGGCCTGGATTTGACTAGGGTGATGGTGCGACTGTGCATTCAGGTACTTGTCGGTGTGAGTAGGTTTGCGATATAATTGATGTTGCAGTTTTCTCCCGTCTGATCGTGTTAAAAGGACGTCCAGAAATGGTAGTTGTTTGTCCTTCTCCTTTTCTATGGTGAACTCGATTCTATCGTGTAAAGAATTCAAGTAAGTTAGAAAATGATCTAGCTTAACCTCCCCATGGGACCATATGATAAAAATGTTGTCGACGTATCGGATCCAGAGCTTCGGCTTCAGTTGACTTTCTCGGATCGCTTGAGCTTCGAAATAGGTCATGAACAGGTTTCCTATCGCTGGCGAAAGTGATGACCCCATTGGGGCGCCATCTGTCTGTCTATAGAGCTGACCATCGTATCTAAAATACGTGGTCTTTAGGCAGTGCTCCGCTAGCTGTATGACGTGTGATGGGATATCTTCGTTCATTGCAATCAGGTCCAAAGCCTCGTCAATAGGTATACTCGGGTACAGAGATTTCACATCGAAGCTAGCCAAGACATCTTGTTGATCGATGTTGATTTCCTTTATCAGTTGTAAAAAGTGTTCGGAGTTCTTTACATAAGATGCCTTAGCTTCCACGATAGGTTGGTATGTTAGCTAGATACTTCTCCAGCTTCTGTGTTGGGGAATTGAATGCGCTTACGATTGGTCTCAGTGGTACGTCGTTCTTGTGGATTTTTGGTAAACCGTAATGTTTGGGACATCTGCTTGACTTTTCTCGAGGTATAAGTTTCTTTTGCAGCTGCTCATCCTGGATAACTTCCTTGATCTTTGCTTTGGTGGTTTTTTTCAGATAAGTTGTTGGGTCCCTTGATACCTTTTTGTAGCAGTCGTCTTCCAGTATCTGTTGCACTTTCCTTTTGTAGTCCTCTGTATTCATGACTACGGTGGCGTTCCATTTGTCTGCTGGTAGAATCATTATTTCCTTGTTCTTTCTAAGGCAGATTAGCGCTCGTTCTTCCTCCTTGGTGATATTTGAAGCTGGTGTTTTTGCTTTTCTAAGAATGCAGGCCACATCTTGTCTCACTTCTTCAGCAGTGCTCGATTCCAGGTGGTCGATGACTGTTTCTATCTCGGATATAATTTCTTCTTTTGGAATCGTTTTGGGTGCTACTGCGAAGTTGAACCCCTTGTGCAGAACGGCTATTTCAGACTGGGACATGTTGTACCTCGATATGTTGTGAACGGTTTTTTCCACGTTTAGCCCTCTTGTCATCATTTGGTCATTATCTTTCCTAAGAAGAGCTTGATACTTATGTTCTAGTTTTTGGCTCTTCAGTTGTTTGTCCGTTTCGGAACGCCAGAAAGCCAAGTTATTTGCTATATCCCATAGGACTGGTATTATTGTATTGCTTAGCTGTAAGTGTAGCTTGAGTAAATTGCTTTCTAAGCTCGCGATATTCTTTCTGGTGTTATGAATAGTCTCCCTCAGTATGGCTTGGCTGGCTCGGGTGAGAATGGTTTTCGTTCTCCTCGTATTAGTGTGGTGGGATAGTTTCGTAAATTTTGGTAGTACATTGCTGTCGCGACACTTGATAAGAAAAATTAAATCGCACAAATATGTCGCTTTTTGGACGCGAGTTTTTCGTAGCGTCGAAAATCGTTGAAAGTCCTCTCCCCGTAGAGGTGCACATGTTTTGTTTTAGTCCTTCACGGATGGAACTATGTGTATTGGTGGTAATCCGGGTGTTCATCGTTATATGTATATATATATATATATATATATATATATATATATATATATATATATATATATATATATATATATATATATATATATATATATATATATATATATATATATATATATATATATATATATATATATATATATATATGTTATCATTTCAGTTACAATAAAAACGCCACTTAGACCGTAGTTCCTGATTGCTGAAAGCTTCTGATTTCCACACCTTTGTGGTAAAAGAATAATACGCTCCTACGTATACTTTTCCGACATACCGTATATTTGAAACGCGTTAAAATAGCAACCTCGAAATTAACTGCAACTCGTAAATTTAGGGCGTATTAGCAACGTTAGCGGACTCCAACGGCTTAAATCTCGATCTGTATGCAAAGGTTTAGCTGGTCTTTCCAGTATGCAGCAGGCATCTCGTCTCTATAGTCTGAGCTTTCAATCGGTCTCCCCGGACCCCGGATTTATTACCTCGCAGGTAACCATGCCGGAACTTCAGAACTGGCGAACTGATATTGCCGTAATAAAAGGCTGACATTTTCAATTTAATAAGTGATACCGTTTGGCAGCTATGAGAGTCACGTAGTTCTAAATAAGATGTGACAATTTTGAACAAGCGCTGCCATATATACCTAACGTCGTAAAAATTGTATTCGAAAATTGTGCTGTTCAAAGAAAATTCTTCTGGTTTACACTAAGTAGAACTCTAAATGCAAACCTAGTTATTAATTTTGCAAAAGTTGTACTAGGAAAACTATGTTCTGATTTTGCCACTCAGATATTCGATTATTTCCTAATCGAATATCATTTCTTTAGATGACAGCATGTTCTTCGCATGGTTTGACACCTAAAAATGTCATTAAAAAATCTAGAAATCAATCCTACGTAAACCTACGTCTAACAGATGATTAGTGGTGTATGTACACTTATTTACCTATTGAAATATAATTCTAAACGTCTTCGAAAATTTTGCGACAAAACGAGTTTTACCCATATATAAATAACAGTTAATTTACCCATATATAATAGTTAACTAATTAAAATGGAAAAAAAATTGCAAAACCGCTCTGACATTCTAATAATAAACTTTTTTCTTTTCGAATAAATGTGAATATGTCCCCTAATTAGTTCGTCTCCGTTAATGTTAAATGCTTGTTTATTTTCGGACTTTTCGAGTATTTAATTGCAAACAGCTGACGTCGCTTAAACCCAATTAAAACCTTTTGTTGGCAGTTAATAAACTGGCGTGATTATTAATTAGCGAATCGCTTTTAGTTTTGAAAACAAGGCGTTATATTGTAAAAGCCTGAATTTGCTTTTTGTCAAAGCAATTTTGATCGAGAATTTTTTATTTGAGTCAGGCAGTTATCTTAATTTTATTTAAGGAACGAGAAAAGATTCTCAAGAAACATTAGCCATTGCAAGTCACCTCAAACCATTGAAAAGTTAGCCATGGCGAAATAAAACTGCTGGCCACATCGGACTAATGAAAAACTTAACAAACTAAACGCAAACTAACACAAAACTATTGTCTGCTTCCATAATTTAATCATTGCAGAATACAAAACAGCCCTCAGATTTTATCTATTAGATCTAAGTTTTGAGATATTTATCATTTTATATTTTTAACACATATACTTTATAACTGTTAGTTGGAAAACACAAAAAGACGAAGATTTAAATATTTATTACAAAAACTAGATTTATATGCATTAGTACTTACTTACTCACTCTAGCAGTAAGTCAGTAAAGCATAGTTTCCACTAATTCTGAATAAATCTTTGGTTTACAATATCCAACGAAATTTTATACTGTTTCAACAAGTAAACATCAAACTTTAGATTCACTCTCGTTGACTGATGAATTGACGCTCTTTAATTAGTAGTTTTATTTGAAGACCATCAAATATATCACTTTTAGTTTTTCCGTGCTAATCCCAGAAAGTTTTAGTGATAAATACCCAAGGCAATTTCCATCCCCAATTCAAGCTTTCACGAATTGCTTCATTAGCCTCAGCTTGAGATGCAATTGCGAAGTAAGATTTTTTCTTTAAGCCATAGGTTCGTGGATCACGTTTTGTTTTCCTTGAATCGTGAAATATCTTCAGTATTTGCATACTGATGTTCGTATTTAATTTTTTTCAATGCAACTGACCAGTCCAACGGATCGGTTCGACATTTTTCATATGACTTTTATTTTAACTAAAATCAAGAGAGTCTGTTATTGAAAAACAATATAAAAAAATTTAGCGCAAAATATTGATATTTACGTAAACTGTAAACATTTTAAAATCAAGGAACCGCGCGAAGCTGGAAAACGAAATCTTTAAGGTGCGATTTCCATGGTGCTGTAGCCGCGCAGACTGCGGACTGCGGCACTTTTTTCATTTTAAATTTCGCGGGGTTTATTAAAAAATATGGATTAGGACGATTCGCTAATATTAATTTTATTAGGAGAGCAAGATGAAGAAGAATTTTACCAAATGTTATCATTAACCAATTGCTAACTTTAACTTAGCTTTTCATCGGATTTAAGTCCAGACCAATAATTTGAAGTAATTTACTATCCCTGTTCTTGAAATAACTACCAATTTTTGAAAAAAAAAATTCCACTCCCTGCTTTAAAATTATGCTCTGATGAGACATGCTCAAAGTGTCATTTTAAGCCTGTTCTTGCGTTTCCAGTACTTTGTGGTCACCTGTTTTGGGAAAGACCGGATGCTTTTGGTAGATTTT
Source organism: Cylas formicarius (assembly GCF_029955315.1). NCBI lineage: Eukaryota > Metazoa > Arthropoda > Insecta > Coleoptera > Brentidae > Cylas > Cylas formicarius. Next base: position 27,105,146 of record NW_026844264.1, read on the forward strand.
AAACGTTGATGGGATTTTGACGTTTGTCAGTTATGATGGTTACACGTCACTAAGTGAATACATTCGTCATGTTTTGCTAAACTTATGGTTGTAGAAAAAGTGTGGTAGTAACTAATGGCTAAAGTGACTATCAAGTCGCAGTCTGTATTACAATTAACTTTAGAAAATCAATTCATACAATATCAGTAATAGCGTTCAAAATATGAAATGGCATTCTCAATCTGTTTACCCACTCCAACGTACAGTCTCGACTTTGTCTGAAAATTCGATTTCGCTTTACAAAATCACGGGTATGAGGCTTGGCAGTTGAATGAAAACATTCGAGCCACGGGTCATGCTTTATCTTAATTGCTTAATCTCGGAATGCTTTTAAATACTTTTTGTTCTATTCAGCATCATCTGTTTGTTTTCCCTAAAGAATTGCACTGCGGAATTAAAAGATAAGTAAGCAACTTTTATAAAACGTACGAGACCGGAGCAAAACTTTTCCCTTTATTTTGTCTGAAAAAAGTTCCAGACTCCTAATTTTCTTTCTTAAAGTCCGTCTTATACAGGAAAGTGATTCCCTGTAACTTCGTCATGTAAAACAAAGAACAGGATTTAAGCGAGACGAAAAGGAAATTCATAAACTCTCGAAAATAGAATAAAAACTTTTACCAATAATCGCATTTCAACTATAAAGGGAAAATGATATAATTAAAAACACATGAGAACTGTTGAAAATAGAACACTATTTGATTATGATCGAGTGCAGTTATTAATTGAGATGGAAACCAGAATTTTCTTTGTAAGGAAATACGATCTGACGGTCTGTTTTATAACTTGCGGTATGTATTAATTAGAATGCTATTATCTTGGTGTATTTAATTTAGATAGAATGAATTCTAACTGTGAAGGAGAATATTTTTTGATGGTATATTTATAAAAACTTATAACGGGGAACTCATATAAAGGAAGAAGGGCAAAAAAAATTTTACACTGTCAAACAATAGCATGATCATTCCAAATTTGAATTAGTAAACAAAACACTTATTTGTCGTACTTCCTAATCAACTCATTGATACATTTTGCAAAATTATTCACAACGGAATCTACAAAAAATGCGAGTCGAACATGAGTGATACTCAATATGGGTTTCGTAACGGCCTCGGAACACGTGAGGCACTCTTTGCTGTACAAGTCCTCTTTCAACAATGCAGCGACGTTAACTGCCACGTATATACATGTTTTGTGGACGTTCGATAGGTGTCAACACGGTAACATCTCTGGAGCCAATAAGAATTGATACCACGGACGTGCGAATTATCAGCAACCTGTACTGGGGGCAGAGGCAGTCGTGCTTATAGAGGAAAAATACTCCGAACCTATAGAAATTCGTCGGGGAGTAAGACAAGGACGTGTACCGTAGCCTTTGCTATTCAACCTCGACTCTGAGGACATGTTTAGGAGACCTTTGGATATTATTCCTAGTGGAATAAACATAAATGGAAGAAAATATATGCAACATCCGTTACGCAGACGACGCTGTTTTGATAGTTAACAGCCTGCAGAAGCTACAAGAACAACCAGTGAGTTCTCTCTGTCTGAAGCATGGGATCATTCTGTGGAGATCAAATGTTGCATAGAAAAAGCTAGAAGCACTTTTACTACAACGAAATACTTACTTCGTTTGGAGCTGAAAAAACGAAAAGTAAACTACTACATCTATCAGATGCTTCTGTATGGAGTGGGGAGATGAACAATATCGAGTGCTATGGAGAAACGAATTGATGCCTAGTTATATCTACAGTAGAATGCTGAAGTGGAGTGATCACACAACAAATAATGAAGTCCTGAACAGAATGAGATGCCAGACAGAACTCTTACTCACTATTAAAAAACGTAAACTTGAATACTTTGGGTACATCATGAGAAATGAAAATAAATATCGCCTATTACAAAACATCATGCAGTGCTCTTTCTGATATGAAGCTTGTACATTAACAGATGGGACATCCTCTATACACATGGACTTCTACGGCGATCTACACTTCTTCGCACCCAATCTCTAAACTTTTTTATTATAACCTATCTCGTCTCCTTCTTTTCTCTCCAGGCTCCCTTTCTTCCCCTAGATTTTCTATCCTTCTCAATTAGGGACTAGATATGTCGGACTCTCTTTCTGTTCAAATTCGTTTATAGTATATTTGAATCCATATCTTCTTTATAATAATATATAATATATAATTTCTTCATAATCTTTTTTCAAGCTTGAATCATCTTCAACTCTTCGCCATATAACTGTAATAAATAAATATGTTATTCTAATTGATCATTACTTCCAACTTGCTCATTTCTAAGCATTTAAATATTTCTTTCCCTCCTTATCTCTCTCCTTCCTACTCATTCTCTATGTATCAGCAATTACTACTTGATGAATTGTCAACAGTTATCTTTCTTTGGATAAATTTTCTTTCCTTCTTATTTATAATCATTTCATATTGTTTGCTTTTTTTAGTAATTTTATTTATTTGATAGATTTGTTCAAGAGTGGTACCTAACATTATCCGTTCAATCTTGGGCAGCCTTGTATCTATGTCTGTATTAAGAAAAGAGAGAATAAAGAAAAATCAAAAGGTTTAATTTTGTGCATAGCTTTTTACATGAGGGAACTTTCTTTGACACTAATTTGTAGCATAGCTTTTTTTTGAAAATCGACCATTTTCTGAGTTGCCTTCCTTACTAAGTACCAAGAAACCAACAAATATTTTTGAAACTGTTGAATTATCGCGGCGCGATTTAAATGACGAATTAATATGGAGAGATTGCGTATGTGTTTGCAAAATGGAGGAGTATTTCGTATTTGCCGACTCAATGTTCATTTTGTTTATTACACATGTGGCTCTCCGAGACCTAAATAAGATTTAGAGGAGAACGTGTCGAGAATTTACCGTGTATACTGTGAATGGGTCGCCGGTTCGTGTACAGTGCGACATATCGGGGACACTACAAAGAGGTTTGATCCCTTTAATGGCGCGATACAAAGGCCCTTGATTACGAACGTTAAGTACAGTATTTATTCGTTTGCTGCGAAGCGACTGTACCGGAGAGAATTCGCAAGGTATTGAAATTAATTTGTTTGATGATAGGTCGCCTCGCCATATATCCAATAGCAAAGCAAAATCTTTTCATTTAAGTAAAACGTATAGAAGTTTGATGAATTTATGCGAATTGCGCAGATTTTAATGCTTTGACATTTGCATTGTCCGCTGGTCTGGGAAAATCTTCAAAACAAAGAGTCATTAAGTTTGTTATTAAAAAAAATTCTCATAAGTGAGAACGGTGGCGAACAGGTAAATTGGTACCATAACAGCAGAAAATGTATTTATTTTTGTGTTTCCATCCAATCGCAAATACAAATACATGTAGAGTTCGCCGAATGATATACCGTTTTTACGACATAATCCGGTATTTAACTTTGATATTTTTTAAAAACTGTAGGCCTACCTCGCTTGTGTTTCTCTTTGTAACCCTCAATAAGTAGTAACTCTTCATGTAAAGTTTTTATTGTTAGATCAAAATTCTTCTGATACGCATCATATATCAACGGTCTCACTATTCCGGCATGGTGCATGTCAAGAATTTTTGGAACCCCATGATCTTTCCCCATTGTTCTTTCTTTCTTTAGTATTCGGTAAGAAATAAATTGTAATAAAATGTATTTGGTACCTCAATAAAAATAGCACACTGAGTTTTGAAAAACAATTGAATAACAGTAATTACTAATTACAAATACAATACCGAATAGAAATAACCAACACACCCCCCACAAATCAACCAATAGCAAACTGGGAAAACTTTCAATAAAAATCAATTATCTACATAAGATTTTGTATTGCTTTCGTAAGAAAATGTTTTAGTGTCATTATGTTAAGCCCTTAAGTTTAAGCTTTCTAATGTGTTTTTTTATATAGGAGATCAACCTATCTAATGAGAAATTCAACTAGAAATCGAGCTACCTCAAATATTTAATTTTTTAATAAGTTTTATAAAGAGCACGCTAATTTGAATTAAGTTAACAGTTTAATCCAAGAAAATTTCCCACTCTTAAAACACAGCAGTCCGCTAAGCACAGTTCTTGTCGGCTAACATCTTAAATACGGCCCCGGCTTGTGGTACAAGTGCTGAAAAGAATGGTCCCTTCCGCTTTGCAACAGGCTGGTCTTAAACTCATTCCGAACTCAAAACCATAAAAGGTTGTAAAAACGGTATATCACACGGCGAACTTTACTGCTTAATACAACAAACAGATAATAAAACAAAACAAATTCCAAAAGTTAAATCGAAGTCGAAAATAGACAATACAATCACATTCACATTTTAAATACACACACATACATTTAAAGCAACTTCTGATGATGATCGATTCCATTGTTGAACAGTTGAGCCAGATTATTAAGGTTTACTTTATACAGCAAAAAATTCAACACATTTAAAGTCCCAAATGATTGAGCGTGCAGTTTGTCCTGTTATAGAAGGTCCAGAAGAGCAAGCAAAAAATATGAGCAAAATTAGGAAAGAGGATACTATCAAAAATATTGGTATACCTTCTCTAAGTTAAATCGCAATAAAAGGAAATGTAATCGACACTGCTTTAAACAAAAACCCTAAAAATTGTTCCAAAAAAATCCGGACTATATGACAATTAGCTCTGTTCAGTGCAATAAAGAATGAAAACACCGTGAACTTTTTTACTTATTTGGACTAAAATATTGAATATTTAAATAATGCCCAATGCTCATACCTCATAGTGAATGATTCAAATATTCAATTACATAGCTCAAAAATTGAAAATTTTACTTTCTTGTTATTCACGAAAAATGAATTTAATTGGAATGAGACGACCGCCAAAGATTTCAAAATTAAAATGATTTTTTAAAACTAATAATAATAAGTTATAAATAATTTTCGGTGAGGCACTTTCTTTCTTTCTTTTTGCACCTTATAATACGACTTTCAAATTAATATATTTTTATCTCCTTAATTATGGGCAGTTAGTACTAAACCTGAGAGCGATTTTAAAAATAGATAAATTTTCGAAAATCCTTTTAGGGCATTATCAATAAAAATCTAAGCTACGTGCAATATCAATCTACTTAATTCAACACCTTAACGGAGCGTATAGTTTGGAAAGCAATTAATCGTTAAACTTTGGTGATTTTCGAAATTGAATCAATTTATTAGGAAATAAATAGAGAAAAGCGCCTTAGTCGTGACAAATGTGAGTTTCATCTTAAGTATGTGAGCTATCACCGGGTCCCAGACAAACATTAATTTCGGGTCGAAAGGATTTAAGTAAAAATGGACAAGTAAAAATGGCTTGTTTGTTCAAAACAGTAAAAATATTGTTCATTGAATACTTGCAACACACGAAAAATATTGTTGGATATACTTACCACAGAAGCCAACTAGTAGCTCGCGAAACTAGTGTATGCATAGTGAATAGTAGTGTGTACAAATATAGTTTCAGCTGTTAGTGATTATAATTTTTTTGTTTAGTCTACGTTTTAATAAGTATATGGTATCCCAATTTAATGCATAGAAAATTAATGTCCACAAGTTCTTAGCTTCTTTTAATCACGCAAACTTCTAATGAACCTAAATACCGTGAAAAACCCCATAGAGTAAAAATGAGTTTCGGACGTAGCTCGATGTTCAGTTTTATGTTAGTTATCATGAAATATGTACAGAAATGATTGAATTATGTAAACAGGGGGAGTATAACATTTTATTTATGTACTTTTTACCAAACTTCTGGATTCCTCCTGCGTCAGTTTTTGCTGAGTCGAACTTGCTAACGTTTCGCCAATCATCCTTTTGGCTTCTTCAGAGCTTGACTGAAACTTTCAGAATGTGGAAGCTTCTTTGAAAAAAATTTTTTTAAATAACAATGAATTGATTTTAATTGATTATTTATTTATTTATACAGTGTTAAAAACTGGTACCGGAGCCTTACATTACAATCAAAATAAAACAATTCCATAATAAGCTTTGTATCTGAAGTTTAAGCAGGAAGTCTAAATAGTCACTGCAAATATACTTTTTATTTCTGACAAAATTGTTTTATTGTTTTTGCTGCACCAATCACTTATAGTACAGAGTTATAAGACTGAATTTAGCTATATATTGGCGATCTTTGCACTTTAAGAGTTTTTGACAAATTAGTTCTAAAGTCATTTGCACTACGTGTGTTATATTTGTTTCACTTGCTTTATGTCTAAGTTAGTTTTTAAACGTTTATTTTTTATGGAATATATATATTTTGCTTGTTCAATGGTCACTTTTTTTATGTCGAATGGTTTTGTTGTTTCATACAATATTTCTGTTGAAGTGAGACGGATTATTTTAAGTATGGTTTTTACTGCTTTGTATTGAGTTTTCTGTAATTTATTTTGCAGATATTATGCACTATTATAAAGTATATACTCCGATGACATAAAAAACTAGTAACAAAACTGTTTTTGTTATGCTGTCCTCTCCGTGTGAGCTGTTGTTCTTTAGGTCCCTTTAAGGTGTCCTGTATTTCTATTGGGTCTGTGTGCTCAAGGTAGATTGAATACTTACATTCTTCTTCTCTTAACTATTTATTTATATGAGGGTTGTTTTCAATCTAAGTTTTTTCCATTTTCTGAGAAGTATGTGCGAAACTCTTCTGTCATTTTTAAGGTTCATCTTTAATAGACATGCTTTTTATTTATCTCAGTTTAAACCCGTTTAAATCTTCCCAAATTTTTTTTTGAGTTTGTGTCAGCTACGTTGAGTTTTTTTCCACATACCCTTTTTTAGTTTTATCCTTAAGTTGTTTACTTCGTTTTTTAGTTCTCTTTCTGTTTGAATGTTTTTCAGCAACTTAAGTATCGTTTATCGGATTTGAAATAAAGCACTTCATGCGTTAAAAAGTACAATTCAGCACCCATTGAAACATACGCCCATGAGTTGCTAAAATGTCTGATCAACGAACTATGCTTTATCGATGAGGGTGATCCTGAACATATTACAAACGAAAATAATTTGTTGCACGGGCAAAAATTCCAACCTAAAATTTTATTATTGGGTAGGTTTGTAAGAACCGTCAATTGATAAGTTAGATTACTAATTCCGGGGCAAGTCCATTTAGAAATATTATTAAGTTGAATTACCACATTTTAGTTTCAGAACCAAATTTTGTACAACATTCATCTTTTTGTGGGTGCAAGCTGGAAGGAATTATGATGCACATTGTAAAGTGATAAGAATTTAAACCATAAAAGGAATTATAGTCCAAACATTTTCCTAGTCCTTCCGGAGCGACTTTTTTACTAAAAATATATTCGATCAAAAAAATTTCAATCTCTCACGAATAATGAATAAAACGGAAAATCGTTTTAGGTTTACTAAAAACTCATTCGGGTTTATGATAAAAAGGCAAACTTGCAACAGCAAAGCGATTTAAATTAAAATTTTCAATTACCGCGCAAAAAATTACCGAACTGTTAACATTTCGTTTAGTTTTATGAAATGAAATGAAATTTTAATGACTTGCTTCTTTATTTCAGCGTTAAATTGTTTGAATCCCAATTAAATATTTTAATGTGTGGACTAAAATTATCAAAGCCGTTCTTATGTACTTTTATCATGGCGCTGTGATGGAATTGTTAATTAAATTAAAGATTTTTTCGCAGCAATGAGAACTGGGAAATTAATTGAATATGCTAATACATACATACATACATTTTATATAATTTGTTAATAATATTCCTTATTTTTTTGGATACGTAGTTATCGACACGCAAGCGGCGGAACAAATGAGAGCAAAGATCAGAACCAACCTATTCATGAAGAGATGGGACTATCCCCGGAGGATCCATAGGGTTATTTCCATATTTACGGCGCCTGCATATTCTCAAATGTATGTGCCAGAAAATAAAGATCATGCGTTCGCGGTCTATTTTTCACAAAAAAAAAAACAGAAAATTCAGGTTTTTCTTCTGCGTCAGAACTCAATCTGCAGTAAAATAAATATAATAAATGTTGAGAGTATACCCACATTTGTCAATATTGGATTTACACCCACTAATTACGCCCGTGGGGCTTCATCAGTTTTTAGAAATGTTCACGAAAAAAAATCGATGAGAAAAGGCTATTGATCCATGGCCTAAATTTTATAAAGCTTCTCACTCTTTTCTTTAAATCTGGAAATTGGCAGCGCTCTATAAAACTCTCGTGACAATTTTGTTATTTTTAATTTAACAATCACATAAACTTCTCCTTTTTCAATGATATACAATGCAGTCGACCAAGTTTCACCACTAATGTTAAAATATGTTAGTTCCATAGATAAATATATAGATATATATGATGATATAGATGAGATTTACATTCTTGATCTATGGAAAATATCAATAGGCAAAGATAAGTAATCCCAACTGTCTCAACGATCTACGAATTACCAGTATTCTGCTAGCAGTTTCAAAAATAATTGAGAAAATTTTGTATGCTCCAATGTACAATTATTTTATAAATAATAATATCATCCGACTGTGCAGCGCGGCACCGTTAATCACAGTTTGATTACAAGTAAGTTAAAGTTTTATAGTTTCTCATCAGTATCGGGCAGTTTAATTAGATCATATCTATCAAACAGGTTTCAAAGAATATAATAATACATATTCCGATCAGGTTGCTTTGCTATCTGAAGTCCCACAAGGCTCCATTTTAGGGCCAGTGCCCTTTTTAGTTTATACTGCTGACAAAATTGTCACGAGAGTTTCATTGAGAGCTGCCAATTTTCAGATTAGAAGAAAGCAATAAGAAGCTTTATAAAATTTAGGCCCTGTATGAATAGCGTTTTCTCATCGATTTTTTTTCTTCATTATTTGTCAAAACTGAGCGTAATTAGTGGGTGTAAGTCCAATATTGAAAAATGTGGGTATACTTTCATCTGAATTTATTTTATTTATTTTACTGCAGATTGAGCTCTTACGCAGAAGAAACCCAGAAGAAGCGAATCGTATTTTGAAAAACGCGAAGTCTAAATTAGCAAAGAAAAGCTGAATTTTCTTCGATGATTCAGGATTTTGAACATTATATATATATATATATATATATATATATATATATATATATATATATATATATATATATATATATATATATATATATGATGACACTATATTCCGGGATATCATCCGTTCGCTCGTTGAACTCCGACTGGAATCCTGCATCCGACTGGAATCCTGCAAATCTTGCATCCGACTGGAATCCTGCAGACGTTTCGCCAAAATCTCACTTGGCATCTTCAATGCTCGCGCTCCGAAAACACTTCGAACACTGAGTGTTCGAAGTGTTTTCGGAGCGCGAGCATTGAAGATGCCAAGTGAGATTTTGGCGAAACGTCTGCAGGATTCCAGTCGGATGCAAGATTTGCAGGATTCCAGTCGGATGCAGGATTCCAGTCGGAGTTCAACGAGCGAACGGATGATATCCCGGAATATAGTGTCATCACATTTTTCCATCCGTGAATCAATACGTGAGAATATATATATATATATATATATATATATATATATATATATATATATATATATATATATATATATATATATATATATATATATATATATATATATATATATATATTCTCACGTATTGATTCACGGATGGAAAAATGTGATGACACTATATTCCGGGATATCATCCGTTCGCTCGTTGAACTCCGACTGGAATCCTGCATCCGACTGGAATCCTGCAAATCCTGCATCCGACTGGAATCCTGCAGACGTTTCGCCAAAATCTCACTTGGCATCTTCAATGCTCGCGCTCCGAAAACACTTCAAACAGTGTTCGGAGTGTTTTCGGAGCGCGAGCATTGAAGATGCCAAGTGAGATTTTGGCGAAACGTCTGCAGGATTCCAGTCGGATGCAGGATTCCAGTCGGAGTTCAACGAGCGAACGGATGATATCCCGGAATATAGTGTCATCACATATATATATATATATATATATATATATATATATATATATATATATATATATATATATATATATATATATATATATATATATATATATATATATATATATATATATATATATATATATATATACATACATACATATACAAATAAATATATACATAACATTGTTATGAAAAGTGTTGCAATTACGGAAGCAGCAAGAAACTCCATGATCGCACAAAGCGTTGATTTTCGAAACAGAAGCGATGCTGAGGGCTGAACTTCTGTCGGAAGTTAGCTTAAACAACCGCGGCCAGAAGACCCGACCACTCTTTGAACTTACTGTCAGCTTGTTGAATAATTAATGACAATTGCCCAAGTGGAGCATGTATAATAGGTAATAAACTCCGATAACCTCTTGTATCTCGAGCGAAGTTTTGGTGAACCTATCCATTCATTAACAGGCGACAAACTTTGAAAATCAATGCTCCTGGGGCTGATACGAAACTACTTAGCAATTAAAAATAAGAGGTAACGACTTAACTTCGGTAAGTTTCATTCACACGAAGTATAAGTATTTTAGTATTAAAAACGTGACTACACACAAATTCAATTAAATTAATTTGGGTGGTTGAAAGATCTAAGTAACTGCCAATTGCATATCTGAGATCAATGATAACAAATGATCAATAAATTAAGTACAATAATCCCATACGTGGTTAACACCATTTTTCGATACTAATAATTAATATCTCGTTTCAAAATGTGAAAAAATCTTACTCATCAACGCAATATTTCCAAAAATATGTTCTACAATACTAATTATCATCTATTATAGATTACTGCTATGATAAATGCCAAAACCTCATATTGACGAGGAAATTTTTTTGAAAAGCTGTTTAAGAGTGCTTAAAAATTATTTCACATCATATGCGATGGACAAAGATTTCCAGCAGTCTTTTTTATATAACAAGAGAACAATGTATTTCAATTCGTCGAATTAATTCACTTCAATATAAGTATTAAATTTCTTTAAAAAAGTCACTTAATGTTCATAAAATATTGACTATCGTTTCAGTATTCTCGCTCGATCTTTTTTGATATATTTCTCCAAACTCTGTTATATCTCGATGGCAACGGGATAATGAGGAAGGGTGGGTGTAGACGTACATGAAACGTCTAATTTATTGTGTAAACTAAAGCAATATACAAGCTTTGAAGTTTAGCTTTCAAGCAATTGAATGCGGAATATAGAACATGTTTTAATTGTGATGTTAATTTTTGCAAGCCTTTTACTCTTCGGTAAAGGAAACGTACTTTGGAAAATATTTTCCATTACTAATTTAATTGACAAATTTTAACAATCGCTAAAGTAGTCAATCTGGTTTTTGAAAAGTGCTTTAAAAGTGTATTTTATTGCACCAAATGAAAATAAAGCCTAAAAATCAACATTGAAATCGTAAAACGAATTTTTTATCCAATGCAGGTTGTTTAAAATTTTTTAATAATACACGTGATTTCTGTTTTTTGCATTCCTTTAAATCTTCCACAAATAATAAACAAATTCAAATAAGCTTCGTGCGTATAATCTAATACATTTCTTACGGACACTTTTCAACATCGCGTCATCATGGTTGACTCAGAGTGAATGAACGTGAAACAGTAACGCCTAATTGAAAATGTTGAAATGGCAATATTTAGCAAAGTTTAAATATTTCAAACAACTTTGCACAAAGTTATTTAACTAAATTAAAGATCATTTAGTGTAGGAAACACTAGTAAACATAGGACATAATGCATAAAATATGTCTGGAATAGTAGTGTCGCAATATGATTATTATCTTAGTAGGGTGGCCTCCAACGACTTCAAAATAATTCCGAATGTAATGATTTAAAAAATTTAACAAAATTTTGCAAATTTTGCAAGCTCTGAAAAAAAAACGGTTCAGATTCAGGTTCTCTGATGTGTAGAAGTACTACTAGACAATTCATAGGAATTGAACTGAGGTGACTTTTACTTGATGAAAATCCATTTATCAAAATAAATAAGAACTAAAAGTTTAGATTTTCACGAAATTATATATTATGACATGATAATTGTTTCGACAACACCATGTCTTTATCAAATTTTGATAAAGTCACGGTGTTGTCGAAACAATTGTCATGTAAAAATATATAATTTCGTGAAAATCTGAACTTTTAGTTCTTATTTATTTTGAATTCATAGGAATTTAACGTAGCATAAAGTTAGCAAATTCTCTATTTTCCACTTCAATGATTGATTTTCAGGGTCCACCGATTTGAAGCAACAAATTGAAGCCATAAGGGGGAATATTCCAAAAAGTGAAATTTAAACTTTTAGAAAAGATTCTCTTCAGCTTTAACGCGACAAAGGACCGTTTATTAATTCCCTTACTGGGCTTTAAAGACAAAGTACAATTTTATCGAGAATATCATTTTACGAATCCCTGGTATAGACCGAGTAACCACTTTTAAATTAACGAGAATGTGAAAATAAGCTTACAGCAAAATTAGGTGCGAGTCCATATTCATCAAAAATGCTACAAGAAAATGTTGCCATAATATGCAACCGTTACAAAGAGTCTTAGAAGAAAATGACAAAAGCGGTAACATTCCCTGGTCGTGTCCGCTCCATTTTTAATAAGCGTAATCGGGCTTGAAAAATCACCGTGTATGGCGCCTTTGAGTGCCTAACACCCACGAAACACGTACTTGTCAACTATGATAAAAGTTCTTTCTCCGACCGATGTAAGTTATTTCAGAGATAACTGTTGTGTCAGTCCTTCTGGCTAGATCTTTTTGGGTCATTTTTAACTTAACAGTCACTTAATTTTCTTTTTGAGTATAATTTTAATACTGTTCAAATATGTAGTTTTATTAATGGCATTGTTATGTGTTAAATATTAAACAGTTAAAGTGGGTATTATTTATCGATAGTATTGGTGTGTTAGAGTCCCAATTATTGCCATGACAATATGAAAAATGGCTTTAAAAGATCTCTCTACTTCTCAGCAAAGAAACAATACTCTCATTTTTACGATTTTATTGTTATAGAAACTTAAATGAAAAGTAGCTCTTCTTATTCTTCTTCATAAAATGTTTTATTTAAATATAATTTAAAATATTCTTTTTGCAAATTGAAATATATTTATATCTCAAAAAATATTTTTAAATAATTAGGTGTTCGCCTTTCCATTAATTACCTTTGAATAAAAATTGTAATATTTTTTGTATTGGTTACACGAATACCGATCTTCGTATATTTATTAATTTACAAAACAATAAATTTGAATAGCGCTTCTTCCGAACATCACGTGACTTGCAAATTTTGCTGACGTCAATGCCCTTAACGTCTCTAAAGTATGGACGCTACAACTACAAGATGAATTACACCGATAATTAGTAAATTTCGAGAAAAAAGGCTGCGGGAAATTTGAGACTGGGCTAAACTATACGTTGGCCGAGCTTCTTTTCTCTTTGATAATTTATCAGTCGTTCGTGGGGCACGTTTGAACGTTCATTTTCTAGCCGGAGTGAATACACATTTGTGCCCTCATTTGCTAACTATTTCAAGCTATAAAAAGGACCGCAAATTAGTTTGCGCAACAGGTTTTTGGGTTAGTTTCAGCCATCGCATGATAGTCGTAATATATTAGAATGGGGCTTACTGCTTCCGATAATTATCAAGAAAGTTTCAAAGGGTTATCGAACTGCGAAGTAGTAAAATTCCTTATAATTATCATTTTTTAGTTCTGCCAATGTAACTGCGAATATCAATCCAGAAGGTAATACCAAGAACTAGGAACAATAGTAGACCTTTCTTGTACAATGCGGCTTGAATCGCATCAACACTTTGGTAGTCGATGAATCTATAAATATATTATAAATGTAAATATAATATAAATAAATCAAATTAGGTCAGGAAATGTTTCATTTCGAGGAACGCTAAAAATTGTCAAATTGAAAACAAATAGAAAATAGTTTTAATCTGCACATTACAGAGCGGTATAACATTGTTTTTTTCCAAAATTTGTAGTTTTTGTAGCAAGCAGGAATTTCTCCTCATCCTGAATGTCACCGGAGGTTTTTAGTTTAATTTGAAGTTGCCAAGAATTACACGAAATTTGACAGGCGTATAAACTTAGAAATATAGAGGAAATTTATGGCAAAATTCCACAATCGGCCACGGATGAATTTTAGTGAAATTTTTTTCCTTGTGGATACCTAACAACGAATTATAATGGAAATTTCTATAGAAACATAGAATTCTGTCAACAAAATCAGTTGTGGTTGTTTAAAAACTACTGGTGTGGAATTTTCTTATCGAGCATGAATATTATGTAAAAATATCGACTAATAATTTGACCTCCCGAGGTGTTACTAATGAATATTCCCCACCAGCTTGTTTTACGCAGTGTGTGTAGTGTCTAAAAAAACGCATGTAAAATACCTTCCATTAGTCCAGTCCTTATGACTTGCGAATAACCGTATAAAGCAAGAGCTGCTTAAAAGTTCGAACTTAAAGCCACGAACGTTTTCAAATTCTGGCTTTCCAAAAAAAAACTAAAGCAGCAAAAACCTAGCCATTGTGGTAGCAACCAACGTAATTAACAAAAACAATCTTTGTTATTAAAATTTCCACAGACACACAATGAAAAAAAAAATAACCAAATTTACTTGTTATCGATGTAAACTCCACAAAAGCAACATGTAAAAGAACGCTGGAAAATATGCATACCAATTTGTAGTGCCTAAATGAAAAATTTCCTGCTTTCATAATGATGCAATTTAATGTAAACATGTCCATGTAACCGCATCAAAACTGTTTCTGGTCAATTATAACAATTACGAATGTCAGTAAATTATTCTATATGAAAAATGCTCATCACTGTTGTTTACGAACTAATTGGAGTCATAATTCGCTTCAAATGCTTTCAAACCAATTTTGTTCATTTGCTAATAGGCGAAGTTCTGTTTTCGATAGACCAGAATCCGAGTGAAATAAATTTTTCCGCCGCGTCGCTGAATCCATTTGGTATGAGAAACCAGATTTAGCCCTGACCAACCACCCGCCTTTAATATTGAACCCGATTTAAATTTTATATCGAAAGAAAATATTTATTATAGAATAAAATTGAAATACCCATTACCGCTTCGCGCGAGATGGAAACTTTCGAAATAAATTGTATTCCCGATTGTTCTTAACACAATATTTTCGTAGAATTTCGGTCGACGTGATATAAAGGAAATTTTAGTTATTTGGTACTTTTATGTTGTTTTCTATAAAGAAACGCTTTTATCTTTATAATCGATGAAAAGGATAAAAACGATTTTTTTATTTTTTTCCTTATATATCGGGTGCCCGGGTGGGTATATATATATATATATATATATATATATATATATATATATATATATATATATATATATATATATATATATATATATATATATATATATATATATATATATATATATATATATATATATATATATATATATATATATATATTTTTTTTATAGGATGATTCTTAGGATTTGGTCCACAGTGAACAAAACTCACAAATAATTTTAAAACACTGTAATTGTCATTGACGTTTCGACCGGCAACCCAGGTCTTTCTCAAAAACTGCAAAACAAAGGACAAAAAAAGCGTCTAACACAGAATATCTTAAACAGTAGACATATACGAATTTAAAAATTACAAATATTATAAAAATAAATGACATATATTAGTCATACTCACAAATTTATTATTTTTTTTTTAAATGTCTATTATTAGCGCTGTTTGTGAAAAAGTACCACAACATACATCATTGCCAAAAACAATAACGTTCTTGCCTTGGCGTACGAATCACAAATAGAAGTGGAAAATAAACATTCATTGTATCTGATGTCTTTTTTTTTTTTTACCTCTTTGTTTTTATTTATTTATTTTTTTAGAGTGTACGTTTGTGTTAAGTTTAAGATCTACTGATACGCAGTGAAGCATCTGAGCATTAAAATGGTCTACTTTAACAATTCGAAATAGATTTCACTCAGGTGTTTATGTCGGTTTTCGCGTTTATGGCGTTTTTATTCCTTTGAATATGTATCATCTCAATTATTTCCCTTTTTTGTGTGTTTGGTTCGGTAGCAAGTATTTTTGTGTCATCGAAGTTAAAGGTATGTGTTTTCTCCGTTATATGGCTGCTGATGGCTGTTTTATTTTTTTTGTCGTACTTATGACCATTGATGCGGTTCTTCAACAGTTGGCTAGTCTGTCCAATGTACACTTGGTCACAGTCGTTGCATGGTATTTGATATACAATGTGACTTTTTTTATCTTTGGGTATTGGTGTTTTTAGTTTACTGAAATTCCTATTTAACAAATTTTGACCCTTGTGGCAGATTGTTACAGAGCTTCCCTTAAACACATTCGAGATTTTTTCCGATAAATTTGGTATGTATGGCAACGAACAATATTCTCGTTTTGATGGTTGTGTGTTTTCCTTAACAGAAATCTTGTTGTAGAATTTATGTATCCTTCTTTTAAAAATAGAGTTAATTAAGGCACTTGGGTAATTGTTTAGTTTTAGTGTGTACTTAGCCTTATATACAGCTTCTTTTCTGTACTCTGGATCAGATAGATTTATAGCTCTGTCAGCCAACCCGATAATAACAGTCTTTTTTTGTGATATTGGGTGTTGGGAGTGAAAATTAAGGTATCGTCCAGACCATGTATCTTTTGTGTACCACATCGTTCTGATTTTGTTTTCCTTGCGTATTAGTGTCATGTCTAAGAAGTTAATTTTGTCATCTTTTTCATATTCTATGGTAAATTTTATCTTTGTGTGATATGAGTTAAAACTATTCAGAATGAGGTCGCCCTTTTCTTTAGGTATTGCTAGAAAACAGTCGTCGACATATCGATAGAAACAGGGTAATTTAATAGTCATTTTGTCAATAACTGTTTTTTCTAGGTCTTCGAGAACAAGTTGCGCTGCTTGTAATATTTATTATTATATATGAAATAGGTCGAATTTAGAGTTAATTTTATGGCTTCCACGAACTCGTCTAGTGGAATGTCTGTGTGAAGTTTGATCATGTCCCATTTTTTATTTATTATGTCTATAGCTAAATCGATAGGAATGTTTGTGTAGAGGGACACTACATCTAGAGATGCTAAAATGTGGTCATGCGGTAGAATGATTCTGCTAATTTTTTCTTTAAACTGCCACGAATCTTTAATATAGTATTCATTATCATTCACTATGTTTTTTAAGATGTTTTTTAAGAATTTTGATAATTTTTCGAAAGGGGACTGAGTGCAAGAGACAATAGGTCTTAACGGGATATTTTGTTTATGCAGTTTTGGTAAGCCGTAGATCCTTGGGGTGATAGCATTATTAATTTTTAAGTGTTTTGCAGTTTGCGGCGAGATTAGGAGAGCTTTTTCCCATCGATTTATTATATCGTTGTTATTTTTTTGAAATATGTTTGTGGGATCGTTTTTTAATTCTCTATATGTGGCCCTATCTGATAGAAGTTCATTTATTTTATTGTCATAGTCGGTAGTGTACATTATGACTGTTTTGTTAGTCTTATCAGGTTTTAACGTTATAATGTTAGGGTTTTGTTTTAGAAAATGTTGGGTTTCTTTAACTTTTTTAACTAACATATTTTGGGTTTGGTTAGCAGTCCAGTTTTGCTTATTTTTGTAGTTTCTAATAATATTACAGCATTTTGATCTATAGTCATTCCGTGCGTCGGTTGAACAGTTTCTAAGAGCTGACTCAATACTGCTGATGATGTTAGGAATGGGTATCTCTTTTGGTTGGCTGATAGGGACGGCAAAATCTGGACCAAGACTAAAGATCTCAAGCACGTTACGCGGAATATAAATATTAGTTAAATTTTCTACCCAGTTCTTATTTTGTACTATGGTATCCATATTATTTTGATACTGTTTTAGAGAATGAATTTTTTTACAATTATTTTGCTTAATTTTATTAAAACCATCTTCAGTTTTGCCGAACACTATTTTTAAAAAATCATTCAAATATATTTGAGGTATTCTGCCAACTAAGTGGTTGTAAACAATGTTTTTTTCCCTTTCCAAAAATCTCAGAGCACTCGCTGTATCAGTGATCAATAATTTGAGGGTACTACTTACAAACTTGTTCATAACTTTGTCTTTAAAAGTACGCAGGTTATTCGCGCAAACAAATTTTACATGCTTTAGGTTAATGTTTAAAAATACCGGTGTTAACTTGTCATGCTTGCATCTTAACAGGAAAATTCTTCGGTTCTTCTGCTTTGCTATCTTTTGACTGAGGTTTGCATATCTCTTCATCAGGTTAACTGCTTCCTGTCCGTAGTTGGCTCTTATTGTTTGGTAGAAGTGCATCTTTTCCCTTGCACGATATATTGTTGAAAAATATGCTTTTCTTGGATCCTTGTATATTTTTTATAGGATGATTCTTAGGATTTGGTCCACAGTGAACAAAACTCACAAATAATTTTAAAACACTGTAATTGTCATTGACGTTTCGACCGGCAACCCAGGTCTTTCTCAAAAACTGCAAAACAAAGGACAAAAAAAGCGTCTAACACAGAATATCTTAAACAGTAGACATATACGAATTTAAAAATTACAAATATTATAAAAATAAATGACATATATTAGTCATACTCACAAATTTATTATTTTTTTTTTAAATGTCTATTATTAGCGCTGTTTGTGAAAAAGTACCACAACATACATCATTGCCAAAAACAATAACGTTCTTGCCTTGGCGTACGAATCACAAATAGAAGTGGAAAATAAACATTCATTGTATCTGATGTCTTTTTTTTTTTTTACCTCTTTGTTTTTATTTATTTATTTTTTTAGAGTGTACGTTTGTGTTAAGTTTAAGATCTACTGATACGCAGTGAAGCATCTGAGCATTAAAATGGTCTACTTTAACAATTCGAAATAGATTTCACTCAGGTGTTTATGTCGGTTTTCGCGTTTATGGCGTTTTTATTCCTTTGAATATGTATCATCTCAATTATTTCCCTTTTTTGTGTGTTTGGTTCGGTAGCAAGTATTTTTGTGTCATCGAAGTTAAAGGTATGTGTTTTCTCCGTTATATGGCTGCTGATGGCTGTTTTATTTTTTTTGTCGTACTTATGACCATTGATGCGGTTCTTCAACAGTTGGCTAGTCTGTCCAATGTACACTTGGTCACAGTCACAGCCATCAGCAGCCATATAACGGAGAAAACACATACCTTTAACTTCGATGACACAAAAATACTTGCTACCGAACCAAACACACAAAAAAGGGAAATAATTGAGATGATACATATTCAAAGGAATAAAAACGCCATAAACGCGAAAACCGACATAAAACACCTGAGTGAAATCTATTTCGAATTGTTAAAGTAGACCATTTTAATGCTCAGATGCTTCACTGCGTATCAGTAGATCTTAAACTTAACACAAACGTACACTCTAAAAAAATAAATAAATAAAAACAAAGAGGTAAAAAAAAAAGACATCAGATACAATGAATGTTTATTTTCCACTTCTATTTGTGATTCGTACGCCAAGGCAAGAACGTTATTGTTTTTGGCAATGATGTATGTTGTGGTACTTTTTCACAAACAGCGCTAATAATAGACATTTAAAAAAAAAATAATAAATTTGTGAGTATGACTAATATATGTCATTTATTTTTATAATATTTGTAATTTTTAAATTCGTATATGTCTACTGTTTAAGATATTCTGTGTTAGACGCTTTTTTTGTCCTTTGTTTTGCAGTTTTTGAGAAAGACCTGGGTTGCCGGTCGAAACGTCAATGACAATTACAGTGTTTTAAAATTATTTGTGAGTTTTGTTCACTGTGGACCAAATCCTAAGAATCATCCTATAAAAAATATACAAGGATCCAAGAAAAGCATATTTTTCAACTATATATATATATATATATATATATATATATATATATATATATATATATATATATATATATATATATATATATATATATATATATATATATATATTCTCACGTATTGATTCACGGATGGAAAAATGTGATGACACTATATTCCGGGATATCATCCGTTCGCTCGTTGAACTCCGACTGGAATCCTGCATCCGACTGGAATCCTGCAGATCTTGCATCCGACTGGAATCCTGCAGACGTTTCGCCAAAATCTCACTTGGCATCTTCAATGCTCGCGCTCCGAGTGTTCGAAGTGTTTTCGGAGCGCGAGCATTGAAGATGCCAAGTGAGATTTTGGCGAAACGTCTGCAGGATTCCAGTCGGATGCAAGATCTGCAGGATTCCAGTCGGATGCAGGATTCCAGTCGGAGTTCAACGAGCGAACGGATGATATCCCGGAATATAGTGTCATCATATATATATATATATATATATATATATATATATATATATATATATATATATATATATATATATATATATATATGTTTTAGTCCTTCACGGATGGAACTATGTGTATTGGTGGTAATCCGGGTGTTCATCCGTTCGTTGTTTGACCCTGGAGTAGGATCATTCGCCTGACGTTTCGCCAAAATCTCACTTGGCATCTTCAGAGGCCGCGCGTCCATGTCACTCGTACGTGTCCGCAGTTTAACTTCCGTATGCCTGTGAGGCTCCAACTAACTAAAATTAACCAAAACTAAGATGTTAAACATCACGTCCACTTCTTTTAAAAGTTTTTCATGGTATTTGAAACATTTCCTACTATCAGCAGTAAAGAAAACTGCTTCTATATCAAAAGTATGTTATTATATTATAGTATGCAGCACTTTCGGTAAACTTTTTAAGTCACTCGTTCCATAATATACTATTGTTTATGAGTGGCCATACCACTCCTCAATAACATTTTAATTAAACTTTAACAGTGTCTAGAGTGTGGGGTTCCACCAGTAGGCGGTCGTTGAACTATGTAGATGACACTTGTTGTTTGTTATGTCGTAAAGTGTACGTAATGGCATTTTAGTCCAATGATGGTCAATCGATCGAATAAATTTCAACAGGGCGGTCTATTCGGGCGGACATTGATTAAATTTTCATTCACTGTTGTCAAGATACCGCGACACGGAAAGGGTTTGAGTAATCGTTTTAGCTTGACCGGCAGACAAAAAATCACTGCATTAAAGTTTTCAACCTTTAATGGCATAGTTTATTTTTGACTTGTGCTTCAAACTACTGTTTACATTTTAGTACACCCAATGCTGGTGACATTTTTGTTCACAAAGGCTTAAATCCTGCGTGATATGAGTTTAACGCGGGAAAATAAATTTGAGGTGTTACAAGCGCTCTGCAGTGATAATAATCTTGTCAACAAAATAAAATAAAATGACGCATAATCCAATACTACAAACAATAATCTATAAACAACGAGGGATAAGACTAACTAAAGTACTCTTCTACTGAGTACAGGCATTTAATTACATTTTTTTTAAAAACGCATAAATTATCACACATTTTTATTTATTTCGGTAAGAAGTTAAAAAGTCGCACACCACGTACACTTGTATACGCTGAGTGAAAATTGCTGTTCAACACAAAACCTGACTTATTTTGAAACACATAAACAGACATTTCAAATACATAGACTATACAATACACTATACAATTAAAATAAGTCGTACAATAAGTAGATTTGGAAATACCGACCATATATTATTCAATACCTAATTCTATTCTCAACATGAGCGTAATAAACACTAAATATATGTGATTCTGTTAAAATGTCAGGTTAGGTAATAAATATTTGTTGGCTGCCAACCCCGTTACCAAAGAAAAGCAATTTAAAGTTCATGTTTTTATATATGACTATTACAAGAAACTTTACATGTACCGGTGTAAATCTTAAAAATTGTCGATTTTAAGCCAAGAAAATACAATTACTGAAAAATAAGTTTTGGCAAATATAGGCACATCGCATACATTGCCATGATCAAAATATCAACTGTAAATTCGTGGATAAAGTATATTAATCTAACTTTTTCTTCTTAATGCTTATTGCGAGTATTACATAATGTGCATAATGTGAAAATATCATCGTCAAATATCAAGTTTAACCAATCATTGACTTAACAGCGATAAAGAAAATGTTAAAGACTCCAGACCACTTTGCTGAATACGTTCAAGGATTTTAACACTTGGCTTATTACTTATTTACAACGCGTATAAGCCACAAATGTTAATTCATACTCGAACTCCAGTCCAGAAAAGTGTATTTTTTCATATGTAAGTCTCAAAATAAGTAATACAATTTAAGCTTGCTAAAATGAATCTTTCAGAACTTTATAGTTTTGTTTATATTTAATAAGTTGAAACTGCCTATGTTCTATCCAGTTAAGAGGTTCATAGAGAATACTTAAACTATAACTTTTTTAAATCGATCATGTCCGTCATTATATACTGCAGAACATTTTTTTATTTCTACAGCACCTAAGTTGCATATATCACGCTACATTTTTCTATTTCTTAAGCATCTAAGTTGCAGATATTTTTCAAAAGAATTTTAAGAGTCGTAACGTCTGACATTACGACAAGATTTTAAAGTTACCTAATATTAGCACTATAATTACAGTAATGAGCACTGATTACCACTATGCTTGCACTAATTGATATTGGTTAATAACACGTATTATTGAATATCTGAAATTAGGTCTAAGAATATTTTATTTTTATGTAGCTATTAACACAAAAAACCAATTTTGATACGTGAAGAGGTTTCCACATATCGATCTTCGAAAATATTAGCAAGTATGGAGTTTAAACAAATGGACGACAGCCGCGCGTTTGTAAAAAAAACCTCCTTGCTTTAATTTAAATTCCATTTCCATTGGCGAAGCCCATTAAGTCTATAGGGTTGGTCTTCTTCTTGTTTTATTACACCTGATTAAAATTCCGACTTAGTGTGGTTTAAGGGAACGAGTAAAAAATTTCGTTTAAAAGTTTTCGAGAGCGACGGTGACCTAAACGACGGACTATTTGCGTCGGTTTCGCCGACACCAAAAACTGGAGACCCCGAAATGAACTTTGCTCTTACCAAATACGGTATTTCAGAAAACTTTTAATGGCGTATCCGTGTTTGCTACAAAACTGAAATCAAACATATTTTGTTGAAATTTAATCTTCAATTCGCGCCCTTTTAATTCGTAAAATAGTTTTTTCCAGCGGAGGTCCAAAATAAAGAAACAAAACGATTTATCAAAGTTAAAAATGAAATATAAGCAACGAATTATCAAAAAAATTAAATTGATATATTACAGGAAGTTTATATGACCAATTATGTTTAACACTGATTCAAAACAAATGTGCAAATCTTAAGGCGTTGATTCCCTGTTCAAAATAAAGTTTTTATTTTGATCGTACAAACTAAAATTTTATTGATTTTAGAGTTAAACTTAAAGTAAAAAAAAGAACATAGACAATGACATGGAAAAAACAAATTTAAAGTTCTCTTTACAAATATTTTTTTGTGTTTTGTATATATTTTTTTTGGCTTACCTTTCCCAAAGAAAAATAAATAAATGGTGAAACATTGTATGTAAGCAAGGGAAATTGTTCTAAGGAAAGTTCTTTAAATGTCTTTTCAAACACCCTGTATAGTATAGTATATAGTAGATAGTATAGTCCAGCCAGAGCAGTCACATCACGTATAGTAACATAATCAAAAATGATCGGTATGTCTTAATTAAAAAGTGTTGACCTTGACGCGGATTGTGACACGGATTTCAAAATTTTAAAAAAGATGTCATGCTATGACATACCGGCTCAGTTACTCTGACGGTATTTTACTTCTGTTGTCGCCTATTTGTAAATATGATCTAAAAACTTTGATATACAATAAATTATTTTAATCATTAGTTGTTAGTCTTGTCTAATGCTTTGTAATTGTCCGAGTTTATTAGTATAACAAAATGGACGAGTTTTTTAATTTCTTGAAATTCTAATTCGTCTCTAAACTTTTTGGCAGCTTTTCTTTCACGAGCAAGGTTAAAGTATAATCAAAAATATTACAACAATAAATAGCCACAATCAAAATAAAAGAGAAGTAAAAGTTCAGATTCTCACGAAATTATATATTTTTACATGACAATTGTTTCGACAAAATCGTGTCTTTATCAAAAGTGTTTGTCATGTAAAAATATATCATAAATGGATTTTCATCGAGTAAAAGCCACCTCAGTTCAATAGCTACAATCTTCTAAAGCAACTTAGAATAAAGTCGTTTCTATGAACTATGTTTCCCTGAAACCTTACTGATTTTCTTGATTCGGTATTTTATGGCGGTTGAAGTTTTTGTATTAATTCGGAACTAGATACAACAAAGATTTATAAACACTAAAGTAGATATTTGGAGAGTAGAATAATCTTGATTGAGGAACATGGATTTGGATTTTGAAATAACGGAGATGAAGAAACTTTATTATTTTTAATAAAGGTGTACTGAGTGTACGGAAGTTAGATGCCAATAATTTCTTTTCACTTAAGATATAGTGATCTGATGGTGGTACTGTTGTCAATACCCCAGACCTTCAGTTTGTATTTGTTTATCAAATGGTTTATCAACCAAAGAAAGGGTCAATTAACCAAAGGGACCTTGGCTTGTTGCCCCTTTTAACACAAAACAAAATATTATAAAGCGGTCCCTGATGAAGATCGATAGTGTGTAATGGGACATGAGGTGTAAAAACGATTTTGATACACCCTTTTAAACATGGCTATAATATCATATAATAAGCATTACATCCTATCGAATTCTAACAACGAAAAAAGAGCTTCATGAATATGGAAACCAGTGCTAAAAATGAAATTGAATTCTCAAATGGTCGACGTAAAAATTATTTTTAGAAAAACGCCATTTTTGCGTTTTCTACCGATACGACGCTCCGAATTTAGTGATCTTAAATGTTTGCTCAGTCCGTGCAAATATTTGTTGTCAATCACGATATTAAATCCTCTGTTAAATCCGACATAACACCGATAATTTCGGGTTTATCCTAGAATTGGGGCTGAAGGGAGCTAGACAATCGCTGGTGGGAGTGAAATAACGATAAGAATTCCTGGATAAAGGGCACTGTGGGATTCGGTGATAATTACCAAAGGTTTAGAGTGGCAACCGATAGAATTTAGATGATAGATAAAATAGGTCGAATTTTGTTTGCACGGTTTTAACAGAAACGGATGCTCGGGATCCGTTCACGTATCGAGAATTAAAATACGTCAAGCATAGATAAAAATCTGAACGTTCGTAAAATAGACTATGGAATAAAAAAAAAACAGTTTCATTCAATCATTAAGAGAGTTTTGGTTAGTAAGCTGTCCCGTATTTCCCGTCCCGTAATTTAGAAATTACCGTATTCAGGGATACTAAAACTTTGACACTGTTAAGCAAGAGGTGGGTTTTTAAAATATTATCAACATCCTGGAGCAAAGTATCACGTTATCAAGGGAATGGGAAAAAAATTGCAAGTTAAAGACAAAACTACCCTTTATAGGAATATTTTGTAGAGTTTAACAATAGATGAACGTGGCAATAAAATTAGCATGTTTCAGTTTACACATGAGTAAATGTAGACAAGTTGCATTTAGCATTTTTAATGTAACTTTATCCGATCTGTGCTAGATTATTATTATCTACTATGACTGCGCAGTTGATATCGGATTTTCCAAAAATAGACAACAAAACAAACCTGATAGGTATAATTTATTTATTTATTTATTTTTAGTTATTTTTGCACTTCAAATAAATTTTTCAAATTAGCCAATTTTATAACCAATGAGAGGACTAGGTAAGTTAGGAATGACAAATTCCCAGGTTCTCAGGTTAGCAAATAAATGTCAAACTGAATCTTCCAAAAATTCGGCAGCAGAATCCCCGTCGCCGCGTTGAAATTTTATCTAGAAAAATCCTCTGTCAACTTAGCCGTTAAATCAACTGCAAAATGATTAAACATCTGCTAAAATAACAAAGTGCGGCAGTTACACGAATAATTTAATTATAACACCACATAAAGCATCCATATTTCAAAATGTTGTTTCCAGCAACTCATTTATGAAACGGTTTTATTCAAACAATTTAAAATAGGTTCGGCCGACAGGTCCCGTGTTGTTTTATTGCCCTGTCGTATTAATCTTGCATGGCCGCTGAATTTTTTATAAACTTAATTTATATGACCGTTAGAATTCGAGTGCACTGCGTCACTCTCAGGCCAGGACGGGTCGCAACAGTTTATTACCCTTCCTATTTTATAAAAATTTGAATTACCACAATGGAGTTGAAAGTTGGATCAATACATTGAAAACTCGATTTATTTGTTCTTTAATAGGACTTCTTACATCCTTGACAATTTTCGTTTAGATTAGTTTAATTTATATTTGAATTTAACTTATAGTGGCGGTTGAAATATGAGATATATCTATTAATAAATAGTATTCTTAGTCAAGAATATATTTTTTTATTGTATAGACCTTTTTGTGCTTATATTGCATCAATTTATAACAGGCAATTTTACAAGAATCCTGATATCCGTCATATATTTAGATCAATGATATTTTATACTTAAATCAGGATATTTTTCTTGGTTTCGTACCTGTCGTAGAAAACTCAATATACTCAGAAAAAAATTTCAACCACAAGCGTCCAAATTAAAGAGACCGCATACGTCATTCATAAAATTGCTATTTTTCTGATGTAATTATGGGCATTTAGACCAGGCAAAGTGGGGTGAAAAGAGTTCCCGAGATAAACGATAAAAAATAAAACAATTTTTCGTAATTATATTATAAACAATAAAACTAAACAAATTATGTAAAAGAGAATACTAAGCATAAACACACAAAACACGAAAATAAGAACTGTCAACTAATATTTTTACATTCTTCAGCAATGAATTTTGATTGATTACATAATTTCACAATGCTGATCGTACATAAATTGTTAACCTTGGACCCATCTAAATTACACATAATCAAAATAAAATGTCAAAAATCGTTGATACCAAATAGGTCATCTATGTTTGAGCTAAATTAGCTTATAAAAGCTAAAACTCGATGTTTACTAGTCAATATTATATCAGTGCTACAAAATACTTCCACTTGAATTAATTTCATCAAGAACATAATATAGCGTTTCATTGCTTCAGTAAACATTTTTGAAATAGACCTTTTCAATTTTTTAAAGGAACTTCCACAGTTTCAGTTGAGCTCTGAAGAAGTCAACAGTATGATTGGCGAAACCCCGGCAAGTTTAATCTATTAAGAATCCACCTATGAGCAATCTCGAAGATTTGTATATATACATTACAGAAATTTGAAATGTACTTGTCTTTTGCTTTATTGTGGTAATTTATGAAATAAATTTAAAATAAAAACAACACATAAATATATTAAATCAGCAAATTTGATTTAGAAACAACCGCAGGAGGATTTCAGAAAATTTGTAAATAGACCATTTGAACTCCTTAAGAAATAAAATTTGTAAATTTGAAAAACGCCCAGTGAAAATTTAAAAATTTAATCGCTAGCTACTAAATTCAACATTTTTGATGATGAATAAATAAGTAAAATGAAATAAAATTTAAAACTGAGTACTTTTCTATTCTAAGAATGCTTGGTGTGGTTTCTGACTGAATCATAGATCTCTGGAATGTATTACTTTAATGCCTGGCCAAAAATCTGAAAGCAACTTTACTTTTGTTATACATGTTTTGCTTTTGACGAATAAAAAATCAGCATAAATGGGCAAGCAAAATTTTGGTTCTATAAAAGCTAAGCAGAAGTATATTGGTAGTTAGTAGAAGCTATTAATCCGTTCAATGGGTTACCTGGGGCCGCTCCAGTATCCTCTACAATAGACAATTAATTTTCAAAGTGTCCTAAAACTTTAGTAGTAGCTAATTTTCAGCCTTCGCTTATGATATTATACCTTTGACGACTTGAGTGCTATAGAATTTCTTCTAGCCGCAGTAAAGGTAAAAAAATCATTTAACGAACCATCGTACTAAATTACTTTCGACGATTAAGAAAACGTATTAATTTAAAATCTATATAACGATTTTGGGACTCAAGTTCATTTTCGACTAATTTTTGCGGGTATTTTAGCAAGAATAATTGTCTGAAGTCTTTTAATCAGAATAATTGTCGCGAAAGCTTCATCTGCATTGGCTTTAGCAGGATTTTGCACAACGCGGAAATCTTGTTCCGGCCTATTTTATTGTTATTTTATGGAGTTTCAATTCAGCATCGCCGTTTAAAGATCTGTATGTTATAGAAACGAAATGAATCGAGGGTGGTTAATTGTAATTGAATAGCTGAATTAATCTCGAATTTTTCTGCCCAATTCAAGCGTAATATTCATTTATCATCAAAAGTTAAAATTTATTCATCGTAAAACGAATATTTGTAAATGCACTTTACTGTATTATATTGGGTATTGGGTTTAAAAAAAGTCAACGCGTCCTTGAAATATATTAATTTATTACGTTGAATTCAAATCAAACGTACAAATTTATAACTAGTACGAAATTTTGCAGCAATGTTGATCACAATAATTTTTTGACTAGAACGTACATAGATACCTAGTAACAATATAATATATCGGATTCTATGCGTATTGCAGGTAACACAAATAAAAAAACACAAACGCTGGCTGGATGTGGGAATGAATGTGAAGTATTCGATTGCTTGATGAGTTCTGCGTCACTGAAACAAAGAAATAATGTTCGTAACCAATTAACATTATATGCGTGGTTTATGTTATGGTTTATTTATACAGTTTCTTGTTAGCACTAGATAAATGTTTTGTGTTTAAGTTTCGCACGATACGACAAACTTGCAATCCAACTTTTAGTGCCGAAAACCCGGACTGGAATAACGAAAATATTCTCCGATAGGGAAAAATATTCTGAAATCACACATCTTGTTATAAAGATAATAGCGACTGGATTTTAAACGGGTCGAAATTGCAGTGTTCCAAGAGAAAGTCAAACAAATACTATGCGCTTTTGTCGGCCGAATTGCTTGGATCCGGAGAAAATTCTAGTCCGTTTCCAAATGGTTTTCTAATCCGTTTTTAATTTTAAACTACTTCAAATCAAAGTTCGTTTGAATGTAACATATTGGCAGACGAAATAAGGTTTGCGCAAAGGGTCACTTTAAGAAGTCACCTTCGTTAGCCAAATTCGCCAGTTATTTCCGAAGTTTTCTCAATGAATTTGTTAGTGATGTTTTACAAAAAAAAGTTTATTAAGCACTCACTCCGCTTGCGCCAATTCGAAGTCGTAACTAAAATGGCGTTTAGCAAACTTGTTGTATAACTTTTTAGTGATATGAAAGACAAAAACATTAACAGTTTTCTTTTGTGTAAAAGGCCTAGGCTGCAGTCAGTCACATTTGATTGATGCACACTATATTATAGCTTCATAACTGTTTTGGACGATTCTCACATATACGGCTTAAATTTAATATTATTCAAAAATAAATTATTTACTAACGCAATAGTTAAAATGAATCACAAAATACAAATATTCTTGTTTTGATAAATACTTATTTCAACATTTTCATAAATAATATTTGTATGCAAAACTTGAGCGGTAAATAACAGATAATTAATATATTTGACAAATGTGAGTTTTCCTACACCGTCATGGTTAATTAAGAATAATTAATGGAAAAAAGAAAAAAAGTTAAAAAGGTTCCAAATCAGACAAAATCATAAAAATACTTTTGATTTTCCGAGGAATTAAACTTAAAACTACAAATTTTAAATTTTTTGTATAATTGCAGTTTTCCCATAACCCTGAAATTTCTGGTAGGGTATCACGTTCTTTGATAGGGGAGGAAAAAGAACCTTGTCTAAACAATGATCTGGTACAGACACAAACGGACTAAAATTCGTATTGCTTATTTCCTTAGCCTTTTTGTAGCTTCTTGAATGGAGCAACTATATAGCCAGTTATGAATCCCCTAGAATGAACAGATGTGACCTGAACTAACACAATCGCTAGCTCGCTTTCTGCGCTGGCTAGATATTTGTGCAAATTTTTGTTTATTTTGACGATTTAAGTATTACGTATGAATTGAAAATGATAGTAAATAAATTAACAGTTAGAGGATTAGATTGTTTGTAACACACAAGCATTCAGTAATTTTAATATATAAATAGGCCGCTTCGAAACTACAGGCAACAATAAAATATTTGTTGAACTGAGGAAGCTTTTACTTGATGCAAATGCATTTATCAAAATAAATAAGAACTAAAAGTTCAGATTTTCACGAAATTATATATTTTGACATGGCAATTGTTTCGATAACACCGTGTCTTTATCAAATGTAATATTTACAAACTACCTGCTACTATATATACCGAAAAATGACCACAAAACCTTAATTAATGTTGTTGCCAGAATTTAAGTTCAGTAAAGGAGAGGTATTTAAATCTAATTGATCGTTAAGCAATACATTTGAATGTCTCATTTTTTAATCTCCATGGCTTCCAATAAATTTAATTTTCTACTTTTTGTGGCTGTATGTATTATATCAAAATTGTCGTCAAAAATGTGTTTTTCTGTGTTTAAGTGTGTAGCATAATTAGAATCTTTTTAAACGCTCTGATATGTTCGTTAATGCGTTTCTTGAAGGATCTACCTGTTTGTCCAATATAAATTTTAGGACAAGATCCACATTTCAACCTATAGACACTTGATTTTTGGAATTTTGGTCATTTCGATTTATTATTATTTAAATATTTTCCTATTGTGTTGTTAGTTCTAAAAGCTATTTTTAAACCACATTTTGACAAATGTTTTGAAACATTTTCACTACGTTCTGCTATGTATGTAATTGTTTTAAATTGTTCGTGTTCTGTATTAGGTTTCGAATAAATAGAGTTTACTGTTGTCTGTATTTGTTTTTTATTTATAATTTTATCTATAATGGACGGATTGTAGCCGTTGTCCAGTGCAATTTGTTTAATGATATTAAATTCTTTGTTGTAATTTTCAGTTGAGAGTGGCGTATTAAGAAGTCTGTGTATAAAAGAGTTAAATGCAGCCATTTTGTGTGTATAAGGGTGATTTGAGCTGTTATGTATGAATGTATCCGTGTGTGAAGGTTTATGGTATATTGAAAAATGTAATTTGTTTTGCACTTTTGTAATAGTTAAGTCTAAAAAATTAATAGAGTTATCCTGTTCAATCTCGAGAGTGAATTTTATACGATTATGTATTGAGTTAATGTAATTTAAATATTACATTTGATAAAGACACGGTGTTGTCGAAACAATTGTCATGTCGTGAAAATCTGAACTTTTAGTTCTTATTTATTTTGATAAAATATGAAATGATGAAATATAAAGTATGATTTTTGAATAATGAATTTGAAATAATGAAGTAACCACAAAGAAAATGAGTTCTAGCCAACGAAATCGCAAAGGTGAGTCAAGTATTTCAATATATTGATTTTCGGATGTACACATCCGCCCGTTGATTTTTTTATATTCATCTGTTTTCAATGAAATCAACGAATATTTACATTTCGCATTTCCAAAATTGACAGCAATATCATCTGCATAGTATGAAATCGTATATAGCACTACGGGCGCAAAATTAGATGCAAATGGGAAATAAATATACAAATAATACTAAATAAGTAATCATAAATATATAAGTAGTATTATTAATTATAAGTCTACCGGCAGAATAATAGTATTACCCAAATATTTCTTTCATTTTAAAAATTTCTGAGGTCTCACTCATACTTTAAATTCTCCGATGGTTAACAAAAATGACACACAAATTTTAAACACGCATGAGATGGTAAATAAATTCCCTTAAAATATATTAATGAAATCGGATTGAACAAAATATTTACTTACTATCAAAATTTATCAAAATTGTGTATTTGGATCCCGCAGTATCCAATAAAAAAAGTCCCCTGCTCTGAGCACTCCTGTTAATGTTCCCCTTTTTATTTTCATGTCAAAAAAATTGGATGCCCTATTACGTTATTCGTAATCCGGGCTGATTCGTACAAAAAAAAACGACAATGCGAATTTATCCGAAAAAATTTGTCAAACATATCCCGCTAAACCCGAAACCATTTTCATTCTCTTACCCGCAAGAAGCGTCTCTGCCATCCGAATAATATATTTCTATAATTTCGTAAATCCATATAGCTAACGGAAACAATAAACCGCCTCAATGCCTTTTAACCTTCCTCTCGGGGGTTAAACGACTGCACGCTTGTTCTCGTGGTTTTCTCATGTTCACATACATATAACCTCAACAAGGAAGTAGAACATGTGTTTCAATTATAAAGCAATCTGTAAGCATGTACGAAGTAATTACGACGAGCGAATTTAGAGGATTCCCTGAAAGCTCTGCTAGTAAACGCTGACGGACGGACCGCTAGAATGCTGCCCGAAAAATTCCGGCAACCGTCTTGACTAATTTAAATTGAAAGTGCCCATGAAAATTGGAATGTTTTAACCGTTTTTTCTATACTTCTAAATTGGCCCTTTTTTGTTGGTGGGTGTTGCTTAATACTATGTCAATGCCAATTTTGAGAAAAAGATTCATGAACGTATGCACTTTGCATATCATATTTTTGAAGAAAAAAATCATACCACAACTTTAAAATTAGTTGTTGTTCTTCAAAACCATCTTAATGTTTATTTTATTTTTAGTATTTCATTTAGTTAATTTATTTTGCCCCACTTCTTCATATAAAAACAACTTTTTTTTCTGAAAAACGTTACCACTCTGTCTCTCAAAAGTTCATATGAACTTTCTTTTCATAAAATGAGTTTCGATATGGTGATTTGTAGACAGAATTTTGTCAAAATACACATAGATCCCATTCAAAAAATTTAAAATGAAAATGTTGGGATAAGATAGTGACAGTTAATATCCGAAGTGGCCAGTGAAATTCGAGGTGAAACTGCAATCATGAATGTCAGTGTTATTGTGATAAATGAAAATTGATTCTATCTAGCCATGGTCACCAAAATTTACAATGAAGAGCAAAATAAATGCTTGTCTTTTCCTAAATAGTCAGTAAACCATTAATGACCTGTTTTTGAATTAATGTTGTCTCTGTGTTCTCAGACTCCACTTTTTTCATGTAACTTTGAATCCTTAATCGTATAAACAGTTTTTGTTTTTATTTTTGAATTATAACATATCACACAGTTACGTGAACAATTTTTTTGATAACCAAAATTTACTATGAAGAGCAAAATAAATGTTTTTCTTTTCCTAAATATTTATTAAACCATCGGGATCTGCATCGCATGGTAAAAAAAAAACAAATTTCAAAAATTTGTCTTCGACCATAAAGTTGATAATTTGTCCTCTTTGGAGCTTTTTTGATTCTCTCCACTACATAACAAAAAAAAAACAGTCTTAAATCTTTTCAAAATCTTTATTTTCTAGTCGACTTTGGAAAATGGAAATTCTAAAATCTATCCGGGAATCTATAGTCAGTTGAAATATTCAAAAAATATAGAGTCTTTTATTTATTATAATAACTATCTGGAGTGCGCAAAAAAAAAATCCTGATGACCCTTACGTATAGTGGACATGCTCATTTCTGTGATACTCTTTGTATGTGCTCTGTTTTCCATACCGTACACAACATAGATACATGGAGCCAATAAATAATAATAATAATTGTAAAATTGTGTGTTGGGCAGTTAAAAAAGTAAATTCGAATATTTACAAATAATCTGTATTTTCAAATTTTAGTTCTGTTTTGATCGCCGAAAGTTGATATTGTTATTTGCAATTTTGCAAAAGTCCCACAGGGTCCTCAAAATGCGGTATAAATTTCCTATCCGCAGGCTAACATTTCCATCGAAAGTTTTCTATAGCCCGCAACCTACAACTGCATTAAAAGCTTTCTTTGGTGTTCGAAACTACCTGCATTAATATTACCAAACCATAATTCCAGGATTGTCCCAAAACTCCGGAATCTGTTTAGCGAGCGGCCTTAAATATTTCGGGAATTCCCATTACAGTATTTTCCATTTAACACGAGCTTCAAAATTACAAAACTTCCCCGATATTAAAATTATGTGGCAGAACTTTATAGGGGGTGAATTGGGATCTGAGTTTGCCCTATTGCTATGTAAGAGGAATGGCAATATTCACCGGGTGATAATTCTAGAGAACATGTTTGTTGAAAAAAAGACGACGTAGGTAGTAATGGATTTACAATTTTATTGATGCAATTCATAAACTGCAAAATATTTGATTGATTGATTGATTTCTTTTTTTGTGGTTCATTAGCATCATCAATTAGATTTGTTTTAATGGAAGAAATGGCTTCCCAGCTTTACAGAATTTGGTAGCAAAATCCTGTTTTGATATCTTAATGGCTGTGTGAAATATTATATTAAATAAGCAATCAACATCAAATCTGACTCTGGACTAAAAAACAAAACGAATTCTGCCCGGTAAGTTTGTATACCTTGCAGAAGTATGCATTAATTTCATTGGTCGGAAACAGAAACTCTCAACAAGCATAATTTGTATGGCTCAGGTATGCAGAAATTTAAGGGAACGTTTTGTTGTCATTGAAGGAACCGAGAAAAGCTGCGCTGGATATAAACTATTTTCTGAGAAGTTACAAGTCTGATTTTTTTACGGAAAATTCTTATTATATTTCCAATTAAACGTGAAATGTAGCTTAAGTATTATTAATCAAAGTGGAGCAATTAAGCTGGAAATCGTGAAAGCTGGGTTCAACAGCAGTCCAGATATTAATGATTACGCAAGCGGGCGTATATCGTAGCTCATTTAGTTCCGATCGAACATAATATAAATGAGCTCCAGCGCTCTAAAGGTATTGCCGAAATAATTGCTACACGTTGCGTCTGTCTGGAATATCTATCACACTTCCATTAACAATCAGGATGGAATGTTTCAACACCCGCAATAAAATTGAATTCACCTAAAAACATTGGGTTCACGTTTAATCAAATTTGTAATCCTTTTTAGTCAGTTATGTAGTTATGCAAGTATAGGATATTATATGCCACTTGATAAAAGCAAGCAGATTCAAGTACCTAACTTTCTGCGTGTACTAGAAGCGTTTCCATTAAATATTTGTTCGCGTCAACTAAAAGGTATAATATGAAACTGTGGTTCACAGTTCAAGGTTCAATTTGGGTGAATTGCCCTCATAATTTTTTCTGGTATAACGTTTGTTTAAGACCTAGATTCAAAACGGGCCGCCGCAAATCGCAGTTCACATCTCTCCACCTGAACTAATAAACTTCCACAAAAATTACGTAATAAAACCGAACTTACCTCGAGCAGGAATGGGATCTTTAACGTTGGTAAAAGTGATGTCGGTATCTTGCTGATATAAATCTCCAATTTGGGCCACGCACTTCAGAGTTAATCGGCCATTGTGAAAATGAGATGGGAATAAAGGCAACTCGAGGGAAGATTCGCTCCAGAACAATTCCTTGAAAGGGTGCTTGTAGGTAACGCATTTCTCACATACCTGTAATTAACAGCCGCGTTAAGGGACATTTGTCTTCATTTCGGGACGTAATTTAGTGAATTTAGTGGTCGGCGTTAATTAACCGGGTGGTTGCAATTGTAAGTTTCAATTTTCAGCTTTAAGCAATTTGTTACATTTTAAGGAACTACGGAGACGGAAAACTAACTTGACTAGGAAAGAATGTAGCATGTAGAAACTGATATCGCTATCCCTACCGCTAAATTGCAATTTCTATAGTGTGTAGTAGAGTTTTGTTGATCTTCCGATTTTGCAGGTATATTTTATTTGTATTCATCCATTTTTTATTTTAATAAATAGTGCGCAATTTATTTATTAATTGTATAACTAGTTCTTTAGCGGTTCAGTAGAGTAGCTATTTTAAATGTAGACTGCGCCGCTTTTGAGCTATCTGTTTACTTTTCTTTGAAAAATATTAGTATGGTATATTGTTTTTTTTTATAATAAAGGCTATTTATTATTATTATTATATATTCTTTGAGATAAAAATTATTGCTTTAAAAATCGACAGCACTAAATTTCAAATACAGCAACTAGTCGACAGATCTTTTAACTATTAGATGCAAACTGCAAGAATGTGGTTATTTACTTGTAAATAATTCACCTCACCTTTGCCAGAAGAGGTCAGTCAGACCGTATGAATATTTCATGGTCGGTAGTAATTTTATCTCATAAAAATACAAAAATACTTTACTTTTTAATTGTATCACAATCACAACTTTTAATTTGTTAAGAGATTCTATTTATTAAGGACAAAATTCATTAAACTGTATCCTCGGCTCTAACTGTTAGCGGTCAAACTCGATACTAACCAAACCTAACCGAAAAGTAATCTTTCTTGTGTCAGACCGTCAGATAGACCCTAGGCAAAAATTAATCATCGAAGGTTTAGTTAATTTTGATTAGTTTTCGCTTAAATGGTCTAAAATATACTAGTTTGACCTGAAACCGGGGTTCGCAGGTATCATGTCCAACGGCACCAGTCGAAATTGGCGAAAAATTCCAGGGATTCCATCAAATTCCTAGGTAAAGTATGTAGAAAAGCAATTCGTACACGGTCATAGAATACCCAGATTTTATACAGAATACCCTAATTTTATACTGTTTCAGAAAAATTGATTAATTTTTAAACTAACTAAATATATGACGGGGCAGCACGATTATGTAGAACGAATCTATATACAATTGAGCAGATAATTTAGGCACCTATCTAAAAAAAAGTAAAAGACAAACGTTGGTGACATTCAATTTGGCAAAGGCAACCTTTATGAAGAAACACCAAATAGATATATACATTTAGCAAATACACTTTTAGCAATTGCGTCCGAAATACTAATTATACTAAATATTTAGAAAATCCTTAGATTAAATTCTGCATCTCAGAATATTATTCATCACTTGCTTATTTGACAGAAATTAGTTATCAATTAAAAGTTAAAGAAACATAATAGTCAGTAAAGTAATATTAGAAAATTTACTAAAATGTTGCTTATGTCTATGGAAAAGTTCAAATTACAAAGTAATAGATACTTCAGAATTTCTACATCAAGCTGTTCTGATCTGAGGCAAATAGTATTCAAATAACTACAATATTCACTAACTTTCGTAGCGAATGTGGCAGATTAAAATTTCGGCCTCAATAAAATTCTTTAGCACGTTGATGTTTGATATCAACCGAGACGGTCGGGAATGACAGTACCGGAAGAAAAAAAGTAGAGCAATAAACAATAGAACGCCACCGGAACCAATAAGTTTCGTTTAAGTGAATATCGGAAATACATAAAAATAGTATCGCAAACGAAATACGGTGTTTTATGAGTTTTACGGTATTTTACTATTAAAAGCGGAGAGATTTAAGTTTATTGCTTGTTCGCATTCAACGGTTTAATCCTTTCAAACCTGTCAACCATATTTAACTCCGGGATTCAAGTTTATGATGTTACCGCCGAGTCGTTTTGGTTTAATTAAAAACGCTGCTACCGCCATTCGGAGCCGTAATAATTGATGCTGGGGTTTAATGAATTGGAAAAAAAACAGAACTTTGAAAAATGGTTGCACTGTCCAAAATCATTTTCGATACGTTGTTATTCTTGTGAAAGTTCAAATAGCGAAGTAGCCGAAGCAAATTCGTTACGAAGCGTTTTTACTGAAAGTCAAGTAGAGTTAAAAAATAACAAAATGGAGTAATCAGGTTCGACATATTGGAAACTATCACTGTTCACTACTATTAAATTTTTCAAAAACTTTAAAAAACACTTCCCTCATTTATATTGATAGCATGATAGTTTCAACCAGTTCACTTTTAATTTACTTGCATTTTATTTTACAATTCATTAACTGCTGTGAAGGGGACAACATTAATTTTGATAAATAAATAAGTAAATAGTTTATATACCTTAGTTAACTTAAATTCAAGCTGTTGTTTAATATCTGACTTCATTCAAAAGGCAACTACGCCAAAAATATTTGCTTCGAATCTAAAATGTTGCATTTTCACGTTCCAATATAGGCACAGTTTCGCAATTGTTTTTAATGATTAATGAATTTTCATCCAGTATGGTATCAGAGATTAGAGACCATTTCACTTGCGGCTATGTTACATACAAAACCCCAATCTAAACCCGACTATCGTGACACGATAAAGGAAAGTTTATGTTAAGGAATTAATGAAAGGGGTCTCGGTGTAATCACGCATAATAGTGGTCCATTCGAGAGGATGGACAGAGTCCCTAATTGAATGGGAAAATTAGCATAAGGTGGTGTCGCATTAGAACTAATACTATCAACCCTTTGGCTACCAAAATTACATTTTTTTGTGAATGTCTATGATTATCCTATATAAGGTAAACATGGATAAATAATAATAGTGGACACCTAATTTTTAATGAAAAATTATTTGATTTGGAAAATTTTCGATAGTTTCACCAAGTAACCATTTTTTTTTATTACATATTGTACACTGCCACTTTGTACGCTGTGCTGCGTGCAGCACAACACAGGGAAGTTCCATATATCGGCACATGTGCAGCACCTTCGAAATGTACCTCTTGGGGAACCACGCGTTTGAATTTGGTTTCAAACATGTACTTATCTTCGCTTTTAAGTCCTCGTTTTTCTCGTTTCTGCAATCCTATAAGACCTCTTTAAGATAGCAATTGCAAATTCTTTCAATTGCGATTTTCCTTCACTTCGCATAGAGAATAGAATGAAGGAGTTCACAACCGTGATGTCAAGAAAGTGCCAAAATATATGGAGCCACCAGCGTTTGCTTTTGCTATTTACTTCGTAAAGGAATTCCTGAAGAGTATTGGACCAGTTAAATCATTCTTCGTTCCATCCAGCGCCCGCTTACTGACAACCGTTGTTTCATCTGGATTGTCAAAATTAAAAATTAAATATATACCGTCCTTGTCCATCCATTTCATGAAAAGGAATTCTCTACTATGCATTATCAATCGTTCGATAAACCTTTGCGATCTTTAAGGATGGTTCCACATGCAAGCATTTTTAGTATTTCTGTAGTATTGACTTTACCGGTATATATCTGGAAATCAGTAACATGACCAGATTTATTTGCACGTAACCACAATTTGTACCCCCGTTTTATAGGCTTTTGCGGCATGTAGTGCCGTGGAGATGATCGACCCTTGAATTTAATCATGGATTCATCTACAGACTGATGTTCATCTCAATCATAGTAGGTTTGATAGGGTTTCCGAAGTGCATCAAGGAATGGGCGAACTTTATATAGTTTGTCATAATTATCTTCACCTTTGTTTGGTTGTTTTTCATTATTATCCATGTGAATGTGTGCTGAAAACCATTGAAACCTATTTTTTTTTGGAATAATATTCGCTATATGAAAATCTCGATAGTTTTCGTTACTTTGATAGTCAGTAATCATTTGATGCCCATGAGTATGTTTATAACCAGGAAGTCCTTTCTTTCTTAATCACTTGTTTTTGGAGAGCCCATAAATTTGTTTGTTCTCTGACATGAGATATAAATTCTGAAGGGAAGAGATGGGGAAATATATCAATTGGTATTTCGACATCCGTGGGAATTTTGGAAAGTTGTTAATGCTATTGGTTCTAGTCCAACTAACATTATCCATATTGACTGCCAATATTTTTCTCAAATCTAACAGAGGAATTTCATCTTCACTATCAGTAACTGAGCTTGAATCATGGGTGCCGGTGTGGTTGCAATACAAGCTCCAACTAGTTCCGACTAATCCAAGAGGTTACACAACGAAACCTAACAATCTGATAAAATCGAAGATAATGATAATAAATAGATTTTATTGAGATTGAAAAAAATACTTACCAGCGATTACACAAGCGATTTGCCACTATTTTTGCAACCAAATCCAGGAAAATCTTCTAACACAATAAAAACAAAATCGTTAACAGGTCAATTAATATACTGTAATGCTTCTGTCAAATTTTGAGCGCTTATTCAAGTGCAAATCAATAGATAGCGCCATAGACAAGTAGTCTGCAGACGTTTAATTTTTTTGTCTGGTTGGCTCTGTAAATAAAGACTTTTCAGATCCTCGCGAAAGAAAATGTTACGTTTTGTTTGTTGACGAAAGTTTGGAAGCCAGTTTCGCCAAAGTTTTGCCCCAGTTAATTCAAAATCTGTTACCAGTACTTACCACGATATTATTTAATATAAAGGTAAGGGTCGCAGCCGGTCGGGATTGCGGCGAACTACAGTTTGCCTTCAACACGTCCCCTGCCTCGTAGAAACTTTTATCCGTACTTAAACTTGGAGAACTCTTCGGCAAAACTGTAACAAAATATATATTATAATTTATTATAACTTCAGCAGTGGCGCACTTGCAGAGGCTCAACGTCGCTCATTGGCGTCCCATAGTGGAGAACAAAAATACGGATATACTTTGGTGGCCTTCGAGATATAAAAGGTGTCTCAAATATTTTATTGCGCTGCCACAATGATTTCACCAAAATATAATTTTCAATTTTTGGTGGCGCCCGACTTGGAATATTTGCATTTGACAAGCAAAATAATTTTTTCGAGAGGAAAAGGGAATTTTATAGTATTTGATCAATCAATTCAACTAATCATCGATGAGAATCATCAAATTAAGTGCTTTGAAAAATCTTTGAAGATTTAGCATTTATTACGAACTACTGCCAAAAAATATATAAATATTCCTTAAATTTACAATTTTAAAATTATGTATTTTACGCATAATAACTTTTTTTATGAAATGAATTCTAAACAAATGTGCTTTTTAAGCATACAGGGTCAGTCAAAGTAAAGTTCATTATACATTGGTTTAAAAAATTATGATAAAATGGTAAATACAAAAGATGAAAAGATTATTAAGATGTACACTTCAAATATTTTACAGAGTGGCTCAAAAAAGCGTGACGAATAAAACTTACATTACTTTAAATGGAAACACTATTTTTAAATTTTGGTTTGAATTCGCTTTGAAATTTTTCGTTTTTTTGTTCATTACGAATTTGGATCATTTTAAATTGAAAAATTTCGATTTTCTTGAATGGCACACCATACATATAATTATTTTTATTAAAAGATCTTACGAAAACCTATAACTGCTATTAAGTAGGTCATATCCTATTTTTTATACTTTGGGATTTATTTTAACTTTCCCAAAATGTATCCTTCTTTCTGTCTAAGACTATTAATATAGAATTAGTTGGGCACAACAACTATCAACCAACAGAGCTCTGCTGCAGAATTTTAAGAGGAATGCAAAACACATATCTCCAAAATAGGATGTTCATTTAAAAAATATGTATGTTTCATTCGTCATAGTTATCCCATATACTTTCAAATAATTTTAAATTGTGCATTCTAACAATCTTCACAACTTTGCATTTACCATTTTCTCATAACTTTCGAAACCAATGTGGTAGTGATCTTTACTTTATCTTTGGCTCACCCTGTACAGTGCAAGACAACTAGGATAAAGAATGAAAAAAGAAAATAATTTCACTTGCTTGAGAAAGTTACACCATTGGCTAGATGGAAAAGTTATTGAGATTTTTATACAGGGTGTATAGTTTTAGGTATATCTAGAAGACTTATATATATATAAAGTGAAGCTGGAGTTTTCTGTATCTTATCTACTACTGAGTCATCTGAAATATACTTTATAATTTCACGTCGCTTCCAATATGAACTATTATTAGTGTCTTTCTATCTAGGATGTTTTCTTTCTTAAAATAAAAATATTGAATTTTTTCTCAAAGATTGTATATGACCGACACCGAAATTGAGCGGGACTGGAGGTAATTCATTATTTCTACACTTTTCTGAAGTAGCCTATAGGCCTATAGTACACATATATTAAGAAAAATTGAATATAGAGACTCTGTTTGTCCTGATAACATTAAACAGAAAAAAAATCTCAGTAAGGATATTCAACATGGCCACTGACAGCATTGTCTGTCCGTAAGTTCGATCATTTTTATATTGGTTTTGAAATTTGCGGGAAGAAGTTAAGTTTATGTTTTTGAAAAAGAAATGGCGCAAAGTACAAAAAATCTCATAGTCGCTCTATATTCGATTCATTATATATGTATGGTAAGCTATAAGGCAGGTTTATTAAAATTTATGGGTACATTTTACAAGAAGCATTAGGATTGTTAAAAAAACTTTTTAAGGAACCCACAATTATTCTTGGAGAAGATATCTTGTTTAGTTGGTGGTCTCGAGCATTTACTTCGTCAATATTTAAATTAAATTTACTGTCGTTGCTACTGTACATTCAGCATCCAGCGATTTTGTAAACCAATAAGAATCGCACAAGGTTCTATATCTATAACGCGTACAAAATTTAAAATATTTGCAAAATTTTGTTTTAAGCAGGCTGCTACTAAATTCTGAAGCCACAATAATTGTATGTCATATTTATAATGTAAAACCGGAATAATTTCTGGTAAAACTGATAATAATTTAAATGACAAAACAGCGTATACTGG
This sequence comes from Cylas formicarius, assembly GCF_029955315.1. NCBI lineage: Eukaryota > Metazoa > Arthropoda > Insecta > Coleoptera > Brentidae > Cylas > Cylas formicarius. The sequence goes on from NW_026844264.1 coordinate 27,147,672, forward strand.
GGACAAAGCTCTCCTATTAGTGCGTGTTAAGGTGCATATAACATGTTTGTGCTAGTTAACCAAATTGACCAAACTATTGCCGATTAACGATCGCTGGTATAGAAATTGTGTACAATAACTGGAATAATCTAAAACAGGTTTAAAATTGAATATGAGGTTCAGGCAGTAAGATTGAAATAAATTCCACACAATTCGTTTACTGGAGAATGAGCGAATTCCACGACTACAGACACGTTAAGCACACTTGGCTTCATACGGGATTCTGCACTTCAGTTTAGAATTGGATTGAATTTTACATTTATTTTGTTTGAATTCCACCCGTTCTGGATATCTTTACTACCAGATAAAATCACAAATATTACTATGTATATTTAATATATTTCCACAACACTAAAAAGGAAGGTAGAGATTTAATATTGAGCCCGGCACAACAATCATCGTGTAGAGTATCTCTGAGGTTATTATAGTACAGTAAGTAATAAATTCCTAAATTTTAAAGTTCCACACAGATTTTAAATGAAAATTTGCAATAAAAAATTCTTTTGAATTAATCAACAAAATTAAAGATATCAAATTCCCTTCTAACGCAACACGTCTTTTGATTTACAAAACTTATTTCCCAGTATTCCACCTAGGATGTGATAGATTTAGTAGATTTCACCCGAACTCAGAACCAGGATAACCCATTGGTGAAACAAGATTTATTAGATTGCTTAATAGTATCTATAGACCAAAATTATTATGAATTTAATGGACAGATTTATATATCTGAAGAAGGTTTGATTATGGGGAACCCACTTAGTCCTTTGTTAGCCGAGATTTTTATTTATAATTTGGAAAATATCATTCTAGAACATCCTTTAAGTAAAAGTTTTTTATGGTGGTATAGATACGTGCTTTGTTGGAACGGACAGACAATTGAATTCTTTTTTAAATTACATTAACTCATTACATAATCGTATAAAAATCACTATCGAGATTGAACAGGATAACTCTATTAATTTTTTAAACTTAACTCTTACGGAAGCGCAACACAAATTAGATTTTTCAATATATCATGAACCTTCACACACGGACACAGTCATACATAACAGCTCCAATCACCCTTATACACACAAAATGGCTGCATTTTACTCTTTTATACACAGACTTCTTAATACGCCACTCTCAACAGAAAATTACAACAAATAACTTAATATCATTAAACAAATTGCACTGAACAACGGCGACAATCCGTCCATTATAGATAAAATTATAAATAAAAAACAAATCCAGACAACAGTAAACTATTTATTCGAAACCTAATATAGAACACGAACAATTAAAAACAATTACATACACAGGAGAACCTAGTGAAAAAGTTTCAAAACATTTTTCAAAATTTGGTTTGAAAATAGCTTTCAGAACTAACAACACAATAGGAAAATATTTGAAAAACAATAAAACGAAATGTCCAAAATCTCAAAAATCATGTGCCTACAGGTTGAAATGCGGATCTTGTCCTAAATTTTATATAAAATAGTCTGGATTCTAATTATCTTACACATTTATACACAGAAAAACACATTTTTGGCGACAATTTTGATGTTTTACATACAGCCACAAAAAGTAGAAAATTAAATTTATTGGAAACAATGGAGATTAACAAAGTGAGACTTTCAAATGTATTGCTTAACGATCAATTAGATTTAAATACCTCTCCTTTATTCAAATTAAATTCTCACAACAACATTAATTAAGGTTATATATAGTAGCAAGTAGTTTGTTAATATTACATTTGATAAAAACACGGTGTTGTCCAAACAATTGTCATGTCAAAATATAGAATTTCGTGAAAATCTGAACTTTTAGTTCTTATTTATTTTGAGTGTTAACACTCTTGAACAATCGATACAGTCACCTATGCATTGTTTTTTTTTTGTTATTATCCTTCGAATAGCTCTGAAATTACCAAAATCAGTTCAAATTATGTCCCTAACTTTGCACGATATGTGCTAATTTGGCGAATGTCCGTGTATTGATTTGTAATTGCCCGATTGATTTGATTAGACACGATTGCTCAATTCCAAAAGGAGTGAACCCAGTGTGGAATCATTTTGGTGTGTATCGGATAAAAGAAATTTTGCGCTCATCTCTTCAAACCACAATTTGCTCTACGGATAACGCTGCAGTCTTTTTCAAATCTAAACGTAGTAAAAGTATCGTTAGCAATTGCTATGAAAATTACATCCCTTTCTATCCAATAAAACAAAATGGGTTAAATGCAATCGAAGCTAGTTTTCCATGATTGATACCATAACGGGAAGGTTTCTTTTTACGGAAAGATCTTCCCGTACGGCACTGCTCGCTTGGGGGAGAGGCCCAGAAAGTTACGGACGTCGCGTCGTTTCCAGCTCCCGTGACAAACTTTGGAATTTATATATACGGTTCGGAAATAACCGATCGAGTTTGTCTGGTTTTGATTAAATCGCTAATGTGCGGTTTTTACTAGTTTACTGGCGGCGTGTTGAGGTGGTGCCTATGCAGAGCAAAAGATCAATAAACCCACGAAACGGTGTGTCAAATTATATTAATTTGGGCTTAAAAGATATAATTTTCATAATATTGATGGCAATATTAACAACCTCTAATTTTATTACATATTTACTATAACACCGTCCGAATTAAAAATCAGCGCGCGAAAATATTGCACACCGGCGGCAAAATTTTCAATTTTATTCGCTGTTGGATAAATGTTAAAAATTAAAACGATTATTGTGCTGCATCTGAATAAATTATTTTGTCATTAGCGCAAAAATCGAACGGCGGAAACAACGTTTAAATGATTAATCGTATATTGTTATGTATTTACGACGTTTGATATTTATAATTTAAATTTAATTTTAAAAAAATTAAAAAAAGAATGCAAATTGAGAACCATAAAAGCAACAGTTCCTTGGGATTGGTTATATAGTTATTAATTCGCCAAAACTACCATGTTGATGAATATTAGATTTTTTTATTTTTAAATTAATTAATTGTCAATGACGTGAAGTTAAGAGTTAATGGTTATCTTTGTAGTATTCTGATTGAACCGAGGTTCTAGAATGTGTTATAACTTTATTGACTTAATGATTTGCAAGCAACAACATCATAGTTTCCTAGCATCACACATCAAGATGGAGTCCACGACGAATGTCTCTGGTTAGTTTGATCGTATGTTGATGTCTGTCACGCAAGCGCGATAACTAAAGGATGGTTTACACCAACATATACCACAATGTGTATGCTGAACTTAGGTATTTTGTTTTCATTTCATGATAGTAAAGATAGTAAGTGTATAGTATATTACGCAACAAATTTTATAAAGAGCGCTTTAGCCACTAGTTTGTGGAGACACATGCGGAGGGAGTGTTTAACAAACAAGGTTCTTGAAAAGCTTACTATCGAAAACACCAGATCGCTTATACTGAAAACGTAAATTATATATGATTTTTTTTGGGCAAAAATGTAAAAAAAACTAATGATCGTGGAAAAAGTGTAGTATGCAGTACGTTGATAAAGTTCTTCACCGCTCACCTCGTGCCCAAACAAACTGGTGCCTAAACTGTCATTTGTAAAACTTACTGCATAATATACTATTTGAATCTGTGAAAAATTAGATTAGAATGATCGTAGCCCTTACTTAGATGGTGTTTTGTCGAACAAACAATCATTTCCTTAAGGTCGTATAAACAATGCAAAAGTCAAAATGACGCACCAACCAGATAGGTTGATCTCCTATATTAAAAACACATAAGAAAACTTAACCTGATTTCCAATTTGAGGATTTAACATGACCCTAAAATATTTTCCTAGGGAAACAATACGTCTTTTGCACATTATGATGATATGATATGAGTGATTTGTGAGAGTTAGCGAGTATGCTGTCAGTTTAATGAAACACATGAAATTATCAATTTACTGTTATTCAAATGTTTTTCAAGACTCAGTGTGCCATTTTTATTGAGCTACATTATAAATTTTGTTACAATTTGTTTCTGACTAAATGCCATACCAATATAACATTATCCAATTTTGTTAGTTACTTGCGATTTCCAACGACGAAGATATTGAGATTTTGGTCGATGACACAATAATCGTTGATGATAAACATCCGTCAGTTTCAATGGATCAAAGACTCGTACACATTTGCCGGTGTTTCTGTTTCTGAAATCGACATCTGGGGAAAGTGGAGCCATAAAATTAACGCCCGAGATGGCCAAAATACTGTATGCCACACTACGTGCCATAGTTGTGAATGGTGTCCAAGAAAGAAAAACTTGGAAAAATCGCGAGGTCCCAAAAAGTCTACTTCATATACACCATGCCGGAATTGTGACAGGGTTGATATATGATGAGTATGAGAAGAATATTGTTTTAACAATTAAAACTTTACTTGAAGCGTTGCGTAGTGTTTTGAACATTGACTGTTGCCAAGAGACTTTGCGTGCGTTTGTACGAAGAATTGGTTTTTATTACAAAACTCTCAATAAGATACAAGTTTTGATGAAAACAAGAAGAATTTCGGAGTGGAGGACAAGATATTTGAGAGAAATCGAAGAAACGTCCCCATCATATATTTAGATGACACCTGCTTTGATAGCTACAATACCGTCAAGAAAGGATGGATTGAAGGAAATATTCGCTGGATGTGCCAGTTTCAGCGGGGCAAATGACTTATCATACTACATGCGGACTCTGAAGCTTGTTGGATAGATAATTATTTGTTGCTTCCTGCAAAATATGCCAAAGAAGCAAAGGTTAAAGAACACGAAAACATGACAGCAGACATCTTTGAAAAATTGCTTCCCAATGGAGCGGGGATTCAGAGTTGTCCGATAGAACTGATATGGGGTCAGCTGAATCCCAATTAAAGAAGAAACAACACATCGCCGAACTTTAGTTCTGGGGCAATAGAATTAATTAGAAGTTAAGTAGAAAAAATATCTGATTTTAGTTGGAAAAAATGTGTAGAACAGGTCATGTCGACTAGTGCCAGATTGTGTCCTAAAAGCCGTATATCTGATATTCTTCCATATATTACGGTTATAGTAGAATATCATTGACTTTTCGTTTATTCTTTTTCTAGTCTCCAGAGCTTCTATCCGATTTATAGTGACGGTTTTCAGAGCCCAGACTTCTGCAAAATACAGGAGCGTTAATGATATGTATCATTTTATCATCCTTTTTAATCGCTTGTCATTGCAAAAAAGGGTTTTGATTTTGATGAAGGTTGAACGAGCTAACTCAATTAAAGGAATTATTTCGTCCTCGTGGTTCATTTGGACAGTGTTGTAACACGTTAACTCTCTAGAGGGCCGAGTTAAACATTTTATGAAATGTTTTTACAAAATAAAATATGCCGCCCTGCAATCTACGAAGTACTTTGTTGGCCCCGTAATCATTAGGTGCTTTTCGCGTGTCTTTAAAATATAATACAATTGGCTACAACTATAAATAAAGAAATTTCAAGTGCAAATTCTGCAAAACCCGCTTTTTTATTGAACGTCAAAGTTCAATCATTCAAATGGTCGGATTTGCCACAAAAATCTAGCGGGAGATTTTTTTTGACTATTGACTTCCTCAATATTATACTTTCTCGTGCAAAAGGAATATATTCAGCAAAAATATTCGACCCTATTTTCCGCCATTTCCATAAAATTGTATTTTTCATCGAATGGGTGGCATTTTATTTATTAGGAAAATTATACCGACGTTAAATGTAGATTTTCTTTTAATTAAAGTGGAACGGTCAGTTTACACGCACAACGCCTGACACGTGAAACGAGGGTGCGCTTTTAACCGTTCGAGATAACGACGTGGTCGCTAAATGAACTTCGCGACGTTACACGCACATTTCCAAACGTCATACCATTTTAATTCGATCCTGAAATGTTTTCCCTCAATTTGCAATAATTAACATACTATACAAATTGACATGCAGGCCGCAGTCGTAAACTTGAATCAGATTAACCTAGGAAAGCGGTCACTACTGTCCTCTACACGATCAGTTCACTACGTCAGGACCGAGGTCAGGACGAACACCGGCAACACCGGCTGGAGAGCATTGTCATCCTTGTTCGATATTTCCTGCGATTTGCGCATTAACAAGTTCTTTACAACGTCTTGGATACCCGGTTTATTAATTAAGTGTTTGTTTCAATTTTGGGTAGTGTGTCTCACTGCTATGAGCAGGGAAAAGTGTTTTTCTACTCCCGTCTGTAAAATACCGATCTAGCGTGCGGGAAGCGTCACTTTAACACGCCAGGTTCGTTTACGAATTGAATTTTAAAGTTTGCCAGGTCTGACGATCATGTCAGTGAATGTATTCGTGTTGTTTTGCGAAAATGTACCCAAAACCAACGGGGCGTAGAAAAAGTATAGTATGCAACACGTTCGATAAACTTCTTAACTCACTCGTTTATTAAAACCTCGCTCCGCTCGTGTCAAATAAACTCGTGAGTCAAATGCCGTTTGTTGCATAATATACTATTACCGCACGGGTTTGGGAGCAATAGGATGTTTTCGAAGATATTTCCCACGCCTTGTGAAGTTTGTCAATTCTGACAGTCATGTCAGTGAATGTATTCGTGTTGTTTTTGCGAAAATGTACCCAAAAACTAAGACCGTAGAAAAAGTATAGAATGCAACACGTTTGGTAAACATTTTAAGTCACTCGTTTATTAAACACTCGCTCCGCTACGCTCCACTCGTGCCAAACACGTGTCCTAAATGCAATATCGCGCACTTGTTGCATAATGTACTCATTTTCTGCTCCCTTCTGTAAAATACCTAATTATATTTCGATATAGCGTACGGGAAACAGCACTTTACCACGTGAGTTTCTTGTCCCACGGATCCGAGCCCCTTCGGACATTTCTGGGATATTACCGCACAGGTTTGGGAGCAACCGGATCTTTTCAGACATTTTACCGCACGGCTTGAATTTTGACGTTTGTCAATTCTGACGGTCATATCAGTGAATGTATTTGTATTGTTTTGCAAAAATATACCCAAGCTTATTAAACTCACGCTCCGCTCGTGACAAATAAACTTCTACCTCAAATGCCATTAAAAACACTTAATATACTATTAAACACATAACATGCTATTAATACAACTATACTCTATAAGAAGAACATAAATATTATCAATAACGGTTTTATTTTATTGCAATTTTAAGGGTTCTTTATTAAAACGTGTTATACAAAATCGAGGTTCATCTGCGTAATTTTTACGAAAAGTAAGTACGTTTTTCCATTCGGAATTTAGTCTTAGGTGAACGAGTCACACAATATTTTCTTTCGATTCTTCAATTATCAATGAGATTTTCAAATGAATTTTTTTAGTAGGCTTATTTATCAAAATGTTTTGGAATCGGTCAGGTGGAAAAATACCTAACCATTATCCTCTGAACTGTTGTTATAAGTGATAGCTTACAGAAAGTTTATGAATATTGATTTTGCAAAGCAGAAAAAAAACAATTTTAAGGTAAGTTATAGTGTTATGCCGTGGCCTGTTACAACGTTTGCAGACTACATCCTGTATAATAACCACTAAAGTTATATACCGTTCGTGATTCAAAATTCAAAACTTACGCTTATTCAAACAATATGCGAGAAACGTTTCATCGAAAAAAACTGGGTCTTTGATAAAAAGATAAATTTAAATACGTAATCAAAACTTCTGAATTAATTAAATCAAATTATTATTTAATTAGGTACAGAGAGAGGAGATATGGAAAGGATCTTGAAAATTGATTTTCAGAACACCTTGTTTTAACCAAGAAATCCGCCAGATAAACACTAATTAGAGATAATTCGTCTTGCGGAATTCAGCACGGCGAAACAAGAGCAAAGTACTTTTAGAAAAAAAAAACATCGAGCGTAATGGAATAACTGGATTTTTAACAATAGTTTTCTGTAATTTGCACAAATACAATTTTTTTCTACGTATTTATGGAGAAAATATCTAATGAAAAGGATATGAGTGCTTAAGACATACTGAGAAGCATGCCTGTGCCTGTGGCACCTCGTGCAGCAAGAAGAAAACGTTATTTTTTAAATTTTGTGTGTACGATTATGTGGATAAACTTAGTTAAGAACTGAATTTTGTCGTGCTTATCATATGACGCTACGTACTTAGTTCGTAGCATTAACTACAGAAACTAGGGACTAGAAATATATGATTTGAAAATATTGACTTTCCTGAATTAGACAATTTCAATAAATTAGGAAAACATCGGTAGTAATTGTAGTTCTCTTTTTCTGCAAATTATTAGTTGTTGTTGGTAGTTGACTAGTTGCAGCAGTTCCTCGAGCACAATCATTTTACGTACTTTTATTTCTTTCTGGTTAGTGTTTCTTATATATAAAATTCACGTTCTTCATTTAAGGATTTAAAGAAGAAAGTTAGTCAGTATTCTCTTCCGACTTGTTTCTACTAACATCCATAACTTAAACAAATTTTTTGTGTCCTTACCACTACATATTAGATAAATGCATAATACTCACATGTACACTTCGCATGTAATGTGATTCTTACGTTTACATATATACTGCAACAAATGAACAAATATTATTATTGTGTATAAGGTAAACCATATGCAGTGCAGACCGTTTTTGGCCGCCCATTTGGCTCGTGCCTTTAGAGATTCTCATCCCCTTGCCGTACTCTGACGTTCCTATCTAGCACGACATGCGGCTTTAAAATGGTTGTCACATACCGATTAAATCAGCATTTTATGTCTGCCGTAGTAGTTGGGTCGAACAAAAATTACACGTATTCAACACTTCCACGAACACATCGTACATCCATTCGCTTCGGCTGCAACGTTGCACAAGACCAACAAACGAAATTGCCGACCAGTGCCTTTTGAAAAATTAATGCCAATTAGGCTTAAGTGATTTCCCAGCTCGACGTAACGCAATACGGGACGTGATTTTTTGCTAGAAAAAAACACACATGTTCCCGGCTGTATTGGATTACGCGAACATCGAATGACAGTTTAAAATTTATCGCTCTATCAGCATTCAAAGATATCTTTCAGTGCTTTTTCGACTACCGTTAGGGACGTGCCCTAGAGTCTCTAGATATTGATAAATATTGAAAAATTTAGTTTTTAGTTTGCTACTTTTGTTTTCAAATTATGAACTTGTTATTCTCCATACATCATAGGTAAATTGGCCTCCATTTTTCGTAAGATTGTAAAAGAAAACATGTTTATTTATTATTATTTTACTTTTTTCTAGTCAGTTTCATTACTTATAACCCGACGAGAAACTAGAAATACATAATTTTGAAACATTGACTATTTATTTATATAGATTGTATTTTATGAAATTGATACTCGAAGTTTTGAGTTTCCCTAATTGCCATTTTTTTCTTATTCTTATTTCCTTTGCGATTTTGTCGTCTCGTAATTAAGTTTTGGTTGGTAGAATTTTAGATAAGGCAATTAAAACAGAGTCAATTGTCGTCACGAGTTTTCAAATGGTCTTGAATCTTTTGAGAAACAGAAACAATTTTGCTGTAGTTGTTACGTCAAAGTTTGGGTCTACTCTAACCAAAACTAATATTTTACTATTGATATTTTATTATAAATTAAGGAAAATAGAAAACATTTGAAGAAACTAGCATTTTACTATTGACATTTTATTATAAATTAAGGATCGCAGAAAAAATTTGAAGAAACTTTTCTAAAAATCTCTCTGTGCTGGTGATATTTGTTTTAATTGTAGACAACGCAGGAGCAGATTTCATTCGTTAGTCAACTTTCATGTCAGTTTGTACGTCAGCAAGCAGAAAAAAGCTCTAGAAAAACCACTTTAGTCACGAATTTGTTTTGGTTAGTTTGCCGAGTTTAATAAAGGGTCACTGAAGAAGTTTAACTGGTCGCATATTATACTTCTTCAACGACCTTTAGTTTTTGAGTACAAATGGCGTTTATCACACTTGTTACATAATGTAATGTATCCCCAGCGTGTTATGATTTAGTGAGGCTATTGAACTTGCAGGAATTTTCGAAAAGGAGAAGCTCAATTGGAACCAACGTTCTTAAAAAAAAACAAAATTGCTAACTATTTATACACTACACTACCAATAATTTATGTAACTAATAGCGTTGATTAGTTATTATAACTTTTTATTACTATTTGCGCGCTCAACGATTTCACTTTTCGACTGACGCGCCAGGGAGCGGTGCTTCGCTTTTTTAGAATGCAGGGCCTTCTCGTAATGCGGGTCGAATATTCTAGCCCTCTTCCCGAGATGCTTTACCTGATTCCTGCTAACCAAAGTTATTTGGAACGCTTACAAGACCTACTGTAGCCGATCGTTATAATATTTGAATATACAAAATATAATGAAAATGAGACTTTTTATTAAAAATTCCATTTAAACATTCCTTTTAACTAAATACACCGGAAAAGTGAAATCAATGACACGCCTTGCCCAAGCAAACAATGCAATTTAGTGCTTCATCCTTTGAAAAAGTTCTTTAATATTTAAATTTCTGTGACGGAGAATAAAAATTTTAATATAGGGACTATATTAAGCCATATTATAAAGATCCCAAAAAGATTTTGCAAAGGTCAAACCATTTGCCTCAAGTTATTTTCGTCGCAGTGAATCATGTCCTACTCCTTTCTCCTTTAATTAAACCCTTGTAATCCTATTTTGCACCCCCAACACATTACGGCTGTAAACGGTGTACCTTTACGCACTTTGTTAAATTGCTCTGTCATTGCAGTTGAATTTCACGGGAGAAATGATTCTGCGAAAACCGGATTTGGGTCGGCGTTGTGTTAAATCCAAATATTCCATTACACTCCCTTTGTGTGGCACTAAAAATCTCGTTCGCATTGGTTCGTGGGAAAATGGAAATTACTCGCCACCAATATGTGATTATAACACTTAAATACATTTTTTCGTGAATGCATTGATTGCAAAATATCGTGAAAAACTGGCGCACTTGACTCTCATGTGATAAAAGCAGAAGAAGAATAGCAAAATTGTTTGTTTTATTGTTACATTTTTGCAAACAGTTCCTTCCTCTTTAATTTCTACTTGTTTTTTACATATACTTACATGTCATTTTTTTAATCCGTTAAATAAATAAATGTAATTTAATTGCCACAATTTATAGCGACAAAGTATTCTAAGCGGTTTTGTGTCTGAGGGAGAAAGAGTTTTTGCGTTTTGTATCCATTGGACGATGAATAAATAACAGAACATGTGACGACTTCTAATATCTCACTTAGATTTGCGAAAGCATGAACTGCAATAAATATATTCAAAAATGCTGTAAAATTCGTAGAGTAGGTTTTTAATTTTACTGTTTTGGAAATCATTAAAAAAATACTTTCTAGACGTTTTCTTCTGGGCAGATTGATTTGATGATAAAAACTAATTATTATTTTATTATTTTAATAATTTAATTGCACCACTCTGGGCATCTGGGCACAAGAAATGGAAGACATTAATTATGTTTGACAGTTCAAGATATCTGTAACCTGTACTAGGTAATTTTTTTAATAAATTATACAAAAATTAAATAAAATAGTTATGTTGCTAATCAAAACAAAAAAGTTAATTAGCTTATTATTTCCCTTTACATTTAATCAATCAATTAAAAAAGTCAAAAATTAAAGCACAAATATCTGAGTATGTAAGTGCTAACGAATTGTCTGTGACAATGCGACTATCCTTACCAACGCGAGATTGAAATTTAAGGTGTCACAGGGATTGCTTTAAAATTTTATATTCATTTCTTGTTCATATTTATAAGTTCTCTCTCGAATTACTTATAAAACGTCATTATCTTTTCTCTCAATATTTACCGATAAATGTTCTCAATGAAACAAAAAAACATTAGAGTAATTCTTGTATGACATGAAAGCAGCGACATCATTTTACCTAAAACACATTCAATCGCCAAAAAAGTGGGAAAGAAACTGCTTCAAATTCATCAGTTTTTGTTTATGTTCGCTGAGGGTGTGTAGGCATTTTATGAATTACTTGTGTAGTCCCTTCTGGATAAAATATAAAATGTGCCCTCCTTTGATTGTAATCGCAATATATATATGCACAAAAAATATTTTCGCTATTTTTCATGACAGATATCAACAACCATACATGATTGAAAGTGTTTCACCACAGGTATTTTTAATACCGTGATATAGAAATTTGTATTAATTTGGGGCAAAAAAATCTTAGTATATAAAAATGTGCTCTAATAATATTTTTATTCGAATTTGAAAATGCCCTCTGAATTTATTTAGTTTATCCATGGGTTTTTCTTGTTAAAACATTCCAATTACGAATACACCATACATTACTCAGTAATATCGTACCGTTGCAGTTTTAGTGAATATGCCATCGGAAAAACCGTCGGTCACTGGCGGTACTTTAGTCACGATCTAGGTGCGATCGGATATTTTCAGGATGTTTCCAGTAGATTTCAGCAGAGGATAAACTGAAGTTTGTTATTTCTGACGATTACATGACAAGTCACACAAAACGGGCTAGAATACCTACATCATTACTTATTCGAGAGAAATCATTAGAACGCGACAGCTTGTCGAGAATCCGTTATTTATTCAACAAAGTTATAAACATCCGATTCCAGGATTTCGAATAAACTCCGCTTTTATAATACGGAATCAATATAACTCCAAATGCGGGAAATGTACGAAATTGGGCAAGAAATGGCGCGACGCCTGGTAAACCCCTTATTCGCGAACACCATAAAATAACACGCGGTATTTGTATGCGCATCGAAGCATTTCCATGCGAAACGTTTCATGGCGCTTACGAATCCGACATGCTTTATTTCGGCGAACGGAGACCCGATTTGCATTTCATTTTAAATATAGTTTTGGAAAAATAAAAGAAAGAATGCTTAACAGTATATTTAAGAAAAAAAACTCCTGGCCAGAGCTCTTATTCTAACTTTATAAAAGCGGACACGGAAGTATGCTTTAATAGCCCCAAAGTTCGCGAAAATTTAGTAAATTCCCTTTTCTTAATAATTCGCGCTCATTTAAATCCACGAATATAACTTTCTTGGATTGCTTTGTCTGTTTATTTACGGATTTCCGGGTGAAGAATTGCGCAAATCGATCTAGAAACATGGTTCTCTTCCATTGAAAAATACTAGGTTAAGTAATGGTCATGGTTATGAAGTAAGACTTAACTTACATTACAACAATAGAAAGAATTGCTTTCGTTTAAGCTCGTATGTTTCCTAACCTTATAATTTTGTATGTCTTTCGCTTCAATATTGAAATGGTCGAAAAACAGAAAGAGAGATGAAATCTATAGAACAGACAATTACTTCTATAATAATTCAACTAATTTTAAATAACTAATGCATGAATAAACTGAGACACAAAAATCTAATAGGTAATAATACAATGCCCAAAATACCTCATTTCCGTTAACTAGCGTGTAAATGAAGAGGAAGTTTTTTTGGGGCTTGCGGAAATAGTTTCATTTCAGCAATCAAATATCTGCAGGCTTGTTTGTTAACTCGAAATGACTTATCACACTTGCTAAATGTACAGTGGTAGGATTCATGCTTCTACACAAAGCCTACCTTTCTTAAGTTGGTAGCTGAGTTGACAATATAATTGGCAATGCCTTGTTAACTTAACAATTGGTGTGGTTCAAGGTGACGAACTAGAATACCGTTCATTAACAATAATTGTTATTTTGCAAAAACTGTTAATTAGCAATAACCATTATTGTTAGCTATTAAATGGTACGTACCGACTACAAGCATTTCTTTGGTATCCGCTTGCACTGAAAATAGTGGAGGCTCTGTAGTTACTTCGCAGCTAAAATTCCCAGAGAGATTGAAACTGACGTTGCGTAGAACGACTTGGTGTTCGTTGGAACCGAATTCCTACAACATGCAACGAAAAAACATTTTAAGAATTAGAAAAAAACAATTTACATATATATATATATATATATATATATATATATATATATATATATATATATATATATATATATATATATATATATATATATATATATATATATATATATATATATAAAAATTTGGTCTAGCCGACTTTAAAAAATGTTTTGTTTACACTGAGCAAATTTTAATGAATATTTATTTTAAAATTAACAAAATGTGTAGCTTTGTAGCGCACAATTAATGATCTGTTTGGATACGCGGAGTATCATTTAACGCATTTAATGTAACGCGATAATGAGGTCAATATTCCAATTAATTTTCCAACAATATTCAATATATAAAATCAAACGAGTCTGAAACGCATGGTTTCAATTCTATTTATTTATATCACTGTAATGAAGGGCTAGCTTTAGCTTTACGCGATCCTTGTTGCTCCTATTTTTGATTGCAAATAAATTTAAAATTAAAAGCCAATTTAGGATTATTTAACGCTTACTTAGTACACTTGACGGAGCTCTACAATTTCAACAACCCCAATTAAGCGCTGGGGTGTAACCAGACGAAGTGGGCGTGTCCTAATATCTCGTCCCCCTCTTTAAACAAATTGAGCCCTTCAGCAATATTGCACCCTTACTGAGAACTAAACTCGACAAGATTTAATAAAGGTAAACGGAATGTGTTCGCTAGTTTACGAATTGACTTTATTTGGTTCATACATTATTTGCTAATGATTTCGTTTACTAAACACAGCAGAAAATACTTTGATAAATGCATAATAAAATAAATATTATTTTAAATAACATTGCGTTTTTCTGAGTCGCACACTATACGGTTTTGAAACCAATTACTTTCTTTGGAAAAACCTCAACTTTCCATAACAACAACTGAAGAACTTTTTCATTAACCAACAGTCCAAAAAAAATAGGAATTCTCATGGATAGAGAGAGTGATATGAGGTTTCAATCGTAATGTTATAAATTCTAATGTTAAAAATTATGTATACATATATATATATATATATATATATATATATATATATATATATATATATATATATATATATATATATATATATATATATATATATATATATATATATATATATATATATATATATATATATATATATATATATATATATATATATACTTAAGAAATGGTTCTTGGGTTTTTTTTGGTCCTTTTTTAGTGAAATTAAAATAAGTTTCCGTTACTTGTGAAACATTTTATTTTTTGTGACGTTTCGGCCTTCAAGACCTTCTTCAGACATTTAATTTTAACCTACAAAAATGTGTTTTTAAATAAAATTATTTATAGCATTGTTTTCCTGGTCATAATTAAAACATAGATAAAAATTTGTATAGGAGTCAGCATTGAAATGATTAAAAATTACTATTGCAAGTCAATAGAACAAACAAAGTGATTAAAAATTGTATAAAAATAGATGCACAACAATAAAACATACATAATTTTTTATATTACGATTACATCACTTTGTTTGTTCCATTGACTTGCACTAGTAATTTTTAATCATTTCAATGCTGACTCCTATACAAATTTTTATCTATGTTTTAATTATGACCAGGAAAACAATGCTATAAATAATTTTATTTAAAAACACATTTTTGTAGGTTAAAATTAAAAGTCTGAAGAAGGTCTTGAAGGCCGAAACGTCACAAAAAATAAAATGTTTCACAAGTAACGGAAACTTATTTTAATTTCACTAAAAAAGGACCAAAAAAAACCCAAGAACCATTTCTTAAGAATATATAAAATCAGAAGGATCCAAGAACTCATATATATATATATATATATATATATATATATATATATATATATATATATATATATATATATATATATATATATATATATATATATATATATATATATATATATTGCAGTTCGGTATATTGGGTGGCACTGTTGCGGTGAGATGAAACGTGCTTGCAGATGATTCAGAGCCTGACCTTTTCATTTAGCTATCACTTAGATTACCCTTTTCTTCGGTCGAACTATGTCATGCCAAAGCACAAAATAATGAAAAATACAGATACCAAAGCTCGTTCTCTTATAAAATTGCAAAACTGTAACCAGCTGCCGGCCTGTATTATTTATTATTATTTA
This sequence comes from Cylas formicarius, assembly GCF_029955315.1. NCBI lineage: Eukaryota > Metazoa > Arthropoda > Insecta > Coleoptera > Brentidae > Cylas > Cylas formicarius. Next base: position 27,163,750 of record NW_026844264.1, read on the forward strand.
TTCATTCATTTATTCATTCATTTATTCATTATTCATTTATTCATGAAGCCCAACTAACAGGATGTTTGTAGTACAAAGTATTAAATAGTTACAGAGCCATTATTCTAACATAATCATTAACTCTAATAAAAAAACGAAAGATGGGAAAAGACTGAAATTAATAATTATAGTTAATGGGGCAATAACGTTTTTACCTCCAAATCGTGTCGAGCATTGTATTTGAAGCACGTTGAGAAAATAGGTGAAAATTTTAAAATATTAGTTCTTGGTGTAGGCAGAATGTATGTATGTATGTAATGGTTCAGAGCAATCAAACAATTTATTTAAATTTTTGAATAAAGTCATTAAATAATGGCGACCAAGGCGATCACTAATCAATAATATTGTATTGTGGGGGATATACTCCGTCCAACTTACAACAAACAAAACTTCTGGATTTCTCCTGCGTCGGTTATTGCTGAGTCGAAATTGCGGACGTTTCGCCAATCATCCTGTTGGTTTCTTCAAAGCTTGACTGAAACTGGCTCGTATTTTACTCTGTACCTGCTTTTTTATTGTTTGAGGGGGCGCTAATGAGGGGTATGAACACCGTCTGCGATGACTGATTCCCAAATTGGTGACAAGTAGAGATCTGAGTCGCGGTTAAGTTTGTTAAGTTGTTTATATAGAATTTATAGAGAATTTTAGTTATGCCCGGTTTCATGAGTGTATTCGGCAACAGCTGAATTTTGTCTTTGACGGACCGAAGATGTTGAGAGATTTTTGGACAAGTGGTAAATCTGGTTTTGACGTTATACTTCTTTAGAACTTTTAATATGTGGTCAGTGATGTTTTGTAAGTAAGGACCACAGTAGCAAGTGTAGGATTGCTTTCGGCCTCATTGCTATTGGAAGGTTGTTGTGAAGTGTATTTTGTGATGGAACGCTCAATATCTTTAATGTGGAAATTATTAGAGAGAAGAGCCGAAGTAAGGTGTTTTAATTCTGTTTTCAGTGACTCGGGCTGAGATACTTTTACGGCTCTGTAAACAAGAGAGTTGATAACCGATGATTTTTGGGCCGGATGGTGATGTGACCATGCATTAAGGTATCGGACTGTGTGCGTAGGTTTTCTGTTAACACAATGACCCAATGTTAGGTCTGATTTTCTATTGATAAGAATGTCTAAGAATGCAAGGTTATTATTAGCTTCCAACTCAATGGTGGAACGTATGTTAGCGTCTATCTAGTTTAAATGTCTAAGAAAATCTACTAGGGTTGACCCCTCATTGGCGCCCACTCAAACAATATATAAGCAGGTACAGAGTAAAATACGAGCCAGTTTCAGTCAACCTCTGAAGAAGCCAATAGGATGATTTGCGATGATTTGACCGACGCAGGAAGAATCCAGAAGTTTTGTGAAAGGTATTACAGTACAGTAGCCTGTGGAAGTTTACTTGAAAAATTATATCATACATACTTCAAAAACATACGCTGAATATTTTCCAGGCCATTAATATCACATTTGTACCCAGATGTATAATCTAACTTTTTTACATTGTATATTATATTTGAATTAAACTCGGGAGGATACCTATTATTAGCTGACTTTCCAACACGAGGAACACACATGTTAATAATTTCAGACAGTTTATCATAAAATACTCAATATCCGATTCACGGGAAAGAAACGAAAGAAATTTAAAATTAAAATTATTATCCAGTGACATAGGAAAGTCGTGTTTTCTGTTTAAGGAATGAGAAAATTGTAGTGACAAAGAATTGCAGATGATGATGATCATCTTGCTGAACTAATTCCTGTTCTACTATGCACATTATTAATGTCAATATTAAAACTAAAATATCTAATTTTGAATAAATTATGTAAAGTTCATTTTCTGTTAACAAAATGTACATTATTATAAAATAGGTAAATTAAAAGTACATATGCAGTGAAGTGGGTAAGTATGTGGGAAAAGAATCTACCAAACATTGCCACTTAAACATTATGTGACCATATTGCATTGCATTAACAATGCGGTAAATCAGAACTTTTATAGTACGGTAAATATGAAAAAGTATTTTTGGAATGACTTATAATGACTTATACAACGAAATCAAATAATTTGATTGATTGATTAAATAATTATAGCGAAGGATTAGATCATATTTTTTTTGTTGCTCAAAAAATTCTATTGAAAATATTTATTCACGACAAAGGAATTTTATTAGCAATATTTATTATTTTTATAAGAAAATCCCAACCAAAACTATAACTCACATCTATGTAGAGTCCATCCAGGTCCAACGGTTTTGTGCTAGGGTGTTCTTTTGGCGTATATCGATAAAACTCGAACTGACCCCGATACCACTTCACGGTATAGAGCAAGGCGTTCTCTAAATCGTAGCTGCACCTTAGTGTACTTTCTCGTCCGTATTCCACCACTCTTGGTTCTATGTCTAAGATGACGTCTTTTAAACAGGATATCTCTGCAACAATATATATTTCGTTATAGTTTAGTTTGTGTGAAATTAGAAATCAGGAAAACATTTTACATATAAATATATACATTTATGTAAATCATAATAAATAAATCATTTGCTATACAAATTTAGAAAACATTAATTAACTTCTACAAAACTCCAATCAACAAACAAAAATTTATTAACGCTAAACAGAGGTGACATCCACATAAGAAAACTAGTTACAGTTTACAGTTACAGACTTTGCCAAACAAAACTAGAGCTTTCTACTAAGAAAAAAATGTGGAAATAATTGAATAATAAATAAAAAGCTATTGGAAATGTATTTAAATCTTGTATTGGGTTTTTGCTGATTTTTAAAAATAGTCTATTCTCGTTTATGGTGGGCAAATTGAATCATATTTGACCCAAAGGGCGAAAACAGATAACGACTTATCTATTTTTTCAAAATCCATCAATAAAAACCAAAGAAAATTTATTTGTACCATTATAAATCCTGTTTGAAATATAATAAACTATTCAGGCTAACTTGAATGGGGTTGGCAATATGACGACAGTGTATCATTTCACGTTCTTCTTAGATTTTAATAATCTCCGCATAATATTTTTGGTTTGAAACGGGTCGGATTCTTCTTGGCCTAGTTTAGGCATCCGAATGGAAGTAGACTTTCTTTGTTATCTTGTTAAGTTGAGTGCGGGACCACTAAACTCTTCAAAATTGTGTTTTTTATTTTCAAAATACGCAGGGAAAATTATTTTTTTTAAATAACGTTAGTGGGTTTCGTCATAGCAATTAAAAAAACAGAGCAGCTAAAATTTTCGTAATACCACCCACCCACATTTTCTAGTGCGTGGGACTTATCTTGTTATGACTAAAATTGTAAATAGACAATTGAGGTTACTTCCTTTTTTGTTGGTGATTTTGGGTCCGTGGTTTTCGATATCCTGGTTGTTGATAGAAAAAAGTGCTTTCCTCGTAATACCAACAGTCTCCACCCGTACTCAGCATTCACTCGAGTTCCTTAATCGATAGATATCGATCAAGTTATCACGATTTGCCGCGTCAGTGCAGTGCGCTTGGAGTTTTGTGCCTAGTTCCAGCAACATAAATGCTAGTTTGCACCAACAATGTTAACTAAATGAATACTAAATTTAGGGGAGGCTGGTTAGATCATCTAGTAAAGCTAAAGGCGTTAAGCGCTCAGTTATTATTAGTGACATAATGGAGTTAGCCTACTTTTACTCTGCGCCCTAGAGTCACAAGTCTCACTTACACGATACTTTTTTAAATCTCGTTTGCGCTAGTCATTTAAAAGCCAGCAAAGTTTGCGTCCCACCTTTAAGTATATTCGCGTTGATCGCAGGGTATATGCCGTCTGTCTGCAGGGTTTTTATAGCGGTCGCCCTCATGCCACATGGTTCTGGAGTAAAACTTTTGCTGCTGAAGAATCTAGTTTGCCTGTTTACAGTGTAGTTTTTGGCGGCTTCTTTTTCTCTAATCCTCATTCGTCGGCATAGTAAAGACACGAGCACCGCTATTATATAGTAATATAGTACTCTTGACAGGGAATTTAGCATCAGTTCTGGTGTCCCGAGTACTAGATCCTGGAGGAGTCTTTGTGCCCCGCTCTGGTCCGTGACATTTGAGATCGACGAGTCTGGGGTATCTTTCGGATTGGAGGACGCTTTCTGACTGTCAGCCGTTATGGATATAAGCTGTGTTTGTGGGTGTCCTTACGATATCCTCCTATATATAATAAAAAATAGGTAAATGTGAATGCCTAAAAGTTTAAGCCTTATGGTTGGTATTTCTGAGAGTTTGTAAGTTCTCATGGGCACGGAGAGTCGACTATTTAAAATAGTTAAAGAGAAATAGAAACTGTCTCGTCCTTATTTTATTTTTTGCGTAGTCGCCTACGAACTCATACATCTAGAATAATATCTCTCCAATTCTCCCCTTCCAGGTGATCCTTTTTCTTTTAAATTAAATGATAAATTCCCCTTAAGATACTTTTTTCTTATACACTTATTTGCATTTTTTCCCTTTTCCTATTTCCTTTTTTTACTGATTCCTATAGTGGAGCACAGGTAATTCCCCATGAATATTTTTTTCATATTATTGACAACCCTAAGATTGAGGAAGTTGCAGGTTATCTATAGAGTTTATTGTTATTATTATTGTCTGTGCTTCCATTCCTGATACTTAAAATACTATAAAAAATTGCCGAACGAGTTCACTTAGGACTAATCAGCTTTTTTCAAATGTGCAGCGGGGCCAGCTGTCCAAACGGACAACGATCCAAAAAAACGACATCTACCACTCCACGTTTCGTGAATAACGACTGCCGCAACCGAATAGCACGTAATTTCAGACATTTAGCAATTTAAATTTCACAGGAAGCAGAAACTGGCCAGATATTGGCTTGTTGTGTATTATTAAGTGAAATTTACGTTTCCCTGTGTTTCTGCATACGCTGGTTTTCTTAAATAACTCATACCACGATATCGTCGGAACGAATAAAAATTGCAAATTCATTCTTATTGCTCTACAGTAAATTGCTTTTCCGCCAACAAAATTTGTTCCACGGCATGGAATTGTGTGTTTGTTTGCATTGCGACAGATTATGGTAAAATGTTTTAGCTGTAAGAGCGATAAACGACTAAAGTTTGCACACAACGCTTGTTTTGAAGCTTTTAAATATCTCAAAATTACTTTCTTATTTGTACATTGTGACCTAATCAATGTTCCGATCATATCAACGCACTAGAAAATGGTAGCAGTATTTTGAGCAGTTCGTTGCAGTTGATCAAGAAGTAATTCAATAAGATTAAAGAAATCGCTAGCGAAGCATAATTTCAAACATTTTTTATTTTTCAAAGAAACTTTCACAGGCTACTGTAATACTATTTACAAAACTTCCGGATTTCCCCGGCATCGGTTGTTATTGAGTGAACTAACGTTTCGCCAATCATCCAGTCGGCTTAAATGAAACTGGCTCGCATTTTACTTTGTACCTGCTTACATATGAGATATTGAGGGGACGGAGCTAAATGAGGGGCATAAACATCATCTCGGATGACCGATTCCCATATTGATGACAGGTAAAGACCTCAGTAGTGGTTAAGATTGTTTAACTGCTTATAGATTTATATAGATTTTAGGATTTTTCGTTGGTAGAAGAATTGATAATATGCAAGAAGTTTTATCGAATGTCCGCGTTCGTGATTGTGTTCCGCAACTGCTGATGTGTTTTATTTGTCTTAGTCTTAAGGCTCTTTCATGTTTTTTGAGACTAGTTGATATTTTTCGTCCGTTCTCTCCAATATATTCATTGCCGCATATGCTGTAAACTCCTGTCATCTTAAAAAAAATTTGTTTTTGACGTGAGTGATAAATATAGTTTTGAGGTTATATTCCTTGAGAACTTTTGCTATGTGGTCAGTGATGTTTTGAATGTAGGTTTGTAACCTCTCATGACTCTAAAATTAGTCGTCTCTACGGACTCCCTAATATACACACTGATAGTATCGTACTTAATTCATTTCATTTCATTGATCAATTAAGAAGCATCTACACGATATTCTGGTTACTTTCCATGCAGAACCCTCTCTACTAAAGTCCCTATTCCTGAAACTATCATCATCATTTCAGATATATTAAAATCCGAGAATCTGGAACCAAACCTTCTCACCTTAATTGAAAAATGTTTGTATGGAATATATTTCCCTTATAACGGTCAAATTTTTGAACAAACGTCGACCTGTCGCATATATTTATAGAAGACTTTGAGAAGAAAGCTCTCGACATCTTCCATCTAAAACCAAAATTATGGAAACGCTACGTCGATGATACTTTTCTTGTTTGGCCTCATGGGCAAAAATCCCTAGTAGATTTTCTTAGACCCCAATATACGTTTCACCATTGAATTAGAAACGAATAACCTCCCATTCTTAGATCCTATGACCAATAGAAAATCAGACCGAACATTGGGTCATTGTGTTGACAGAAAACCTACGCACACAGACCGATACCTCAATGCATTGTCACATCACCATCCGGCCCAAAAATCATAGGTTATCTTGTTTACAGAGCCGTAACACTATCTCAGAACGAGTTACTAAACCTAGAATTAAAACACCTTACCTCTGCTTTTATCTCTAATAATTTCTACATTAAAAATATTAAGCGTTCCATCACATACTCTTCTCTCTAATAATTTCCATATTAAAGATATTAAGCGTTCCATCGCAATATACACTTCAAAGAGAAGAAAAATATGAACTACTCAAAGAACATGAAAAAGCCTTAAGACTAAGACACTCACTCACCAGCAGTTGCCGAACGCAATCACGAAACCGGACATAAAATTTTATTCGAGAATCTATTGAAATCTATAAGCAACCCATCAATCTTAATCGCGACACAGGTCTTTACCTGTCATCAATATGGGAATCAGTCCTTTAGCTCCGCCCCCCTCAAACAATATGTAAGCAGGGACAGAGTAAAATGCGAGCCAGTTTCAGTTAAACTCAGAAGAAGCCAACGGGATAATTGGCGAAATCTTAGCAAGTTCAACTCACCAACAACCGACGCAGAAGAAATTCAGAAGTCTTGTAAATAGAATCCAATTCCAATAAATTTTCTTCAACAAAAATTAAATATTTATATAAAGTGGGATCGGTTGATTACCTTTAATTGCCTAAACCAAAAAATATATTTTTAAAATTCATTGTCCTCCCTTCCTTCCATCTATGCAAGGCGGTCCATTAATGCCTTTCTATACTGAAATATAAATGATTATTTGAACCAAGAGAGGAATAAGAGTTTGAAATGCCTTTGGCTTTCAAGTAAAGGGTATTTCTTCCGTAGTGTTTGGCATGTCTAATTAGTTTTACATATTGCTACATTTTTTTACAGAAATTTAAAAGCACAAAGAAGTAATGCATCTTGAATTTTTCAAAAAGATCAAATAGCTCAAACATCATAATAATATAAATAAAACTCAACTATCACTATAAGTACTTCTGTAAAATCACACACACCACGAGAACAATTTTACTGATTTTTGAGAATAAACACTTATTTGGAGTTAAAGAAGTCGTCTTTAAATTCCTTTGCCTTTCATCGCAACATAAATCCAACAATCTCCAATTTTTATTTTAAGTAAGTTGTTAGAAAAAATAGAAGATGACGTGTTATCCCTACAGAAGTATATAGCAATAGCTATCCAAATTTTCCAAATTTGTTACGTTGGTCAAAATTCCAGGCAAATAATACCTAACTAACCCCGTAACTAACACACGATCTTCAAAGTTAGGGTAAGATAATTTTTTGTTTATTCGTTTATTGACAACGAAGCTTTCAGACTTTTTCAAAATATTTGCGGAATAACAGGGCGCAAATCTAATATGCTTACGTGTGAATTATCTATCCTTTTCCAATAAGTCTAAAATCCACCTTAATTTTGTACCCTTTGTGTCAATTATCTATTTTATCCCCCAAACTCCGTTTAAATGCTGCTATTTCCTGAAAACCGTTTATTTTTTCTCTCCATCTGAATGAATTGAAAAAATCGTCGGCAAAACAGCAAACCTCTGGAATTATACGATTCCGAGTTTTGATTTTGTTGTTGTTTTATTTATACTCTGTATAGCGCATATCTTTTAATCTCTTACTGACATTTATTACAAATTTCAAATTTATTTATATACTAAGCAGCACTAATAAGCAAACCATTCCAAATATATTTTGACTGTAGAGCCCTTTTTGTTCATAATTTTCATAACGTAATTCGTAACTATCGAACATTTACTTCCCGAAGCAACAAAACGTTACCTACGATACTATTTGTATAATGTGATTTAAATAGAAGCCCTTTAGACAATTTTAAATATTTTCTTTCCCCCTATCTGTATGAATTGTAAACCAATCTGTGAAAGCCGGAGACCTCTGGGATTAAACGAATCCGGGTGAAGTTTTGATTTATTTCTAAATTCGAGAAAGGCAAGCAGCGATAAATAACTATCTTTACACTTTCACTCTGTTCTGACAAACTAAATCCCATATTTGTCCATGGAATAATTAATTACCTGTCGCACCTATTTCGAGGAGAAAATTATTTATGCGTTTCGGTTAAAACAACAAAAACCCGAACCGCGGTTGGGATTTTGGTGCTTTATAAACTCATTTGGCGCAGCTTAAAGAAGGCCAAAGACCTCGTAAAATGATCTAATTCCCCTTAATTTATGGATGGAATCCAAACCCCCTAACTCTTTGCTGTTAATCAGTCGCGGATTAAACAAAGACCGTTTGGACGAAATCCCCAAAACCTCGATTTAGTACACAGTTTGCATATGATAATGCGGAACGGCTAGTTGAGTTGTCCGTCTTGTGTAAATTTCTGGTAATGGAATTGGATATTGCGGGATGCAAATTAATCAAGACGACCTCTTTATATCAGCCTTTACGCAACGATTCTACGGGTGGACATCTGCGGCCATGCTTTTATAGGGATTATGGATAATTTTCCGAGGGAGACTGTGTCAATTGTACGTGGTCCAAAGATTTCGAATCCCTTAAATTAACGCCCAAATTTCCTAAACTAAAAGGGGTGTTTTATGTAATGAAACGAATGAAAGATCGCATCTCGACGATCAGACAAGAAAAACGTAACACAAATAAAAAGCGAGTAATTTTGCTTGTATTGCCACACAGACGAGATGTATTCCTAACCCCAAACGCAAATTTATAAAAACTAAAACTGCCAGACTGTTCGTTGGACCTTTAGTGAAATGATAGGAGTTTCTCTTTAATCGTGACGTTTATCTGAATCCGAGAATTCGTATGCTGCGTGGATATATATTTTCGACCCTTTCATATCGGTAGGAGCTTTGATATAAAAACAATAGCCTAAGATGCTAAGAATGTCGCTCCCATGGAGAATAACAAACACCGAAGTGCTGCAAAGGATAAACAGAAAGTGCGGAGCAGTAACTATAATCATAAGATAAGAATATCAATACTGCACAGCAAAAAAGGACAAAAAGAGCGTAGGTTGGTGAAAGATATCCTAACTGGAAAACGTTTGCTGCGGCTGCACTTTTTTTGAAAAATTTTCCTGTAAAGTCAAATTCATTCAGCGAACAGTGACTCAACTAGTTAGTTTTATCTCAAAATGTATGTTAATGTTACTTACTTCAGAGAACACTGATATTGTCATGTATTTACATTCTGAAATACTTATACAGTTAATTCAATTTAAATTTATCCCAGACCAGGCCTAGCGTAGATTTCAGTCTTCAACTTATCAAAATCGTGGGCATCACAATCTACATCCGGATAAAAAAATACATTTAGATTCATAACACAATTTGGAATACGGAAGAATAAAAAGTTATTGGGTATTGAAAGAATATGATTAGAAAATAAATTAAAATAATATGGTGGAAAAGTGAGCAATAAGAATTTTCAACCTGTTAGAACTCTTACAATAATAATGCATAGCTTCCGTTTAATCCCTTATTGGGTTGCATCAAGATTTACTCATTTTGCATTTTGTAAATGCAATTGAATTATTTAATTGTGTCTTATGGTATGTTTACAGATATACGAAACTGACCAATTGCTTTTGAATGGGATTATCCAAGGGTGGTCATTAACATACAATGCAACAAAATTATTATTTATTATTTTTTATTTTCTATTACGGACCACAGTTTTACCTGAATGTAAATTCCGAAACTTTAGGTAATAATCTTGTTGCATTGTATGTTAATGACCACCCTTGGATAATCCCATTTAAAAAGCAATTGGTGACATTCTTATATCTATGAACAGACCATACCTCGTTTGTTGCGCATATTCATATAAAATTCAAAGTGTTTAGTGAAATTAATATTAAAAATTATCAGGATCGTCCGAAATCTACACTTGTAAATGCTTCCATATCATCTCATGTAGTCTGCAGCTTTGATGCAATCAATCAAGGAAATTAATTAATATACATTAATAAACTGCGCACCGTTAAGGACGTACCATTATATCTTTTCCTTAAAATACATTTTTCAAAAATTCATTTCGAAATAAATCATTAAGTTTTTTTTACACTTTACTAAATTTTATCGACAAGAAACAAAAACGAGTTATAAAATTTACCTTGCAATTGTTAAAATTCCAAAGAGCACCACATAATGAGGCTGCAGTATACAGTAGAACCACATATTATTTTGGCAAGGATTTAAGGACTCCCTATGTCACATTCCATTTAAACACTTTGTTTTCAACATACAAATATAACCCAACGGATTAACCTACTTTTTGTAACACGTGTTATTAAATTTATTTAAAAAAAAAACAGCGCCCATCATTAGATATCAGTAGGAGAGCATTCAGTTCAATCTATTCCTTCTATTTAAATTCGAGACATTTGCCTAGACAGCCTACCAGTAACCGTTACTGCAACGCCCATGAATAACATTCGGAAATATATAAGGAAAAATTTATTCCGCATATGTATTACCCAAATCTGGTGAGAAATTTTGTCGTAATTCACTATGTGAAACTACGTAGATATTAAGCCACGTATTTTCCACACTGGAATACACATAATTCACAGTATCGCATTCGGTGCGAATTTCATGTAAATTATTGCCAACAATTTTGGGCTATGTTATGGTGGTTGTTGTTTAACGATGAATGCTTTAAGCTGTGCAATTTTGATGGATATATTTTGCAGTGATCGTGTTGCCTATTACCGAAACTGATAAAAGAGGACTAGTTTGAATTATATTGGTATGTTTAATACTATAATTAGCCTTAGTGATTTGAATAGAATTTGTTATGGATAATGTTGGCCTTAGAGGAACGAGAATTTCAATGATGCAATTTAGAAACGTCTTACTGTCAGACCTTACGTCTGAGTTCCGCATCAAGGAAAGGAGGAGCGGCAGTATTTCAACGCAATTTAAATCGCTCTGAGGGAATACGAATTAAATCTGATTCTAAACAATCTCGGGTTAGGACTAATTAACTCTGTTGTTTCAACAAAATGAAACCTCGTTTGAGTTGTTCAGACGGCGTTGAGAGTAGAGAACAACTTGGTTATAAATGTAGATACTACATTTCTGTATAAATTTCTTGCAGTAAGCCAAGCTCCTTGGCAATTTGAAAGTAACGGACTATAAATAAAAGGCGAGTACTAATAAAATTGTTTGAAGATTTTTTCAATTCAGTAATGCAAATATAAAGCAGAAAAAATTTATATCATACTCATTGATATAGTTAGTTATCCAAAACTAATTTCTAATCCAAAATTCAATCAAATACAAGATAGAGAATTAAGAACCTAGCCTATCCATCTTTTGAATATTATTATGATATAGATATATATAATTTTTCTATATCCACGATGATTATAGCGAGACACATTGTAATGGTTTAAAGATTGGTCGGAGTCTACGGTGCGATAGTGACGTGCGGAGCGCCCTCTATTGCCAATTGTCGGAGACGTGGCCGGTGAAGAAGTGCGAAGTAGCCAGTTCCTTTTCAGGGGACGAAGGATGTAGACGTTCTATTTTATTGATTGTTTAATTTTGATCGACTGAACTAGAGTCATTACGACCGGTCCATGCTATTTGTATTTTTTTTTCACGTATAGTAATAGACTCCTTTAGTGAGTATTTGTTTTTCGACGGTTCTGAACCCGGCGTACTTCGGTAGAAGCACATTACAACATGCTTTAAATCCATAGATGTATTCCATATTCCGTAACTGTATTGTAATGTAATTCCAATAATAAAAGTCAATAAATGTCACGGATAAGAGATCATATAAAATACAGTGAAAATACAATACCATTATTTTGATTTTCCGTAGTATGTATTTCAGTGAAGCTCGAAAACTGGGGGGCCACAATAAATCATCTGTAGTATTTAACCTATAAATGTAGCACATATTCAGATTCATCTTGTCATTGATTAAAGTATTGCTTAAGGAAATATTTTCGATTCGTTTAGACACTTAACAATATTGCGTCTGTCAATAATTACATTTTAGAAGTTTTTTCATACCTGCCACTTTCCCTGACCACCTATCTACTATTTTAACAAAGTCACCTGCGTAACTTTGTTAACTTCTCGGCTACAAGAGGTATATTAATGTTCAAGTCAGGAGTTCAAAAGCAATCCGACTATGCAAGGTTGTCGCTTAATGCTGACGAGATGAGTGTTCGGTAAAATATGACCTAGATTATTAGGATTCGTTAATAATACTTATAAATCCTAATTTTTCAAAGAAACTTCCACAGGCTACGGTAATACTATTTACGAAAAATCTGGATTCCTCCTACGTCAGTTGTAGTTGAGTCGAACTTGCTAACGTTCATCAATTATCCTGTTGGGTTTTTCAGATCTTAACTAAAACTGTTTGTTGATGCACTAAAACGGTTTCAGTTAAGTTCTGAATAGTATAATACGGCCAAAAATATAGTGCATTTATTGCTTTATCGTTTTAAGTATTTTACAGTACCTTAACCGCAGACCTTCGCAGGATCGTGGAACAGTCCATTACAACAGATGTTTATTCTGCATTAAATAGGTCTTGCCGTAACTAATATTTGCAGAAATTTTTAATTCAAACTTAAATAGACCGTTTTAAATTTGATTAAGCATTGGCGCATGAAGCGTTTAGTTTAGTTTAGATGATATGTATCGTATATGTTACGGGGGTATTTGACAGTGATCCTTCCAATAAGTACTTATTTATGTACCTGGTTCTCGAGCTTTGACCCTGTCAGGTTGTTTTCACTGGATAGTTCACTGTACTCTATTTATCTCATAGGTAAATTTGAAAATAATCATTTATGTCTTTTGCGCCTCTCCATTAACCACACTCTTCTTGTATTGTTATGTCTTCTAAGAAGTTCTTGGATTTGTAAACAACAAGAGTCTTTTTTATGACTCTAAATTATATTCGCGGTAAATCCGGTTACGTCATAAGAATATAGATAAACATTTATTAGAATCTTACAATTAAAGATGTTCCCCTGTTAGAAGAAAACATGGAAAACAACGCATAATTTGAAGACCAAGTGAAGAAGGTAGTCGAACCTAATGAGAACTTTGAAGACGAACTACCTCAGCAAATTAAAAACGGATCCATTTGTCTTCGGATGCTAAACAAGCTATTTTGAATGTTTACAATTTTATAAGAAATTCAGAACGGGAAGCAGGAGCAGCAATAAAAAATAAGTGACATTACTAAAGTTCCGAAGTCAACTGTAACTGCTGGTACTTCGCGCGTATAATCTACGACGCTTATAAAGTGAATAGTATTTTAACACTAGAAGAACTGCATCAAAAAGTGCTTAGTTGTGCCAAAAAGTCGTTGCGTACGTTTTTGAAAAAATGGATTTTCAGCACCAAACAGTTAATAAACGACAAGTGCTAATAGATTCTCAAAGAATTTCGCAATGGAGGGTTAATTATTTAAATCCAATTGAGAAATTTCGAGAGCAAAAGAGGACAATAGTGTATTTAAAGGAAACGTGGTTCAACACTCACGACACAGTAAAAAAAAGGATGGTGTGATAACAGTAACAAATGTCTACTAGACGTGCCACCTTCCCATGGAAAACGCATAATAATTATTCATGCTGCGTCCAAAAATGGTTGGGTTGAAGATGCCTTATTCTTGTCTGCCAAAAACGTCAAAGATTCAAATGTGGGTTACCATGCAAAAATGACCGCGGAAATATTTGAGGACTGCCTTGAAAATAAACTTTTGCCAAAAGTATTGGCTGGTATCATTCAGCCCAAATTAGGAAAATTTCAAATACTTCTTCAAATAAAGACGAATTTAAAAAATTCTGTACCAAAACGATTTATATTTTGTAGCGAGCTACACGAAAAAACAAATTCTGGAATTTTTGAAAAATAAAACATTTTAACAAAGACTACGAAATCGATTCGATAGCACAACAAAACAGACATGAAATCTTGAGATGAAGGACTCTCCTGGAATGGTTACGGGTAAGGGTCTGCTCTCCAGGGTGTTCTATAAAGAGCTACGATTTTGGAGTAATAAACAGTAGTCAAAGTTAATCAAAGGGTCGGTTTTGAAAGCACTACATTTCTGGTCGAAGTATACTTATAAACCCTGATTGATAGGATTCAGCCAACTTGGGGTTGGTCATTGCCGAATTCTTTGAATTTTGAAAAGAATTTGTTGAAAATAACCATCATCTAAAACACACTCTTCTGTTTCTTGATGCATGTAACGCACTTTCGAAATTTCAGAAAGATATTGACAATCGTTTCTCAAATAATACAAAAGGAAAAGGTTTTTGCCTGTAAGACATTTAATATGATTATTTTCCAAAAATGAGCTCAAGAATTACCCCCTTGAGTATTGACACATTATCAAAGAACAACTTATATATTTTTAATTAAGCCGCTACATACACCGGTGTTAGTGTAATCAGATAGTGCTTGAGTCACTATATTTTGCATGTTCGAGAGAATATCAAGATTTTCGTAATTTTCATATTGGTTCCAAATATTGAAAATATTCTCATAAAAAAATAAAATGGTACAGCGCCTGGTAAGATACTGATAAAGAATTTCAATTATGCGAGATTTAAAGTTTCAACGTTCAAGGAATAATCAAATTTAAATTGTGTCTGGGCTACGGCTATAAATCAGCGGTTTTCCAGACTGAAATAGGTCAATTTAGGAATGCCTCGACCGAATTAATAATCATCAGCAAGATAGGATTTACGTTCTACGTAAAAATTATCCGGTTTCGCTCTGTTATTTGCATTAAATTTAACCAAAGCTAATAATGGACGGACGAAATGTTTGCCGTTGGTTTATATGAGACTTGCGTGCATAATGAAATTCTTTCCAGTAATAAATTTTACTCGTCAAGCCAGACATGAATATCGAAAATGATATTGTTTGCCAATTTAGCCCCCTAGTAATATAGCTTAAACATGGAAACAAAATTAAATGTTATTCGAAAGTCATTGATGCTCAAAAGGAATCTCCAAGATAACATCCATTCCTTCGTAAATTATTAGATCGACATAACTTAGCAGAAAATATTGGGCCAGTAAACAAGTCGATGGGTTTGAAGTTATCTGTTAAGATACGGACCAAGAATGTCAACGAAGTATGTAGAATACCCAAAATCAATAATTCCATGAAAATGGATTCATTCTAATGAAACAGATGCTTTGAATGTAACAAATGTAAACAAAACCAATTCCGTGACCGACTTGGGTGTAGTCAACCACAAAGTATTCTACTAAGAACGCTAGAACTGGGGTGCTTCATTATTCGTTGCATGACTTTGTTTGTCGCTACGCACCTCTGACTTCGGCCAAACATGCTTTCCTATCCCAAATCTCAATGTCTCGCCCTTTCGTGCATATTTTCAAGGGTCGATATACAACTCACTCTATTCACAAGGAAACGATTTTTCAAATCTGGTTTGGGGCAAGAAACTTGTTAATATCACTACTGTTTTCAGAACTGTTTTGGTCTTATTTTTTTTTGCTATTCATGTGATTTATTATCTTATACCTTCGTTAGGTGATAATGAGTTGGTCTTACATGTTGTTATTAAATATTTCCCAGTATAACTATTCTGGAGGAAATCTGTTTTAATGTTATTCGATTTAGCATCGGGATATGCTGCTTGGTCATTTGGTCGTCTACATAATATTCTAACCATCGTGTTGCTCTAGAATAGATTGGTCTGATAAATTTTGTTTCGTGCGGGTTGGTTTTCTATATGTGCATGTGCCGATTGGTTCACAAATTAAACTCACAAGAAAATCAAAAAAAGGGTGAAAGTGGTTCCTCTCTTTTTCCGAAGCCAATTTAATACAGTTAGTGAGTGAATTTAGGCGATTCAGTTTCTTCACTTTGAAGCATCCAAATTTATGAAAAATGTAAGGTTGACTTCAATCGTACTCAATATGCTATGTATGCATTAAAAATGTGCCCTCCGGCATCACTCCAGACAGTGCAACTGAAACTAAATGCTAAATATATTAAGATCTTATCTGCACGAACGCGCTTTTGGAACAGAACAGGGATTCTGGAAGAGAATTTGCAAATTGTAATTATCTTCAATGCAACTTAAGTTTTTCCTCGGAAAGCGTGTCGAAAATGTATACCTCGTGAAAGCAAGCGTAGCATGCGAGCTTGATATATTCATACCTTACAACTTCTCGTAATAACTTACATAATCCGAGGAGAAATTAGGCACTTTAATTATACGTGAATTATTTGTGAAACCAGGGAAGCAAGCGTAGATTTGGTAAAGGGAAACCTATGTATTCATTAAATGTGGGTGCAGTTTAAAATATTGCAATGCAAGAAGATAACAATGTATCTCGGGCTGTTATTGCCGCTGTACAACCGTAAATCACTTGCTTTTGTAATTGGAATTAATTTTAATTAAACATTGGCTAACAAGCTCAAGGATCACAATTTGGATAATAATCATAATAGTTTTATTGTTAGAAGCATGCACTAATAAAGAAATAAATAACATGTACATATGCAAGTCGATCTGCAAATTAAAATATTTTTCAACTTAAAATAAAATAAAATCTTTATTAAGTAAAGCGATTTTGTTCACACCCTGCCCCTACAAAATTCAAATTCAAAATCAAAAATTTATATGAAAGCAACATACTCTTCAGGAAATTTTCAAAAGCATTCTGCAAACCGCATAAAACTTTCCACTATTTTAAATAATACTTGTTTTGAAAATTTACTTCACATATTTAAATTCCTTCAACTTATTTTTCAGGACCTAAAGAGAAAATTAAATTTTATTTTATTATATTTTTTTATTATTATACAAATTAAAAATTTGTATAATAAAATGAAACAAATTTTATTATTTTAATAACATTTTTGATTTGTGAGCCATTTCTGTACCAGAGTGCAGAATGTTGTGCACATTTGGCCATCCATCCATCCAAATTAGTTTTTTGTTAGTTTCGCCAAAAATCCTCTCTTCGAAAAGCGTTTGTCCAAAACGACTGGCCATTTGAAAAAATGTAGTTATAGATGACAATGTAAAGTTGCTAAACTCAAAAACTCTGTTACTATTATAATTTTCCTGCATTACTGGAGTCCCCAGATTAGTTTGTTTCCCGTTATGTCCACCTAAAATTATTTTCATTTATAAAGGCGTAAAAAATTGAAGTTATGATTTTTATTGTGACACTTCATATTTAAACTCTTCCTACCCACAGAAACCATGAGAGGTAGATGTAGGAAAAATTGAGATACATTTTGAAATTTACTAGAGACACCTGTATAGTGCCAAATAACTGTATTTAAATGGTTAAATTGTAGTTTCTGCATTATAAAACAAATCGCCCACATTTAGTAAGTAGAAGAAGCTTTTTATGATTTCCCATTCCAATCCAGATTTTTTTCATAATTCCAAAAAAGTAAAACAGGATATTCTATTTAAACAGTTTCAACCTCAGCTATTTCCAGGGAAACCGGAAGTATCATTGAAACACCAAATACTCTGGAATTTATGCCTTGTCTAATATATATTCTTTGAAACCCGGTATATCATCAATCCAAATCGAACAATCCAAAATTTGTACCTCTTGCAGAAATAACGAATCTCACTTTTTAAAATTTCATTTTATTCACTTTTCTTTGTTTACTTATTTCATTTTGTTTTCAATATTATATTTTAGTCGCATTTTCTAATATAAAGAAATTATGTATTGTATTAACTCCCTGCGCATTCACCTAAACAACTAGATTTTCAAAAACGAAAAAAAGCCCATTCATATGAAAACGGACTGTAAACTATTTAAAGGAACTAATAAATGTACAGAAACAAAAGCGCAGCTATTGTTTCTGTACATTTTTCGCCAACGTTCCAACAACAATAATAACATTACTTTTTCGAAACATATTAAAACCGAATCAAGAAAAACTTTTTACGCCTAATTAAATTTGCTTTATTAATTACCCCGACGTTTTAATTAAAACCGCATTTGAGATATGCAGTGTTTGAGGGAAGTCGAACCGACCTAAAAGGGAGGCCCAACGAAAGAGAAACAAAGAAAAAAGTTGGCTTTTTAAAAAGTTTTAACTTCAAGGTTTCGGATTCTCGTATATTTTTCCTTTTAGAGAGAGCCGTAATGTTCTTTTCGCGGGAACGTTTTTGTGCGAATTCTTTCTTCTTTGCCGCATAGGCAATATGAGATTTACTTATTAAATTATTTCCCCAAAACTGTTTTCTTCACAGGAGCGTTTTTTTACTAAGCAGGTCGCTTTTTTTTGTTAACCCGACTGCTTGGGCATTAATTTATTTTTTATGATAAAATTTGATAGCGCTTGGGGTGATACTTTTAAAAACAATTTGAACTTAAAAAGGTTTCTGGATCGGAGGGGTTAACGTGCGATCTTTTATGCTGTCAAAATTTTAATCTAATATTGTAATATTTTGGGGTTAATAATAATAAAATAATAATAATATTAATAATCAAAGCTTTTATTGCCCAAGAGTTTCGTATTTGCATCAATCGGATAATCATTTTTTAAAGATATCTTGCACAACTGCCAACGAGGCTATTCATTAAAATTAAACTATGAACAAAGGATATTTAAGTGTTAATGTTGATTCTGTCATATCTCAATAAATAGTGGTTTTATGTCTTGCAGGTTGCTTCTGCAAAAAAAAGGCACTCATTTTCCTTCCAAGCTCAAGATATCAAACCTAGTAGGTAAAATTTCATAAGAAATGTTGAAAGGTGCCGTAACGAAGTAGGTATCACTGCTTAAATTAGGTTCCGATGAGTCAATTTATTGCTTGTAATTGTTATAAATGCTTCTTAAATAGACTATTGAAAATAAACTCGGCAACATGTATGAGCAAATTATTTGCAAAACCGTCCCCCCTAATCTCATTCAGATATCTTCAGAAAGACGAAAACTTTTTGGCCAGATATTCATTTATTTAATAAAACCTAGGAGTTACAAACTGTCTAAAGTCAAAACCGTCAACTCTGTATACTGTGATTGAAAAAACTTTGATATTTTAAATTTTAATCTCGTATTTTGCAATTATGTAGACCAGATTTTTTGATTTAACCTATTTCGTGTTCTCTTGACTCTTGACTAGAACCATTTCAGGAAAACACATTTGCCAATTTTCCGCAAAGAACCAAATGATATAAGTTTGAGACAAACTCTACCGTAACCACTACATTTCGGCCAGATATTTCTGGATATTTCTGGATTGTTTTCTCACTGGATTTCAGGACTTGAAATAACATTTCCCAAAAGATAATACCCAGGGAAGGTTTCAAGCGGAAAAAAGTTTGTTATAAGAGAATATGAGTTTTTAGATGATATTAGAAAACGCCTCCGTTGGAGCGCAGATTTTTTTAGGTCCAAAGTAAATATAAGTTTCGATTAGGGATTACGTTAAAATGAGTGTCAGTCTGAAAAGGATTTAGTAAAGCGCTAATAAAAACTTTTATGTGAAACGGCAGTCTTCGAATTTTCAGGTGACCATAAAAATTTATCATAAACTCTGCATCAAACGTTCAAACCTGAACCGCGATAAAAACGGAAGAGGGGGATAACTCAGTGGCTTTAATCTATGCAGCTGCTTCAAATCGAATCACTTTTGTTGATTTATACGTTTTCAAAGCTTTGTCAGGCCAATCTACCGAATATATATTCAAACGTTAGTTCTTATCTCGTTCCTATTTTACACTTTAAAGTGAGTTGGGAATTGGTCGACGCATAAATCCAACAAAAATTACATTTTAAGTTAAATTGGAGGTGAAATTCGTTTACTTCTTTGGAAATTTCCATCCCACCCAACGGAACGAGCAATTTCGAATTAAATGTAAGAGCGCAAAACGTAACCGAACGATGAAATTTTTACTTTCACGGAGTTGAGCTCAAACCGACATTAAATTCTTAATTGATCTGCTCATGACATTCATTAAAATCCTCTTGAGTAGTCCAAGTGTTTTTTTTTACTTTTCGTTGATAGTTAAACCACACTCATAAATCAAGGAAACTATGTCGATAATCAGCAATGTAAATTAAAAAGTAAGGATGAAAACTTTACAGTAGCTTGGCGTTTTCGTAGCGGAAAATGTTTTTTGCTACTCCCGTCTGTAAAATACCTAATTACACACAGATCTAGCGTGCGGGAAGCGTCAGTTTACCACGTCAGTTTTGTTTCTCACAGATCCGAACCACTTCGGACATTTCCGGCATTTAACCACAGGTGTTTGGGAGCAAAAACTAAATCACAGAAAAATGTTATGCAATATATTAGACAATTTAAATACTATGTGCTTTAAGCTACAATTGAAATCTAATGGACTAGTAGGTAAGTAGTGATATTTATAATTTAAGTTTCCCACAGAAATTTTGCATACCATTCGCATGAACTTTGGTGGTTTTTGTAGTTTTTATATAAACATCTTGCCAAGACGAATTGTACCATTTTCAAATATACATGTCTCATCAGGACAAACAAAAAAAATTGAGAGTTAGGACCTGCTTTTTCATGCTTATATGATCTTAAAATTTTACTAATCCTAAAAGCTCTATTCTTCTTCCGTCTTTTTCTTTTTCTTTAAATAAACTGTTAACGATCAATCGTAAAAGTGAAATAAACAGCATAACGTTTTAAAATTATGTTTGTTCCATTGTTTATATGACATATCCAATAATACATCTCTCTCGGTCTAACGTTAAAAAGTTAAAAAGATACATCAATAGCAGAACCGATCGAAACGATAAACGAATAGGTTTAATGGCAACTAGTAAATATTTTGTTTGTATGATACGAAATTTAGTAATACGATAATCTGTTCTTATTTTTAATTTGTTAGATTGTGATTTTTTCGTGACGGTCATAGAAAAAGTATAGTATGAAACACGTTTGGTAAACTTTTTATCTCACTCGTTCACTAAGCACTCGCTCCGCTCGTGCCCAATAAGCTCGTGAATCGAATGCCGTTTGCCGCACTTATCGCATAATATACTATTAGAATATGGTTACTATTGGGAGAGTAGCCGGGCCTCATTTTATTGTCTTCCTTTATATTTTATCTGAAGATGGAGCTCGGTGAAAACTGCCTTCAATCATATGCTGACATTGGAGTAATCTCCTAATCCTTGATCTACTCCGAAATAGATTAAAAATAAATAAAATACCCCTGAATATAATGTATCGGGAACAGAACGCTGTAGTTTTCTAGTGTTCACTTTTGATTTAAATTATTTGAATATATTATATCAACATATATTTTATTTCATTTTAATAACCAAACACGCAATCAGCTCCGGATGCCTAAAACCCACTAACCTTGATCAGCTTTACATGCTAGCCGGAATTGCACCACCGCAAATACGTAGGGAAACCCTAGCCATGGCCGAACGAAGCAGACAATGTGAAGACCCCAGACATCCTAAGTACCAATATATTCCGGCAGCGGCCAGACTGAAATCAAGGCGAGCCTTTATGCAATCTACACAGCCCCTCACAGCGTCTAAAACTGTTACCAAGGAGACAAAATGGGAACAGCGCCTAGCAATCAACGACATCCCAACTTGGAATATAAAAGAAAAACTTCCTGCAGGCTCTGACTTAGACTGGGGTACCTGGAAAACCCTCAACCGACTCGGGTGCCAAATGGGGAGATCCAAGAATAACCTCCTGAAATGGGGATACATGGAAGAGGAAATGTGTGAATGTGGAGAATCCCAGACAATAGAGCACCTTCTAGCTTGTCAATCCCTACAAGCCCCATGTACCATCCGGGACCTTTGGACGTGCAATGAAACTGCTGTGAAATGCGCCAGACACTGTGAGTGGTATATGAACAATATCTAATAATTTCTAGTCACAAGTTGTAGTCAGACACGATTAAATAAATAAACCAAGCACGCGTCCGCCTGTAGTATATCGTGTTGGCTTTGTTCTTGGGTACAAAAATAAATAATTTCTTCATAATTGAGTGACAAATCATCAGAGATATATGAGTAGCAGTAGTAGTAGAGTGTTTACTTTCAGTTTTAAGATTATCGATACATAAATAAACATTATATTACTTAATTAATTTTATCGGTTTTATTGGTATACTTTTAGACAAAGTGTTAATCGTGGTTTCAAATGATTCACGACAGGGTCGCTAGTATATTTCTTTCTCATCACAATCAAAAAATTGAGAAAAAAAAGTAAACGTGGTTATTCCTAAACTGAGTCGAAAGCTATTTAATGCTAAACCAACATGAAGATAGGTACTAATATAATAAATACCGTAAGGGTTCGGCCAAAAACGCTTTTTAATATTTTTTTTGTTCGTAACAAATTAAATTTTATAAGAAAAATAATTCCATTGCTAGTGCGAAATATGTAATTGGAAGCTGACAGAAAACTCATAATAGATATTTGACATTTTGGAAACTCTTAGCGGAATAACTTGTGCCATCATCTCGCGTAATTTGATTTGCGACAAACAACTTTCGTTCGGACTAAGAGTTTTCATTCCGGCGCCGGTAGATAACAGCTTAATGTGATCACAGAGTACCTTCGTAACACGAGTTCACGTACAAGCTTGCTTTATCTCGTCAGATCTGTGACAAATTTCGAATAATTTCATTGCACAAGGGAAAGGTTAAAATGTGAGTGAAATACCTTTTGAACTAGTGTTTAAGTAGTAAATACTTATAAAAAATCGCCATTTGTGTTCACAAATTTCTCAAAAAAGCAATCGAAACAAAACTTGTTCACTTCTATTTATTCCTATTTATCTTGAAGCCTTTTGTGAAATCAAGAGAACTCGGCTTAAAACTAATGCTACAAAAATAGTTTTGTCACTTTTTTCCTAAAGCTTAAGTCCCGCGAAAATCACATAAAATTTTGCAATTATTTTTGGTCGCGTGTTGAAGTTTCTGATAATACGTTATGTTTTACGAGAGAAATTTACTACTAAGAAGGGACTCTCTCGAGTTATACGTGTCTTCAGTAAGCTACATTATCAAACAATATATAATCTTAGATGAATTTTTCCACCACTAATTTTTTTTTCACCAGCATTGAAAATGTATAATATATAAGTAATGCAAGGGGCATACAATTTGTGAATGCATTAATTTTCTATTCCAGTGTTATTTGCTTAACGCTATATTTATCTACCACATTATTGTAAGTGAAATTTTAAAATTATGTAAATATTTTTGGTTAGTTACTTGCCTATTATTATTATTTAATTACTGCCCTCGAATAGAAAGTTATTGTCACTAAAAAACGAAGTCATGGATGAAATCAGATGAAATCAAAGTGACTAATAATAAGCCAGGGGCCGTTACCTCTCGCGCACAAGCTCAGACCAAATTATCTTCTCGTAACCAAAAGTTTTTCCGCATATCTTTGAATTAAATTTGCATATATACAACGTCTTTTTTGCATAGGGCTATACACAACACTTGGCATTCCACATTTCTTTGGGCATATAAGCTTGTTTAAAATCTGGTCACGTTGCCAGGAATTATTCTGCTCCTTTGGCGTGTACTTCGCAAACTACTGCCACTTTTGATAAGCCGGGCTGTTTCTATACAGTTTTAAAATGGTGGATGATATTTGACCACAAATACCGTTTCGTGCAAAATAAATATGAAACTTTTCTACTTTTATTTTTGAAAAGTGCTTCATTATATGTAACATTTTTTTCTATTCTCTCTCAGTCGACTCAATTTTTTAAGTACAAGGATTCAAGTCAAATATTTCTTGTTTCATATTTTGCATGAAAATTTACTTTTTCACATGTTTGTCTGCATGAGTCGTAATTTGATGTATTCAAATAAATAATTCAATTGACAACAAAGTTTTAAATGACTTTAGCATAAAAATATGAAACAACTTAATGTAAAGATATCTAAAGAAATGTGGCAGGTTATTTCCAGAAGATCATCATGGTACATACATTTTTTTTAAATTGGAATTGATTTAGTAGCCTGATAAAAGTAATTAAAGATCTTACTTCCATTATAAGAGATTGATTCATGAAGCAGGGAGGATGTAGTGATGGGAACGTGCAAAAGACAGCGACGGGCGAAGAAAACTGGTGACTATAAATTAGTAGAGTAGAGTTGTAGGAGTCACACTCCACTACTGATGAATGAAAACTATCTTAAAGAATTGAATATTGGGGCTGTGGCTCGATCTGAGTGTAGATCTGTAATTTCTAATTTGTAATTTTAACCGCAAACCAGTCAAGAGTGTTTTTTTTATCAATTTAATAAATACGAGTCCCAAAAAAAATTGTTACTATCCAGTTTTATCACCGTTAAACTATCGCTATCGCATGTGAACTAAACTAAACTGGACTTTTTGAAATCCGGACAGAGACACAAATCGAGACAGCGGCCATAAGAGACTGGATATCTAAATTGAAAATATACTGTCCCATTTAAGTTTAGCAAGGTCGTTAAGAGAAACAAGGCTGGCCCTAAGACCGAACAATATTCAACACCTATTTTTTAGAATCTACTTCGATCGACTTAACATGTACCGTGCTGTACAAGATAGGGTTAGTAGCCAAGTTTTTTTTTAAGTGACGTATAAAACAAAACACTATCAATTTTTTTACATAAAAGCCTACATCCCATTTTTTAAACAAATTACCCTGTATATTATATATATGGTTAATAGAATATCTTATTCTGATCATAATGATGTAACACACTATATATTTTAGTCCACTCGTTTTTGACAAATCGGAAAAAATAGGAGACGTTAGCTAGTTCGAGTCAATAAAAACTATTACAGTAGCCTGTGGAAGTTTCTTTTAAAATTTAGTGTGTCTTGTCATTTTTTGTGTTTTTCTTCTACTTTCATTTGTAAATAATTACTGTTGTTGCAGTCAGTCACGGCAATTTTTGGAATTATATAAAAATTTCCTATTTTTGCCGATTTGACAAAAACGAGTGGACTAAAATATTAAGTGTGTCACATCATTGTGATCGGAATAATATATTCTATTTAACACATATTTAATATACAGGGTGTTTCATTAAAAAAATACATGATGTAGAGTTATATACGTCACTTGGAAAAAAAACTTGGCTACTAACCCTACATTTTATTTTTTTGTTTACCTTTATATCTCTAAAAACAAAAAAGTTACAGCCAATTAAAATGTTATCAAGATAAATTGAACGCACGGTACTGTTATTAATTTCTTTTGCTTGCTTTTTTAAGACATAAATTAAACACGTAATAGTTACAATTACTTATTTTTTTCATAAATGTAACTATTGGCTTTTATTTTTGTATCAGTTTCGTTTTATTTGAAAGCGGTTTATATGTGTGATACGTTACAGATTTGTATTTAAATTTACTTGACCTAGAAATAATTGCAATTGAAAGTAATTCTCATCTTTCAATTGGCAAAAATATATTCATTGTCTGTTGTGAATCTTCCACTGGGTCTCCCTCATCAACACTACAGTGCGTTTAAATATATAAACTAAAAAACGAAGTAGCTTAATTTTGTTCAAGTCCCGAAAACCATAACACAGAAAGCGCACCGTAGATTTAGTTATTTTTTGTTGTGCGATTGCCTACTTGATTAAAGACAAATATTCCGCAGCTTTTAGTCGAAGCCGCTTTAAAACGTCAAATAAAAAACATTCACAGAAGGGCACTTGATATTGCAGTCGAATTTAAACGAAAGTCGTTCAGTTTCCATTAACACACATACTGAGCACGGCCTGAAAAACATTCCCCGATCCACAGAAATCACAATTTTTTAATATTGCTCTCAAACTTTCGGTTGATTTATTGCCCTTTGCCCCGTAACACGGGAAAGTTTCATTTTAGGCAAAATCGCGCGAGCGAATTCCGTTTTTATATTATTTTCATTCAGTTTGGTAAATTTCGATAAAAATGGCAATTCGTGATGAAAATTATTCCAAAGGAGCTTTCTATTAAGTTCGCAGAACGGACTTATTTTCGAGAAGGAGAGTAATATTTATGAAGATATAAAAGTGTTGTATAATTAACGGTGAACTTCAAATATTGAGTTAAAAAAATGACCACTAGGTCGCTATTTGGAAACAAATATCACAAAGAATGAAAGTTGATGGGCTTTAGGCCTGGTTTCAAGAAAACTAGTTTCTTATCTTGTCGACATATCTACAAATTTATTGTCTGCTTCTGGACAGATAAGAATAATTTTTTATGTGAAAAATAATAGGAAAATGGCAATTTTGTCTACTAAAACCTGTTTTCCACAATTTTTTACAAATCTCGGATACCCTAATCAGACAGCCTTTCTTCGTTCAAAAATAGTAACACTTTAAATTAAAGAGGTATCAAATTAATATTCATAAAATATCTAATTTTTTGAAAGAATTTAAACTAGTATAGATACCAAAATTCACTCAAAATATTTTTTTATAACTTAAAAAGCTCCACCAAAACGTAGGAAGATCGAATAAACTCTTCAAATTTGTCGAAATGTCGAAATATCTCCACTTTTTTTAAATAAAAAATTTTATCATCACTTAAAATTTTGATTTCTCTATGGCTTCATAAATTACAAAGAATATTCAAGGAAAAATATTTTACTCGAAATTACCTAAGCAAATCCAAACAGCCGTGTGTACATTTAAAAAAAATATTATTCTAATATTCAAATAGTTAAGTTATTTTAATTCTAATATTCACATATTTTGAATAAACATCAAATGTTAACACTTTATTATGCATAGAGTGGAGTTTACAAAATGGTATTATGGGATGGGTAACAGTGCTAGATCTAATTATATATCTTCTAGTTATCTAATCTAATTATATATATATATATATATATATATATATATATATATATATATATATATATATATATATATATATATATATATATATATATATATATATATATATATATATATATATATATATATATATATATATATATATATATATATATATATATATATATATATATATATATATATATATATATATATATATATATATATATATATATATATATATATATATATATAATTATGCAAAAATATTTTCTAAAAATCCTCTTTCAAAAACCTAGAAATTACGCTTTTGTACAGCTCTTCACGAAATCGAAGTGTATTATGGGAAGGCAGATATTTTTGAAGACAACGGTTAGTTTTGGTTAGATAGTCGGAAATCGAGAAAAGAGAAAATGTATAATAAATAAGTGAAAATACAAATAAATCAAAGATTCTAGACATTTCAAAAATTTATACCATTATATCTATGAGCCTTGAAGCAAATGCATAAAGATAACAAAGTAAACGCATTATTATTATTTGTTTTAAAATTTAATATAATAATAATAGGTTAGATTTTGAATTTTGTATAAATTACGTAATGAAATATATTTTTTGGGAGAATATTCAATTGTTAATTTTAGTGAATGTGCTGTGTTATTTTTATGTTATAATTATGTATGATTAATATATATGATGTTCTAGTTAAACTTAAACACCCCTACTGTAAAATACTATTGCAGCTATTCGTACTAGCGATATAAGAATAATTTAACCACGCCGTCACTGATTTGTTCGTGGAAACAAAAGAAAACATGTACTTTTACAAAAGCTACTTTGTTTGAATCCAGGCACGCCGTAAAACCATTCCCGTTGTTTTTATCCCAAATTTCTAAGTACAAGACGCTGATACAACTCATTCATTTTCTTTCCTCGAACTTATTTGCTCCCGAAATCTTACTAAAGGAGGAACGATCCCGAATAAAACAATAAATAAGACCTTTAAATATCTCGCTGGAGCCGTTTTGGAATTTCCATGGCTGGAGTTTGCTGTTTACAGCAAATTATGACTTCGATCCAACAAGGGGAAGTTGACTTTTCCACCAGTAATTATCGACGCTTTTTAGGCGTCTCCGGGCTTGTTTCGTAATGGCAACATAACAGATTTTAATTCGTTCTTGGAAGAAAGAAGAAGGATTTTACTTTCAATGTCGAACAAGTAGGGTTATTGAATTAAACGGTCAAATTTTCTTGTGTCAATTGGGTCCTGTTATGCAAAAAGCTATCAACCAACATTATATGAAAAAATTTTATAAACGGGTAATCTGGTCAATAATTAATTCCTCTTTATTCTGCAAAATATTTTCAACCCAATGTCGACTCTAGACCTGGAAAATATATATACATACATACTCTTCATTTTAGCATAAAACTTTTAACCCACTTGGCTGACACACTAGATTATACATTTTGAATTTCGCGATCTGCCTATGATATCCAACTGAAACTAAGGTAAATTTCTGCAGAAGTCAACAGCATGATTGGCGAAACGTTAGCAAGTTCGACTCAGGAGGATTGCAGAAGTTTTGTAAATAGCAACATTTAGACTTGAATGAATAAAGCTCGAACACTGTGCACAGAAGATTTTGGAGAAATTGAACTGAGGTGGTTTTTACTTGATAAAATTCCATTTATCAAAATAAATAAACTCGGAAACAGGTTAACCCATTGGTGAAACAAGATTTATTAGATTGCTTAATAGTATCTTTAGACCAAAATTACTTTGAATTTAATGGACGGATTTATATCTCTAAAGTCACGGTGTTGTCGGAACAATTGGCATGTCAAAATATATAATTTCGTGAAAATCTGAACTTTTTCTTATTTATTTCGATTTTGGAAAAGGTTAAGGCATGAAAATTAGTGGTTGACTTTTGATCTTCAAAAAACATTGCCTTTACCAAGAATACCCACAAATATTATGTTCTTTAAAACGCAGCTCTGGGTATAAAATGCTGGAATTCACAGCGGTAAAGAAGATTGCGGATATTGTTACGTTTGGGTCGAAGGAGAAGCTGACCGAGGGTCTCAAGAAGTGGGATCATGTAACAGTCAAACATACATTTCCTCAGAAGTGCTTTATTCTGTAGAGTGACTCGTGTGCCGGTTAAAACAGAAATATTAAAATGACCCTTTTCCCTTTCCTTTTCCTTATTTATGTTTTACGAATACCCCAAATCTCGAAACAATTACCCTAAATTTTCTAATTTCGGGACTTCTTACCGAACGACTCGGATTTCAGCGATATAGAATGCAAATTAAAATCATTCTAACGTGTTTATACTGCTAATGACTATATTGATATTATGAGAAACTGCCTTAAAAAAGGGCATTTATAGTAACAAAAATGAAATCGATAATTTTTATGGCGTTTCAAATATTGAAAAAAACATTGTAAACAGACAACAAACCGAAACAGGAGAACAAAGAAACTGGCTATTATAATATATCTTACATAATATATATAATCTAAGTTATAGAAAATAATTTCGCAAATAAATACCCGGGAATGAAAATAAAAAAAATTTAAGAGGAAGATCAATCTCTGAAGAGAAATTTAAGAACTTTAACTCTGCCGTTTTATAGCAGCTTAGAATCAGATAAACCTATAGTTGAATATGTAGGTTTATTCGACGCTAGTTTTCATTGTTGAAGCAAAGTGGAGACTTAAGTTATCGAATTTTATATTTTTCCTTTATGATTCCTTAATATAGTAATTTGTTGATCCTTCCTGTTCCTTGTTTTCATTTTGCAAAATCCAGTCACAAAATTTTTGGTATTTTCGAAAAAAATTAATAAAAATATAAAAAAAAAGTAAACTAAGATGATCCTTGCACTTGCAAAATGTTCATTTAAGAATATCTCAATATTATTGACTTGAGAGTTGGAAGTTTTTTTGCATAACATAGCCCAATTGACCCGTCAATTGACCAGTCAATTTACCGAACTAATGGTAAAAACACCATGAAATTTATACTTATTTATTTATATTCTGCGTTATGTAGCCGTCGCGTCGATCTGGGAATCTTAGTATCGTATTCGGGTATTCCGTGAAGAGGGTTATAGGTAAATTGTACATCACAAACGCATAATAATCTGTTATAAAATACATATTATTATTAAATAATGATAGGTAACACTTCACAATTGCAAGATGTTATTTAAAAGAAAATTTTGATTAGTCAATTAACCGGTCAATTAGAAAGTGATCATTTGACCACTACGAGCAAGTCCATGGAAATTTTCTTAAAGTTTGGTGTTTATCTTATTAGAATACCCAATTTGAATCCTAAATATTTTAGTACATAATTTTCAGGTAATCTTTATTTTTTAAAGATATGTATTATTGTAAATTTATTTATGATTATTATAATACACAGCAATGTCGTTCCACGAATGAATAATATTAAGCTGGAAGCTGTAATAAACGGATTCATTCATGCGAAATACAGTAATATGTTTATTACATGTAACGATAGTTCCACTTACGCCTTCGAGCTTCACGGAACTGGAATTTAATATATGATATAAAACCCATTGTTTTGTAGTTTCTAACAGTTTCGTTCCCTGGAATAATTTAAAGATTTACCACAAATTTTAAAACTTTTATAGTAATCTTTCAAAAGTTGTTGTGGCGTTGTAATTTTCGTTTACTTCGCGTAAAGAATACAGAAGAATTATAGTAGTTAAGTGAAAACTACTGGGTACTCAAAACAGATTAACAAACGACATTTGGACATAAATTTCTTTTTTTTATTTTATTCGTTTTTTGTAATCATTGGTAAGTCTAGGTTTCAAAAATTTTAAAGAAAATTTCGGTCGATATTTGGTATTTCTGGTTATTGAGGTATAATTAATTTTGAAACATTTGTACATTTAATGGTTTGTTGATTTTCCTTCTTTAAACTTATACTAATTTTACCTTTTTTGAATTTAACCCTCATCAGGAAATCTGTCATCAATTAATGTAACATTTTCATCTTAAATGTCACATACAGAGTTTGTAAAAAATAGATTTCAATCGGATGAGTAAAATTTCCGTTTGCTTAGTGTAGCAAACGAAGACATTAGCGACTTTACAAACTTTTATCTTGCAATTTCGGAAGGCTTGACAATTTTTCTTTTAATTATAATGTTTCGTGTTTTGTAAAACCAGATTAAAACCGATTTTTCAAATATGACATCTAATTTTTTTTAAATTCAAAAAGAGCTAAAATCATTGAAAAGTGAGGAAATCAAAATCATATCGGACCCCAAAAAATTTTAATCATTGAATAAAATTAATATATAAAACAAAAATTAGGAAATGAAAAAATCCTTGTTAAATTGTTAAAGAAGAATTATTTCATTATTTTCAAAACAGAATACGCCCCTAAATAACAAAAACGAAAAATATAAATAACTCGAAATTTAGGTTAGAATTAATATGAGGTATAATGTATGATGAGTATGTTGAAATATGCAATAATTAGTTATCATTTCATCTTAAATAAACTCTATAGAATATCGCATTTTTCATTAACATATTTCCTCATAAATTATTTCTATTCTGAGTTTCTTTAGATCTTACAGTATTTTGTTTATTAAATATCAGTTCAAATAGTGAAATGCAACTTTAATAATTAAATCTCATGCATAAGAGCTCAGGACTACAACCTAGTCGTAAACACTTTGCTTTAAAATAGATTTATTGCAAAGTACCTAGTTTCGGTCGCAAGTTGTATTATGGAAACTCAGATAATTAGCAAGCAAAGAAAAACTTTGTGCTTGATAACGTGTTGTGAACTAGGCGAAGCCGGCAACTTTCGTAACTTGTCACAAGACGTTAACAGGGAATGTCGGTTATGGGTTCCATTGGAAAATGGAAAGCTCCAAATCATCTGAATAATGACAGTCAACTCGAATGTAGCGGAAAAGGACTAAGAAAGAGAACCGAACATTGTCTGAACAATGCAATTTGTTACTGAGCGTAAATACGGAAAATAATCAAAATATTTTAGAAAAAACATAAAAAAAAATTTGGACATATCCTCGGCAAATCATTTTCGCTTAGCTGATAATATTCAGATTGATTAAAGACATTGAAGATATTTTCAATATTACTGCTTCTATTTGTAAGTAAAATAATTAGCATGACAAATTTAAATGAACTCAAATCTTTTGGAATGTTCGACCTGAGCTTCTGTTAAAGTAAGACATCTTTAAGGGTCTTAATTGTATAAAGTTTAGGTGTAGCTAAGAGATATGAACAGAAACATATAAATTAAAAACGTTAGTGTGACATTCAAGTAGAAGTGGCAACACTGCGGGCTAAATTAATTCGCTTGCCAGATACTTACTTGTAATATACCACATTCCACTGTGAGCCCAATAGCGAGCCATCCTTGATAGTACTAAAATCAAGTCCCACCAGATATTTTAGCACAAATAATCAATAATTTTTTTCTACAGAAAAATTAGTAAGCAGATTGCTGAATTTCCAAGAACTTTAATGGAGTCGTTTCTATAACATTTAATTGTTTTTCTTTCACGAGGGCAAAGTCAAACGCAATATTTTTGCATGCGAATTTTCTGAAAAGAATGTGCAATGGAAAAAAGATATATTCCACAAAATTGTTGAACCCCGATACATAAGGACTTTTGAACGCTTTTTGGTTTTTTCTCTAGCTGATTCGTACTACTTTATGTTCAACTCGGATACGGAGGCGCATAAATAAATTATAATGTAAATAGATCCTAATTTATCTATTTCATTTTCCACCGGCCTGCGCGCAAAACCATCTAGTTTGCAAACTGAACCTTCTGCGGTCAATCCTGGAAAGGAATTATTTTAGGGTAACGGCCGCTCGGTTTCTTTTTCCGTCGCATCCGGTGACCCCGACGTCATTCCCGGGAGAAGCGATTTTTCATTGAAAATCCCGACAAAAAAAAAACATGTAAATCACCTTATAATATTTTTCGTTTTTTGTGTCACCCTTATTAAGTGAACGTGAATCCGTCCCGGCCCATTGTTTAGCAATTCGTATTCGTTCAAGTGGTCTTCAATGTGTTTTTTACAGTCGAGACTCAAAAAAAAACTATTTGAAAATTACACAGTTCTACAGTGATTTTGATGTTTGAAAGCTGTTTGCTTATTTCTATATTTTGGAGGGCCCTTTTTATAGCGCCCAATATCTTTAAAATGTTATTTTATTAATATAAATACCTATTGATTTTTATGAACTTAAATGTGATTTGGCAACACTGGATACTATTAGATTTCCCTGCACACCAACAGAGTTGGCGCAGAAGCGTCAATACAGTGTTCTAGCCTGTTTGGTTGTATTGGTCACCGTACTACTGTGTTCGCGGCTGTTATCTTCGTTGTTGCATATTTCTAGTGTTCTAGGACGTATACATACTAAAGGAAGAACAATCCAAATAACGTTTGTTATATCTAGATCACGGTAATTGTTGTTTTGTTCTTGTAATGTTCACGGATTTAACAGAAAAAATAAAACTCTGCTATTCCACCAGTTTCTCATGGACCAGATGTACCGACACCAACCGCCCTAAAAAAACTGGAAAACGTCATATCGTCAGAATGAGAGGAATCTAATTCCGACCCAGATCACTCAGATTTCAAGAGCACACCGAAGTGTTTACCAAGAGCAAATTAAAAGGATGCATCCGAATTGTTAGCGTCTAGACTTCGTGACAAACATTTACTGGCACCTGGCGTCGCATCAAGCTTTTACCGGGATCGCGAACAAGGGATAGGTCAATATTTTACTCAGGAAGGCCCGCCAGTGTATTCCAACAAAATTGCTGACTTAGTTTTAAAATTAGGAAGTGTGCCTTATATAAAAGAAAAGTGCACAATGGCCCGTTGCCCATTGCGTATTCGGTACATTTAACATACGAAAATTTAGGATTTCTTCAGAAGAAAATAAACTATCAAGAACATCAGTGGATGCTTTGTGGTGGCCCTAAGATTACACAAAATTTCCATCCTAGAGATAGACATTGGACTCAAATAGAATGACCCTCTAGAACAACCTGGTGGCAAAAATGCATTAAGGGATAGCTTGGTTAACCCCAAAAAAGTTACTGTCTCCTCTTTATATCAAACTTACGCTAGGCAAAAACATTTGTGCGAAAAGAAGATATTTTTGTTGGGCTGCATAAGCACATTATGCAAAGACAAGGATTTTCAAAACACAATGACCAATGTCGAGAAAAACGCCTGGGTTTCATTTAACGAAGTAATTGATAAGTTTCTTGGGAACTCTAAGGACGAAAACAATAAACAAAATATTTATCAACACTTTCATCGTATAGGTTGTAATATGAATTTGCATTTCCTGTTTTTACACTTGAACTATTTTCCTGAAAACCTTGGAGCTGTTAGCGAAGAGCAGAGAGAAAGAGAGAGAGGTTTCACCAGAAAATTAAGAAAATGGAAAGGCGATACCAAGGCAATGATGGCGGACTACAGCCGAATGTTCAGACAATGCACCTTTCTGACAAACAGACGAATATTTCACTCAAAAAAATCTGAGTAAAGTTTTTTTTTTCACTTTTTTTAACTAGGATTCCAGTTTTTCACTGAATAAAAAAATTAATTATTTTAGAAATATCTTTTTTCCTGTAATATTTGCAAAAAAACTTATGTGATACAAATAAATACATAGAATTTCTGAAATCAGCTTGCCAAAATCATATAAAATCAGTTTTCGAAATAAAAACATCTGTCAAAAAGTTTAATTTTGTAGACCTGTGTTATTAATGAGAATAAATCATTCAAACTAGGGCCCATTATTTCCTGGTTCGTTGATGGATGGTTGATGACAGTTCTGGCTGTACGCTTTAACTAAAAACCCTAAAAGGCAATAATTGCGTGAAATCGGAAAATCTAAAAAAACAAAACTATTAATTAAGCTGAGAGACATTGATGGAAAATAACTTGTAACGCCACAAAACACATTATAAGTAAGGCGAAAAGTCATTGTATTTTAAATGTGTTGCTAACGAGTACAGCTATACAACATTTATATTATCAAAAGCAATATTTACTAGAAAATTGCACACTTGTAATTTTGAACCAATCAAAATACATAACAACAGAATCTTTTTTGACTGCCTGATTTTTATTTTTTCCATTATAATTTTTGTACATTTCAAGTACAAAGCTAAGATGTCTTCTATATTCTTGGGATGCTTTGTTTCTCGTTTCTGTGAATGGTGAAAATGCGGAACTTAGAATGGAATGTTTGCTGATACTTGAAGACAAAAACTGATGTTGTTGAAATAAAAAAAAAATAAATGATTTAATTTTCAAACACAACGAGTGGTAGAAATTTTTTACCGAATACCACAAGAGGTCAAATTAAATCCGAAATTAATTTGAACTCTAGTGATATTACTAGTGAAAATCCTCCCCTATACCGTGGCGAGTAGTTTTCTTTCCATCATACTACTACAAACGGTCGTGTGCTTAAGCAAAGTTCTCTTAAACGAACCTTTTTCTTTTAAGATTGCTTTCAAATCATGTTCTTTGAAATATTGCAAAAAAATGTGCAATTCTGATAGAAAAATATAAATCCTCTTTTTTTTGCGTTTTAACATATCCATGCGATCTTAAATAATCAATTTTCGTTACAAATTAAAGAAGCAACATAATTTGGGAAATATGTACCATGTGCAAGAAACAAAAAGCTAGCTAAAATGAGCACCTACTCGCCATCGTGTATATTTCAGTAAGGTTTCGATTTTCTATCCGAGTAAATCGCACATAACTTATTCGGTTTCGCTAAATACATGTTTTAAATTTTCATCACGAGTTTCCGCGAACCATATTTTACGCCTTTGTTGAGACCTTAATATTGGCGGCCCCATAAAGTCACTTAACGTAAAATATTAGTGCAATTCCCGTCATAAGCAATATAAAGGGTATGAACTACACTTACTTTTCTTATTTCAAAAGAACGATTTTTTTAAAACGTTAAGTTCTATTTTGTAGAAATTATTTAGAAAATAAAATACTCTCTCATTCTATTTTGAAAATTTGATGAATGCAGGTATTACAAACCCAAAATAAAACTCATATTAGGTTGACTACTTGGGTTATCTATGTCCATAATATAAATACTATAGAGCGGAAAGTGGAACTTCTTCACTATGTACAAAAGGCAGGACTAACTTACCGTTCTGAAATTACGTTTGAAGCTATTTAAATCTAATAAGAATAGCGATGCAATAAAAATGCCAATCCCTAAATTCCTTGGAACCCCAACCACATCCTTCACTGCATGCTTATTTATTGCGTACCTCGAGTCCACAGAATGGGTCTTCGGAAATCTTCTAAATTGATCAGCGTATTTTTTTGGGTCAATAGGATATATTGAAAAAAATATAGGGTGTTAAAATAACTTTCAAATTTGGTATACTGGGGTTGAAGAGGAAATATAATTTTAATTGCTTTTATATGTAGCCAGTTCCAATTTCTATTTATTTTATGAAGCCAAAAAATAATAACGCCTTCATTTTTCCACATCAATAAAACCTGTGAAATAACACTGAAAACAAACCAAAATAAGTAAATAATTTATTTATTTATTTACCCAGCTATATAGATTATAAAAAAAACCGATCGCACAATCTTCAAGTATGTGTGGCACAACCCTACATTTATGTAACAAGAGACCAGCCCTGTATAAGAAATTAACAAAAAGGAAAATATACAAAAAACTAACTATAAAACTAAAAAAAGGGTCGATGCGGGCAGCAAATAATTTACCTAAAACTCAAATTTCAGATATACTCATAGGGGATTAGTAATTCAAGAGAATGGAAACAGTATGGAGAAAGATACAAGATTTTTCTTTACTCATGGCTTTAACTAAAAAGGCAGGCATTGTTTTTGCTCGTTGAAAAACTCAAATGTTGAATAATTTTTAACTATGGACTTATATCTGCTTGCAATTTTCAACAATAACTTCTTTTATATGAATTTATGAACTAAACTAAAGATGGCGCTGTTAAAGTATTGCCCATTCTTAACCGAAGACGACGCACAATTTTGTATATTTTAAATATGTGCGAAACAAGTCAAAAAATTATTTAAAACAATGAAAATCAAACAATTTAACAATGCTTGACCAACAGTTCATTATTTTAATTGCTAAGCGAACTGACTACAATCATACTACCATACTACCATCAATGGAAAAGCTCTATTACTTGTATTTTAATGCTCTAGACAGATGAAAATAATTTTTTGAATGATTTAAATAAGCAAGGCGTTCCACCCAACTTTTTCAATTTTTTACAATTTGCAATTCAATAAAAACTGACCTTAAAACTTTAGATAGGAACCGGAACCTTTCGATTGATACAGCATGTTGTTCTTCATCATTAAAAATAATTAATGGTAATCATAATAATGACAGGATTATAATAATATTAATATATGCTATAATTATAACTTAAAATGTAATTAGTTATAATAGGATAATTAAATAAAATTTTGTATTTTAGTGAAAAAATCATAAGTCGTAACTCCCCCCAATTAACCTGTTTATGTTGGAATGAGAATAAAAATGAGGGTAAAAAATGATTTAAGGAAAAAATCAATAGACACATCATATGCGCAAATTGTAAAATCATTTTACAATAAATCTTTCTTCGAAAAAAGTTACCCTTCAGACTGTCCAAATTTGAATAATTTTACCCGCACTCCATCACAATGACCTATAAAAATAAACGACCTTGCTGATAATAGCCCATTAGCAGAAATATATTGCGGTCCAATATCTCCCCGAATCGAACAAAATAGCACCCTCAGAATACCCCCGTCTAAACGCATCTCTTACCTCTACGCAGGAAAACGAGTAGAAGGATAACAGTTTTTGGTGAGCACATTGTGTTTTTTATTTTATTTAGAAAAAGGGCGTTTATCGCGTCGCACACTTCATTTTATCACTCGGATAACTGCCGCGATCTCGGGAAACTTTCAAATAAGTTGGCGGCATCGGATTCGCATCGCGGCGTCTATGGAGGGCATCGAGGTGCGTCGTGGCGCCAACAGCGAAGCGACGAACTGAGTGTGAAGTAGATATGCCCGGAGTTCGCGACGTGCGCGAGCAAGGCATCGCCACCAGGAATTCGGCAAGAAATTGGCGGATTTTTATACAGCGCATAAGGGTGCCGTTTGATTCTGCAACTACGATTTCGAATTTTCTGGAAACCATTTTCGAATGCCGTCGTTGTTTGGGCTGAAGTTATTATAAACTAGAAACACTCTTGAAATTTTGATCGCAAATCCTGTTTCACAACACCGACCTTTTTTGTTAATAGTTTTCGTAAAATTCAAGTGGGAGAGGGGGTGGTATTTTAAGTGGTTTACTTTTGACTTAGCTCGTATTTTTAAAGAATCCAAAGAAGCCGACCTATATATTTTATTCTTATGCCATTCGAAATTGATTAGTACTTTTCTAAATTAACGCATGCACTTAGACAAAAATATTGCCCCCGCTATAACTTTTTTATTTTATATTTTCGGAAAGAAAATTTAGGCACTAACGTATAAATTTAATATTACATACTTATTTCTATACAGAGTGTTGCAGAAAATCATAGTATTGCAAAGTTATATTTTTCTAAAATGAAAAACAAAATCGATGCTTAGTCATCATGGCGTCACTACTTTTGCGATATATCTTGAATAATATTTTTGTTCAAAAATGGATAAAAGAATAATGTTTTCAATTGACAATAATTCTAAAAATTATCATTGTATATAAAAAAAGACAAAAATGCAAATAGGGCCAGAGTCATGCCATGCCTCCCGAAATAATATTGTGTTTCTTAAATAAGTATCTGGAATAGTAAATCTGGGCTACAGGCTGGCCAAAATTTGCTAAAAATACTAATCGCTGAGTCTTATTTTCCTCAGTCAAATGCTGAACTTCTGCAAATCGTTTAAGTAATAGAAAAACATATAATTCTTCATCAGGACTTAAAATGCACTGCCTAGTTTTTCTCTCCAAAGTTTTGTTTCTTTGAAATGTATAGATGTTCATGAATGTCATTGCGCCTATCTTTCCTGTGAATTTGCATATATTCTCCGTATTTGCATTGTTTTTTTATAGAATTTTGAAAAATATTACATTGCTTTTTTATCTTTGACATTTTGGAACACCTTGTATACAAATAAGTATGTAATATTAAACCTACACATTAAACCCTACAGCTTTTGTATTAACCCATTTTTTCTAAATCCTAAATCAGAAAAGGAAGAGATGGAGTCACATTTAAAATGTTATATATATTATAAATTATATATTACCATATTATATTACAACTGTCTTCATTAAAAATGTATATTTTATTAATTATAATTTTATTTAACAAATAAATAAATTGAAAGTCCTATCAGTTTTATAATTGGTTGCCATGAAATACCAATCTAGAGACTACAGATCGTTGTCTTATTTTTACAAGCACGAGGAATATGCAACAGAAGAAAATTTAATTTAATTAAAATTTACCTTACCATGACCATTTTAAACTGCGTAAAATTAATATAAATAGTATACATTTTATTTATATACCTTTTTTTTTGTTTCATGAAAACGTTTCTGTTCAGATTAATAACCTACCCAAGAAGTAACAAGCCATTGCTGCAAAATCCTCTACCATTTCCCTGAAATTAACATACTTTTTCCTCTAGTGCATGTACCCTATAGGCGTGTTAAGGTAGAAAAAAAAATTAAACTACTTTAATATCCTTAAATAGGTAAATGGAAGCAATAGTATATTACAAAAGAAGAAGAGAGGGAGAAGAAGCGATGTTTGTCCCGCGGTTGCAAATCACCTCGCCCACCCACACGTGCGAGACATGGCTGAAGGAATTTAACTTAAAAGTTGATAATCTTTTAGGTATGCGTACCCGGTACTATCACTCTCGGTTAAAATAGTTAATTAATGAAGTACAAATTGTGAACCGTATTTTATTTATGATTAAGATTAATATGGTTAGCGAAAACTAGAAAATTGGTTGCGCAAAGATATCTTCAAATCATGGATGATTTATATGCTCAATACCCAAACTCGACCTTCCCTTTATTTACATCCTATATTGGGCCATTCTCTAATGCTGATTTGGTTCACGGCTTATCTTGAGAAACCACACCATAGTCAGCTTGTCCTACGACTCCTTTACCATTTCAAATGCGAGTTATGTCGTAATGTCGTAAATGTCGTAGATTATTTGTTGTTTTTTTTTTAAGGAAAGCTTGGCTCATAAAACTAGACCATGTTAAGAAAGGCAAGCTTATTGACTAAGATGAAAACACCAATGAAAGAGTGGTTAGTACTGGTTACGATTTTAAATGTAAAATATCAATGAAATGATCATTCCATCAGATTCGTAAAGTAAATCAAAAAATTCGTTCGTTCTTAAATATTAATAACTAGAAATAATTTGCGTTTTAATTACTTTTCGTGCTTCTGTAATTATTATCCGGGTTTAGGATTTAATGTATTTATTTTTCAATCTAATATTTCAAGAGTATAAGAGGCCTTCATGGTTGATGACATATAGCGGCGAATACTAATTAGCATTGTATTTTGTTTATCGATAACAATTGTTTCTTCCATTAGTTCATTAAAATAGTCATATATTTTCCAAATTTTCTCTAAAGTCCTAATTTTGATTTGGAGTTATTTATAGCGTTTCTCGACATTTTCAAAGTACGAAATAATAATAAACCCAAACTTACCGAAACACAATGTCCGCAAAAATAACAAACAATAAATCCAAAAGTTCTGTGTGGCGAATACTAAAATATATTCTCGAAGATAAAGATAATGCACCAAAAACTTTTATCACGAAAAATAATTTCCTCTTGTTTTTTCTCTGGGGTCTAATAGCTACGTTACCCACGATATTTTTATTTATTTTGGGGTGGCCTTTTGCGAACGTTTCCCAGTTAGTTGGTTTTGTTTTCTTTGCGCAATTAATTATGGATTCACTTATACTCGTGCACGATTCCAAGAAGTTAAATTTAATGGCCGGCCTATTTATAATAAAATTTTAAGGACGTGGCTTGTAACGAAGTAAATGACTAAATTTAACTGCGAATGCGACTATTTGGTTTTATTTCATGTTTAGGTGCATCTGCTGGCAAACAAAGCTAAAGTGTGCGTTTGCCAACGGCCGAGCGAGGAAGGGATCGTCGTGGCCTAATTTTTGGTAAAATAGACTATGCTCATTATATCCCAGTTTATCTAATTAATTGAAACAAGTGATTAAAACCAAATTTGCAATACGGCGATCACCAATAGCGATTCAAAAGGCAGTGAGATACCATTTTGCAGTATCTCCAAAATAAGCATTGCTAAGACAAAAAAAACAAATTAACGAATAACGACATCCCTCCCACTGAGTGATGTTTTTCGACAATTTTGTTGCCAAGTATTCTCTCGTGTCTCTGAGTTAATATGCGAAGAACCAATTATTTTTAAACCACATTCCTTCAAATTCTAATAATTGGTCTCGTTTGAAATATGCTTTTATGCTTATTAAAGCTGAGTGAGTTGTTCCGGTTTTTGGGAAATTTTTCGTACCAGTATCATACAACAAATTCCCTTGGAAATTTCGTTTGGTTGTTAAATTTATTTAAAAAATAGAAACAATCCATGATTATAAAGTCTTAAGAAAGTTAAGACATATACATCCAACATAATGAGGTTCTCGGAAAGCATAACAAGAGTCAAAACACATTCATCGGGATTTTTGGTTAGAACTTCCTAGAAGTTAATTGATCCAATGAACCCAGTTGAGGACAATAATAATAGTTTTGCTCTCAATCCAACAGCTAGTTAAGTTTACTTACCAGTAAGCCACAGCAAAAATGCAGAAACGAAAATAATTCCTAGATTATTGTATAACTTTTCAAAGATGCTGCCACACGCTACTGTAATACTATTTACAAAACGAATGGATTTCTCTTGCGTTGATTGTTGATGAATCGGGGGGCATGAACATTGTGACATATTGATGAAAGGTTAAGACCTGAATCGTCACCCCTCTCTGTCTGTCACATCTCTTGATTCCCCACTCATGATTCTAGATTCATAAACCAGGATTACCCATTTGACCTATTGTTAGCACCGTTGGTTCTCCAGCATATTCTCTAGCAAAATATCTAGCTTCTATATGAAAATCTTTTAACTGATAATCTGAGAATTTGGTACTATAATTAAAAACCATTAGATTAGATCAAAACGATATTCTGCTTAGTTTCGACGTAGAATTCCTCTTTACTAAAGTCCCTATTGTTAAAACCCTCAATATTTTTTCACACATATTAAAATTCAAGAATCTGGAACCAAACCTTAATTGGACAATGCTTGTCTATTTATTATTATTATTATTATTTTATTATCACCATTCATCGCGCATATATTTATTGAAGCCTCCACCCCTTCTGTTACGTTGATGACAATTTTGTTATTTCGACTCATGGTCAAGAATCCCTACGAAATTTTCTTAGCCATTTAAACTCTATGCAACCTAACGTGCGTTTTACCATTGAATTGAATACTAATAACATCCCACTCGTAGATATTCTATCTAACTATCTCAACCCGTGTCACCAAACAATGAATTAAAACATCTTAGATGGAAGACAAAATGCCGTTTGAGTTACCAGGAGTGGGACAGAAAGGACGAAAAATATCAACTAGGCTCAAATAACATGAAATAGTTTTAAGACTAAGACAAATATCACTAAATCACGAAACCCAAAATCAAATTTTAGTGGATAAAACTAAAATTCTTTCATTTAATCAAAAGCACGTAGAGAGAAGAATGCGAACCAGTCCGATTCATAAACAACCCAGGAGGAATCTAGAAGTTTTGTAAATACCAAGGATTGTATAGTGTAAAACTGGATTTTTTTTTAATTTTAATGCTGGGTACAGACATTTATATGATAATAATAAAACGGACCAGGGAACCCGATCTAACCTAACTGAATACATGGATACTTGTAGCCACTGCTTGAAAATTCTAATAAATATGTGCAATTATTGTTTGGTGTTTTTCTAAAATCTTTAAATCATGTAACATGTAAGAAATTGACAACATTTTATCGCACTATTAATTTTAATATTTTAGGATTCTAGGCGACTATACAAGTAATTATATTTAATTGCAATTTTAAAATTGTACGCAAGAAAAAGCAGCTCCGGCGCTAGCCTCTGTTTTTCAAAGTCTTCAAAGCAAAGGGCTCTGGAATATTCAATGAATAAAAATGAATTTCATAAGACTCAATATTTCAGAGAGGATCACGATTTTTTTTATTTATTCCGTATTACGTTTTATTATTATTATCGTTATAACTAGTACCAACGTCATTACCATTTGATTTTATCTTCTCCTCTTTTGCATTTCTGTTTTTTGTTGCTGTATTAAAAACTATGATTTTTTGCCAAATTGCTTGTCTAAAAGTAGTAGGCACTAGAATTTACTTCAAATAAAATACTACAACATACAAAAATTTGTCCCGTAAGTTTCAAGTCGATACACACACTCTCCTTAAGAAGGTTAGTATGTCGCGTCTCATTGAAATTTAA
The DNA here is from genome assembly GCF_029955315.1 of Cylas formicarius. NCBI lineage: Eukaryota > Metazoa > Arthropoda > Insecta > Coleoptera > Brentidae > Cylas > Cylas formicarius. Next base: position 27,207,735 of record NW_026844264.1, read on the forward strand.
TTGTGAAAGCAAATCGAGAAAAACACTCACAACTTCAACTCGAGCAATCAGAGGAGACGCAATTGATTTATTGCTACATACCCCACGTTGAATAGGCTTTTGACCGAAGTGTAAGCCCAATTCGACCTTGGTCTTTGTAAGTTATATATCGCAGACGTGAGCTGGGGGCCGGTCCGATTGAGTTACCACTACCCCGAGAAATCCATGGGAACAAGTTTATTGACGTAAAAGAGGGTTTTAGGCTGTGACGTTATTATGTTATTCCTTTAGCGTAACCGCAAGTAAAATCTCGTTCGGCATTTAACAAGGGGATATTCAATTAATTCAAAAACTCGAATTCGCTTTACTCATTGCAAACTATAAACTAAATTACGTTTCTTTGATTAAATTTAGATCAAATGTCGAATTTTATTTCGATTTCATATTATGCCCACCTATCATCTTACTTTATTTGTATTCGTATATATTTGTAAACATTGACTTTTTTTTAAATCTATCAATCTAATCTGTCAAGTTTAAATCAGCATATTGATTATTTTCTATTATTCCCTGTAATACAATATGTGAAATTGTCCGAATGATATTTCCGGGGCGGGTTCTTTATCCTTTCCTCGTCTCCTCTCACCTTTCCTCTTCTCACAGTATTTAAGTTCCAAAAATTTCAAATAATGTTTCCAATGTTGTAAATGAGCAATGACAATGTGCTATTACCAAGCATCTCTCGATCCTGTTATACTAGGAAATCTTTCCATAGAATTAATACAATTTTCAAACCATACTTAATAATGCACTCATCTCACGAAATCACACTTTCCCTCTTAACCATTCCGTATGTAAAAGGTACGGAAGAAAAAATCAGAGGAATAGGAAGTTTGGCAGCTTTGAATCTTGATCAAAACTAAACCTGAAACATCGAATCAAGAGAGATTGAACGTCTTCTCAATATATACACAGAGAGAAATTTTTCTCTGAACTAAATTAAATCTTTTTAATAACAAACGTTACACAAAAATTAATTACAAGAATAAAATTACGTTTCCAGTAAATAAGCTTTCTTTGAGACAAAATTTATTATATTTTTACTTTAATTGGCTTAACTAAAATATTTAATTCAAAAACCCGCAATTTGGTAAATTATATTCTCATTGCGCCTATAACGTGTTGCTGAAAATATATATTATATAATTTATTCCCTGAAGTAAATAATTCTTAACTTCACATACGTTTAGAATTAAGTAGAATACAAAAATTACCGCTTGGAATAAAGCGACTGTTACATTAATGGCATGTTACCATATTTCTTCAAGTTAAAATTTATTTGCTGCTAATTCCCGAAAGCATAAACTTTTTGACGCCAGTAACTGGCATCTTTGGGGATTCCTTTACGCTGCTGGGCGCACATGTATTGCCGCCATGTTACATTCTGATTGTGAATGTGGATAATCGATAAATTATTATCTGAATGGGGAGGGGAACATCTTGTTGTGTTGTTTCGAGGTATGTAGAATTAAATTATTTAATATGTAATAGATCCCTGAAAATTAGTAAGTGGACACCTAATATTGCTGAGACTAGGGAACCTATTGTTCTTCAAGTAACGATGACCCGTTTAAGAGGGGCCTATACCTTATCTCGAAACCTACAGGGGTTACAAAAAAAATTAAATACAAAAGGTGACCCTTTTTTTTAATTTACCTAATCGTTTTTATAAACAGGCTGCTAAACAAAGTTACGTTTTTTGAAATAGAACACCCTACATTTATTGCATTTTTCGATAGTCCTTTCAAAGAGAAATTCAACGATATATATAATAATAGGTCTGTGATGCACCGTTTCGAACTTATTAGCGATTAACTTCAAAATTCGGGTTATGTTTATCCATAATTGTTGGGTTGCTTATTAACTTTTATTATTTTTTATTAACTTCTATTATTTTTTTGCGAAAATAATGCTTTTCTTTAGGCAATGATTAAATTTAAAACATTTTTTTAAAATACGCGGTGTTGTCACTTTTCGCAAAGTGATTCTTCTCTCAATTTTGTTGGATTTTCGAATAGACACTTTAATAACAATTTCAATTATATAACATAGTACGTGTCTGAATTTGTCTTTGAAAGGACTATCCAAAAATGCAATAAAATGTAAGGCGTTCTGTTTAAAAAATGTACCTTTGTTTTAACTACCTGCATATAATAAGTGACGATTAGGAAAATAAAGAAAACAGTTATTTTAACAGAAACAACTTTTGTATTTATTTATTTTTTGTAACCCCCGTAGGTACCAAGATAAGGTATAAGCGGGCCGGGCCACCCGCACATTGTTTCTATTTAAGAAAATTAATTTAAAGTATGGATTATTTTAGACATCTGCTCAGATAGAAGAAGCTATAAGTGCAAAAAGAGAAAAAGTAAGAAAATATGACATAACATTACAACCCTTTACCATTGTAGAAGCTCCCATAGTGCTCTCACAAATTAATATCTCTGGATATTGTATGCTTTAGACCATCACGAACCACAACTTATAAACAATCTTTTTTTTAATAAGCAATACAAAAGTTGTCCATATTTTGCCGAAATTGTAAAATTACTGCCACAAAAGTCACTGGTGACCGATCCAAATGACGGAAGTACCGACAAGTAGCAATGCGAAGAAACCTACCTGAAGATAGCAAATTGGATTATGCCAAAATGTCGACTTTCGCTACATTTCGTTCAATTGAATATTATTGTTCGCAAGTCGCTTATATTGTAAATTAATTTAACATTGCTTGAAATAAATATTTCACTTTAGTTTCTTCGACGAACGAACGAAAACTTTTCGCACATAAATAATAATTGTACCTAGTATATACCCCTTTCCATGCAATAAATAAAGTATATTTGTAATAATACTAATAGTAATAATAATAATAATATTTCCTGTAATTGTGTGTTGTGTGTTCCTGGAAAATGGAATTTTATCGCAACAAATATATTTTAGTTGAGATATGAATTAAAAAAATTATTCCCCGTATTTGATTTTAATTGCTCAATGTGCTTTATTTTCAGGAACTAATTCTTTTTCTCTGTGTACCTGGAAGAGCATGTGCAACACACGAAATGGTGAGGAATTGAAATCTTTATCTGCAGTCGCTAATAAAAAACACCAATGCTAGCATCCTTAATGGACAACTTTATGGTTTACTCTATCCAACTCGGTAGTACACTACCTCATAACGGCCTGTATCTTGCGTAATTATGTAAAAATAGTTAGTTTCAATGGAAATTTTGTTAGAGCTGACTGAGGCCTTCGACGAGTTTTGCTTTTCAAAATCGTGTTAGTAATAAATATTAGAATAAGATATAAAAGGGTATTATACAACAGCGAATGTGAATTTTATAGAAAACAGTCTAGATAAAATTTCCAAATTTATACTACCGTGCGAAAAGAGTGTAATGCTAGATATCAGTTGCTTACTATACCGCGAGGATTGCGGGCGACATATTTATAAGCATATTAAATTTGTAGGTGGAAACGTTGCACATTTTTGCCCTTAAAGCGGCCAAGATAGCGCGAGGGTTGTTTATGAATATTTTCCTACCAGACAGTTTTAAGTGTGCAAGAAAATTATTCTGACAAAATATATTAAGTTAAGACCACTTAGAAAAAAACGCGCGTTTTCCAGGGTCCATTGGTTCCGCATACATGATATCTAAATTGGACATCTTCCGCAGACACTTCGTTCACTGAGCACAGTAAACGGCTAACAGGAAGGGATTGTTATTTTTAAACGGAGTGTTGGGTCAGGTGTTTCCATTTGTTTTAAGATCAACATAAACATTTGAGGACGTTTTTTTTAACTCGATGTTTGCGAGTAAGTGGAGATTGAATATTAGACAAACAAAAATGCAATAATTTTGTAAACTCGTTAATTATAATTATAAAAAAAATAAATTTTTGAAAGTAAATGACCTTGTAGCCGCAGATTTTTTTTAAAGTTGCTCACACGATCTAATGCGGGTAGCAGTAATTTTGTTATTGAAAATTACACACTATTCTGACCAATAGTTTGTGTATTCTATTAGTTGCTTGACGCTTGATGTTTCGATTTTTAGTTTGGTGTTATTTTGTTGGATTTCCGTTAAGATTGCATGACAAAATTAAAAATGAGAAATAACTGATTATAACTGTTTACGGAAACCAAAAATTAGTAATTTTTTGAAAAGTAATGTTTGCCTTCATACCCATCCCAGCTTATCCGCAGTTTTCTCATTTCGTTTTTCCCTCCCGACAAAGTGGTTTTGAATATGAAAGCTGTTCTACGGAAGGCAAAATATTGTAAATATATGTACGTATATATAACACCCTTTGCGGGTCCAAGACCCCAGGGATCTTTAGGATGTTCTGTGTGCGGCAAGAAATTTGATATTGGGTGTAGCGCTTAAGCAACAATCCTTTATGCGACTTTCTACTGCACCAGAGTTTTAGTTTTAAATAGTACCTCCAAATATATAACTCAACAAATAAAGTGAAACCTGCTGGTAAATATTATACAGAAAAAGTTGGTATATGGTATATATTCAGAAACCTTACTTAACTGCTCCGAAATGCATTTTTTTACTAACGTATTTGCTATATTGTCATTATTTTATATTAAAAAAACTTTGCAACCGAGTTTTAATTTTTCTTTAATAACAAATTTTGACTGACCTTTAAAGCTTAATTTTTTCATAACTATAATAATCCTTGATCCGTAGTTTTCTTTTAATTTAACAAAATTGCTTCGAAATTTGTGTTTTTGCAATACTTAAAACTTTGATCAAATTTACTCGACTAAACAAAATTGAAGATAATTTGTCACCATATTTGTCTTTGAAACACCACGTATTCAAGTATTTCAAAACACAACACAATAATCTAGTTTTGAGATGCAATTTTGGGCAAAACAGGTTATTTTTACTAGCCTTAAATATAAACATATGTAATACTATTTACAAATTTTCTGGATTGCTTCGGCGTCGGTTGTTGTTGAATCGAACTTGCTGACGTTCCGCCCATCATTCTGTTGGGGTCTTCAGAGCTTAACTGAAAGTGGCTCGCATTCTACTCTGTAAAGTCTGTTCATAGATGTAAGAAAGTGACTAACTCATACGAATTAAGGAAAGACCCGTGCAACGTAAGAATGAAATATGACCGAACAGGTCGTTACTTTGCTTGGAATTTAATTATTTGGGATTTTGTTAGGAAAGATACTAAACAATGTTTATTTATTTATTTATTTAAGTGTTATGTTTAAATCTAAAATAAAATTACAAATTATTTTTATTACCTACTTAAACTACTTAAAACTATTCACATAATATATCGGTATCACTATCTCTATCGTCGCCTGTTCTATATTATTTGCAATATGGATATACGATGGTTCTGCTTTTTCTATATGTTTAACAGAATTTGCCCAACTTTGTGGAGGGATGTTAAAAACATGGGTTTCTATAAGTTTGAGGACATTGCAGTTAACATGGTGAAAAACATTGTTACGACGAATGCCAGATTTCAGTTTGTGCCAAACATATTCAATAGGATTAAATATACAGTCTTAAGGTGGAAGCCTTAAAACTGTATGCCCTAGATTTTTTGCATAATTATCACAGACGTATTCCTTTTGTAGGTTCAAGATTTGCAGAACCTTAATAAATTGCTTTTTGGTATAATCTTCGTGAAAATAAATGTCGTTATTATACATGTTTTTGCTTCTGTGTCACATGACGAAGAGGTTTTAGTCAACTGTCTACTGTGATAACTTGCATTGTCCACTATAATTACGCTATTAGGAGGAATGTGTGGAACTAGTTTGTTTTTAAACCAACTTTCAAATAAATCTAATCTAATATTTTTCGCAGACAGAGAAGTCCATTTGGAATCCAACCATCTTTAGAGCCAGCATGCAAAATAGTTATTCTTTTACCTCTTTTTGATGGCGCGTTTGTTTTACACTTATCAGTTGAGCCAACCCAACGCTTTTCCGGGGTATCATAAGTGTAGAACCAGGTTTCATCCAAGTAAATAATTGGCCTTTGTTGTTCTCTGTAAATCCTAATTTTTTCTATATATTTCAGTCGCCATTTCCGAATTCTAAAAGATTCAATTAAAACTTGCCTTTTGTTCATAAGGTAGTTCTGCCCCATTTAACACCGCTTTCATCTTTTTCAAGCCTCCTAATTAAGATATCTAATGTCGGCACGCTTTGTTCCTCGTATAACCGATAAATTTTACGCCGTATTATATCTTGATCACTTTCATCTACACTCGAGAAAATGTCAGCATCGCTTCTTTTTTTCCTCGCTGAAATGGTATTATTCACAATTTTCCATACAGTTGATGTTGGAATTTTCGTCAATGTAGCCGTTTCTTCTGAAGATGCTTGTTTACTGGCACCACGTTCAATGAGAGTCAAATAAACATTTTTTCTAACTTCCTCAGTCTCAGTAGAATAGTGTTTCCTACATTTGGGCGGGAGCATCTCCTAAGATACACTAGACTCGCACATATTTTGTATAATTCGCACATGATTCAACACACGCTGTATTACACACGAATTAAGAATGATTACTAATAAACTTAAACTAAGTAATATACCAAACCAAAGAATATTAAACACAGGTAAATATAATATTATTTTGTATTGCGGACCACAATTTTACCTGAATTTAAATTCCGATACTTGCAGCAATTGGTCACTTTCTTAAATTTATGAACAGAGCATACCTGGTTATATATTGTTGGAGAGTGGCATACCTAAAGAATTGGGATGAACATTTTCTCGAATGACTGATTTCCATATTGGTGAAAGGCAAAGACCTGAACCGGTTAAGATTGTTTGCTTGGTTATAGATGATATAAATTATAGAAATATTGGTTGTTTATAGATAAGAAATCTATTAGCAACCAAACAATATAAAAGCAGGCACATTTATCAAGAACCGACACAGGAGGAATTTGGATCTTTCTTTGAAAAATTAAACATGTTTTCATAAATTAATTTATCCTCAAGTAATTCTAAATTAATAACAATTTTGTAAAAAAGTTTTAACTTTTCTAAATAATCAAAATACGGGCTTCACAATCATTTTGCACGTCGTCAATCACGTACCTTATTTAAATTAAGGATTTTTTAGGCGTCTTGAGCATTTTTACGATACAACAATTTAATTTAAATTTCAGTCAAGCGGTAAAGAAAGTTTTGTGTAATATCAGAACTTCTCGACAGCCCGATTTCCCATACAAACAAGTAGCACAAGACCTTTTTTTTTATTTTCATCTCACTGAGTTTCAGAAATCCCGGGGTAAAAACCCTTTTCCATAACTCGACGGGAAAACTTTCCTTGATAATTATGTAGTTTTCTCCCTCGTGCCTAATTTGTTTATCGGGAAGATATTTTGCAATGTAAATTCGCAACATATTCGGGGAGGGACCTGAGGGCGCGTCAGTCGGACGGATGGATGATAGATGGTTACACGGATGCTCAAACGCGTGTGTAAGAATGGATGAATAAATGAGTGATCTCATAAATAATAAACAGGCACCGACCTGTCTATAAAACCGGGCAATCCGGCGTGAAATGCGACTTTAATATGTACAACGTTTTCGGAGAAGTGGATATAGACCGTAATTTATTTTTTTGTGTGGCGAAATGGAAATATTGTATACGAAATCCGATTCTTTATTGGAAGCGCAAGGTGGAGAATAATGTTGCGATAAAATTTCAAAGAAAAAGATTCCTACCCATATCCCCATTACCAATTTCACTCCCTACGTATCAGGAAAGCCCTACTTTTTGTACAGACTGTCCGCGAATTGTAAACAAACACTTTGCGTTACTTCTTAAATATATATATATATATATATATATATATATATATATATATATATATATATATATATATATATATATATATATATATATATATATATATATATATATATATATACATGTCCTTTTCCAATCATATTAACTGCATTCGTAAGCTTATAAAATTTACCTTAGAGATGGAACTAAATAACTCTTTAAACTTTCTGGGCTTATCTATTACTGAGCAAATTAGATTGTTCATTTATTAAAAAAAGCAAAGGAATTAAATTGTTGTGTTACTCAAAAATGACACCAGGGATGTATTTTCTACGTGCTTCATTGCACGAAAATATTTTCAAGATGGATGGATGAGTAGCGAAAACAATTTTTCACACCGAAAGTTTTTAACTATTTAATTTTAAGTCTTAAAATTATGACAAGTATAGAGCAGGTTCCGCTTAACCTATTCGAAAATGCGACTTGAGTTAGACTGGCCTTTACTATATGGAAATCTGAGAAAGAAGATGCTCTTTGAGTTCAAATGTTTACTTGACCGTGAGAGTAAATAGTATATTCTGATATATATATGGTATTATAGTATATACGAGCCAAGCGCAGCGGAGCGAGTTTTTAATAAACTAGTGAGTTAAAAAAGTTTACTGAACGTATGGCATACTATAATTTTTCTACGACCGTTAGTTTTTGGGTACATTTTCGCAAAACAACAGGAATACATTCACTGACATGACTGTCAGAATTGACAAACGTTAAAATTTAAAGCGTGTGAAATATCCCCGAAAACATCCGATTGCTGCCAAATCCGTGCGGTAAAATCCCGGAAATGTCCGAAGTGACTCGCAATCATGGGAAACGAAACTGACGTGGTAAAGTGACGCTTCCCGCACGCTAGATCGATGGGTAATTAGGTATTTTACAGACGGGAGAAGAAAAAAGTTTTTTCATGTTCGATTAGAAGTGATGCTGTTGACGGTGTTTGTGTTTAAGTTATATTTATGTCTACTCCACTTAAGATTTGTTTGATACACAAAATGTGTCAAATGAGGAATATTCTTACTGAACTTACTGACATTGTATTTCAGCAACGAATAAAAATGTACCACCAAAATAAGAAATTTTTGTATATTAACTAAACCTGGTACAGCCTGTATATTTTTAAAAACCGAAACTTTATTGCTTATTCGTTAGCACCAATAATTTTGGTTGGTGTGGTTTTATCTGCGGACCCCAATTTGGGCAACTTTTAAACGAACTAACAGTGTGGAACGCCCAATACCTTTTCCAAATTGTGCTTAAGTTGTACTTTTAGAAATTAAGAAGAAAAATTGGGACGATCAGAGAGGGATGTACTATGATAGAGAAGAGAAAAGTCAAGTGGTATATAAACGGTAAAGGTGATTGAAATAGATTGCACGACAGAAATTACAAGCCTTATATTTAAAATTCCAGAAATTAGAAGACAACAAAATCCTAACAATTAAAGAGAGACAAACAACTACAAAGCTAAGGTGCTTAAAAAATTCATTACAGAAAAATAAAGAAAATAGCTACCGAGATTTTGAGTTGAGTTCCACTGTTAGATTCTATCTGAATGGCTTACAAAACACAGACTAGAAAGAGAACTTGGCGGCTGCCCGTGTACAAGAAAAACCTGTTTTTTTTTTCAAAAATACAATCTAGCTCTTATCCAATACTTGAAAGACCATAATCGAAGAGCAGATCAATGTGGACCAGTCAGCGGGGTGAGGCGCTTCGGGAGCAGGATATAAATACAATACGTACCCTGATTACCGATCAGTACTTTAAATTAGTCTCGAAGAGTAAGCAATTGAAAATGTCAATGGATATTTGGAAATGCCCGAACCACTTCGACTCATTTTATATGCCCCAGAGGTCCAAAGATGAGCCTTTGTTAGGCTATATAATAATTGTATACCAGAAAATAACACCCATTTATTTTGTTTCTTTAGAAAGGAGAAGTAAATCATTTTATGCAATCTGTGTTGCTGCGCAATCCATCAGAAGTGCATCTTTTTGTAATCAGCAATAAATAGATTAAATTTCTTTCAAACTTTATAAGCGCTTTAATATTCAGGACAAAAAATCATTGAAGAAAATTTATCACTTTTATTTTATGTTCTGCTATAACAGCTCAATAAATCAAGTGCAACTCTTCGGTTGAGATGTTTCAGATATTTTCTTCTAAAATGCTAATATAAAAATTTGGTTGTCCTACGTTGGGCTTTAAATTACGAAGGACTGTCATTCGCCCGCCGCAAATACACAATAATGGCATTTTTATGCTTGAATGTATGTTTCACAGTGTGCTCCAATTTTGGAATGATTTAAACACATACTCTTAGAATAAATGAGTAATATAATCGTTTAATTATTGCGTGGCAATTTGCCCGCCATGTTTCACCCATAAACATATCGGCAAACTTTAAATTTATTCGTTCGTTTGCCGTTAAATCATTTTACGCGAATTTGAGATATTAATTGCGAGGCGGCAATAACGACGCCAATTCATCATCAATTAAATACCTACCAATCGGTAGGCTTAAATCGTTATTATAGTCTTGGTTTTCTCATGAATCACGCGAAAGCCCCATTTAGTCTCTCTACTCGGATATAATTGATTATCGGGGATGCAAGTAGGCCACCATCATTTCGCGCTTGCATTTTACTATTTCTTATTTGCCAATCCATCGTATTTTTTTTTTAATTTTGCAAAAAAAAATTCGGCAATAATAATTGTCGTTATGATCTCTCGAAAAGTTTGTCAATCTTGCTGCGAAATCCTAACTGGAAAAACCATTATTGTTTTCATGTTGTATTTAGTAGTACATGTACATGTACGTGAATTGCTATTCTTGACAATTGCGCAAACATAATAAAAATAATAAATGACTTAATTTACAATTAATCAAAAATATTATATAAAACTTTTCCCCGAAATTACTCTTCTGGTGCCGAATATACCCATTACGAAGATACAACATTAAATAATTCTTCGATTTCAAAAACCTTGAAGCTAAATGACTCATCTGATGTCTGATGTCGAATTTGATGATCATGACAGATCAGAATCGGACTATATTTCTACGGATAGCTACAGTTCATCATAATGTGAAGAAAATTTTGTAATTGATTGCTTTAAAAAGACCTACTTCAAACGTAGTATATTAGAATCGAAAACGGACAATCACTTGGAACCAGTAAGTTAGGTATTATATTTTCTTATCAATAATATATACATATATATATATATATATATATATATATATATATATATATATATATATATATATATATATATATATATATATATATATATATATATATATATATATATATGTGTGTGTAATGGAAATTGTCTCAGGAATTTCTGGAACCAACACAGACATGCATTGTTACGCAAAACCCCAACCCTGCTGCTAAAATTTAAAAAATTACTTCGGTTGTCTTTGCTAATTAGTAAATCTTTATAATAATACTTGAGATTGTAGAATTTTTCATATTCGAAAGTTTAATTTGTCATAAATAAATGTTCGAGAAAAAGAATAACGAACGAATTAACGAACCTTGATTCTTTTTCTTTTCCTCTAAAACGAAACATGGAAGTTTCATTTTTAATTGTATCTGTATATATATATATATATATATATATATATATATATATATATATATATATATATATATATATATATATATATATATATATATATATATATATATATATATATATATATATATATATATATATATATATATATATATATATATATATATATATATATATATATATATATATATATATATATATATATATATATATATATATATATATATATATATATATATATATATATATATATATATATATATATATATATATATATATATATATATATATATATATATATATATATATATATATACATATATATATATATATATATATATATATATATATATATATATATATATGGATAAGTAGGGAAAAAATCTCAAGGAAGTCCGCCAAAATGGTGGCGAGAATGCTGGACCTCGTCTTCCGGGGAAGACGTGTTGGCAATGAACAGGCAGTAGTCCACTAATATGGTATCCATGTTAGAAAGAAGAAGAAGAAGAAGAAGAAGAAAATATATTAATAATTATAAAATTTAAATTAAATGCAATTATTTACTTATCGAGGGAAGTGCTGTGTAATTTGTTGTTTGTAAAGTAAAGCAAAGCATTATAATACAAACCTGGAAGAAAACGAACGCTGAAAAATGGCACTCTCAAAATTTATTCATATATGTCATTTAAGCATTTTGAATATTATGACGAATATTTCTGATACCAATAAAACTGATGAATACATCCAAAATTCGGACAAAACTATTGCAAGGTGGAATAATTATACTTTGGTGCTATATAAATTGTACACAAAAATATTTGATTTTTTGTATTCTTTTTTTGCTGTCCACATCGAGATAGAAACCGTAAACATCATTATTATACTTAAAATGTGACAATACTATTTACTTTGAAATTTAAAATATGAGGGCTGCTCTAAAGTTCTTTGGAATAACAAGTGTTGCTTAAATCTAAGATTATTATCGATTACTTATTTCATTTCCACTTTCTGGGTCTGATTTTTATTTTTTCGCCTGATAGAAACAATCTCTTCGGGCATTCACACTTTGTTTGTCATCGTCAAAGTTGCTTCAGTTGCAAAAAGCTGTAAAACAACACATTCTCTCATACATAGATTAAAACCGTATATACGAAACTTTAAAGAATAAAATTTTTACTTTTTTCTTTAGTTTGAATGTTTTGTAAATTATGACACACTTTTGTTGTACTTAGAATCATTGTTTTCATCGAACCGCGTCTGTGTGTGATATTTTCGATACAAACATGAAATATAGTCCTACACCGCATAATGGACTCGAAGTTTTCAGGTTCGTGCAATAGTTTTATCCTTATAGACACTCGACCGCAGCGGAAACATTAATCAGGTCCCGAAGCACTAGGTGACATTCACAGATCTTCCAGATTCACATAAGACCGACGTGTTTCGTAAATAATTTCATGGAAAACGTCCGAGAAACGCGCTGCTTCGGAAACTTTCGCATCGAGATTCGGCAGTTTTTGCCATCGATTACATAATAGATAACGGTCGGTTCAAGAACGCAATAAGTAACGCCCTGGCTAAGCTAGAGGATTAACAACGGTTAGCAATGGGAAGCCAGAATTATTAATAGTTCAGGGTGTTCTTCCAAATTCTTTAACACCGAAGTGGATACATGTAACTTCCCTAAAAACCAACATCAGAAAAACTAAAGTAAATTATATACCAAAATCTAAAAAGATAAGCAAGTAACTAAAATATTTCAAAAACTAACGGTACTAATAGCAAAAAACTGTAAAAACACAAATGCTTAGATATAAAATATTATTGCAAAACAAGAATGTTAGAATTTATTTAGACATCAAACGTAACCTCCATGAGTATTATTGCGAAAGAGTTCATCCTATCTTATCTATCATAAAAAATTCGTCCATCATTATGGAAAAATGTGGTTGCTCATTTATTTGCCAAAAGAATGGACATTTTTTGCAAATTGTTTTTTCAATGACACACAAAGCTGACAATGGCTCTATATAACATCAGTGATCCTTAAATCTATATACGCGAAATCATCACAAATTACCGCAATTGTTTTCAAATTACTTCTCCTTTGGATGATATCCTACAGATCCCTGGTCGATGCGAGTGATTGAAGTTGAAGCCCCTTCTATACTTATAGTTTATTCCCAATGAGAGATATATTTCACTCGACTCGCGTTTCTGCTGCATTATTGAGAAAGCTTCGGCCCATCGATAACGCTTTATTCCACGACTCTCAAATGCAAACAAAGAGATAAATATCCGTTTAAGCGATTTGGACAAACTCTATTGGCGATGCCGTTTATGCGCGTCTGGTTTTTCAAACAATTCGTATATACGTAATTTTTGGTATAATTTTGGTGATTCAGTGGTAATCATATTTCTTCAATCTCAGTTTATACTAATATATAGTTTGGCCGATAGGTCTTATAATATTGTACAGTGAGCAAATAAAAAGAAATAATGTAGTGCAAAATTTCGAGGACATACATCATAACTGGTAGCAATGATACGGCCCAGACTTGGTGGCTCAATTAGGACTTGTCAAAAATAGTGACAAGGGCAATTTATAAAAAAATTGAAAGGAAATTGTTTCTGTGTTCAACTGTGAAATAAAAAATGTAAATCCTTATTCTTGGTTTGATTAGTTTTTTGGTTTTGTGGCAACTGGTATACACTTACACTGCGCAGTCAAATTAATGCATATTTTGCGTTATAATCGGAATGATATTATGACGGATTCCAACTTTAAAGGATATTAAAATAATAATTATATTTGGCTACAAATTGATGTCTTTAATTTAGAAATATTTCTCGATATTTTTTCAAATACTGTGCTAAATTTGCGTCGCAGTGCGGTTTGCAGACGAATTGCAAACATGATTTATGTTTATAGTAGATGATTTTTGATAATTCTGAAGTTCCTTCAAATTTTTCTGACTTTTGATTACTGGGCCCGAATCGGGCAAAGTAATTCCTGGAATTACCAATTAACGCATTCAGAAACTTCAAAATCTTGCACCTATAATTTAATTCCATTTTCCAAACTTTTGCTAATACTTATGCGTAAACTTATAATGTTGTCCTTCTTCCCATCATCTATCTATTTCTAACATATTCATAAATTGGTTCTAAAAAGATACCAACAGTATCAAGATGCTAACAAAATAAAACCAGAAAACGTAAAATTAGTTATTGAGATTCAGACATCTGGAACTATGAAAATGAATACCAGGTTTGTTTATTTCAAACTAGATTTTTATTTTCATATTTGATAAAAATAATATAATAATATAATTTTATTGTATCACACAATACAAAGGGAGTATTTGAAGTTACACTTCCTCACTTGCCTACGAAAATCGTAAGTTAATTATTTATTAATTATTAGTTACTTAAGCCCGTATACTATACTATTAAGATGCAAGCAATACCAAAAAAAAAGAAAGGAAATAAGCTCATATTAAACACATACTTATTATTATTTATATTAACTTATTTATATAAAAAAGTAATATAACAAAAGAAGAAGATGTGGCATTAACGAGCAACCAGCAGGCAAAATTATCAAACGAAGAGGAATCCTGTGGTCCTGGTAGGAAAACGATCTTATAAAGAGTGATTTATGAGGGGGGAGGCGATATAATGTGTTTATGCCTCACGTCCAAATTATGAGCATATCTAAATTTATTTTGTCAAATATATATTCAGGCCATCTTCTACTGATTATTTTATTGTCGTACCTTCTGACACTCTCAAGCAAACGTACACAACAGTTCTGTATACGCTGGATACGTCTTAAAACACGCTCTACAAGGCAAGGATCGTACACAGCGCCACAAAAGTTAAACTTTTCGATAAGACTAGACCATCACAGAATGATTTTTTAAATTATGATTTGAAAGGTATCTTTGGCAAAAAAATAAATTTAATCTTTGCAGTTGCCTTTTTCACGCCGTTGGTTACATTCCTATAAACAGTTAAACACTCGAGAACTTCGTTATGCAGATTAATGTGTAAAAGGTTGTGGCACAAATCCCTTGTTTGGAAACGTCCAACCAATAGTACTTGGCTGTTACCTGTATTGGATAGTAGTTCCAAGTGTCACAGGCCTTTGAATAATCTAGAAGAATCAGAGCCGTCAACCATGATTCGATGCCTCCAGAATGTCATCCGTGACCTTCATTAACGCAGTAGTACAATTTTGATCCTTATTAAAGTCCCACTGTAGAGTAGTAAAACAAATTCTCATCACTTTTTTACAAAACGTCTCTCATCAAAGTAAGGCAGATCTTTCTAGGGGTTTGTGATCCAATCGTATATTCAGATGAGCATAGATAAATTAATTGCTACGCTGCGAATTTTCTTATTTGCACTAATTACAATCTACGTTTTCAAATTATGCGGATCGTGCTAACTCCTGGGGAAAATAACAACATGGCTCGGAGTGTGTACTTTCCTCGGAACGCAATGTTCGCGATTTCCGAAATCTACGTCACTTGAAGTTTGTATTCCCTCCGATAATAATAACATTGTTGCTATTGCCCCGCTTTTGGGGGTTCGGTTATTAATTCGCTTATAAAATCCATCAGTGTCGCGATAAGTTAATGCGAGAACGTGGTCGCGACGTTATAAACGGCAAGATTCGCGTCAACGTCAAACTTAATATCGAGTTTACTCGCTGTCAATACGATTATAGTATCGGGCACTTGATTCCGCTCACGTATTGCTTGCTTTGCCTCCATGCCCCGAAGGAATATGTTGTTTTATGGGGGCAAATGTGTGAGATACAAGGGTATAAAACTCGACTAATACCGAGGTGAAAAATATTTTTATGTAATAGTTCTTGTCAGCGTTAAGCTTGTTTTATATTTTTGTTGGAAGCATATTGACAATATAACTTGCCTCCGTTATTTATAAACTACTTTTAACTTGTAAATTCCCGCTTTCTTCGCAAGATATAGTTTTTTACTCTACACAAACTCTTCTTTTCGATACTGCTTAACATAAAAACTGATTGCTTTTTACAAAACTTCAGAGCTTGACTGAAGCCAACAGGATGATTGGCGAAACGTCAGCAATTTCGACTAAGCAAAAACCGACGCAGGAGGAATTCAGAAGCTTTGTAAAAAACATTAAAAGAGCCTTTGGAAGTTTCTTTGAGAAATTATCAAAACTGATTGGTGGTAAAACTATCTAAACAAGGTACAAAATTATTGGTATTAGATAGAAATAAATGATTGAAAATCTACGGAATCTACGGAATCTCTGCTGCTACCGCTATTTTTAATCTTTAATAAAAATTTATCAGAAGGGCACTTCTCGACTATTTGGAAATGTGTCAAAGTAGTACCTGTTCATTAGAGTGGCAGCAAGATTGATATCATAAACTACCGACCCATATCAATTCTTTCTATTGCAGGCGAAATGTTTGAGGCAATTATAACAGAGGAGTTATTTTTAAAACTTAGGTACGGTTTTGAGGAAACGTAACATGGCTTTTTTAGGGGCAGGTCCGTCGCCACAAATCTCTCACTGTATATTCAGGATGTATCTGAGGCGTTCGATAATAAAATGGATGCAATGTACACCGATTTCTCGAAGGGATTCTATAAAACGTAAAAACTTCGGTGTGCACGGTTACCTTTACAAATCTTTTCAATCATACGTTAGTTCTAGGGCATACCTCAGGGATCGAAGTTGGGACCTATTCTTATTTTCTTTGTTCATAGCGGATCCGGGTAAAAGTTTTCGTTTTGCAAAATTTGTTTCATACGCTGATGACCAAAAGGTATATACGAATGTCAGGCGCATCGACGACTATCGCAAGTTTCAGGAGGACCTTGATAGGTTTTATGACTACTGCTTAGGAAATCAACTATCTTAAGTTCAGTAAATTAAAAAATGATACAACTTTTAATTATAGATTCAATGGAGTATGTATTAAAAAATAAACCATATCACGGATCTTGGAGCAACTATAGGCACAAAACTGAGTTTTGAAATTCATATTGAAAACACAGTGAAAAGGGCTTACAGAAACTTGGATTTTATTACAAGGGTTAGGAAAGAATTTAAAGATCTCAAGTTGCGGGTAGTACTCTATAATGCCTATGTGCGGACTCTTGAGCGTGATATGGAGTGCTCAATATCATAAGTATGTAAACAGAATTCAAAGCATTTCAAAAAAGTTTATTTTTCTCATGAACTTTAGATATAACCACAATCTAATCTATTAAACAAGTCTTAACTTAACTTAATATTGTTAATAACAGAGTAGACTGTTCAAAACTGTTGGAAACCTTATCCTTTAATGCTAGGATGGTAACGACTAGAACGAAAGTACAGAATTAGCTTACGATTTGCTGTAGCTCCATTTGAAATAATTGAATTTATTTTGCTTTAGGAATGAATTTTCTCATTACCGAGAGATCGAAACATGAACTTTCACTCATGCTTGAAAAAAGTCCCAAATAGTGATTTTACATTGCGAATTTTAAAAATAAGATGAACTGATTGGGGAACAGTAAGTGGTTGTACGGAATTAGTAGGAATTTTTTCACGAATCAAAATTCGAAAATCCATGAGGGTAGAGTTAAATAAGTCAAAGATACGAAGGTTGTGTTTCTCCATGAAACTTCAAAGCGACATGTTTTGGCATTACAATGTAGATTTTCTTAGACATTTAAATTCTATACACCCTAACATACGTTTTACCATCAAATTAGAAACTAATTACTACCTCCCATTCTTAGATATTCCTATCAATAGAAAATCTGCACACAGGCCGATATCTTAATACATTGTCACATCACCATCCGGCCCAAAAATCATCAGTTATCAACTCTTTTGTTTACAGGGCCGTAAAACTATATCAGACCGAGTCACTGAACCCAAAATTAAAACAAATTACTTCTGCCCTTCCCTCTAATAATTTCCACATTAAAAAAGTATTAAGCGTTCCATCACAAAAAACAACCTCCCAATAGCAATGAAGCCGAAAGCAATCCCACACTTGCCACTGTTGTCCTTCCTTACATTCAAAACATCACTGACCACATATCAAAAGTTCTAAAGAAATATAACTTCAAAACCAGATTTACCGGTTGTCCAAAAAATCTCTCAACATAATCGATCCGCAAAAGACAAAATTTCATTTGAGACGCCAGGAGTTTACAGCATTCCATGCGTATGCGGCAATACATTGGAGATACCGGACGAAAAATATCAACTAGGATTAAAGAATATGAAGGAGCCTTAATATTAAGACAAATAAACTCATCAGCTGTTGTTGAACACACTCATGAAACCGGGCATAAAATGTTATTTGATAAAACTAAAATTCTTGCATGTAATCAGTTCTTCTACCAAAGAAAAATCCGAGAGTCTATAGAAATCTACAACCTAACAATCTTAACAGCGACTCAGGACTTTACCTGTCACTAATATGGGAATCAGTCATCCGAGAGTCGGTGTATATGCCCCTCAAACAATAAAAAAGCAGGTACAGAGTAAAATGCGAGACAGTTTCAATCAAGCTCTAAAGAAGCCAACAGCACGATTGGCGAAACGTTATCTAGTTTGACTCAACAAAAACCGACGCAGGAGGAATTCAGAAGTTTTATTTTAAAAAGTATAACAGTAGCCTGTGGAAGTTTCTTTGACAAATTGAAGTTTAGTTGTACGTCTACATGTAACATCTAATGCAGGTTAATTTTTTTATATAACGTTTTTGTTCTGCTCACTCTGGTGGACTATGCTCTGTTTCGTAATGAGTGAAATATAAATCTGTATTGAACTGTAAAACTGTGTGGCAGCAGATAGTTGAGCTACCTTTCAAGCAGTTGTCAACGTTCTTGAAAATGTCTGCTGTTTTTTTTGGAAATAAAATTCAAAGAAGTTTCAGAAAGATATGTTGAAAGAGATTGGATTGGAGATTGTAAAATTAAATAAACCTCTTTGTACGAAATTGTCGAAGAAATCGCTGCAAAACGAAATATAACGAAACTTCGCCTTCATTGCAAATTTAACCATCTAGAATTGGTATAGTAAGTAAAGTAAAGTTAAGTACAAACATGTATAGCAAGGAATAAGACCATTTCTTAAATGAGCGACGCTGCAAGTGAATAAAGACAGAGGATGATAAAAAAACATCGAACATGTGATTAAAATAGAAAAAAAATCTGGGAAGCTAAATAATATGCTAGAAAACATTGTGTAGACCCTTATTATTTCACTCAATTTCACAGTCTATTTGTATTCTGAATAGTATTTTTCTTATAAAAATAATTCTATAAACTTCTATATACTTACTTCTGTAGTAACGCTTCTGTCACATTACTTTTATTTTTTCATTTCAAGGTGTATAGGTCTTAAAAACTGAAATACGCAATTTTTTGTAATGTAACCCATACCTTTACCATCTTTTTGAAAGTTTACATTTTGTTACTCTCTCGCATTAAGAAACGAGGTGTATTCCAATTCAGGTGTTTTTCTTTAAATCAGAGGCCGCTCAATCGTTTATACAAAGAGTGTAAAAATTATTATAATTCTTTCTAGTTTTGGTGCAACTTGGATTAATGAAATTTCATATTATTTAAAAATATCGTTTTAGAAGTTTTCTTCCCGTATTCTTTCTTTTTAAATAATTTGGCAATTGTGTGAAAGATTTTTTAACGGCTTTCGGCAACGGCGAGTCCTCTTCTCTGATTTCACCGACTTTGTAGCTATTAAGATTTCCCTACGGATATATTGTTAAGAAAGGTATATAGGGGTGCTGATTGCAAAAAATCAATGTCACTGCTCGAGTCGTTGCTACGTCTTCAAGCAAGCCTAGTGACATTTTGACACAATTTCGTCTCCGTGGCACAACCTGCCTCAAACAACTGCCGCACTTGCGATTGACATCCCCTCAATTCTAACCAGAAAACTTTCGTTAACGCTCCGGTGCTCAAACGTTTCCAATATTAATAATGGAATTTCCACCTACCTTTAATTTTAAGAGTAAAGTTCTGCGAACACCTTCGCGTCGGAACAGGAATTTATCAAAACCTCTCCATAAATAACGTAATCGTAAACGTAAACTACCAGAGACGTGCATTCAATCCCATTATGAAATATTTCCGTAGGAAACCCCAAGAGCCGAACAAACTCGAAAGTCACCTCTGAAATTAAAAAAGTTGGGAAAGTCGTGCATTAGATAAAAAAAACACACACACGCAGGGAGCGCGCGCAATGCTTGACAAACCTCACATTATCCACCCGATCTGTGAAGGGTCTTCGTCTTTATTTCTGTTCTATATGCATCACGACGCGCGCGGACGCCTTCCTTGTTATTGTCTGACGGCGCCGGGACGTGTGTAAGAGCATCGCCGTCGTATCCGATACAATTTAATTAGATGACTGCTTGATGACCCGAGTACGCTTCATCCAAGCGAAATTTAACAATAAATATTAAATTTGTGTACGAGGAATCCGCTAACCGAATTTTAATCGGCGACAGATGTGACTGTGAATATAACGCGAAATGTTGGCGTCAGTTACCGGAAAGGGTGTTTGCCTTTGTACGATTCTTTGGATTCTTGACACTAAAGGTGCGTAGCCATATCCAATAAACTCAGGTGAAACGAAAAATGAGCCAACTCCCTCTTCTCTTTTTTGCCAATTTGAAAATCGATCTTCTATCCAAGCAAACAAGTAGTTTATTGTTCTCAAGTTGTAACGAAGGCACAGTCGAAACGTACTCTCTTGTTTTTTTCCAATTCGATTTATAACAGGTCAATGATCTTATGTCGTAAAGAAACAAAAGGTATTTTAGTGTGAAAGACTTTTTCAGTCGCTTACTAATTTAATATAACCTTAAAATGCCAAAGATATTTTTCATTTTATTTCGATGCGTATGATTTAGGCTTTTGAGTACATCCTCATTTTGAATGCCGAATTGACCCTAACTTCGAAGTAGTATTTTCTCGCCACGGAGCAACAGGTGCTAAATCCATTCCACTAGCACAGGCGAAAAATTTAAATATTAGGAATTCTTCCTTCCTTCCTTCAAAATTAATAGTTACACTGGCATGTGAAGCTACTGTTTAAACCCAGACGTGTCCGAAAAACGTCCACCGCTGTAGTATGCCTAATTTTTTATTTATCATCATTTCATGTTCATGTTTACTTCGCTGTTAACATAATGAGCTATGCAACGCGACATTTTAATAAATGTCATCAATCATCAACTACTCAAGTCATTTCTATCTTAACGGTTAAAGGCATGTGCTTAATTTTTACACAAAAATGTTAAGAAATAGAAGTAGAACACGAATTCGAGGAAAATGTGTCACTTTTTTTAATGGACAACTACTGCTCAGAAACAAATGAACAAAATTTATGGTCTTGCCTCTCAGATTGTAGCTGTTTTGAAACAAGTTAATGCGGTTTCTAAAATTTTAAAATAGGATAATAATTAACAATACTACAGTGGTGGGCAGTTTTCGTGAGTGCATATCAATGTCTTCATTGGTTTTGGTTATTCATTGAATGCTAACCAAAAAGAAGTACAATTAAGTTAATTTCAAATAGTACAATTGAATGAACTAATCTGCCATGAAAATAAAACTGTAGGTGACTAATTTTTTTAGTGTCTTTTAACTACTATTAATTAATAAGACTTAAGCAGAATAAGATCGCATATAAATCCAATACGTACTTTTAACTCAAGCGAGTCAACGTAGCGACGATATACTTTTTAGCGTCCTAAATAACTCATAGAAATTTATGAAGATTGCCCCGTTTAATAGGAGCTATCCAACCTTGTAATGATGGGAACAAAATTTTGAAAAATAAGATCCCACATAAATAGAAACCGAGTTAAAAATAAGCGTCCCGTGTTAGGTGGGCATCTGAAGTAGCATAAATTATGTCCCAGCACGCTGCAAGCGTCGAGCTTATTGCACAAGACTGGTTTATTTATTTCGCCGTAATTCGTTGGTATAAAATTTTGTGTCTACTGGGCATTGTCGAATAAAATAGAATAGAGTTTTACATAATCCGATTACCAATCTTGGTCTATACGAAGAATTTAAGTAATGAACTATTGATCGGAGGAAGACATTAATACTTTTTGTCTCGTCTTTTTGCTGTACTTCAGCAGATTCAAATACTTTACTTTCCGGAGAGGTTTTCGATGTACAAAGAAAAAAGAAAATGAAAATTCTGTAGAATTATCATATTACTCACTTGAATAATCGACAGGAGATTCGTATATACGCCTGGAAATTCAAGTCAGTGCCATGCCAGGTTATATTTATGGCAGTTGGAAATTGAATACTTCTTTCAATGGTATTTAAGTGCCAAAAAGCCGTTATTTAGGATAAGTATTAGCTTGCGGTTTGTAAGGAATTAATTTGAAATTTTAAAGATTGATTTCCAGGTTAATTTAATATAGCTATTAATTTTATTGTATAAAATTATGGCACGCTACTTGTTTTTTACATTTACAGATTATACTCTGTTTTAGAATTTTAAGCAATTAACGGTTTCTTTGGTCATTTGCAGTCAAAAGAAAGGATGATTATTACATAATTATCTCGGTTCTCAAAATCTTTTGGTTAGTCTGGTTGGTAACAAAGAATTAAAAGGAGTCGACTGATGTCTCAAATTGGTGTAAAAAAGACTTTAAATAATGAAAGTAATACAAAAATGCGCAAACCAATATTTTTAGTTTATAGTTTCATAATTTGGGGGGGGGGGGGGAGGGTAATATAAATTGTCATATTAGGTCATATGTGTGCCTAATAATTTCAGGAATGGCACAGGATCTAGACAGAGCGCTCAAATTCCGAAAAAATTCATCAGAATAATTTCTTGTCCAAGGGGAATAAATAAATATTTATATTTAAATGTTTATGAATAATTGTATGCATTGTTTGGTATAGCAAAAACTGAATAGACGGCAGACTATTTAACTCTGGCGATCTCTTTATGACATTTATTTGAAAAAAGTGTTTTAAAAAAACGTATCTTTTATACTTTTTAACAACATAGTGATGCTGCACCAAATGAATTTTTTATGTTCTTAATTTTGTATTATATTTCATTTCATTAGCCTCAATGTTTAAAGTAATGTTCGTACTTAGTTTCAAAGATAGTTTACATTGATAAAAACTTGTAAATTTATGGAAAGTTCAACACGCCTTGGCCAAAACTAATCGTTTCAACGAACCCTCAATATAACTACAAAAACGACGTACGTCGGAGTATAAACTCGACCGCATAGCGATTAAACTTGGCAGCATTCCCTCTGAAGTTATGGCGTCGTTGCATAAATTATAAAACATAGTTGGGGTGTTAAATAAGTCATTATTTGCCATCTCTGCATGATGGTGAGGCACATTAATCGAATTAGCGTCGCGCCTTTCCTAATATATTTATGCAAATTAGCGCATAAATTAAGTTTTACGACTTGCAAAGTAAAAACGACACTTAATTGGACTAAGGTTGCATATTTTAACACCCCCGGGGCGTGATGATGTTTTCGAAATTTGCGGGGGTGCAAGTGGGAGTAAATAAACGTTTGGTATACAGATTCTTTTAGCCCCTCACATTTGGCTTCAGAAAAATTTTTTAAACTGATTCATGAGACATTCAAAATACCAGGAGATTTGAACCTCCCTTAGACTTTACACAGTACTATCAGGTATCTAGTGACTGCAACTTGTCGACAAGAAGAACACAAACATTCGCAGACATATAAAATACAATTTAGTTTTTGTACAGTAAAATAGGTCATTATTTGTTTTTGCAAATATTATGTATCAAATAAATTCTTGATTTTCTACATGATCCGCTTCTTCATACTAGAGCATAGTCATTATAATACTATAATTAGTTTTCACCAAATTTTCTAAATAAATTAATCTAAAAAAAATAAATTAATCAATTTAAAAATTTTCTGCGTTGGAATCATTTCTAAATGAAAATATTAAGGTTTCTAATAAGTATAAAACATTTAACTAAACATCTTTATAAGATAAGTTAACTAACGAATATAACAAAAAGAAATATCTGAAATTGTTTAATAATTACATGTATTTTATAATTAATTATTATGCGTATGTGATGTCCAATTTACTTATAGCCCTCTTCGAGGAATATCCGAATACGATATTTAGCAATTCAGGGAGTCCCAATAAAAATATCCACGCTATTTAGTTTTCAGAACGACGCGATGGCGACTTATCGCGCAACAGGAATAAATAAAAATAAATAAATATGAATTTCATTGTATTTTTAAAATCATTTCGATCAATTGACCGGTCAATTGACACAAACAAAAATTTACGCTAGGTTGTACATAAGTTATACATGAGTTCTATGTTGAATGAGGAATGAGAGATTGTATTATGTAATTATCGAAGTATAATTTCGAATAAGGCTGATATCAGCAAAGGGTCAATTTTTACGCTAATATACGCACAATCTAAATGGAAAATCTTAATCAGTGTTTGCCAGCAAGAATTTCTTCGGTTTGTAAGCACTCAATCGAAAACCCTTTTAAAAGGGATAAACAAATAGTTAATCCCCTCAAAAGCAAGTATAACAACGGAATTCATTTATTTGGAAACGGATTGTTGATTTAATGTTGCGTGCTAAAAATACATTTAGGACCCGAGTAATGTTTTGTCTTGTAAGGGGAACATCTGGAATAACAGATATTTATCTCCAAGAGTGTACTTGCAATAAACCAATTTATTGCCTCAGATATACGAACTTGAATCCTGCAAATGAGTTATTACCTATAGCGTGGTGCAAATGAACGATAGAACAATTAATTCGTTATTTTGGTAAATCGGCGATTCTAAGGAAAATTGTAGAAACCCCCCTTTTTACATTATTCAAAAAATAATATTTAAGATATTTATAGATAGCATCTTTACTCTTAAGCTTATTTAAATTTATTACCTATTATATTGCCAGAGAGTTTTTTTTTGTGTTACTAACTGTGCTTCAGTAATTTTATTTTTTTTAAGAGGCCAATCATTTAACAACCGCTGTTCCGAAAAAAGTAAAACTATAAGGGCAATACCTTCAATAATATGTCTTTAGATGTTGAAAAACAGCAAACGTCATAAGGAATTATTTGAAAATGTAAAAGAAAAGAACAATTAAAGATACATAATATAATGTAAAAACTTTTTCTTGGCCTTAGGTTTAGGAACACTTTCCTCTCCTTAGAATTAGAATTTTCTTAGTCTCCACCTCTCACTTTTGAGAATTCCTTTTATTACAACGCAATTAATTACAATGAAGGTAATTACTAGATATTATAAAAATTACTATTCAGTTATTTTTACCTTTCGCAAAACAATATCGTTGGTGGGCAAATCGGTCCGCCAACAGCCTAAAGTTGTTTTCCTTCCCAAAATTAATATGGCAAGGCTATTTTTCTTCCCGAACTTATATCCGTCAATTCATTAGAGGAACTTTTCCAATAACTAACCCGGAATGTTTTCCGCAAAAAGGTCTGTTAATAAATTAGCTGAGCCACCTTTCAGAAGGGTCGTTGTGGGTTCAACGTGGGATGAGAAACAAACTTTTTCCGACTATAGTTTAGACTTAATTATATCCTCTACGATCTGGAGAAAACAACGCGATTTGATAGAGAGTTGGCAGACCTATCGTTAGGCGAGTTTACCATTAAATGTAATGAAACTTACGGTTCTGCTTTTTGTCAAAAAGGGCCCATCCAAATAATCACGGATTCTTACTATTTAAGCTCAGGTAATAATGGCAATATCACAACTTAAGCTTGAACTAAAAATACTTACAGAAAGTTAACATGGCCAATGGTATAAGCGAACAAAGCCAAATGATTAGGATATCAAGTTCACTTTTTAAAATCAAAATTTTATCGAAATTATTGTTAGTGTACACTTCTTGGGGCTGCTGTATTGATGTCGGAATTCCCTATCAGCGATATACCACAGGCTAATATTCGAGCAGCCCATATTTTTAAAAAATTGACTACAGTTTTGTTATATATATATATATATATATATATATATATATATATATATATATATATATATATATATATATATATATATATATATATATATATATATATATATATATATATATATATATATATATGTTCTAAATATTGAATAAAATAAGGGCCCTGCTTGTTTACTTTAAAAACACATTTTTTATTTTCTCCAATAATGAGTATTTTTTCTATTAAATAACACCGCAAACATTGTACATATTGATTCATGGGTGCAAATTATATTTTGAAATATGTTTTATGAAAACTGCCTGTGCATTATATTGCAAAATTCGAGTTTTATATTAAAATATGCATTTTGTGGTGGGGTGAATTTAAATGGTTTATAAGTGTTAATTTTTAAACATGTTTGAGTGTGGTTCATCTAACGTCTACATCTGAAGCGGTAAGGCGGTTGGAGATCACCGGAGTATTTTCAAAATGTAGAACAATATCCAGCTGCATATTTTCATCAAAAGCGTTCGGCTCCTACTTTTTTTCACTAAAGCACTGTCATTTGTTCGAAACTGCTGCTACATTTTGCCAATTTTTTTTTTCCTGGCAAACGCCTATGGGGAAATTCGGCTCTATTTTGTCCTAGAGCAAAATCCGAACTTTTGTTATTGGCGATATAACATTCTAATGGGTCAACTTTTTCCTCTGTCGTATACATTATACAAAATAGACACAACAAAAATGCAACTTAACAAAATAAATAGAAAATAGTGGACCTCCGAACAAATACGCTAAAAAAATAATACATTGATGTCTGTCAAAAGAGAACTACTATTGTTTTCAAAGCACCTGTACCTTCCAAGGGCCTTATTTAGAAGATTTACTTAATATTGGAAAATAATTAAGCCAAAATGGTAAGTCTGAGAGGCACAAACTATGTTATATAATTGAAATTGCAAATATTATACAGGGTGTCTCATTTAAGAAAATTAAGAATAGTATAATTTTGTCGAACCGTTGCAACACCGCGTATTTTAATAAAATATAAATAAATAAGTTTATAAGTTAATAAGCAACCCAGCAATGATGGTTTAAACATAACCCGAATTCTGAAGATGATCGCTAATAAGTTCGAAACGGTGCATCACAGACCCATACTTATTTATATATATATATATATATATATATATATATATATATATATATATATATATATATATATATATATATATATATATATATATATATATATATATATATATATATATATATATATATATATATCGTTGAATTAATCTTTGAAAGGACTATCCAAAAATGCAATAAAATATAGGATGTTCAATTTAAAAAACTTTGTTTTTACCACTCTGTATATAAAAGAGTGACTATTGGGTAAATAAAAAAAATAAAGGTCATTTTAACAGAAACCAATTAGGTTTTTTATTTATAACTCTTAAACGGGCCACCCCGTACACTTCGCACTACAGGCTACTTTTAAAAAAACGACTACAGAGTCGGAAAGTCTAAAAACAGCCAAATCGATTTGACAACTTCACGTTTTTTAAAGTAGCATCATCGGGAGCTTGATTTTTTTTATATTTTAAATTTAAATAAAAGATAATAAAATCAATAACCAAACAATAAAAAATATAAATGGTGAACTGTGGAAATACCTGACCATCCAACATTGACCCTTTGGTTCAGGGGTAGCTTGTCTGCCGCGCCCTGCATATAGTGATCCCTTTAAACGAAATACAAACATGCCTGTAATACGTGCGCTCCCTTTTTAATTTACGAAAGGTGTTTCATGTCGACGACACTTTTTGTGGAACGACACACCCCGACGTGACTAATTAAAAATACACATTACATCCCTTGTTTGACAATGTTATCGTTAAGCTGGAAATACTTTCCTGTGCCGTGCCCAAATCAAGTTGAAACGAAACTATTTCATGTCCGTTTTATTCGAACTAAAGTAAATTGAGTCCAACGAACCGAATTTAAATTCAGAGAGGTCATTGTAAATGTAGATGTTTAAATAGTTTCGTTGACATAAATCACAACAGTATATCCGTGGATTGCCTAAGGATTATGACATGACCCAGGTTGCACTCTGATGATGGTCAATGTCTATCCATATTTTCTGAGAAAACAATATAAATTAACAATTAAAATTTTGTAAACCCGAATATTTATGACGAAAATGAGATCCCATGTGAAAAAAACATACTTTTGGCATTTTTTCAACAAACTGTATAATCAAATGAAAAAAAAAAGTCAAGTTATCGTAAAATCCCTACATATCTCAATAGAGATAGCCACAACATTTTGTGAATGTTGAGAAAAACGCACTAACGAGTCAAGATTTTTACTTAATTTATAAAAATAAATTCATATTATTATTATTAAGATTTATTTTAATAAAATACAAATACAATGTTATAAGACAAGTCTAGCCTGGACAGCATTTTTTTTTAAATTATTAGAACGAAAAAAAAAACATGGAAAAAGAAAAGAAAAAACATTCATAATTATAGATTTTGTCCCTAGTAAATAAATAATAATTCTTAGATTAAGTTACTAATTTTAACCAAGTAAATATAGATACAAGAACTAGAAAAGAATCATTAGCAAATAATGGATAAACTTTAGACTCATTGCAATCATCCCTATCTTTGGTAAAGTGATCGAGAAAGCCTTAAAAACTCGCCTTTCACGAGTTTTTGAAAACCACAAACTTCTGAACGACTCTCAGTTCGGGTTTCGTGAAAACAAATCCACAACCCATGCGCGCATAGACTTTGTGAGCAGGGTGGTCCGGGGGTATGATGATGGTGAAATTTCGAAGGCCTTGTATGATCTTACAAAGGCCTTTGGTTTCAGTACGTTGAGAGTGGCGGCGTGTCAAGTGATAACTTTCTCCTAATAGTCTCCGGCGTTCCTCAGGGCTCGGTACTGGGGCCGCTGCTCTTCATCATCAACATAAATGATTTGCCGCTGTCCATACCCAATGCCTGACCCTGTTCGAGGATGACACTGCCGTTCTCTCAGAAAACGTTGATGAGACTGTGAGGATCCTTCAGCAGTGGTTCTCTGCAAACAACCTAATTCTTAACCAACAAAAAACTCAAGAACTTACGTTCTCTTGTAGCAAAGTAGATTTTCTTCATCAAGACAGAACTCTGTCATGGACGGGCCAGATCGACGAAGTCTGCGCCACACTGTCCCAGCGTTTGTTCTTGTTAAGACATCTCAGCCACTGTCTAACAAGATTGGCCCTAAGAACGGCCTACTTCGGTCTGCTGCACAGTGTGTTGTGGGATGGGGTAAAATACTCGGAAAAAGCCTTTCGCCCTCTACCTGAATCTACAGATCTGTTTTATACATTCATGATAATGCTGATTCTTATCGCACACTAACTAGTAAACATGAGTATAACACCAGGCAAGGTGACTCGATCGCCCTACCGTACTCCAAACTGACGTCCTCGCAAACTAATAAAATAAATGTTAAATTATACAATGTTCTCCCGAGCAGCCTTAAAAATCTACCAACCAGACAATTTAAGCAGAAAATGAAAATTTTCTTTATAGAGAATCCTATTTATGGTACCGATGAATATTTTGAGCTGCTTAAGCATACGAGTATTTAGTAATTTGTGATTTTGTTATCTATATGTTTACTTTATGTATTATTTACATGTTATCTATTATTGTTTATTATTGTTTATTTTAAATATTTTTCCACTGCGATAACCATTGTAATTGCCATACTCTTGACGTACCATTTGTTGTTCTTGTGACTTATCTGAATGGTTAATAAAGTTCTATTCTATTCTATTCTATTATTATTATTATTGTTATTTAAAAAAAAACTGTTACTTTTAAACAAAATGTGACAAAAATGTTATCGATTACTACACTTCATGCAGACAGTGAAGACGTAAAGCAATATAAATATAGCTAACCAAATACGGCTGCTATTTTTATGGCACACACTAATTGAGAATATTTTTCTAGAAAACGAAATAAAGGTAACAATATAGCAGAGCATCTTCAGAAAATAACATTTGTATTCCGTCTTCGGTTCGAATTAAAGCCTAATTCGTCGTGGCTAATGCACTTTTCCGTTTGGAAATAATTCCATTCACGGTTATGCCGAAAGAAAATCGCAAGATACAACAAGCGCATAATTTAATTATATTTTCCGCTCTGCTCGAAGATTACTACGTTCGGAATATAAAGGAAAACAAATTTCGGGCTCCGTATTAAAGTAGTTTTTATATTTTCAAAAGTAATTGGATTCCGTTTGTCCGAAATATTAAAAGTAATGCACGTTAACGCGAAATAATCGCAACTCCATTTTCCCGAGCACCGCTCGAAATTCTTTAACTCGTTCGGAGTGTATAATTTTATGAAAATAGTTTTCTGTGATTTTTAGTCAAACGGGAAATTAGATTTCCCGCGTTCGCCTTAAAAACGGCAAGGAAAACGCGGGCGAAATGTGCATCGAAATGAGTTTTTCTGTTTCCATAATCGATACACAAATTACTCTTTCATGTTTTCATTTTTCGCGACGACGCGACGTAGAGCGTAGTTAGTTTTTTTTTCCTCGCAAACGCGTAGGTCTCGGCAAGTTAATTGGATGTCTGAAAAAGGCGCTGACATTTTGTTAGGAAATTGCGCGTAGTCAAAACACAACAATGTTTTTTGTGTTCTAATACTGCGGCCAATTCCTGAAATATTTTATAAAAAAATGAATCGATTTTTTTATTATAAATATCTGAAGTTTAAACCTATGACATTCGTTATTTGATGTGTATTTGCCTAATTTAATCCTAAACTGACTTACACATTCATTTATGTATATTTATTTCGGTACTCAAAAAAATGTACAATCATTAAAATTTGCAGAGCACGCATAATTATTATATTACTATTATTAGAGAACAAGTAGAAAGAAAATTTATTAAACTAGTTAACCAAACCGGAAACGGAAAACAACAGGAAATCAAAGTGTAATAACAAATCAATATGAATATGAATATCATAGATTATCATAGAAAAACATCGATCGCTAATTTTCTAGGTGAATTAAGACTTATATGTCTATGTGACTAGAGCTGTAATTATAGTTTTTTCCTGCGTATTAAAAAAGTAACAATAAAATATATTTGAGTTTCTTGCTATTTAATAGAGAATTGTTTGTGAAGAAAAAATAGAGCGTATGAATCCGATCCTCTGGGGCTAAATTTTATTAATTGAAATAGTTTTAATAACAAAATAAATAAGAACTAAAAGTTCAGATTTTCACGAAATTACATATTATGACATGACAATTGTTTCGACAACACCGTGTCTTTATCACATTTGATAAAGAAACAATTGTCATGTCATAATACATAATTTCGTGAAAATCTGAACATTTAGTTCTTATTTATTTTGATAAATAGATTTTCATCAAGTAAAAGCCACCTCAGTTCAAGTTTTAATAACCTCATGTACTTTAACATCATCAGCAAAGCATGTACACTTAGAGCATTGGAAACAGTGCTTTATAGCTTACACCATAAGCGAAACGCATAGGAGACCAAGGTGAGATGCTTGGGGGATACTATATAGGGTAATGGGATTGGCCGGTCAAATTTTTTCGTGTCAATTTATTTTTTTATATTCATTTATATTGTTCTGAGAACTAAATGGAGGCGATATTTTTATTGGGATTCCCCGATCGCTAAGTATCACATTCGGGTATTCTTTGAATGGGGTTATAGGTACATTGACAACACAAACGCATAATAAGTTATTGTAAAATACCTATTATTGTTACACAATTATAGATAATAATCCACAATTGCAAGATTTTAGTTAAAACATTTTGATCGAATTTGACTAGTCAATTAAGAAGTGGTCAATTGACTGTCCATTGACCGTGTCCCAACACTTGGAATACAGGCTATAATTTTGGAGGGTATGATTTAAAAGTTCAGAAATTTTTAGTGTGCAATTTCGAAAATATTTCCAGATTTGAATATTGTATGACATGGATGGAGGTTGCTTTTTTCTAAGAATTTTTTTGGATAATATTTCTCTATTTTGATATGACTTAGTCCAAGTGTTAATAAGAAAATTTAATAGTGGAATAATCAAAATTAGTTTTAAATTAGATTTAGATTTTATATTGGTTATCTTACATACATATTATATTTTACATGTTAATAGAAACTGAATAATCTAAATTTTCAATGTATATTCTTAAAAATCTATTTTTTGTATCAATTAGCATTTAACTTATGAGGGAATTTGAGAACAACGCACGAGAATAATAATTCCGATGTCTTTCATTGCCAATTCTATGAAACAAAGCTTACCATGACCCTGCGTGCATCAATCAAAAGCACAGAAAAAAATTTTTTATGCCGTAGTCCAGTTTAAGAAAAAAATTTTCGAAATTTTGAAAAGAAAATAATAGATGCTTGTATCTTGAGGTTAAGAAATAGCAACCCAATTAAAATGAAGATGTGGAATATTTTCATTATTAGAACAAAAATCTACTAAAAAAAATATAGAAACAGTTTTAAAAAGAGGACGACTACTTCAATTTTTTTTATTCAAACTTTCAGCTCCCAAAAATTGCACTGTACGTACTGTACTGTTCTATAGAAATCATAAAATCACATCATACTTTATGTCGCTTTAAAAAAGTCATTATGATCATTTGCTTATCATTTACGAACAGCGTTTGTGCAACTAGAGAAATTGGCGTAGCAATATCAATTAAATTCCATATGTTCGGTGCATTTTAAGGAGTGTTCGTGTTCTACCATTGTTATCCACCTAATGGATTATCTAATTATCTCCGAAAGTGCTAACATTACGCCTCTAATGCGTGACAATGTCCGTAGGGAAAGGGAGTCCTTGCTTTATTATTGCCCTTTTATTCGCTCACCTCTTCGGTAAAATTAATATTGCGTCGCTTCCGTACATTAGCTGCGGATTATTCGCACTATCATATAGTGAAACCATGCACTTTAAATAATGGGGTTGATAATATGAACCATATAGTTTCGGCCTTTAACAAATGAACGGCGGCAAATTTTCAGTTAATATAGTTTTGGTTACTGGATATTCTCCAGTGCCAGCAACCAGTCCTATCCAAATATAAATACAATTCTATTCTATCCAGAAAACGAAGTGACTCATCCATTCTCCATGCGTAATTGATGTACGTCAAAACAAGAGTTATTTCGACGCTTACACATTTATAAAGACAACAATCAAAACAATTCCTATTATTCTGTCGCGTCTTGTCTGTAAAAATAAACTAACCGGAATTATTTTGAAGACACGAGCTCGCATACTGCCAAACCATATGGTTCGGGCTTGGCTTATGTGGGATGTGCCGAAGAAGCCCTAAAACTCACAAGTAAACAGTGCCAGGTGTTAGAGTATTGGATATTTTTAGGACTGTCGCCTGGAGGAATTAAAAGAATGAATTATTTTAAGTTAGATGTAGTATAATCCAGAATTGTCTCAAAGTAAAAAATAATAACAACTGCTAGAAAAGTTTTCGTTTAAAAATATTGGAAAACAGTATTATAAATAATTATTGAAAATGTCATAAGAAAACACAGCTTTACTGTTTTGCAAAATGATATCTGTTTCGAAAATTGAGTTATACTTAGACTCCTTGAAGTTTCAATATTTTTTTTTACTTCTTTTTAACCTAAACCTCATAGTGAGGACTCATTTTCATTAATATGATCCACCTACTCATCAAATGACACGATGTTCAGTTTTCCTAATGATGTTAAAAAGAATTAAACTTAGCTAAAAAATAAATTGAAATTAAAATAAAAAAGATATCGGATATCGGTGTTCGGATCGAACTAACAATTTTTTTTCAATTAAATGGAAATCATTATCAAAAATTTCTGCTTTGGTTTTCCAGAATTGACAATTTTTGTTTACCATGACGAGTGCTCAGCAACTATGTTTCGTTCTCTTAACTTAATAAAAAGCCTGTTGTACGATTGTGTTGTAGTAAGAACACTTCGCTCCCTTAAGTTAAATTAAATTAATCCCAGGCCCGACTGGAATCGTCATTATTAAAATCTTGTTGTGGTCAGAAAAACCTTTTCCTGGCGGTGGATTACTGAACCTCCAACCATAACTTTGTGAACTTTATGAAGAAATTTAGACACGCTATTCGTAAACTCAGGCTACTTATATATTTTCAGGATTTTTCAGATTTATTTGTAAATCAATAATTCATTGTATATTTTCCAAAGAAGAATATAGCTATTGAGGCTACCAAATTTGAATAACAGCGACATTTACTTATTTGGCTGGAGATGTGCGTTATTTAAATATTTAGGGAACAAATTTTGGTTTTCCCACGACGAAGGTAAAAACGGCATCAATGATGCTGACTTAAAATTCTTATAAATATTTAATAGATACGAAATATTTCAAAAAGAAGTGGTGTTGAGAAATCCGCTTAAACTTTTAAGAAGGAATCAGTCGATTCAGTTCGGAAACTTTGAAAGTTATTACTCCGATAATTTCTAGGGAAAAACTTTTCTCGCTCTTTACACTTGCAAAAAATTTTGAGGTTCCAACTATACATCGAGCGAGTTTATACTTATACGAGGTCACTAACGCAAAGCGGTTTGTTAAAAGTTTACCTGGTAGCTGCGTAGGAGCAAATTTTAATTCTTGGAAGTGATAGTAGCTCCAACTTATATTACTTTAAGTTATACGAGCTTTATATTTATTATTTTATTAATTTGTTATGAATTTTAGTTAATTTCCAAATTTTTAATGTTAAATAATTTAGAATTCATTTAATATTTTGTGATGGCCCAGTATATCAATTATAAATAAACATATACGAATTCAAAAATTATAATTTTCGCTAAATTATCAAAAATTATTATAAATTAACAGAATTATTCGGTTGCCAAATCCTTTCTTGGCTGCAATTTTTATAGTTATAGTTATAGTTATATAGTTATAGGTATGGGCTTTACAAAGTATAATCACTATTTATTGCAAATATGAAGAAATATAAGATTTATAAGAGAAACGTTACCTTACTTTTTTGCGCATATCTGGACCATCCTGTATATATTAAAATTGCCTGGGAAAATTGATAGAATTTTAAAAAAATTTTAGATATGGTATTTATTTTTTTGGGAGTCCACTTACGCCTTCATACATTCTTCACTTCATTAAAGTTCAAGCCAAGTTGGCCAAATGAAGTTTAACTTCAGGAATGGATAAAATATATAGGATGCCAAATTTCAAAACTTGAAGGTCCATTCCTATCAAACTAATCATAAATAGTCTAATCTTTATTGAAAAATTTAAATTCTTGCACAACATTTTTGCTTAATTCCAATACAAACTAATAAGCTTACATACTTATATTTCAAAGGACGAAGTATAGCTTAAGATCTTCATCTCAGCTACCCAGCATTAACCATTTTTCGAATATTATAGTACTAATATAGTAAGAAGCTTTATTTATAAATGTACTAAACTTCAGTATCCGTAGAATAATCATTTATTTACAATCTGGATTCCTCCTGAGTCGGATCTTGCTCAATCGAACTTCCTGCAAATTCAATGATATTTTAGACCGATAGCTTAATGCATTGTCCTCCTCCCAAAGAAAACAAGTCCGAAAGTTTTTATACCTTGCCACTCTGGCCCTTCCTTATATTTATAATATTTCTAACCACATATTAAAAGTTCTTAAGGAATTTAATGGTAAAACTAGATTCACCACCCGTCCAAAAATCTCTCAGCATCTTCGATCCATCAAAGATTCAGCATTCCAGCTTTCATTCCAGCACCCATGCGCATGTGGCAAAGAATATCGGCTAGGCTAACAGAACATGAAAGGGCCTTAAAACTACGACAAATAAATTCATCAACAATTGCCTCGCACAGTTATGAAACTTGATATAAAATGTTATTTGACCAAACTAAAATTTTTGCAAAGAACAATCAGATAATCCGTAAACGGATCAGGCAGTTGTTCCGATTTCTTTTGTAATCTCGTTTTATCAGCCACAGATAAGAATGGATAGATAGATAGATACTAAATTATATAATTTTTTAGTATTATACCCAACGATTCAAATTTCAGCGTAACGAATGAACTATTAAATTTAGCAAGTGTTGCACCAAAATGACGAGTAACCCTAAAAAGCAGGCTTTCAAAGCAGTAAGATTATAAAAGATCTAGAATCAGTTATTTATTGTGCTAAACTTAATTGAAATCGGCGATGCCCGATGGCGCAAATATCATTTAACTGGTTAATATGCAATACACAATGTTCTAATTGATTATTAAATACACCCATTCATACCATTCATCACCGATCGAGCCTGAAACACTTTATATGCAAATCGAAATGTACTTTGAATGCTTTTCGAAATGTCGATTAATTCGAAATGTCTAAAATTATCTAGAGCGTTACAACCCCCCTAAATGAACAGTTTATTCGTGATTACGACTCCAATATCAGAAACGATGCCTACAAAAAATTGCAAAACCGTCTCAATTATCGGCAAAAATGGATTTAACTGGCATGTTCCTGTAGGTTTTATTGATGTTTTCGCGCAATAATTCAACATTTAATTTGTTCGGAACTTTTGTTTATTTTGCTGCTCCAAATTACCCAAACTGTACCTATTCGTTCATAACGACCGCAATTTTTAATGGGTCAATTAATCCGTTTAATTTATAGCTCGGAACGAATGTTTTATATGTAGGTATTTTATTTTGTGACATTATGAATAATAATTCTGATAAAATTGAATTTCATTTCCTGTAAAATTTGATAAATCCTGTCGCTTAACGTGTCCCCAAATTTTATGATATATTTGGTCAATTACAAATAAATAAAACAGGTCATACAAAACCGTAAAGATTTGGTACGTGCCACCACCCGAACCGTCATTAACTTGTGAATTCCTAATTTGTGAACATGGAGTTGCATCACGGTCCGTTGAAGTGCCATGGAAAAACAAAAAGGCACGAAGCTTTACGCAAACCCATTATTAATTAATAATTAATACAGATGTTTTTGTATGTATCAAGCGCTTTTTTGTTCGGCAGCCCTTTTCTACCCCTTTTAGCCAATTTTATATTATTCACGTCAAAGGATGTATGTCCATTTGGTAGTCACTGGCTGCATGAAGAACTGTTGGCTTCTTCAGAGCTTAATTAAAACTGGCTCACATTTTACTCTGTACCTGCTTCTATATTGTTTTAGGGGGGCAGAGCTAAATGTCTCGGATGCCTAATTCCCATATTGGTGAAAGGTAAACACCTAAGTCGCGATTGAGATTGTATGGTTGCTTATAGATTTCTATAGATTCTCGGATTTTTCGTTGTTAGAAGAATTGGTACTTGCAAGAATTTTGGTTTTATCGAATAACAAACTAGATGAAAAAATCTGTCACCCCTAATATAATAGTCAAATTTTTGAACGAACGTCTTTAACAGTTATGGGTTCTGTATTATCACCATCCTGTATTATCATCATCCATTCAAAACCAAAATTATGGAAACGCTACGTCGATGACACTTTTGTTATTTGATTTCATGGTTAAGAATCCCTACAAGACATACGTTTTGAATTTTTGATATTCTTATCATTAGAAAATCACACCTAACATTGGGCCTTGGTGCTTAGAGAAAAAATCATCCGTTATCAACTCTTTTGTTTAGATAGCAGTAAAAGTATTTCAGCCTGAGCAGCTTACCTCTGCCCTTCTCTCTAACAATTTTCATATTAAAGATAATTAAAGAGTGCAAAAGTAATCACACACTGACCATATCAAAATTTCTTAATAAATATAACGTCAAAACCAGATTTACCACTTATCCAAAAATCTCTCAACATCTTCGATCCGTCAAAGACAAAATCCCATTTTAGATGCCAGGACAAAAAATGTCCACTAGGCTTAAAGAACATGAAAAAACCTTAAGACTAAGACAAATAAACTCATCAGCAGCTACCGAACACAATTACGAAACTGGACATAAACAATTATTCGATAAAACTAAAATTATTGCACGTAATCAATTCTTCTACCAACGAAAAATCCTAGAATCTATAGAATTATACAATCTTAAGCGCTACTCATTGGAATCACTCATCCGACACGATGTTTATGTCCCTCATTTAGTTCTGCCCCCCTCAAACAATATTTAAGCAGGTACAGAGTAAAATGGGAGCCAGTTTCAGTTAAGCTCAGAAGAAATCAACAGGATGATTGGCGAAACGTTAGCAAGTTCGACTCAACAACAACCTACGCAGAAGAAATCCAGTAGTGTAGCTAAATGCAGATTGGAACAGTGAGTTTTATTTATATACTTTTGTCATACTCTGTCGCCTACTTATTAGTATTATACCAAATTTCTTTATGCACTTTTCATTGTTTTTCTTATTTTTCCATTATTTTATTACTATATTATTAAGGAGAAGTAGATGTAGGTGCAGTTGGAATTGGTTTCACCAAAAGCATATGAAATGAAATATAAATAAAATCGAATAGGAATATTTAATAGTCCCTACATACAGATATATAATCTTATTTTTAGGTGGATGTGCCAAAGTTAACAAATCTCAACCTAGATATTTAGTGAAGTGTTAAATATGTGGAAGTGAGATAATTACGATAATTTTCTGCTAAATTAAAGCGATATCAAAAGTACATAATATAGCAGATGACGTCAAGGTTAACTGAAACTGTCGCCTCCAAACGCTTGAACATTTTAAAGAATCCTTTTTTCCTCAAAGACGTTTTCGCAAATAGTAGGTAAATGAGCTCATTTGGTTTTGCAATTTTCTCACAAAGTTTCACCCACAGGAACAATAGGACCGAACAATAACACCGTTTAGGATTTAAAGAAAGCAATTTCCCACAGCTTTAGTTCAATCGTTTTTATAAAGTATATACAGTATACAACAATGTGCCTAATCGTGTGTAAGCCCCAAATGTAAATTCGTGAAAAATAAATTATAAAAGACATCGTATGGGCGTTATGACTCTTTACCCACATTTTCTGCTTGTATATTATTTGTTTGTTTGAAGTAATCTTAAAATAATATATCTCAATTGTTTTAGGTTGTGAACACCTTTTTCTTCTATTATTTTCGTGACTGCACTTTGATCCAATTTATCATTCAATCAGTCTCATTTTTGGAGTCTTATAATTGATACGAAACAATTTATTTTATTTTCTGCAAATAATCCTTATTATTATATTTTTCTAACTTTATATATGTCTGGTTTATTAGAATTGTTGTTTTTCTTGTTCCTCGCGTTTTCTAAACATCGCGAAATTTTACAAAGCTGGTTTTCCTCCAAGCATAAAAAGAAACTCTAAAAATGTATAGCAAGTTAATTATACCCGCAGATGGGATCAAATAGCAACCTTAGTGCAACATTGCCCTCGAAATGTTGGCCCTCGTCGCCAAATTCCGTCAGGCAACAAATATTAGGTCAGATATTGTGAACAATGAGACCCCGTTAGTCTCGGCGTAAACTAAACACTGTATTGCTCTTGACCAACTTCCTTTGGATGTACAATTCCGCGAGTCAACATTTTGGCCGATCCAATACAAGATTAATTAATTGCATTACAAGTTACTGCAATATCATGTTTTGATATACGATCCGGTAAACTGTCGCTGTTTACGGCAGACATCGAGGATTGCTTTTAACAGCGGGTAATGCGTCCCGATATTGTGCAGTGTATATTATTCATGTCGCTCCGAAACTTTGACAATTGGATTGTGGAAGTGTAAGAGCACCGTTGATTCTTGTAACCCTCAGCGAAACTGTTAATTGTCGCTTAGGACTTTTTATTTAGTCTGTTGTCGTAGAAATTGTATTATCCTTGCTCCCTTGTTTTTGTTTAATAGCAATATAGTTATTTCAAAAAATTAAATAATTTTAAAATAGCTTAAAATTAGCCACACCCACTACGTGACTCTTGTATTACTTGGAGTGTAAAGATTACTCATCCGTTAGAAAAAATATTAGATTAAAAGAGAGATTAAGACAATTCATTTTATTTATAAATAAACCACTACAAGTCATCGTAATTCATTGCAAATACTCGGAACTCCTCAAATTACCGCAAATCAACAAACCGATTGTTCTCTTGGAATAATGCGGAAAAAAGGAAACATACAAAAAATATCCATAACATTTTTTTCTATTCTTCTTTCTCTTAAGAAGCAGAAAGTATTTTATTTTAATTACTTAGAATAATATTCTCCTAATTGAATTAATAATATATTTCAATCCCCACTCTACAATAGACATGGATCAAATTTTGCAAAATAATATATGAATTCCTTAGTCTCGGTATTAAATTATGCCAGTATTTGTGTATTACCCTTGCCTTGACTAAGAATCGATTGCAACAG
Organism: Cylas formicarius; assembly: GCF_029955315.1. Classification (NCBI taxonomy): domain Eukaryota; kingdom Metazoa; phylum Arthropoda; class Insecta; order Coleoptera; family Brentidae; genus Cylas; species Cylas formicarius. The sequence continues at coordinate 27,248,702 of NW_026844264.1, forward strand.
ATTCAAGTGTGTTGTACGTTTATTTTCTGGCTTAGAAAACATGACAGAACGTGCCACTGGTTGGTTAGTTGGTTCCGAACTGAAAATATTTGACTATCTTCTGTTTATTCGTCGGATCTTAGATCACTTTGCGATAACTGGATATCGAAATCACCGCGATATACGAAAATTTAACAATTTCTCGATACCTCGTTATTGATTAACCTTATTTCACAGTAACTTTATAATGCTATTGTAATGTATAATAATATGTAAATTAAAATTTCAAAATTTAACCCTAAACAGCTTTCCCTTCCTCGTCGCTCTTTGCCTGCGGCTCAGTCATGTGCTCTAATACCTTTCTCCTTTTAATTAATTACTAATAAAATTTTAACTCTATATTGTTAACCTCGATTGTTTTTAAAATTCCCGTGTTTTTTTCGTAATTTCTATCTATAGTAAGATGCCAAAACGTTCCAATAAAAAATTTAAATAAATAAAATAAATCTAGGGAACGTCAAGAAGCCAAATTTTGGTAGAGAACGTAACAAAAGACGTTACCATGAGATTTATCAAATATACTATTATTTTTAAATAATTAGCACTATTTATGGGATAGTTCTAGCAAAGCTTACTAAATTAAGTAGAGAAATCATTTCAATAATTTGCGTAAGTATATACCCCAAATTTGACATTTAAATAAAGAATATTTTAATTCCGAAATGAAGAAAATATTTAAAAAAATTAAAAATTGACTGACAAAGAATACAGCTTATTCCCAAGTCTGGGAAACAAACCGTTACTAGTCTTTAGAGTGACTACTGGGCAGACTCCCTCACTTATATATTAAACATTTTAGTTTTCCCGCAATATTAGCCTGAATATCCAAATAAACTCTTAATAAAATCTTAATTCAGGATCTATTATTTTTCTCTTTAAAATGTACAAAATATTTAAAATCAAGAAATATAGACAGCAGAGGTCAAACAAAAACCATCAGTAACTGCGTAATGGTTTACCGATTTAGGACTTACACTGAGAAGAGCAAATCAACTTTTGGCTTATTAGTTCCACTGGAGTACCATGGCTATGTAACCATTACATTTTTACAACTTTACAAAATTTAGTGAAACGGCGAGCCTACGCAGTTCTACGTAAAGAATTCAACATCAAACTTCCTAACATTCCCTAGCAGATTGCCCGGAACAGAAGCATCGAGAAAGAAAGAAAGAGTGATAATTATTTTTAAACCTTAATCGAGGGCCAAAGCTCCAAAATTCCTAAATTTATTACAGCGAACGCCAGACAATTCGTAACGTTTTTTTTTTTCTTATCGTCATTCAATTTCATTTGACCTTTGAAACACTTCATTAACAAGCTTATTGCCATTTTGGAGGCAAGCGAAGTTCGACTCTTTATTGGGGTTCCAATTCAATTAGCAAGACCTTATAAAACACATTTATTTGATTACAACATGAATTTACTTTAAGTGTCCAAACCCAAAACGTGTCGAGAGAAAGAGAGACATTGGCGCGACCTACTCGTAAAAGAACAAGATACATTAAAAAATGTATACTAAGTTTATAAACATTCTCCATAGATATTCCATAGGAAATGTCTCCCGACTAATACAACAACAGCTAAAGGGAGGTCTAGAAAAAATAAATAATATTGGTTAAAATACCTGTTGAAAACACATTGAAAATTGTTTAAGATATCATGGATTTCAAACCATTACTCAAATGTAAAAAGCTAATAAGCCAAAGAAAAGGAAAAAATAAATAGAACAATTTCTTGCGGTTGTTTTATTTCGGTCAGGGTGCTTCTAACAGGATAAGCACCAATATTTTACGCTTGTAACGACATGACAACCATGAAAACGAGACATTTTTAAGTAGCAAGGTTTGAGAGGGTTCGTTAGCACGTAAGTATCTCGTTATGCTATGAAAAAGAATGTTTTATTGCACTAGAAAGCGTTCGTATCCGTTGTGAAACAGACACTAACGCGTCACGAAAGTACTCGGCCTGTATAGGTGATTTTAGAAATACACATCTCTATGAATAAATGAGTCAACATTTTAATTTTCCTCAAGTCTATTGTAAAAAACGCGTAGCGAAATTGAAGTGATTAAATTTCCTGTAATTACGATTTACCGGATGCAATCTACAAAGCAGAAAAATACAATCGCTTTGGCTCTTTATTGCATTTTGAAAGCTACGTTCAACGGCATATTGAAATTTCTACAACTTTAATTTATATCAATCTGTTACGAAATTAAAAATAAATTGACGCTGGTACTAACTAAACTAATTATTTAATGAGTGAGATTAATATTTTGCTTGCGACTTACAGATTTCTTAATAACCGTTTTAAGATAACAAATAAATTTTAATGAATTACAATGGCTTTTGTATGCACCATGTTCATTTCAGTTCATTATCCAAACAAATGCATCCAAGTGTTTCACAAAGAGACACTTTGCTGATAAACGATGATTGAAGAAGGAAATCTGTGACAGTTAGGATTAGTCTTAAAAGCACTCGATGTAGATTAAGATCATTAAATACTTTTAAATAAACTAGATCGTGCTTTGCCGAACAAACAATTAGTCAGCAGGCTTGTCCTTAGGACTGCCGACTCCACCTGTACCTCTGCTCAGTAGGGTTTGCGCCTACGAGTAACGTGGAGTAGGTTTCAAAAGTCAAGACACCCGTTGTTATATATTACCCAAGTAAATAAATAATTCTAGGCGTTTAGTCAAATCCATACATCTCCACTTTCTAATTTGAATCTAAATATCATTACTTCAATATTTTTGGTAATCACCCATCTCCCATTCGTTCAACATGGCTATGTCATAGAAGCTACCTTCGCTGTTCCCGCACAATAATTGTTTGGTTAACCTGCATAATCTTCCTGATCGACACGATTAATAGGATATACAGAAATACCCCGGCCAGAAAGAGTACTGGCAGAACTGCTAAAAACTGGTGCTCGTAAATTAACTACATTCCTGAATGAGCTGATGATACGATATGTAGTCGTCGAACCAATCCCAGTCACATGAAAATAAGCATGAATAACACCAGTCAATAAAAAGGGAAAGGGAGGTGACTGCTTCAACTATAGATGCATATCGATCACAAGCAAAATGAGAAGACGATATGGATTAGTTCTTCGCAATATAGTTGAGAATACTCTCCACATAATATAGAAGTCAGGTTTTCGAAGTGATCAATCATAAATAAAAAAGAGATGCAACAAACATTTACTTTTCGTAGATATTATAAAAGTCTATGGACGTTGACAAGTCCTCAATTGCTCGATCCCTTAAAATTCATTAGATTAAGTAGGAGCCATATTAAGCAGATATTAGACTCTGGCATATGTGCAAAACATTGCATAAAAATTCTTTCTAATGTTCCACATGATTTTTATTTCTTAGAAAGACTGCTTGTCTGCACGACCAAGGCAGTTTGTGGGATTGCTACGCGTCAGAACCCCCTTCTAGTGTTTCAATAATTACTACAATAACAATGATAAAAGCAACATATAAAGAGGAAACCGCCTTAGAGACGAAATTAGGTTAAAATCCTATTACGAATCTACCCCCAGTCACCACACAACTTGGCCAGGAAGTGGGAAATGAATATTATAAGTTATTTCAATTAACCTTGTCTCTCTTTGTGTTCCACGTTTGATTATATTCATATCAATACTTAACTATATGGGCTGTTGTAAACATTGTTTTTGCGGTGTGGTCTACAATTAATTTGGCTTTCGCAGATGAAAATGTTTTAAACAAATTTCCGGTTGCAAAATCGATTATTAATTTCCATCGGTTATAAATGGTCTCATAGTAATAGTGGTCTCAGTATTACTAATGACACAAAAACAAGAAACCAAAGTATAGTTGCCTAGAACTAGACAATTGATACTGCATTACGTAAAAATATCCTTTCTATTCCACATTACGTGGAAAATCCAATGACCTATTTATAATTCTAAGACACATTTCGCCGATAATTGAAGCCTAATGTTCAAAAATATATTTAATTGATATACGATTCAATTTTGTCAATGGCATAGTCCTTGTTTAATATTTCTTGAAAATAAATTGATCTACTATAATGAAAAAACCTCATTGGTCTCATTAGATTAAATAGTTCGCGAAAACGTGAAGGTCGTAAATCCTAATCCCAGTTCTCCTTATCTAGCATACGACCCATTGCTTGTTTTTACCAGGTATCGCAAGTGCCACTGAAAAGACAACTTTATTGCCTTTGTTAATATTCGGTGGTTAAAGTTCTATATAAATTATAATTAATACTTTTGTACTAAACAGAAATGCTAAATTTGATAACGCAGCACCTCCCGATTATTTTTCCCATTTTGGGGGCCACAAATTCCGAGTTCCTCTAATTAAACGGAATCGATATCATAAAGTAATTAAAAGTCCACTCCGCGTTGGACTTCGAGCACATATATCACGTTAAATGAAAATTAAATTTTATTTAACCTTACCTTTAATTTGTATCTGAGACACGACCCCGCTCAACCGAACTAAATTTAATTCCACGAATCATTAACGAAAAGTTTAAAGACATGGAATGGAGTTAAAATGGCCACGGAAATTGATTCCGATAAACTTTTTTCCTTCTGCGTTGATATGGTGATATCGATAAAGATACGGTTTACGTTCATCCTAAATTGCTATTTCGGCGTTATCTAAACTGAGATCTGAGGTGGGATCACACGTCACATAGAATTCAGCCTTAGTTTTCTGCAGTCCACAGTCGTATTTTTTTGGTGTTTGCTCCGCAAGGCATTATTGAATACAAAAACTCCCTCTATCTAACTACACTTGGTTGTACCTTTCATTACTGGCGATATCCTAATGTAGTCCAAAGGTATACCATTGAAATGTTTCTAGTCCTACGTGCTCTTACTTTCTTGGCCCCCAGGTTTCCGACCAACGGAGAGAAAAAACAAAAACTGTGGGAAATGATTTTACGTTTTTTAAACATTTACCATTTTTCCCATATGAATATCCGAATTAAAACATTTCCAGGAAAATTTTGATCGACGAATGTAATTCTTTTTCTTTTTGATAGTGCTGATTTACAGAATTATTCAGTTTGATCACAGCATCTTTTTTAAATATAATTTATTCAAACAAACTTGAAACTAAACAAAAATTAATTTCTTTGGCCTAAATTTCAAAATCAAACTAATTCTCTTTATTCAAACTGAACTTCCAATTTGAAAGGGCCGTTTTTTGTTGTTAATTGTTAGCAGCATTGTGTTAACGGTCAATGCAGTTTTGTGAATGGATTTTGATATCGAACAAGAGATCATCGGTTTTCGTCAGCACATAATTTACAGTGATAAAGCGCATTTTAATATCAAACTTCTTACTTCTTGCTACTGCAAGTACAAGAAATGCATCCTCGAAGAGTTGGACGGTTTAGTATGGGATTTGGAGTAGAGAGACGGAAGAAATAGATTAAGAATTTTTGGTTACGCGTGGGAGATTTCCGACCAATTTATCTCGTTGCGATCATCGATGGATCATATGACTTGACTCCACGTGACCTTTTTTATGGGCATGAAAGTCAACGAGCCCTTGACCAAATCGATGTGAATGTGTCTAATCAGGTTGTGGTGAATTTCGTGAAGTAAGGGAGAATATTGTGTTTACAGTTGAAACCTCAAAATCTTCTAAAGCAAATCCCTTTGAAATTCGGCGGTTGAATTTAAACTATTTGTATGCCACCTTGTATAATATTGTCTAAATAATAAATAAAATTACCTTTTATAAGTGTTTTCGGTATTTTATCAAGAAAGTTATGGAACAGATTTTCATGCGTTAAATTAAAGGCTTAACTCTCCATCGCCTCAAACTGAACTTCGCCAAAAGAGGGTTTTCATTTATTATATATAAACTTTATAATGACATACAAACTTTACTAAAAGATGATCTGCATCCTAACAGTTTTAAAGAAACTTTTATTATTAAGCGAGTAATTATCGCTAGCTAATAGTCGTTATTTCCTGCTCTTTGTCTTTGTTTGTCTTTTCTCTTCTCCATTAAGTAATTTCTGGATAAGATATAATCTGAGTGGATTTGCTGTTCGATGTTATTGTACGGGTCGAACTTGGAGGTTCTTCATTGTTTTAGGGAGCTTTTTTAGGTTGAAATTGCATTATAAAATGAGTATGTGTTTTAAGTTTGCTTATATATTGCTTGCAATTATAGATCTAAAGGACTAATTCTGGTTGCTCCCTAAAAGGCAATCTGATTAAGGCGATCTTCATAACCAATTGTTGTAATCGAACCATTATTTATTATTGTTACAAAGGACATCCGCCATAGAAAGGTAATTAATTTAAACTTGCTTATTTTAAGTTTTACTATATTTTAAAGTTGAATGGTGGTTCACTATTCAACTCTGCTATAGAAATATTATTTTCATTGTAGAAGAAAGTTGTTCTGTGAGACTCTGTTCTCGTTAAAATTTTTGAGCGCTCCCCGTTCTTGACCACATGAAATATACATAGAACAATTCATATGTAGAGAAACTCTGGTGTATCAGACAAACAATTTAGAGTTGCTTTTGTCCGTTTCTTTAGTTAAGTTAGTTAGAAAATGTTCTTTTACAGGTGTCTTCAGCTTGAAAAATGTGACTCTTTCGATTGAGCCAAGCGTGGTACAATATCGAAACACATCTAAACTACGTTGTACATACGACCTTGAAGGGGATGCGTTGTATACTGTTAAATGGTATAGAGGAAGTCTCGAATTTTATAGATACACACCGTCGGAAAAGGAGAGGGATAAAAGGAAACAAGCATTTCCTTTTAAGGGAGTCACTATAGACGTAAGTATGAAACAGAAATAGAATGAAACAAACATCAGTTCTACAGTAAACGTCAGTAAGAGGGAAAGTGCCGCTTTTTCCTTTAAGTTGTTTAAGTTTTTGTCATTTTGCTAGTTTGCCAAATCAAAAAAATTATTTTGCCATGCTAGTATATTATGGTAAAACTACAAAATTAGGCATGAGTAAAAGTCCTACCAATATTCACAAAACTATGCTAAGTAATTAAAGTGTGATGCACTGACCAACATCGATACTGATATTGATGGTTGTTATCAGATCATACCGCTCTTATCATTTTTAAATAGAAAATAATGACAAAAAATTTACATTGGATGTTCAAAATCCTTATCGCCCATCTCCCAACATTTTTGTGTACGCTTGAACACCTTTTTATGAATATCGTATATATTGTAATGTTCATCTGAACGATCTTCAACTTTCTACTATGACTATATGGTTCAGGAGAGCGCCAAAAGTTCGAATATGAATATTCTGAAGAAAAACATTTTGCAGGATATAAGCAGGTTCTTTTTCTGCTCTATTTGACATTATATCACTAATTTTGAATAACTTACATATTTTACCTTCTGTTTTCTGTTTACAAGATAATAAGAAGCGTTTAATCAAAAAAACGTCATGTGCATTTCTGTATAAATCAATGAGCGGTCGTGATTAAAGAAAAACGTTTTTTATGGTTATAGACCTAAAACGGATATGGAAAGGCACTAGCACTAGCTAAGTTTTATAGCGAATAGGCTAGTTACACCTTCTGGACTGAAGATATCAACAGTTCCTATAAAAATATCTAGCACAAGGATAAGCATCCTATAAACCGTTTCCACCCTATTTAGTCGACAAGACTTTCGCCAACAGAGACATGTACCTCCCCGCTTTTATTAATAGCGTTAACGTAACTTCGTTGAGTCTGAAAGTCATTTCGACGTACCGGTAAGATGTTAACGACACTTTATTATGCAAATTTTCGACGGTAGGAATTGTTTTAAAATTTAATTTTCTTGCAAGTGTTCGTCGTGAAATGATAAGTGGATTTTCTGTGTGGGGTTAGCGGTTTCGACAATAACAAAACGGAATGGAGCTCTCAAATTAGATTGAGTTCTAGACTGATAACGCGTTTCAAGACGGAGTCCGCTAGATCTAGAAATTATGTAAAAGAAAACTTTGTGAATTTAGCACTATGAAATTTAAAATTTCAGCGTGACACAAAATTCAAAACCGGCTTAGGATGGTCACCACATCAAACACTGCCTCTACAGTAGGAATATCATAAAAGTGAACTCAAATCGATTTGACTTTTATATCAACTAAATTATGAAATATACGCAGCTAATCAGTCCTACCAGGAACTTCGTCGATCTGTTATCAGAAAACTGCAATTACTACAAATTTTAACATTTAAGATTCTACTAATATACCATACCAGTCTCAATAATTCTCATCAAAATCTTCTTATAAACAGAACCCTTGGCATTGGAGCATTTTAATCCACTCCAATTCTCACAACAATTATTTTGATATAATTTATAGGTTTTAGCTGATAGGAAGATATAGAGATAAAGATATAGATAGATAGATATAGAAGATATAAAACTAAAAACCCTATTGAAAAATCAAAATCGAATGCTCACGCAGATATAGAGACAGAGTTTTGCATATTCTATGGAAATTCAATTATTTAGAATGGAATCCTCTGTATAATATTTTTTATGTCGAAGTAAAAAATTAGCCAGCTTTCAAAAAATACCACAAATGATGTATGCGGACCAAAAAACATCTAAACTTCCGTTAAACGGAATATACCAATAAACTTTTCACGTCGCAGTTATCATAAGGTCTCAAACTAATATTACTATTTTTACCAAATTTACAACTAGTGATATTTAATTATGCTACCAGGCTTGGTTCTTACGGGATGTGAGCAATCCATAAGAAAGTGATAAATCATTATAAAACCAGTCCGTATAAGATTGCGAAAGAGATATCTGTATAAATGTAAATCTGTATACTGACCTCCAATTATAAATTTCAGTCAAGAAAAAATTGAAACATCCACACATAACTTTCCTTTTTTACTTGCAGACAATTTTCCTCATCATCAGATACAGGTCTATTAATATTAGTTCTGAAAAGCGACAAAAATTAAGAGACAAATATACACTAAATGATCAAACTAGAAATATATACCTGGAATTGTTCCTGATCCAAACTTTATCTATAAAGTTTACTAGTCCTTTCAGTTTTGAAAAAGAATAAGTATGATAAACCATCAATGGACAATTTGCGTTAATTTCGAAATGGTAAACTTGCTCCCTGGACAGCCGAGTGGCTAAACAAACAGTCCTTGTTCTTGGTGCTCTTGCGACAGCAGAGCTAAAAATGAGCAGTGGGTTAACAAAAATTGGAAAACAAAATCTGATCAAGTAATCTTTGATTTTCAATTAAAAAATATTACTTTTGCCTTTGCATATCAAGGTGGGACAGATGAAGCAACTTGTGAAAGCTTTAAATTAAAAAATTAAAGGCAAATTTTAGTATTATAGGTTGTAATATGAGTATAAAAGTTCACTACATTGAAAACCATCTAGATCGCCTTACAGAAAACTTAGGTGATTGCAGTGAAAGACAGAGAATGAAAAATTATATTAGAATATTAAAACCACGGACTACTGATCCAGCCTTCAGCGAGACTGCTCTAGTAAACACCATTCTAGAAAGTCCCATAAAAGAAAATGTTTAACTGGCAAGAGACAATTGAAAAATCGCAGGCACCAAAATATTTTTGGCCTGTGATATTTATATTAGCTGGCCAACACCAAATTAAATTTGTATTCAATGGTTCGCTACACAACAACTACATATCTAGATATTTCTGGAGAACCATCTTGATTGCTAAAGTCCCTCGAAAACGAATAATCGTAGTTGGTGTTTTTCAAATTTAAAAGTAAGAAATGGAACCAGCTTCACCAACTAGTACTAAATAAAAGCCTTCTCGGGTGTAGGCAGTATATCCAGGTAATTGGTCAACTAATCAAACACTGCACCAACCTGCATTCACAACAATATTGTTATAACAGACGAGACAATAAGTCATCAAAGGATTTCAAGTTTTATTTTCATTCCATTTCAGCAGCCTAATAAAGCAAAACAGATATCAAGTACAGATTCTTTTAATTTACAATTAAAATTTATATGAACAAAAGGGTTAAGTGCCGACCATCTTCAAAGTGACACTTAGAACACCCAAACCCCAAATATTCTTATCCGAATAGGGATCTCTAGAGACATTTAATCTTTAGTTTAGTTTTGTAAATCCATGCTTATTTTCAGGTAGATCGTTCTGATTCCACGCAAGTGACGCTCAACGACATCGACTTCGTCGTTTCCGGCGAATTCTGCTGCGAAGTTACGACCGAGGATTCGCACATTCACGCGTTGAACAACTGCAAATCGATGGTAGTCGTGCGTAAGTAAAACTTCGATTGTTAATTTTGGGGTCCAGACTTTGATGCAAGTTTAACTGCCTCGATTCATATTGTATGCATCCTTTCTGGTATTTGTGCTTCGGTTTATAATCCTAAAATAAAAAATTAAGGAAAGTGCCTATTTGAAATTAGATTAATTGTTTTACTTTTTACAAGACTTCTGGATTCCTCCTGAGTCGGTTTTTGTTGAGTCGAAATTGCTAACGTTTCGCCAATCATCCTGTTGGCTTCTTCAGAGCTTGACTGAAACTAGCACGCATTTTACTCTGCATCTGCTTATATATAAATTGGGGGGCGGGGAGCTAAATGAGAGGCATAAACACCATCTCGGATGACTGTTTCCCATATTGGTGACAGGTAAAGACCTCAGTCGCGGTTAAGATTGTTAGGTTGCTTATAGATTTCTATAGACTCTCAGATTGATTACATACAATAATTTCTACATTAAAGATATTACACTTCACCACAACTTATCAATAGCAATGAGGCCGAAAGCACTGTTGTCCTTTCTTACATTAAAAACATCACTGAAAGTATTTATGAACTGTATAGCTTTCTATTAAAGTTTTTAAAACTCAAAGTAATAAATTTGCGGGACGTAGAATAAAATTTGCGTAAAATTTCCGCCGTTTCCTACGGTCAAACTCATTTTCTTTTAGTAGCGCACTGAGACACAAAGATTTTAATTACAATTCACCGAAAAAAAAAACAATCCTTAAATTTAAACAATGGCAGAATAACTGCCAGCAGTGAAACTGTCCGTACCCAAAATTTTAACGAGTTTCTCTAATTCTTAATAAGGGAATCCACTGTGCAAAATGGGTCATTAATCTTTCAGAAAACTTAAACCTGCAGTCTAACTAACTTTTATTACTGTTTAACAAAGCTTCTCTAAAGAGAAAAGAATAAATCCGAAGAAGTTTCAGCAGTCGGTTGTCAACGGTTCGAGGTTCAAACGTCTTGAATTTTAAGAGTGAATTTAACTTTGGCGTTGATATTTGTTTTCAATTACTTCGTTCCGAATTCGCAGTGAGGAAAGTTGTTGTTGGATTGTTGAGAATCGCAAGTAATAAACCGAGTAGATTTAAACTAAATAACTAGATGGATCCTTTCGAGATCATTTCTATGAAGTTAAGACATCAAAAATCTTTTCGAGCAAATTCATTTATGGGTTCTGATTGCAGAATACAAGATTTTGGTCACATGAATCAAGAGTATGGGTAGAGTATTTTTCAAGATCTTTGACTCAAGTGACAGTAATAAAAGTACCCGTTGTTTCGACCACAAATACCCTTGATTATAGGTTAATACTAGTGAGAAAGTCAGACTCTGTTAATTGTAAGTATTTCTTTCTTGCGAAAGGTCTTCTTCTTCTAGTGTTCCATCATCTGGAGGAAGTGTAATCTTTCGACTTCTAACCCGTGCCTAAACCTTTTAGGGCTGATACGTCTATGGCCGAGAGCCTTAATTTGATTAAACAAGTCAGAAAAGTGTTAATTGATTTAAAAATGCATAATAATTCGACTCTGCGACTGGCACTCCTGGATATCATGTTGTTTAAAACATATGTTAAAACATTTCGAGAGTTCCGATGATGTCTTCTGTACGTAGTGGAAATTAAAAGTTGATGATCAGGCATTGTATCCAGGACCTTTAACTTTGATATTTTGGGACGCTAGGGTTTTCAGTTTGATAACATATAAAATGCTATTAAAACCCCTGAAAAACAAAAAAAAGTTATTTCAGTTTCACGAGTGTTCCATCGAAGTGAAGCTACAAAAATGAATTTTGAGCTTGCGATAAGTGCAAATCCCGGTCGTTTATCAAACGAACGGTCTTCAAATACGGTAAAGAAAATACAGTCCGAATTTAAAATATCGCAGTGTGTTCGCGCCAACCGCAAAACACACAAAGCGCTGACAATGTTTATTTTGTCGAAATTGATGTCGGGCGTAACGTATACACCCCGATAATGAAGTGGCATTTTGAGCTCTTTGAATTATTTTTGCAGTGCCTTCGTCTGTTTGGCTTGAAACGTCTTTCGAGTGAGGCTCAGTTTCGGCCTCTTTGCTTCGACGGATTATCCGGTTATTCGGGGTAGTAAGTTAAAACCTTTGAAGTGGTTGTCCTTCTTTTAAAATTAATTTAACGAGGCATTATCAAACGGGATGTGACAACTCAAGATGCTTCGTGAAGACAAAATTGGGACTTTTTGAAATCGATAGGATGGCGTTTGTTTTCTCCTATGTTGTCGTCATAGAAAATTGATGAGCACTACGAACCAAATTTCTGCTTTTAATAATAATTATATATATATATATATATATATATATATATATATATATATATATATATATATATATATATATATATATATATATATATATATATATATATATATATATATATATATATATATATATATATATATATATATATATATATATATATATATATATATATATATATATATATATATATATATATATATATATATGTATATGTAACACTCGAAGTGTTTTCGGAGCGGAGATTTTGGCGAAACGTCTGCAGGATTCCAGTCGGATGCAGGATTCCAGTCGGAGTTCAACGAGCGAACGGATGATATCCCGGAATATAGTGTCATCATATTTTTCCATCCGTGAATCAATACGTGAGAATATATATATATATATATATATATATATATATATATATATATATATATATATATATATATATATATATATATATATATATATATATATATATATATATATATATATATATATATATATATATATATATATATATATATATATATATATATATATATATATATATATATATATATATATATATTCATTCGCCTCTACAAATTGGGCCTATATTATGGTATAACTTCCAATATGAATTTTTATTTAGGGATCCAGCCGTCGAAAATTTGGAGAATCTTAATAAAGCGATGTGAGTTATGTCCGGTTGACGAAATAAACTTCGCCGACAGTAAAAATAACTCCATAATTGTACGTCTTTTGTAAATAAACTCCCTTTAAAATGAAAGTCTTGTTATTTCTGTGTCAAGCGCCCAGTTTTGTCTCGGTTTGCGTAATTATAATATACATTTCGTTCTGACGGAATTTTATGAATTTTCAACGGGAAAGAGGACGAAAGGATTAATTCGGATTTTAGACCTACCGCTTTTGCAGATATCCAGAAGTACATAACGAAAAGAAAGGTACAATAATTGGGAACGTAAATTTCGTGCGAAGGGTCCTTTTCGAATATCTTAAACTAATTAATCATTCGATTTACAGAATTGCCCGAGCATCCACCAGAAATAAGCGTAAGGGGAGAGCCCTTCGATTACGGCGATATTTTACGAGCCAACTGTTCGTCGTATCGGTCCAGACCTCCGGCCGACTTAACTTTGATACTAAATGGAATTACGGTAAGTTAAAATCCTTTGTCGGCACCATCGATTAAAATATTTTCTACGATCCTATTTTCCGTCGTTTCGCAGTTTAAAAAAATTGTTGCTTTTGGTCATGTTAAACAATTTTTTTAATTATCAATTACCATTATATTATTATTAGTCAACGCTCCGAAAATGCTTAATTTTCAAGATATGGGATGTCAATTATATTGTAATGGCTCTTTTATGATATAATTAATATTTGTTGTCCGATTTAATTGAGTCATTTTTAATGATAAAAGGCTTTTCCTTCAATCCAGTGTACTCACGGAAGGTATTCTAACGAATAGTACTTCCAAAGAAATGTATTTTTATTTACTTTGAACAAGCCACTAAACCTACAACTTTTTTGACTCCTGAGTATTATCCTAAACTTACGGCCTAAGAATTTTCGCTCAAACCATTTTTTTTTAATATGTAACACCCCGTATCTCAAGCATGTCTGAACCTAAGTTTATATGCACTTTTTTCTATTTTTTGACTCTCGAATTTGCAGCTATGCGTTGTTGCATGTTTTTTTTTAATTTCTTTTAAATTTCTGGTGGAGTTGAAGAAATAGAAAAAACCAAGAAATATTTCAACTACAGATTTAATAATATTTTTTATTAGTAATTAGTTATTAAAAACAAACATAAACCAGTGGTCGTTTATTTCATAGTTTGTAGGTAATTTTTCATAAAACTTCTGCAGGCATTGGAACCTGTAGCTACTACTTCTTCAACAACGAACAAGATGCCTGACTTCTTTACACAACGCCCTCATACATCAGTGATAATTACCGATAATTAGTAGAAGTATAATAAAGTATATCAGTGATGGTAATGATTAGTGATTAAAAAGACGTCTGGTTTTGAAGATAGAGAAATATATCTGAAGAAAGAAAAATAAGTTACATTTTAGCAGACATTTTCACTGTTGGATTTGTGATATACCAAGTGTCCTCCGACGATCCCACTATTCAGGATAGGTTAGATTTTGGCTGTTCGACGATATTATTATTTTAATTTGTGGTAAAATTTTACCAAAGATTTGTTTAAATTGCTTGTTTTTATATTTTTAGGTACTTTAAAGTATTATTTATTTCTCGCAACTTATATATTTTTTTTATTTTAAGGAGTAGAATTGATAAATAGAATATTTGAAAGGTTTTCTTCACTTACCTGCCTTAATTTATTAATTGAAACACAAATAATGGGAATGGTAATAAGTGGAAATTGGATGTAATTTAAATGCTATTTACTGGTAATTCTTGAAGTGATTTCTTACAGAAGTGTTGCACGATATGATATAATAGATATAATAATAGATTTAATAGATAATGATATAATAAAAGAACCAGAACTAGTATTGGTCTCCAAGCATTATGAGGAAAAAACTTATTTGATGTCCTCTCTTCTTTTGAGCTAATGGATTCAATCAAATATCAAATATTATATTGATTCAAACTTTATTGAACTTGCTTAACTTTCCTCTTCTTCTATGGCTTTGTTACTTTATACAACAAGCCGGCTGTGATTGATAAGTAAAGGTAATACCAATTGTACAATGTTATTATGCTGCTTGCGATATTGAATGTAAAACAAAATTAAAATAATTTACGTCCATAGAGAATACATTCTTCTGCTGTTTGCCTAAAATATTAAATAGTCAAAAAAAAGTTCCTCCAATCTGTTTGTGCAGCAAAACAAAAATTATTTTTTAAAGAGCACATAAGTTTTAAAATACCCAAAGTTACTTTTTTAGGAAGAATAATTTAACCGTGTTCCAAAGTAATGAATCCATAATATTTATGTCTTGGTTAAAAAGCTTTTGTTTCGAATTTTAGTAAATCCTTAATTAAGTTTGCAAATCGATCCATTGTCAGGTTAATCAAACTGAGCCTTTGGCGCTGAGGAAGCTCCGCCCAACCGATTATAGCGACCTGCAACTGGAGCTGAAGCTATCGGACCTGCATTTTCAAGAAGGCCAATTAAACCTGCAATGCGTGGCTCAAGTATCCTCAGTGTACCACGAAACAGTCGGGTTGGAATTACAAAGTGTCAGGCACCCTGTGCCAGAGAAAGGTATGAATTTTATTATCTGAAACGTAAATTGGGTAGTTTCGAAATTTATTCAAAGCAGCTGTGTGAAACTGAGGTATCGGGGTTTCAGAAAGTGTGCATTTTCATGTTGCAGTTTTTTCAAATATATTTTAAAAAACTCCCACAAAAATGGCAAATCTACTTAGCGGTTTACGAAACAGACGTAGGCAAACCCCACAAGAGGATTTCTTCAAAAACTCATTTAGGAGAAAATGATGCTCCACATTCATTCGATTTAATGACGAACGAAATTCCTTTTTCATTCTGAACCGGAGGCTGTAAGGCTTTCTTTTATTTTCAAAAGAAAAGAAAGCAATATATTATGCCGTTTCGGTGTAATGCCGATAGAAAATCTTGCGTTTGTTGTGTCCCGGTTGGCGATAAGCGAGAATCCGGAGTTGGCTGGTCAATGTACTTTAACTGATTGCCAAATAAATCGAAAAACAAAATGTTTAGATATACCGTCAATTAAATAACATTGTGGGGAATATAAATTGCCGGACTTGTGAAACTGATCAATAAAAATTGTGGACGTGCAAATTTTAATGCGGATTTCTGGACATTGGAGGCAAATATGCACATACCTTAAGAATATCGATAGAGACACCAACATACGCTTGTAAGAAATCTCTAAGAATAACGGCTACTTGTTTATTGTTTATTTTATGGAAAGAGCTTGTTAAATTGGCCTCTGTCTGTCTTCTCGGCATAAAACCGTGCTGGTGTCGATGTGGTACTTCTGTTATTTGAGAAAAGATGCATTTATACAAAATGGTTTCAAAAATTTTGCTTGGTGTGCAAATATTGCCACAAATCTATAATTATTAATTTCTGACCTTTTCCTACTTTTACGAATTCCATGCAATTGGGTATTCTTTGGATTTAAAAATAAGATTAAAAATTATTTTCAATGGTAGAAGCTGATAGATACACACTTTAAATAAAATAAACATTATATTATTGCTGAGTTCTATTTTATGAAAAGAATCATGAACCAAAAACCAATTATAATTTCCTAACTCAAACATTTAAGTTTGTTGTATGCGTTTTCGTACACCATTATAATGGAATTTAGGCCCACTAGACAAATAATGAAGAAATATTCCAATCAGCTGAAATAAACTCAGATTCTTTTGAAAAATTTAATTTTCAATAACTCTTCAATAAACACGTTATATTTCATATTTAAATAGTTCAAGCCAAGCATACACAAAATAAAACTTTTAATTGTAACCAACAGACAAAAAATAATATTGAAAATTGGTTAGGATTCAATTTACTCAGAAGTTAGTTGTTTATCTTTTGATAAACCAAACATTGCATTTTCTTTTAAACCAATATGAAAAAATAATTTTTAATGTTTAAGTTTTATTTTAACCCCTTTTACACCTAAAAATTTATGTCTTCAAATAAAAAGATATATTGATCCTTCGTTCTTGTTATGGAAAAAATCAGGTTTCCTCCTTGCTTAGGGTGGCAAATAAAAAGAAATGCGACTTCATTCCATACGTTTCTATAAAAAATTGTCTTCTAATCTAAGATTAAAGAAATGCATTTCGTTGACTTCTTGAATTTTAGTTTATCCACGGTAAAGGTTGCAAAGCTTATTATTTACTGAGGATGGAGAAAATGTTTAAACACACATTATAATATAATTGCTTGTTATTTAATATGCATCGATAAATCAATTTATTGGATATTCACGGAAGAGTAATAATTAATTAACATTATCCCTACATAATATACCCTACATAAATATGCAAAAGTTTATAGAAAGTTTTATTTTATGAATTATCCATACGTTGTTATCGCAACACAGTTGGCTTGTTCCCTTCCAAATAAATTCGATGAACTTGTATATCCAGCCGAATTCTAAAAGTTTTGAAGCAGAAGCCATTACAAAACATCCGTTTCCCAAATATTACTTTTATGGCTCCTAGTCTTTCACACAGATCATTTTAAAACAGCAACGAAAAAGCTTTGCCAAATCTCCATCGCCGACTATAAACAAGTTTTCTTTTACTCTATTTTAATACCTTTTCTCTCTTTTTATTGCAGTGAGTGCTCCGAACACGGCTAGCGCGGCTTCCACAGCAAGCAGTCAGACAATACCGCTGCGACTATTTTGTTTTACGATGCTTTGTTTTAATGCAGAGTCTGTTATTAAAATTTTAATAAAAACTCTGTAAAATTAATTGAAATCATTGTTTTATTTTATTCGGTTGAGGTTCCCGTAAGGCATAAATTTTTGTTTATAATTTCTGGTCTCCGTTTATTGCTTTTTAAATGCGTCGGAAATTAAAATGGTTATTTTATCTCTACCAAATCAGCATTACAGTTTCAGCCTTTTATTTAGTCCAAAAAGATTAATATTGAAAAGTTTAACTGTGCGTTTCACGGGAACAACTCGGAACGTTGCATTTTGCCATCGTCAAACAATCGGATTTTTATTCTGGTCGTTATTTCTGTGCCTCGGGATTTTATAAAAATGCCTTAATAAAAAAACATCGAGTTTCATGGACTTCGGATGTTTATTTATTTTATTTGAAGGACCTGACTTTTAATTCCACGATATGGAGCAGAATTGTTGTCCATTGGCCAATACAAAATTGTTTTGAATTGATTGAATGCTCGAAGCTAGTTTTTGAAATCAGCAAAATGGCTTTGGAGAAATACGGTGTTATTTCTTCGAAAACAAAGCAAAACAAATAATCCAAAATCCAACATGTACTGCGAGGCAGTTTGCTCTCAATTCTGCCATCAGCAAAAATGCCAGACTAAGCATTTAAGCAGATTGCTATTGCCACATTTATGATTACTGATTATTTTTTAAAATTGTTAACCCTCAAAATCTCCAGTACATTAATATCATAGTATTAAAGTTTTGGAACCTGAGTTCACTAAATTTTAAGTATAGTTGGCGCATTACCTTTCTGAAGTGACGTCATTTTTGGTTAGTGACAAATATCATTATCGTTTCTTTCTAACAGTCAATGTCGGTTTGAACGAGCTTCAAGTGCAACACAACATAGCCGTTCAACAATCATAAATATTAAGAAAAGAGGAATAAATAATAAACTCCAGAATATCTCAAAAGCAAAAAGAGGTAAAAAAATTTTCAGATTATTAATAGAATAAAATAAGAGATATCGTCTATTGCATGTATGCCAAAGATGTATTCATTACAAATTGCCTTAAAAAAACTGAAATAAATTAAGTAATAGAAAATACCTAATGGATTTACCTCACATCGTCGACGAAATAATCAATTTATATTCACAATAAATATCTCTCAATATGTCAAAAATCAAAACTTAGGAAAAGATGCTCATACCACCGCATTTATTGATGATATTTGGGTTCGCTTAAAAACAGCTGGCAGGATAACAAGTTTTAAAAAAACTAGCGAAGGGCGTCGATATATTATGCACACTGAATCAAACGCAAGATTTATTAAAGGGACCAATTTAATACTTCAAAGTGAAATATAAAGCGGAGATTATCATGACAATACGAATAAACAAAATTTTGAAAATTCTTCCTCCAAAAAGGTTGAGTGATGGACAAAGCAAGCCATTGTCAGTTTCGTACTATTGAAATGGTATGATATGAGTGTAAGAGGAAATATGACCAAAGGGACAAGGAAATACAATAGGAAGTTTAGGTCATGTGGGGAAAAAGCGATAAATGAAGTATCTTTAAAGCAATGGAAAAATTTGCAAGAAAATTTCATTTTGTGAATCTATATAATCATTTTGGACTAACTCTGGTTTCGCTTTCGAGCACCTCCAAAACTGGTTCGGTGTCAGAAAATTTTTAATTGACTGTATACTGTATACGCTTAGATTGCTAAAATATAAATAATATAAGAAATACGATGTTAGAAACCAATGTAACGTCATTCCAGAAAGGTAATATGCCAACTATAATATTTATTTTGTCGTCTTATTCCTTTTAATAGTTGGTTATTACCCTATTAATTTAATACTGCAAATTAAAGTATGGTATAACCTAAGTGTTTTTTTTAAATGTGATAAAAATTAATTCCTTCCCGCCACTTGTGCTTATGCGATTAAAACAGTTTTAATTTATTCTGCTGGCAGTAGTGTTTGAAAGAATTAGATAATTTGCTCAGTATAGGCAATACATGGTTATGACTGCTTTATTTATAAACTGCACTGACTGCAACCCATTTTACTTACTATGGATATGGAAACAAAAAAATATTAAGTCAGTAAGTATGATGTTAAATCTGGACGACAGACCAGTCACATTTTCATATTATGTCAGACATATTATAAAATCCGAAAACCTATCTCAACATCTCTTTTTTATCGAAAAATGCATATCACAAATTAGTCACATTTGATCATTTGAAACATTTTGGAAAAAGGCCATCGATAAGTTCTACATAAAACCGAAGCTATAAAAAAGGTGTGTAGATGATGTTTTTCTTATCTCTGAATTACTTAAACACCATACATCCTAACATCAATTTCACTATCACACTAGAAGACAACGGCATTCTTCCCATTTTAGATATTCTTATTAATTCAAAACCAAAAAACCTCAGACTGTTGAGTCTGCAAAAAACGCACTCACACTGATCGATACATCTGGTACCAAAAACACTCGTGTGTGAGCGGCTTAGTTTTCACAGCAGTTTCACTGCCTGTTACATCAGTTCTCTTAAATAATTTCAACTACAAATATTTCATAAGTTCACTAAGTAAATTTTCCTAAGAACATAAAAAATCAAAAAAACAAAGCTCCCATAGATCAATAATACAGGTGTTTAAGTTTAGCATAATAGCAAAAATATGATCCAGGCATCAAAGAAAAATAATATAATCAATCGAAATCACTAAACATGCTAATAATATAAATCGCGAAACATGTGTCTAACGCCCCTCCATTTGAATAGGCTAATGAACCCTTTTTTGCCCCTAACCAGTACACCCTTAAAGATACAAAGAGAAAATGTTGGACTTTCTGAAATGACAACCAGATAGTGTAATTGCCAAATTGATTTTACAAACCCGGTTTTCTAATATTTACGATAGATAGGGGAAACATTCACTTTATGGGTGGTCTAATTATCCCCAACATTTTAGATCAATTAAGTAAGATGAACACAGTATATAAAATAAAAGTAAAATGTTGCTATTTAACATCATTACTTTCTTTTTACAATCTCGTCAAATGTCTGGACAATATTCCTTCTCGTTTTCAAATATTTAGTTTTGTAAAAAATAGGTTTAATCACTTATGAATTATTGAAGACTAACTAGTTTTATTGATTATTGACGTATTTAAGTAGCAATAATAAATAAGACATCACCTTTGAGAGAAGTAATTCATTTCTTTTTATCCACCAGTTTTTTTATTCGACAAAACTTTACCCATTTTTCATGTCGTTATTGTCAGTCTCTTAATTGCCTACAGTTTTAAATAGTTTAAATTCAACTGTCATTTGAATTACTACTGCGACTGTATTTACTGTTGTTATTAAAATTGTCTTATTTGAACCGCACGAGTTCCTCGTAATCCAGTGCTTGGAAGAAATCGGCGCTTGAATACGATATGAATATGGCCCTTAATTTGTTTTCTAGGACTGTCCGTTTGATTAATAATGTAACTCGTCGCTACTGCATGAAATAATCAAAAAGCGACAACTCCATTTAGCAGCATGGCCATTTTGACGACTACATTCAAAATAGTCCGCATTCCATATGAAACTAAACATTTTCTGGTTCGTCTACCTAAAACACGGCTGAAAATACTCTACTCAACGTTGCTTTCCTGAAGGCAAAAACTGAATAATATGTCGCATATTTCTTATATAACGTTCGTTTCTCTACCTCGCCGAGAACACAAAAGATGGGAAGTCAGAAAAGCCAACAATCTCTGAGAGCCGGAAAACATCAACTAGGACTCGAGACGCGAAATCCTTTTCAAAGTAATGTTTGTGCCCTACGTGCAAGCAGTGCTGCGCTCACGAGTTCAGACTGAAGAAACGTTTACCACGCATTTGTACGTGTTGACAATGGGAAAATTTAAATAAAATTTTTCCTTGCCTTTGTTTACAATACAGCGTAAGCAATGTTGGTCAGAGCACGTAGCTCGTAGCACGTAGTGGGCTGACAAGGACAATTAGCCTTCCAACAATAAAGTACAAAAACCGTTCTAAATTGCACAATGCTTACTATTCTTTTAAAGCGTGTCGCGAAAGACCATTTACAGTTGACATTTTAATGGCCAAAAACAGCATAAAACACCTTAAAAAGGCTCTTTCGTATTCAAAGCGTCCACATCACGTATCCCAACTGTAGCTTAAGAGAAATGAATGTTGCACAGGCAAAAACTTTTGAATGTATTATTCTAATTAGACTTGCAATTGCAATAAATATCGATAGGTGTGAGAGGGTATTTTCATTAGGAGCCATTTTTAAATTTGTTGTTGAACTTCAAAAATCCATCTTAAAGCAGTGGCAGTCGTTTTTTGAAAAAATAGAATGAGGTGTCTATTTTATAGTATCTCTAAAACAAAGCCTCTAAACTGGCCGCATTCTCCATAAAAGCCTCATATGTTTAGGATTAGAATTTTTACTAAATTTATTAATAATATGCAAATCGAGCGGATTAAATAAAAGTATCGATCGAAAGTACATCAATCAAGGTGATAGATTACGAAAAAATGCAGGAATTGATAGAATATGACCACTAAATTAAAAGATATTAGATTATGGAGGACTTTTCTGTAAATAACCAGACCTCTGCGGGAAGTTCTGAGAAAAGTACTGATGACTGTGAGAATTATGTCATTATTAAAAACAAGTAATGCAGAAGCAACGGATGCAGTATTTAGAAGGTTAGCCTTGAACAAATGACATTCATTTAAATCAGCTTTAGAAGATCAAACAATATAATGTATAAAAATTTTATTTTTTTATTATCTTATACATGTATACAGAATCACGTTTAATCTTTACTTCGTTTCAAATATTTGTATTTTTTCAAAGAAACGATGAACATAAAAAAATAAAAATGAAGTTTTCTTGCGAATGTCTTGGAATAAAGGAATAGTATAAAATTGAAGCAAAATTATCGTATCGTTAAACTTGCGTCTGTGATCTACAAAAGTGCAACAGAATAATTAAAGGATGATTTATAGAGACAATCCCCGCTTCATGCGTCACATATTATACGGTAGTGGCCACGCCCGTTTGTGACTACACAGACATTCGTATAAATTCCCTAGACAAATTTTACGCTCTAATCGTTGTTATCAATCTGATTAATATCAAAATGCCCCACAACGACAACCCCAAATGAGTTGGCATGCGGTTTTTATGACATGAATTCAGAATTAAACCGTCATTTTTTGTATTCTGAAATTTTTTAATTTTTTTCATAATATTTGCCGATAACGAAGGAATAGTATTAGGTAGAAGACGGAAAGTCAAATACCAAAGTTGCAATATGGCTAATTAAGTATACTAGATGTGAATATTAAGCTTCTACTTTAATACCACATATTTTGCTATCAATAAACTTTTATTATTTGATTTCAGTTGTATTTCTTCCTTTATGGAAAGGGTCTTCTCATATACATCTACAGATTTTCTATAATATTGTTAACTCTATAAATTTCGCTTTTGAAGTTTAAACGACCAGCAACTATCCTGTGATTGACTGAATGATTGTCCTAGGACGTTGATTAAAGCCGGCTTCTCATTGGACTCCAGAATCTAGCCCTGAAGGATCTATCTCTTACTCTGGGTCACTTGACTGCTGGGTGAACCTCTATAGAAGTTTGTCCTTTCCCCTATTGCAAGTGTCAACTGGGGAACATTTTATTTTCTCCAGCAATAAAATTTATGGCCAGTTTAAGTCATTTAAACGTATTTAGTTTTAACTTTAGCACAAAACATTGTTGAAATTAAATAAATGTCTGAATAAATAGAACTTTATTTTCTTATGCTGTTCTTGTTTTCATGTGCGGTTAATATAAAAGCCACGATATATGATTTACATGTAAAGTTAACAAAACTGGATATTAAATTAATGACGTTTCATGGTATTATCCATGAAGTAGATAATAATCGTAAAGTTTACATTGGTGGCTGGAAATATGCAACTTGCGCTAAAATTTGACTATTGTTTGAACGTATATTTTCGAATCGAGGAAACAATCACGCAACGTGTAAACAGTGCCATTGTTACCATCACCTGTTTAATTTGCGCAGTTGTTTGCAAAGATATAGGCACACAAATGCCAATCAATGAGTAATTTTTGCATAAAAGCAATTTCACCATGATCGATTTTATTTAAAATAAGGCTCTAAATTTGAATACGCGATCATCTCGTGGGAATTAACAAGCCGAACATGGGTGGAATGATTATGGTAACATAATTTTCATTTCGCATAGTTTCACGACGAATTAAGTTATGTAAACGATGTTTCGTTGTCGATAATATACAAATGGCGCAATTAATCCCAAATACCAATTCGTTTACAGATCAGTTCGGTGTTCAGTATAAGACACGCTCCGAAGCGCACTCACTGCAATTTCCCACAAAACTGGACAGCATGACATGAACGTGTATAAAAGTTCCATAGGACAAGAATAATATTCATTTGGGTTCCATTCAAACACATCATATAGACTCTTAAATTAGAGTCATCTCCTTTTTCAACGTTTGATAATATTTTTTGAGTATATCCTTGGCGTCTCTAGCATAAAGTAATTAGTGTATTGAATTCTTTTAAAAATTGGTTACCTGAATAATTTAATTGCATAGGGACCATTTCCCCCATCTATATACCATACGATACTGAATTTACCACAAAACCGAACAGCAAATACATGCATGAAACTCAAAGGTCAAAAATAACATTTCTTTGCGTTTCATTCGAATACATCCATATAGGCTCTTAAATTAAATAAGGTCAATTATATGTAACCCAATTTTAGATCTTTTAAAGTATGATAAAAAAAATGGTATCTAGCTGGTGTCACTGTAAAGAACCTCAAAGCAATTTCAAAAAATTTAAAAATGTTTGAGATTTTGTGCGCATACCTTGAAATTATATTACATTACATTTGGGCGTCTCTAGTATAGAAGGCTAGAGATCTTTAAGAAAAGGTTTGCAATGTTCTCTGCAACCAGCTCTACATATTGTTCTAACAACTTTTCTGGCAACCTGAAAAATGTACCCACCATAAAAAAATGTATTTGCGGTTTAGTGACTCAGCACTGCAATACAGCAGCACTATCGTGACAGTAGAAAGCGCAACCTGAAAGATATCAAATAATATAATCAAATAAGTCAATCGTGTAAATAATGGCACATAATCCAATTTCTTAAGTGTTTCTTAATTGCACAGAAATCAATAATTACTTGCGGCATATTTTCTAGAATTAGTGATGAAGATGAATTTGAAGGATCTCCTCGGTGAGTTATTGTCCTGACACCAATATGGCTAATCGATAAAATCAAGACCCTACCTAAAATAACTGTCAGTCGAAATTCTGGCCAATTTGGAATTACTAGTTAAACAATACGCACATTTTCAATGGCTTGACATTAAGACTGTTTTTCACAAATTGATAATAATTTTAATTTGCCTACATCACTTTGAGAATTCATGTAATGTAAAGAGAACTTTTTTTTCCAGGTCGTGATCAGTATTTAGCGTACATGAAAACAAGTCCACGTGTTATGTATTCAATAAGGTCAGTACGGTTTCAAAACAGTTGCTTGTGAGGTACCTATGCCAGACAGTGGGAAAACAGTACCAATTAGGATTTTAAATATTCGTGACGATAAAAGGGATGCGTGGATAAAAAATGCCTGTTCTTTTAAGTTTTTTGCATACAAAAGTCGCATCTATAGTGTCAAAAACACCTTATTTTATCTTTTCACAAAGTTATTCTAAGTTTGTCGAATAAAACCAATTTCAATTCAATTCAATATTTATAAATTTTCAGAGGAGCTAGCGCTAGTATTATGTAAGGCAAAAACATATTTCGAACTTTTGTGAACAAACATGGCATTTAGCAGAGGTACATAACGTTATCTCATTTAAGGCCTGTAACATCAAAGCGTCGAGATCAACTTACTCTGTTTATTAAATCGTATAATGGAGCAGAGTTCAAGTTCCTTTAGTACTCCCATCCAACGCTTTGTTATTATAAAATATTATTTCTTAAAACTTCGCACAAGTTATCCTGTAAAACGATCCCAGTTGCTAAAAGGCCTGTGCCGCTTTCTAAGTGCTGGATTTTAGAGAGGAAGTTATCGCTACGAGAGATTAGTTTGACGTGCTGGGATTAATTAAATTTCAGGTTAATTTTGTCTTTGTGTACGGTATATTTTACGGATCTTTATTAAAATCGCGACGACCAAGAAATGTAGTCCGTCAATCAATGTTGCTCCCTTCAGTTACAGAAAACTACGTCAATATAAAAAATTATAGCAAAACCCCGCGTACTTTCCATTTGCTTTACGCCAGAAGCTTCTTCTCGAAATGAGATTTTTCCAGACGAATGCACAACATGAAAGAATAAATAAGTAGTTAAAACCTACGCGAAACCACCAAAAGTGGGAAAACTTAATGGAAAAGAAAATTACGATTCTGTGATAATGGTGGCTTTTTAACCAGATCCCTTTCAGGGACTCCATCGAAATGCATTTCCAATCGAGTATATAAAGCATTATCTGTAATAGAAAATCCAAGGCCAGAAAATTATAAGTAAACTTAAAATTAAATGGGTTTTAAATCTAAATCCAATGAGTGTGCCTGATTTTGGCTTCTGATTAAAAGCCCTTTTATCTTGAGAAAATGTTGTCATACCATCCGAAAAAGTATTTACAAAAATCGTAGGTTTGTGGTAGTACATATCTTATAAAGAGATATAAAATTCAAGTGACGAAACTGACAAACATTGATCATTCAAGTGTGAGATTTATTTAATTATAGCATTCTTATTAACTAGCGTAAATTTGTTTAATATAAGAACTTAAATATATTTAAGTAATAACCAATAATTCAAGACAAAATCAAAGTTAAACCATAAGCTCAAAAAATTTTTTTTGCAATGACCATCAGGACAAATAATTTTTTATGCATTATGTTATGTGTTTTCTGCGCTATTGTTGTTGCTTTTTGATCACTGTTTCTCTTAAACAATTCTTTTGTCTTTTCGCAAAATTATGGGAAAGATGTCCAATTAATATAGCAAAAGTTGATTATGAAGCCATTGGCATTTTTTGAAGGCTTAAATATTTTTCATGCCAACAAAATACTCCTTTTGAGTCCCTATGATATCTGTGTTCAAAATATAGTTATCAGCAACCTGTTTTCGGTAATATATTTTTAATCGAAGTTGGCCTAGAGAGTAGTCGATGTTGCAATAGTAATAAATGAAACGAGTATAGAAAAACCCAGAAACCTGTTCTGTACAACAGCTGCTTTCAAGGGGACGATCTCAAATTAATTTCGAATCTCAGACACCATTCTTGAAGGTATCAGGTGCCGCAGATATATGAAAATCAAGGCAAGGAAAATCACGCTCAATTCATCTCACCACTTCCGTGTCGCATATAACTGGATGTGTTATTAATGCTTAAGCATCTAATGATAAACAGAAATGAGTTAAAAACGTCGTCCTAAAGACACAAAATTTAAACAAGTGGGAATCTGGCTCTGTTTTTTTTTCTGGGCCCTTTAGAAATACTTAAATATACACGTTATACTTATTAGTAGAAACAAGAATTAAAATTAGAATTGAAGCTAGTTGTGTGTAGCAGGTTAGACGTTTTCGCATTATGGAGTTCTTTTTTTCAATCGAATATAGCACAAATTGCATCTATGAAATAAATTTTAGTGCCGTCATTTATATTTTGAAAACATTAGCGAGCAAGTATTAAGCAAAAATAAAAAAGCATCATTATTCTATTTGATAAAATGTTACTAAATTTAATTTATTTAGGGAAGTGATAATAGAGCCAAAAAAATAAACTCTCCGGAGACCGTTGCTGATAAGATAGAACGCTCAAATTGCTTATGGAATTTTAAAATTACTTTTCCAGCTTTCTTTTTGATTCTGCAGTTGAAAACTATCACACAACAATTACAAGATCTTCAGTTATTGTGAGTGTCATCCAAATCTGTGATAAACAATAATAGTTGTCACCGTTGTTGTTAACCGATTCTTCGTTCTTTTTTTATTTTCTAAATAGATAATTATTTATATAATAATTATATATTTCATAAATTAATTTGTTTGTTTTTTATTTTAGCATAGCAGAGCTATTTTTAGAGATTTTCTGGCCATATAGCCAGTTTTGGTTAGTTATTTTTTTTTCATTACCACCGAAATGAAATATTTCCTCTAATCACTAGCACCAAATGGGAAATAAAGACAATCCCCTTTTTGATCCCCTGCATTTCATGATTTGGAAATTTGTTCATGCGAAATCCAATTTGTTTGTCCATTTTCCTGATTTGTAAGTATATCATGTAATCATGCATTTCAAATCAAACTATTTAACAAAGTGCTATATAATGTAGGACTATTAACTACCAAGAATTTGTTATTCGTTCCGATATTCTGATCAATTCCTGTTTCGCACTTTTCTATGCTTTTTTTCAATTAATATAATGTGTTTTTGCTTTGTAGTTTATACAATATTGTACAACAGAATAACATATTAATGGATTAGATCGCCCTTTGGTTACCAGACATCTGCATGTTTGTTACATAAAGGCAGTAGCTAGGTTAAGCTTTCTTGTAGTTGCCCTACAACGATTTATTTTTTAAGGTATCCGTAGTTATCAAGAATCTATCTATCGCTTTGGGTTGACTTCCTAGTCTCATTACTGCCGAATGGTTGTGATCATCACGAAATTTACATTAATGTCATCAGAGACCAATAATTAACAAGTAATATATTTATACCCAAACTAGTTTTCTTATAGCTACCTGATTTCCAGAGGTGCTCAATAAAAGTGCACAAAAGACAAGCAAAAACCGAAATGTTATTGTCCCAACGTACGTAAATTAAAAACGAATAAATAGCAAAAGTTTTCCTTCGATAGAAAAAGTGTGTTGGTGCCACGAGACGGAATTTATGGATGTTGTTGGTCTGAGTTTCTATAAATTACACTCGCGTTATTTTCAGTTGGCTTTCCAGGTCGGATCGACGATTTTCCGATATGCAGTTTAAATTTCGACGGTGGAAAACACGACGAAATTACAGAGACCAAACATAAACTAAATAACGCGATCAGAAAAACAACAATTTATTTGTGTTGTCGGAAATCTGTTGCGGTTTTCTTTCGTTCCTTAAATTGCCTTTATGATTATTAAAAAGTGCACCTCTCAAGTGCAATTTAGTAAATACAAAAATGGACCCCAGGGGAAGCTTTTCATTATTTTTCAGATGTTTTTTAAAATCGAAACAACTGAATATAACAATCGGACATGAAATTGATTGGCGACAGGCTGAAATTTATATAGATTAAATTAATAAATTTAATATTCAATGTTGCCAAATCATCTACCAGCATGTTTTCATTAAGAACTGACAATAGAAACAGCAACTTCGTTAAAACTTTGATTCCTACATATTATACAGCATATACGTGGTGTGTTCAAAAAGTAATAGGTTACCTTACATTTTGGCGGGGCTACTTAGATTCAATTTTCGATATTTCTTTTTGTTATGTCGGTACACACGTCATATGTTCATAGCTTTAGCCAGTTTGCATGTTTACTTTTTTTGTGAAACATAAGCGTTAGACGTGTTTTGTGTTCTCGGCGATTTTCTGCTATCAAAAAAGTTGGAACAGACGATTTGCATAAAATTTTGTTTAAAAAATGGAATACAGTGCGGCAAAAGACTACAAATATTGACAACGGCATAAGCTGAATCGACTTTAAGCCAAAAAAAAGTTTATAAGTGGTACAAGCTGTTCCAAGGTAGCCGAGTAGACGCCGATGACGAACCTTGCTCTGGACGCCCCAGCACGTCAATAACTGCTGAATGCGTTTAAAAAGTGAAACAAATGATGTTGAAAAATTGTCTAATCACTATTAGAGCAGTCTGCATCTCTATTGGATAGTGTCCTTCAATTTTTTTCGAGGTTTTCAGCGTGAAACGAGTAGCTGCAAAATTTGTTGCGAAACTGCTTAATTTTGAACAAATAGACCGTCAAGAGCATCGCTCAAGAGCTGTTAAATGACGTCAATGAGGTTCCTGCTATATTATACAAAAAGCACGTCAAGTTCGATCAAATGATTTACTTACAGTTTTTTATGCAGACCACAGCAACATTATTATCACAGATAAAACATGTTCTGAAATTTCATATAAAAGTGCTGAGTCCGTCAGAGTGATGACAGGATGAGCGATAATCGCTTAAATTTGAACTCGGATAAAACCGTGACCGTGATAGCCGTACCAAGTAATTTTACAGTGGATAGCAGTGTTTTGATAAAAGTGGAGAACAAATCAATTAACACTGTATCAATTACAAAATTGCTAGTTTTATTTAGAGACCAAAAAATGTCATGGACCACTCATATACAAAATATAACACCTAACACAAGCTCATGCTGCTTCTTACTTAAAAATATCAAAATTACTGTTCCTATTGAGAATCTTAAAT
The DNA here is from genome assembly GCF_029955315.1 of Cylas formicarius. NCBI lineage: Eukaryota > Metazoa > Arthropoda > Insecta > Coleoptera > Brentidae > Cylas > Cylas formicarius. Next base: position 27,279,280 of record NW_026844264.1, read on the forward strand.
TAGTGTATTTGGGGTTGTTCCAGTCTGTCATATCAATGATATATTAATTATACAAAGAAAAAGCAATTAGATGCATGGCGGGTATCAAAAGAACAGTGTTTTGTAGAAAATATTTCAAGAGTTGAGAATTTTAACATTAACATCTTTACTTGTATACGAAGAAACAAAATTTAAAACCGGAAAAAGTAAATGTAGATAACCACAATACATAGGCAAAAAATGATCTTACACAGTCATTTTCAAGACTTTCTGTATCACAATAGCATCCTACGTCGCACAGTGGGCCAGGATGACCCAAAAAGTTTGAAAAATTATTTAAAGGTTGTTTTTTGTCGGAAATCATGTGATACAGCAAAGTAAAGGTCAAACTAATGGGAAAATACTAAAATTGTAAAATTAGAGTACGTGCGATATGAGGATTCGTGAAAAGGTGAGATACCTTAATACTTCATGTTTATGAAGGATTTATTTAGAAAAGAAGATGCGGTATCTGAAATTCATTTTGTGATGAATATTTTCACCACAAATTAGAGTATCTGACTTTGGGTAAGTAAGTAATGTAGAAAAATATCACCTTGTATTCTTTATTCTGAGATAATGGCAAATCTGTTATTTTTGCAGGAACAGATTTGAAAAAAAATATATATATATATATATATATATATATATATATATATATATATATATATATATATATATATATATATATATATATATATATATATATATATATATATATATATATATATATATATATATGATGACACTATATTCCGGGATATCATCCGTTCGCTCGTTGAACTCCGACTGGAATCCTGCATCCGACTGGAATCCTGCAAATCTTGCATCCGACTGGAATCCTGCAGACGTTTCGCCAAAATCTCACTTGGCATCTTCAATGCTCGCGCTCCGAAAACACTTCGAACACTTCGAAGTGTTTTCGGAGCGCGAGCATTGAAGATGCCAAGTGAGATTTTGGCGAAACGTCTGCAGGATTCCAGTCGGATGCAAGATTTGCAGGATTCCAGTCGGATGCAGGATTCCAGTCGGAGTTCAACGAGCGAACGGATGATATCCCGGAATATAGTGTCATCACATTTTTCCATCCGTGAATCAATACGTGAGAATATATATATATATATATATATATATATATATATATATATATATATATATATATATATATATATATATATATATATTCAAAATAAAACGAAACAGTATCAACTTTAATTTGGTAATAATATTAATAATAATAATAAGAAGTTTAATTTTAAATTAACGCTTAATCAGAGTCGTTACTTTCGTCTGATTTAAAGCTTCGGGACTAAATCTGTTTCTATTTAAAGCTTTGACTTGTATTTACAAATTTCGCTTGAGGAACAAGGAATAAATATATTTTTGTTAAACTAATCATTTTTATAAATTTTGGCAATATGGAGAGATCTGTAAATCACAAACTCGCCAGGAAACTAGAAAATAGGGAGGCAGAGATGGGCAGAATTTTATTTTTTAGGAAGGTTTATGAGACAAAAAAGTTGTGATACCGTTTTGATCGATTCTTGAGATATGTCAAAGCAAAATTAAAGAATTTACTGTAGGTAATACAAGAAGAACACAGATTCAATTTAATAATAGTCACGTGGAATCCAAAAAATAAAATTAATATGTCCTTGTTGAAATATATGAAAGAGGAGGCGTAACACGATTGCACATATTCGGACGCTGTTTACAGTTAGCATGAAGATGATTAGTTACCCCACGATTTAATTGTCATTAGACAGTTCAAAGCCTGCTTGTTTAATGCTGCGGAAAATATCTTGGAAAAAAACGAAAAGTAAAATTTGGATTTTTTCAAACGAAACTGCAAAGATCGACAAGAGGTTACAGGACGAAAAAGTTAAATTACCATGTGTGTTAATTAAATATATTGTATAATTTTTGTGTAAGTATTTTTACTAATATTTGTTATGTTCTATATTTATATTTATTTATACTTAAAATCCATCATCTATCATCTATCAAATGCGAAATAAAGAAACAGAGAAACATAGAAACTAACAAAAATACTAGATAGAAGTCAGCAGAAAGTAAGTTATAGTATTTGAAAAAGTAATTTTTATAATAACTCTTTGTTGTTCTGAGTAAGTTGCTCTGTAAATATTGTATCTTGTGTATTTTGTGCCATGCGATGCGTTAGAAAGTAAATAAATAATTTAGTACCTAATACTTGTAAAGTCAATATAGCACAAAAATCAAAGAGAACGTACTGTTTATACCTAATTGTTGTGAGTAAAGTATGCTTGGAATCTTGAGGGACTGAACTGGTAATTAGCCTCTGCCTCATACTAATGACTGTTAAGGGTGATAGGCAAACACCCGCTGTCGTGGAGATGTTGGCGCGTTGTTTCAAGGCAAAGTGTCAGTCGAGTCTGAGAGGAAACGTACTCCCTAAATTAAAGCGGCTCCCAAATGAATAATTATCGTGTTTTTGATGTGAGTTGTGACGTCGTAGATCATCCACTTTTTTACGATTCAATTGCATCGACATGCACGCATGCTTTTGGTTGCAGTATTAACTCTAGCGTTTGATAGGATGTTTTAGCTGTTATTTAGAAAAAATGCTGTAATTATAAATTATGGATAAATATTATATTACAAGTAAGAAACACAATTTTTAAAATTTGAAGTACAACCCCTGTTATTCAGAAAGAACAGTGTAAAAATAAACTATTTTAACAGTTGTTTCTGAGTTGATCTGCTTTTTATAGCCTGGCTTTCAGCTGTTAAAATTTTAAACCCACGTCACACTTTCAAGGTAGGATGTGAAAAGAAAACGACGACTTTTGCTTAATCTTTTGGACATTATTAGCATGCTTTTGATTATATTATGTTAGGAAAAACGAAACAAAATTAACTTGCGTGCATAGAAATAGGCCCGTTGTGAACGTGTGACTTCAATTTCTTTTTTTTTATATAAACTACTGAGCAGATTAAAAAAAATATGCTGTTTGAAAGACAATTTATTATGCTTTAATACGAGTTTAAATTAATTAAAATTTATTGCTGCTTTTTGAGTTTAGCACAAATCAAATGAACCTTTTTTTATTACTAAAAACAAATAGGGTTATTAAAAATTAGCAACTCAACACTTATTTTATAATAATGGGTATGACCCCCCCTTGCCCTAATAACATCTCTTACTGGATTAGGCATAGATCTAATAAAGTTCACTATTGTTTCTTGTGGAATGTTAAGCCACTCTTCCTCTACTGCAACAATAAGTTCTGAGATTGAGGTTGGGGTACGAAGTATAGCTCAAATTCTAAATTTTAGCTCATCCCATAAATAATCGATTAGATTAAGGACGGGACTGCATGCTGGCCACTCCACAACTCGAAAATCGACTTTGTAATCTTACACAATCCTTGCCATCTGCGGCCTAGCATTGTCATGCATAAATATGAATTCTTCTCCAATGTAGTCGACATATGGTACCATGCGATCTGATAAAATATCCTCGATGTACCTTGCACCTGTGAAACCTCCTGCCCGTTCACCACGGTCACCCCTACGGATGAAAACAGGTGCGTCCATCTACCTCCATATGGGTTCCGCTCTTCCATTTCAGCATTCTACAAATCACGCTTCTGGCCTTTGGTACACTACCAAAAAGGCATATGCTGGTCTCATCTGAGAACAGAACAGGCCCCTATTTGTCCAATGTCCAATTCAGATTATCTTGGGCAAAGCGTAAGTTTTGGACCAATTGCAGTTGTTTTTGAGATCAGGTTATTTTCTTTCAGTCTTCTTCTCACCGTCCACTGACTATTAGCGACTCTTCGAACTTCATGCAGCTGTTACTGCACTTGAACTGCGATTTCTATGCAAGCAAGTTTAATTTGCATTTCCACAAGCAACAAATTAGTTTTTAATTAAAACTTATGCTGACAAAACATAAGTAAAATAAATAAATAAATACGAATAATCTACAACAAAATAACGTGGCAGTTACTAAATATGCAATTTGTTTCAAAACATTGTAACTTCTCTAAAAGATAGTGCCAATCTAAGTCTGAATGGTCACAATAAAAATTGCATATTAGATAGTATTTTTCGTTTAGCAGTTGAAAACTGCTTTTAATAATGGATGAAATTTTAACTGGACTTTTTTTTGTGGTAAAAAAGATGTAATTTTTTAAGCAGAATGTAGTCAATTATTTTGATATATTTTAATTTAAAAATGTTGTTTTCCGATGCATTTGGATTGGATTTGGAATTCATATTGACGAATAGCTCGTAAACTCTCCTAATTTGTTTACCATAGTTGAAGTGCCACATGAAATACAATTTGAATTTTTGTGTTCTCCAAAGCTAATATTTTGGAATGCGGCAATCGGCAAACGGTTTTATTAACAAATGGTTTATTAATATCTTTGTTGATGCACTAAATAATGGAACAAACTGCCAATTCAGTCGATTTCATAATCGGAAAGTTTTCATAGCAGATTCATGATCATTTTTAGAAAGGAGGAAAATATACATTACTTTCCTCTAATCAATATCAAAGTAAAGAGCTATAGGTTATATATACCCAGCCTTAGATATAACCACAAACTTTTCTTTGAAAACGCGTGATTAAAACCTACAATTTAATTCCTAAGAATTAGCTTTTTTTTTGTAATGGTTATTTATTCATGACTTTTATAAATGTACTATACGGTCCTTGTGCATAATTTTCGATCATTCACGAAATTGCTTTAACCAGGCCTAAAAAACACTCGCGACGGCCTAAAAGCCCGGATTGTCTAAAATTCGTTTCCGTTAGAGATAAATATTTCATAATATTTGTTTTTGCCAAATACTCTAAATAACTTTTAAAGACCGAAACTTTGAATCGCAAGATGAATATCCCTCCGAATGCTGAAATGATTGATTAGATCGTCCCAAATTTCGACTTCATAACGGAAGTGTCGGAATAATAAAAATATCCATTATCTTCTTCGTTTTCGATACTGTTTTAATAATAAATCATCTTTTTCAAAACGTTTGCGGAAGGAATCCGCGCCACTCGTATTTATTTGACGCGGAGACTTTACGCTGTCATCCCTGCTGCAGCTAGTGGTGGTTATGAACTTTAATAAACTACGGTCAGAATTGATGGAATCGCGTCTCCTCCAAGAAATATTTCTCCATGTTAGTTCTCTGATTTTGTGCGAAAACCGTTTTATATGCCACGGAAAACAAACCATACAGTCAATTTCATAAAATACAAATTTTGACAGGGTCAAAGAAACTCTTTATCTATTTTTGAAATAAAAAAACGATTATTTTACTTGTTTTTCGAAAAGGCTAAACGCCTGAAAATAAATTGGTAAGTAAATCCGAAAAGAGAAAATGCCGCCAGAGAGGTAATTGACTGAGTTTATCCTGAGTTTTAAAACGCTGTTGTGGAGACTATTTTGACTTAAGTGTATCATACCGAATATTGACCAATTTACTAAATTTAAGCTGGCAGGAGTATTTTACTAATCGTAGTTTTATCTCCACTTAATCTAAAAAAATATTTCTATTGTTCCCATTATTCCCGAGTGTTTTTTTGGTTAGAAAATTTATTTCTGTTTGTTTCTACTAACTAAACTAACCAAAAGTGTCCCCCCTGACATCAACTGTTCTGTTAAAAGAACACTGTATACTTCGACATTTTTGGAATCCTTGGTTAAAATAAAGGTTACTGTCTTAAAAAAAATTTATTCAAATTTTGCATAGTTTGAGCAGAATTTGAGGTTATAAAATAAATAATTAAAGTTTATAAGATATCTAAACATTGTTTAAGTTTTTATCTTTTTTTTTCAATTTTTATTTGATATGTGTTATTTATTTTTCAAAACTTTCAATTTTCAATTTACTATTAATAATTTATTTATCGTTAAAAAACCCTCATTTTATATAGAGATATAACAAATATGACTGAAACAAAGACACTAATGAAACTTTAAAATATTAATATTCAAATATCTAAACAATAATTTATGGCAATACAGTTGACTAAGGGTACTATTTGCAAAAACCACTCAATAATAACTGCGGAAAAAATTTAACCTTAATTTTACGCATAATTTTCTCACATATTACAGCCCGGAGCCTTTCAGTGAGGGAAATATATTCAATTAATATATAAATTTAAATTATTGTAGGGAAGAGCCCCCACATTGGGCTGTGCATCCCAAAACAAGGTTAATAAGAAAGGCAAATGGGATTTAATTCGATAATGAAATTTTGTTCCGCTTGAGTTGACGCGCAATTTTGTTATTGTAATTTGACTTGAAAATTTACATTCCTTTGAATATATTTATTTAATTCTTCTACCGAAAAATAACATCCCGTTTTAACACAAGGTTTAGCAGCAAAAATAAAAATAAAAATGAAGACAACTTACAGGAAAATGAAATAGGATAATTTGGTTAGTGTAGGTTTAGATTTAGGCTGTTTTTTCTATTGGATATGTGCGCCATCTACTAGCTACCACCCAAAACACGCTGCCGGGCACAATGCTGGTGGCTTTATTGATCATCCACTAAACTCAGGTGCCTTCCATCCAACAAAAGACACCCTTCTATGGTTTTTGTATTACTTTATCTCTTGCACAGACGATGTCGCCGTATGTTACAAATTGAAAAAGTGCCGAGTAAATTCATTTCTAAACAGATATTTATAAAACCTGAAATTGCTTTTAATCCCAAATAAATTATTGCCGTGCTCAATACATACACTGAATATATTCGATAACTAATATGACTGACAGTTTTATCGTCGATAAGAAATTCTTTAGTTAGGTCTCGTTTCGTTACTTTAATATATCAGAAAAATGTATGTTAGATCTACAAAAAAAAAGTCCAAATGAATACCGAATTATTAAGGCAACGAATTAATTTTGGTTGTCATTTAACTTCTTTTGGATACATTTTCGGTTGGATTGGTGCGGTGAGTAACAATCTAAAACTGATCAGTCGCGATGTTTAAATGTTAATAAATTGCTTCGGAATCCAACCAAAATGTATTTTACTCCAATAAAAATTCACGTTCTAAATGCTGCATGAACAAAACAAAAATTCTTAATCAAAAATAAATTGAAGAAAAATATTTTATGGTAAGTTTAAGGAAAAGAATTAAAGTTTTTAGGACTCCCATGTCGTTTTCAATTTATTCGATTACTTTCGACTTCATCATCGGCCATATTGAATTCAGTAACCTTTTTATATTGTGTTTTAGATAGGAAGGACGGTTTTGGTTGTATTTTTTATTACAACTATTTCAAATCTTACGGAAGATGACCCAAGTATCTATTCGATGATTTTGGCGAGCATTCTCACTTTGGTGTTATTATCATTGATTGCAAATCTCGTATTTATACTCGGAATATGCAAGGTATAATAACCCCTTTTTGTTTCTGAAACTAAATTATCTTTTCACAGAAGAAGAAAAATTTCATGCTTCCCTATATGGCAGTGGTTTCTCTAGAGGTATCTGTTGGGTTTGTAGCAGTAGCAGGACTGTTTGCCCTATTTCTTAGAGCAAGCTTAACGGTACTCGCTATATACCTATTATGTATATCTCTATTGTTTTTATGTAAGTTAGAGCCAACTTACAGCAAACAGAATATAATATCTCTATTCTTATTTTAGCGGCGCATTGTTTTTCATTTTTTATCACAATCTTGTTGTTTAAGAAATACGCAAAGGAAGGTAAAAACGATTTAATGATTCAAATGACCAACTTTGTTATTATTGAGTGAGTATACTACCTGTTATAGTTTATCAATATCATAGTTACTTGCACTAATTATTTAAACAATTTCTAAGACTAAAATAGACCAATTATTATCTTTATGAGTCATTCACACGTTAACGTTATCAGTTACTGGACTGTCAAAAACATGATAATCTGCTGATAAGAAATATATAGTTGACACTGTACTGTTCGTTTAGACTTGAATGCAAAATGTAACGCGAGTTTACTGGTTATTTGCAAATGGCTAATATTCAAGATAGTTTGCGGAATTATTTCTTTATCGACCAGCCGGTAAAGGCTGTAGCTGGAATCGCGGGATGGATTGGCATAGTAAGTATTTTCAGTTGTTGCTAATCGGATAAAATAAGATTGGAACGGCGACGTGGAACATAAAGGTCTTCCGGGTTCCTTCGCTTACGATTCAGTATTTTGTCGCAGTTGAGTTTCAATATTTAATCTAATATAGGTGCGTTTTAATAATATTTGCTAGTTTACCAATTAATTTAACAAACTGTGTGTGAAAAGTATTGAATATAAAATATATAAGTCATTTACACATAATAACGCGTTTTACCACAAACCGAAACTCAGTTTTAATCTTCTCCTGAAGATGCCAACTTGGTTGGCGAAACGCGCCAACGTACGTAACGTAAGGAGTACGTAAAATTTAGTTTCGGTTTGTGGTAAAACGCGTTATTGTGTGTTAGTACAGTGCCGAAGGTTCCAGTCAACTAGCAAACTACGAGAATAATAATTTTGAATAGAATATCGATAAAATTAATTAATTAAAAAATGACAATGAACAGTATGGTTATATATAAAAATTGACGTTTAGTTTGAACAAAAATGTGCCTTAAAAATCGAGTCAACAAAACTAAGTGTTCAAAGTTTCCTCTAAGGTTTTTTTAGATCGCAAGGACTATAGCTGCTATCGTCCTTATGGTGCTAATTGGAGGAACGACGGGAGTCGTCATAAGAGCACTTTTTGGAACACTATTGACCTACATCTTACTAACATTAATAGCAAATCTCGCCTATATTTGGGGAATTTACGTAGTAAGACGTACACATTTAATTTATATAAGAAAATGCTTTTCTCAAATTAATTTTTAAACTGTTTCAGGAACATAAACCTTATATGTTTCCGTACTTGGTTGTGGTGCCCTTGGAAATATCCCTGACATTCGTAGTTTCGATTACGGTATCAATATTGATGTATGCCATCATGATGTTGGGCGTGACTTCATTAGTTTCTTATATTTTTCTCTACATACTATTACTGGGTAAGTTACTAGCTTGGTGGTATCGAACAAGAAACAAATTGATTCTTCTATCCGTACTTCATACAAAAAAAATATCGGTTTTTCTTATAATAACGCATCGATTAACTGTTAAATTTAATTTTGTTTACAGGCGTCCATTACATTCTCTGGTTTTGCTCTCTACTTTCATACATCAGGATCCAAGAAGATGAACCTTTTAAACTTAGAAACAACATGGATCATTTTGCTATGTACGACATGAGATAATAAGTGAAATCTAGGAATCTGCAAATAGTGTTTTGATTCACTAATTAAACAAAATATTCTAACAGAAAGTTGCAGAATATCATAATATAATAACGCTTTATTGTCCAACATAATATTATTTATTTTTAATACTAAGGCGGAAAATAATACCAACAAGGCTGTGTAAAATATTTATTTGTGGTTGCGACAAAATACATTCAATGATTTACGTTTAACGGTCTTTAAATTTTCTTCAAATTCCCATTAACATTTCAATAAACTGCATTCTTACCCAAGCAAGAAAAAATTGTTTCCTATTTGAAAGAGCCTTCTGCTATCTGTGGACCTTGGAGGTTCTGGATTTCTCCTGCGTTGGGTATTGACTCTCTGTTTCGCTAAACAAATTGTTGAGATACAGAAGAAGTTTACCTTCAAGATCCACAGCCTGTGAAAATTGTTTCAATATAAGACATGAACGAAAAACGTCAAGCATCTGTGCATGTGCATTATGGCAGTATTGGAAGCATTGTGTGGGAAGAAGACGTGATGATCCTATTGCAATATATAGGGAGCTAATAAAACCATCAATCGTTTATTTTAAATGAGGAAGGAAGGTAGAACGTGCATTTAATCTAGAATTCAAGTATATGAATAAAGAATTTAAAAGTTCAATACAATACATCGGGAATCGCGTCTGAATACTCCCAAGCTTTTCAGAATAATGGAGCATAATGAATGAACATTCGAGACGAGAGTTAATAGTGCAGAAGTGTTTATTATATATAAGCTGCAATGTTGCACACACACACTCAGGAGAGCATATTAGCAGATGAGATTTTGTTCAGTTGAAATTTAAGGGGATTGTCATTATGGATATACTTAAATCCCCTACCTAATTTCATCACTTACTAAACATTTTTTACAATTCATCATCCAGCAAATTTCAACAGCTATTCCTAAACTTAAAACAATCCTCGCACGTTATTGAAATATGTCAATTTGCATTTAATTTGAAAATTTCACATTTAAATGTAAAATGTACAAGTTCCATAAACCAATAAGCATAACATAGGCTAACAACGATTTTCACATTTCCTTGCACTAAGGGTTGCAAAATATACAATAGATCGTATTGAATTCTAAAAAAGTAACAGATTTTTTTAGAATTAACTAAGTAAATTGAAATAATATTAATCAGCAAATCACTTCGTCATTACTCATATGGCACTCCTCATGAGAAGGCGCCGTAAAAAGTTTGCCGTTCTCGCAGACGCATATCTGATGGATTGTAGATACACTTGCAGAGACAGGAAAAATAGAAGCTCTTGCAGTAGGAATATGAGGCACATATATTGAATCCGCAATCAAATGGACCCTTCCGTCGCGCGATTCACATCTAAAATCGTCGTATGCTTCTGCTTCAAGTTTACCCGCTCTAGAGTCTACATTTACACAGTTTGCACCTAGAACTTCCAATTTCCTTGTGCTCGTTTCCAGCCTATAAAGACTTAAAAGTCACTAATAAATGCTTTGTAATATTTTCAAACCTTAATTTTTCGCCCCTTTCAGACGTTACTAAAGTAGTTAGGATGGAACCATCAACGATTACTTCCCCTGGAACTTTCAAAAGTTCGGTTCCAATATACACGCCATTGGTTCCTACAGAGAATAAGACTTTCTTTCGGTGGTCCACGATTTTAAACTTACCGGCTAGGACTCTGAATTGGTCTGATTCTGCAACGAATTTTCCCAATGAAATATATATAGAAAAATGGCGCAAAGTCATGTGGCTGAAGTTAGATTTGGATTTGAATTCGGATCTGCAAATGTTACACCGGACCAGTTCGTTACATATCTTAATTAAAATAACATATTTCTGTAGATCTGCTGGGTAAGTAAGCAAGCACCCCAAAAAATAAATTAATTTTATTACTATTTCGCAATATCGAAAAAATCTGACGTCCCAGGGATTCAATCACACCATCAAAAAGGTGAACTTCACAATGACATATTGCTCAACCACCTTCAAACCGCCATGAAGACATAAAACTACCCCCAAAAATGAAATATCCAAAAATTATTTATATTTATTTCGGAATCTCAAAAAATATGACGTTGTCCCAGATATTGAAATAGACCACTGAAGAGTCACTTGGGAGAGCTTCAAAATGGTGTATTGCTCAACCATCTTGTAAAATTTCAAAAAAGATTTAAGAAAGCAGTCACTTATAGGTTCAATAGACCATTACAGAACATTACTTTTCTTATTATTCCAATTTGGTATTCTACATGCTGAAAATCCTCGAATATCGCAAAGTTTTCGCTGATATTCCTTTTGTCAATAAGCTTGGTTATAACCTTATAGACTCGTCGTTTATATATCAGAAGACAAAAGTTGCCGTTTGTTTATCATTGTGTGTAAAAAGTTATAATGATGTTTTTTGTCAACATAATAGCAATTGTGATAGTTTTCAGTTAAGTTTAGACAGTTTTAAGGACTGCTTAAGAAGTACGTGTAGATCTGAGTCAGAAAAGGAAGATATCAGGAAGAAGAAGGGAAGGAAGGGAAGAACATGTGAAGGAAGGGGAAGGAATGATCTAGTGACTAAAGAGTTTACTTTCTTTTTGGTTCGTATATTTGCTCCACTGTAAACTAATTGTAACTTTATACTGTCCTACGACAATGTAACGTTGGACATATTTTTTTAACTCGAAATTTACCCGCATCGATCATGAATGCTTTATTTGTCCTTTTTATTTTTATGTTAATTTAGCCGTTCATTAAAAGTTTTCTGGGACGGCATTTGAGAACAAATTTGAGCTTTTGGGATTAACAACACTTGCATATTATGTTTCATTATAAATTATTTCCAGTATAGGGAACGCTAATATTCGAAATGACACTAAATTTTGCATTTGATGCCGTTTAGAGTAACAGGGTGTCAGCACAGGGGGTATTCCCGACGGCTTCAAGGTGGTTGAGTAATACATCATTTCGAAGCTCTCATAAGGGGCTCTTCAATAGTATAATTCAATATCTGAGACGTCAGATTTTTTTGAGATTCTGAAGTAAATAAAACGAATTTTTTGGGTATCTTATTATTGGGGGTAATTTTATATCTTCCCGACGGCTTCAAGGTAGTTGAGTAATACAACATTTTGAAGCTCTCATAAGTGGCTCTTCAATGGTCTAATTCAATATCTGGGACAACGTAAGATTTTTTTAGATTCTGAAATAAATCTCATTATTGGAGGTAGTTTTATATCTTCCAGGCGGTTTTAAGGTAGTTGAGCAATACATCATTTTGAAGCGCTCCTAAGTGGTCTGATTGAATCTCCACGACAACGTCAATTTTTTTCGAGATTGCGAAGTAGTAATTAAATTAATTTAATTTTTGGGGGTCGGGGGGGTGGGGTGCGAGGGGAAAAAGGGGTTATTTTCTGGTTAGCGACATTGGATATGGTTTTTGGGAGTTCCCTTACAATATTTCTGTGCTTACTTATCGAACATTTCGACGGGAATATGTTTTTTTAATTAAGATGATAAGTAACGAACTGGTCCACTTTAATATTTGCAAATCCAAATCCCAAAATTAACTTCAGACACATCGCAAAGTGCAGGTTGGTTTGTGAAATTTAAAGGCATGCCCGGAAGAATTTGTCATCCTGTACAAAAATGTCGTAGCCTCGTAAGGTGTATTGAATTTACCATATTTACTACCAATATATTGTCAAATAACCTGGGTATATATGTTTCGTGTTTAAGAATTTAGAAAATAAACACGTAATATGTCCAATTATTAAAAACTGACTTGAAAATATTTGTAGACCAAATAAATTCAATACTACTAATGGTTTCGAAAAACTTAAGCGGCAAAGCAAACATACACTAACCAGCATAAATCGGACGCATTATCAATTTTAACGGAACAACAAACAACTAAAGCTCACTCTCACCCAGATGCATGTAGTTACTTAAAATTCCATTTGCATTTCTAGAACGCATCATAAAATCTTTATTAGATTTTATACTTAATGGCTCTCCGGTTCTGGATTTAATGCTATTTGCTGTTAAGTTGTCTACAATATAGGAATTTCCCTTCAACTTAAGCCCCTGGTTCATTATTTTTAGGAGACCAATTCCGTCCTAGAAAATAATTTAGCTTATTTAGATTGACGTAAAATGTTTAAATTAGTATCGCGAGCATAAGTTTAGCGTTTGAAGAGCTGAAAATATTTTCACAACTTGGTGCTGTATATCCTTGTGTATTAAAGAGCTTAATTAAAGTTATTAAACTAAATAAATTAAAACTGCAATTAAAAACCAAAAAATCAGGTGAAAAGACAATATGAGCTATCTTTTCAACACCAAAAACTGTTTTTTTGAGCAAAGTAAATTTGGTCGGATATTTTATTTACTTAGGAATAAGGATTTTTTCTAAACTTTTGATCGCACAATTCTATTAGCTAACAAAAAATCATGATAATTAATGCATAATACGCTCCGTTTACGCACTTTTTTCTTCAATTAACAAATCAAATAAAAACGTATCCATTAAAAATTTGGAAAGAATTATTAGCCCTAAAGACGCAAATTAAATATAATTCCAAATGTTCTTGTCAACAATACTTATACGGACACCATATCGACTCATGCAAGTATTTGAATTATTACATCCATTAATATTTTTTCTATTAGACTAGATACCGCCATTTTGTTTTATGAGTCTTCTAGAGTTAGTTCGTCTAGAATAAAGGATCACAAGTAATAAACCCTATGCATTTAGCTGTACGGGTTGCGAAAAAAATTATTATTTTATGGAGATTTGTTTGTTGCTAAATTTCTCAAAAATTATTTTTTACCTCCGAAAATGTTCGAAATAGGTGTGGTATTTTCACAAAAAAAAAGTTCCAGAAGGCTTCGCGAAATCTAAAAATGCAGTAATATACAGGGTGCTCCATTTTTAAAAAAGAAAATTGATATACGTTACGAGTAGGGCTGGAAAACACCGCATGGCCAAAAATATTTTTCATAGGTAGCTCATATTCGCTTACATAAGTGACCAACATTTCAGGTTTTTACCGTAAGTCATTCTCCAGAAACGTTTAATAGGACACCCACCGTTAATAACCGCGTATACATTCTATTGTTTATACAATTATACAATTATTGTATAATAAATTCAGAAAGGCAAGTAGGAGCAGCAACAAAAACAAGTGACATAGAACGTAATAAATTATTAGCTTATTACTATAGATAGATAAATTCCTAGGACGGTCCTGGAATGGTTAAAGGTTTGCTCGGCAGGGTGTTCTATAAGGGGCTGCGGTTTTGGAGTAATAAACAGTGGGCAAAGTTAATGACGGGGTTGGTTGTAAAAGCACTATAGTTCTGGCAGAAGTATACTTACCTAGTCATTGCGTGCGTTGATTTTGAGTTTTAACTTTTAATTTTAGAGCAAAACCAGATCAAATTAACTACCCTAATACATCATTTCTATATTCTAATTCTATATAATTTTAAATAAAACATTTATTCCTTGGTAAGTTAAAAAATAACGTCATTCTATTTAAATTAATCAAATTACAGCCTCTTAAAGCTATTATGAGATTAGAAAAATTGTTGACAAGCTTGTATACGATGTTAGTTGATTGAGATGACTAGTTTTGAGTACTGACATTAGTCGTAAATATTCATAGTTCCTACCAAAGAAAATTCCAATACTTTTATCATCCACAATGTCAACGATAAGTTAATTACTATCGTCATCAAGAGAAATGTCAATAGCAAATAAACACATTTTTTTCTCCATCCATTCATACCCAGACGAAAAGTTTCGGTCACGATGTAAAAAGCTTGTTGTTCGACATAAACCATATCATCATCAGTCCTATAGCAGATTCCATTATTCTTCATTCTGGAAAAAAAAGAATGCCAGGTAAACATTACGCCGTCGTTAATTGTTCAGCGAATAAACTAAAATATATAAACACTTTTATTAAAAATATAGCGCCAATCAATACAGTAGTTAGGTCCATATCTTGAATGGCAATATTTATCTGAATGACAAACCTAGCGTGCTATAGTTCATTTAGTAACGCCATTCCTCTGCATATACAATCGGTAATTACGGTAATAATTTATTTTGTAGGCTTACTTTAAATCGGGGTATTATTTATTGAAATGGTTTTAAATAACGACCTTCATTAAAAATGCTTCGAATTGAAAGCAGATACTTATTTATTCAAAATATCATAAAAACCAGACTTCAATAAACAAACTAAAGTAATGGAATCTACAGTATTGCTAATATAAATAAATTCGTCAATTTGATTATATTATGCAAGGCCTGAATCGAAATGAATTTTGGCAATCGTTTACGTGAATTCTGTTATCTATGAGGCTAATTTGACTGGCATTTAATGCGGATTTAAATTACTGGAAATTAAATTAGGGAATTCTCCCGCTAAACCACTAACAAGGACCAATTTAGTTTAAACTTCCTAATTTTATGCTATTGTAGTGTTAATGTTATTCACAACATCCGAAATATCTGGAACACGATTAAGCACTTTCGGTGTTACATGACGATTATTTAAAAAAGAAGTACCAAAGCGCCAGATCAGTTTGATCTGATGGAAATGGTGGTCAATTAATTTTGTCCTCATTTCTCATTTTTCGTTTGTTTTCCGAGCAACATTTCAATAAAAATCATTTTTACCATAAACGATGCTAAGGAAAATACAAAAAAATATCGCAATCAAGTTTCAGTTTGTTATAAAAAAAAATTGAACTGAGGAGGCTTTTACTTGATGAAAATCCATTTATCAAAATAAATAAGAACTAAAAGTTCAGATTTTCACGAAATTATATATTTTGACATGATAATTGTTTCGACAACACCGTGTCTTTTACATTTGATAAAAACACGGTGTTGTCGAAACAATTGTCATGTCAAAATATATAATTTCGTGAAAATCTGAACTTTTAGTTCTTATTTATTTTGGAAAAAAAATGTCGTAATGCATTACTGGAAGAGTTTTTTTTTCTAAAATAGTGATAAGGAATTTTTAATTTAATGAAACATTATTTTATTTGAAATATGACTCATAAGATTTAGCAAAATCTACTTGCACAATAATTCTTAATAAAACTGAGAAGAAATTCTCATTTTTTACAGTAATTGTAGTTGCAAAAGTATTTAACATCTGCAGAATGCTTTTAAAAGTATTCATATACAAATTCATATATGTAAAGTAAAATTTAAATTTCCTGGGATAATTCGTTCCACCAAAAATTTAGACTAATAAAATATTGTACGCACTTCGCGAGATCTTGTATACCTATTGGTAAAAATAGATATGACCTTTATTCGACGTACATTAGATTAGACATTAGATATTTTTTGATTTAATTTCATTTAGGTATAATACCAATGTTTCTCCTAACAAAAAAAAAATTTGGAAAAACAACACGAATCAGAATTTCTTAACTATAAATACTGTATCATTTTGACTTTCATTCTTCTTCTAAAATTTTTACAATTTTAAAGATATGATAAACGAAGTGTTTAGAAGTTATTTCGACAACATCGAAATTCTAGCCGCTGAGGCCATATTTTTAAATGAAATTTGAGGTACAAATTAGGCCATTCGAAGGATAACTTTAAATGTTTAAATCATTTTATTTTTCCCGAAAATTATGGACATTAACATTATTATTCTATTACATTTTTAATGAAGTTTGTGGCATTTAATTATTTTTGTAACATAAGGTCACAAATAACCTATAGAAATAGTTTCACGCAATACAACGCCTTCTAAAATGTTAAGAAAATTAAAGTCTGGTACCAGAAAACTACCAGTAAGCACAATTTTCCCATAGTATCTAATTTTAGTATTACATAGAATACAAGTTAAGAATAAAAAAACTAAAGACCTTACAAAAATATGCAGCAGAACCACACAATATGGATTCTATATTTTTTCTTGAAACAAAACAAAACAAGGTAAACTACTATCAGCCTCTATATATTTAACGACTTTGACAACAATATATCCATCGCAATCTCCATAATTTCCAATACTTACGTGAAGAAAGAAGCCAAATTGTATTCGCTATGTTGTCTGCTCAGTTTCAGATTACATACGGGTTTATTTAACCAAGGCTGGGTCGCAGAATATGCTGCCAGACGTGCAAAACCTTCAGGAACACGACTGAAGCTCTCGGGTTTTATGGTTTCACGTGCAGCAGACAAATCAAATCAGCAGCATGCGCCTGGGTGACCAATAAAATTAGCACTAAGCATGCCGCCGTCGACGTTAATGAAATTTAAAACTAGTTGTAACGGGTAAGTGTTGATGTCGTTATGTTTTGGCTTCCGTGGGAAGGCGAAACAAGAACTGTTTAAAAGTTTTTATTAATCTATTCACCAATTTACTACAAAAATATTCAACACAAGTCGCAGTGTTTCGCATTTTAATTAGATGCCAGGTGAAAAAATAAGTTACATTTACTTTAGCTACACATTTAAGTGTTTCGGTGTAGTAAGGCAATTTTTAGAGCTGTCCTTACACTCAATTCAATTATCATTGGGCTACGATACAAACCCGCCAACAAGATGCCACAGCAATCATCAACTACTTATCATCTGTGTCACTCTAAAATATACTCGTTCTCGATGCACTGCCATCTAAACAAGGTTGCTCTGGAGAGGAACAAACTTTTTGCATTTTAATATTCAGAGATCACTGGCACCGACAAGTGCAAAACTTTACCGGAGAATGACTATGAGAATGTAACAGGTCGAGTGCAGTGACCAGACGTCAGTCAAGTGGAGGTTAACCACAGACAGAGTTACTGCTTGGACTCCAAAACGAAAACATATAAACTAAATCAGAACGGAACATATAAATTTTGTTGCTGATGAATAGACGATGGTTTGTCAAAGCTTGGCCTCGTACCCTTGCATTTCTCTAATACACAAATAGCTAACAGGTAATATGTTCCCATATTTTAAAATGAATTATTATGTTAACTGCTTAAATTCCTCTGCACCAGCGTCATTCTTCTCAACATCTGAAACCATATATATCAAATTGGGTATGTTATGATTTATCTTCCAACTTAAGAAGCTTCTGGACACCTAAGAGTTGTATAACGTTTTAGAAAAAATTTAAAATAGCCAATCGATGTGTTCAAACTAGGAGACCGTATATGTAACTTAGTTTGGGGAGATAACTAGTTAGACAACCCAATCAGCAATCCTGCTTCAAAAAAGGACTCTCTCTTATCAGACCCTTCTAACATTTCGCTGCCAGCTAAATTTAATGCAAAATTCGTGAAAGTGGTTTTAGTAGAAAAACGTTTTACTGGTATTCTGAATACTTTGATGCAACTATAAATAGCAACTAAAAACTTCTTAGTTATGTTTTTTAAATACATTGATTTATTAATTCCCTATGTCAAATTAGACATAAATGGAAAAAATGAATAATTAGATACCAAAAGTATGTTGAAAGAATTGTCTCAGTTGACTGTATATTTTGTTTTCTGTCAATAAATTTTAACTTTTTTTGGTATATGTAAGTTGACTGGTTTGACACTCCTTTTTATTAGTATTTAATGTTTATATTATTTATTAGTATTACCATTTTCATTAGTATTAGTATTAGTTGGATCTCTATTGGAGATTTAATGGTTTCTTTTAAAACGAAACCTGTTAGCGATAGTTAGCAAAGCGAAAGAAGTAAATTTTCAATAAAAAGAATTATATCCTTAAAAAAAAAAGTAACACCGAAAAGGAATTACCGCAAAATAATGAGAATATACCCCATTTACAGAGATACATTTTTGTTCGCAATTTCGATATATCTATCCGCTGGCTGGAAAATTATGAAAATTGAAAAGCGACTTGGCTCCTTTCTTTTCTACATTTTCCACCAATTTGAGCAGCTCGTAGACTTAACTTATTTTGCGGAGATGTCAGGCGTAAGATTGTCTAACGAGATTTAGTTTTCCTTTTGGATTGTACGGGTATTAAGGGCCTTTAAGGTTTAGCTAAACCCCTTATTAAATGATTATAATTAAGAGTAAATTCTTTCCCGTTACGCTAAGCTCGTTAATAGCACCGGAAAATTTAGATATTGGTTTTCTCTTTCAACAACAACTTGAACTTAACAAGTGTAAACTAAATAGGGTCAAAAAGACAGCAATTCGAAAGTAAAGGAACGAAGTGTTCTCAGAGGAAAATCAAGCAAAATGAGTGGGAAGTGGTGGCTATTTATTATTATTACTGTTCTTAAGAAATTAGTTTTGGGCATATGGATAGATTATGATACATAGATTTAGCAACAAAGTATGCAACCAAAAAGGCGCACTTAAATTCATTTTAATTTTGTTCTCTGGTGGGATTCTGTGGTGGAGCATAGCGGTTTAACTTCCGCTCGCTCCCTGCAGAATCCGTTGTATTCGTCCCAAAAATATCTGATAGGTTTTTTTTCGTGTGATTTTTGTATTTGAAGTGTTTGGTGAATGTTTTAAAGTGTTTAAGTGTGCCAGTCCCGCTGCTTTTGCTGTTTCTCTTTCTCTTGTTCTCTGGTGACAAGAGATAATGTAAAGTTCTTTTGGGTGGATTAGTGGTAACAAAAATGAAACAACGTTTCGTCCTATTCCAGTTTTTTACGAATACTAAAACTGTTTTTCTTAATGCAACAAAATGATAAATAAGTTTTAAAAAAGCAAGTCTTTTGTGTACCTAAAACATTAACAATTCAACAAAATAACGTTTAAGTAGTAAAAAGAGTAAAATGGGATTCCCATGAATAAAGGAATGAAAAAAGAAAATTTCATGCCAGTTCCGTGCATTGACTCTCCCTATTTTTTTTTCTTGATTTAAATTTTATTATTAAATGTATATTATAGTATAACATTTTATATGGTAACCAAAAACTGTAAACTGTTTGGCTACATTGTCTTTTACTTTCACCTTCCGACTGAACATTGACTTTAAAACTCGACGTCACCTAAAACTGAACCAAATTTGTTGCAAATAATAAACCAAATTATAACCGCAACCGGTAAAAGGAAGAATGCACTAAATTTCATCTAAAATAAAAATTTAACTGCGCTAATATAACCTGTTACGGATGAATGGATATAAAGGCGTCTTAATAGAAATATATCATTTGATAACCACTTTATGGTTCACTCAGCGTCTACTGTTACCGCCAATAAAGCTGGCAATTTTTGCTTTAATGCATATAAATATGATCCTTCGCGGTTGTAATAAGGCTGTTATTGCAACTTTGGGAGGTGTTATACGTCGTCCTGTATATTTAAGCCGTTGATAACAAAAATTAACAACTACTCGTATATTACCAGCTTAGCCAAGAGCCTGGGGAGCTTTTCAAAGAGCGGGTGTGTGTGGTGGGAGATAACTGCTCTCTTTAGATAAATTCCGTGGGAAATAGAGTTAAAAATGTTTTGCGTTCAGTTTCAAAAGAAGACGGTTTAAAGTGTAAGACGTTTTAAAATGGGCAAGCTTTACACTTGAAACCTGGAAACTAAACGAACACATTTCAAAAGACTAACATTTGTGGTGTTAATTGATATAGAGTGACATGGAACAAATTCATTTAAAAAATACCCGCACACGTTCTTCATAATATTTTCTTCCGCATTTTGTGCAGTAAGACAGAAAATGTAGGGTGCGTAAAAAATTAAATGTCGATACCAAGTTACTTAATGGAACACCATTTTTTAATATCGTTATCGAATTCTGCATCAAATTTTACCCACAATTTATGTAGCATGCTCTTATACCTATCTCCTAGTTTTTCTGAGCAAGAAAACAAAAAACAGAAATTTAATTGAAAGTGAAAAAAAAAAGTTTATAATTTATTTAAAGCAAAATATCCAAAAAGATCTAGTTCAAGATCTAAATTTATAGAAGTAGTGCATGTAAAAAATAATGCGCGGCCAGATCTTCCAGAAACTAATAAGAACACAGGATTAAAAAAAGATGTTAGCCAACGAACAAGTTTGCGTGTATTAAAAAAAGAAAAATATCATCCGTGATGGATATGTGCAACTTAAATCGATTTTTTCATCGCCAGATATTGTTTATTGATGAAGCCGCGCTTTGTTTAAATGGTACGGCAAATAAACTAAATTGTATGTATTGGACTGCAAATAATAATAGATGGATGGGAGAAAATCATACTCAACATCCGCAAAAAATTAATGTTTGGGTAGAGATCTTGAATTGGACCTTATGAATTAATTTCTACTCTCGCAGTTTCTTTCCCAAATCCAGATTAGATCGATGCCAACAGAATGATGCTCCTCCCCATTTTGCTGGACAAATGCCTGGCCAAGAAGGAGATCAATAGAATGGCCTGCTAGATCTCGAGATATCGCTCCACTCCACTGGATTTTTTCCTCAAAAGTATATAAGAAAAAAACAAAAATTTAGATGATTTAAAATTTAGAATTATATACGAAATAAGGCAAATTAATGGAAATATCTTGAGTCATATTTTGGAACGGGTTTTAAACCTATTAGCATATTGTTAAGAAGTTAATTTCTTTGGCATGCTCTGTTTCTATAAAGTTTCTCTCAATTTTACTCACTATGGAATTTGTAATTTTGTAAATGTAATTGTAAATGTAATTTGTAAATGTAAATTTGTAATTTTGTAATGTCTTTCTGGATATTTTACGTTAAAGAAATTGCAAACTTCTTGAGTTCTCGTTTTGTCTTCATCTCCAATGAAAATTAAAATTTCAGTCCTCTGGGTTTCATTTAGATGCGTCATATTCGAAAATGAATTGAATGAACAGAAAATTGATATCAATATATACTTTTGACCCGACGTATAATAGCATTTTTCTTGAAATACGAATACCATATCAAAGGCATCTTAAACATCTTATAATGATTAATTTTGATTGGATTAATTTATTTTTGACAGTAAGCGATACGCGGCAACATAATTTGCTCATACATAACACCAATAAAATTTAATATTTAAGCAAAATTACTGTTTAAAACTAATGAAATTTAGTATTTTAATATCGCATGCAGGATTATTAAGACCTACAGAGTTTTGATGAGCAACTAAACACAAAAAATTAACCTGCAGTTATAGTTTCGTAGAAAATGTTTTAACAGAAGCAAATTACGCATCGAATTAAACGCCACAGTTAAGAAATATTTTACAGTGCATTGCCGGTTTACCCATTGTAACCCTTGGACTCATAATTTGTGAGTTATCTAATAAACTTGTGATTTTTTATCAGATTATATTTTTTGAGAGATTTCAGAAAAATATTTTAAAATGACTTTATGTGTGAAATAATTACTCGGGTGATTCACTAAATTCATAAACTCATAGCAATACGTTTGGGTCTCTTTTGATAAATGATCCATATTGAAAGATATGAAAAGTGATATATGAAATAGTATATTATGCAACAAGTGCGGTAAACGGCTTTTGACTCCCTAGTTTATTTGACACGAGCGGAGCGCAGCGGAGTGAGTTTTTAATAAACGAGTGATTTAAACAGTTTATCGAACGTGTTGCATACTATACTTTTTCTACGACCGCTAGTTTTTGAGCATATTTTCGCAAAACAAAACGAATACATTCATTGACATGACCTTCAGAATTAACAAACGTCAAAATTCAGCGGGCGTGGAAAATATCTCCGAAAACATCCGATTTCTCCCAAATTGGTGCGGTAAAATCCCGGAAATGTCCGAAGTGGCTCGGATTCGTGGGAAACGGGACTGACGTGGTAAAGGGACGCTTCCCTCACTCTAGATTCTTGCGTAATTAGGTATTTTAGAGACGGGAGTAGAAAAACATGTTTTTTTAATATATTATAATTTTTTTCCCAATAACTTATCGCATTAAAATCCGAAAAGGGCTGCGATTTAAAAGTTGTTGAAAGAATCATATTACGCGAAAGAGTATTACATGCATCAAGTAACTGCATTTGAGTGACGAGTTTTATATTTCTGGAGCGGAGCGAGTGTTTAATAAACGAGTACTTAAAAAGTTTTCATACTATACTTTTTCTGCTCCCCTCCGCAAAATACCTAATTGCAAACCGGTCTAGCCTGCGGAAAACGTCACTTTACCACATGAGTTTCTTGTCCCACAGATTCAGGTTTGGGATCAATTGGACGTTTTCGGAGATTTTACCGTACGGTTTGAATTTTGATGTTTGTCAATTCAGAGGGTCGTGTCGATGAATGTATTCTTGTTATTTTGCAAAAACGTACCCAAAAACTAACGGTCGCGGTGGTGGAAAAAGTGTAGTATGCAACAATTGAACTGAGGTGGGTTTTATTTGATGAAAATCCATTTATCAAAGATAAAGACAAGGTGTTGTCGAAACAATTGTCATGTAAAAATATATATTTTCTTGAAAATCGGAACTTTTGGTTCCTATTTATTTGGATAGTATGCAACACGTTTGGTAAACTTTTTTGTTAAACACTCGTAACTCAAATACCGTTTGCCGCACTTGTTGCATAATAAACTATTATCGCCGCCAGTATTTTAATTTTAAATATAAAATAATTTGATGAAGGTGGAAAATACTTTGTCACAATAATGCCCCACCTTATACGTACAAGATGAAAACTCAAGAGTTTCGAAAACTAGACAGAATCTACAATAAATAGTATCTGCTGTTTTCATAAAGACGTTTAGAAAAGTGATGTTAAACATATTAGGGTTTAACCACCAAACGTCACCAACATAATAATTCCAAAAGCAAATTTGCGTCCATCCGTGAAATAAAACGAAAACTTTTACAAATTATATTATCCCAGTCCCTTTTTCGGTCCCAGAGATTGTAAATGGTCAAAGCCTCAAAGCAAACAGTAGCAATGCAGTAAGTTTTATATCGACTATTTCATCCAAGTTTATGTATCCAGTCCATTAAAGTTGCCGGGATTATCCAGAAATATATTATTCAGCTCATTCAGCGTTATCTTTTGTTTGTTGTTTGTATACTCGTGTAGAATTGTCCCTTTGCGGCCTAACAAGGCCTATTTACATACATTTGCCAGACGTGCTCTTTACACAAAGGACAGTTTTAATGTTTATATGCCAAGGAAAACATTGTTTCTGCTCATCGATTTTTTCGCTATTTCGAGCTTACAAAGAGTCGTTAAAATTAACGATTTTTCTTTATTTAAATAACGCGTTATAATGTTAGTTTGATGATACATTCTTATTCTAAATTACTTTACTCAGTATATTTACGTACGCTCTTTTACGTAGTTATTGGTAATTTTTGCAAAACATACAAAAAACGAAATGGAAACCAGTATTATCGAGCACAATTGTTGAATTTTGATAATTTAACTCAACGTAAAATCTGTTATAATATTTTAAAACTATAAATGACGTTACAATTATTAAATAAACAAAATGAGTGCCTAAAACTACGTTACCGCTAACACATTTACTTTATAACAATTTGTAATATCAGTATGATAAAAAAACAATATATGCCTAATTAACCTGTAATGTTTCTCATCCAATCGTTTTTTAAAGGTTATTTTTGGAAATTGTACATGAATAAATAGAATAAAGATCATTTACGAAAAGGAAATATATCTACATCCAAGGGTAAAGTACAATACTTGCTTAGTAAGAACCAATTTGTTTTCTTTAGTCACTGAGTAAAACTGGTGCCTAAAATTTCAAATGAGCTTTCGGCATGCCACTGCGAAAGATGCTTTTACTGTTATAAACCTGTAAATTCTTTTGTGTGGTTGAGTTTGGGGTGTCGAAATATTGTGAAACAAATCGCTTGCTATCATACAGGACATATTTTACACCATAATTGGTTGAATTTGTCAAACATATCGTTCCCAGAGACGACCTAATGAAAGCACCAAATCGGTTTGCATTGCAAATATTTGCCGATAGAAGCAGAAACTACGTCGTATTTTAATTTGCCACTGCTGTCCTGCATTTGTGGTTGCGAAGGTTGACCTCTCTGTTAGTCAGAAATTTGATACGTATACATTAAAGCACCGGAATAGAATATGGTGCTCGCCTATTGTGGTAACCGCTCACATCATTTTCTAAGTTGAAAGCATCCGATAAATTTAATGGGGTGTCGTCGACACACAAAAATATGGGTGTAAGCACTCCTACATACGAAAAGTTCGTTTTTCGTCCAACTTAAACTATATAGCATTAAACGACGTTACTATTTTAATATAGACAGCTGAGCGGTAGTCATGGCGATTGATTTAAAACTGTCATATGCAAATAGCCCTTTAGGCTGTATTGGATACCCAATAATGGGATTGCGGTGTGACAGTTGGACAGGCACCTAACCGCGAAATAATCGAAAAAGGTAACGGCTAAATGGCCAACGGATAGACTTTTGTGGATAAAGTGCCGATATATACAGGGCGAGTCGCTATCGATGCGAAGTTATTCTGAGTGACCATTAAAATTCGTTATGCACATTTGGTCCCAAAAATGTTAGTCCATCCCTCCACCATTTTATTTACAGAGGTAGAGCTGAATGCTTTGAATAAAAAAAAAATAGTCTCAACTTTAAAAACATTTACTCTAACTTGCGATAATACAATATTTTTGCAGAAATTTTATAAACTTGAAAATAGTTTCCCCTTGCCTTTATTGAGACAATCAGTATAAAAAAAATTAAATCAATGATTAAAACTAACTAATTCTTGTCCAATAAGTAAGGGGCAACTGAAAACCTCATACTATTATAACTTCAATTTCAACCGTAAATTTAAGATAGTACACCAGATATTATTTAGAGTGATCCGAGCCATTTGAAGTAATATATGGGTGAACGATAATGTACCCTAATTAATGATATGTTCGATATGCCTGATATCGCAGTAAATCACTACTCGCATCGGACTTTGCATAACGGACGCGTTTAAATTCGGCGTTGCAAATTGGACATCCCCTTTTGCCGCGATAATGTCAATCCTGTATTCACTTTTATCTTCGCCAAGGATCCCTTGTTATGCCCGTTGTTCTTGATCAGCCGTAACTCAATATAAATTCAACCGAACATGCAAAAACTGCATCTAGCAAAAACTTCAAAAGTTGGTATTACTATAGAAAA
This sequence comes from Cylas formicarius, assembly GCF_029955315.1. NCBI lineage: Eukaryota > Metazoa > Arthropoda > Insecta > Coleoptera > Brentidae > Cylas > Cylas formicarius. The sequence goes on from NW_026844264.1 coordinate 27,305,722, forward strand.
GTCGATCATTATCCCAAGTTTTTAATTCACCCCTCGTGACATCTTTGTATAAACACGAAAATCATTCACAAATTTAATTGATTTTTAACAGCATTTGGTTCTTTTGGATTTTCTTCAATATTGATGGCCAATTCCTCTCTAGCTTCGATTTCTTCCTCATATAAAGCACATTATATATAAATATCGAAAAATGCAAATTATTTCTGGCTCGAAATTTGTGAAAAACATAAAAATGATGATATAAAACCGATTTTCATGGAACTCATAATCATAATTTTTAGAGAAATTTATTATAGGACATATCCAAATCACGAGACCCAGACCCATCTCAATAGGTGCTTCACCCATGTTAATTTAAAACTTTAATTTATAAACCCTTAATTTTTTGATGAACAAAATAACCTTTTCAAATCAAATCAAAACTCAAATAAATAAATACAACTTGAATAATGAATAATTTTGTAAGCGAATATTTCGAATATCGAATTTTAACCGCTCGTTAAATGGCAAGTGCCATGTTAAACTACCACGTGTAATATTAATACTTCTCTTAATAAAGGCAAATTTTGAACAGGTCTCTCTCTTTCTCACACACTCTGAAGTAAACGAATCTCAACTTATCTCCGTTGAAGACTTCCAAATACTTAGGTGACAGTTAAGAAATATCAGCAGCGGCAAATATTTAATTACATTCGTAGAATGTCGGGGAAATTAATGTTTACTTTGCGAATAAAACATCGGCAAACTGTTTAAATTACATCTCGGCGGTGTCAGGATTCGACGTCTATTAGTTCCTCTACGTTAGACGTAGTTAATCCGTTTACGCAGTATTACAAGACCGGAGTTAATGCGCCATGCTCAAAATTTTAATAGTGCCTTTTATGAGACGAAATCTAGCAATACCTGATCAACTTGGTAGTCGAAACAATTGACGAACCACCGTAACTAAACTTCAACAATGGTGTAGACTACCAAATTTTCGGCCAAACATTGTAGGCCTGATTCAATAAAAAAGTGGAGAAAAACAGTAGCCATTAAAGTAATTATTAGGTGGTTTTAAAAAGCGTTTGCGAAATTATTTCTACTATTTACAAAAACGAAAAAAGTTATTCTCCGTTGGCGCACGAAACTCACTCACCCGCTAAATAAATCAGGAAATTTTACGATACGTAAAATAAATACAAAAAATGCACGTTTTCAAAATCGCGATAAACTGGATTTAAAATGCCCAAAATTTTTTATTATGTGCCAAGCAACTTCGTATCGTTGGAGAGACGCAATAAAGGCAAATAAATACTTATAGTAGCAGCAGTTATATTTGCCGTAAACTACATCGTTACGCAAAAGTTTTCAAATAGCTACTGGAAACTGCGTATGATAGAAAAGTTGCAGTCGAAATGGAGTTTTTAAGTTTTTGACCATTTATTCCAATATCTCAATACGAAAAGTGAAATAAACGAAAAAAGTTTTTGTGTCCGCCCAAAAACATTCACAGGATATAAAAGTCTCTGAAATAGGAAAAAACTGTATGAGAATTTTTTGGTACTCGTTTATTTTTTGAATTATCATCTTCCTGGCTCAATTTTTGTATATTGACTTAGAAATTCATTGGTAACAATTTTTATGGGGCTTTTTTCAAATTTCATTTCATTCTAGCGAGCAATCCATTAAAGTCATGAAATAACAATCGCCACTTTAATTTGATCTTAATCAAAGCGCTTTTTGATAATTTACTGTCCACCTATATGCGAGCAAACAGAAATAACGAAGTAAAAGAAAAGAAAAGATTGTGCCGATTTAGTATGCGATCTTTCTAACGTTATTTGGTTAGTATAAGTTAAATTCGAACCGAAATGCAATAACAAGAAATTGACCAATACTAACCAAAGCTAAACAATAAGAATCTTTAAAAAAATGTCCTCCAACAATATTTACTTTTTTAATTGCGATGTAATCAATTTAAATGTCCCACAATGATTCTGACACGCAAATTGCAAGACGACAAGAGTTATTAAATGAATGGGCGCCCTACAGCACTAATGCGTGGTTATTAAAGTCTCACCGATAACACCACGACCTTACAATAACATTACAATTTTGTAAGCTGGCATTAATTTGATTAATGGCGTTGGTACCAATTCCTCATTAAGGAATTTGTCCAACGTATTTACGCAGTCGACGCTTTGCGCTATGTGCTTTGATTTCATGTCATTTTTCACATTAAATTCGTTCGCGCTAACGAATCTTAAATACCTAACGCTCTAGCTATGCTTTGCTTAATGCTGTATATATTTTAATCACATGATAATGACTAATACAATTTAAAGTATTCTGGCAATTATTTCCACTAAAACGGAAAATAGCATAAAATTTCAGCATCAAAATAGGCTCTTGAAATTTGAAATTTCATTTTGAATTCAATTTAAATTGATTTGAAATTTCAATAGTTTTGTTTAGCATTACCCGTTAAAAGGTGTTATAATGAAATGTTTTCCCAACTCCGCAACTCCGAACACATTGGGAATAATAAACAAAAATTAGCCCTTTGCCATTATAAAATTTTCAACAAATAAGTTTAGCATCTGTCAGCGAGAAGAATCACCGTAACACCAACAAAATATCATCTGCAAAATCAATCATAAAAAAGAATCGCAATCCTTTAGTTGTTAGGTAGCTGTCCATGTTGACCATATTCTTCTACATTTGCGCAATCGGCAAAGCAATGAAACTATAACACTCTCCTGATGACGTTCGCTTCTATCTTCTTCTTATTAACATGACCTACAGATTTTGGATTATCCGAATATCTTCATCATCAATGGTAGCATTTCTGGGATACAACATTTCGAATGCTTTTTCATAATCTGTACTAAGGTCTTCATACAGAATGCGTTTCCCCACTCAAATGTTTAAACTTCTTCAATGCTGTGGAGAACTCGAAGTAGCAGTTTCAGAAGATGACTCATTAAACTAATTAAGAGGTGGTTTTGAAATTTTACGCCGTTGGAAGGGATCGTTATAAATATTGACTGTAACCATTCTGAAGAAGTTCACATTTTTATAATCGAATAACTTCAAGGCTTCAATGTTAATGTCATCTGGACCTGGCGCTTTATGCATTTTTGCAGTTTTAAGCTCATAAACGACAATCTAGTTGAGCTAGATAAGACCTCGAGCTTACAAGTGTCATAGTTCTGTAAAGCTTCAACTTCATCGCAGTGTTCTTACATCCACTGTTCTCTCGTTGAATTTGGGTATACATAATTTGATCTGATCGGATCTTATATTGTCTCCGGACTTCCATCAAATCACTGCTTCTTATACTTTCTGACCATTTGTGCAATATCTCTGTTTACGTCTATAATTGTTGATTTAATACAATGCAAAATTAATTCAATAATATTCTCACTTACCACGTCCCTTTGGACCGTGGCAAACGTGTTTCTCAATCCATCATTTATCACTTCTATCTATCCATTAGATACTTCCCTCCAGTCACGATATTAGCCTTAAAATTTTCTGTTTCATATAAAGTATAATTTCCTTACCCTCGAACGGATTCCTCTATATCCATCGACCTACTACTCTGTCCGCTGTACGTGACTGACTCCCGTTGCCGGAATAAGGTAATACGAGATTCTTCTCGAGCCGAAAGTTATGAATTTGTACCGGCTGGCATTTATGGAATCTGTTACGATGCTTCGTGTCACTACTGATATCGACTTGGACTGTAAAACATGTAAATAATGCATTTTCTTACCGCAGGACGTTGTGAAATACTATGTAATTCCGACCGATATTGAAAACCAATCGCTTATTAACTTTTCAAGCGAAAGTTGGGCGCAGGGATTCATTTATGAGCGTCTGGTGAACTGTTGCGCCTTTGAATTTATGGATATATAAATTTTGCCGCGATTTAATCTATAAACAAATGTTTACGTTCTTTTGCTTGCGGGTTAAGTGATCAGTACTCTATCATTTTTACTATAAAAATCAGAATACTACAATCAAAATCAGAAATGTTGTAATTTTGTTTACTAGAAAAAAAAATCTTAGCCTGATTAGAGCAAATAGCAAAAAAGATACGACAATGAGTCGAAATCCACATTTATGAATGGTCTGCTTCCTATGCTCGTGGCAGATTTTTTTTATCACCTTCTATTCGAAAATGTCATAGCTTTTACTATATGCTGTTCGATTTCACCAATAAAAACTGATTATTCTACACATTAAACAGCGCAAACCCATAATATAATTGCTTTATTAATATTTAGGTGGAAAACACTTCTCAAATGCCAAAATTTGGCTAGGAAATGTCAAAATGACAAAGCATCTGATGTCGATTACAATGCGCCAATATGCGTGTTTAGAATATGATGGGAATGTAGGCTAGGGGCTTGTCGATGAAATGGCTTTAGTTGAAAACCAAGTACAAGGCTTTTCATCTTAATGCGATAAGTAAAATTCTACATCCATTAAATTTCACTTTTGATATATTGTGAACAGTTTTTTCCAACACAACCACAAGTTTAGAAACAAACAACCACTTCTATCGTATCCACAATGAACTCGTTATTCAAAACGAAGTAGATGTTTGTTTACGTCGATTGACGGTTCTTATATATTTTGTCAGCAACTCGTCTGATCTTACTTACTTGCGCAGGTTTCTGGAATCACGTGTGAACATCATAAAACCGAAGACTAAGGAACCACGGAAAGCCGCAAACTTGAGGAATTCCATAAAGTTGCTTTGGTTTGCTGAGACTAGGCTGACGGAATTGAAAATTGCAACACAGGTCTTTCTCAGTACAAAATGCAAGCCTCTTTCTCATGTTCCACGGCTTAGCGTTCGTTTACAAGCAATTTTGTTGAACACAATGGGGTCTACAAAAGTTTATGAAAAATTTATGGGAAATATGAAGTGGTTCATGCATAGTTCATAACTTGGTAAAGAAAATAAAACAACCAAATTTAAACTGCTCTAAACTTAAACAATGAAATTTTCCATCGAGCGGCTCGGCACTGTTGGTTTTCCAACGGAGCGATCGATACATTTGTTACCCCTGTTTAATGGGCGAAACCTTTTCGAAATATCCAAGCACGATTCTCATTAAACGAAATTTGAAGCTCAATTTGGCAGACGCACATCTACAGGAAAATGTTGTAAATAATTTTACGTGTATAATGGCGTAACGAGCAGAATAAAAAGTGATTCGTTAGACCAACAATTTTTCGAATTTATCCCGCCTTATAACCTCATCTCACTTATTACCATATTCGCCTTTATTCCCCCTCATCGCGTTTATTACCATATTTACTTTAATTCCATGAGGCTGCCGAAATGATTTAGAAGGAAAACCTTTCCTCTTTTAAAAAGGATTTTTTGGGATAATCCTATATACGAGGGTTAATGGTATACGGTATTTGTTTATTTTTTCGTAGAAAAAAACTAGAAACGAAACCTTACAATCTAATCAGATAATAAATGTGTTGTCGTATTAAGCTGGACTTTGCATTTTTCAACGAAACTAATATTAGTTATTCTTAATAACTGTGTTGAATACAGCGCAAATTTTAAAATATTTGGCTTGTACGATTTTCAAGTCAAAAACAACCACTTGTTTATCTTCGTTACTATTTTTTTGTTTTTCTGTAAAATTGAACCTTCTCGTCATTAAATTTGATTTACCCAAACAAAAAAAGAAGTAATAAAGTTTTATTTTATATTTACTAACATCTAGAAGATAAGAAGAACATTCAGTTACATTCCTTCCCTCATCATAACACAAAGAGGTCCTAAAGTTCGACTCCGAAAGTTAATGTTGACTTCTTGCCAGAAACCACCGAAAAAACCATTTTCAACACACAACGCTCAAATTTGACGTATTTATTGAAGATTAATCTGGGCCTACTGATCCTAATGACTCAATTCTCGCAGAGAGAATTAATTAAACATATTAAACTTTCAATATGAAAGGTTAAATATACCAAGAATCTGGGGGCTTTATGATCCAAAACTAAGCTTTGTTAATTATGTAAACTAAACAGTTCTTCTGTTGCGAAAGTGTGAAGTTATTTTGTTTTGCTTTGTTTTGGTCAGGTTATTGTATTCTGTTAAAAGTTAAAGTTAATTATTTCATTATAAATTCGAAGACAAGTTGCCCAGCAGGTTTTTCTGTATAAATTTGTTAACTGTCCAATTAACTGTTCCTTTTTGCAAACAAAATTAAACCAGAAAATCATGAACATGTCGGCGAAACAAGATGTGTGGAAACGTTTTACTATACAAAGTCTTTTTTCAATCAGGGTCTGAACAGTGTTTTGAAGGATGATGCGGTGTCACGGACATTTTTGACTATAAATTTACCCTTTTCTCGTTATCTTTTTATATAGATCTAGATTTTTAAGTTCTTCATTTTTCTCTATAGTAAATTATAACAATTCAAACAAAATTTAAGTTAGATGTTTTTTGGGTAAAAACGCATTTTAGTCAGTTCGTTGCTTTATTTTTAAATTAGTTTCGTGGCGTGCTTTTGCGATACTTTCGATATGGTTGGGAGCAATCGGATGATTCTTGCTAGATATTTGACACTGATGGTATTTCTATGTTTGTTAGTTTGGCTGTTTCTGCATGTACTCTACATTCATTACGTTACTGATCAAATATAATCATGCTAATTTTTTTCCTAGCGGTATCAGAAAAATATAGCATGCAAAACTTCTTATGCTCGGTTATTAAACAAAACAAATTACTAAAATGCAGTTTATAAACCTTATTAACTAAGAGTGTGTGTAATTGCTGTATATGATCTCATTTTTTTCTTTCTTTTGAGTACTCGACTAATATTAGGTTTATTTATATATGCATGTAATTCTAGAGATCAAAATTGTGTCTAAGGTCTGTGTGAAACATTCGTAAACTGCCCAGTAGCCGGGGTCTTCTTTTATTGAGACAATTAACATTCATTGGTCTGCAATAAAATCCGAATTAAGCAATTCGTCATCCCGTATTAAACAAAAAATAAAACAAATCAGGCAGTTAACAACTAGATTTCCCTCGAAACGGAAATTTATTATTAAGCCCGGCTATTTGTACTGGGCGCTATCCTGCTAAAATATTCTGCATATGGAAATCCCCGGTAACGTTCACCTGTGGTTCGGCAATCTCGTTGCTAATCTCGGAGTTGAATAAATGGCAAAAATTTTCATCCGTTAACTAGTTTTGGTTCGAGATCCGATCGCGCGTTCGTCCGAATGGGGAACGTATTTTATTTGAGTAAAAATCTTATTGCTACGTTCCGGAAAATTGCGAACGGGTATGTGACGAGGGTGATTAGTTGCAAATTTGAGAACGCGTTTTCAATCACTATACAGAGCGGACAGAATTTCTTTTTAACTAAGCATTCTACTCCCTAAAATAAATACATCAAAGCCCCTTACCCTTTATACAAGGTAACAAAATAAAAACGTACACTAGGTGCTGGACATCGAGCAACTGAATGGTGTTTTTAGCTATTTAGCTTTTTTTTAGCTTTAATGCTTTAATGCTGAAAAATCATATTATTGATTATATATTATTAATATTTAAAAAAGTCAGAATCTGGCACAGCCAGAACTGTTATTGTCCAAAATTTGGCATAATAAACAGAAACATAGAAATAGACAAGGCTTGGAGGAAGTCTAAGTAAAGGTTTAGTTAAGTAAGTAGAAACGAAAATGAAATTTTGCTGACATTAATTTTCAAACTTATTTTTCAGGGGACATATTGACTTATCATATTTACAATTTGGTATGAGAAGGACCTTTTCAAATGCTCTTTCCGATGCTGTGACACAGGACATCCGTCCGAAATCTAATTTTGTTGCGCAGAGCAGTATCGATTGAATATATTCAACCAGTCTGACCTAACTAGATATGATGAAGCATGAGTTCTACGTCAACCTACATATATCCGTCTAAGGCAGCATGATTAAACTTTGACAGTCTAGAGTATTGCAAAGAAGCCTTTTAGTATCCTGTGAGAGACAATGACGGCTTCCATAAAGTAATGTTAGATTACTAAATGCAATCTTTATTTTGATAGTAAAGTGCTCTCTAAATTTTAGGCGAAAATCTAGAGTAAGTCCTAAACTTTGGCAATTGCTACAAAAATGCAAAACAGAGTTCTTTATGGAGAACGTTGCTTGTACTATTACCAAATTGATTTTCATTTCCAAATATCATCACCTCGGAATTATTAGGGTTAAGTGCGAACATATGTTGAGTGGCAGAATCGTATAACCTATTCATATCAGAATGAATACTATTACTCGCTTCGTTAAGGCACATACAAGTGGTAACAGCATAAATAATAATAATAATAATCATAAAACTGTAATGATGTTGTAAGCCTTATTTTGTGTCCTGCCATTTAAAAAAAGGATGATACGACTTTGCGAAAATTAAATAAAACCAAGACAGTAATTTTGTTATCATCGTAAGCCTTAAAAATTTAATCATTTACATCTGAAAGTTTGCTTTCATAATTATAACCAGACAGTACAGAAAAATATAAGGACAAAAGACATTTATTAATTATCTGGACAACATACTGTACAATTGCCAGGCAACTAAGTTGCATTAAAGTTATATTAATACTGTAGTTTCCCGTTGCCTTAATAATGTTAATTATGTTAAGCACTTCAACTTCTTCAGTTAAGCTAAAGTTAAACTGTTCCATCAATAACGTTATTTTTATAATAGTTAAGAAGTTCTTTGATGGTCAACTTGTTATATAGAGGCAGGGGAGCTATTAAAAATATTAATAGTATCCCCATTATCAAGACAATTAGGTAGGGTTTTTGTTTGCTTTTTATAATATTAAGCTTTGTTAGTCCACGCCACTTCTATCTAGAATTAGAATTTTGAAATTTTGCTTGCAAATAATTTATTTTTCTTTCCCAACTGTCATCTTTGTGCAGTTCCTAATAAGTTTATAGTAATTATAATGTATAGAGAACTTGTTTATAGGCCGGTACATTAAACTCGTCACTTGTTCAGTGGACTAATGAATTAATAGCTTTAAATATACTAAACAGTGATTGGCAATATTAAAATCTAAGACACCCGTCTTAGCAAAAACTTAAATATTGTTTGTGACATTCGGGTTGGATGTGTCAACAATGGTCTCATATGCAGAATATATATTGGCTAAAACATCCTTAAAACTATTAACAAACTTACTAAAATCAAAACTATGGGGTCTGTAATTATTTCCCAATATAATAGAATTATTTTGTAGTTCAATTTTTACCCACAAATATTCGATAAAATCAATTGATACTGATAACACATATTCAAAATTAATATGATTTTTGACCACCTCTGACGACGATTTTGTTTAAAAAAAATAATCTCAGAATGGATCCAGGTGCCTTTTACAGCGGCAACATCGAAATATTTTTCGATTACATGGTGTTGAGATTTTTTCTGTCGACTCTACTTTTTGAGATACAGGTAATAAAACCCAAAAATAAAGAGATAAATATATATGTAATACTGAAATTTATATTCTCATCCAAATATATACCTGTAACTGTCCCTGGCCAAATCTTCCTATACTTTACCGGCCCTATTTAATCCACTGGTCTTAATAAATTTGTTATTTGCTTTTTCAGTATCTTGGCTCTTGGTCATTGTTTTACCATCAAGGCGGATATAAAGCAATTGCAGTAGATATGGAAAAAATGAAATACGAAGAACATCAGTGGGCAATTTAAGTTGATTTCAAAAACTTTCTCAATGGACAGCAGAGTGGTAGTACAAAATATCCTAGTTTTTTGTGCCTTCGGGACAGGAGAGCTACAAGCACTGGGTTAATAAAACTTGACGTTCAAGAGATCTCATGATTCAAGGAGAACAAATCATAATCAACGAACCTTTGGTTTCGAGAGAAAAAAATCTTACGTGCGCCCTCGCATATCGCGCTGGGCCTGAAACAATTGGAAGCAGATAGAAATTGTTTTGAGTACCGTAGTACAAAATATTCTAGGTAATCATAAAGCAGAGAAAATTACGTGGAAACTAAGCTTTCATATTTAACCACTCCCATAGCCATCTACATTCGAAATATCTTTCCTATTCAAGATCACTTCGTGGTCCACAAAAATAAAGGCCAAAATTTACAATTACAATACCATATATGTTTATCATATTATTTTTATTAAAATTATTTTATTCGCTATGGAGCAACCAACAATGAGAGCCTTTTTTAATAGAAACTAATTTTTTTTTTAAACAGCTCTTTTAAAAAGGGAAATAATTTTAAGTTATGAACCATTGCAATTTTCGAATTTATTTTTTACACATATACGTGATGGTTAACAATTAAATTAAAATATAACACACGGGCGTCACATTCTATTCTAGAATAGAGTTTTTGAAGATAGAATGTGCTTTGTAGGTTTTGTTTAACACTATTCTTTAGTTAAGTTTTTAGTTTACACAATGAAAAGGCAATCGAACATTAGCGGTTACAGATACTGATACCGATTTCGAAAAACATTGCTTTGCATTGCTTAGACAAATAAAAAAAAATCAAAATGTACGACAGCGGAATTAGGTACGGACCACATAATGTCAAATTAAATATTTGGTCAAACTCATTTTCAAACCGTTTAAGAATTCTTACTTTGTGTTACTCGGTAAAAGGGATGCCCCAAAATCGAATAATTTTACTTTTCTCTTGAATGCAAAGTCCAATTGTGATTTTTTTAAAATAGTATTACGCAGTTTGCAGAATCACGAGAGTAAGTGCAATACGATGTAGGACACGTAACAAATAATATCAAAATCTCTAATTAGTTTCGAGATAAGTACATTAATTCGCCGTCTACGGCGAGGTGGTGACCAAGGAAGCATTAAAACGAGTCCGGGGGACCCGGAGCCGAAGTCTGCTTAGATTAAGCTGTTAAAAGTAATTTAATTTGACTCGGTTAATTATCCGAAAGCCTCCAGGCAAGTTTCTGGCTTTTAATTAGACTAATGATGGTAAGACGGTTTTGGTTTCAAAAACGTGGTTGTAGCGTTTTATTGCCGCTTTTAAGTGGCTGAAAATGGTCCCGGAATAAGGAACTGGGGAAGTAATTAGAAGAATTCTGATAAAATGACGCGGGGAAGTTTTCTCAGTCTATTGTCCTTCTAATTGCATAGTTTTTCCGAAAATGTGCCGAACGGGTTTTCCGCAACGGCATTCAGAATAATTATTCCCATCCCAAGACTGGTTTTTCTGATATTTGAATGTCTTAAGGATGAACTTTTAATTTGCAGTAAGAAACTCATTAACGCTGTTAAATTTTTGGTTCAAATTATTCATTCTAAAAATTACGCTCCATGACTTATGCTGTGTTTGAAGATTTTGAACAATATATTATTAATTGTATTACACAAATTGCATTCGCAAAATGTGTATTTGGTGGATTGTACAAATAAAGATGCATTTTAATTTCTAGTTCCGAGAGATCAGTTGCGTCTTCATAACCATTATTAAAGTAAAGAAAATGTCACCTGGATAAATGAATGAATTGCAACAGTTTTCACTATAAATTGTAATTACCTGCGCAATGCTCTTTGGCAAAAATTTAATATCAATATCAGTATATCAATAACTCAAAATTAAATTGTAATAAAAATCTGAAGAATGAGGTTTGTGTAAATCCTTGATCTTCTCTCACTTCAATAATTGTGATTTTGTTGATAGTTTTTGTTCAGATCAGGAAAGTTAAATTTATCTCTACTGTATGTTTTAATTTTGTCCATCATTTGAGGAAACGGTTATTTATATAAAAATGTAAAATATAAATTTATATGAAAATTTTTCGGAACACCGTTCACTATGTTGACAACAAAAATTATGCATTGCGATCCATGATCGTTTTTCTACTCCCGCCTGTAAAATACCTAATTACCCACCAATCTAGCGTGCGGGAAGCGTCACTTTACACGTCAGTTTTGTTTCCCATGAATCCGAGGCACTTCGGACATTTCCGCGATTTTACCGCACGGATGTGAAGCAATCGGATGTTTTCGGAGATATTTCCCACGCTTTGAATTTTGACGTTTGTCAATTCTGACAGTGATGTCAGTTAATGTATTCGTGTTGTTTTGTGAAAATGTACCCAAAAACTAACGGTCGTAGAAAAAGTGTAGTATGCAACACGTTCGGTAAACTTTTTAACTCACTCGTTTATTAAACACTCGCTCCGCTCGTGTCAAACAAACTCGTGAGTCAAATGCCGTTTACCACACTTGTTGCATTATATACTATTGCATCACGTTTTAAAATCTCTTTTCTATTTCTTGTGTATATCTTTACTAATGGATTCGAATTCGTCACCTTCCACGCCGACAGTAAACAAAACTAACCACAACTTGTCTAAAAAATTGTTATAAAGAAATGAATTACTTTTTATTATTAAAAAAATGGCATTAACTTATAGAGTATAAAACAAAATTTCTACAACTACAACAAAGGGTAAACATATTATCATAATTATTTTTGTCTGTGTCGCAACAGTAGAGTACACAAAGACTACATTTGCGCAAGAATTTTGGACAGTATTTAAAAAATAAATTGTTAAATACGCTGTAATAATTTTTTTGTGTCAACTAAAGTCATCAATATGATACACTGAAAACAGTCGTTATTTGATTACTCAATTAGAATTTCGAACATGACACCCTTGCGATATAATTTATCTACTAACCAGTTACCTTCGAAGACTCCTGCAGTTGCCTAAGCGACGAATATTGAATTAGATTTGATCAAATATGACGGGTCAAATATTAGCTTATAGACATTTCTGAACGTGAAGGAAACAACCACCGCTGTGAATGTCAATTTAATAACGAACGTGTTGCCTGCAAACATAAAATATTATACATCGTTAATACACCAACCTGCTCATTCATCGGAAACTTCTCAAATTTATTTCAATTAGGGTTTAAACTAGAATCCTGTATTCCCAGATTCTCCTTTGCAAGGTTCCGAGCTGCGCTACGCTGCGTACGTCTCACAAAACCGAATGTTCCCGGAAATTTATTTCATAGATAGAGTACGTGAGCTTTCCGCCAAAGACACAGTTATAATTAATTGCAGGAAAATATAATCATTAATGCGCATCCTGCAGTATTTTAGGTAGATTCAATATAACACGTAGTTCACCAACTTCTTAGTTTATGAGACAATAATCATCTTAGGGATTTCTTCGAGCTAAAAAGCTTCTTATGAGAAACAAATAAAAAGTTCCCAACTACGGAACATAATGGAAGATTTCAGTGGCAATGTGGTGACTAAATTAGATACTTTTGAACAACAGACCGTAGTTAACTTTAGCAGACCCTTTATATTGAAAAGGAAAATTTATTTTAAGTTATAAAAGGATCCGACAAATTATTATTGTTCTCAAACCTGGGAGATCTAACGAAAGTCGTTTGCTTCGTATATACGCAAAAATTGATCAAATTAAAAGTTGATCTCAAATTTATTTTATTGGTTTAAATGTGAATGTGAATAAAATGTAAATATGTAATGAGATAATTCATGCATTAAATCTGAAGAAAAAGAAGGAAACAAAATACTTCTGTGCGATATCCCGAACTAAAATGGTACAGGTACTGAGTTTTCAATTTAATAAATTGTCTATGTAAAATATAAATTTAATGTTTTCAAAAATTAATATTAATATTACTGCGGTTGTAATAAAGTTAATGGAAAAGAACCACGAAACTCTGTCTCGTTGACAAAAAATAAACATTTTTTTCAAAGAAACTTCCACAGGCTACTGTAATACTTTTTATAAAACTTCTGGATTCCTCCTGCGTCGGTGTTTGCTGAGTCGAAATTGCTGACGTTTCGCCAATCATCCTGTTGGCTTCTTCAGAGCTTGACTGAAACCGATTCGTATTTTACTCTGTACTTAACACCGTCTCGGATGACTGATTCTCAAATTGGAGACAGGTAGAGCCCTAAGTCGCGGTGCATGTAATCAGTTCTTCTACCAGCGAAAAATCCGAAAGTCTATAGAAATCTATAAACAACCTAACATTCTTAACCGTTACTCAGGTCTCTACCTGTCACCAATTTGGGAATCAGTTATCCGAGACGGTGTTTATGCCCCTCATTAGCGCCCCCCTCAAGCAATAAACAAGCAGGTACAGAGTAAAATACGAGCCGGTTTCAGTCAAGCTCTGAAGAAGCCAACAGGATGATTGGCGAAACGTCAGCAATTTCGACTCAGCAAAAACCGACGCAGGAGGAATCCAAAAGTTTTGTAAAAAAAAATAAAGAGTCTCTCGAAAATGAAAATGAAAAGGCTAAAAAAAAATAGCAGAACGCACAGGAATGGAAATTTGATATTAAAGGGTTATATACTACCATGAATACCATGAAATACGTTAGAAATAATAGCAACCTTTAACTACATCCTATAATAAACGTTTCTAAAACTGGCCTAAAATTTGATTTTGACAGACTTAAGTATATTTTTTTTCTATTTGATAGGTAAAGAGTAGTTATAATAATATTTGTTGCAGAAAGAAGAAAAGCGCTGTAGTAAAAAATTTCAAAGATTTCGTCCAAGACAAAGGTACTAACTAATCAATTTTAAAATTTTAGGTTTCTCAATTTTAGAAAATTTTGGAACTTCCAGAACAATGAGGTTCAAATTTTAGACACCACTGAACGAAACGAAGTTGCTAGATTACATGTAGGACGTGCCGTGCGAAACCTATTTATCCCGACTCGCATCTTCATTTATTAAACCGTTATTTATAGAATTTATATTTGCTATTCAATTAAAATTTAAAACGCACTGCCCACACCTCCCGTATACATTTTAAATAAATCCCTGCCGCATTGCGTTTTAAAATATTTAAAATTTAAAAATTATATGGTCTCCCGATTGCTCAGAGGTGATTTCGTTTAGTTGCAGTTTTTGTCAGCCGAGCGATCGAGGGAAATTTATATTAATTATTACCCGTTATTGGATACGGGCCTATATTGTTGTGAAAATTACAAAATGTGGCAGACAAAATAGACAAGCGAAACATATGTTTTGTAGATATATTAAAATATTGGGGCAAAATATGAACAAAAGATGCGGCTAGCAAAAATGAAGGCACTTACAATATATGTTAGTCTTGGGTTTATAAAAAAATTATAGATTACTTATTAAATTTAATTGAAACAAATAAATCGGTTTATAATATTCAACTAATAATTAACAACTAAGAGTTCATTTTTATGAACTAATCAACCATTTCTTATTTGACTAACGACTATCATTCTTCTTTTCAGTCTAAATTTTGAAAAATGAGATCCTCGTGGTGTTTAATATAATGAGCCATAAAACGTGCAATGTGCAAATATTCTTCTTGGGTTTAGTTGACTAATAAACGATAATTAGAATTTAAGAGTATTGAGAATGGCAATATTTTTCAGAAACCTTCTTCTAAAAATTGTTTTTCCAAAGGTTCTTGAATATCAATGATGGCGGGGACATTTTTGAAATAAATGTATTGTCCATCTTTTTTTTCAATATTTGCCACATTTTTTCCTACATTAAAGCATTATTGTCGTTTTATCCAAAATCATTCAAATATTTTTTCTAATTAAGTATTTTATGCCTTTATTTATTTTATTTATTTATAATTTTCATTATTATTTATAATTTTTGATGACACTCCGTCATTTTTTGTGAGTTACAAATTACCACCCTCTGTAAACATCTATCAACAATTACATTACATTAAATAATAATAACAATATTTCGTATCCCGAAGACAACTACAAAATTGTATGGGAATAGTCAAAATACATAATAGATACAATATACATATAAAAAAACATTTACTCAAAAAATTCGTTTAGACTATAAAATGTTTTGGATGTTAAAAATATTATTAATCGTTTTTTAAATAGACAAAGTTTTAAACTTTTGTCTCTTAACTTCAAAGGCAGATTGTTAGAAATACGCACACCCAAATAATCAGGTGACCTCGAAGTCGTCGACAGCCTACAGTGGGCAGCTTACCGCTCTGTCTTGTAAGCTTAGATTGTACGTCACCAACTAACTTAAAATTCGATAAATTGTTAAAGACATACAATGACATTTCAAAAACCAATAGACTCGCCAATGTGAGAGTTTTGTACTGGGCAAATAAACTTATGCAAAAAGTAAACTTGGAAATATGGGCAATACTTTTTAATATATGATTTGACCCAAAAATACTTTATCGGCATAACAAAACATAATCGGGACTCCACCTTCGCATAGTATAAATTGAGCAACTGTTGCCTAGTTAAAATCTGACGAAGATTTAAAAAAGGTTCATCTTAACTCAATCCTAGAAACCTCACAGTATCCCTAGTTGCGATAGTATTATTACCTAAACGGACATTAAAATTATCACATTGTTTCTGATAATTATGAAACCTTATGGTTTGAGTTTTACTTGCGTTGAAATATAGATTATGTTTTCAAAACAATGCCATTAATCTCAATTCTCTGAGAGGTCATCGTCATTTCCACAAGACAACGCCAAGGAAAGATCATCCGCATACATCACAAAAAACGTTTAAGTTAAACTAAAACTAAACGAAAAAAAAAAAACAATAGCCTACAATTTCATTCAAAATATGAAGAAATATACTATACTATACTACTTGAATAAGTATGATAAAATGTAATTACCCCTAGGAAACAAATAATATTATATTTTATAACCATTATCATAGTCATTTTGCTCTCAAACTACCTGACCCAGAATCTGTGTACTTACATTGTTTATGGCAGAATGTTCTGTAATTGAAGGGCAAGTAACAACTAGAACTTGCTTTGAGTATTGTTACTATCAACCGCTGTTTGAATAATAGAAGGTAATCTCTAATAAATATTTTTCAAAAACAAACAAACATCAGAAAATGGTGGAAAATTGTTCTGAACAGCATCGAACAAATTAGGTTGTCAACACGATGAAACTCAAGCAGCAGGTAAAATCTCGTTCCAGCTGCCAATTCGTGTTAGTAATTTTTGGAAAAATAAAAAGTGCATTATGTCCTGTATACAAAATTTTAGCATAAAATAAATGTTTGGTGATTTCTAAATTTAATTTATGCTTATGTTCTAGATTGAAAGGTCAAATAAATTTGTAGCAAAACATAGAGCGTAATTTCATAATAATAACAAACGTAAAAAGAGAGCATAATAGTTTCATTTATACCAATTTATTTGATATTGCGTTAAAAAAACAGACGGCTATAAGTAGACAGTAAAGACATACAAATATTTATTTGTAAACATTTTGAAAATTTTTCTATTTTGCAATTGGCAAGTCAACGACACGATCGAGGTCCACAATTGCGCCAGGTGTTTTCAAAACAAGCACCGACGAGAAATATAATTAGTATTTTTTAAATAAATATCTTATAGCAATGTTTCTATAAAATGGCCCTTTTAATTAAGGAGACCAAAATCAAAATTAACATAAAATAAAATGTAAGTTTTTATAAGAATACGATTTCATTTTTTTCTAAAATTTTGGTTACTTATTTTAGAAAGCGAATTTTCGACTTAAACTTGTCTACATAAAAGCAATAGTCAGAAGGTCCGCATACTGCGTACATATTCGATTTACATTTTTGAATCAGACATATACAAACATTTTGAGGCTTATTCCAGGAATTTTAAAAGTACATCAAGTTTGTAAGCCGCGGTAAGTTACGCTGTCGATGTATCCATTTTTCAGTCATCGTGGAAATAATAAAAGTGCGATGTGATTCGCTTGAAATGAACTGCGAAGCGGCGAGAAGCACAGGAAAATAGCGGCAGCGACAGTAAACGGTTTCGTTTCGAATGGGGAACGCATATTAAAGATGGCCCGATAAGGGCTATATAATCAAATTTGACACTTTGTAAATAATCCCCAATAACGTGGAAAACAGAGTATTTTTCGAGATTGTCGTCGGAATCGAATAGCGTCTCGGCTATAAAATGTAAACTAGTTTCAGTCGCGATTTCACCCCAAGAGGATTGTGCTTTTCTTTAAATATTTCGGTAAGAAGTAGGATATTATTCACTAATAATATACAACCAATTTTCCTATATTCTATTTTGTGTGCAGAAATAATAAACTAAAAAGTGTTATTAAATCAACATCATCCGATTAAGGTAAAAATAAAAATAAAATTGAAAACGGCACAGAAGTTTCCCGCTATATGTAGCAAAAATGTGTTAGTTATGGACATCCAGGTACATTATACACCAACAAATGGTACGTCAATGGCAAATAACAAAATATTGAGACAAATATTGAACAGTAAATAATTTTTTCATGTTATAGACAAATATAATTAGTTAGTAACAGAAAACAGGTTCAAATACACTTAAACAGCTTTCTCGCTGAGTAGCTTCGAGTATTGATTAGTATTGTGAGATACAATCTCAGTTAAAGAGCCTTTCATTTTTATTTTAAATTGTATGTGTATATGGGTCATACTCAGTAGGTTGGTAAAATTTAGTCTACAGTCTACAGTCGACGGCCTTTTTTGCTATCAAAAAGCTTTGTCCGAATATTTGACCCATCCTTAAAGCACTATTCCATAAGACAGCACGCAGTGAAACAGCCCAAGGTAGGCTACTCTGATGGCTGCAAGCGTGAGAGAATAGCTAAGAAGTAGTTTAAATAATGTAACTATAAAAGCAATTATATAAAGTAAGTTTTGTATCATTCTGTCACATACGAGGTAGTTAGATACACCGAATAGATCTACTTTGTGAATAAAAATAAATTAGGGTCAATATGCGTTCTAGACAGCAATGCATAGCGAATTGCATATAATATTCAAATTCAACAAAATTTGAGTTGCATATGCTGGCGACAACGTATTAGTCATATTTTTCTGCCAGTTTCCGTAATCGGTTTTTGATATACATCAAATTATTCTATCCGATACAACTTCCGATATAGCAGTTCTACATTTTCATCAATAATTAGTCCTCTATTTCTTTTGAATTAGTGCCCAATTCATACGGATTCATGGATTGGATTATAAGTTATTGCAAAAATGTGTACTTCGTATTCAATATCATCGACATATAAATTGCTTGCCCAAACTATTTACAAAGAAAATGGCTTGTACTTTTCCCAATCTTGGTGCACAAATAACGCTTCAAAGACTCTTTTATTAAATGGCTCTTTGAAGTGAGCTTTTACATGCTTTTACTATTTCTAAATACATGCTAGATGAGTTTCCCTTTTGTACCGGAAAAATCAAAAACGGTCGAGGTTATAGAGGTGTGATTTTTTGTTCGGCATTTTCTTTCACAGAACCTTTGAGCACCTTCTCGTTGTTAATAGATCTGCAACCTTTCGTTATAGCGGCAACAGAAAAAAGTGGAAAATTTTAAAATTGCACTAAAAGCCAATCCTGAAATTAAATTACTTACATTATCCCACCTTGCCAGGCATGAAATAAAATTACTTTTTTTTGTAATTTATCGGTTTAACCATTGATCATTGTCAAATGGGAAACATTAATCGACGTAAACAAAATAATCTTCGTTGTGTGTTAATTTAGTGAATTGTACTCGTACTTATTTGCTTGTTAATTTACAGTAATAATGCAAATAGAGCCTTTGTTCTATTGTGCAGTTCAGCCGACTAGGATCTACTGACCAGTGAAATTACTTCTCCAGTAAGCCAGGTTCCCTTGTTCCCAGAATACAATGAACAGATGATAATATATCTCCATATGTGTCGTGCATTTTGTAGTGTACTGGGTCACATATTACCGCAACCGGGTGTACAAGCATATTATTTAAAAGATGCCAAACTATGGGCCCGGGAGTCGATTTTCCTACCACAAAATTAAAATAATAAGAAGAAATAATATTCATGTAAATCAGCTATATTATTGTTTTGGCGTTGAAATTAAAAAGAAATATTTCTTCTAATTCGCAAAGTAGTGTCTGTAAAGAGTTCGTGTGAATTAAATAAAAATAAATAAAACATATTATGCTAAACATATGCTAAATAGAAGCGTTCAACCTTCGGAGTAATAATAAGTTGACTATGATAATAAAGAGTTAACTAAACAATTCATTTCATTATAATAACTTAAATATTTATTTATTGAGGAAAGAAAATAGAAAAAATGATAAAAAGAGTAAAAATAGATCTAGGAAAATAGAATTAACATTTATATGTAATACTCCTCCTTAAAACCAATTTATCATCACAGATTATTATAAAAAGTGAGTTGAATGTTATAAACTAAAATACGGCGTTAATACATATTCTCCTAGCTTAGGGAAATTGTGCACAATCCGGCAGCAAAAGCACAAGGAAAATGCAAAGTGAAAATCATTTTCGATATCACCAAATGCTTCTGCAGAAATACGTTCACATGACATGACCATCAAATTTGACAAATGTCAAAATACCATGGCTAAAATCTACCTAAAACATAGATCGCTCCAAAAAACCCGTGAATAAAACCCCAGAGAGATCCGAAGTGGCGAGCTTGATTCGTGCATAATTGCAGACGCTCAGTCGCATATCTACGTACCCACAATTTTTTGGTTCGGGAAATAGTGAACCTAGATTTCATTGGAAATTTTTCATAAAACTTGGTAACAAAATGGTGATTAGATTGCGATTTTCTGCCTTCCACCATTTGCTATGTTATCCAATCGAAGCTTAACTTTTTATTTGTACACTTCCTTGTTCTCTAAACGCCGCGAGCGCATAAGAAACTTGGAAAGTTTATGCGCCGTATATTCGAAACTTCACCGCCTGTCAGATTAAATTCGGGAAGTGGTATAGATGAGTTGTGACCCAGTATAACGACCCCATAAGCATGATATACGGAATATTATAAAATATAAATCTTGTTTCTAACAATTAAAATTTTATTAGGTCGTTTAGTCGTGCCGTAAAAATTCTGTTTGGAAAAATGAGGTTTAGAATTTACGCTCCCCTCCCATTGGAAATTTTTTGTTCAGTCCATTGTTGTACATGTTTCCTTCTTTTCATGTTCGTTGCATTTGTTAGGTAAGTGAGAGAAAGAAAAACAAGGAGCTTTAAAACATTCCACAATAAATCTCAATTCGATGGCAACGAAAAAGTTACTTGCTTTCACATCAAAGTTAACATTATTAATAAATAGTGTACCAGATATTCTTGAGTAACTTGCTTTAAAGAACTTCTCCATTCCTTATTATACATTCCTACCACGACAGTCTAGTGCAGTAGGTTGCATAAAAACATATTCATTTAATATGCGCTTCCATCCGCCACAATTTTCTACCCCAGGGGAACGTTTGATAATGGAATCCTCGGAGATCCTTAGTAATTAACTAACAAAACATCGGCTAGACCATGGGTGTCCGAAATTACGTTACCGGTCGAAATACGGAGGACATTTAATCACAATTCTGCTTATCCAAAACTCGTAGCACATCGGACAAAACCATTACGAGTTTTTGAACTATAGGGGCGTAGAGTTAGGTCAAATATGGTAGGAATTTGAATGAAAAACTAGGATATTTTAATTTGTCTTGTTGCGGAACAAATGTGTCTTGCTTTCAAAGCGTTTGTATTGTTTACAATTATTACGCTGCAAAATACTTGCCTGATAAGCTAATCACTGCTCCCTATCAACCTTTCCAACTGGCCGTTTATATGACCCCGCTGGCTGTTTGTTTAATGAAAGACAAATTTACAAATAAATACAAAATATATTCACTATATACAAAATTGTATAATCAGCTATTTACGGAAGTTAATTCCTATTGTGCCATTACCGACAAAACTGCTCGTCGTTTTCCGAAGCGCATATAGAAGCTGGATCAGCCAGAAAAAGTTTCCCGTTTTCACATACGCACACTTGAAACACTTCGAACGTGTTTGAACCGACCGGTGACGACTGGGCCTTTGCAGTTGGTAGATGCGTAACGATAACCGATGAAGATTGAAGACGAATAGCTCCGTTAGCACTGTTGAAGCTGATGTCGTTTAAAGCAAGTGTGTTGATGGATCCCCCTTTCGACGCAAAGTGAATCTCTTTCGCTGCGGTTATGGATAGTGTCCTTGTAGGGGACTCTAATCTGAAACAAATATATTTCATACAATTTCCATATGTACCAAATAAAACGACCCACTATACGATCTATACGATACAAAAGTTTATTGGACTCTACTGAATATTTAACACACTGTACATATCGACATTTTTGGAATCCTTGGTTAATATAAAGGTCACTTTTTTAAGAAAATCCCGTTCGCATTTTGCATAGTTTAGGCAGAAACTGAGGGTATGTGTTTTGTTCTCATATTTTGATTGCCCCATACAAAAATTGTGTTGTGACGCTACTACAACGAGAATTTACAGACTAAGGAGATGATGCAGTACTCAATCGGTTTGACAGATGCGCCTCAGCTTATACACGGTGTCTCAAACAGGTGGTGCCGTTTTGGCGAATTCAATTAATAAAATCTCAAGATTTTGAAATGGAATACCCTATATAAGTTTGTAATTTATCTTATATTTAAATTTTACTTACTTATTCGAAATTCGAGGTTTAAGATAACACCCGTATAAATTCTTGTAGAATTTAAAGCTGTCGACATTAGGTCACTTGTTGGCAATATTAGATATTTTTTAAATACATAAGACTCCAGAAAAACGAATAAAACATATTGCTAACAATACAGGGTGTCCCTTAATACTTGGAGATTTTGAGCAAAATCGACTCTATACTACACACTTTAACAGATTTAATTAAACTTCAGAATTCATATTTAATGAAACAACTTAATTATTTATCTTGATTGAAAATACCTAACAACAAAAATAAATAATTAAACTTTATAAGGTAACCAAAAAACTATAACTTATTTAAAATACAAATAAAATTTATACTAACAAAAAACTTGTCAACTAAGAACTTTTTAAATAGAAATATAAAAAACAACAAAGACAAACAGAAATGTCAAAGTTTGTTTAGACCACAATGCCAGATGAAACGAGCATTTTGAGAGGAACATTTTTAACTTTATGGACCGAATTAACGAACAATTTTTAGTTTTAGTTTTAGATTTACTTATTCAAATTTGTTACCTTGGTTAGTTAGTCTATAAACTTTAATTACTTATTTTTGTTATTTGGTATTTTCAATCAAGCGAGATAATTAACCATTAAATATTTCTTTAAATATGAATTCTGAAGTTTTATAAAATCTGCATTGTTAGCAATAGGTTTTATTCTTATATCTGGAATATATCTTTAAAAGAAGTAGGATCATGTCTTTGCCATTTAAAAGATACTTAATATTGCCAACAAGTGACCTAATGTGGTCAGCTTTAAATTCAACAAGAATTTATACGGGTGCTATCTTAAACCTCGAATATCTCAAAAAGTAAGAAAAAATTAACAATAAGATAAATTACAAACTTACCTTATTTTTTATCCTAGAATTGATATCTGAATAAAAATATAAGATGTTCCATTTGAAAATCTTGAGATTTTGTTAATTGAATTCGTCAAAACGGCACCATCTATTTGGGACACTCTGTATAAGGTGAAGCATCAGTCAAACTGATTAAATAGTACATCATATTCATAGTCTGTGTTTAAATTTTCGTTGCAACCTGCAACACAATTTTATACGGGGCAATCTAAATATGAAAAAAAGCACATAACCTCAATTTCTGCTTAAATTATGCAAAATTCGAATAGGGATTCCTTAAGAAAGTGACCTTTATTTTAACCAAGTATTCCAAAAATGTGGACATATAGTGTGTTAGATTTTAAATAACAATGTTAATGTCGGAGGGGACACTTTTGGGACACCCTGTATCAACAAAATTATAATACTTTAAATCTTTCGGAGAGTCCCAGAAACTTTAGTACGAAACTTTTTTTCGTTATCTCCTATGGGTTTCCAGATCGTATAGTGGGTCGTTTTATTTGGCACACGGTGTACAACTGTAATGTTGCAATGTAAATATTTCATTTGCTAAAACACTTTGAACTGGAAAATTTTTATACATTTTTTGACTATTAATTGTTGACTAGTAAGTTTTTATTACTGGTTCAAGATGGTGCTAATTAGAAGACTGTCTTACTCACTAAGGTGCTATTGAACTACTTTTTCCAAACATAGTGTACAGGTGAAAAAAGTTGTACCACCGTGTGTATTTAATGACACTAAACTGAAAAAGCTCAACCCTTACAACGTTTAATATTGAAATTTTTAAACACGTTTCAAGAAATATATATTATTGTTTTTAAAATTTTCTGTAATTTAAATGCAACAATATTTTTACCAGCTTAGTTTAGTGTTCGGAAATTTATAAATTATCCTGAGACTCGAAAGAACATGAAAATTGAAGAGCTAACTAGAATTATCTCAACTTGTGATATTTTCAAAACATTTTCCTTTCCCGTGGTCAACTTAAATTTAATTTGCCTCATACTTTTTGTCACTTGACATACGGACTTAACACGGAATCGCAAAATGTACGTGTGTCATTCATTTAATTAAATGAGAACACCTTCAGGTCACCATTTGACAGCGTAACGGCATTATTGTGGATGTATTCTACATTATGAATATAAAGTTCATAGGTATTTGATAAACTTACTTTAAATCTTCTCCGCTCTCGGCTCTGATCGTAGTTGCCTGAACCGAACCTTTAAAGTTCGTGCCCCCGTCGCCTCTTATCCTCAAGCTTTCAGTTCCTACAAAAACTTCGTCGGAAGTTGCCGAGAATATGACACCGTTTTCGTTTAATATTCTGAAATTCTCAGCTAGACATTCAAGATGATCATTGCCTGGAACATAACATATTCTGAAACCGTTCCTAGAAATTGACGCATTAATATATGTTAAATCAATATAAATCGTGTCCATGTAACAAGTGATTAAAAACCTGAAACTGAAAAAAAATTTTCGGATATATTTTTTGGATTTGTAGTTTTGCTTGTCTTTCCCAAATATCCAGCCTACAAGTTTTATTAGATATTTTGAAAAAAAAATATCAGTTGGTTTTAATTTAACTGTTTCCCCAATAAAAATACCAATTTTTCTTTTATATTGTCTATTTGCCGAATTATGGTTTGGAAATCCGCTCTCCCGAAATAGGATTCCAAAGAATACCTTTTTATAACACTTATTAAATAATCTATAAGCCAACAACAATCCAACAATCGTGCGACAGATATGAGTTGAGGGTTCCTTTGTTCAACTTCCTTGATTAATACAGAACAATGCAAAATCGGGTAATTCGGTAGTTGATCCTTCCCCTATTTTATTATTACACCACAAGAAAAGCAGAATCAATATATGTATTGTTTAATTCACTGCGCAACACCATAAAACACAACACAATATTGGAGCTACCGGAATCACCAAGTATTCATTGAAACAAAAATCTTTGAAATTTTAGAAAATTAAAGGAATAAGTCAATAAATAAAACAATCACTATCAAAAACTTTTTGAGAATGAGCATGGTAGCTCATCTCAAGACCATAACGCAAACAAGAGCAAGGGGAAAAATAAATTGAAACCATTTTACCCTTTTAGGACAACAACAAAGTCGATTTTTTTAGAAAATTTAAACATAAAAATCTTTCAGTATGACCATTAATGAAAATTTAAAATAAGCGTGGCTTTTGCGATAGGTTTCGAATAAAATGTATATAACCTTAATGATTTTAATAATGAATCCTTGTTTTAGATAAATAAATATATAAACAAACTCTCTTAAACAGTGCGTGGCACAATAGTACCAACAAAATTTGGAAAACAAGTAATGACAGAAATAACGGTTAAAAATTATATATAATATATATATAGTACTCCTTGTATTTAATTCAAAAATTTAACAACCCGCAAAGACCACAATTAAACAATAGAAATATGATAATATTGACTTACGCCATGCATAACATTTTACATTTTTTGAACGCTGAAACCACTTTGTTAACTAAAAAACGCCACCAAATATATTTATAGATTTAAGAAATAGCAGTGGACCCAAAAGAGGGTTTGGAGAATATCAAGGGTTGGTATAATTTTAGTGGTATATAGATAAGGCTGATGAAACATGAACCAAAATTTATGGCGATAGAATGGGTCTAACGTAATTTGGTTCCAGTTTAGACTCACTGTTTCCAGCTATAACAAGTGCGGTGAGGATGGATCGTACTAGTTTATTTCACATAAAGAAAAGATAAATAATTATTGCATTTTAGATAGCTCTGTTTAATAATTTAAAACACAAATTAATTGGCAAATTGCAAAATCGCCAACTAAAATATCTAACACTGCATCAAAATAACAAAAATATAACGCACGATCACGAAATATACAAGACCTGTGAAGAACATCTGAAATCTGACTGGTTCAAGTTTGTACTCGTAGTAATAAAATCAAATATTAATTAACTTGATCTAAATTGCAATGACAAAGGCGTGACAGAACAGAAAACAATATTTACAACATTTATACAAATGCGAGAATAGGGTGTTCTTGTTTGATTACTCTATTTATTACCATCTTATACAAATGGTAAAATCAAATTAACAATTTTCGTTATTACGTAAAAATACTTAATTTATATAAATCAATTTTATAAGTTTTATTCTTATAACCCGATGAATTAGGATTTATTTATAAAACAAAATCAGATCATGTAATGTAAATAGATCTAAATGCTTCACTTATAGCTTTTACCAGTTATATTAATTTTTAAAAATGTTTGACATCTTCAATATATATAACAATATATATATATATATATATATATATATATATATATATATATATATATATATATATATATATATATATATATATATATATATATATATATATATATATATATATATATATATATATATATATAACAAACGATTTATCCCAAAAACCCGATCGGTTAGAAGAATTGACGAAGCAAACATTTCCTTAATACTTAGACAAAAAAAAACAATCCCCATTGCGACCCGTCTCACTCACACTCAGTCACAAAGTTGGAATTTCCGAAACCATTCCAATTCGAATCAAATTTTAACGGGTTGACGTGTCTTCTTTCAATGAAACAAATACATTACGGAATAACAACAGAAAACCTCACATGCATAATATATCGCTTGTGATGAGAATGTTTGACGCGAGTTTCATTTTTAAAACGTCATACGTGCTATTAACGCAACGGGATAGACGAGAAAATGCAAAACAATGCAAAAGTCTTGGAGGTTAAATCAATTCCAGCATAAATCCGCAAGTGGAAATCTCACCGTTCCTTTTAACGTCACGCAAGACTTTCTAGGATTTTAAAATTTGTTCGTGTGGCAAAGCCGTATCTCCTTTGCTGCGGAACAGGGATAAATTTGAATAGATTCTATACGTTTGTGGCGGACGTGTGATAAGGAAGATTTAATTGGGCGTTTCGCCACCTTCTTTGACTGAATAAGTGGGCCGTGCGATGCTAAAAGCCCATTAGTTAAGCAAATCGCAGATAATATGAACAAACAATTAAGCGGTAATTAGTTTTCCTCTATCAATTTAAATTAGACTTTTTGCGCCATTTGCTTTTAAATCTAGACGAAAATTATATAAAGCATTTCAAAATTCAGTATCAGGATTTTAGGGACACATTTTTCACGATTTTCCCAACAATCACAATGACAAACTTTTGGTCACCAGTTTGCAGAGTTTCAAATGCAGTTTTTACAGTGCTTAGATAAAAATCGAATCATGGATTACATTTTAGAGCCGATTGGTTGATTGTCAAAATATACAGGAGGTATTTTTTATTTAAATAAATCTTCGGTTATGTTTAGAGACTTTAGAGTCTTGTAATTTGTGCATATCTCTTTACCTGGAAAAAAATTGAAATTATTTTTTATCAAAGTTTTTTTGAATTATAGGGAACGGGCTATTTTCATTTTGAATTTTGGTTTCATCTCAAATAGTCTGTCTTACTTGAGATGAATTATTTTTGTTTGTTTAACATTAAAATGAAAATTGACCTTGATATTTCGAATTTGGATCGATCACGGAGCGTTTGGGGATATGCTTATATGAAAAAAATAGTGAATATGAGAAATATGTCAGTAAATTTTAATACTGAATTTTTAAACACCCTGTACACTGGTTACACAAATTTAACACAATTAGCGATAACCGGTAGTGAGCAAATAGCTAAAACCAAAATCATTAAACAAAATACTAGGTACTGCAAAAAGTATATTAAAATATGAGTGCTTCAAAGTTACTCTCACTACTTATTCCCAACCAAATAGCACACTAAAGAGCTGATGACTAATAGCAACTAACTGTCATCCAGAATATACATCTTTACAGTCGCGTGCGGCCACTTTCTGCACTTGTTGAGAAAATAACATTTTTTTTAATCCTTTCAATTGTCGAATAGGTAAGTTGCAATTAAATAAAATATGCCGGGTGACACAAGAACACCATATAACTTTTAAACGGCTTGAGATAGTGATTTGAAATTTGGAGGGGTTAATATAGGCTGAATGTCCAATTTTTTGACAATATGTGGTCAATGACTGCACTTCCGATTTGAGCGCAAAGGACAGTAACTTTAGAATTTTAAATGACACAACCTACATTTTTTTGCATTTTTGAATTTAGGAGATGATTATCACATTTTCAAAATACATTGAAAAATACACTCATATGAAGGAAAAAACCAGATAAGTAAATACATTTTTATAAAAACAAAATATTACTTAGGTGACTTTGCTTCTATTCATCATCAAGTCGGCATAATTGAATATTCTGACAGTTTGTATATTTTTATCTGATTATCGATTTTGTCGATTTGGAATATCGTGGAAAACAATAATCAATTTACAAATCGAGAAAAAGTTGATATGCTTCTGATATGGAATGCAGAAAAAATTCTAGACAGGCCCGTGCATTGTATGCAACCCGCTATCCGGGACGTCGCCTTAGAAATGACAAATCCACAAAAAAATCGACACGATAATTTTATTATAAGTGAAGAAATTGAAATCAATGTTGTGGGATACGTCAACGTGAATCCAGTTGCGTCGCTAAGAGAAGTGGCATTAGAATTAGACATCTCAAGAGAATCTGTCAGGGGAACTTTAAAAAACACGGCTATCATTCTTTTAAGTATAACCTTCATCGACATTTTTATGAAGTTGACTTTGTTAGAAGACTTCGATATTATAATTGGCTGTTAGAAAAACATGACGAGAATAATAATTTCGTTAATTTAATTTTGTTCACTGATGTCTCACGATTCTCAAATAATGCTATGTTTAACCGACAGAACAACAGAACTATTCGTCCCGGACAGTTTCAAGAACGGTTCGGAATCAATGTTTGAGCAGGAGTGATACACGAATAATTGGACCTCTTTTTTTCATGGTGCCTTGACTGGTGCACAATATTTACAATTTCTAAGAAATGAAATTGAAGACTCGTTAGATGATTTACCTCTTACCGTGACATTAAAAGCAGCAGGATGGCTCGCCTCCCAATAATTTTAGAGATGTCACTAAACCCCCTACGTGATTTTATGGCCAGTCAATTGGCCCCCACGGCCACAGCACTGAAATTGACACCGTTAGAATTTTTTGTTTGGGGATACGTGAAAGTGTTTATGTAACTCCAGTGTGTCTACAAGAATACAGGCTGTATTTGATAGTGTAACTCCAATGTTAGGAAGGATTACAGCGAATTCAATTTTTAAAGCCTATACAAGAAGCAGGACATTTTGAAAACATTTTACGAAAGTGTCATATTGAAACAAATTGGTTATTAAGTAAATATATATCGCCCTTATTTAATTCAAAGGAATACCAAAATAAATGACTGTGATGTTTTGTGTCAATGGAAAACTTGTTTTACAGTAACACACGTTGATATACCGCTTTCAAATCGATTCTAGCAACATTCTTGAGGTTTTATTTTCTAATATATTTTCAAAACATTGTGTTGAATTTTCCCAAAATGTGACAGATTTGAAAAGAAAAAATACATTCTACATTTTTAATCTTACCGACTGGACAATTAATAATAAATAGAAATAAAGCCACCTAAGTAATATTTTGTTTTTATAAAAATGTATTTACTTATCTGGTTTTTTCCTTCCTGCGAGCTTATTTTGTAAAGGATATTGAATATTTTGGCGTCAAAATGTTGCAAAAAAAGTATCGGTTTTAAAAAGTTTTTGCTCTCACTAGGGTGCTATTTGTAAAAACTAGGTTATCGTAAAAAATTAATAGTTCATTACATCAAATTCTATTTGCCATTAGACTACTAAAGAAAAGTTTTAATTTTTCCATTTTTTACCGGGTCACCCGGGTAAAAAGTATTTATGATGGTCACAGCCTCCTATACACAATTTTCAAAAATTAAATAAGAATTAAAAAAAAAGAATAGAAAAACCGTCCTATTCTACGTAGAATGATCTCCTGAATCCAAAAATGCAAAAAAATATATATTGTATCATTTAAAATTCGAAAGTTACCGTCGTTTCCGCTCAAACCGGAAGTGAAACCATTGACCACATATTGTCAAAAAATTGGACATTCAGCCTATATTAACCCTTCCAAATTTCAAATCGCTATCTCAAGCCGTTTAAAAGTTATATAGTGTTCTTGTGTCACCCGGTATGTGTAATAATAATTTGGTTCTTGAAAGTAATTATGTTGGCATATATTTACAGAGGCGAAGAAAAATGAATTACATAGTGATTACCATTTATCTTCAATTTCTTATAAATCAGAGATCCAATTTGGGAAAAAAAAGAAGAAATAAACTCAAAAGAACGAAATTTTAAAATGGAAAATGGGTTGTTTATAAAAAAAAACCAAAACGTTTTTTAACTAAATTAATTAGGTCAATTCTTCATCTCAGCAAAATTTTGTTTTTTAATCTGCCATTTAATTTGACAATTTTATTTTATTTATTTTTTAAATAAATTATTTTATTTTATTATTTATTTCATTCAAATTAAACTTTTACAATGATTAAAATATTAGAAGTTAGTAAAATGAGAGGTCAATCTTTTACGCCTTGGATTTCCTATTTGTAAGCAATCAATAACAACAAGAAAAGTTGTATACAAACCTTTGGTTGTGAAACTGTGAAAACTTTCTTATTCAAAACTACAATGTCCCAAGTTGCCAGATCATTTTCGAGTCGAAATGAATATATTGATAAAATGCGCAATGTATGTTCATAAAGAAAACTATTTTGACTATTTTCTATTTCGCATATAGAATAAGTTCTACCAAAGTTTCATAATTTACATTACCTATCTTAACGTAACCGCGGAGTCCTCCGCCTCTGTTTCGGGATTTCAAAATTACGTTGCTGTTGGACTCCACCACGATAGGTTGTCCAATTCTTGAAAATAAATTATTGGTTATCAAACTATCTAGCACAAAAACTTTCCCTTGCAACTTAAGACCTCCGGAAACTATTTTCAGCTGACCTATACCTTCCTGAAAAAAATGCATCAACGCTGAAACGTAGACATACACCGTACTGGTTTATACCCCAGAAAAATCCATTATTTTGATCATCCACAACGTCAACGCTAAATTAACCATTACCATAACTACTAGTACAACGGCCAACGAGTACAGACATCTCTTCCTCGTTTTGAATACAGTACAATTGCGTTTAGTGCCTTTTGGAAAAGATGAATGATTTTGGTAACTAATATTTTCGACGGCATCGAGATCTCGGTCAAAGTTTCTGAAAAAATAAACGACTCGCTTCAACAAAGGGAAGAAAATCTAGAACAGTCTCACATATTTTTTAAACGCTGACGTAGTACACTCCTGTATCTGATACATAAATCATGTCACACGACCAGGCAATAAAACACCCATGATTGCGGTCAAAAAAGAGCCGGAAGCAAATCAAGGCAGGAAGCCCGTCCTCTCCCTCGAATAGATTTTACAAAAAGTTTGTAGTCCCGTGAGATTTTTAGAGTTCGGATAGAAAATTTTTGCATTTGCTTACATAAAATGTAGATTTATGGTCGAGTTTTGAAACATATGCAAAGGTTATAGTGCTGCTCGGCATTGAAATCAGATTTTGTTGTATTTTATCAATATTCCTGAAAATTTTCAAGACTCACCTGTCTGGGCACTTTGGATGTCTATATGTCACAAACTTCTCGCATGAAATCTGAAACAAAGTTAAGTTTTTTGAAGCTTATGTGAAAACAAAATAAAAACTCTCAAATCACATAAAATGGAGTAGTTTAAAACTCCTGTTTCAAAAAACTGTTTTCCAATTAATGATATAAACGTGGGAATGAATTCGGAAACTTTGGGTACTACCACAAAAGAAAAATAATACAAAACAGATCACGGGTGGGTTTCTTCTTATACCGAGTTTCCCATTAAGGACGACGAGGTACGTAAAAGAACTTGACGCTCAAAAAAAAACGAATTTAAAAAAAAATCCACTTTACGGGTTGTTGATATGAAATGACCCCAAATTTTCCAAATAAAACGGTAATTTATTATTTAGGCTGTCAAATGGTATTTAAATTCAAACTAAAATGTTACCATTTATCTATTTTAATTTTATTTTACAATTCCTTCAAAGGGCATGACATTACTCGGTTGAATTAACAAAATACCGGCCAAACGCTACGCAATTTTCATGTCGCTATTTGAAGCTTGTCAAAGTCTGTTGATTGGCTAACGTTTTAATTAGTTTAAATTTGTTAAATGTTTATTACATAAAAGACGTCTTATTTACACTCACTTAAATACAAATTTTATTAAGTAAATAATTCAATAATTAATTATTGTTCAACAATTGATTGGTTTTGGTTAGTTGACTAAACCTCACAAAGATGAAAAAATACGTAATAATAATAAATTAATTGAAAACGAGTAGGGATATAAAAACCTACTAATATCACCTACTGAGTAATTTAATGCTAATTATGGGTATTATAAAAAAAGTATTACATAAAGAACATAATGTTCTTTTAATTTTAAATATTACTGGCATCCTAATTAATAAATTCGGTAAATTCTTGGAATTAATAACATCTGGTAATTTGGAAACTTTTCCTAAAATTAAACTTTTCCTTGAGTTCTTTTATTCATATTTTTAGTTAGTTCCTGTCCGTTTCCGTAGTACTATATTTCTCTTTAAGGATTAGTAGTGCTGCAGTGATATTAGTTCGTTCCACTTCGTCAATGTCAGTACTTTAAAATTTAAATTAGACTATTTCACACATTAAAACGTCCAACAGTAATTATAAACACATTAATAGGATAAAAAAGTTCATTGTCTGTCTGTGCTTTCTTGTCTTTGGATCAAAGATTTTATTATGGCAGGTTGTTCAGCACCACCAAAGGAAGTGATGGAAGTGACTCTGTTGCCCTGTTAATATTCCGTCGAATATTTGCCAACACGGTTTGGCTTATTAATTTATGTACAAAATAAATATAAAAACCAGTTTTTAATCCCGCTTTGGATAACACAATTTTGGTTACAATGTATCAATGCTATTATTTCTGTTTTATGCGGTTAAAATTTTTTCTCGCGAATTTTCTTGGCCAATTTCTGCCAACAAATTCACTCAGAATTTAGCCAAAAAAAATAAAAATTAATATTTTTTTTGGCAGTGAGAATACTGACAGTTAAAGTCATTCATATTCTTTATTGAAAATACAAGAAGGTTTTCCTTGTTAACATTCAAGTTCTTATCATACAACAATTTGTACATTTCATAGTCTCTTCGGCTTTTACTTTTACTTCAGACCACGTTCTTGAATAAACATGGCAATGTCATCTGCAAAACAGATCATGTCCCATGCTCTCTGGATATTAACGTGAATATCTCGTTAACATGTTAAATGTTAAAAAGGACTGGGGCAAGCACCGTCCCTTGCGGAACACCCAGCTTCACTATTGGAAAGCTACTGAGGTCATTGTTACATTGTCACCATCAGCGGTTATCTGTACGGTTAGTTAAATAAAACTTAATTAAACGTAACCAAGGCGAATATATTTGTAAAAATTTTAGTCCCCTGTTCTTAACTGCTAGAAAAACACTTATATTCGTCATTTCACCTGTAATCTATATACGAAACAGGAAACGTTTAAATCCCACTAAATAATTAAGTGACAATCTGCGAGATGCCTCTGTTGCTAAGACGTATCTATAAGAGAATTAGGACGCAACGTGGCCAGGCACGGGAACCCGTGTCAAATATTTAACACAGTGGACTCAGGCTACCTTAATTCCGCGGATTATACAATCGTGACAGATGGCGTCGTGTGTGTTTAGGGTCAGCTGGGATTTTGCTGGCGTGACGCGCCTGGGGCAAAAGCGAATCTTGCCAGCTTCAGAGGGACGACTCGGATAACTAAGATTGAAGTTATAATCCCACCGTCAAACTTAATTTGCCAAATGAACCGAAGTTTGATTCAAACTAATACGTATTTGCGAAAGTTTCGGCAGCTGGTATTCAATTTGTCGGTATTACCGGTAAGATGTGTATTCAAGTTCGTGATATGTATATATATCCGGATAAACTGGGTAACCAATAATTTTTTGAAATCCGCAATTGGCGATTATTTTAATTCTCAGTATCATCACTGATAAATAAATAAAAAGAAAAAAAGCAACAAAGAGTTTTAAGCAAACACCTCACTACTTTAGGACAGAAGTTTAATATATGATCATACCCTCATCCATTTGATACGACCAAAAAAATCTAAATTAAGGAATTAAAGCAATCCGAGATATAATCGAATTAGAAAAACTACATTTAGTATTTTTGCTAGGTATATTCACTAAGTCAAATAAGAACTTGTTAAGAATATGTACCATAAGACATTTTGGACGCTAACTCTGAGGAACAATGCTGATGCACGTCAACTCCATATGGCAAAAAAAATCCATAAACAGCAGCAGCAGTTGCAGAGATTTATTTCAATAAACTGAAAGAATTTATAAAATCCCTCAATATTTTCAAAGAACTTATCTTGAACATCATTTTCACTAAATTGAAATATTGTAAAGTAAAGTTTTACCACCCAGCCATACAGCGTCTGAAACAAAATGTCAAACGTTCATAAGTTTCATATTGTGAACGAGTATATTTTTGAAAAGGACACCATGCAACTCCAGTCACATCAAGCAGCAAATTTAGTTCTCGAATGATTTTCTAACCTAATTCAGTAAGTTTAAGAGTTTAATTACTAAAAAAGCAGATCCAGAAGCATAATTTTTCTATTAATGTGCTGTAAAAATTAGACGCTGGTTATTGTTTTATTTTGTGGGTAGTCTTGACGAAATTAAAATGCAATTAAAAATAACTAAGGCAGATTTCAAAAATTTCCGTTTTAGAGTGGAAACTCAACACTACACTACAAGCATAATTGTACAGTCGGTGTGTGCTACAGGCCTTCGATGATAAATTGAGGTATTTTGAAATAAGTACAGATCTTAATTTCTGATAAAAGTTTTGCATCGTTACAAACGTAAAAGAATAAGAACTAAAAATCAAAACAGATTGAATGAAGCAGTTTTTCAGTTAATCTACTATGACGTTAGTCTTAATTGATAAATTATTTATTATCGACAGACACATCTCGATTTTTATTCGTAAGTCTCAAAAGAAAGTAATAAAAGGAATATGAGGATGTGTAACTTGACCCCTTCGTTTTCTTTCTCGTTTACCGAAAACTTCGTTCAGTTAATAAAGCCAGACAGTTTCCCCTTCGGTTCAACTTTTTTTTGCCGATGAGCCGAAATGTATATTCAAATCACTGACAATTAAATGAAACCATGACTTTTAAATCTAACGGTTAATTCGTGTTTTTGCTGTAACCTACTTCACAACGTCTTCGGCGGCCTAAAATTTGCAAGACGGGTTCAGACAGTCTTTTTTAGCCATTGTAATTTAAAATTGGAATTTTCTGTTCCACTTTCCGATTTAATGAAAAATCTTTTGTAACGTGTCGCTTAAAAGAAACCTCTACAACCTCTCCTTTGTGATATTAAAATCAACCGTTTAATTGAAAATTACTTACTTTAGAACATAAGGAAAGTTACCTTAGAAACTTTAAAATTTAAACCTGCTTCCGCAATCACATTTTAATAAAATACAATACACTAACTACATCGAACTCGGTTGGTAAAAACAAATTTCTATTGGCATATCTATTCACCATTACCAATACTAAAACATATGGTAAAAGCAACAACTGCGACTTGAATTCAGTAACTAGAATTATAGGAAAAAAATTATTTGTACAGCAAAATAAACGAAATAAACGATTTGAAAATTTTTAGTACTCAAACTAGGCAGGCGAAAGCTGAACTAGCATTAAATAAAGATGCCTACTAGAACTGTGCCAATAACATACCAACAAAGCAGCTAAGCAGATTGTTTATCGCTAGCACATGAATGTGACAAAAATCTTGCTGTGTTTGGTGGGCATCCTTTCAACACTATTTTGTCTTGATATGACAATCGCAATGTATATAAAAATCTTTTACAAATTAGCATTTTAAATAATAAACTAAATTGACCAAATCTTCTTGTTTTATCTTCTGTAAAGTAGCAGTTATTCATTTATTCAAGACATACTTTTAAAAAATGCGTACAAACGTCTGTTGCTATAATAATAATAATAAATTGCTATAAATTATAGTTTTATAGAAACATTTGAATGAAGTTCACAAATTTCAAAGATGTTTAAGTGGCTTTTATTTAGTCTTCAACACAAGCCGAACGTTTTGCTTTTTAAAATTAAATAATGGACTAATCGTTTAAAATTGCAGTTGCATCGTAGGTATAATATACTAACTACCAAAAGCATCCCACGCTGCCATTTCACTGTTCGCTTGATTCGATAAATACGTAATGCGATATATTAACGGAACGAATTGCGTTACTTATTCAAATAAAAGCTTATAAATGTTTACTGGTCCAGACATCACAAGGTTTTCGCTGTGCGTCTGGATAGAGGTCCGTGGTCTTGATCAGTTTGCAAAATTTGCAAGACCAGAAGAAAAACATAGAAATTCTATCAGTATTTATGAATGATACGGGCTTAAGAATTGGTATTATTTATTATTGAGTGAACAGAAAAAAATTGGTTATAACTTTGACTGGTGTTTTCATAGTGTACCCTAATACTGCTCCTACAATAATAATCAAGAACTTTATTCTCGTAATCAAAAAAAAAATTGTTCTTGACGGGGCTTTTGACACAGTTTTCAAAACTGCCAAACAAAATTCCGGTGTCAATTTACGACATCCAGTAATGAACTAGATAAGATGTTATGCTATGAAGTAACAGCACAATTGCTCTTACTGAAATTTAGTTGTTGCTTCATAATGAACATACATCAAAACGAAAAAAAGGAAAAAAATAATAAATAAAAGTTGTATAACTCAACAAACCACAAAACAATAACATGAATAAACTATAGAACAAGATAGATCTATAGTATATAAAGTTTACATTAATATTATAAACTTATACATATACGGAATCTTCGAAAATTGAGTTCGGAGGAAGTAAGTAAGGATTTTACAGTCATTTTACGTCATTTGACTCACAAGTTTGTTTGACACGAGCGGAGCTCAGCGGAGCGAGTTTTTAATAAAGGAGTTAGTTAAAAAGTTTACCGAACGTGAACCATATGAAGATCCAAATTCTCGACCAAAATTGCCTGAACAGTCTGTTCGGGTTCAAAAGATATGGTCTGTTCATAGATATAAGAAAATGATCAATTGCTTTTGAATGGGATTATCCAAGGGTGGTCATTAACATACAATGCAACAAGATTATTACCTAAAGTTTCGGAATTTAAATTCAGGTAAAATTGTGGTCTGCAATAGAAAATATATTTATACCTACCTGTGTTTAATATTCTTTGGTTTGGTAACCTATTATATTAATCTATTATAAAAAAAAACTCAAATAATTAAATTCTAAGCAAAGTACGGACCTGTTCGGGCATATTTCATTCTTACAGCTTGCCCGGGTCTTTCCTTAATTCATATCAGTTAGTCACTTTCTTAAATCTATGAACAGACTTTACCTGAGTGTCATTAGCATAGAAAATGAATTTGCGTTAGGTGGAAGAAAACCTGCGTACCGTATATGAGTGGTCCCAAAATTGATTCCCAGGGACTCCATATGAGACAATCTCTATACGTTTTACTAACAGAAGTTCGATATTCCATTGTCTTTATTGGACTTAATTACCCAAAGCTTCTTAGGATTATCCCTAAGCTGAGATTCAGAGTAAGAATGTTAATACCCTAGCATTGCATAGCAAAGTCTAATACTTTCACTAGATTTTTTTTTTCGTGTTATGAATGTATATGTTATTGTATATTTCATAAATGCTACGGCTGTTATTCCTAAATGGAAACGTGATAGCCCAGTCCCTCTTTTGTCGACATTATAATTTGAATTTTAATTTTGAAACATATTGGATTATATTCATTTTAACAAATTTAAATCTCTAAGAGCTTACGGAACGGGAGTGTTACTATTACGTCATCGTAGAGCAAGTCCAAATCAAAAAGTGTCAACAAAAAATTAGTTGAACGACGTAATTCCGTGGTTTGTTTTAAAAATCAATATAAAAGCCGCATAATTTATGAGACCGTCGCCCCGAGAAGGAACAAAATTATTACATTACTTATTCTCAGAAAATTTCTGTCACGAAAGCGGTTTTAATAGCTTAAATTAACCCAGGTAACTCTTGGTTGCAGGGTTAACTCTAATTTCAAGGCGAGGAAAAATAATGTTTCGCCTTTTAGTATTACAAATTACTTTTTATACAATATATACAAATATTTTAAGAACAATTCAACCTGTAGAGATGAAGAGCATCACGCACTTTTTCCATAATATAACCGGTAGAAGTAAATAGGCAATTAAATAGAAAATTTGGGTCCTATAACTAAATTAAAATCGAAACTGAATGATGGTAGCATTTTAGTTCAATCGTAGAGCCAAATATTTTATTCATGTTGTCAAAGATTTTTGATATACATCTCAGGCCATTAAAGATGTAAGCTGGATCGACCCGAAAGCTTAGCATCCCATACCTGGATGTTAAAATGTTTTGTTGTTTCATAAAGATAAATAAAAGCCATGAGTTTATTTATTTTACTTCGTCGAAAGGGTACAATGATTAGGCAACCATGAATAACTATCATCCATTACTTTTTCGGATTTCGATTAGAATTTCGCATACGTTTTGTTCCATAGTTTCGAACGTCACATTGAGAATTTTTTAACCAATAACGAAGTCAACACGAACCGATAAACTGCATCAAAAAACACGTTTCCAAACATCACCCACATGAAAAATTCACGGAAGCATCATCAGTATTAGCCGGTAATGGTGCTTCGACAACATAATGGGGCGAGATTTACGTTTGTCGGTCCCCCGATAACTAAAACCGCTTTAAATCACTAATGATAATGACAGTAGGCAGCAAGTATATCACGTTCTCTGAATGGAGTAGCAGAGCGACAGTGTAAAATGGATAGGTATCTTCGCATGGTTACGCAATACGGCCAGTGACGTACGGCCTCGCCGTGGGTAATAATTAAATGCCATTTGTTTCTGTAGTGTTCGGCTTATCGGACAACGATCGCTTCAGATTTGGTTCAGCGCTTTCGATTGTAACGGGGTCCGAATAGCGGATTTGCTTTTAGTGTCGGTGCTATAACAGAAACGTTAAAAACTGCACACATTACCTTATCGGTGGTCCACCCCAACATTCCCTGAATATACAAGAGCGCCCCAAAACATTCCAAATGTCCAAAACGTCACATTGGACCATTTATGGAATAATGGAGTAATGTTATAGTAAAATGATATCAAAAAATATACATCAGACATCATCAGAACTTCTAAAGTTCCTTCATGCGCAGCAAACTTTATATATATATATATATATAAATATATATATACTGCTTACTTA
Source organism: Cylas formicarius (assembly GCF_029955315.1). NCBI lineage: Eukaryota > Metazoa > Arthropoda > Insecta > Coleoptera > Brentidae > Cylas > Cylas formicarius. Next base: position 27,345,777 of record NW_026844264.1, read on the forward strand.
TGCTTATTCTTGCTTCGCTTTTAAAAATTAAACTTGAAATACTTAAAATAAATAAGAAGTAAAAGTTCAGATTTTCACGAAATTATATATTATGACATGACAATTGTTTCGACAACACCGTATCTTTATCAAATGTCATTTGACATTTAACCAGGTCGTAGGAAGAACACTAGCAATTTTCACATTATGTTGTTCAAAAACTAATTTAGGAGTATCCATCAATAATGGTCACATTACACTTGTTATTGTTTATTAAAAATTTTGCAAGACCGATTAGTTTTAATATATTTCTTATTTGATATTTTACAAACTGACTTACTATTTTAAAACCAAACACGCTTAGATAAAAAAGACATATTTGTAGGTGCATATGTTGTTACATGTACTTATGTTTTTGGGTATTGCTAGGAAACTAAACTGATTCAATTTTTGAAAAATGTTGTAATATCAAATTTAGTACTTGTTTTCGAGTTGCGGGCTGATCGTCAAAAGTATGAATTTTGAGAAACCCCCACAAGTTTCTTATTTCTCAAAATCCCATTTTCTTAAAGAACTGTATTTGTATTAGAAACAAGTTTTTCTACTCCCGTCTGCAAAATACCCAATTACACACCGATCTAGCGTGCGGGAAGTGTCACTTTACTACGTCAGTTTCGTTTCCCACGAATCCGAGCCATTTCGGATATTTCCGGAATTTTACCGCACGAGTTTGGGAGCAATCGGATATTTTCGGAGATAATTCCCACGCTTTTAATCTTAACGTTTGTCAATTCTGACGGTCATGTATATGAATGTATTCGTGTTGTTTTGCGAAAATGTACCCAAAAACTAACGGTCGTATAGTATGTATATATGTATAGTAAGTATAGTATGCAACGCGTTAGGTAAACTTTTTAACTCACTCGTTTATTAAAAACTCGTGAGTCAAATCCCGTTTATCGCACTTGTTGCATAATATACTATTAAGATGAGATTTTCATTTTGAATGTTTTTCCGAAATCAATACCATCAAATCCCTTCCTATACACAGTCACAATCAAAAAAATCCAGTGCGTTGACTATTTAATCTTTTGGGGGGGGGGGGGGGCTTACCGTAACACAAAATAACAACTGCGCGACTGAGGGGTGTATCCGTTGTTAGTGAAGATAGAGAAGGCTGGTACTTTTTTGTAAAACAAAAAGATGACGTTAACAAAATTTTCGTGACTTGTTTAGTTTTTAAAATACAGAGATATTTTGAAAATTTTAAGTTTTTTGGCACGCTTCCTATCCGGTATCCTGTGAAATGTCGGAAAGGAGACTAGTGCATCCGATATAGATTTTTAGGTAGAATTCAGTGGCATAGTCAGTTTTTTTTCTAAATGGTTTCGTTTTTTTGAAAAAAAAAATAAGTTTTTTTTTAATGACGCACGGTATATCTTATACGCCAATTTGATTCTGCTTGGTATGAACTTTTCAAAAATGTATAACGGTATGGGGTTATTTTAATAAATACCTCACAAAAATGATTTTTTTTAAATTTCATGATGGTATTTGCGGTAGGCCTTGGAAAAAGGATCCGATCAGAAGAATTTGCTCGTTCTCGATTGTTAATACAAGAAGATCGTTAAATTTATTTCTAAAATTGAATGGAGGTGGCTTTTACTTGATGAAAATACATTTAACAAAATAAATAAGAATTAAAAGTTCAGATTTTCACGAAGTTATATAATATTCACATGACAATGTGTCTTTATCAAATGACAATGTCACATTTGATAAAGACACGGTGTTGTCGAAACAACTTTTACGTCTTTTTTATTTTAAATTTATTTCTCTCCTAATGGTCTACCCGATTCAAACTTTTTTTGGAATAAAGTTAATATAAGTATCGAAATGAACATATTCCGTTCTTCAATCTATATTGGTTGTTGATTTTTCAAGTTAATCCAATGATGATTTTGTTATCGCAGTATATCCTAGACTACTAACACAACCCCTACCTTTGATGTGGTTGAATGTCATATTAATCCGGTGTTATTTGCTTATGTATACGTAGATGCCTACGTGTAATTATACCGCATAATGGTATTTCGAATACGTTTAGCTTTAATACGCTATGCAAGGCTAATTAAGGGTGAAACACGAAAAATCAACTTTGCCGGGCTGTTATTAGATTATTTTTCGAAATTACAATAAAAGCAGTGTTATTTACGGCGTATTACTTTCTTATCCACGCAGATTGGTGTCTCGTTTTAACGCAAAGTTGAAATGTTTATAAAATAAGTTCATTAGTAATAATAATATCAATATAAATTATAGTAAAAAATATTAGTAATAATAATAAACAGCCTTTATTCGTTTCGAAACAGAATGTTATTACTTGAGGTCACATCCAACATCGTTGCTCCTATGCAACCCCCTAGAGCAAACAACCACTCGCAGATGTACTGTAGATTTTCAAGACATTTAGTGAAATAAATTAATATCGAATACATATGAAGAAAGAAAAAAAGGAAACTATTGGAGAAAAAAAAACTAACTAGCGAGAAGCTAGTTTTAAATGAATGATAAGTTTACAAATCATATAAAACGGCATGTAACAAAGCTATGTAGCAACAGTTCTCAAGGGAACGCTATATTTGCGATATTGAATAACAACCGTGTTAACCAGTTAGTCTAACTTCTCTAAACGTTTGGTACTTACAATTTACCTTCGTTCACCTAATATTATCATATATCTTCGCTCGGAATACGCAACGCAGACTCACATATAAAAACATCTATAATACCAGCACATTTTTGGCGGTTTCCGTGTATCGGAAATCCTCCGTGGTCTCTTCGCGTGTCGATCCTTATCTATTAATAAATCACAAAGTTGCTGCTAAGCTGAAATTATCTGACGTATACGAAATAAACTCTGTATATATCATGCTACTGGATTAGGATGGTTGTCCTGGTTTTAGTAAGCAATATCGCTACGTGATAAATTGTTGTGTGATTTATGAAAGTGGTGGGGCACTTATTTATGATCTGCATCATACCCCGCGGATGATTTCCTTATATTAAAAATATCACAAGTCATGTTTGTAAATTATTTAGCGAAATTTAAGAGAAAAATAACGGTTGCGCGTATTAAATTGTTTTATAATGTAATGTAAACGCAGAGTTAACTTCGGTCCCAATCAATCAATAAAAAATATTTCGCTTTTTAAGGAATAGAACGGGAGTCGCAATCTGAAGAGGATAGAAATAACATAAATAGAGCCACACCAAGTAACTCATAAACATTAAATTATTGAAAAATAAGTTGACCAGGTTTTTTGAAATATGTGATAAACAGCCCGGGTAGTTACTTTCTGGTATTGATATAATCAACAAAGCAATAAATTGCTTCTGTGAAAATATTTTTTATCGTGTGGTGGACAATGAAAACAAAGATTATTTTTTGACTTACAAATACGCAGCCAGTAATTCTTCCAGATAAATAAAGGATGTAAAATGTGTTAGAATTAAATTTAGACAAGCATTTTTTGCTAAATTATTCTTAAGTACACTTTTAAAGGCACTAATTTTATTTATTTTTTTAACCCTAGTGGGAAGTTTATTATAGAGTTTAACTGGTAAAACTATCAAGCTATTTGTTATGTGTGCCTAACCAACATCAAATTTAAATTGATCCTAAAATCATATTGTCCATTGCTGGACTGTGGACATAGTATTCTGATGGAGACGGGAACGTTAATAAATTTAGTTTAGGAAATAATATTTTGCAATGTATATGGCTTAAATAAAATACTTCTCAGTATTCTCCTTTGTGCTATGAACACTGCACCAATATTTCCATTTACTTTATTTTACAAAGAACACGCTGTATATAAGCTGTGATATCGACACAATAGATACGGAACGAAAGGAGGACATTCGATCGATTTAATCCATAAATACAATGCCGATTTTATTAACCAAAAGAATTTTTCGTTTAAAAGCAAAAATTTATGGGAGAAATGGAAAATTCCGATATTTCTTCTCTCACGGTGTATAGGTTTCAATGTCGGAATCTGATTTTCCACGGCTGGAAATCGGCAGCAGGATAAACATTTGCATTATGCTCGATTTAGTAGCGGCAGATGTTCGACGGGAATGAATTTCGCCGTCCAAAATTCGCTTTTGGAATTGCGGTTTGGGGATTTTATTGTTATACGAGTAACAAAAGCACCAGGAAGACATGAATTCGAGCATTTTGACAAAGACTAAAGGAGATTGTTCCGTGCGAGGGACGCATCTGGCCGTCCGCTCTACACATGATATGAATATTTTCAAGTTTATTAAGCAACGGTGCACTCGGATTGCTTCTTTTTAATATTCAAAATTGCGATGGAAAAAGGTTTCAATTCCAACGTTCTGAATAAATAATAAAAAACACTAACGTTACCTAAATTCGTTTTCATTATACATTATACATAAACGTATGTATTATTAAAAAGAACAATGGTGAAATTCACGACACACCCAAACTTTGTTTAGTGTTTGCTACACAAGTTATGATGATTGTAAATCCTGTTTGCAAATAGCTTTGTTATATATATCCAATTTTTCGAATTTGCCGCCCTTACATTGATCACGGTGATAGAATGTACCGGGTGTTCAATTAATCTTGATAACTTTTTAATTGGCTGTAACTTTTTTGTTTTTAGTTATATCCAGTTAAACAAAACACCAAAAAGTAGAGTTAGTAGCCAAGTTTTTTCCCAAGTGACGTATAAAACAAAACATTATCAATTTTCTGACATATAAGCCTACGTCATATTCTTTTAAATAAAACACCCTGTACATGTGTTTAATAGAATATCCTATTCCGTTTTACAAAACTTCTGGATTTTTCCTGCGTCGGTTTTTGCTGAGTCGAACTTGCTGGCGTTTCGCTAATCATCCTGTTGGCTTCTTCAGAGTTTGACAGAAACTGGCTCGCATTTTACTCTGTACCTGCTTATATATTATTTGAGGGCGGCGGAGCTAAATGAGGGGCCTAAACACCGCCTCGGATGACATTTGAAGTAAGTGCCACTCGAATTATTCAAAATATGTGGAAATTTAATATAAAATTATTATTTTATTTTTGAAAAGGTGTGTCAAATGTTACTGGTTTAAAAATAATATAATCTATAATTTTTACAGAATTATAAATAAATGATTATCGCTACACCAATTTCATAAAAAACATCAGTGATACTTTCAGAATTAATGTTAATTGCGTTAATATTGTCTTGGAATTGATAAAGAACGTTAATAAGTTTACAGCGTTGCATTGCAGACCAATATTGATACATATCCTTAGATTCGTATTTTAAAGGGTATTTAAAAATGTAATATACTGTGGGATTCCATTAAAAAAATTATAAATCCTTCTTCCCAAAATACCCAATAATTCAAGATATCAGCTTCGTTAAACACTTTTGCGGAGGTTCCTATACTTTAGTCACAAGTCCATTGTAATTCGGTACATTTTGACGTTTGTCGCCACTCACTACACATGCAAAAAGTTGGATTTTCGAAATAAAAGTTTCGGTAAAAAAATTAATATTTTGGTATATTCGCCTTCGATAGCAAAGAAACCGACAAACATTACCTAAAAGTAACCTAAAAAAAGTGCATATCGTATTTACTAGTTTACTTAGTTTGTTTAGATGAATACTCAAAGCCTTGAAGAACTAACAAAGAAGATTCGACATCATCTGCTATAGCGGACTTATTTTTGCTTGAGAAGTAATTTGAAAACAGTTGGAACTTGAAGCTGGAACTGCAGAAACGAGTTGTTAATTTTCTGGTGAAAGTTGGGTTGGTCTTGAGATAATTGCCAACTCAGTTGCTGCCCAATCAAATTGTAAAGAGTTTTTTCTTAGCTGCTTAGATTAAATATGCCGAAATTTTAGAAAACATTTTTCCATGAAGCTGTACAATCACACACTTAAAATCCTCATTGAAAGCAGGACAAGTCTCTATGAACAGAACTAAAACATGTAAACTACGCCCAAATTTCAGCTTTCAATGAATTCAAATATGGCAGATATTTATGAAATAAGAAAAATCGATTTGGTTCTTTTTCAAGAACGTGATGGTCGTGGATAAAGATTCTTCTTCAAAGAACCAGCAACGTTGCATTATTTACATGGCAAAAAAATTCACCACCTCAACAGATATCTTTGATGTGTTATAACTGTTTTATGCTTCATCGGATTTTTATAATTTTTATACAATTAGTTTTTAATTGTTCCAAGAATGAATATCGGTTAAAAAGGTTCGTGAAACAATATTTGATGGGGGCAATACCGTAATAAATTTCTTCGAAGTCAGCATGATATTAACGACTGCAGGCGTGAATTGAATTGTTCCCTTATTAGAGGATGGGCGTAGTAAAAGTTACGTCTCACGTACATCCAAGATTAGAATGAATGGGTAAACTTAAAAGTGCCGTTCAACGTCGGTCTGTGAAAACACAAACTTACTTCTGGCGTTCAATATCACGAAGCAGTAATTGCTGCGGAAGGTGGAAACATGCTTTATTAAAATTGTTGTTATCGTAAATTAATTGCATTACATTTTTTTTGCTGATCATGGATCAAGTTAACGTTTTACTATAAAAAAGTATAGAGAGGTCTCAAAAAGATTAAGAGATATATGAATTATATGATACAGTCCATAAAAAATTATAGGAAACAGTCTATCAACAAAATCATCTGCCCTAGCTTTGGCTCAGTTTTGAAGCTATAACAAAAAACCTTTCAATCAATTTCCTAACTGGTTAAGAATTCGGAAGCATGACAATTGAATAAAAAAAAGTTGTACCTAAAACCCCAAACTTATCCAAAGGGTGGAGGATTTCTTTTCGCAGGAGATAATATGAAATTGTGATAAGTAAATTATGAAAATATTTAAAAAATAACAGTCCAGTAACGTCATGGCTTCTCGTGTGAAAATTATTTCTCCCTCTCAGACGTATATTGTTTTTAACAGGCATGTAAAGCTACAATAGATAATATAATAGATATACGTGAACGCAGAAACTTGAACAGAAAAAATTAATAGAGCGTAAGAGAGATGTTTTGCACTCATTTCTTAATTCTACGAACCCTACTGCTGTGAAAACTCAATTAAAAAAAAAGTTGTTACATAAAAAAAAACGAATTGAATTATCAAATTTTATTTTTTTAAGGGCTTTGAAGTTGTTTGGTCGCCCAATTTTAACTCTCAAGAGTTCTTTCCACAGAGGCATTCGTAACAATTAAGAGTTTCCGAAGTTTAAAGGTAAGCGCACGCCAAAGCGGGGAAATGTTTCCAAATTTATGTCCCACTGGAAAGTCCGCGTTTCGAAATACTGTTGTTAAGTACACTCCAAAGAAACCAATAAATTGTTTATATAGGAAAATATTACTCGAACTGTTAAATTCGGTTAACGGGAAGGAACGGTTTACATTTTTTATCAGTTGTTCATTGCCGATCGTTGCGAATTATGTGAAAATGTTAAATTTGCAACAAAAATAGAATCAAAATTACACCTAACAATATGGCTGGTGGTTAAAAAGGCAATAAGCGAGAAAATACTCTTTCGTAAACCAGTATGGCCAGCTAATGTTTTATAAAGGAAACGATTCGTTTGAAAATGCAAAACTGCGACCGGAAAATGCCGCCCACCCTACAATTATTGTTGTTCTGTGAATATTTTGCCTTAATTCCCCTCAAAATCTCAAGCAATAAAATCTTTAAAAGCCTTTCGGAAGTTTCGTTTACTTTGGTGCAATTTATGAATTTTTCCCGATGGTTACGCCGCCCGTCTAATTTGAGATTAAAAATTAATTAATTTTTTTTCGACGACGTTTTAAGCAACAAATTTTTCAGCTCGGCAACAGACCTCCGCGAGAAATAATTTGTTTTGCGTAATTGGAATTCCTTAGATCAGACACATTTCTAGAGTCTTATTTTTGTTTCCTGAAAGTTTATCTCACGAATTTTACGAATTAGTGAGATCAATGTTTCGCGTCAGTCTTTGCTTTTGACAGAAACAAGACCCCCAAAGGAAATAAGAAAAACCAACTACAAAGTTAGAGAATAAATTTAAATATGAAACGGATACAAAAATGATTTCTACTAAAACAACTGAAAAACATCCCTATATACAAATTATGGAGTACCAAATTTTTTTTTAACCGTAACTTTTCTAAGTTCATCTATATGAATATAATTTTAATTTTAATTTACTGAATTTATGAAAAATTTTACTCTACAGGCTGTCCAGTTTTCGACACTTGTGCAAATATCATGCACAATTTTATCAAACTATAATACCACTAACAAAATATTTACAGTTGACAGATTTTGCCGTACGGCCCTAAATTGGTCATTAAAAATAATAAGACTGTATTACAAGACATAACTATGATGTTTGAATTATATTAACAACAGCTCAAGTGTAATTGTAACTGTAATTAGACACTTTTCTCACAGCCAAGAAAAAAGATTAAAAATCGTCAGCATTAAATTTCAATCAATACACCCGATACAAAATTATTTTTGTCTTACAGATATGAGTTTTTGCACAAGTACGTTTTAGACAGTAATTATTATTATTATTTTATTATTTTTGGATATATCTAGAATATTACCAAAGGCATAATATTATTCGTTAAATAATTACATTCCATGTTTTAAGTTAAAAGTAAAAATCTAATATCCTAATTACCTTTCAAGAACAATGTTTTCTCTTATCGTTGTAATAACTTTTAATTATAAAAAACGACTATTTAAATATTTTTAACACTAACAAGAACATTTTTTCTCAATGTCTGCGACACATATTTTAAGTTATGATTCTAAAATAAACTCAGTCTCATTTATTGCGCTACCTAAATACAGGGTGTTCAATTTGTTAGAAAAAAAAAATTTCACCCAAGATATTTTTATCAAAATTAGTACGCGCTTTTTGATAATCAAAAGGCATTTTCTTATAAGGAAAGTTTATGAATTTAATTTAAGCCAAGGTGTGGACTGAATGTTTTAGAAGGAAAAAATTGTTGGCCCTGTTTTCTGGAAAACAAATATCATTTTTCATATCATATCATATCACATGATTTAAATTGCAGAAAATTAGATCCGTCAAGTTTTCTCCTTTCGATACGGGATTTTTAATGAAAAAAATAAAAGTGTAAAGAAAGCAATTTACACAACTTCTATTTATATCTATCTATCCATATTAATATAATTTTAATTTTAGTTAATAACAACTCAAAATATAATGCACAATTTTATGAAACTATAATACGACTAAGAAAATGTTTTCAGTTGACAGATTTTGCCATAGAGTCCTAAATTGGCCAATAAAAAGTTGAATTAAATTTTTTAGAAGTTTCAAATTTTGAAGAACGAAATTATATTATAAGACTACGAAACAAGACAATTTTACTTGATGATATTTGAATTATATTAACAAGACCTCTAAGTGTATTTGTAACTATAATTAGACACTTTTTGTCACAGCTAAGAAAAAATTATTATAAATCTTCAGAATTAAATTTCAATCGATCAAGTAATCAATCAAGTACTTTTTAGGCAGTAATTTTTATTATTATTTTATTCTTTTTAGGTATTGTATTTGTATTATATTTTATTATATTATATTATTATTATTAAGTTAAAAGTAAAAATCTCATGTCCTAATTACCTTTCGAGCACAATGTTTTCTTTTGCCATTTTAATAACTTTTAATTATTAAGAACGACCATTTATTTATTTTTAACACTTACAAGAAAATTTGTTTTCAATGTCTGGAGCTCATATTTTTTAGTTATGATTCCACTTCTAAATTAAACTCAGTTTCATTTTGTACTACCTAATTCAATTTCATAGAAAAAAAATTCACTCAAGATATTTTTATCAAAATTTTCTGTCATTTTTCATATCATATCACATCATTTAAATTGCATAAAATTTGATCCCTCAAGTTTTCTCTTTTTGATAATGGATTTTTAAATAAACAAAATAAAAGTATAAAAAAAAACAGTTTCTTGTAAGTTCGTATATAATTTTACAAAAACTAGAATTTATACAACATTGATAAATTTAGATCGTGCCGCTGAAATTAAGGTAACAGGTGAAAACAGTTTTGGTTAGTACCGCGTACCGAAAAACTCAAGGCATCAAATTTGCTCAAAATTAAATGATTTTTTCAATCATAAAAAAATTCTTATGTCGGCAAGGAAGCATTTTCCGACATGTATTTATTTTATTATATTAGACGTAAAATTACCACTTAAAATGTGTTCTGCCAATTTACGGGCACTACATAGATATTATGACACTCGGTTATAAATGAGATACGAAAGTAGCTTTTTGGATAGTATAGATACTCGATAACAACAAAACACACTCCGAACACTCTTGCATCCAAACAGAAAACCAATTCTTTTAACAGGGTTGATTTTCTGAGCATGCATCATCCTATGTGTACACCTAGGTCTACCCAAAAATGTACCAGAATTATGCAGAAAGTAATGTAAATGATATCTGCTATTGCAGCTATATTAAGTTTAATATTGGAAAAAAATAAATGTTAGCAAAACTATTAATGAAATATTATACACTCACATGCGAACAAATTTTTCTTTCGGAATTATTCTCCTCTTCATTTTTACCGTTGTTGGATGTCTGGTAGAACAAAACATGTTTTTCACCTGTGGATGTCTTTTGCAAAATAGTTTTCGTTCTCCCCTCTAGTGTCATATGTGCAAATTTTATTACTACATAAACTGAATTGTTTATCTTCAACGTTAATATTAAACTGTTTATAAATTTGACTCTATTTCTACTCCTGATCCATTCGCGTCTGAAATTTTCTGAAAAATGTTATGCCGAAACGTGCGCAATCGTAAATAAACTGCGGAGAGAAGTCTACTTCCCCTTTGCTTGGGAGTTGCCGACTAAATACATGAACTCACGTGCTTTAGAGTTGCGGGAGTTCGGATAGTATACCCGGCATGCGCTATTTTAGATTGGCCAACCGGACAATTTTGGGTTTCTTTGCAGTTGCTCGAAATACATTTTCAAATGTTACCTTAAAATTTTGGTAATGCTTTGGGTGACCAAAACATATAAAGTTAGCTAGCTCTAATACAGATTACTTGTAATTTACTTCAAAGTGCTTTGATGATCCAGATATGAACATAAATTTTTTCGGTAGCAGTCTATCACGTTCTTAGATCAAGTTTTAGTAATCGAAAACTCTATGTTCGGAAGTTCGGAATTGATGAAATTTTTGCTTTTCTGAAACTTTAGATTTCAATCAGGAGAATGTCGGAGAATCCATTTAAATCACTTTAGCCTTATAAATACAATATCTTTAAACTTGTTATTTGAAATTCCTTATTCATGACAGAAGCAATATTTATACCGAATGTCACAACTTTAATTTGAAAATTTCGAACTACTCACAAAAAAATAACAAAATTGTGTAAAAGTTTTTTTATATTGTATTTATTTATAGTTGACGACTTCGTGGTCCTTGAAAGTCAGTTCCTTTTTCATATGGAATGGTATCTTTTAATTACCTTAAAAATAAATTTAAATATAAATTGAATTCTACTAACACAACTGAAAATCAACGCTATATACAAATTACGGAATACCAAATAGCTAATCGCTATTTTAGCCATAACTTTTCATCTAATTAATATAATTTTAATTTTAATAACTAACAAAATGTTTACAGCAAACAGAGTTTGCCGTACGGTCCTAAATCGGCCAATAAAAAGTTGAATAAAATTTTTTAGTATTTGCAAATTTTGAAGAATTACAAGACATGAAACTATGATGTTTGAATTATATTAACAACAGCTCAAGTGTAGTTGTAACTGTAATTAGACATTTTTCTCAGAGTGACGAAAAAATTATAAATCGTCAGCATTCGTTGATTTTTTCCTTTCTATTGTATTAGTTTTAAAACTAGAACACACTAGCCTGTGTTTCGAATCACCTTTCAAGGCCTTTAAATCTTTCTACTGAGTTATTTTGTTTTTATTTATTTTTTTACACACCTGTATATTTTCTATTATTAACAAGCATTTACAAACAGTAGTTCATTACACTGTTTATAAGCAAAAATGGCATAAAGCTTCTCCTGTCATTCCGTATACAAATTTTCGATAAAAAATTGACCAAAGTTTTGACAACACAGTGTAAGTTTTAAATGATCTTCTTATTAACACACTTTTGCTTTGAAACGGCTTGAGAAAAATGTTCTTTTTTCTTCTTCGAAATTGGTTTTTGATTTGGTTTTTGCTTAATATACAAAGCGGGCATTTAGAACCTGTAAACAAAAGGATGAGACACAGTTTTTGGTCGATAAGATGAGTAACTTGTTCTCTGGAACTAGCATAATGAATATGAAGTACATATTTCTAGATTAAATAACACGCCTCCTCCCAAACTTATTTTGAAAACTACAATTCTCAGAGTAAAATATCTGAACCTTTCCACCAACTTACTATTTACAAATCTTCTGGATTCCTCCTGGGTAGGTTGTTGTTGAGTCGAACTTGCTAACGTTTCGCCAATTTTGCTGTTGGCTTCTTCAGAGCTTACTGAAATTGTTTCAGGAGGGGGAATCCAGAAGATTTGTAAATAGTAACTACAGTTTCTTTGAAAAATCTAGAAACGGCAACACTGGGATAGAACACTTGCGCTTACTCTCACTTGAGCAATTTGAAATAAATCTGTTGCTTAGTTCTTGTCTAGGTACTTCTACTAGATCATATGCTGTAAGCTTTAATTAAAATTTAATGTTAACTTCAATTATAACAACAACAACAAAGTTGTTTGAAATATCAACTTTCAATGGTTCATGAATTATAGCTCTATATAATATTACGTCCATAACTTTTATTGAACTTAGGAGCAAAGGGCATCCTTGTTTAATTATAAGAAGTATGGTTAATAAGATTGCTTTCGAAAAATCGTCGCTGGGTGGGGCAAATTCGTAGCGCCTAGCACGAGGCAGCTTTTATTATAAAAGGAAAGACCTTCGCGGTTTCGTATGGTAAAGGGACGCATTGTTTTTCTATGGTGCTCCTGCGGACCACTATGGAACTTTCGCAAAATTGATGCAATTTAATTGCGCATGCACCCTGTATAAGATGTCCTTCACATCTCGTCGAACTTCAAAGTTACAGTAAACATCGGTAAATATTAAAATTTTCACAAATAATGGCATTGTCGAATGATATTTTTTCAAATATCTCGCACCCTGTATAATTGACAAAACCTGAAACTGAAAATATCCCATCTTTAACTGTTATTCATTTAACGCCATTAATTAACCCACAAAATCGGAAATTTTTAGGATCTTTTAGATTTTTTGCGAATAAACGACACACCCTGTATATGAATCAAACAATGTTCGAAGTAAAGGTTATAGCCCTGGATCTTCCACATTTTCTGGTTTAGGAAACCACGCAGTGCTCCATAATAATCTAGACGTCATCGCATCTTGGCAGCCCCCGAAATAATGATTTCAATATGGATTTTTTTCAAATATCCCGAGCAGCTTATGTGATAGACGAAAACCGCAAATACAAAAATTGTAGCTCTTGATGCGGCCTATGACACTGTTGGAACCAAATTACCATGTTTTTTTCCATTTTTGATTGGCGGCTGATAATTTACATTTACATATTTACAATTTTACAATTTAATTTGAAAAGCCTGTATATATTCGAAAAAATGCCTGAAATAAATGTTATTACACTGGATCTGCCGCATCTGCTCGTTAAAGAATTTTGCCGATCGGGTGAACGATTATGGAGGAAAACATTTTTCGAGAAGCTAAAATTACCAAAAAAAAAATTCAAAAATTTTCAAAAAATACTCGGCAAAATTTGATTGCACCCAATTTCTACCGTTTAAATGTGGACATGGACTTTTACTTCTTTGGTAAATTTGAAGTTGATATCTGCAAATTTAGGACATTTAACACATTTCTCATTTAGCCCGAAATATCGGGTACACCCTGTACAATCGGGCTATATCGCAATATCCAAGGAAAGTGAGATCCGAATCATAGTCTTTCAGTTATAACCAATTTTCAATAACAGGGAGACCCATTTTTCAGTTTTTTTGAATTTGCGACACACCCTGTATATTATTAAAAAATTGTCCCATTTCCCAAAATAGCGCATGTCTTTCTTGGAATGAAATGCTGATCCAGAACCACTTTATTATTTGGGTGTTTGTAGCTTGGTATACGTTCATTTGTGAGAGTAGAGCGATATTCAACATACAGAGAATCTGGATTTTCATACCTTCCAGCCCTCGCTCCAGCCTGTATAGTAGGGTCGGGGATAGAACCAGAATTTTTTTGGTTTTTGAAAAATCATGTTTTTGTAGACCCTTGCACACGTGATTTTTATGTTTTCAAAATAGGTCCCGACCCCCAGGCCCCCCCATTTTCAATTACCAAATATGAAGTGGATTGTTTCAAATTTCAGACACTTATCGTGTTTCATAGCAATGTCCAAAAAACCGGCGTCGGACTAGGGCTATTTCTTATAAGCTTGGAGGGTTAAAAGGGATTTTCGAAAGTAACAAAAAAAAAATAAAAAGTAAAGTCAGTAATACAGGAGAAGTAGCTTTAGCTTTTCTTGCAGCGGAAGCAAAAGACCACTAAAACCTAGTCAACCTAATGTCATAAAATGCACCACGCTCGACGTAACTATTAAAGTTTCGGTTTGTGTTATCAACTGTTTGCAGACTATAGAACATGCGAAATTGAAATCCATCTCCCGCCTCTGAGACGGCACTGGGCGGGTTCGGTGCGTTTTAGGCACATTGCATTGCCTGATTAGACTGATTTATTCGGAGATTTACTGAGAAAACGACGCCTTGCGACGCGAAATGGCTGTAAATGAGCTTCCCGAGTGCGATTTACATATGCTATTTCCTGATGTCGCCTCTTAACGCATTTAATTATTACGCCATCCGGCGCTTCTAGAACTTCGGTTTGTTGATATGGGAAAGCTTTCGAAATTAAACCCGAACTTGTATGGGACGAATGCAAAGCAATGGAGACATAATGAATTGGTCGGCGATTTCAGTTTTCTTGCGTTTGTGCGCCTAGGAAAGTGACGTTTATCGAATAAGTTTTCGAATAAGATCCAGCCAGCAGGCAAACAATTTGAAAGTTCTCGATATTAAAGGTTTCGATAGAATTAAACGACCACGCTTGAATGAGATCACATTTCAATCATAATTTAGATCTTGATTCACTGACGAACAAAATTCTTCAAAGACTTAGGCACAACTTTCAGCTGTAAGTTATCTTGGCAAAATTCAATCTTTTAGAGAATAAAACAAAAAAGAAAATCCAACCTTGACAAAGATTTTTGAACAATGTACAGTTCTTAAGTTGGACACATTGGTAATGGTCAAAATACACTTGGAACTGTCTCTGAGCCAATATCCCTATAGTAGGTTTACTGGCGACACTAGTTATCAAAAATCAGTCATCAATGGGTAATTTTTCGTTGATTCCAAAATGGTAAACTTTCTCCTTAGGCAGCAGAGTGCCTACACAAAATATTATTGTTTTTTATGCCTTTGAGACAGTAGAGCTAAAAATGAGCAGTGAGTTAAAAAAAAAACTTATGAACGGACCTTTGATTTCAAGAGAAAAAAATCTTACTTCCTCCACTACATATCAAGCTGGAGATGATGAAGCAATTTCTGAAGACCCACAACCAACTAGATCGTGTTCCAAAAATTGTATTTCATTGTAGTGAAAAACAAAGGGAAAGATTCAATCAGAACATTAAAACTGTGGAAGATCGCTGTCAAGAACTACGGCACTTGATGGCCGACTACTGTTGAAACCTTCAGCTGGCTGACCTAGTAACGTAATATTCCAAAAAGTCGTATAAAAGGAGGTAATAAATGAATGTATGTAAATCTAATTTTTATAATGAAAACTGTAGCCTTTTTCAAAAACTAAATCTGATTGGGTTGTATATTCAAAAATTGCCCGGATATAAAAATATGTCATATAATATTAACATTTAATTACACGTTCTTTTTTTTGGGAATAACAAAAGTAAGCAGAATACCAAGCGTGTCATACTTATAAACGTTTGGGTTTATGGCCGAGGTTATTCTGCGCCATGTAGGCTTACACTACTATTGAACTGATCAACTCGTTCACTTTTTAATTTTAAGTCGTTTTTATCAAAAACATTCTTTTCATTTATAACTTTCTTACCGTTTAAACTAACCAGGCTTCTGAACTACCCAATATGGTGTAATTTTTAAATTAAGTAGTATCCCAAAAATGAAGGAAGACAAGAAGAGTTTCGGTTAATTTGTATTATGCTTCTCTTAATCGTATGATATATATAGACTAATGTGAAAGGTTTTTTAAGAGAGTTGCAGGTTGGTTGTTGTTCTTCTTTAGATGCCAATCCGTTTACTGGATATTAGGAATCACTTGTTGAAATCTGTCTTTGTCCCTTGCAGTGTTTATGAGCTCTATTATAGTCTTCAGACCCTTCCATTGTCTGATGTTTCTCGCCCATGACAGCTACTTTCTACCCATTCCCCTCTTGCCTTCTATATTTCGTTCAGTATGAGCTGCTATGTGTTCCAAGTAGGAGGTTTTCCTTTTTTTAATGGTACCAAACAGTTCTCTCTCCTTCTGCATCCTATTGAGTACTTTTCATAAAACTTCTGGATTCCTCCTGCGTCGATTTTTGTTGAGTCGGACTTGCTAACGTTTCGCCAATCATCCTGTTCGCTTCTTCAGAGCTTGACTGAAACAAACTCAGCAGACTCAATACGAATCGAGAAGTTTTTTGAAAAATATTACAGTAGTCTGTGGAAGTTTCTTTAAAAAATTACTTCTTCATTTGTTACTGTATCGGTCCAGGGTATTTTTAAGAGCCGTCTGTATGTCCACATTTCAAAGGCTTCTATTCTATTTATGCTGCTGGTTCTCATGATCTACGCTTTTACGCCATAGAGCAAGACAGACCACACATGGCTTCTTGCGTAGCGCACACGTAGTTGCAGTTCAGTACGTTTCTAAACTTAATAAATGTTGCACGTGCTTTCTCTATTCTTGTTCTAATTTCCCTTTTAGGGTTCCAGTCTGCATACAACTAGCAGCCAAGATATTGATATTTTTCGACCCGTTCTATGAGTTGGTTTTCTATGCTGAGTGTTTGTATAATGATCATGAATTAAGTTTTCTTGGAATTGATGTTTAGGCCATATCGCTGGCCGGTTTCCTTCAGTCGGGTGCACATGTCCTGTAACTTTAAAAGATTAAAGTGCCATGAAATCCTATGAAATTTTACTTATTTTAATTGGGTAGTTTGGATAAATTTCATAAAAAATACAGATTTCACTAGGAAAATTGTTTGAAATGGTTGGCGTTAGCGAATTGTTGGCCACGGGTGGTGCAACATATCTTATCTACAGCAATATGTGCGACGTCGTGGCAACACCGACCGGAAAAACCGCGATGGCGTTATCGGGACGCTTTATCAAGCACAGCCTCTCTTCAAGGGACCGCACATATCTCAGGGAGTAATTTCCGTTGGGATGCTGGGCGCTAATCCTTTCCATAAACTTCGAATACCTCGTTTCTGTAACCGAATGTGAATTGAAGACAAAACGGAAACAGTTATTTCGGATGGCGATAATCCCAGCTCGCGTTTAACGAATCTTTGCTTAGATTATAGATGCTTAAGCGAGTCGGCGGGGGCAAATTTATTTCAATCGCCGATATTGACGAGCCGACGACGACAGTTTGGTACAAGGTTCGACGAAAGGTGTTTAACCTTACCGCCCAAACTGTGTGGAGTCAATCAAATGCATCTCACGTTAACGTATTACCTTTTTAGATTTAAACTTTAACTCTGACGATATAGCTACGGCGATATCGAGTGTCTGTCTGGTGAAATAGTTTTGTAACAAAATAAATTGCATATAGGATCGCGGCGTAATCTGTAACGGAACGTTGAACAGACAAAATTGGATATTCTTGACAAATCTCTCCTTTTAAGTCGATAAGGCGCTCCAACATATCAAATTGCAAGAAATACGGATTTAATAAAATTCTCATACTTTAAGCTACATTGGGAAATATTAATGCCATTGGTGAGGATTTTATGGCGAGTTTGTGCGTGGAAAATCGCAAAATTTAAAAAAAATCAATTTAGCGAAGCGTTGAAGACATTTTAATATTCCATTTACATATTTCCTAATTGCAACGCGGACAAGCAGTAACCGGATCACCGATATTTAATTAACTGATATATGGCATAATAGCACAATTTACTTCATTATTTTGTTAGGACATGTTCTTATCATCACACATTTTTCAGCAGAGGCTTAAGCGATACTACTGCTGTGAGTGTATACATTATTTAACATTTACATCCACATACCGATGCGAAAGCATCACTTTATTAATAAAATTCTTTTTTTTTCTGAGCTTTAACAACCTGTTCCCTCTAGGGTTCTGCAATTGGGTTGATCTCAGTTGGTGTTATTAAGTAATTAAAAAAGTGTTTTATTTATTAATTACTTAATTAGTACCCAGTACCATACAGTAATGATCTTTATTCATTCGATAGGGGCATAAAGAGTTCAACATCTGAACAAAATTATATTTAATTATCTTTAAAGGTTTCTAAAATATCAAAAATCCTTAAACCAATCGTTTTTAATGCGATATATCTTAGAAGCACAGTTGTAGAGCCTAGTTTATACTTTTCTATATTTTAAGGCAGAACAATAACCTGCAAAAAGTTTTACACTTTAGAACACTTTATCGACTTATGTTCTTTATATCGCCTATACTTTATTTATCATATTATAATAAAAAATCGGTTTTTTGGAAAGAAAACTAATGGGTTTGAAAAAATCACTTAATTTTTCAATTTATTTACTAAGTTGTCAGGTAAAAATGTGAAAATATCAGTGCCAATGTTATAGCAAATCTTAGACAGAAAGACGAGGGGTAAATATTGAAAATGTTAAAATAAAGCGCAAAGTATTAAGAATAAGTATATAACATACTTAAAAAAAGAAATTCAAAACACACTTTAAAAATATGGTGCTTCCATTTAGAAAAAATATGTTTTATTGATCACGATTTTGCAGCCATCCTGCATACTTTAAAATAATTTTAAATTGTGCACCGTAACAGTTATTACAACTTTCGGATTTACCATTATCTCATAACTTTTGAAACCAATCAGATATGAGCTTTACTGTGTCGTTGGCTTACCCTATATAGAAAGAGCTTTTTACCATGTTTGTCAAAGACGATCTTCTTTGCAGAAAACGAGGTTGTTACCTGTTGCCTCTTTTTGTTTATATATTTGATTGAAGCAAAATTCACTTTTACTAGACAGCGATACACAGTGATAGAATAATACACATCCTCAACTTAGGAACATGTTCCTGAGCTTGAAATAAGAAAAAAAAAGTTCGTATAAACATGGTTCCGCGTCCGTGTAAAAGATGTTTTTTTCATTTACCTTCCACAAACTTAAGTATAAAAATTATACACTAGAATGCTGATATAATATGTATACGATAAAATTTGCTAACAATTATATTGAAAATCAAGTTAAAAAAATTGAAATATAAATTTGCCAAATATTACAAATTTTATTCAGACTTCATTCCTAAAAATTATTGTCTTGTTGTGTAGTTATATATGGTGAATGACGAAATCGAAATAATATACTTATAATATTTTCCCTAAAAGTGGGGGTAATTTTTAAAATGGTTGGATAATTTGAAATTATGTTAAATATTTAGTAATAATAAATAATTCATGTTATTTATATTTGAAAAGTAATAACATTATAAGTTCTCTGTATTACCAATGAACATGAACAATGAACAAAATAAGGTCACATAGATAACATTCTAAATAAAATTGCTGTTTGCTGATAAACAGATTTGGTAATATTTGACCGGCAGTTTAAACAAGTTTAAATGCAAGACAAATGAGGTTTTAAACGGGCACGTAGAAATAAAACAGGTTTTGTTTGTTCTTTAAATATTTGTATATTGTTAGATCAATATTTAAATGTTAGTTTGGTAGGAAAGTCCATTACATTAACACAGAAAATTCAACATTGTTTTTTTTTTTAATTTTCTTACAACTAATAAAAATCAATTTATTAACAAAACAACAACAACATTAACATTTTTTTTTGAATTTTTAATATAACCTTGGGTATATATGACTAAAATAAAAACAAAAGCAGCAAAATTTAAATACAAAACAACTATTCGACTTATGGGAGATTCATAATCGCATAAAATAAACACAAGCGTAACTATTGTTTTTTGTTTATTAAAAATGTGCAAAAGTTAAAACTAGACACACTCGCGACAAAATAGTGAAGCCACTTAATATTTTGATAAGTTCTGATCGTGAACATATATTTCCTTATTTTAAATCCGATTTTCGTTATCTTTTAAAAATATTGATTTAATTACAGATCGTTAATAACCAAGCGTCTTTTCTTGACATTTTTGTTGTCGCTTCACTTCAATAACTTTATTTATGAAGAAATTATTTTCTAAATATTTTCAGAAATAACTAAAATCGGATATAAAATTCAAAAAAATTATCCCAACAAAATGGATCGGTTTATTTTGATATGGTATCTCCCAACTTATTTCAATAAGAATTTATTCTTTGGTGCCTTTTTTTCCGCATTTTGCACATAAAAGATCTGACAATTTGTAACCCAATGATTAACATAGTAGATATAAATAACATAGTCATAAATTTGTTATCTGAGATGGTGAGATTAGAGATTCGAGGCGCAAAATATTACGTCGCAATGCTTTCATTCTGGTTGCAAGTCAAACCAAGTACAATATGGGTGTGTAAGATCAATTTTACTGATGTCGATCAGTACCTGCAATAAAATATGACGCGCATAATTAATAATAATAATTAATGTGTGATTATTTTGCAAAGGTTGTATACCTGTCCCAAAATGTTACTGCTGGAATAAAACAGTTGTTTCTGGGTGCAAACGGTTACTTCAAGCTGTTTATTATTAACTTCCGCTTGATTTATGACATACTCGAAAATCTCCTCGTATACTGGATTGCAATTATCTTTTATCACCTGAAAAAGGGAATTTCGCAGAGAAGACAAAATTGTAGTAGAAATGTAGTACCTGGGTTCTCCTTTTGCTGTCTTTTGAGCGCTCGGGGAGAAGATACAACTTCACGTATGGATCAGGAATACTCGAGGGGTCTTTGAGGGGAATATTACTGTGGTCGAAATGAGCGACATTATATATAGATCATAAAATTGCATGCTTTAGACTTACGCAATCTTATGTACATTGACGATAAGCCTCTGTCGCTGAATGCTGTAGTTCAGAGTCAACTGAATTCTTCCCAATCCAGCTTCCCCAGCTGATCTAGAATCGAATCGAATAATAAAGACATTATAACGGGATTGCAGCACCTACGAAGTAACAACTGGAGTTCTATGGTGCAGCGAATCAGCGCTACTTTGAAGAACACTGGAGGTCATCGAACTGGGAATCACTTCTTCGATTGACTTGTCAGTGACAAATTCCTCTTTCGCAGGGTCCTGCGGAGATTCTTCTGAAGATTTTCGAATCAAACTTTGCCTAGAGCCTAAAATATTACTGAAATAAATTAATAAACCAATCATTTTAGTATCGCTTCAACCAGCCGAGGCTATCGACGTTCTAGAGTCGGCGCGTCGAAGTGATTCTGGTTCGTCTTCTAGCATGCCCTCTTCTCCTACACTTTTTTTCAAGATCTATAAAAAGAACACAACTAAATATTTTATATCTTAACGGAAAAGCGGATTCGCACCCTTAAATGCATAGACCACAAGATCTTACTATCCGGTCCGGACTTAATTAATCCAAACGGTTCCTTGCTAATTTCCAAGTTGGCTTTATTTGAAAGATTTTTAATTTTATAAACTAGCTGTCCAATTTCCGAATTCGTTTTCTGATCCATGATGCTCAAGTTCAAAGTGTCATTTTCGGGATTTGCCACTAGGAAAGTAAATCCTTGTTCCCAAACAGGATGGATTGTCCTCATTAAGACGTTGGTCTTCTTGGTTTGACTACCGACGCGAAGAACTACGTACGGATCTGGTTTCGTTGACATTCTAGCTTGCTGGTGTTGAAACGCAAAATTATTAATGATAACCTATACTGAAAGTCTGTTACTGAACTACTGCTTAGATGCAAGTAAAATAAAATTTTAAAACATTTTTTCTGAAAATTTTCTCTACGAAAACTAAGTCACATTTAGTCGAAGAAAGTAAAAAATTTAAATTTTGATATGCTGCTGTGTAAAATGTATTTTTGCCTTGGAGAAGATCAATAAATATAGTGTATATATTATAATATGTATATTATGGTATGAGCAAGTACTGTGCCTATTTAACTGCACGGTAAACCTTATATTAAGATAATAAATTATTTTATTATAATTAATAATTTTTCTCATTAAGGTCTGAGTGGTTATTCAATTACCAACAAATTTCATAAAATGAAACAGTAGAAAAAGCAATCTTACCGGCAAATTTTTTGCGGAATCGATAAAGACTGTAAGCAAAGCAGTATTTAACGAAGACACTTGCAAGCTTTGAGTTTCGTTTAAAATCTGTAAATTAAATTTAATATGATTACTATGGGGAACATCAGAAGAGAGGGAACTTACATCGTTTAAGTCTCCGTAATCGTGACTCAAAGTTAACCAACTAAAACGAAGATGGACCATTCCGTGTTTCGCTTGTTCCAGCGTTACCCACTGCAAATGAAACAAAACTTACGTCGTATCTACGAAAACAAAAGTAAACAAAGTACTTCGTTTAAATTTAATTTACTACTAAAAAGTATTGACACAGAGTTATACTAACCGTATCTTCATGCCCCTTTTTGACGATGTTTTCCACCTCGATGGTAGCCCTAAATGAAAATATGTTTAATTAAGTGAGCTCTAAATTTTACGGAATTTTCTATACACTATTTATAGTAATGCGGTACCACTTTTTTTTAATTTCACACCGAAAGCAATATGAAACAAAATATATTAGTGACCGCTCAAAGCATAAAGTTAGTAAAAGAGCAAACGCCCATTACCATGACAATTACAGAGCAATGATCAAAAAGCTAAACTGCACTTATCCCAGTCGAAAAACTGAAATCAAAACGGTAAAAAAATTGGGCAAAATAATCGTATATATATATATATATATATATATATATATATATATATATATATATATATATATATATATATATATATATATATATATATATATATATATATATATATATATATATATATATATATATATATATATATATATATATATATATATATATATATATATATATATATATATATAATATTTTACAATAAACGTACAACAATGATCGCACAAGTTACAGCTGCATTGGAGACTTCGTCATTTCAAATTATTATCTTGGTATAATCCTAAACAACTTCGAAACTTTCATTCCAAGATTTATTTCATCAAATTCGAAAACTAAAAGGAAAAGCAAGACAAAACAATGCTTTAAATAAATTAATTATACACAATTTTTAAAATTAAATTAATGGAATCTTGCTATCGAGAAAATTTTCGAATCTGTGGCGGTCTAATGCGGCTGCAAAGTGCGTTTGAACAGATCAATTTGGTAAACGGGTATATAGGTACCTTCCCAAATCATCATCCCGATGGCCTTTGTCTTTATCAAACAAATGAATCTTCAGTTGGGTACAATCAAAGGCACCGGTTACGCTCTCCAAGAAAAACTGCGTCAACACAAAAGGCATTTTACAAATCAGTTGCTAAGAAGCCACCCAGAATAAAACATATTTATGGACTAAAGCATGACATGAAATGTGTTCCGCAAACTTTATAATTTCGACAGCTAGAATCATTCTGCTTATCAATTCAATCGAGAAAAAATGCGATCAACGCACAAACCGCCATGCAGAAGCGGAAAAATGAGTTCAACTCTTATACCTGGTGGGTTCACAGTAACCTATTACAAATATCTTGCCAAACGGTGCACCGGATTTTGAATTATAACAACCCCATAACTCTTAGTAATCTTCGCCATTCTGAAACAATTCCGACTCTTGAAATTTGTTATGATACATTTCTATAAAATATTTTTTTTTCAAATTTATGTTAGAGATCGCATTAGTAAATCGAATCGAATAGCTTTTAATGGGCCATAATTTTGTTTTGGTTATTTGTAAAATGTATATATTTTTTGATATTGTAAAGTGTGAGTCAATTATTCACAAAAAAATGAAAATTAAGTTTTTCTGCGGTAAAAGCACTTTAATTTTCTTAAATACCATACCTAAATTAACAATTTTTGTATTTACGCCTTTTGTGTATGCGAGATAGTTGATGAAAGTTCTTTGCAAATAGTCACTTTTGGGCCGAACCATGAAATAATCATAATAATAAAAAATAATTTTACACAACATAAGCTTTCTACATCTAATTCCTTAGATCCTATCCTTGCACTTGAAAAGTCAGCATCAATATCCTTTTTTTCGATATGCTGTCACTAAATCCAAAGTATTTCAAAGTAGCGGAAATTAATTTTTGATTTCGAAACCAATAAAGAAATATGAGCAAAATTTACTCTATTTTGCTGTTATAGATATAGACAAGTTACTATTAACAGACATGCTCAAGCAGCAACCCTGTCGAGGCAGCGAGATATGCATTCTTATTAAATCCGTTGGATCGTTTTTGAGACATTTATTAGATTCACTGTGAGTCACCGGAAATATGCAGTTATCAATCTATACCGAAAACTTAGCAAATATCTTCAAAAATGCAAGCTTATGCACTCCATTTTATTCGTCTGACCTGCCCAAAAAATCGTCTTGAGCTTGACCGGGAATTTTTGGATCCCAATCCCAACACGAGCAGGTTATAAACTGAGCGTCCACTGAATTAACACTTGCCTATTAGCAAATAAAAGAAACAATTTATTTCGATTATTATCGCGTATACACAAAACTTCTACTCCCGTTTCTTGTAACATGTTGATAAATTCGTTAAACACAAATACACAGAAATATTGACGCTGAACAGATTTAGGCAACAAGATTACAAGCATTAAAAATTGCGGCGAGCGGATTATTTCGACGTGGAAAATCAATTAAATATTACATATAATGAAACAAATGCAAAATCATGCCAAGCCACAGTTTACTATGTCGAATTTCCATAACCCCATGCAAACACATAATAAATGAACTAAGTAAGATATATATTTCGTCAAACCTAAGTTAATAAAATTAGTAATATGGGTAGATATATAAAAATTTCACAAGATACGTAGTCCATTGGGGTATTACATAGTACCCAATTTTTCAATGGGATATGTAAACAAAATAAGTGAATTCCGAATGTTGCACACATTCAACCCCATTGAAAAAGTATAAATGCCAGAAGACAGATTAAATTAAAAATATGGGATGAAATATTAGTATACATAAATTGTAAATTATGATTTAGTAAATTTGCAACCAAGGAATCGTTATGATTTTCTGCCAAATGAATTTTAGCTTCATTCAGGTTTCAGTCTCGCGCAGTTTTATTTCATGTTAACAAAAATTTCGTAGTCAATACGCAACACCACGAAGAAATTTTAGGTTTAAAATAAAACTAAAATTGGAGTTTCTTAAGAAAAAGATATAGAATTATAGAAAATTTGTTAAAATTTATAAATATAATGAAATGGTAAGATGACGAAATATACATTACTTAGAAGATACTGCTCTCACCTGCCAAGACTTTCGTCGTCCCCTGTATCATCTTTGTCCCATAAATGGATATACAGTTGTTGACCATTGGAATCCAATATATTGAACTATTGATTTTAACAAGCAAAAAACGCAAAATCAGCAAATTAACACATAGTTTAGACCAGAGCTATGGAGGTGTCCTGCTGTTAAATTAGTGATTAATGTGTAGAGTTTATGTTAGACAGCGCCGTATAGTTCCAAAGTACAGCTTTATAACTTTGAAACACCTGCTTTTTACGTCGCAATAGACTTTAATTTGAGGTCAATAACGTATGAATTAAATTTAAATTAGATGTTTCGATTCGATCGCAAATAGTCAGATATTTCAAATTCTTCCACGTAAAGAAAACTAAAAAGTTGAAACTAAACCATGCAAACTTAAAAATCACTTGTCCACGCAGAGTATTTTAGTTACCTCGCACCAGTAGTCCCATTTGGGGTCGACGGTGTTATCAATGGGTTTCGTTTTAAACTCTTGAGCGCCGACCGTGATGACTGCGTAAGGATCGGACTTTCCTTTTCCCAGCATGCTTATATCTTTTTTCATAAGATGTTTGGCTTCCACCACGTGGACCCTTAAAACTCCCTAAGATTTTATATTAAAATACTCGTCCAATGGATGAAAAATTTAATTTACTTCCGGCTCCGGAGCTTTCAGTTCCACCGCCTCAACCTCTTCACTTAATTTTATGGGGAATTTATTTGGCAACACCATCATATTAGCAACGGTTTCTACCACAATCCTTCTTAAAATATCGCTAAAAGTTTTAATATTGGTACTGTATTAATCAAAGCGTCGCCGTTGGTTTGTTTCACCTCAAACCAGGCATGTCCAAGACATCGGCGATACCCACCAAATCAAAATCGATGTCAGGATTATTCAAAAAGAATACTTGCAGGCCTCCAACCAACGGCATCGAAGATATTAGAGGCTTCATCACTACCCTTAGCATTCCGTGCAACTGAGTACGAGCACCATGGTTGAGATACAAGAACGACAGCTACAATATTTACTTACTTGAAAATCTCTTATACCGCCTTTCATTCCAGACAAATAGAATGTGATATCGCAATCTCCGGCATAACTACGAGTCCATTGGTCGTTAATGTTAATTTTGATATTGGGAGATTTGAATTACTTACAATATATCCAAATCCATGATAATCTCGTTGCGATCTACGTTCCTGTCGTAGACCTTGACCCCTCCGATTCTAAATGGCTAAAATAAGTATCGTTTTTGTTAAAAAATAACATTTGGAAAGAAAGTGTAGAAAATATTCCGAAAAACTTACAACTGTCCCCAAAATAATCCGTTCAAACTTGAAGCCCGATAGTTTATATTTTTCCAAACTTTCTTTCAGCGCGGGTTGAATAGAATCTCTGACAATTTGTTTCGCATACTTGTTAACGTTAGGCCATACTTGTTTGATAATCTAAAATTAGCAGCTTGGTTTAGTGACTTCCGTTTACTGCCAATATTTGACTTGGCTTACTCGATTTAACCATTCCGCTCTCTCGATATCGGGAAAGAAAACCTAACAAAAAATATAAATGAAAAAATTTTCTCGGTTGAATATAGATAATACAAGAGAAACACCAAATCCATCGTATCACTTCTCAAAAATAAATTTAATTTTAAAAAACCTGTGACATGTTTCTTATAAAATGGCATCATCAAATTAAAAACGTATCACACACATGAAAATATAAGTTCAGACATTTTTCAGAAGATCTGATATAGTCAAAACAGGTTCCTGTATATCAAGGACAAATTTTCACCTTTGTTTTTATTTTATTTTGTTTAATTTTACCCTCCAATTAATTTTCGTAAAATTAATCAAACTATCTTTATATGAAAAAAGCATAAGCTTAAAAATGGTTTTAAAAAGTTTTGAGAATTTGACAATTGTGATAAAACCGATAATATTAAAAACATTCCCAAGCAAGAACAATGGTTTTAAATTCGATAAACTATTTCTAAAATGAAAGTGAAAGTGCAAAATCGCAGACGAATATGAACTGTGAATCAGTTTAATAACTGTGCAGAAAATTGTGCATGAGAAAAAACACAATATGATAACAAAGAAAACTAAAAAGTATAAATGAAGAACACCAAAGACTATACGTTGGATAGAAGATGTGAAAATTGAAGTTCGGAATAGGTTATATAACGATTTATATGGATCAAAAACTAATCCAATTTTGAAGAAACTTTGGATATTGGACTTGAATCATGGCCAAAGTTAATAAAAATGTTGGGTTATCGCTATAAAAAGGAAGATTTATATGTGAACAACCATATAGATAGTGAGTCAGCGTGTTCAATTTTTAATGCAAATTAAGTTAGTTCAATTTTGGAAACAGATAGTTTTCAGGTTTTATCTCGGTTTTTATGTTTTTTTTTTTGTATCGGCATTCGAAAAAAAAAAGTATTTTGCTGTACGCTGCTTGGTTGGAATTATTTCTTTTTTTACTTACAATTTCTAAGTCTAATATTCTTTTATGTAGCATCCGACAAGTGAAAAGATGGAAAACAAGATACTCATAATATAAAAAATATTTTTCTAGCTTTGAAATAACATCAATAATATAAGCTTAACATCCTGGACTGAGCTCATAAAATAATCATAGTCGATTTAACTTCACGCACGAGCATTAATAAACTATGGCGTTTTAAAAGCGATGAGTCAGGAACTCTGACAGTATGTACGATTTAGATTTTCATATTTAACATCATTAACCCGATCACCACCAAAGGAGGGTTATAATGTAGCCACATATTTTTGAACTTTATAAACATTTTTTTAAAAATATTTTGATTAAAAAAAAAATAAACGAATAAAAAAAAATATATATATATATATTAAAAAACTTGCAAACCAGGAATCACCAAGCAACTATCATATGTTACACAAGCACCACATCCATCTGAGCCAGTTAGTCATATGATGATTCAATAGTCAGTATCATAAATAGTCCACCGGTGAATTCCATGGTGTTAAATACTTTTGCAGGATTATAGTTATTAATAGACCATCCTTTACATCGCATTTATTTGTTTTCAATATGCCGAAAAATTATATACCATTTATATACGCATCTTCTGGATAATGGTAATATACTAATAGCACCATTTTTCAAAATGTGCAATAGTATCTTAACTTTGTTAGAGTAAACAAAGTTAATCTATTGCAAACATTTTCGAAATATTGCCAACTAAACAAAATGAGAAAGAAATATTTCTATCGCTAACTAAAATTACGGCTGATAATCATTCCTATTATTAAAATAATAAACATAAAAGAGCAACCATTTAAATTTAAATAAAATATCTACGCTATTATACCGCAACCTACTTACATAAGGTACTAATTATTATAAAAAACATTTTGCACTGAAGTCACACTTCTAAAACAATTAAAAGAAGAAATTTTCTTCAAAATGGAACGTTAAATGTAACAACGAAAACAAAAATATAGGCATTTATGTTCGTTTGAAATGTTTAATGACGATTACAAAATTTTGCGTTTTTGCACTTTTCTGCTTATCAATTTAATATCTAATAACATTTTTTGATTAATATGTCTTAAAACCTTTCAAAAATGGTATTTTAAAACATTCCAAATATTTCGAATACCCAAAATGCATACAATATCTGGAAAACGAGGTCTTGTTAATTTTGGAACATTATTTTCTTCAAATGGCAACTTTTCAATATTTTACTTAAATCATTACTAATGTACTATACATGTTGGATATCTACGTACCCATGCTGGCAAATCATTGAGTCTCGCTAAGACTACGTCCTTTTCGCTTGCCAATGCGGCAGCTTTAGCAATGGTTCGCTTCCGATCATTCGTTTTTTTCCATTGATCCCTGATAACGGCTAATACCAACGGACCTATGAACCACGCAACCGACCATTGCATATATCCCGCAAAATAAACTATCCCTACTATAGATGCCTGAAATAAGAATTAGAAGAAAAACTTTTTTTTTCTTTACAAGGTTTGAAAATACATTGTGTATAATTTTAATTAAACTTAATGGAATATTACTTTTCTAGTCCTTTAAAGTGGTTTTAATAAAAACTAATAAAAAAACTTTATCTTATCATTTCCTTTTATTTGTTGCTTCTGATGGCACCAGTGTATTATATTCAAAATAAAATTCCTCCTAATTAAAAATCAGTTTCAAATATTCCGATTATAATGATTATCCAGTTATTAAAAGATTCCATCAAATATAAAAGATAATTATTGCGATAACAGTAGATCGTGATTTATTGGTAATTGTTTTATCAAATTTGTTATTGTTAAATGTTCAAGCTTAGATTTTGTTTTTGGTTTGGTTTACGTGTGCTAAAAACCAGCACAGATAAACCAGATCGAGTATTTCAAAGTTATGTTTAATTGTAAACATATTTTCTTTATGCAGAGGTACTGGGAGAAACACATCCCACTCACACGAATGTCATAGCAGGATGCGAAGCCTTGACCCACTGTGGATTTCGCTAGGCCATGGGCTGGGAATCTAAAACTCGGTACTTATCTTTCTCATTATTCAATTGTTAGGTTTATAGCCTGCCTATTTTTTATCCGTCTTCTCTGTCTTCTAATTAATACTTGGTCATGAAATTCAAAAGGGTTTTTATCATAATTAAAAAATAGAGAAATACAAATTTTCATGGCATCGTTTTTATGATCTATTTGGGACGAAATTATAAAACACGATTTTGTATTAAAACCACTTCGGTCTTCGGTACAGATTCTGCTGGAAAAATTTTATTATTTATCTTGATTTACCTTTTTTAATGTACTCGTTATTAAACTCACGATACTCGCGTCACTTGATCTTTTATCTATAGCAGGATCCGGAGATTCTTTGCCGGCGCTCATCTTTAATCAAATAAAATTAACTAAAATAGCTGAATTTTCACAAAGTGTTCGTCAGAGTCGTGTACATTAAACTCACCGTATAACTTTTTATCAGGTGAACACAATAGACAAATTTGAACAAATTTTCAAACCTTTAAAGATGTAAAAAATCTTATAACTGAAGAATTCCTATTCGTTTATCAACAACAACAATTACAACGTGACATCACGATTTTATTTATAGTGTAGACTAACCGGGTCTAACCTGAACCGCGCGACGTGAATGTTTTGCAGGAATTCGATTTTTCGGTGGCAAGATTCCAATCGCCAGCGGGTGCGCGAGCCTGGTTGCCTACTTTTCCAGTGAATTGAAACGAAAGGCTATATCAAATAAGAAAAAGAAACTTAGTTCTGTAATTGCAATTTAAAATATCTATAAATTAAATTTTAACATGTCCCCGTTAATTCTTAACATTTTTTTTTATTAAATAATTTTTAATTCCGTTTTAACGCAAAGTAAATTTTAACTTGTTAATGTTTGCATAATAAACTCACTAATTCCTTGTAAAATAAAGTGTTCAATTGTAAAAACCTCTCATGTCGAATAAACCAATACTTCGCTAATAAGGTTACCTATAATAGTGATAGTAAAATATAATATAAGTGTCAATGTTAACAATGTTAATGTTCTTATTTATTTTATTTCACTGCCTATTGCACTCACTACACTGACTAAGCTGACGATTTCTGAATACATCCTTTTAGCAGGTCACAGCTAGCTACATTGTAAAACCAATTTATATAAGATAACAGTTTTTTCCTTTTCTTTTTTTTTGTATTTTCCATAAACTCCTAGAAAATAACATTCTTAACTTGTGCAGAAAGGGTAATGTCGGCAGCACAATGGCGTGCTTATTAGGAAACACTATTATAGGCAGTCAATTTGGTTGTTTTCAAGAAAGTGGAGCCTCATCCCTTTTATTCTTGATTCTTCACTTAGTTTAAAATAAATTGAAATTTGAATTTGAAATTTTTTTAAAATTATCCGAAAAATCTAAAGCGTATCCAAATTAATGCTGCCAAAGTAATTCGAGATATTCCCCAACAACCGTAATATACGTAATACCATAGTAACTAGACTTTGATTGACAAAACTCTTCTCTTTCTGACTAGCGTTGTCGCAACCTCAAAACGCCTTGTTCCGTTGTAAATTTATTTGGGGATGCTAATGTTTTGAAAAATGTCTTTACGCTATTCACACTTACCTTTGCTACCCGGATATTCACCTAACCCAAATGTAAGTATGCTTGCTAGTGACGCCATAATACACCACGTTAAAAATATTTTAGATCGGGAGAACTAATTTTCACCTTAATTCTGTTTTTGATGTTGCCGGTGATGGCAATGGAACCTTAATTGAAAAAGTACGTCCAAACATGTTTGGACCTTTATCGGACAAATATCCATCAGTCTATCCAAGGGGACAGTCGATCGAATTGCCGGGATGGATCCTTTTTGATAAACAGGTGTTATATGCAGGGTTATTTACTGGCTAATGTATACCTGCATATCTAAAGTACTTTCATTTTTTTAGTAGATATAAATTTTCAAAATTTTCCGTTATTGAGGTGCTGAGTGTATATGATTTAATTTAAGTCAACAGGAAAGGTCAGAATTCTAAATTAAAAAAAATTGCAAGTATATATACAATCATTAAGCCATTAAAAAAGAACACAGAGAGAGTGAGTGAGTGATATATTCTTGGCTTATAAAACTCAATGAGTCTAGTCTAAATACCTTCATTGCTTTCTTATGGTGCAATCAAATCAAACTGTGAAATTTGAGATTACGAATTCGACTGAAAGGGCACCAAATTCTGTTATGTTACGGTATGCACTACATGTATAGCCTCACTTTTAGATTCTGAGTTTTGATGCTTACTTCCAAGAGACTCTACAAGAGGTATACGGTTCGCCGTTCCAAGTAAGAAAAGTAAAAATTTATTATTATCTAGAAGATGGTACAATTCGGGTGGTCGAACCCGTAGTTATGAATAGTGGTATCCCGCAAGGCAAGCAAACGTAGAATTTAAATTATGGTCATCAATACAGCATAATGATTACAATTTTAAGGTGTGCTAATTTCCCGCCAAAGGATCCGCTTTCCCGCACCTATGGCTGAAAACTTTTACGACCTGATCGATTTTAATATCGGACGGGAAGTCGAGTTGTACGGCAAGGTTTTTAAAATTATCAACTGCGATAAATTTACGAGAACATTCTTAAATCGACGTGGTATTCATGTGCCAGACCCAATTGTTGCACCAGAGGATCCCTATTTAGAACTGAGATCGCATGATCGAGATTCGATACAACCAAAGAAGCCGAACAGAACTCAAGATAATTTAGGAAAATTTTTGGAGAACGATAAAAAGGTTAGCATTTGTTCGAAAGGAAAAATTATTTAATACGCATTACTACCTATAGCAAAGTTTACAGAATAATATTTGTATAAGTTGGCCGACACCCGCGACTGCCGACTTAATTTCGTGCCACCGCTGTTACTGCTATCGAGAGGCGGTACAATTTAGGTGTTTCGTGGAACGATTTGATAAACTTTAAATATTCCACCGCTTTAGTGCAGCGTTGATAATTGCCTTAGGTCTCAAAAAACTGTAGAAACTTAACTGTAAAGAAAGCAGTGTAACATTTTATCGACTGCTTTTAAGAAAATGTATTTTTCTACTCCCGCCTGTAAAATACTTAATTACCTACCGATCTAGCATGCGGGAAGCTTCACTTTACCACGTCAGTTTCGTTTCCCATGAATCCGAGCCACTTCGGACATTTCTCGGATTTTACCGCACGGATTTGGGAGCAATCGGATGTTTTCGGAGATATTTCCCACGCTTTGAATTTTGACGTTTGTCAATTCTGACGGTCATGTCAGTGAATGTATTCGTGTTGTTTTGCGAAAATGGACCCAAACACTAACGGTCGTAGAAAAAGTATAGTATGGAACACGTCCGGCAAACTTTTTAACTCACTCGTTTATTAAAAACTCGTCAAATGACATTTACCGCGCTTGTTGCATAACATACTATTTTCTACTTCTTTCTCTAAAGGCCCCCACAGACGCTCAGTTTTTTAATACAGGCCGCCTGTGCAAACCTAGTTTGTGCAGGCATATCAGTGCGTTTGTGTGAACGTCCGGTCGACTGCGCAGGCCGTTGGCCTGGCCTGAGCAAAATCAGACCGTGCTTGAATTTGGCATGCGCAAACTTGGAAACCTGAGCGTGTGTGGACTCATTCAGTTGATTTGTTCAGTTTTAAGATTTATTTAGAATCCAAAAATAGTAAGCAACAAACCAACCAACCAACAGGACATAATATTCTACGAAAAATGTTTATTCACACTTATAAAAATTTTCTAAACTTGTTCAGGGGAGTAAAGAAACTTCGTACTAAAACCACTTTTACTCCAACCACTTTGTGAAATGACGGCCGGTTTTTGAATATTTTATGAATGACTTGTTTTATGTTAACATTCACTGATGAGTAGCACATGCTGTGAAATGTTATGAAAATTGAGGATTCTAATTCCTTAGGTTCTTCGGTTTAAAGCGTACTGGGACGATTCGGAAACAGAGTACGGATATGTTCATCGGCTTGACGTTCGATATTATTGTGCAGACGACACGATAGAAGTTAAGGAACTGCAAAAAGAAGCTGGCGGCGAGCCTGATTTCATGTTTCTTCGTAGAGAAAAGTTGCCAAAATGGTACAGAGAATTGCCACCGGTTGGGAGCAATTCTCGCTGCACAGTGCTAAATGTTTTGGGCTCTGCGTTAGGTTCAAAAAGGTACATTCTCGATCCATTGGATTGCGGCCGAGAAAATACCGAATATTACACCGAAAAGGATTTGACCATAGGAGGTGGGTGTATATATATATAAACTTATACTCGTTTAACTGTGAGCTCTTCATCAGGGATGCTGAACTGTTATGGAAGAAAGATCATCCTCACTGATTGTGATTCGTTTACCAAAGAATATTACGCAGTCAAATATGGAATCACCGAATTCAATCCGATCGCGGAACCGAATCACGAGAGCAAAACCGTTCGGATACTGGAACCCAAAGATAGAGAACTGCCTCCGTGGAATGGGTTCGGCTCGTACGAAGATTCGGCCCAGAATTGTTTAACCGTGGAACCCAAACCACCACAAAGAGACTTCAAGAAATTTCTTCTTCACGACAGGTACCTGTTTGAAACAAAGTAGCGCAAAGCATTGTTCCCTTAAGAGGAACCACAAAAATTGGTCCCAAAAAAATTTTCTTTCACCGAAGCTACTGAATTCACTGGGTGGTAATTATTCTGTGAATGGAAATTATGAATATAGCGTAAAGATCTTTTGTCAATAATTTAAATTTACCACGAAACGTATTTGTTTGAAAAATGACCAGTGAAAAAGCAATAAATTATAAAATATCTTAATGGCAATTTGGATCGAAGTCTTTTACTGTAATCTTCGTTCGAACGTATTTTGAGGTCACATGTATTTTTTTTTCAGGGTAGGCCTTGACAGTCACATTCTAAGATTCCAAGCGAAAATGAAATCAAAAATTCCAGAGAATTGCAGCAGAAATTTTATCATTAGTTATTATCTAACCGACGACTCTCTGGGGGTATTCGAAATTGCGTTAAGAAACTCAGGTTAGATTTCAAAGTTGTATTACCAATAGCTTTTGCTCTTTTAAGAGAACTCGTTGTGATTTATTTTTTTTACTGTGTGCTTTAAATTGCAGGATTTGTAACGTCCACGTTTTTTAAAAAAGCACGGGTGCAGCTTGCGGGTCAGAAAACCTATACAAGCAAACCCCCTTTGTATTACACACCTCAGCATATGTATATCGGGGCAACCTTGATTATAAACGGGTTCGAGTTTATTCTCACAACTGCAGACGATTACGCTCTTAGATATATGGAACTAAACGCTGGCCAGGTAAATAAATGGAAACGAAGTATTATGGAGCAGTCACGAAAAACAATTAATTGAATGCAATTGTAATTGTATTTTACTATTCTTAATAAGATCAATCAATCGAAAGTTGATATGTTGACAGCGTGGGTCTGATTCAAATCTGAAAGATATAGGGTATACTGCATTGACGCTTAAGAATGCCACATAGGCGAATTTTTTTGTCACAAGTTGATGAATATTCGACAACAATCCTAGGTACACTTAGAATGATTCCAAGTAAAATGGTATATATAAAATATAAAAACCGCCCAAAAATAGAGCACTGTAACGAACGGGCTGCGCCGGACAATTCTGCAAAAAAAAAACCTCCTTCATAGAGGGTAGTCGACCGATATAAATAAAAAGCGTAATATAAATAAAAGGCTTAATAAAAGGCGAAATAAATTTTCAGTTTCAGTTAAATTTTACGCTCAGTTGTTTGTTGTTGTTGTTTGAAATAAAAGTTATACCGAAACACTTATGCCCTCCTAAACAATTTTATTCTTTTTTTTGCTTTGAAGTTATTAAGTTGAAAACATTTTTCTCGTGTATAACGTAATCATGATTATAGATTAAACCAAAAATCAAATCAATCAATATTTGTTGCCACGATATTAAGTCCAACTTTAATGTCTCGAAATATATTTTTTTAAAAGGTAACAAGTCAGTAATAGAACAATCATATTAAACAAACTCTAATTCAGCGAGTAAAGTCATTAATTCAAATGAAAAGTCTGTACAGAATGAAATGCTAATAAAAATGATATATGTATATGTATATATGTATATGTATATACCAAGAAAAAAAAATTCCAGTTTTCTTTCCGATTTGATTTTTGAATTTACTTGGCATTGCATATGCAATTTGGTACTACAAATAAAATTAACAAACAATATCGAAAATATAAATAGAAATGAATTTTAATTTAAAAACTAATAGCCATGTTATAAATATCTCATTATTCCTAAGTTCCTACCCGTCATTGTTTTAAATATTGGACAGCGTAACCGGAATTTGTGTTATAGTTCCCAAAATCAAATTTGAAGCTCATAATGGATAAAGTTCGAGACAAATTGCGACCAATATACAAGGACTTCGTTGCCGAAATAATTCCCACCGAATCATCAGTGATTCCTTATGAAAAACTGAGGTAAATTTTGTACTTTGCGAATTAAATCTCAAAAACTCTATAAACTACTTTCAGAAATAAGCTCTGTCAAATTATGGGCGAAGATTTCACAGAACACGAAATGATCACTATCGCCAGGGGGTTTTCTGCAAGTTGCTACAAGCAACGATATGATCGCGATAAAATACGGTAAATCTTTGGGACGGTTTTGAGCAACGCTCTTGTTGCCAACAGCCACTTACAAAAATGTAATATTTACAGTTTAAAGCGTTGAAAATTATATCTTTCAAGTTACTAGGACCTCCAATCTCGGCCCCATACTCAGAGAAAAAACGTTTTAAAAAAAATTTAAAAAAAAAAAACGCTAACGATTTGATCGACATTAAATATGTTTTTGCATCATTAGTGCTTTTTAATGAATCATTAAGACGCTATATGATCCCATAATGTATTCTTAAAACTGATTTACTTCTTCTTAAAACAAAATAATTGTCTGAATTTAAACTAAAGACGAAACCATTCAAATTATAATTGCCAGATAATAAAATAAGCATCACTAAATGTTATTTTAAATATTTAAAATTTAAATATGCTATGAGATTTAAAACGAAGAGACATTATTATAAATTATAAGCAAAGTCCTTTTTTTGCCTGTTGACGTTATCCTTGTAGAAAGTCTTATTTTTAAGTTTGAGGCACAATTAGTGAGACAGGTTTTCCTATAAAATTAAAATTAATAATATCAGTATATGAAAATAGAAATAACAGATTTTTTTCAATCATACCTAATTGAATAATTGAAAATGAAAGAAAATTATTTTGAATGTTTATGTGTGATCTTTCACCCATTCTTATCGCCAAAAAAATGAACTACTTATAAAACCACCAACAAAACGATTCCAAAACCTTCCTGACTAAGAAAACGGCGGTCACTACCTAACTACACAAGTTTAATTTGTTCTATTGGCTGATAAAAGTCACATGATAGCAGACCCTCTTTTCCATTTAAAATGTTAAAGAAATGTTTTAAAAGTAACAATCCAACGCCTTTAAAATATATTTAATTAATGTGTAAAATGTGTAAAAATGTGTTATATTTTTGTTAGTTAAATTGTAAAAAAGAATTGATTTATTACAATTTTAAAACGCAGTGTAGGTACACCGGCTTAAAGATAACTAGCCTAGAGCTTTCAATTCTTCTTAAACATTATTTTAAATATTTAATTTCATAATACCGTCCCAGTCCATATTATTACACCATATTTATCTAATTTTTAGCGCCATTGTGCTCACACAGCTTAAGAGATATCTTTGGGATGACCTGGATCGGTTACGTGAGTATTTTTTACTAAGGGATCATTCCAGATCCGGAAAGTTGAGCGAGAAAGAATGTTACACCATTCTTAAGGGAAGTCGGTTGCCTTTTGAGAACGAATTGATTAACAAAATTATTGATGTGTAAGTTGCTTGCTCCTTTATTTCTATTGCCAAAAATCCCAACAATCTGATTTAATATTTTAGGATTGAAAAGGACGATCATGGTAATATCGAATACGAAAATATTTTGCGATTTTTGGATCGTACCATTTGTCCCATGCCAGATTCTTTGCCAATCAATATAAAAGTAAGTTTTGTTCACTACCACACAACTGGTTTGAACTTAAATTAATCAAAGATTCATTTTTTTTTAAAATAGTCTTGGCAGAATATTCCAATCCACCTGATTTTATGGAATAATATATTAGGTATAGTCTGTCTCAATCTTCATCGTGCTTTTGTCCGCAATTATGGAAGTTACCGTCGGCAATAAAACTCGGATCCGGTAGGTATTAAAAGACAGAACATTAGGGAGACACTCTCAAATGTTTTGGTAATAATATTTTTTTGTTTATATCTAATCTTAGTAAATTACAGTAAAAAAAACAATGACATTAAATATATACAATAAATTCATAGCTAGGAATATGTATACATAATTACATTTTTATTTTAAATATTTAAATCTAATTCTGTATCACCATTAGAGTCGTCATTGAGATTGATTTTAATTTTTATAATGTGCTGTACTGAATTTTTCCAGCTCCCAATTTTCACAAAATTTACATTTTTTATCAAATTTATAACACTGGGACTTAAAGTATGAGTAACATTTTCTCCTCTGACCTTTGTTCTTAATTTAATTCGGCAAATGCTCTAAGGGGTTAAACATGCAATGATATTCGAGGAAGACGTAAACAAGTGCCCAGGCTGCTCAGCAAAATTATAGCATATATACTGTTTTTTTCAAAATAAATATCATTTTCTAGGAAATATTCCTGGATTTCAGTTTTTGAACTTGATGAGGCCGGTGCTTTCCCCAGCTGACAGCAGCTGACTTGCGTTGTCCATGACACTGTGATTGGGAATATTTTTTAAAAGATTGTTTTCAAAAATTTCGGCCCCTGTATCCTCATGATAATCCAAGCTGGAGTCCTTAATATTATTTGCAGACAACAGGGTCTACTATGGTGATGCGCTTTCCTTTATTTGAAGGTGCTTTCGTGTGAACGGAATCAACCGATCCTTTGGATACGGTGTTTTAATTTCTTTAAGGTAATTAAATCTCAGAGTGTCTATTTTGCGGTATTAATATCCCATTTTACAAAAAACTCGCAGGAGCGTGGCACGGCTTATATTTATATTGGTTTCATCTTCTAGCTCCTTTTTCAGTTTATCCATGGTAGGAACATCTTCGCTTTGTTAAAGACAATATAGTTTCTTGAATTTTCCATTATTAATAATATTCCTTATCGACTATATTGGCGTTTTTTTAGATTTTAGTTTATTTTTAAAATTTGGTAGATTAGAAAAATCAAGTGTAGCGGAACATATGTTCAACAATAATCATAAGGTAGATATAAGTAATTTAAAATTAGTTAAACAGGTAAATAATAGTAGAAAATTAGATGCCTACGAAAGTTTAGAAATTGTTAAGAGAGGGAATAAGGCACTGAACAAGGATAGAGGTCCAATCCCATTTAGCCCATTATACGCGCTGATTAGTTGCGTGAACAGTGCGTAATCCCCTCTCCCACTTCCCGATGTGTATATATATATAGAGAGCATTTGTTATTAAGTTTAGTTTTAATCTTCTCCTGAAGATGCCAACTTGGTTGGCGAAACGCGCGTCGAGTAGGTAAAATTGAGTTTCGGATTGTGGTAAAACGCGTTATTGTGTATTAACATAACACTAAGGAAATATATCATTCAGAAAGAAACAAATATACCCCTGCCCACCTCTGCCGTGTCACTCAAGCAAGAATAAATAAATAAACCAATAAATAGGTAACAACATCGTTAAAATTTTATTGTCGTCGAAATCCAACATGTTAAAGATTGAGACAGAGTATACATTACCTTACCAAGTGCATACAAATGAACAAGCGATAGTTTTAACTTGTATGTTTTAGCTGGATCTTGGATGGGGTTCCGAGCCCAGAGTGGAAGCTGGTAAGCTAATAGATTGGTGTGCTTTTAACAAATGTTTGGATTTGGAATCCACATTTAGAAACACTGTAGGAGAGGATTCGGTCAAAGCCATAGAAGACAAAACTAATTTGGCGGGTTGAATGTAAAATCTATAATTGTTGAAATAAATAAATTCATTTTATTATGATTTCGATTTGGACGGGGACAATTTTCCATCACTTTTAGTCGCCTTTTCGTGATCGGACTTCACGCTTCCGCGCATTTCCGACTTTGATTTCCGTTTAAGTCCGGCCAAAATCAGCCGTAAGTTAGCGATGGCTTTCCCGGGATTCAATCTCTGCAAGTTTAATCAATCATGAAATTGCATTGCCGTTACTTTTCTAATTACTTTGGGACAACAATTTGTGCAATTATTGATTTGGTGGCATCGGTACACAGAATAATAGTTCTTCAGCTGATTGAGCCTTTCCGCTGTTCCTTCATCTCTGGAGTCGAGGATCCAACGATACACATTTAAAAGTGTCGCGGGTCCCAAGAAATCGTTGGGCTGCTTTGAGTGGCCATGCCACCAGTATTCAGGACAAGACGTCGAACAACAAGCACACAAGATGCATTCTACATGGCCGTCCTATAAATGCCGATCGTTTGACCAGAGCAGTTCTGCGAAAACCACTTACTAGTTTGGTTCGATCTTTGATGCTTTGTAAAAACGTCTCGTCTCCTTCTTTATAGCCCTCAGTTTTTTTTATTAAATATGGTTTAATTCTGTTATACTGATCCAAAAATTTATTAAAATCGACGACCAAGTCCTTAACGACATACATGTGAGGCAAGGGGTAAATTTTTATACTGCCTTTAGATCGCATTCTCCTAAAATATTTTTTTAGTTTTTTTGGTTTCACTTAAGGAATCCGACCAGGAAAAATTTATCGATTACGGCTTACTCTAAACACGCCAACTTATTAACACCATTTATGTTCATTCCACAGGATCCGCATATACCTTCCCTGCAGGACCTTCGGAATGTTAAAGTACTATCCTGCTCCTTTTTTATGTACTCCAGGGCATCTAAAACCATAGGGCCACACCTGCAAAATATTTTTGCGAAACCTATTATTTTGATGATTACAATATTAAACTGGCCAAATATCCAAATTGTTTTGCATATTAAATCGTTTTCTCAAATCGATTAAAATTGAAAAGTTTTAATAAATAAACAACCGGCAGCACAAACTGTTATGTCACACAACCCTGTAAATTGTAGACTGAAAACTTACTCATTTAAATCTATCGTGTATTCTTGCATGCGAGGCTTTTTAAACTGTCTACTCTCGGGATCGAATCTGTATATTTTGAATCTTTTAAAATTCGACTTGATTATTGTCGGTTCCGGCGGCTTGTCTTTTTTTTCGATTTTCTCCACATTTTGTGCGTGAAGCTGTGCCGATTTTGAGAAATTTTGAACTGCGATGTAACATTTTAACACAGTCTAAGGAAACCACGCGATGAGAGATATGTCCTGTCCCTACGTACCTTATTCCCGACTTACGATCTTTATCTTTATATGATGCGACGGCCAAGTTATTCTCGAAAGACAATTCATGTTTCATTTCAAACTTTAAAATTTCTGACGTTTCTTTTTGTCACGTTCAGATGTGAACAGTGGTAGCAAAGTTTACAGAATACTTTAGTCCAAAGTGGGTTCTAGTATGGTACTTCTTATGATCCTCTGTACTTAAGTTTCAATTGCTAAAAATACCAATATTTCGAAATTTAAGGGACCTGAGACCGATTAGATACCCGTATTATCCAAATTTATTGAAAAGGTCGGGAACTTCCAAATTAGAAAACACCATAATTAAAACAATGTAATTATGCTCATCCCTTTACACCAATCAGATTTCAGCACAGCTAAATATCACCAAT
Source organism: Cylas formicarius (assembly GCF_029955315.1). Classification (NCBI taxonomy): domain Eukaryota; kingdom Metazoa; phylum Arthropoda; class Insecta; order Coleoptera; family Brentidae; genus Cylas; species Cylas formicarius. The sequence continues at coordinate 27,388,095 of NW_026844264.1, forward strand.
GACATTTCTGGAGCCGCTAATTAAAAATCACAATAAAACACATATTAAATCATCAGTACCAAGGTTTTAATGGTCGCGTGTTCTCTGCCACTTGCTCATTATATTCCACAAGGCTGCTCGTTAGGGTGCTATTTTACATTTTATTACCTTAAATATATGATATGTGATCTCAGATCTAATGATATATATCATTATCTTAATAATAGGCTAGGTTTTAACGGTTGCGTATTCTCCCTCATTTGCTCATTATATTCCACAAGGCTCCTCCCCGTTAGGATGATATTTTAATTTTATTACCTAATATATATGATATCTGATCTGACATCTGATAATATATATAACTATCTCAATAATATGCTACAGTACCTAGAGTTTAACGGCCTCCTGTCCTCTGATGAATCAATGCCCATTGTGTTCCGCAAGGCTCAAAGGCACAAAAAATGACTTGTACCTCACATAATTTGAAAAATCATAAACATAAACTGTATTTTGCAAAAGGAAAAAATACAATTTTTCAAATACGATATTCCTTTATTATAAGAGTAAAAGTAACAAAACATCACAATGTCACATAGAACAACATAACATATATGCATTCCAGATAATTTTTTTATTTACATTAAGTAGAATAAAAAGTAAATAATCCTCTTTATACATTTTCAAATTTTATTATGCTATACCAAAAACACAATTAATATGCATTTGGTGAATCAGATAAGGGCAAAAATATTGCAGAAGTAAGATATTATACTATTGGCTATTGTTACTGTAATTGAATAGGTTTCCTACATATTTTAAGTTAAAATAGGTTTAAAACTACTTAGAAAATAACAACTTTTAAAGATGAAAAAATGAATATATAATATACTCAGGATCACAATGATTAAAGCTGAACAGGTTTTCCTAGAATTCCCTATCAGGAAGCAAAACTGGAGCGACTAGGGTCCAGCCATATAACACCAAGCACAGCCAGCTGGATATTTCTTTAACCCACATTGAAGCAACATTATTATTAAAACCTTCAATACTCGAATTTGGCCTGAAAGTTAATATCACTATTGCATTATGCATATATACTGGGTGTTATTCAAATGACATGATATAATTTAATGAATGAATATCATGGGCAAAGAACAAAGGCAAAAATATTAAGTTCAAGTATGAGAGAAAGACTTATTATTTTCTCTACTAACATTACAAAGGCTTTTCAATGAACTCATGAACATTGCAAATTTCATACATTCAAACCCCAAAAAATTATTTGTTTCAGTATTAGTTCAGGATTTCTGCACCAATAGTACATCCAAATATGATAAAAACTCATTAAAAGCTGTTATTATTTTGTCTACTAACACTACAAAGGATGCCCGAATAAACTAAACTACTGTTTCTGGAAGCACTGCAAGAGATTCTTGCTTTAAATTGACCAAGTCGAAAATTGACTATTTCAAAAAAAGGATACTTAAAAAGTTCTACATATATTATTCAATATCACAGTCACAGTCATTAGTTCATCTCATAAGGAAATTAAAAAAATAGATTTTTTTGTCTGATTTGGACCAAACAAAATATTGGATCAACATTAACTGATTATAATAAATAATATCATTTCAATAACATCCTGTTTATGCAATATTAATATGGCACTGATTTACTTACTTGTACCAGTTCGTCAAAGTCATCATTATATAAAGGGTGGCCAAAGCAAACATAACATGGAAGAAGGTCCAGCTATAAGCCACTGACTCCTCTTCATTATCCCAAACCTTTCTTCCACCTCCTTCGCCACCATCATTACCTGTGATAGGAGTATACCCATCTTCACATAAAGTTCAAAATAAATGAAAAGAGAAGAGAGAAACGAAAAATTAACTATCTGTGCAACAATATTCCAAGGCATTATGGTGACATGTTTGGAAAAAAGAAAAATTAAAAACTTACAAAAGAAGGGTAAATAACATACCTTCATTCTCAACTAGGTTATCTGTTCCGCCGCCCCTTACTGAATAAAGAAAATATGAATTAATGTAATATTCCAAAATTATGCAATATCATAAAAGCCAATATCCCTCAAAACAATATTAACACATAAGCTGAAAAGCTAGATATATTACACAATCTCAGTACTTCAATTATCATACATTTTGTAGTTGTAGCACACTGACCCATCACGAACACCACATATTTACAAGATGCATAAACCAAAATAAAAAATCTCTTAAAAACCTTGATTATATTCAAATCAGCAGGAACATAAACACATTTTGACTTCAAAAATTCTTATCAGAAATGTAATGGTAATTATACAGTGTGTTTCAAAAACGATTCTATTTAAAAGTTGTCCTTTTGAGATCAAAGTTCCTATACACAAGGATTCACAAAATCATTCATTTAGAACATGTAAAATGTTTCATTATTTTTCCAGTTTTTCTTAAACAACTAACACAGTTTTCAAAATATTGATTTGAAATAAGTAATGTTTATTACTCTATGAACGAACGATATTTGGACTATTTCTATCACTACATAATGCCATGGCTTTTAGTGTAAAAATATAAAAAGCAAAAATACAAACACAACATATAAAGCAAAAAAAGTAATTAAAAAAATATACCTGCGCCATTATCCTTAGTCAACATATTCTCAGACATAGTAATCTTGGAGGAACTGTTAGCAGACCGAATTGAAGAATATAACACACAACACATCCATATAATCAATCCAATGACATCAAAGTCATTGCCACTAGATTTTCCACCAAATATGCCCCAAAATCCTGGATTGCACTCTTCTGCAACATGATGATTTGAAATAATTAGTTTTACTTTTATTACAAGTTAAAAAATGTCATTTACTTGGAGAATTTGATACAGCAGACCAAGTCAAGTAAGTTACATAAAGAGTAACCACTGAAGATTGTAAAACTCCTGATCTAGGAAGCTTATCTTGAACAGCAGGCAGAATTGACAAAAAACTTACAATCACACATAAAATCAAGTTAATTGAAATAAAGAACTTATTAACATCACATCCATCAGACTAAAAACAAATCAAAATTGTTTATATAGCATAACTGTTGCTTCAAGAGCCTTACCTTAGTGAAGAAAATAAAAAGTAATGTAACACCAGCAATGCTAAGTGCATAGTTGAATAATGTCACCCCAACCAAAGCAAAATACCATCCCTTAGATTCTGATTCTTCATAATTTCCCACCCAAGCCTCAGCCCAGGAGTGAGCAAAATCGATAATTAAAATTAATTGTATCAAAATAAATAGGAATCCTCCTACAATTCCAAACCACATCCATGTTACTCCAAATGAACCTTCAGGAATGAAAAAGGCTCCAATTATACCTCCAATTACAAGGAGATATTTCAAGCCCCAAAATCTGGAAATTAAATTTATATTCTACTACATAAATAACTGTTTGTCCTATTTTTTAACTTAAAAAATATTACCCATTTTGAATGCCTGCTCTAGGATCCCTTGACGACTTCACTCCGAGCATCATTAGGGCAAACAATACAAAAAAACATGTCAAAATAAAACAAATTCGGTAAACTGCTAAGTATCCAACAGCTTTGCTACAGTCAACTATAACCGAAGATGGTACAAGGCTTTCCCCTGTGGCATTTGTACAGAACGGGACCTGGAAAAATGTATTATATAAAATCAAATTGAGAGTGACAACACTCACCTTTTTCAGGGCATTTTGAAGCCCAGGAGCTAATGTAATACAAGCAGTGATTGTCCCCAGCAATAACATTAACGCATACATAATTCGAGAAGATGTCGAATTTTTGCATGAGGGACATGCCGAGCAACAAAGAGAACAGGCTGCACTTCCGCAACCACAGGCCAACTACAATCATACCAGATATTTTGTATTAATCTTAAAATTATTTCTAGAAAAAGAGGCGCTTTATTTTACATCCAAAACTCACCTGTGCAGCAGAACACAGGCCCAAAACACAACCCATATTACAAAGTAAATGTATACTATATATTCCCGATCTGAAGAAACTTTATAAATGTATGTAAGTAAAGAACTTAAAACACAATAGACACACTATTTTCGTCTTACAACTTTATGATTAACATTCAATCATATATCTATGCCTGAAACACAAATATTGTTTAATAGTCTGTGGCCTGGGACCAAATAATTTTTCTCCTTTTCTGGATTGCATTCCTCCATAAAAATGAGCAAAATGTAAAGGGTTAGTTCGTTACTGACTACTTTTAAGGATTTTTCTAATGATTACTTTACATTAAACTATACAGTGTTCTCAAATTAACTTAGATTTCGTATCAACTAGTGAAGGCGAAAAAAACAGAAAAATTACAATGTTCACAAAATTTGTAAGGGCTATGTTCCGCTCCCCTGTAATCGGTTAAAAACACTAGTTATCGATCTTCTTTAAGTTGTAATATTTGTTAGTGTTGAGCTTGGTACTTGTTTGAGTGTAGTGTTGTTCGTCGCTTTTCGTTATTCACGCCGGTTGGGGCCGGTTGGGTCCGGATAGCACAGGACGGAAGCGAACAGTAAAAAAAAAACAGCTTTGTTTGAATCAAGGCGGATCTAGAGTTTAATTAATTGTGATGTTTATTTATAGAATATGTGCCGATTTTAACAAAAATTGAAATTATCAATGGACGAGGGTCCATATTGTAGTGCCCACTGTTACGGAAATTATAAGAAAAGGAGAAGAATCTAAGATAATTAAAACGTTATTTATCTATGCGTCTATTTTAACTTTTATGTATAAAATTCTGGAAATCCTAAAGAAAAGCAATTCACCTCATAAGGATTCATTATGGCAGTTACTGTATTTCACAGGTTAACTCTTTCGTTGGGTTTTTTGTCATTATTTCACTCAGCATATTCAGCTGCTCAACGTAGGTAGGTACAATTAATGTATTAAAGTATTACTCTGTTCATGGCTTTTTAGATCGTTCATATCTAAGACTGAATGAATTAGAATTTACACATTTGCCGCCTGACGTAAGTATTATGTCCATTTAAAGCAAATTGTGCCGTAAAACTCGCATATCTTTTGGGAACTATTGATATAAAAATTGTTTTTTTAGATCTGGATTCAGGCTCTAGCTAGTTTCTTTATAATAATATATGGAGTACTATATGTAGCAGGTGATTTCAAGGAAATTAAGGCTTCAGCCGATCTTGATAATAAATCATGGGAAACCTTTAGAAATATTCCTTCGTTTTATACATTTTCTCATAGAGGTAAAGCATTTGCTGCCTGAAATTACCAATAGCATTTAAAATGTTATGCTACAAAAAAAAAATTGTACATTTATAGAAAAATGTTTTGTATTTAGAAACCATGTATTACATTGTTTATTGTTGTCCCATATTCATATTAAAAGGACATTAACACTTCTGAATTACTTTATTTAACAGATTTATTTTAGTACATAAGGAGTGGGAAAATAAATAAACATACCTATTCACAAAAATGCAGAAATTAAGTAACATATAATTTCATGAGTCAAAGTTGTCTGAATAAAATTCGAGCTTGCTGGCAGATTCAATATAAGACTTTCAACTGCTCGTAAGTAAGGAAGAATATAATATTCCATGGTCCCATTCTAAACAATGTTGGAATAAACCCTTTGTAAAATGCCCAGAATCCCTCATTCTTAAAGGTGTGGATGAAGCAGTCAGCAGTTCCTCTGTAGATGTGGTATGGCAATGATATGCCTGCTTTTTTAAGCCTTCTTTGGTTCATTAAGCGAGTCTGCACAAAATTCAATCACGCAAATGACACAATTGTATACAAATAAAATAACAAAAATGTAATGCCCTATATGAAACTTACCCTAACAACATCTAAAGGTGTGGATGCAATAGCACTTCCCAAACTGGCAAAAAGACTAGACCTAAAAATGTTCAGCTGTATTTAAAGAACTGGTAAAATCACTGAAACAAATTTTAAACTAGTACCGTATTATTTGTAGATTATTAAATAATTCTTTCTTGCCTTTAAATTATTTTTCAATGTCTGCCTTATTTATTAGTTTGAAAATATGACTTACATAAAGTGATTTGCAGCTGTATCTCCAAGAATATTTAACAAATGGCTTTTACAAAAGTCATAAACAGGCAATTCCACTGCTGCTATGACAGCTGCTCTTTGAGCAGTTGGGCTAACACCCTAAAAAAGATTTTTCAATAACACTTCTTTATAATTCAGGTGACATACCCTCCATAACCCTGAGATTCCTTCATGGGTGTAAACCTCTTTAAAACAATCTATTAATCCAACATTACCAGCGGCACCTCGTACTTGCATTCGTACTTTAAGTACATCTGTAGGATTTGCTATAGCACTTGAAACTGCGCCAGCTATCACAGCACAAACTATATTAAGGCTAACATTTTCTTTACCTTTGTTATGCTCTAAAACAATATTTTTAAGGGAATAATAAGTGCCGAACTTAATTGTACCATAAGTTGCTTGCCTTAATACTGCTGGCCAAATACTAAAACAAGAAAAAAAACATGCCATATTTTAAATCATCACACCACTAGTATTTTAATAAAAATTCTGCAACACAAAACAGTTTACTTACTGCACAATTTTTACATTACATTTTTTTATTACCCAGAATATAATGATGCAAATCCTTCTTGCTTAATGATTTTAAATAAACAATCCACCATACCCTTGTATTTCAAAGTTCTATGATTTTTGTCCAATTTTTGGCCCTGAATTTGTAATCTTGTTTTTGTTGTGTCAATAGGAAAAGTACCTAAAATCACAACACCTGAAAACTGTTGTGATCTGCTGTTCATGACCAATACCCAACATTTGATAGAATGTAGCAATACTGTATAAAAGTTACTCAAAAACCTTCTACAAAAAGGTATCACTTACCAAACTCAGCAACACAACTAGCCAAGCCCCCATATACGAAAGGTCGCCAATCTCTATCTCCCATGCCACTCTTTAGGACTGAATGTTCTGAAGAAACCCCAAGATTACCCAAAATCAATAAGAAATATACCTAATTTTACTTTCAATAGAGAACAGGAAATTGTAATTTTAGGTTAATTATCATAGATTACAGAGACAGACAGAGAAACACATAGCTATTATCACAGAACAAATCACATCTTTTCATGTATTCCTACCTCCAAACGACGAAATTTGACGGATTAATTGAAATACCAACGAGGCTAATGGGATCTTCGAATTTAACCAACCGAGCCATTTTCGCCCACAAATATGGAATAAAAACGTACGCACGAAGGGACCCTCCTTTACAAGCAGAGGTTTAAATGGCAAATTTGTTTGTAATTGTAATTAATAAAACAAAATGTGGAAGTAGTAAAGCATAATTTGCTTCAACTATAGATTCTCTGGAGGGCATTCCACGAGACAGGTCGATTCTTGTCCGCTGCCTACGACGTTTAAGACTTGTTTTCTGTCAAATTTTTATTGTGTTGGACCTTAGTGAACAGTTAGTGTCTTTTTGATTATATAAGTGTTTGGCGGATTCGCTGTTTTTCCCACACACGCCGGTAACCAGGCCGGATGGGCTCGGAGGTCCTAGGAAAGTATCAGTGAAAAAAAATTGTCGACGAGTGTCAGTAAATAGGTTCGTCGGTGACTAATACGAATCGTTATTCGTATTTGCTTTAAAGTTTAAACATGATTGTAAGCTGGCCGAATTGCCTTATGTCGCTGTGGCCAAATTAAGTGTAAATGAAGATAATAACTGATTAACATTAAAAAAAATTGTCTTTAGATCATGTACTTTCGTAAAACAATTTTGATTTTTAAATTTTTTTGTGTCTAAATTCTCGTTTCACTGGTTTACATAGCTTAACAAAACGAATTTATTTTTATTTTCTTTGTAAATTCCTAATACTTTTTGAATGTTTTCTGCTAGATGTCGCCGACACTCAGTGCCTAACAATGCGCATGCTCTATTCATTTATTGTACCTTCTCTGTAAACGGCAAAATCACTTCCAAAACCGATCCATTCCTAAAATGTCAGAATTGTCATTCTCGTATTTCGTTTCGCCATATTGGAGTACTAAGCGGAATATTTAGGCGTGAAAAATTTTGTATTTGTAGTGAAAAATAAGAATACTTTGTTTCGGTATAGTTCAACAATTGACAATTCTATAAAAATTTCTTGCATTATTTGTAAAACAAGTGAAAACCGTTGTTTTGTTTTGTGTTTGATTACGGACTGTTAAAAATGGCGTGTGCAACTTTGAAGAGAACGTTGGATTGGGACCCCGTTTTAGGCGGCAGACCATCAAAACGCCGACGATGCGCACCTTTCTGCACAAGCCCTACACAGCGGGAGAAAGTGTCACCTACTCCTTCGTCGAGTCCCGTGGTTGCTTCTCCATCGACCAGTTCCGTTTTCCCTGACGTAATTAACAAAAAGTTGACTCCAGGTAGGTCACTTTCAAATTAACATAACACCAAGTCTTTTTGACCCACAATACGTACAGTCGGTCTATAGTTCTCCAAAATGTTTTATTTTTATGTTTGTTTATCTGTAGTTTTGACATTTTATCTGTCATCAGCTGATTTAAAGACACGATTGAAAATTGACATATCGATTCAAAAATTTTATGCCGTTAAAATTGTGCAAAAAAAAGTTTTAAAATAAACGTCTTTGGATTAATGTCTGTATTGAAACTCAATTAGAAATGATAAATTGTTTAGTATTATAGCGTCAAGGGTCATTAATTTCATTCTCCGCATTAAGAGGGGAACATTTATTTACATTTTTGTTTAGAATATATGGCTGAAAACATAAAAGCCGAATTGAAGCGACTGCAGAGGCGTAAACAGCTTTTGCACGGCGTGGCAGATAACTCGGATAATAGTTCACCCGATGCCGTTGGTGATTCAAGTCCATCAAGATTGGATAAACCACTGTTTACTTTTAAGCAGGTACATAATATGTCTTTTAATCTTTATATTTTAAGGTTGGCTCTATTCTGGGTGTAGGGCATTGTTTTCTTTTATAATGAAGAAAAAAATATTGAGGAATAAAATTTTCTTTGAACTTTAATATATTCTTAAACCCTACAAGTTGAAGAAGATTCCATAATATGTGCAGAATTTTGTGTTGAAACCTCAGAGCAAATTGTAGGGAAATTACTTTATATGATTTCTAATAACTCAACTAAATTTAGTTTTAAATTGTCGATGTTTATTAAATTTTGGCCAATATTCCACCTTTTGCATAAATCTCACAATTTTTTAATTTCATAATTTGTAAGATCCACATTTATTGCTAAAATTCAATATTTCCACTCTGTCTTCTATAATTTGTACCTGTATGTTTTATGTTTTGAAGGTAAAAGTAATTTGCGAAAGGATGCTCAAGGAACGAGAGACGGAAATACGGGAAGAATATGACAGTGTATTGACAGCCAAACTTGCAGAACAATATGATGCCTTTGTCAAATTCACCTTTGATCAAATCCATAAAAATTTCAGCAATCAAACTACGCCCAGCTGTAAGTATCTATATTGTTGTTTTTATCAATAAAACCACAGGTTAAGTTTGCAAAAACGTGATCTAAAAATAAAATAATGCAATGCATAAATTTTTTATGACAGTCATTTTTCTATGCGCAATAGGCTCTTAATATTAATATTGCATAAGTACATATTAATACATTCGAGTCACATCTTATTAAACTAGTCCCTTGTTTGAAAATGATTTAAATTTTATTGTAAAGCTTCCTTTGCCTTAGGCTAGAATTGTTTCAGCACACAATACATCTAAAAAATCTTTTCGTTCTAGATCTATCATAAATGGAAAAAATGGGTAAGCATTTTCCTGTTTTGTATCACTAAGAATATATACAGGCGTTTATATAAACAAACAAAGAAATAAACTACTGAAGAAGCAGTCGCATTTCATGATGCCTTAGAATGTAATACTACTCATTATCGGCGTTTTGTATATAAAAAACGTTTACTATCTTTTACTTTGTATTTTTCACGGAATTGACTTATAATATATTTGTTATATTGTGTAAATATGGTTTCTTATTGTGTTGTGTTACCGATTGCATGGGTTGTGTCCATGTAAAGCTCTGTCTAGAGATTCTGTACAAGGTATTTAACAAATAGAGGGACAAAAAAGTTATACAAGGTGATTTTGAAATGAAAAACAGCAGAGTGCTTTGTGGTTTCACTCTCATAATGGAACTGAGTTGTTAGGGTTGATAGTTATTGTTTTTTTGCATTGAAAAAGTGGCATATATAAAATGTTCAGTATTTTTGTTGTTTTAATATTGTATAGGTAGAATTAATGGGTTTTTGTTAACGAAAAATTCTGAACGAATTGTTGACTAGAGTTTCTTCTCGCATTACTATTGCACTATTTTATTATCAAAAAGATATTAAATTTAGTTTGTAATATTTTAGTATGTTAAGTCTCTATAAACTAATCTTTAGTTCTTTTTTCTATTAAATATATTAACGCACATTTTTTCAAATTCCTTGAAAATTTTATGATTTTTCTATACATTTTTTCACGTGGGTAGCAACAAATAATTAATTATATTAATTTACTGATCGCGAAAAAATGTATACGTGAAGGAATGATTGATCAGAAAAGTTACTATATAATGTATACCTAATATCCCTTTTTCGGCATTCTTTTTTGTTGTATAGATCTTTCGAATTTTTAATTAAATGCAGTTGAATCCATACTTCTCAATATTAGTGATTGCCTCCTCCCAATTATTTTTGAACTATTATAACGCATCTTTTGCCATTATTGTAGGAATCCTGGGTAAACTTTTTTACATAAAATTAAAATCTGTATTTATACACAATAGAAGTTAAGGCGCCAACTAGAAATTTGATCATCAAACTGGATCTCCCCTCTATAATGCTTGAATCTGCCTCATCAATTTTTTTATTATAGATTATATCGAACAAAATCTATGCCACTTTTTTGATTTTACTTAATTAGAATAGATTTTTGGATTAATAGTTTTTGCCATAAAAGATATGGTGGTTTATGGAGGATGTATTTAAGTAAGTAAATTAAGATATGCTTCAAAGCTGGCTTTAAGTAAACTATAAAAAGTGACTTTTTATTGAATTATGGTGATAAATAAAATGTTTTGCGTAAAAAACATTGCAAATTCATTTAATCTTCATTGATCAAAGGATATATACAAGGACATTCATTAGTAACTATGTAGGCAGTGTTTACACTGAGGACTTTGGAAGTTGTTTTCTACATACGCGAATTTATTTTATTTTATGGTCTCCATTTTTCGGCATTGCATTAGGCCTTCAACTTGTAAAATTGCAGTGTTCTTGTGTGCCATACACATTTTTAAAGTCACAGAATACCTAACACAAGACTCGCCAACACCAATGTTAGCATCTTAAGGCAGTAGTTATTGTTTAGTTTACATTTGAAGTTATTTTATTGGTTCGTTCATGTTTTTCGCAAAGAAAACGCTGATTTTATCCACTTATTTTCTCCAAGAGATTTGCAATAAACTGTGGTACACATTACTAGCAAATATAGAAAAATATTATTTTATTATTGGTTTTTGTTTTTTTTTGCGTTATCTAGTTAAAGAGACAAATATTGAACCTGAGTGGATATATACATATATACCACATTTGATTTGGGATCTTAAGATAATATTAAGTATATGCAATTGTGTGGATACGTGGATACTAAATGGTGTTCTTAATGTTTGGAAACCGAACTTGGTTCTATTTTACGATTTGTAAATTGTTTTTGTATTTTTCTAAAAAGACCTTTTTTCTGCCCCCACCAATGATCAATTTTATTTAGCTTTTCATTTCACACCTGCTATTAAACCTTGAATTTTGCTAGTAATGAAAATATCAATCAGTATCACATTAATCAATTAACCCAAATTGTCCAAAATGTTTTTGAATAGAGCATTGCTGGAAAATACAACTAACCGGTTAGAGATTTTTTTTGCATGTAAATTGTAATTAAGTATGGTTTTTGAAATTTGGATAAAAAATATTAAATATTTTTAGGATATTTTTACTCCCACTCAGTAATTTTTACATTTTTAGTTCCAGTTAGTATTTATTCGCCTCTTTAAATTTAAAAACTATTTATTTACCTATATTTTAAGTTACAAAATGTATAAGTACCTTTAGGAACGGAGATGTATTCTACAGATACAATATAAGTTTTATCGTTCCCTCTGTAAATAAATAGCTTTTATTTTTAATTTTTGTTAATTAAAGTTATCAATAATTAGACGTACTGTTTAAGATTTCTTACTTGTAATTTAATAAAAGAGGGCTATTTATATTGTAGTTTTATTTGGTTTCCATTGTTGTGATTCTTCTCAGGGGAAATCATGTAGTAAAGCAGCAACTATATCATGTTGTATAGCGGTAGATTCATAGAATATTTTAGCCTTTTAAATTGATCAATTGATATGAGTTGAACTATTTTTATGGATTTGCCCGCTAGGTGGGTCTTGGTTAGAGTGTGCAGGCCTTTGCACAAAGACCTGTTCTCTTAAATACTGTTCTGTCAGTCTTCTCATTCGTTTTTAGTAAAAAAGAGGGGAAAACAATTCATATTAACCGCAGGATATTATGTATGATAGGGTCAGCTATGAAAATCTCTGCCTTCTGAAGTGAGGACAGATTATGATGGCAGAGGAGAATAAGAACTAATAAAAGTAAAATGTTACATTTCTAATTAAATTAATGTGGGCGATCTGCCACGTAAGTAAAGCCATGACGCGGTATAAAATGCATATGCACGTTATTGTATTGCACCTCTATACCGAATTTCATTAAAACATTTACTAGCGAGTGGTATTACAATTTTTTTAAACTTTCCCACTTGATTAGTCGAATTTTGGATGTGGATAAATTAATCCAATTATTTCAAGTGTTTTAAAAATATTCTGTATAAGTGTGCATAAAAACTTGCATTCTATATCTGTACATATGGGCCTTGTTTCTTGTTCAAAAGCAGAAGCGCAATCTATTCCACTGGCAATGTGGCTTAGTTAAAGCGGACGTGTATTTTTCTACTCCCGTCTGTAAAATACCTAATTACCCACCGATCTAGCGTGCGGGAAGTTTCATTTTACACGTCAGTTTCTTTTCCCACGAATCTGAGCCACTTCAGACATTTCCGGGATTTTACCGCACGCATTTGGGAGCAATCGGATGTTTTCGGGGATATTTTACACGCTTTGAATTTTGACGATTGTCAATTCTGGCGGTCATGTCAGTGAATGTATTCGTGTTTTACGAAAATGTACCCAAAAACTAACGGTCGTAGAAAAAGTATATTATGCAACACTTGTTGCATAATATACTATTTCCCCTCAGAAATTCCCTCTGAATTGTCCGCCACAGTCAAACCCTGTGGACAAATATATACTTAAGTAATTCAGGGAACTTAAGTTATTTTTAAGTGAAAGTCATACAAAATGACTAAAAGGGTTAATACATGTTTCATTGGGGTTTATAGAAATTTATAAAAATCATTCCCTTTGTGAAAAATGAAGTTAAATGAGTCCTTTAACAACAATTTCTACTAGGTGTCAACAGAAACGGTAAAGATTTCACTGAAAACTTTTGACAAAACTAAATTCCACAGTTTCGAAGCAGCTAAAAGTTGAAAGATGTTTGGCAACCACAGACAATCGCGCGCCAAGTCGGCCAAATACACACTTAAAACGAGGTGGTTTAGTTTCCAGATAAACCGGCTTCATGTGTGGTATACCATGGAAAATCACCCTTATTGACACTGAATAAAAAAAAACATCAAGTGTAACAACCTACTTGTGGGTTTTATTTAATTTTTTTAATAACCACTTATCGAATTTGGTTAAATTGATGATTCATCAATATTAGCGAACATCAATGGCGCCGACTCTAGTTCTTCATTTTTTTTTGTCTATGAGGTACATCCCAATTTGTAAATTCATTTTATACTTTTGCAGATATCTTGAAGTTAAAACTTAACTATCACGAATAAAAAGATGTTCAAGGTTGAAATATACGAAAGGAATCTAGTTTATGTAGAAAATCTTTTTTTGTAATAGATTTTCTGTACATTCACGAGTCGTTGACGTAATAGCAAGAGAGAAAGGGTCAAGTTTTGCGTCATGTCTCTTTTGTGACGTCTTGGTAATAACAAAAAAATTCTCCGCAAGCATATTGATTACGGAGAGTAGGGACTAGCATTTGTAGTATTTGCGTAAATGTAATTAAATAGTGTTTATCGCGGTCGATAGGCATTATGGAAATAAAATTGCGCCTTACAAATGTAAAGTGTTTTATTCTACAGTGCTTTAAAAAAACTTCCAATAATTAATTAAATGACGGAGTTGAGGTTAATTTTTCCCCTCTTTGATCTGGGCGGCTTGAAAAATAATTAGCAGATGTAAGTTGATTAGGAAATCTGCGTACGCTTACTTTAATATTTTTGTATTATAGACATGGGGTAAATAATAAGGTACCTACATAATTAAATGCCTAAGAAACTTATAATGGGAGGATCCGTTAGTCAAGTTTTTCAGTCTGGTAGTGCTTTATTATCTAACGTACATGGCCATAAAGTTTCGGAATCGACTAAACAAAAAGTGGAGACTATTTTCGGTGCCCTTACAGCTAATCCGAAAATTGGAGTTCAAAGACTTGAAGGGCTTTTATTACAGATCCCCAAGGTATTTTATTTATAGACTAATGGCTTACTTTTATAACTTATTATTATTGACATATTTTATGTTATAGAATGAAAATATATTAGCTATACATGATGAAGCAGGTTACAATCTTTTGCAAAAATGTGTGGGTGCTAACAATGTAGAGTTAGTGAGATGGTTGCTAGCCCGTCACAATGCAGCCGATGTAAATAGGTTTCCCTGCAGTTTGCCATTGCATATAGCCTGTCTTAAAGGGTAAATGTTATCATGTTTATGTTCTATTAACACTCTTGACATATGTTGCAGTCATGATGAGTGTGTGGAATTATTACTAAAACATGGTGCAAAAATTGATGTTGAGGCTCGTATGTGTTGGCCAGGGCCACACACCAGCAATTGTGAAGAGAGAGGAAAATATTGTAAGAAATTTATGGTTAAAATGGGAAAATCTTTTTAGTCTTTTATATGATCTTGTAGCAACAACAATCCAACAAGAAGAGACTTGCATAGAAAGGGAAAGAGAAAGAGATGCAACACCAAGGAGTAAACTTCAGTCAGCCATTTATTATGCTTTAGATGGAGATCAAGTAAATATTTTGACTGTGCTTTCCCAACGCAGTGAAGACCCTTGGGTAGGTTTTTTTTCAATTCATAGCATTTATGTCTACAGACTAAATGGATATTTACAATGTGTTGGGCTGATGAACTAATTACTTTTTAGAATGGAATTTTCAGAGCCCGCAAACCTCTTTTACATGCTGCATGTGAAAGAAAAGCATGGAGATGTACACAATTTTTAGTAACCGAAAGATCTGATGAAATCCATATTTTAAAAGATGAATATTATCCAATACATTTTGCAGCCTCAAATGACCTCAAGTTTTTAGAACTGTTAATTAATGCGGGAGCAAACACAACTGTTACTACTTGCACCCAACAGATGACTCTTTTACATGTTGGTATGTTATTTTTTGGTTTGACTTTGCTTATCTAAGAATATGTAAAGTCAGTATCATAATAAATTTAGCAACAAATAACTTTCAGGTCAAATTTCCTGTAAAGGAAGAACGGTTGAGCATTTTACAGTTATTTAAACTATGTAATATTTGATTTGAAGCTCTATTATTTTTTTTTTAAATAAAGATATTCAGTCTTCTGCATATTTACATTATAAATTATCACAGAAAAAAAATGAGAGTACTGTTTACATGACTTCTGAATTCCCCCTGCCTCGTTCTACCAAAGAAAAATACGAGAATCTATAGAAATCTATAAGCAACCAAACAATCTTAACCGCAACTCAGATCTTTATCTGTCACCAATAGGGGAATCCTCTCCTCTAAATTCGCCCTCTTCAAACAATATATGAGCAGGTACAGAGTAGAATTCAGTTAAGCTCTGAAGAAGCCAATAGGATAATTGGCGAAAATGTCACCAAATTCAACAACAAATGACGTAGGAGGAATCCAGAAGTTTTGTAAAGAGTATTACAGGAGCCTGTGGAAGTTTCTTTGAAAAATTAAAACAGAACTCTAATTTTGTTGATCTCAAAATAACACTTATATTAATTCATGCACTAAAAAATAAATTAAGACAGAACAAAAATCGATATTATGCTAAAAGAAAAAAAAAATTAAAACAAAATACATTTTAAATAAATTATTTATTGTACATATGAATCTGATGCTTATGAAAACATAATCTAGGCATATATTACTTTTTGTTATGAGATGTAAAATATAGATCTCATCTAATATAAAACCTAAAACTTTGTAGTATTACTGGTGGCACATAAGTCAGCCGAAGACACAATATCAACTATAAGGCTCCTATTAAATAATGGCTGCAAAGAACTGATAAATACCCCTGACAGCTTGGGTAACACTCCACTTCACGCCCTAATTGTGAGATATGCACTGGAAGAAGCTCAATATGGCTATGATAAATGGAATAAATGGGACATTTTGCATTTGGTTCGCTATCTAATTCAGTCTGGTGCTAAGCCATCTATAAATCACACAGGAAACTCAGCAATTGCGTGTGTGCTGCGTCATGTCAGAGATTGGGATGTTTGCTATGAGCTACTTAATATGTTGCTGCATGATGGAGGTAAGTGCTTTATGTTTAGAACTCTGTCTATAATTTAGTTTTCTGCATCTTGTATCTTCAGGTGATCCCAATGAAGTTGGTCGAGATGGATCTGTACCACTAATGGTTTGTTTAGTCCCCTTAATCAACAAAGATCCACTTCACCATTTCACACATAATATGAAGGTCAGGTATTTGTTTTTACTAAAAAGTGATTTGTAAATAGTTTCTCCTTAGGTATGTTATTTGAATTGTATAAGGATCCTTTTGAAACAAGGTGCCAATCCAAACTGCAGTTACCATGCCAATCTGACGCCTTTACACGTGCTGGTGTTCACAGTATCAGAAAACATAACATTAAACTGTGATGTGCAAAAACAATTAAACTTTGAATTTATTAAAAATTTACTCATTCTGCTGCTAACCCATGGTTTAGACCCGAATGTAAAGGTGAGCAGTCGTATTCAACATATTTTGCAGTCTTGTATGGACATGATCCAGAATGTGCGTGATTGCAAAGATATACACTATGTGCACGACCTAACACTTACTTTAATACAGTACGGCGCTAATCCAGATATAAGGCTAAACATGTCCGAAGCAATAAAAAATCATCCATTGCATTCCCAAAGTATTTGGAAGACTAAAAATTATATCTTGTATTACTATATAATGTTAATATCGAGGAAAGAGAATCTTATAATGGATTCAAATATGACATTTTCGAAAATAATAATGTTATTTTATCTCGTTATGGAACATAAGCCACTTTTTAAATGTTTACGCATGTTATATACTCAACAGTTAAGTCTGGTTCCTGACAAAATGACTGAACCTCTAACTTTTATCATAAGGGACCTGTACAAGAGACCGCGGTCTTTAAAGCAAATATGCAGAGTAAAGATCCATAATTGCCTGAATCGGCGACCTGGATTGTATATAAATAAGTTAAATTTGCCAAATGCTATCAAAGATTATTTATTAAACTTTGAGCCTTAAAATGGTTGAGTATTTTTGAACGGCGTTGAGTTTTCGTGTTGGATATGAAAATAATAAGCGGTAGCTTTTGGTTCAGTTGTTGTTATAATAAATATTATATGCACGCAGAGCGTTATAAATTGTTGTATAAAACACTATTAGATATTGCATTAATAACACTTTATAGGGCATGATTTGTTGCAGTTCAAAATCATCCAGGATCAATACAAAAATCAAGCAATAATGTCTTTTTTTTCTGAATATTGATACTGTACATATCAGAGACATTACATCTGAAAGACACACGACAAGTCTTTACAAACAATACAAACCATTAAGAATTGTGACTGTATGGTGTGGATAAAGTCCTTCTAGTCAATAAATTGCCAAAATTGTTATAATTTTGGATGTTACTGTTGGGAGTGAGTGACGGTTAAAGTTCATTTCATGGACTAGACGTATAAATATATTAATACATTAGTTGCTGATTCTGAAGGTATAATTTGATAAGCACAAGTAATAAATTTGAAATGTGGCAATGGTGCTCATTTGCATCTAGAATTTCTAAAAGTTAAGGGCTTGTCGGGTTTCCTTTGGAAAGTAATAACCGCAATAGTTATATTCAAATGGACTTGTTTTTTGTTTTGCGCAATTAGTGTACAAAATTCAGCTGCATAGCTCAAAAGTTTCCTCTGATGGGATGCTTGGGATTATTAAATAAAAATATATCTATTATCAAAAGATTCTATTAAATAGTTAAGGTGTTAAGAAATTGTATTGGCTGTGCTATATCCTTTTTTTACTGTTATCTTCAGCATTCGCATCTTGGGATAATTGTCATGTTAGTTATTTTGGATTCTCTCAAACCTAAAATGAAGGACTAAACTAAATATTTCAATATAATGTATCTTATGAAAGCAAAAATTAAATAATGCGTAAAACGTAATATTGTGATGTTTTTATATTTTGACTTATAGTATAGTTTGCATGTTTGGTTTTTATGAATATTATAATAATTATTAGTATTCATGTTTTATTTCCTTTAATGCTTGTAATCTTCTGCCGTTACTAGTTAAAGCTTCTTTCACTGATGCAATTAGTAATTAGCAAATTTTTGGAGAATATGCATTATATAGTTAAATCGGACAGTGATAAGAAATTGTTTCTTTTAACTGTACTAAAATAACTACTTTATTTGATGAAATTATATTTCAAATAAATTCGACTAAAACTCGTTTCCAAATAAGCGAAAAGTTATTTCGGGCACGAAAATGTATGAAACTGCAACGGTCTCATAACAAGTTTTTATCTGTGCGAGAGTTGTATGTAAATGTCTCATTAAATTTAATTAGCTCTTAGGTCATGTTTGGCAAAATTTCAAGGATCATTCGCCCATTTCTAACTACCATTAAAGATCTTAGGGCCCGGAATCCGACATGATTTAAAAAAAAAACAAATGTCGCCGCAAAAAAAATGCATTAACAAAACACAACGAATATTTTTTGCAATACCAATAGACGATACTAATTTTCCAGTGTTTTTAATTGGTAGTCCGCTGTGGTAAACCCCTCTTGGGTATCGCTTTAAACCATAGATTATAAGTTCAGTGTGGTCTAAACTGCTCCAAGAGACACATTTCTATGCCATTATAGTAGTAATCTCTGGTATTAACCTAATATTTTCTATTGTAAGGTTTTTTTAAGTTTGAGAATGGATAATATTGAGGTTTTTTTCCGTGAAGTCAAAGAAATTAATCAACAGGACGCCGGAAACATTAATATTGGACATTTGGGAGACAACGCAAGTTGTTTTTCAACTGATAAAAACCATTTATACTTGTATGAAAAGCAAATTGACCATGTTAATCCTATTGGAGAAAACATTAGAGATGTCAAAAATCTAATATACCTATCAGTCCGCGGGGTTTTGTTTCTGACTAACGATTTCGATTTAATAATATACAAAATCAAATCAAAAGAGTTTGTCGTTGTTTATTCTTTTGCTGTAAAAATTGAAAGTCTGGCATGGAACCCTAATGAAACTTGTTTGGTGGTTTGCGATTATGAGGAAACCCTTTATGGTCTTATATTTGAATGCAATATTGATTTGCAAGAATACAAATTTATTGAAGCTTGGAAATCATGTTTACAAGATCCTGTACCGAATTCAGTTTATGTAGGATGGGGTTCTTACAATACTCAATTCAAGGGATCAAAAAAAGGAGAGGAAGAAATAAAAGGTATTATTATTTTATCCAAAAGAATTACTTTACTGGTAATGTATGAATAAAATCATTTATTAGATTTGCCAGAGTGTAAATGTCAAAATGCAGTTTTCTATTTCTCAGAAATTCCACAGAAGTATACTCCACCTACAATATCTTGGAGAGGCAACGGAGAGCAATTTGTGGTAAATTTTTGGAAAGAAGGAAGAAGATATCTGAAACTATTTGACAGCTCATTAAGGCCTTTGTATCAATCTCATGCCTACCCAAATTTGTTACCTCCAATATCATTTAAAGGTCAAGGAAATTTTATTGCATGTTCAGCAGTTCACAATAATCAAAATAAAGTTGTTATTTTTGAGAAAAACTGCTTGCTTAAATCGGAATTTTTCATTCCAGAAGTTAGGGTAAGTAACCATTTCTACTCACTGGTTTGTGTGTAATTAAAATAATGTTTTAGGGTGAAATTAAGAAGCTTCTATATCATCCATTTCATCAAATTTTGATTATATATAGTATTGAAGACACTGGGCATAGCACTATTAATATCTTTCTGTATTTAAATGCTAAATGGTATCTCAAACAACAGCTCTCCTATGAAGCTGAAAACCAAGTAAAGGCTCTTTCCTGGTCAGATAATCTGCAAAATTTTATTTGCAAATTAAACATCCTCACTTTGCATGATGTTGAGCATATTGTTCTTAGAATGGTAATAAACAGATGTCCTATCAGTGGGACTGTGGCGGTTACTGATGGTTCTGTTGTTAATTTTACCTTTTTTTCTTCTGAAATTGTACCCCCTCCAATGTTCAGTGCTTCCTTGAAACTTGATAAACCTATCAATAAGATACATTTTCATCCAGAAATTAAGCTATGTATTTTGATTGATACCACTTTAAATACACAAGTGGTTGACTTTGGAAATAATATACTGAAAAAAATTTCATACTATGTTGATCAAAGTGTAGATGAACTAGTTAGAAAACTCAAATTAGGAGGGGATAATACTAATTATCTTTTCTTTAGTGATGTAATTGAGGTAGTGGAACCAATAAATTTGAATGAGGGGGAGAATTCGTCTCTAGTATATTGTACAGGGTGCAGAATAGATGGTTGTTTCTATGAATTTGCATTGAATCAGTGCCATGATTTGCTCATAAACAAAAATGCAGTCTGTAGTAAAGTATTTTCCATTTTCATATACAAAAGTTACTTTCTTTTTACTCATGCCTCATGCAAACTTTACTGTGTACGCCTCACATCAGATAATGTTGATCAAGCAAATTGGGACCTAACCAAATTTTATGTAAGAGATATAGAGCAAGGTGCAAGAATTGTTTGTGTCAATGAAAAAGCTGAAATTATACTGGAACTACCTAGAGGAAATTTAGAGATCATTGAATGTCGGCTCATATGTATTGACAAGGTAGAAAAGATGATGTGTGACAATAAGTGGCAGGATGCGATCATGTTAATTAGGCAGAATAAATTAAATTGGAATCTTCTTATTGACTTGAATCCCCAAAGATTTAGTGACCACGTACTGGAGTTTGCAAAAGCAGCTGAATCGGTGTCTTTGTTGAATTCAATTGTGTCTGAACTGGGTACAATCAATTGCCTCCAAACTATGTACTCTCAGTGTATCAAAGATTCCATTCCACTACACACAGTCAACACTAAGCACAAGATATTGTCGCAAATATTGAACTGCATTATCAATTTAGACCCAGTGACTAATTTGATAAGCATAGTTATTTTACAAATAAGGCATTTCACATTAAAATCGGCGCTAAAGTCTGTGCATATGGTCTTCAAATTGGGTCACCTAAATATATGCAAGAAAGCCATATTTCAAATTTTGTTGTATCATCCATCAGATATTATTATAAATATAAGTTTCACTTTATATGATGTTGATTTCATGGAATTTATGCATATTTGCTGTTCTCAGGATCCAAAGGTGTTTGAACCTCAACTAAAGACATTAACAAACTTAGAAACTATTGATTTGAGGTTTCAGATGAATGTACTCGCAAAAAATTATAAAGGAGCTGTAAAATTTCTCCTTAGATGCTCAAGGTATCATGAAGACTTTATAAAGGAGTTTATAGTAAAACATGAAGTACATGAAGAAGCATATAAAAGCATAACTAGGAAAAATCAAAACTTTGATTTATGTTCTCAACTTTTTTCTACTTACTTGTCAACAAAATTGAGGTACGATGAAGCGGGGATAATACTTCAGAGAGCAGAGTTATACAATGATGCAATAACTGAATATAAAAAGTCTCTTAATTGGAATCAAGTTATAAGCTTGTCTGTGCTGCTTAATGTTGAATCAAGCAAGAGGAAAGAAATTATATCTGAATTGGCAAGAGGTTTGGTCAAACAGGATAGGATTGACGAAGCTGTTACATTGTATGAAATGCATTGTGAAGACTATTTGAGTGCCATATCTGTTTTACTGGACAAAAACATGTTTCAAAAAGCATTGTGTATGGCAAGGAAGTACAATTCCTTGGATTTAATTGGTTAGTGGGCACAAATACCTTTTTCTAAAATCCAAAATTTTGTTAACAAAAACGAAACTAAGTATTCGTTTGAAAAATAATTTTATCTCAACCTCGAGTACTTTTTGTTGTGTAATTAACTAGCTATTTTAACCAGCTCTCAAAGAGGAAGACGAACAAGTTTTATGGAATTCCAGTTATAATTATCTAATATCTGATAAATCATCTCACTATTTACGAAATTTCTGGATTCCTCCAGCGTTGGTTGAGTCGAACTTGAACAACAACCGACTAATAACGACTCCAGAAGTTTCGTAACTAGTATCACAGTAGCCTGTGGAAGTTTCTTTGAAAGATTGAATTTGTTGCAGATAAGGACATTCGACCAGCCATAATCAAATATAGAATTGATCTGTACAGTAGGATCTTGGATCTCGAAAAGCAATTTTTAATACACTCTGACCGTTTGGAAACAGTTCGGTACAATAAGCTGCTAAATTTAAAAAATAAGTACAGAAACGAAACATGTAAGATGTTTGGAGAATATGATCATTATTCAGAATATGGAAGCTCGATATCCTCATATGGCTCTACTGTAGGTTCTAACAAATCAAAAATGTATGTTTAAAATACACCCCATTCTAGGATCTACCAAATTTATGAAAATTGTTCTTAGGTCAACAACTTCAGCAAAAAATAGAAGAAAACTTAATAAAAAAAAGACCGATCTACGTGAAGGAAGCGTTTTTGAGGATATTGCATTAATAAGACACTTATATTTGTTAACAATCAGTATATTCGATTGCGGCCGAGAGGTTCGGGAAATTTGCTTAACCTTAACAGATGATGCATCTTTTACATACAGTGCTATGTTGCATAGGAAACTCAGTGAGGTGCAAGATAAAGTCAAATCAATTATTCCACTAATTTGGTCTAATACATTTGTTAATGCGCCTCATTCTATAGAACCTGAAATATTAGCTGTTGTACAAAACAGAGAAGAATTGGGTAAGTATACCACTGTTCTTAATACAAAATGGCATACACATTTTAAATTAAAAAATAATTTTATTTAACAGTATTAGTTTCAATATTTATTTTCTGCATGTAATATCTATTATCAAAAAAATGTTTTCTCTTAAATAATACCACTGCCCTTTTTTTACTTTGTAGATATTGAGTTTCGAACTCCACCGCTTCTCAAGAAGTTAGATGATAATTGGAAATTGTTAATCTTTCAATAAAAGATATATTCACAATTTTAAGAATTTAAATTTTCCCTTTAAAAACATAGTTACACACAAATAAAAATAACATGTATATAAACGTTTTCCCAATGAAGAAACAAAATAAATCTTCAATGTTACACAAAAGAAGTGGGTTTATTACTCCAGTTTTTGCGATTTTAAATTAGCATTTGAAATTGAAAACAATTTTTTATTCAAGCTGACGACCCATTCGCGAAAGTTGGCGATGCGTGCAATATGCTAATGAATTCAAATGGTCAAAATGGTTCCTGTCGTAAAGACCATTAGGAAGTTGCTCTTAACACCAACTGTACTTAACTCACCATACAAATTTTTCATTTTGCTCACAAAATAGGTATCTTTGCGAGAACTATTCTGCTTTTATCTTTCACGGTCAACACGATGCAATTCCCTCCCACATGTATTTTTTCATGCAAATATTGCAACGTGCCTATCAATGAATTGCAAGAAATTTGACAGATAAAATTATCAGCAATTTTTTCCCGAATTTGTGCGTGTAAATCGGCGCGAAGCGTTTATTTTTATAAACTTATAGTTTATAGGTTTAACCTCTATGAAAAATGTAAAATATGGAAATCACGAAAGATGTAAGTTTCAATATAATTTTAAGATATTAGATATCACACAGGAAAAATCCAAGCGGAAAAGTTGTTCAAGAAGCAAGTGTATAACCTATAGACAGAATGCTTATTCTCTCATCGCAAGTTTAGTAATTGCAGATGAAAGTTTGCCCTCCCAAATGTATGATTATAAAAAGTGGCAATGGTCAATTTGTTTTGTAGGTATCGACAACTATAACCAAAAAAAAAAAACTATTTCAATATGTACCCCAAATTAGCCCCAAAGAGCAAGAGAATTGCGCAAAAATTAGTTTTACAGAATACAAAAATTAATATGATTAGTATATATTGGATTTTATTCAGCAGTCATCTCTTTCGTTTCTAGTATTGGGATTATGGATTTTCCTTATACTTACACACATTATTATTAGTCATTTATCTGCTAGAATACATGTAGACTTCCTGTGACGTATTTTGAAAACTGGTTCGTCGGACTTAACCTTATTAACCTATAAATACAGGGGTTCTATTACAGTAAAAAATTGATACGCTGCATGGATATTTTCGTCGAGAAGAGCCTGGATGAAACTGCCAGTTTCAATCTAGCTCTGAAGAAACTGATGAAGATGATGATTGGCGATACGCTAGCTAGTTCGAGTAAACAAAAACCGACGCAGGAGGAATCAAGAAGTTTTATAAAAAAGTAATATATTTCGTTTATTATTTTTTTTTAGAGAAAAATGTTAAATAGAAAGGTTATAGGTGACACTAATGGGGACAACTTAAAATTATTTTTAAATATGCAGGGTGATGTATCAATATGTGGCAAACTTAACTCAATTCATGGCATTAATAGATACTCCTTTATAGTGGTCAAAAATGCGCTGTGTTTAATACCCTATATTTTTTACGCCGTCTCCGATAACTATTATTATTATTTTTGATCAAAAAATGACCATAAATCCGTTGGGTGATTGAGTATAAAAGGAGGTATCTACTAATGCTATAATATAAACTGTGCTCCATTTAAAAAATAAATGTTTTGTTTCCCACATATTTATGGCTCACCCTATATATTTCAAAATAATTTTAAATTATATCTTTTAGTCTAATTTATAACGTTTAAATTTATTTATTTTTTTTTAACAAATAATTAATGAGATATGTTATTTTGAAACAATATTTCCAACTTGCCTGTAAAGGTTAGTTGGAACCATTACTTTTGCGAGGTTTCAAACGCAACTTGAAGATTATTAGTCGCGAAATAACAAATAAAGGGGCAGCATTCATATTTATTAATTTGTTAGTTTAGGTGGTTACCAAATAATTTTTGTCACAATTATATTGTCTCTAATCCATCCACATCACGAACGCACGAATGTCGACGGCGGCTTGGATGTGATTCCCCTGCAATAAAGTTTTGTGTCCATGGTAAGCACAGTATAAGTTCAAAGTTTTGAAATCCACTTATTCCATGATGGTAGTTATATATTATTTAATAGTATATGGTATAGGTTATCTTGTTTAAGTGTTTTTGATTTCATTTTTGAATTGGCTGTTTATTTCGCAAAGAGTCAGGATTTTGTTAATTTCGTAACATTGATTCCTTATTCAAATGGATCCCTCAATTGAACATGAGAAATTCATCAGGGAATTTATAGACATTTTTAAAAATAATCCTGTGTTTTGGGAAAAAGATTATAAATCAGACACCAAAAAGACAGATAGAAATGTGGCAATGGAATTGTTAATAGAAAAGTGCAGAGAATATTATCCTGACGCTGGTGCAGATTTTGCCAAAAGAAAACTAGATACATTAAGAGGGTGCTTCAGAAAGGAATACAAAAAAGTCAGTAGATATTTATATTATTTAGGAATGCTTACCTTCTTGTTCTTTTCAGGTTGCAGACTCTAGGAAAATAGCAACTAGCTTAGAAGAAGTTTACAAGCCTTCTCTTTGGTATTACAACTTATTGTTATTTACTGTTGGGGAATCTCCAGATGAAAGTTTGGAACCTCTACGAGAATTTAATGTAACAGAAACTATATTTTGATAAATTGATAAAGATAAATTATGTTCTAATAAGAAAAAATTGTAACAGATTATAAAGAGATATAAATATGTAGGCACTTCTGCTCCAGTAATTTGAACTACAGAAGTTTTGTATGAAAATTTCATTTTGTTTTTTGGTTTATTTCAGAGGTTTTCATATTGGAATCGGGAATATACTCTGATATTAATAGAACTGTTCAAGAAATATCCAGTATTGTATTTGCATGAGGCAGAAAATAACAAAGGGAAAAGAGTTACGGCTTTTAAAGATCTTACAGAGGAATTAACCAGAGCAACTGGAAAAAAATTCAGTTTTCTGGAAGTTAGGAAGAAAGTTAGATTGTTGAGGGACCAGTATAGAAGAGAGAGGCGAAAATTGAAGCTTGGATTGATCAGGCAGAGTACTTTATGGTGCTATGATCTATTAAAATTTTTAAAAAATAACACTTTAAAAATAAATGAGGTATACAGATGAATTATGATGATTAGTCTTTTTTAAATCTTTTAATATTTTAGGAGACAAAGGGATTAATCGGTTCAGAATCAGATTATGAAAAGGTAATATTAAATTGAATTTTGGAAAAAAATATAAATTTTAAATAATAACAAATTAAAGATCACATTTCTGTTCCAGGATTCTGAAAATGAAACAGATAACTTTTCGGATCTAGAATCTTCTAAAATTTCCTGTGCAGCTGGTATTAAAACTGAAACTGAGTTAAATAATACTGTGGAAGAAATTGGCAGAGATGTCGCTCACAAACTTCGAGATATGTCCGATATGCAGAGAAAGTATGCAGAAAGTTTAATAAATGAGGTTATGTATCAGGGAATGATGCAAAACCTGTCTTCAGAAACAAAATTATTTATTTAGGTGCTTTGTTATATTTTTTCAATCTATAATTGCAACGTTAAAGGTTACAATGTATCATAATAAAGAGGCGTGATGGAATATCACATCCAAAGTGAAAGCAGCACCTGTCTATCGGTTGTAAAAAGCACTTGAATTAATTCACGCATGCGTAGATTATCCATCCTGGTAATTTTTTGATATTAATTATGAGAGTGCTTAACATTTAGTTTATTTTTAACGTGAATGACGATGCGTACTTGATTTTTTTTTGCGTCAACAATGTGAAAATAGTATTTTATTTTTAATAGCCAAAAACAAATAAATATTGATTATTTTCATCTTCTTTTTTCCATCAACCTTTTAAACTATTTCTTGCGTTATTTGTATATCAGCAAAATAAATTGTTTTTTTTTTGCTACAAGGCATTCTGTATCTGAAACAAAGTTTCTAATGGGCGAGTAGTTGTGGATACTTGCCCAAAAAGTATTCAGAATGAAGTTTTTGTTTGACCAACCAATAGACTAACCAATGGGATACGTTTGTTATTTCTTTCAATATTAAAAAATAAAATAATCTGTGCAAGAATGGTTAAGGATGTATGTGAAACGGTAAAAGGGCATTTTCTTGATAGAAATCGTATCGTATCGTAGTAGGATGTTGTAAAAATGAATTTGCATTTATGTTTATTCCTGGTTATATTGAAACTTTTGGGAGCAACTTCGTTAGAAACTTTTACCGAAGAGTTGTTGATAAAACCTTTGTACAGCGAGCAGTTGTATGTACACTTTCAGTTCGTTACGAAATGGGATATAAATTCTGAAACTGAAAATTGTAATCTTTTTTAGGTGTGTAATTCATTTAATCAATATTTGTTTTTAGATTTGCATTCCCGACTTTTTCCCCGAGCGCTTGGGGAAATTATCAACAGACATAACATTGAAGAGTTGCATGTTTCTTTGACAGGAGGTTTGTGGCGATATGAGACTTGGGGTTATCCAGTAGTCGATGCTGCTCCTGGGGCAGAGGTTTGGGCGTGGTTTAAATCAGACACAGAAGATGTGAACCTGAATTGGAAACTACTTGCAAACTCATTATCTGGGCTTTTGTGTGCCTCATTTAATTTTGTAGATGGTTCGAATACAATAAGTCCACAGTTTTCGTTTAGACCTGCAGGTGTTAGAAATAATTCATCAAGTAATAATACATTCTTGAGGTTAGTTCATTTGGTTCATTAAGTAATAAATATTTTTCTTTTTATATTTTTTTAGGTACTCGAGTTTACCCCGTGAGGTTGTGTGTACAGAAAATTTGACCCCATTTAAAAAATTGCTCCCATGTGATTCAAAATTGGGCCTAGCGTCTCTTTTAAATTCTGGATATATACATAATACTCGATATCATTCTTTAGCATTACATTTGCGTCCAGTTTGTCAGACAGAGGAGTGTGATGCAATTACTATGGAACTTCAACTATCAGTGTCTCTTGTTTATGATTATGCTATATTAGGTACAAAAAACTGGTCTTTCAAAAAATTGTTTGGTGTAGGATTAAATGGAAAGTGTCCACTAGCTGTAGAAAGTAATATTTATATTGATCTATCAAGTAATTGCTCACAGAAATTTGAATTAATTCCACGTCCAAATCAGATTATTACTTCTGTTAGAGGGGGTCATGCTAGCCTGTTTGGCAGATACAATATTGAACCTTACTTTTTCAGTATTGCTGCTCTCTATGACGAGCAAAATGGTGTGGCAGTTATTTCTCCTCCAGCTGTGTATGCAAATCAGCATCTCACCGGCTATGGACAGGAGAGGGGTGGAATTGTTACTAAAATTTTTAATAGTTATTGGGGCACATTAGATGTTGTATTACTGCAAAATATTGCATGGTATGTACCTGTATACCTGCATACATTAAAGATTACGTCGAGAGGACAGGAAATTGAACCCAAAGTTGTAAAATATGCACCAGGGAGACAAAGAGAGAAGCCTTACTATTTAGAGATTTTACTAACTGTACCACCCCAGTCAGTTACAATAGTATCAATAGATTTTGATTATGTGTTTTTAAAATGGCAGGAATATCCACCTGATGCAAACCATGGATTTTACATCGGTTCAGCCATATTATCTAGTTATTTGCCTTTGGCTCGAAATTATACAGGTGTGCCTCAAGACTCTTGTATGATATCGGCGAGTTTTAATGCTTCTCGCAGTGGCTATTTGGTCCAAGTACGTACCGAGAGCATGGTGATCACCTTACCCACGCCTGATTTTAGTATGCCTTATAATGTTATATGCTTAGCTTGTACAGTAGTTGCTTTGGCCTTTGGACCATTGCACAATATTACCACTAAGAGACTGGTGTTAAAGAAGAAGAATGAAGAAAAACTCATAATCCGACTAAAAAATAAAATTGTGAAATTATTTAGTAATTAAAACAAAATGTGAGTTTAGAATAGTTACTTTTTGTGTGATCTTATTTTTTGCTTTTATTTTTTCGTTATGAAAACTCAGAAATGTTGGCAGTTGATGTTGATAACAATAAAACAAGTGAAATTTTAAATATCCTAAATCTTTTTACCTGTGTTGTATTTTTCTATAAACTCTTCAAAGATCCCTTTATTAATATTATTATTAAACTTTTCAATTCATGGGCACTCTAATGTGAACCATACAAACAAGATTTGTATAATTTTTAAAAAAATTTAATATGAGTATATTCAGTGTTTATTAAGTCAAACTGAGCTCGGCAGATTACTACCTACTTACATGATGTTTTCAGTAGAAAAGTATATATGTACTATTGACAACATGTTTATTAAACTTTAGACATTCGTTTATTAAACTCAAGCTGCGGTCCGCTCGTGCCTAAATGGTTCATAAAATTTATTTCGTTAATACGTATATTATTTCCGTTGATTGGTTTAACAGAAAAATAATGGTAGTCTTCAGTATTTGTCTAAACGAGAAACTTTTTACCCAATGCGAATGACCATAGACGTCCAAATAAAATATACATGTGAATAACCCTAATGTCACTTTGCCCAACGGATTTTCATAAATGAGCGTAAATAACGCACTGATCACAAAATTGTTGGCATCTCTATCACTCCTTAACTTCTATGTTAAAAGTTGTGGTTACACTAGGCCTTTCTTTTATTGTTTGCCATTGTTACTGATCAATGCCAACGCGGGTTTTCAAGTTTACTGAGGAATTTCGAATCTGTGAAAATAACAAAAAGGTAGGATTTGAGAAACTATATATTTACTTAATTGTGTTAGACATTATCGATTAGACATAATGAAATGAATCGCATTTCTCAGTTAAATAGGTATATAAAATTTAAATATTTTGCTATTAAGTAGATACAAATTTGACATAAGCTATAATACATATCTTAATTTGATTAAATCACAGTATTTGTTATTTCGGTTTAATTATGATTATTGTTGCCAGTGTAATGACTTTTCTTCCAATGATTGTCCCAATCTGATCTTGTTATTGAAGTTATATTGTATAACTGACTGAAGTTTATATATTCTGAATATTCTGAGGGTAGTTATTAAAATGGCGTTGGTGCAGACTTCTAATAAATTAGGAATTTATAGTATTTGCAATTTACACTCTGACAATTTTTTTTATATTTTAAACATCCGTTTCTTGCAAATTTAATTATATTTGGTAGGGTAGAATTAGGACCTTTGACTATAAAGTCTGTATTTATAGAAACCTCAATGCATCACAAAAAGCATGGAATGATGTTTTCAGTTTGCTAGTATGCTGTTGATTGAGATGGAAATCCTTCGTTACTGAGTATACAACGTACAAATTGTATACAAATACAAATTGCGGTAAAATTCTACCGAAAAGTTATTACAGTTAGACACATGACAATTAATAGGCCTATCCCTATTTCGAGCCCCGTGGATCCATCGTTGTCGTTATCACTACTGTTGCTTCCGTTCGAACTTCTCTGCCGATTGGCCATTGCAGAACAAATGTCTCCGCAATGCTCTTGCTCGCATATATCACACAAAGTGGCCCTCGGACCCCAGTAGAATATTCTCGCTCTCCGTGCTAAAATATCGTGTCTTTATCACATTGTAAATTCTATATAACTCCTAATTTAATAATGATGAAGTGGGTGTCTTTATTATGTGTATAGGGTGGGCCGTTTATCTCGAGACACTACCTTATCTCAGAAACTATAGGGAATGGAGCCAACAGTTAAATACAAAAATTGATTGGGGTATTACAAACAATTTTAATGTTGTCTATACATTTTTCGTGGGCGACTATCAACTTTCTTATTTTAAATGGAATTCCTACACCTAAGTTAACCCTTTTTGACATTTTTAATTTTTTATGCGAAAAATGACGTTTGCGAGACGTAAACTGCCAATTTCTTCATTCGCAAGTATTTATTGTTTCACTTAAATAAGTTTTGTTGTGGACAAAGGACTTGAATAATACAAGGTACGGAAAAAATAAGATTTAAAATGAAATTAAAAGAACTGCCAAATTTTTTTTAAAAATATTTTTATTTAATATGTTTCTTTTATTTTTATACTTATTTTTATAATCTTGTGTTAAAAATTAAGGCATTTTTATACGAGGTTGTAAATGCCTAATATTTTTACTTTTTGAAATATTTCCTTTTAAACATTTGTCTATCACAAAAATAAAATGCTGGTGTCATATAAGTTTAAAAACAAAACAAGTGCTAGAACGCTTCCTCTTTGGTCGCCTGTTTTGTTGTTGCTTACTGTCCTTGAAGAAAGAAAAAAATAGACGTTGTCATTTTTTTGAATGATGAAGAGCAATTTAATGTTTTGTTGCATTTTGCAGAGACCCCTGAAGAATCAACCCAAAATTAATTCAAAATGCCTGTTTAGATCTAGATGTCAAAAGAACAACGCTTCGAACGTTCATTCAAATAAACAACTGGAAGTCCTATAAATTCAGTCCAGTGCAGAAATTAGAGCATCGGGTTAGATTTTTGCAACAATCTTATGGAGACACAATTTTCAGAAAATATATTTGCTAATATTATTTACATATTTACAACCTCAACTAAAATTTTTAGTCGGAAAAATAACCATTATTGGAGCAACAAAAATAATAAAAAAACATGTGTAAGTTACAATATCAGGTAGAACTTCTATCAACGAATGGTACGCCATTTGGAGGTTCAGAATAATAAATCCAGTATTTTTTTATCAGAATTTAAATTCCCAACGCTATTTAGAGCTTTTAAATATTAGCCATCCCCTTGTTTAAATTTGGCAACAGGATGGTGCTCCTGTTGTCACAAAAGTCAAGAAATTAGCACCTATTTAAATGCATATTGTAGATAATGGATTGGTGAGAATGGTAGTTATGCCTGGCCTTCAAGGCTTGTATTGCTCAAAGTGGGGGACATATTGAACAACTATTACAATAATTATTATCCTTTCTATGCTATAATTTTTTTATTGATCGTTCGTTAATAAAATATTAACCCACGTTATCGCGTATACTTGGTCTTATTTTGAATAAATCATACATTACATGCATAGTACATTAACATAATCTTTGGATCTTCATAAGCGCATTGGCATGGTCAACTATGAAATGGAAAATCATAGTGGCGGCACTTTAGCATTTGTTTTCTTCAAACGGCATCATAGCTATCTTATACTAACTGAACTTATATGGTAACAGCATGTTATTTGTGATAAACAAATGTTTAAAACGAAACATTTCAAAAAGTAAAATTATTAGGTATATACAACCTTATATAAAATTTCCTCGATTTTAATGCTAAATATGACAAGATTATAAAAATAGGTAGATCCCAGTTAAAAAAAAGTTTTTTGATAGTTTTTCAAAATTCATTTTTAATCTTATTTTTCGCATATTAATATTATATGTGTATTAATATGTATCGAAATTTCTTATGAAATCCGTTATTCGAGTCTTTCGCCTACAACAAAACTTACTCAGTAACTGCTTCCTAATGAAGAAATTGGCAGATATTTTACGTCTTGCAAACGTCATTTTATGCATAAAAAACTAAAAATGTCAAAAACGGTTAGACTTAGGCATAAGACATTACACAAAATATGTCTTGAATTTGGTACGAAAATTTAAAAATGAAGTAAAATACCATATGATCCATTTAAAATAAAACACGAAAAATTAAACACCCTGTATGTACAACAATAAAATAAATTAAAGGTTTACACACCTCAATTGACTTTTATGTTTAATTTTTGGCTTCATTCCGATAGTTTCTGAGATAAGACAGTGTCCCAAGATAAACGGCCCACCCTATACAATAGCAGAATATTTAACCGTGATGTAAAATGAAGTTTTGTTGCAAAAAATTAGTAGTATCCGTCTTTTGTCCCCAAAGATATTAAAGTTATTGTATCAGAACCAGCCAAAAATTACATTTGCATTCAAAAATTGACTAAATATTAAGAGTTGAAAAGAAAACTCTTAGGCCTCTTATTTTTGTAACGGATCACCATAGTTTACAAAGCAAACCAGCATTAATTTTTCACCTGGGGTAACAAATTGAAATCGGTAAAGGTATACTTACACGTATCGTAATAATCATAAACCACTGCTGATACGGGTTTTTGCTTTGCAACTTTGTGCGTTCGGTAAGCTGACACGGTTGGACAGTACTCGATTACCGTCAGATTGTTAAAATATAGGATCACTTTAGTATCCCCGTGACTCGTTTCCACTTTTTGGACGTTCTGAGAAACCTCTAAACTTGGCAGCGAATCCCTATCAGCAGTGAATCCTGACGGTAGCGTTACCTCCATCACCGCCATGTTACTTAGCGGAGTGTACGAGAGATTTCTACTTACGAACCTAGAAGAAGAAACGTATTTTCGATATATTTGGTGCCCAAAATTGGTGAACGCAACATCTCAAATATCCAAATTTTCGACAAATTATGTTTTTCTATTCCTTTACATCTTGTACTTTTTAATGTTATTATTATTGTTATCTTCCAGAAATATATTTTTCTTTTTCTTTCCGTCTTGTATTTTTTAATGTTACTATTATTGTTATTTACCAGTAACTTATTTTCACTTATTTACCATTTTTTGTCATTCCTTGTGAAACTTGCTAGTATGGTAAACACTAAACACTTTCCAAGTCTATATCAGATGAGATATAAGTACCAATAATAAAATAAAAAATAATTTTACAATTGTTTGACAACTACACCGTATTTTAAACATATATAGACTGTACTTTCTCTCCCCTATTATGCCCTGATCAGTGTTGCACCAGTTGCGCCATTATCAGCTTCATTAGACACTATTAGGGATCAATTTTTACTACTTTAGTCATGGGTTGGGAGCGACCTGATGCTTTCAGTAGAAACATTGATGAAATTTTGAAATTTGTTGGTTGTGATGTTTATGTGCTCTATTGTTTACTTCTTCATTAACTTCTCTTTTAAATAAGATAAATAAGGTATTATATTCGATAACGATTACAATTTTGAAAACCCACAATGTCAGCATTTGAAAAAAATATACATAGTTTACAAATAAAGGTTTTTATGAATTCGCACATTTAATGTTTGCAAAAAATATTTTTTTAGAAAAATTTCGAAAACGCGATATTGTTGCACAGTTTCACCATCCCAATCAGCATACAATATTTAATATTTCCAAAAATCTGAGGTTGAAACTTCAATTTTATATATTAAGTTGAATTACTTACGCTACACAAATTGACAACTGTAGATGGTCTATGTTTGAGTTTTTGTCAACCTGGGGATCCAAAGTGAATAAGGGCCACGGTCCGGTAACATTCATGTTATATTGGTACGACACCCTGAATATTCCAAAACCGCTGCCTGTTGCTGTCACATTCACTTCTCTCGAATCTTTATCGATCTACGAAACACACATGGTAATCAATATTAATACAATCTACAATACAATACTAATCCGACAGTATTTCAGCAACAATTTCAAGAAGTAAAGATTAGTCCAAAAAAATTCCATGACACTAACTTCGGTTGATTGAAGAATCATTGCGTTGTTCGTGTTTACGTTGAATTTGTTGGACTTGCCCTTATTGTAAGTAAAATTGATTTGTAAATTGGTGGGTAATGTTAGCCTCGACACCATCTTGTAGAGAGCTTGCAGTCCGGTGGCTGTATCACGTGAAGATGCAAATCCTCCAAGATTATTTTGTTGATTGATCAACCAATTCAACACGGGCACCGCATCATCTACTAAATTAGCTTCGATAAGGGCCAAAAGTGCGTACGAAGTCATTTCAATATCTATAGATCTCGGCAGTCTTGTCCATGGGTTTTTCGCGTCGTCGCCAGGTAGACCTTTGGTCCACCATTTCATATCGTTTTTACTATTCGCTCTCGAATCCAGTAAATTCGAGGTACTTTGTCGAGAAGTATGCTTGGCGACGTGGAGAACGTAATTACAAATGGCGATAGCGTACGACGACTCGTCTTCGTTCATGTTGCTCGTTATATAATCTAAACTTTTGTAGATTACGTTGGTATAGTTCTCACTGTAGCTTCTCTGCAAAGACAAAACAATAAAGGCCAATAGTACTTTGAATATGCTAGAACCTACTTGATTTTCTAGAAATGCTAAAGTCGTAAAGGCCGTTAAACTCAAACTGTTTCCGTCTCTGCTTTGCATGTCTTCATATATGACCGTTCCTACTTCTACAAAACTTCCATTGTTTCCTTGAATATTCACCAGCCAGTCGAGGGCTGTGTTTATAATATTATTGTCCACGTATATAAATTGCTTAGCTTGTTTCAATGCCAACACCACGTAAGCGGTTAACCTTCAATTACAATATTTCATACAACTTTGTTTATTGCTGCGCTGAAGACTGTGCAGTGCTTAAAAATTATGTTCAAATTAAATCGTAATTAATTTAGATTTTTTTCAGAAATTGAAGCACAAAAATTATTAATGAAAGTGTTAATGGGGAACTTGCTTAAAGAAGAAAATCATTTAAAAATAAAGTTGTAAAATTTGAGTAATTTTAATTGTTCTTAAAATGCACTGCCATTGGTTACATCAGAATGTTGTATTTTGATCTAGACGCACGTATACACACATTCAAATCACACGAAAAATAATCAATACTCATTGGTATAATATAACGTTGTATTTAGTTATTTTAGTTTTGTGGTATTTATTTTAGTTATAAGTTTTGTTTAATTTTGCTTGATTTGGTGTTTGGTGGTTCTATTAAAGACTGAAAATGGTTGATTGTTGTTGTTGGCGGGTGTTATAAATGGACAATCAGACAATTTATCCAAAGTTGGTATAATTATGACCATCACATATTAAAAATTCGGAGGACTTTTCTCAAGTTCGTGGTGTAAAAGTTAGTCAGTAAGTATAAATAGTAATGTATGGCCATTCTTAAGGTGTATTTATAGAGATTTAATTTAACATTTAATATAAATTAAAAAGTTTGATAATTAAAATTTAACTGTTGCGTTTATACAAGAATTTAATTTAAAACATAATTTAATTTTAAAGTGAACCAACTTTTAACTTGGTATTTAAATTATATTTATATTTACGTTATCAGCTTTTATCAACTGAATTATTTAAATATTACTGTTATTTTATTATTATTTTATGCGAATTTTTCTTTCTTTCTTTTTCTTTTCTGCAATTATTTCTAGTGTTTTTCGTAAGTTATATTTAAAATTTAAACTTTTTTCTACTCCCGCCTGTAGAATACCTAATTACCACGTCAGTTTGCTTTCCCACGAATCCGAGCCACTTCGGACATCTCCGGGATTTTAATAATCGGATGTTTTCGGGGATATTTCCCACGCTTGGAATTTTGACGTTGGTCAATTCTGACGGTTATGTCAGTGAATGTATTCGTGTTGTTTTACGAAAATGTACCCAAAAACTAACGGGCGTAGAAAAAGTATAGTATGCAACACGTTCGGTAAACTTTTTAACTCACTCGTTTATTAAACACTCGCTCCGCTCGTGTCAAATAAACTCGTGAGTCAACTGCTGTTTACCGCACTTATTGCATAATATACTATTATATCATTTAATTAATAAAGTCAACTAAATGTCACAACTTGGTTTAACCTCATCATTAATAAGTTATAGGTACAAATTTTTGTATTTAAAAATAGATCAATAACCAAGAAAGGGGATTAGAAAATCTTTACCTGATAATTGATTGTATTAGCTACTTACTTATGATTTATTAATTTCATTTTAGATCTGAAGAGATCTGGAGATTCTGCGGGTGGGTTCAAGTCACAGTTGAACTCGCACAAAAGGGAACGGATTTTTAACGAATAATAAATACAAAAGTAGAACATTAAGCAAAACAAAATTTGTTTATTTGCTATAATGTGTTTTCATATATAAACACACATTTTAGTAAAATAAAAAAAAGGGCAAGTTCCCTATTCTGAAAACCTTAGTAAATTGATACCTACAGGAAGAAGAAGATAAAAACGACAGTTGAAGAACTGCCTGCACTTATTGGATAATTTGTGTTTGTGTATTTCATGTCGCATTGCAAATTTACTTACCACACACTGCCGTTATCGTCTCTCTCTCCGAATGCGCTGAACGATCCATCTTTACGTTTATAAGTCAGCTGTTGTTGATAGCTCCTTTCCAAAAAGCTCAAGGCCTCGTTTTCTATAGTTGGATTTAATTGGCGGCTGTTTCTCAAATATTGCAAAATGATCAGATTCGGCATAATGTGAACCAAATTCTGTTCCCCGCAGCCCGTGGATAATCGTATCAGATTT
Source organism: Cylas formicarius (assembly GCF_029955315.1). Taxonomy (NCBI): domain Eukaryota; kingdom Metazoa; phylum Arthropoda; class Insecta; order Coleoptera; family Brentidae; genus Cylas; species Cylas formicarius. Next base: position 27,426,137 of record NW_026844264.1, read on the forward strand.
TCTAAGTGGATCATCGAGGATCCCAGCAAATCACCCACCGCAGACACTTCTATTTTTTCGGAACCCTCAATCGCATTTTTCGGAACGGTGAAGTTGATAGATTTCTTGTAAGGATTCGATTGTCGCATGTCGATCAGCACTGATTTGGAATAATATTCGGTTTCTCCACCGACCTTAAATTTTTGTTTAAAACATTTTTATGTCATACGAGATGGTAATAGTGTTGTGTTAAAGAACTTTAGCTTCGATACAGGACAAACGTAAGTGATAATGAGTTTCCTTATAATTGAATATAAGATATAGGAAAACCTGAATAAACTTGAGTAGAGGCAATGTTATTTAATAAAATTCAGTTATGGCATTTGCAAAAATTTCATACCAAACCTTATTTGTAAGTTTTGTAATGTATTTGAGAAAAAGTAGGAGTATTAAGAGTGTAGGGAACCTGAACAAAATCAACTTTAATTTGTGAGACTTTCTATCTTACCTCTACTTTTAGGTGCTTGATAATTGTGCCTTGGTTTCTCGGACTATTTGCCGTAACCTTGATTTCGATCATTCCAGCTTTGAGTGTGGTAATCATGAACGATACAGCTGCACCGCCGTTTTTCTTGACGTTGACCTTTTTTCTTTTGTACAATTCTATTTCTAAATACAAAAAAAATTGGATTGGGTGCAACCGTAGATATATAGAGGCCCTGCCTATGCTGAGAGTACAGAAACTTATGAAGCAACTATGTAATTTTCTTTTAAGAAGGTCCATTCAACGTGCGCATGCGCGAGATTTCAAATTTCGTTTTTAAACAATGGCAGCTCTAATGACTAATTCTGACGTAGGACCCATAAGACCTTGCGGCTTTCAACAAGCAACATGGCCGCTGACAAATCGTCGATGTTTGGATATGGCATTTATACGGCAGCATTTTCGCAAAATACATCCAAATTCTATTAAATTTCCAGGCAAAAAGGCATTGAGGCCTGGAAAAGCAGTGCAGAATTGCATCACCGACGTCGGCGTCAGTATAATTCTGTATTTAATTTGTCTTTTTTGTTCTTCAAGCCCCGTAATGCGATGCAATTTCTACATGTATTTTTTTATGTAAGCTATTTTTTTTTGTAAATCGACGCAAAGCGTTATTTTTGGTAAACTCATAAAATAAACCTCCATTGAAATATCTTTGAGATGTTAGATATCCCACATGAAACATCTAAGAGAAAAAATGTTCAAGAAGCACCTCCTATATACAGTAATTGACGATGTCTATGACGATTACCTATGCTTGTTCTTGTAAAAATTCAACTTGTAGCTTAATTGCGTTCTTATATTTCCTGTTATTCTTGTACATTAAAACAAATTACCCAAACATCCTTCATACCTATTGAAAATCCAATTAGGTCCTCATATTTGCCACATTTGCTCTAATATCGTAAAAGAACGAAGTATTGAAAGCACAAATTATACAAGTTGTTGATTACGGTACAGAGATATTGACACCAAAAATGAAAACAACAATGGCACAGAGCACAGACTGTTCTGCGACAACAGCCTGTAATACTTAGCTCTGTAATTACTTAGCTCTTTGTTGCCAATTATGTTCGGATTTCAGAGGTTGATGTTGCGTTCTTATAAAAATTAATCAATTTTCCAGAAAAATTACGACAATGTAGAAACTTAGTCAGTTGGAAAGTGACGCATGCGCAAAACATCCATACCTTCTCTACAAAAATATCATAGCCACCTACGGCGCATCAATTTTTACCCTAGTACGGTCACCATAATATATTATAGCTATATGGGTGCAACGCATTATAGATGATCTACGGAAACTGTCCTAGAGAGCTAGTATATATTTTTTTCACGTCAAATTTGGGAGGAGTAGTATTTCCAAAAAGACTTATTATCAGCCAGAATGATTCAAAGTCAAGTAATACTTTGACCATTGATCTTTATTTATTTTTGCTCCATTTTAAAGTGCGGGTAAACTTTTCAATTAAATTAAATTATAGAGTTTATTGCAAGTATCGACCATTTCGGGCTGATCTGACACAGCTTGAAAAATCAATACATCAAAAGTTTAATTGGTATAAACTATAACTTTACAGATTAGTATTAGTAAGTGGAGAATAGAAAATCTTTCCAACGAATTCCCTTATTCCTATTTGAAAAAATTATGAGAACTATGCAGTACCTGCATATTTGATAGTCTACTCTGTATAAGTACTTACTCTTCGTCGCATTCACGTCGTTCGAGACTTCGGCAAACTCGAAGTTTTGTTCCGTGTTGTGTAGCGTGATTTCCGCCGTGAAATCTGGCCCATTATAATTCGAAATTACAACCGGAACCGCCAAAATCTCTCCTTTTTGCACAGAGTAGGGTAAATCGAGACTCACCACGAACGATTTCGCCACTTTCAGTTTTTTAGGCTGTGCCATTAGCGCGATTCCCATTATCGGATCAAGAGAAAAGCCACTAATAAGCCAACTGTTTAGGGTCGATGGTGCCTTTCGTCTTATAGAGGTTTTGCCCTCATATCCCGATGAAAAGTTGGTGAAAATCCAAGTTTGCGCCACGTTTTCGGTCAGGTATACTTTGGGTTTGTTCCACACTGGTTTTGGAATCCTGCTAAATGCGTAGGGACCGGCTAGAGGCGGTCTGGTGACTGTGTGAAATGGTAAACCCACTCCTCGATCTGGTTTGACGGTTGAGGATCCGTAGAATACCGGCCGCAAGTAAATATCCTCCACTGAAAATACCGAGTAATATTTGGACCAGAAATATAGTGCTTTTATAACCGACCCCGTGATTAACTTTGCCTATTGTTTATTACTGCAAAACCGCAGCCCCTTATAGAACCGAGCAGACCCTTAACCGCATTCCAGGACCGTCCTAGGAAGTTATCTATCTATACTAATAACCTAATAATTCTTGAAATATGTACATAAAAAGTTGGTACAAAGTAACAATTTATTACGTTCTATTTCATTACATTTCTACATACCATCATTATTAATATACAACATATTAAATATGATAATAATAAAGTATCAGTCCCTTACACAATCGTCACTATCGCCACTGTCGTCACCTAGTTCAATGATCAACTCCGCCACTAATCGTTCTCGATAAATATTGAACTGAGGTGGCTTTTACTTGATGAAAATCCATCTTTTATTGCTCGGTTTTGACAGTTAGACCAGCGTTGTACTAGATGCTAGATGGTACTATCACTAAATTTTGGCGCAGTGTTGTTTCTTCTTATATGAACTTTCAATTCAGACCAAATTATCTCAATCGGGTTAAATATACAATGATACTGGAGTAATCAAGATTTCATGTCCGTTTTGTTGTGCTATCGAATCGATTTTCTAGTCTTTATTAAAATATGTTATTTTTAATAATTCCAGAAGTTGTTTTTTCTTTCTTTAATTTCTTCTTTATTTGAAGAAGTACTTGGAATTTTTCTAATATAATAACAGTATTTGACGATAGTTTTGGCAATAGTTTATTTTCAAACCAGTCCTCAAATATTTCGGCGGTCATGTTTTCATCGTAATCCATACTTGATCTTTGACGTTTTTGACAGACAAAAATTAAGAATCTTCCACCCAACTATTTTTGGACCTAGCATGAAGAATTATAATGTGTTTTCCATGTGAAAGCGGTCTAGCACACACTTTTACTGTTATCACACCATCCTTTTTTTACTGCGTCGTGAGTGTCGAACCCCGTTTCGTCTAAATACACTAAATACACTATTTCAATTATATTTAAATAATCCACCCTTCATTGCAAAATTCTTTAAGATTCCATGAGCATTTGACGTTTATTAATTGTTTGGAACTGAAAATTTATTTTCTTCAAAAAAGTACGCAACGACCCTTTGGCACAGCTAATGTTTAAGTCTGTCAGTACTTTTTTATGCAGTTCTTCTAGGATTAAAACAGTATTCACTTTATAAGCGTCGAAGATTATACGTCTAATTAGATCAGCGTGTAGCTCTTTCAAAATTCGCGAAGTACCAGCATATTCTTTCACTTTCCGCTTGACTATCCCATTTGCAATAATTTTTCTTACAGTTGACTTCTGAACTTTGGTCATGTCATTTGTTTTTATTTCTGCATTAGGTTCGACTACCATCTCCACTTCGTCTTCAAATTCTGCATTGTTTTCCATGTATTCTTCTAACAGGGGAATATCTGCTTCATTCCACGGTCTCCACATTTTAAAGTGTTAAAAAACGGGAACCTTCAAAAAATGTTTAATTGTAAGATTCTTATGAATATTTATCTGTATTTTTATGACGTTCCTTTATCTAACGCGAGTATAATCTATAGTCCTAAAAAAGACTGTTGTTGTTTACAAATCGAAGAACTATGTAGAAGACACAAAAATACAAGAAGATGAATGTTGTTAATCAACAGGCACACAAGACAAAAATGATTTTTTTCAAACTTACCTGTAAGATAAATAAAGTACAGGTACTTACCCTTATCCTTTGAAATATCCAGTGAAAACAGCCTCGCAGAGTCAAAGCTCGAGAATCAGGTACATAAATACCTACTTAATGGAAGGATCACAGTCAAATCCCTCCGTAATATATACGAACATATTGAAATTTCATACATATCACCTGATGTTAAAATAAACGCTTCTCCTTGTTCGAAAATACCTCGAAGCATCAATGCTTGATCAAATTTAAGACGGTCTACGTTTCAAATACAAATTTCAAGTTTCTACAAATATTCTACTTAATGCAGAATAAACATCTGCTGGGGTGGGTTTTACCACGGTCCTGCGAAGGTTTGCGGTTAAGGTACTGTAAAATACTTAAAACGTCAAAGCAATAAATGCACCATATTTTTGGTCGTATTATAACTAAATAGTTTAAAAAGCAGTTTTTTCTATTCATATTAAACAATTTCCATAATTTGGTATGGTGCATAAAAAACTTACGCGTGGGCTTGTGCCGATTTATATGGGCATTGGTGATGATGTCAGCTCCAGCCTCCTGAAATGAATCGATGAGATCGTAATTGTAAGTCGATCGCGACGAAAACTAACGAAAATTCCCGAATGTGGATTGCTGCCGCCCGGTTTCCAGGAAAAATGGCTCTTGGCGTCTTTCATAACCGAGAAATACGGAGACCTGTCTGCGATATCGTACCTCAATAGTTCCGTGACGACATCTTTCGGAGTAACGTCGTACCCGCCCCTTATGTTATGGGCATTCTCGTCCACCGCCATAAGACCTATATACGAATTCTGTCGAGCTCTGATGGTCAACTCAACGTCCAAGTCAGGCTCTGTTTCGTCAGTATTTACATCGACGTTGACCTAATATTAAAACCATAAGGTGTTTTTAATTATCGTTACAAAGTATGAGGCCGTGAAAGCAAGATTAAAAAAAGGTCTAAACAGTTTTTTCATTCTTTTTATATTTCAATTATTTGATGTATTAAAATATTTATTTTTATAATGGTGGGCTGATATTTTTACATATCAGGCGATGGCTGTTCTATAGAGGAATTTCTCAGTAAAATGAAAATTTCCTATCACTACAAATTGTGTGACATTTTGACAGACTTATTATGTAAAAATATTACCAGTATTATTTAAAAAAACACTTATAACTATAAAAGTAGTCCAAGGGGTAATTACAAAGCTACCCTTATTAACTGACTTTTAGAATTCAATTCACAATATACACTAAAGTGCTTTTTACACTATTTTTTTCTCTAGTTTCACCCCCCTCTTATTTTGCTATCGTTTCAAAGCATCGGAAATCATTTTAAAATACGTACAAAATTTTCAAATAAATCGTCGACTTCTATATCAATGACATCTCCTATGAATTCACCATCTTCTTTTATGTAGTAGACGATTAGATGAGATAACGGAACCATAATGGGAACGGCCGTAAAATGGAACCTAAACACTTTCTTGTTATCTATTTGAAAGGTGTTAGTTAACAGTACGTCCCCTGAAATTTAGACCATTACATAATAATATTTCATTAATGAACAACATACAGAGACATCGTAAAAATTGTAAGGAATTTAATAATTTAAAATGTAAAATTAAAACTTAGGTTATTAAAATTAATTGGACACTAATAAACGATCTAAATTGCGGCTATTATTTCAAAAACAAATAGAAAACGTCATACCTCTAGCTAGAAGAACGTAATTTATATATCTTAGCGGTTCGCTACAATTGACCACTACGTTAACATCTGAAAGGGTCTTCGGTGTTTCGGTTTCTAGCGTTAGCTGCAAAAACGTGTCTGAATACGACACTGCAGCTGGAACAGGAGACATGCGTTCCTTCAAGTCTTTATATCCAGCCTAAAATTACAAATTCTGCCAAAGTCGAACTTATAGATACGAGGTGTGTTCAAAAAGTAAGATGACTTTTGTAATTGGGCGAGCTACGTACATTCGATCTTCGATATTTTTGTTTGTTATGTCAGCACACATGGCCATAACATATATTCACAGTTTCAGCCAGTTTACACGTTTACTTTTTTATTGCGAGACAGAAGCGTTAAAAATGTTTTTTGCTCTCGGCGAATTTCTGCTGTCAAAAGAGAATGGAACAAAAAATTTGCATAAAAATTTTTGTAAAAAATGGAATACAGTGCTGCAAAACACTTGAAATGTTGACCACAGCACGTGGTAACTCTACTTTGAGCAAAACAAATGTTTATAAGTGATACACCCTGTTCCAAGATCGCCGATGATAAATAACTTATAAAAGCGTAGAGGAAGTGAAACAAGTAGAGTTAAAAAACAGTAGAATTACTATTAGAGAAGTGGCTGAAAACGTCGGCATCTCTATTGGCTGGTGCCATGCAATTTTTTCTGAAGTTTTGAGCATGAAACGTGTAGCAGCAAGGAGCTTCACTCTAGAGCTGTTAAACGTACTCAATGATGATCCTGATATGCCCAAAAAGGTCATAACTGGTGACGAATCATGGGTATATAGTTTTGACGTCGCAACCAAAGCCCAGTCGTTCTAATGGAAGAAACCAAAAAAAGGTTTTGATTACTGATTTCTTTGATTATCGTGGCGTAGTACATCGAGAGTTTTTACCACAAGGTCGTACGGTCAAGAGAGTATTACCTTGAAGTTATGCACCGTTTGCGAGAAGCAATACGAAGAAATCGTTCGGAATTGTGGGAAAACAATTCATGAATTTTGCATCACGATAACGCACCTGCTCATTCATCGTTGCTTGTGTCTAACTTTTTGACCAAAAACAAAACCAGAATTATGCCTCAGTCACCATATTCATCATTCGTCATTCATGAAAAGAAGGAGGTTTGGAATGATTGAGGAAGAACTCAAGGCTATACCCGGAAGTGCTTATAACTGGGCGGGGGGTGGGGGGTTACTTTGAAGGGGGCAACATTAATTTTGATAAATAAATAAATACATTTCGATAAAACTCAAAGTCACCTTACTTTTTGAATACACCTTGTATACCAGGTGTCTAGTTTTATCTGTGTAAAATTTCTTGAAATTTTCTACTTTAAATATTGTACAGTATATTTTAGATTAGGTAAGTTTTCAAAATATTTTAGACAACTTTCATTTTTTCTGGATTACATAGGTGTACCTATTATAAAGTTTTAAATAATAAGATAATAATACAATATCTTCTTTAGGTGGTTAACTCTGCCAATTTTACCTCTATCCTTAACGCAGTTGTGTTGGTAACATTTATTGGAGTCAAATATTCCAACTTGATAATACCATTGTCATCGATTTTGTGAATATTTGTCGCATATACTTCGTCAGCTCTGGAAAATCCGTGTCTCACTGTAACTTCTCTTTGATCAGGTTTAATAACTGTTCCGTCGTGATTTGAGACCTTGATCTGAAAAAAAATTAAATTTACGTTTTTTTTATTTGATACGATACAGCAATGTAGTTTCTCTTTTGAATTTGTAAGTTGGGATAATATATCAGTAATCAGTATGATTTTGCAATCTTATTTTTAATATCAGTCATAAAGCTGATATTTTGGAAACTTTATGATTTGTTATATATAAATAAGATTCTCATATTTTTTATGTACAATTTACTACGTACCTGTAAGATTTTAATATAGACAATTTTTATTAGCGTAAACATAATAAATAAATGTATTTCGTTCTTGAAATCCGTTTATATGTTTTTGTTAGTTTTGGAAGATATTATTAAATAAAAAATAAAAGTCGGAAGGGACAGAAAATAGGTTTGATAATAATAATAATAATTTTAAATTAAAATTAAAATCTACGATTTTTAAGCCTGATATCTGTCAGATTCAATTTTTGGAAAAGGAAGTTGGCATTTTCGCTAGTAGAGGTCAAATTATTTCCCGATTTAATATCACCTCCCGTGGTAATCGGAGAAAATTCCACACCAGTAGTTTCCAAAAAATCAAAATTGATTTTGTTGACAGATTTCCATAGCAACGCATGTTTCCATAAAAATTTTCAGTATAATTCGATGGTATGGTGATCTCTCAAAAAACACGTATTATTTGGTTAAAAATTGCAGGTGTTCTCTTGATAATTTTACAATATCTCAATTTAAAAAACTCAATATTTCATAAATAAAGAAATTTTGGCGACACTAAAAATCACATCGCATTTTAAACGTAGATGAAATTCATAGCCATATTTAATTTTTTTAAATATATTTATGGGAACAAACCCAAATATTTATTTTTAGCATATATTTAGTAAAATAAAAAAAAACATTTTACAACGACTCTGCCTTGTTGAACAAACAAATACATTGTTTTAAACCATTTTTATCCCCGCCACAGAGGCGGAATTAACGTTTGATAATGTGTGTTTGTTTAGATGTCTTTGGTTTTGATTAGCTTAAACTTAAAATGGTATTGAATGGGTAACTTACATACACCTCATATTTGAATCCCGGCTTAAAGTAATCGGACGTTTTTATTATCTCCATTTTGTAGTCGTATTTGTGTATGTGTACATCGACGCTGTTATTTTGCCTTCTGCCCGTGGGCAATTCCTCGATCGTCACGTCAACGATGACAGTTCTTTCGTATTCATCGTTGAGACCTAAATCGTTTTCGATGTTGAAATCAACCGAAATCGTACCATCGATTTTCACAACCTTGCGGATCGGGTTCTGGAAAATCGGCTGGATTACTCCCGAGTATATCGTCGGGTAAACTGTAACTGTTGCCTCTCCCGTGACATTCTTGCCGTAGTTGTATCTAATGAAGATACCTGTTTAATCATCGCAAATAATTATACAGAAAATAATTACTTGGCGTTTATATTCACGCTAAGGATGTTTTCTTTGAACGTAATATGTCTCGGAGCTTCAACGTCTACTTTGAACTTTGGCCGTATGTACTCGGCAACCTCAATCGATTTGCTATAGGTTTGGCCGTGGATTATAACGGATATATTCCAGTGTCCCAAAACTGGACTTGCACTCAGTTTGAGGTCTCCGGAGAATACGCCCTTGGGGGCTGCTACGTTCGTCCACTGCTTAACTTTGTTTCCATTGCCGTCCTTGAAATGGTATCGCTTTGCAGATGCTTATTCGATATTATATAAAAATAATGTACCGCTATTTGAATATGTAGTGGTTCGTTCCTGACTTCGGCGGCGGGTTTCAGGGCCGGATTTAAGATAATCGCCCTGAACATTACGGTGGAACCAGGCTCGTAAACTGCTCGATCCGTTTGAATGAACACAGAGTAACTTTTCTTGACAAATTCGAGCGGAAAATCTGACGCGAAGTTGGTGCCCCCGAATCCCGTTATGTGAAGTTTGTAGTCTCCATCTTCAATGTCACCTACCTGTTAGGAATTTGCAAATATTTTCAGTACGTCGACTAAAAATTCTAACAATTTAGGTTATAGGTGGCGAGGTTTGTATCTAACAATTTAATAATCATTGCAAAATCATAGGAAAAGGGAATGTTTATTGAACATGTTTAGAAAAATTGATAATACATTCCAAAATAGCCAAAAACAAGAGAAAAGAAAATTGTGCAACAATGAAATTTCACAAAAAAAAAACAAAAATAATAATGGAAAACGGCTCAAATGGAAGGAGCTTTATTTTGATTCTCAGTTTGGCAGTTTATGTCATGTTACGTTATAGATTTAATATTAAATAGGTTTCGAAATCTGAAAAGGCAACTTTTTGAATGATGTTCTAATCTGCATTCAATGTAGAAGCTTTAATTCAATAAGTAATACAATAAAAAAAATACATTTTAAAACATTAACTTTTGTAATATTACTGCCAAAAAAAAGTCAGTTTTTATTTTCAAGTTAATACAAGTTCAATGATCTTATTTTATCCTTTTATCTCGAATTGTCTCATTGTTAATCAAATACCATACGAGGTATGATTCAGTTAAGGAAGCACAACATCCGAATCCCGGAAATATTTTAGACTAAAGTATTTAGAAACAGGCGACGTTTCTCAATTTTATTTAAAAGCACATATTAAAATAAATTTACAGTGATTGCCAAAGTTTTTTGACGATTCGCCTCTAAGTGACCACGTAGTAGTATCGCACAATGAGAATTACGAAGAATAATAAATTAGAAAAAGATTCCTACTGAGTTAATGCGGCACATATTAAAATATCTATTTTTTTTTTCAAAAAGACATTTAAAAAAAATTGGCATACCACCTTCGTTAAAATTACATGACAAATTTTTTTAGATCAAATTTCAATTAGCCTATAGATGTTGAGTCAGCTATAGAGTGAAGTTCATTATCTTATTGGTTTCGAATAACAAAATGTTTAGGATATTTTTAAACTTTGTTTTGAATTCCTTGTAAAATTCTTCAACAATTTTGTTAATAACAATACATACCTAAACCAATAGTTTTTCAATTTGGTAATTTTTCTAAAAAAATACTAGCTTTCACCCTTGCATTCATGTTTGATATTAAGATATTTGCAACGAAATTTTTATTAGAAACTAAAGGGTGTTAATTTAAATTGAAAATTTTGGTTAAATGGCACGCCATATATATTTTTAGTTTTCTGAAGATCTTACAAAAGCCTACCATTTTTATTAAGTACGTCATATCCCTATGTTTAATGCTTTGTGATTTATTTTAACTTTTCCAATATGTGCCTTTCTTTCAGTCTAAGGCTATTATTGCTATAACAACTGAACTAAATTAACAAATTCATATAATTAATTGTGCTGTGTAAGACTTTACAAGATGACGTACCCTAATATATTTGATGCTAGTGGTAGTATTAAATATGAAAAACGTAGGTGGTAAACCGGAAAAAAAATCGGAAATTCTACTTCAACATCAAGATAATTCCAAGGTCAGTAGCCGTCAATTAGCTAGCTTATTGAAATCGCACCACTAGAAAACACAAATATGGAACTACACCAAACACGTCTAGGTCGTGATTGTGAACAAAGGATAGACTTCTGCACCCTTATAAAAAGCAATAGAGAATGCATTATTATTCAACAGTTGTATTCAAGTAGAAGGGCATCTTTTTGAACATTTATTCCGATTAAGTAATAATTAAAAATAAAATAAGCTAATTTGAAGTAATAGGTATTTAATATTATTTACTTTTTATGTGGATTTAAAATTTGTCCGTTATTTGGACCAAACTTGCTATTACTATATCTACCACGGCTCTAACAAAGTTCTTTCTAGTGTTCATTTTTTCTTTTTAACAGAGCGCTTGCTGGCTAATAGTTTTGTCACTACCAACTAATATTATAGTAATAGTCTTAGATAGAAAGAAATGTAAATATTGAAAAAAGTTCAAATAAATCGCAAAGTATTAAAAATAGGTCTATATAACATACTTAATAAAAGTTGTGTTTTTGTAAGGTCTTTTATTAAAAACAATTATGTATATGGTGTGTCATTTAAGAAAATCAAGATTTTTCAACTTAAAATAATACAAATATATTCGTTTCATTTGGACACCCTGTATCATCAAGTTTAAATTTCGTTGCATATATCTTTATCCTCATCTTCGCATCAAAGCTAATAACAAAAATAGCGAAAATAGCGAAAAACTATTACGTGTGCGTACTTGTTATTATTAATAAAACAGTTGAAGAATTTAGAAACGAATTCTAAACAAAATTTAAAAACAGGGTAAAAAAAATGTATGTTTTTTTCGTTACGCTTTTTCAAGACATGTTTTTAAATTCAGAATCTCATAATCATAATCTTTACAACCTTTTGTATTTACCATTTTCTCATAACTTTTGAAATTAATGAGATAATGACCTTTATTCTATGTTTGATTCACTTGCTACCTATAAAGGCATAATTTTTGGACGGTATTTTACAACGGGTATACGAACCTCGAATCGACAAATAGTGCTGGATTGAGGTTGCACGATATCTTTATATTGCATAAAAAGAGGCGCCCCTCTAAGCGATTGCCCTTGCAAAGTGGCTGTAATCGATGTGGATTGCGTTGTCCCATGGACACTGATGGCTGCGTGATATTCGCTGTTCGGGCGAATCGTTCTCGGACCAATAACATTGTAGTATCTGTTTCCAAAACGATAATATTAAAACGCGAAAAGAATAGATAATTTATATATATTTTTTGTGGTTCCTGACGACGTGCCGAAGAATTAAATTTGGTCCGAGATTCAGTCATTACGCGGCTACAATACAAAAAAACCAAAATTTTTAAAACATACTTAAATTTTTCTTAACTGTTATTGCCAGATAAAATAACATCTTTGGATTTTATTTGAAAATTTTAATTTTTGGCAGTTTTGTCGATGTTAAAATCCTGTACTAATAGGTAGCTATGCAAATTAAAGGCCTTTAAACGATATAATTAACATTTTAATTTAGAAAATGTTACACTTGAAAAGGTACGGTGCATCATACCGACATGAATGACTGAACTCAGAAAAAACTGCGTTTTAAAATACAAAAGAAATCACCTCTTTTGCACATCTTAATTAATGTAATATTAATTAATGTAACATTTTAAGTATGCAATTTAGTTTAGTTACTTTAAAATATCAACGACTTTTTTTTTACTATATTTAAAGTATTGCGGTATTTGTTTTAAACGGAATTATGTTCAAAACAAATTATTACATGGTTATTACAAAAGCATGTTTATCCTTTCTCTTATGACTCTCTTATGAGGACTACATTTAAAAAAAACATGAAAGTTTATATTGTAAGTGTGGCCGGTTGTTACTTCTAAAAGATTTCTTTAATATTTTAAAAATAAAAGAGGGTCCGCTGTCATGTGACTTTTATCAGTTTGCGTGCTCCTTCTCGATAGCTTACACCTAAAAATACATAAATTTGTGTTTTTGTTCGTTTAAAATTCTGTTGTTACTCACTTATAACACTTTGTTTTCGCTTATAAAATCGTTTTACGAACTGTAGATTAAGAGAGATTTTTATTTTGTATTTTAAAATAGAATGTAACCAATAAGCTGTTTCTAGATGATAACTGAGGCAGTACAGTAATTTTTATGTGGCTGTTTTCGAAGTCGCCATGATCCTTACCTTACTTGTTCCATATTTAGACATAATATGTTCACACTACTGCAAAGGCAAGGTCGCATATTTAATCGCATACGCTACAGACCAAACGTGTTTTGTTAAATTATTGATGTTTATCAAACATTTTTGTGAACAGACATCGTGGTGGAATCAACAGTAGCAAAATTGACAAGCACACACAAAATTGTAATTTTACGATGCCTTATATGACTCCCTAGGTTCAAAGCAATTTTTATAATTATCAAATATGACGAGATTCTTGATCCATATGATAATTTTTCTTCACGATTTAACTAAAGTATATGCATATAACAAATAGTACTTTCAAAAGTTAACAGTAGATATTTAGTAGTTTTTTTTTATCAACAAAATTTTTCCTTTGCTTAATTGCAAGGAAAATCTCAGTATAAACGCGCCACTATCCCTTTAATTATGTTGTCGTAGTAAAACTTAATTTTCATTCGTTATTTTGTTCGACGCACAGTACAAAGCACTTTAAGATTTGTATGCGGCTTATTGTTTTATTATTGACAAAAGACTCGATCGCCATATTTCACATTTTAACGTACTGTGTACAAAACTAATGATTTGTTACATTTTTGACTGCCTATAGTCGACAGTTCCACACTACATCTATTTATACGTCAAGTTTGTTGTTTTTGTTTAAATTTAATTAAATAATATTTTCATCTTCGTTGCGCATTTCCTTTCAATAACTTGTTTACATGTTACGCGCCATTTCTTATAAAAGCCTTGTTTTACTCACGTTACGAAAAACATCCAAAAACATTCCAAGAATTTGAGTGCCGTATGAAATTAGTTACATTAGTTTCTGGACACACCTATAACGGTGCTGGGTGGTCGTAAAACTTTTTGCATAACTTTGTAGATTATCTTAAATGCGGGGTGAATAGGATAAACGACTACTAGTGAGAGTACTGGGGCAAAATTTAAGAAATGTAAAATTCTGATTGGGGTGTATATAGTTCGGTATTAGCTTTGTTAATCAATAAATTTTGAAGCGTGATAACTGGAATTAATCTTAGAAGCAATCAGCAATCAATCGATGCTAAATTATTTTTATTTAACATGTTGAATTTTAAACAAATTTTAAAATGTTAAAAAATAAAATTTGCCCTAACTCTGCAATCAAACACAAAAAAAAACGGTAAAAAAATTGACCAAGCGGAAAAGGCGTTTCCATCACAAGATGCTTTCTGCTAAATACAATAATATAATCAAGGCGATTATCACAAACGTTGCGAAACATTCATTTCAAAACAATTGAGTTCCTAAAAATGGCAGCTCGAAACTTTCGTGTTCATTTTTATAGGAGCAACTTCCCACGTAAATTCGTCAGCATTGTTGATTATGCAAATAATGAATAGTCCTAAAATTCAGCGCTAATGTTATTTTTGTGGGATTAAATCTTCGCGTCCGGTTGGTTGCTGCTCCCGCACAGTTATTTGTAAAAATACAATTAAAAATAATTAAACGGAATAAAAAAATGAAACTATTAGCCGAAGTGAAATTTACAAATCACAATTGTCTAAATATCCATATAATAAGGGCATTTTTTTTTTATTTTAACGCACTGTTGCTACACCTAGATACTTTTGTGTTATAGTGTTTATTTAAATTTGAGTTGTTTTGAAAAAACAATGCTTTGTTTCATATTTTGTGAACCGGTTTATTACAGCAGTATTTAACCACGTTTATTCGACAAGTGAACCGAAAAATTAACTGTAGACTCAAATTAGGTTAAAAGTTAAAGAAGGCAACAATCGTTTGTCGAGTTCACGCTTTATCTGAGACGGCCGTTACGGTGCCCTGAAGTGCATTTGTTTTTATGGTCCGTTTCAGGCCACTGATCATCAACAATAAATTTAGTTATAGAATTTAAGCTTTTCTTTCGTTTTTTAGTTTTCGGACAGGAAGCTCGCATTAAATTAATTGTCCCATAAAGACCTGATACCTTGCCAGTAATCATACTAACATTTTAATAAAATGCGATAGTTAGTAATTTACATTACTAAAAAACTTGTATAGAGAAACTTCAACAAAAGTAATTATTACAATTGCTAAATTCGAATGCATTTAAAAAATAAGGAAAAATATTTTTTTGCCTTAAAAAATACATTGCCACTTTGAAATTTTATGATAATGTAAAACGCATATTCACTTTAAATTCATAAAGGGATCAACTGTATAGTCATGCTTAACCTGGTTGTGTGATAAATATAATAGGATCTATAAACTAAGAGGTCACATCTAATAATTTTAATAGTGGCATTTAAAAGTCATGGGAGATGTTTAATTTCTTCTTTTTCGAATAACTTTTTACGCATCCTTTCGGTTTAGTATATAATATTATAGTAACAATGCGCAGAAAAAAGGAATATGCTAAACTGATTTACATTTGTACAGAACTTTTGAATTTTCTGCAGAAAAGCATAGCGGGTAGACAAAAGCTAACTATACACTTTTCTTATACCAGTATCGCAAAGTCGCTTTAACAATAATTTTGGTAATAAGACGATTCGTAGTGAAAAAAATAACCATGACATGTGCGTTCGATAAGTCATAGGTGAGTAATTACTTAAAATTTATTTATTCACGCCTTTGTCTGCTGCGGCGATTTTAAGGCTTAAATCGTTGCCTTGATTTGTTTCGTCAAAAAATTAACGTCCCGATTAGATTGGCGTATAGGTACTTATTTATGATACTTAATGTCTTACCCTTCTTGGCATCGAACAAATGAAAAAACAACTAGAACATTTAAAGCGTGTAACGTTCTCATGTTAAATTTTGTTGCAGGAATCCCAAATTTAACTATTCACAGTAACTACACTACACAAGAATATAATCAAAACCGAACATACATCTTCGAAGAAACTTTGATTAGAAACGCCGCGATACCACTCCCTACGCCGCCAACCCATGCACTATCCTGCACTCTTTAAATTGTATGTATACCAATTCCCATTCCACCGGTCCACCATCTGTCTGTCGTCGCGTTTTCTTCCTTGGGCTAGGACACCGTATAAGGTGACCGTAAAAGTAGAAGACAACAAACGTGCGAAAGCGTCATCCGCCTGATTCTAAAGTTGTATCCTGATATGTTTTGCGAAAGTTTTTAATGTTTAAATTATTTCGGTTAAACTTTGAAAAGGTTCACTTTTTAATTTAAAGATGTATTAGAGTAAACAGATCTAGTATCGCCTCTATTCGAGTGCGATACAAAATGGCAAATGAATTGTTTTGACGTAGTGCCTATTTAATGTGATTGTGTACAGCTGTGAACACTTGTTTCAGTTTAAATAACGTTAAAACTTTGCAATGCCTGATTGGAGTTTCTTACAAACTTTATTATTGGACTCCAAAAATATCAATATCAATATTCGTCACCCATTTAGTAATACTTTTCTGTGAAACGCGTTGTGTATTCAACGTGGTTCATGAGACCGACCTTCGAGCGACCCACCTTCTGGCACATTTTGCGAGAAAATACTTATTGCGTTGCTCGTTTATTTGCTTAGTTAAGATACCGATTCGCATACACCCGAAAGTTTCTTTAAAAAGAGGGGTTCGTGTTCTTCGGTCACGTTGATGTCTCTCCGAGTTAACAATAGCCTCTTGGTTTTCTTGTTCTTAGTTTGTTATCGCTACATGGTTATCCTAGCCGCAAAGATCCGAAAGTAGTTTTTTTTTTAATTTTGTCACTTTTAGGAATAACGTGTGCCCTATATTCTATTACATTTTTGGATTACTAGTATTTTTTCGAAATATTTTAACTTCAATTTAGCTGCAATTTGAACTCATACGTTGTCCAGATTTCGCTTACAGTTTGCGAAAGCTCTGCTCTTATACGGGATTATTTAAATTTAGTGATTCTGAGGTGTTTTGCGTTCTGTCACTTACCATCGGTCATCAATCACCTAGTATAAGAGTTTTTGACAAATTGCTGAATTTCTGAAACTATTTATCACTATTTACAAATCTTCTGGATTCCTCCTGCGTTGGTTTAGTTTATAAAATTTGCTGTCTTGTTTCGCCAAGCATCACGTTGCCTTCACCAATATAGGAATCAGTCATCCGAGACAATGTTCATGCCTCTCCTTTAGCTCAGCCTACCTTAAAGGATATTTAAGCAGATACGGAGTAGAATGCGAGCCCGTTTCAGTAAAGCTCTGGAAAAGCCAACAGGAAACGTCAGCAAGTTTGATTTATAACATAGGACAAATCCAGAAGATTTGTAAATAGAATTACAGTAATCTGTCTTCGAAGTTCCTTTAAAAAAGTGTTTCAAATTTTAGTCTCAACACCTGCCTATGAATGAGCTGGATAAATTTTCACACACACAAAAAAATTAAGTTACGTATTTTCAAAAATAAGCCAGAAAAACTGTTTTTTTTTTAACTATTATCAACTTTAATTTTTTTACAGATGCCATATTGAATTTTTTAGTTATTCCCTTTCATTACAATTCTAGTTTTTTATTACCAGCAATTCTTGTAAAAACATACAAAATATTCGGCAGGCGATAAAATGTTTCATAAAAAATCGTAATTTGAAATCGGAACATAATGAATTTGAGTTTTACAATTCTCTTACCTCGAGCAACAAAATTTCCAGTCTACCCATTGTTTTGACAAGTTTTTTGTAGTACTTTGGCTTTCGTATCATGCGTGCGTATTTCTGTTTTTAAATAAAAGTTAATTTTTTGTAATAGGACAATTTACTTTTGGTGACATTTCATATTCATATTTATAGAAAGATAATTAAGATATTCGGAAAACAAAGGTTTGAAACCATGTATTGGAAATGAAAAGCGTTATCGTATTTTTTACAATTTTATTGATGGTGATTTTAAAAAGAAACAACGTACTAATTTAAAATAATATTTATATTACTATACATACGTTTATACTTAAAAGAAATTATAACGGTAACTCCTCATATACACGCTTTACCTAGAAACCTGCTAAGTAATACACTGACATTATAAAATTTACACAAAAACACATTAACGGGCTTGGTTTCCATATAGATATGTAATATTTATTCTTTATTTATTCCGTAATGTATCTCCGTTGTAAAATAATAAATCAAACTCTTCTTAGTGTTTTTCAGTCTTACTTTGTAGTATACATTTTTTTACATTTCATTGATGAATAATACTGATTATTAGCAACAATTTTTTTACAATTTCCTAGTGAAAATAGTTAAAATGAAATCACTCCAACCAAATGTATTTATTGTCTCAAAGACTCCTTTATTTGTTTGGACAAACTTCTGGCAGTTAGACTAGACACGACGTGTTTGCTTTTCCCCTAAAAACAGTTAAATAAAATTTTAGTCAGTATTAACGTTATAAAATCATCAAGAACTTCAACTTCCTATAAGCTCCCATAATAAAATATGAATAAAATGAAAATTTTCTAGAAAACGAGATCCGATTCCATACATACTTAAACTATACAGCCGTGAAATTTACTTACGTCATTAATTTCAAACTTTTTCCTCAAATCCTTGACTGACACTCTAAATTCATCGATTTCCTCTACCGACTTTCGAACATCATCACCCTCTGGGTGAATATGAACTTCCGATGTATCCATTTCCGATAGCTTTTCCAAGATATCGTGAACTAATTTCTTCCTGGCAATTTCTTCCAAGTCTGGCTCCAATTTGTTAACAAGTTTCGATCTAACTTCTTCATTCCAATGCTTAGTTTCAATTTTCTCCGCGCTGATCTCGCGCTTAAACTCGTAGCTTTTATGACCTACTTCTGATATAGTCGAGGACACATTATCCACAGAGCTATAAATTTCTTTCTTTTCATAAGGAGCTGACGCAGGTCTCCTATCCGGGAACACCTCCTCATCTGAGTTATATTGAGAAATTTTTCTCGACCTGGACTGATATTCGTCTGGGATAAATTCTCTGCTATTCAATGCAATTTTTCGGACTTTCGGATCTTTGTAGATCTTCGAAATCAACGTGTTATCTTTTCGTTTCGGCAAGGCTTCAACTTCATCTGTAGACAGAAGATCTTCCGACGAACTGTAGATAAACTTTCGAGTGCTCAGTGGCTTTGGTGTTAGCAGACTCGGCGACGCAGATCTGATGGCAATTTCTCTACTCGATGACCTTTCTTCATTTTCTAGTTTGAATTTTACGTCTACCGAATCTTTCTTAGCAATGCTCGCGTTGGAGTGAATCGAGAGTAAGTCTTCTTCGGAACTAAACGACATTTTCCCGGTTTTTCCGGACGAATAATCATTGTCCGATGTAAACCCATGGTCGATAGTATCCAGTGATATTTCCGGTGCGCTTTTTACTTCCAAACTCCATTGATTTTGATAGTTTGGACGGGATTCTTCACCGGCCAACCGCCCCTCCCTAGTCGACTGAGCGAATTGCCTGACTCGGTGATCCTTGTAGATTTTGGATATCAGGGTATTATCTTTTCGGTGATGTAAAACTTTTGGTGGAGCGTCGAAAGAATCGGCCAACAGATCAGACTCACTGTGATGTCGGCGTAACACGTTTGGGTTTGTCGTTGCTACCAGATGCCTTTGCGTAGGTGTGGGGGCCTTTATGAACCGGCGATGGTCGTCCTTTTCTTCAGCACCGAGAACTCGGGGTTTAGCCACGGGAACTTCTTTTATAGTCGGATGTATCTCCGCTGCTAGAAGAGAATCCTCGTCGCCATTGTTATCTGATATCGCCGTATACGTTCCTTGAGCATCGGTTGACTTAATAGGTATGGATATTTCTTCGTGCTTGTTTTTCCTAATAATTTGTGAGTTTTCAACGTCGTAGAAGTTAACATAACTCAGGTCTGAGTCGCTTGTGAGAGAGATATTACTCTCGACTGCGAAACTCCCACCGTAACTTTGAATTTTTGGCTCTTGCTTAAACAAATCTTCTTCTACGCATTCGTATAAAGCCTCGTGTTGTTCGGAATCTGTTACGACGGCGTGAACAGCGTGATGTACCCCGTTCGTTTCGGAGTATTGGTAAATTTCATCTTCGGGTGGTTTTTGTGGAGGCCAGTTCACGCCGTTTATCTGTGAAGGGTTAGCGAATTAATATGAAGAATGGAATTAGTCACAAGCTGATTTGTTACAAATATTATTGATCGTTTAAGCGTAGCGGGTGATGTAATGATAAAAATGCGATTAATCGCAAGGGGGTTAAAACAGTGGTACCATCGTTGTGCCGAAATAAAATATTCATAAAACAATGCAACTTTTTGCATTGAAACCAGGGCCTTAGAAACAAAATGGCTAAAGTGGACATGATAAAATTCTACAATTTATGTTTAAGTGCGGCATTTATCCGTAAGAGAGCGCAATCGATATTGTTATCCCTAAATTTCAAGATTTTTCGGAAAATCCTTAAATTAAGCAATAACTTTATTAGAAACCCTGAAAAACTCCGAGTTACGTAAACTAAATTCATCCAATCAAGAAACCGCAAACAATTTTACACACAAAAAAATAATTTTTCACTCTCTGCAATTGGCAAAGTGTGAATAAAAAATTCAGATAAGGTGCATATAATTTCTAGAAAGCAAGTTTTTATTATATTATATGAACCCATTGCTATGGAATTTTTTGCAAATAGCATTAAACTATCCCTTTCATGACGTTTTTGGGATGACATAATGGTGAAACTAGCTGTAAGGTAAAATGTCAATTTCCATCCATACTGTCAGGAGCAACCGTATGATAAGAGGTTTTGCTTACGACTTTGTGATATGATGTAAAAATGCCGTTTTTCTATTTGAGTATTGTTAGTATTGCGACTTACCGAAATTGTTATATACTTTGTGAAACATCTAATAAGACCAAACCAAAACGTATAAAATTTGAAATACCTAACTTACCAATTCAAGACGTAATAATTACCGAACGAAATAAAGACTATTCGTGTGTACATTTAACAAATATTTATTTTTACAATATCAACAATACTCAACAATTTTTATACATTTCATGTACAATTTTTAAGACTATGTAATACATCTACCTACATTGAACCTTATGACCAGAAAAGAACTACATTTCTTCCCAACATTTTCTTCAACCGATATTTGACGCGAACACTGAAGAATATAGTGAAGGGAACATAAGAAAGCTTAAGGAAGGCACTACTTTTTAATTTTCTGGAAAGTTGAGTAGAGGGTTTTTTACGAAATTTTTACTAAAATCTTTAGAGGAGTAGAGACTCCTTGGTAAACTAGAATATGTAGCCATTTCTTCCAAATCATTTATACTTTTCTGCAGACTTACCTCAGAGGATTTGAGCTTTCCTCCTGATGGACTTTTAGCCTGTTTAGCATACCAGTCGGCTCCAAATCTATAATCAAACTATATGTCTGTATGTTGCAAAATACATTTAAATTTTTTAGAACACTCTTAGTTTTATCTTTCTCTTTGTGCAATTTTCGCTATTGCGCCCAATAAAAGAAAAACATTTTATTTAATCTAAAACTATATTAAGCTATATAAAATTGTATATGGAACACTGTAGGAGAATTATTTTACCAAATAGTATATCTGAGTCATGAATCGATATTTAGCATGACCTTAAGTTAAATTGGTAACATTGTTTCGTTCAATTTTAAAATACATGGAATACACTTGAAATATTTTGATAAATGATAACACGTAAAGTAAAAACCAACATATCCGGATAAATTCACTCACTGTTTCGAGGTAACGCCTATTTATGGAAAGATCTGATTTTGAAATCATGTCAATATCTCTATACAGCCATTTGAGATGCAGAAAATTTCTACACAATGAACGGAAATGGAAAAGTCAAATATTATTCTAGGATTATGCCTCAATATTTTTACTATTTTTAATACTAATTTTATAGTGGAGTATTTAGATGGACAACAAAAAATAATAAAAACGACGCTTTAGTAACGAGTTGGTTTAGGCAACAGCGAAGTGAGTTTTTAATAAACTACGATCTGATGGATCCCTGTGTTGTATACTATACTATTTCTACGACGTTCTTCATTCACTCGCTTATTAAACACTCGCTCTGCTGCGTCCAGCTCGTGTCAAAACTCATAAATATATTGTCGTTTATCAATCTTATTGCATAATATACTATTATCGACACAACAACTTTACAGCCAACATATAGCTTTATTCATAGTTCTGTGAGTGTGTGAAATGCTATTTTCTGCAATGTATTCTTATTATTCTTGTACTTACTAAAAGTAAAGCAGTATGTTGCTCTGACGTGTCGCGTTCTGATGCTCTATGACGAAAGGTTTGCCGTTTTATCAAAATGTAACATGACAAAAGTCATAGCGTCAGATCAATGTGCCCGCTGATCATTTAAATAAACTCGGAAATAATTGTCTGATATATATAGCAACATATTACATCAAAGCAATGTGTTCCCGGCTTAACGCAATCAGCCATAAAACGCTAATATTTTTCAATAAAATTATTTTCGTGTGTGATCTAACCACTGATATGTAGAGAGTGCAAAACGCTGATTTTATAATTTCACTAGATATATGTGGATTTTGACGGACTTACACGTGAGTAGTATTGTTTCCATCGCTTTCTGCGAGCACATCCACCAACCTTTTCGGCATGACGCTACCACGATAATTACAAAATGACACCTAATTCGCTCCACACCACGACAATTACGATTTGGTATCTTTTCGAGCGACAAGGCGAACAGCAAATATGCTAAATTACTGATTACGTTTTATCTTATCAAATAAAAAAATGAATTTATGATAATATCTTGAAATAATCTCGAGCTGATCCGTTAAAAATGTTTGCAATTTGCCCCAGCTATAATCTGTTGTCGAGAAGAAGGTGTCAATCAGTTTTGTGGTCGGTGAAATTTTGTTTCGGGGAAACCATCAATCATCTGTTAGCGGTTATCACTTAATAACTGTTATGACTTTCTACAACAATATGTATAATGTAATGTGTTCATTCTATTAATGCCATTACCAATTGTGCATGAGTAGAATATGATTTAAAATTGTTAAAGTTGACAAACACCGTTTTACACATTAACTAAGCTTTTTCTATGAGCATTATTGTTTTGTCGGAAACGTGTGAATTGGCTCGAGACCCTGGCTAACAAAGCTAAAAGTGACCCTTTCCGTTTCTTGATCGATTCATAATTGAGTATATTAAAGTACGGAATAAGAAAAGGTATTTTACGGATCAACATTTTTGGACCAATTGGACTGTATAATAATTTTGAAATGAAAACTATGTAAGCCGAGCGGGGCAACGAAATAACTGTAGCGACTTACCGCGGTGCCACGGAGCTGCCTTGTATTCTGGGTTCGTCTTCGGGGTACCCCATGGTGATGCGAAAATGTTATTTGGCAAAATTAACGACCGGCGAAATGCAGAACAGGAAGCTAAAGCGGAACGAGCACAGCGAAAACTACCTTTCCGACAGCGTGGTTTTATAGCCGATCGACCCGAAAATTAAGTTATCGGCAAAAAAAAGGGGGAACGCGAAAAAAGTCGCATGTAGAAATTTCGTTGCCATTTAGCGCCCAATTTTAAACTATAAACTATAAAAAATATTAAAGAAAACATAAATTCTTAAAGTCAAATAAAAATTAATCATTAATAAACTATAAATATGAAACTTATTCACACTGACAAATTAATATGGGACTCAAAATCTCCCTCGCTACGCTGCTTAGGCTACTGATTTACGAATAAAATTAAAAAATTGATAAAATGAAGTTGAAGTAATTGTAATTGTAATTGAAGTAATAAGAATTCTAAAACATGATAATAATGCCTATGTATTAATAAATTAATAAAATTAACGAAAGTTTTAAACTATAAACTATAAAAAATATTAAAGAAAACATAAATTCTTAAAATTAAATAAAAATTAATCATTAATAATCTATAAATAAGTATGAAACTTATTCACACTGACAAATTAATATTGGACCCAAAATCTCCCTCGCTACGCTGCTTAGGCTACTGATTTACGAATAAAATTAAAAAATTGATAAAATGAAGTTGAAGTAATTGTAATTGAAGTAATAAGAATTCTAAAACATGATAATAATGCTTATGTATTAATAAATTAATAAAATTAACGAAAGTTTAATTAGGATATAATCGTTTGTGTTTCTTGTTTGTTGTCTATGTTATACGCAAATTGAATTAGAACAAAAAATGTTCAGATTTTCACAATTTTTAATGTTTTGTGACAGCTGTTTCGGCAACACCGTGCCTTTATCAAATACAAAATATGACTATATTCCGACACTTATATATAAAAACATAGATTTTTTAATTACATGGATAGGGTATAAATTTAAATTTAACAACGGAGACGCATTTAAACCCAATTGGTCATTAAGTAATAAATTCGAATATCTCAGTTTGTTAATCTCCATAGCTTCCAACAAATTTAATTTTTTGCTTTTTGAATGATTACGTAAAATATCAAAATTTTGGGACAAGATCCACATTTCAACTTGTAGACTCCGGATTTTTTTTTAAAGCAATATTAATACCAAATTTAGATAGATGTTTCGAAATTTTCTTGCTGGGTTCTCCTGTGTATTTAATGGTTTTATAAATTTTGCGTATATATATATATATATATATATATATATATATATATATATATATATATATATATATATATATATATATATATATATATATATATATATATATATATATATATATATATATATATATATATATATATATATATATATAGTTGTCTTTTACAAGCAAGTCTTGTTTTATGATAGGGTTAACTTGCCTCTGCCTGAGAATATTGTCTATTAGGTTTATTACGTCAATTGGTGGAAAGCTAGGAAATAAGTTTTGAACATAAAATGAAACTAGAATTGCCTTGGGAAGAATTTTTATGTCTTTAACTTTGTTAATTAGTTCGAATGAACTTTTGATTGCATATCTAGGTTTAAAAACAGTATTATATTATAAAATTTTAATTAACCTTATTGAAAATTTAACTGTTGGTGCTGTTACAAAAGAAACTACAGGTTTTATTGGCATAAGCTGTTTGTGTAATTTTTTTAAAGAATATGACTTTGGAGGTTGAGAGTTCATGATTATCAGTTGGCATTTATCCTTGTCAAAAGTAGTTTCAAATAACTCTGAACTCTATCTATCCCATATTAAACACCGAAAACAAAATTTATAAAACAATAAAATACATAGGAGAACCTAGCAAGAAAATTTCGAAACATCTATCTAAATTTGGTTTTAATATTACCATAGGACATTTTCTAAAAAACAATAAAACCAAATTACAAAAAACTCAAAAATCCGGAGTCTACAAGTTGAAAAGTGGATCTTGTCCTAAAATGTATATCGGACTAATAGGTAGAACATTTAAGAAACGCATTAACGAACATAAAAGGGCTCATAAAAATAAAAGTTTGGATTCTAACCATGGAATTCATTTAAATTCCGAAATGCACAACTTTGATGATAATTTTGATATTTTACATAATCATTAAAAAACCAAACAACTAAATTTGTTGGAATTAGAATTTATTACTTAATGAGCAATTGATCCAGTTATTTCGCCAATTATATAATTATATAATGCACTCCCTTTAGAACCGAAAGGCGTTATTTGGATGTGTAATAAATGTATTCTTTTTTCTATATTATTGCTTTCACAATCTAATAGTTTTTCACTGGATATTTTGCCTGAATGTATCGACGATAATTTTATTTGTTTGGAGTATCAGTATTCTGACTTGGTGATGACATTCTAGAAAAATATATACTATTCTCCTAAAAACCATATTTAAATGAGATGATCATTATTAAATTTATCGGCTAATTAAAATGATATCTACATAATAATAAAACATCCACTTGGTTTTGTAATTTTTTTATGATTATTAACTTGGATTAAGATAACTCCATTCGAATACTTACGAACCATTATTTAATTCTTGTCTTACTGGATAGTTTATTCCTTCCATCGCGCGACGTAGACACGATATTGCAAAATAACGTATCAACCAAGACAATTTCGATGAGAGTAATAAGTCATGGACCAAGATAATTTTTTAATAAATAAACAGCATTTGGAATAACTATTATGGATATCCATGTTTAAGCGATACTTACGAGGATCCAACAGAAGAGGAAGAACGCTGTAAGCGTTTCTCGATATTTTCTCTAGAGTAGGGATTATTTTTCATCTGAACAGCATGTTTCCATTTCTCCCTTTCACGTTTGCTATAACTACCTGTCAAGAAAAATATACTATTGTAACTTTATTGGTCAAGTTTCCAGTCTATAACTTCATGGCCTACCGGAAAATTCCACTTCTCCGGAGCTATCAGATTTATATTCCTCGTTTTCATTAATAATGGTCGTTCGCGGTGTCGGCACTCGGTCGTGGAAGTTTTCTGTTCTAGACGTAATTACATCGGAATATTTTGGTGCGGTTGATGTGTCTAGGTTTCGCGAAGGTCTAAATTAAATAAATTAAGCAACTGGGTGAAACAAAAAAACAAATAAAACTTTTTAGAAACATATGAAAACGTACCTTGCGGGAGGCGTTGGACTTTTCAATATCGTCCTTGGCAAGGAGCCATATCTCTCAGTATACTCAGCCTCTTTTTCCGTGTTGCTGTAGACGGAAAGAAACGACGAGTCTTCAACATCTGCAATCAGACTCTGTTACTTTCGAAAAAAATAAGTTCACTTTTAGACGCACTGTCATCATCTACACTGACGTCCGTCTTGGAGATCTGACTTGAACTCATCAATTCAAATCTTCTCTGTTCCCGACCGTTAACTTCCTTCACCCCAGAATCGGTCGATGACTCGCTCTGTTCATCTGCGTGTTCGACCAATTCAGGATTTCGTTTGCCACCCCCGATTATAGTTTTCGATTCTATCAATAGCGTGTGAGCTTTAGGTAATGGTTCCGGTTCTTCAAAGTCCGATCCTACGTCGGATAAATCAGAAGTATCATCGACCGGTTTATCGCCGATAAAAACCTGGTGAAACAAAAGTTTAACTCAAAATTTTAAATAGTGTATTTGATGAAGACCTTAGCTTCTGTTGTAGGGTTTGGCACCAGCATCGGAACGGGTACTGGCGAAGGGGTTCCTTGGAAGTGGCGTCTCTGAAGGAACCAGTTGGTGTCACTATCGCCGAGCAGCGAAGAGCTTGATCTGAAATAGTCTGTGCCATCTTCTTCGTCCTCTGAGTGTAATCGATCCACTTCTTCAATATCCTGTTTTATCTAAAACAAGAGATCATATGATGACAGTTTGTTCCATTGTTGTTTTCTAAAAATAAATGCACAATTACTTTGATGTGCATTTGATTTTTCGACTATAAAGTCAAGCCCAACATCAGTTACAGTGCATTTCAGAATTTGTTGAGAGTAACTAAGTTGAAGAATGCGTGATAATAATAAATAATTGCTGGACATGGTAATAAAACCGACAAGCTCTACGGGAAGATACAATACAGGACGCTGTCGTGGTAACAAAAGCGCCGACCAAGTAGCCTGCCAAGGCTCGCCAAGGAGCGTAATTGGGCCAGAACCCTTTGGAGTGGCCATTGCAAAAACAGCCTTCAAGCAATGGATGGAAAAAGAGGCCAGGTAAGCTACAAAAAGAAGGCAGTACAGTCTACTGACGTGCTACTACCAGAGGGAATGGAAGGAAACACTGAATGCAGATTGGGCAAGGAGAGAAGAAAAATGCCATACACGTATTATGCCTATGTGGAGGTATATTGGAACAGCCTGGGCGTAACCAAACTTGAGGCAACGAGCTGCACCAAGGAACCACTATCGAATCTGCCAAGTCTAATTAGAGAGATGCTAGATAGAGCTCTATAACTATGTAGGAAGTCGCAATAGATTCGTTAGGTCGCAGTGACAGACAGACAGGCTAAATAAACTCTCCCAATCTGAATCTGAATCTACCATATAACCTAATAATATTTCTGGGTTTGCTTTTATAAAGTTTTTAGAACAAGAATTACAAAGTTTTATTTACCATAAGGGTAACCCGATCCACGTATTTTTTTGATCCCAAACTTGAATCCGTTTGGATCCATTCTTCCGAACTAGAAACGGAGGACGTTTCTAAATCAGTAGATTTCCATTTGGCGTCTAGAGTTTCCTCACCGAAAAAGTATTCCTTACTTTCGTTTTGGCATGAAACTTTGGACACATGGCTACATACGCTGTTTGCCGAAGAAGACGGCAAGTTACTTTGGCAACTGCTTATCACCTGAAGTAAAAAAAAAATATCGACAAGGATAGGAAACAGTTTCACAAATTTTGTTTGATTTTTGCAAATAATCTCGTCTTTAAACTAAATTAAAACAATAAAAACAACAAATTGAATGTTCATTTTTGGCTCTTTCTATGAAAGATGCCAATATCTATTTCAAAATAATTTCTCTCTCTTGGGGCAAACAAAAATAAGCAAAAGTTGGCGGCAACATAATTAGTGATTGATTTTTTCTATAAGAAAATATTTTCTTCAAAATTACTAAATTTCAATTTGATTTTCAATAAAAAAAAATAAAAAAAACTATGAGCAAAAATTGAAAGATCTAGGTATCATGTCATCATGTCATGTCATCTCATCTTTGAGAAAGTTTCTCTTTATTATTTTTTGCTTCAACTTAAAATAATTTTCAAAAGAATGTTTTGTGCTTCATTCGGCGTTAAAAGCGATCAAGATGATTAACCAGCATGAAATTAATAAAATAATTTTCACAACAGAATTTTCAACATAAAGATTTACTTATTGTATTTCCTTTAATTATATTATACCATTTTTAGTCGCGTCGAGAGGTTTTACAGTTTTTTCTCTCTAGTTTATTCAATATAATTATTTAGGGATACCTCTTGAAACGTTAACATTTAACAAACATAATAAATTAATCTTATTAAAATAGACACTTCAATTTTCGAACAACCTGTATAACGCGAAAATTATTTTAAGGATAAGCCTACAGCAGTTTTTTTTATCCATTTTAAACAAGCACAAAAAAAAAGAAAATCAAAATTACACTTTTCGTTTAATTGACGATCTTGCTTCGATATAGCAATTTGTATCACTAACAACGTAACGGCTGCTTAAAACAAGAGGTATACAAATTTCACCATTAATTAAAGCCAA
The DNA here is from genome assembly GCF_029955315.1 of Cylas formicarius. Taxonomy (NCBI): domain Eukaryota; kingdom Metazoa; phylum Arthropoda; class Insecta; order Coleoptera; family Brentidae; genus Cylas; species Cylas formicarius. The sequence goes on from NW_026844264.1 coordinate 27,455,866, forward strand.
TCGGCTGCTTTATTAAAATCTTGATAAGTAAATAAACTTTCACACTGACGGCTAAATATCAATTATAGTCGCGAAAGTTAATTATAATCAAAATATGTTTTAAACATTTGAAATATAATATAAAAATAAAAACAAATTTTTAATTTTCGATAGCTCTGTTTATAACGCAAATGTTCATAGATAGAAGAAGAAGAAAGCAGTTCCATATCTGTGTTTAAAATTATTCTATTAAAAGGAGCAGCTCCAAATCATTATTTTTTAGTAACAAATAGTTAACGGTAATTATGCTATTATGGCCAATTTACACTACCATCAGCATTAAACACTAACTTGGCGGTAATATTTTCTCGACGATTTAATGGAGACTATAGCCATTACTAAACCGAAACATTGACGATACAGTAGCGGGACTGACACTAAAGAAACCATAAAAGATTAGCTTGCACGCAATTAACAGGATTGATTTTCAAAGCTCACCACGGTAAGAGAGAAGGGCAAACAACAAACAATAAATTTATTTTTCAATATGAGATAATTAGGCAATATGGCGACATTACAGAAAGAAATATACTTCTTAAAATTGAAAAATGACATAAGAATGGTTTCAAACCTACCAAAACTACCAAGTGTCAAGTGATAAACAACTTTTTAAGATCCTTTTGAATAAGTTTTTTATTTTAATTAATTTATAATGATATCAACTAGATTTTTCAAAAAATAGAGCGTTGTAGGGGCTTAATTTCCATCAAGTTTTACAGTTTTCAGAAATTAAAAAATATGCGTTTCATCTGTGTCTCTTTATCCCATATATTTATTGTATGTAATATAAAACTTTTTCGTGTGTGAACTTTGAACAAAGCGTACCAAAACCATTTAAATGTTATATCAAAATAATTACATTATAAATCATTTTAAATCTTTACGTATTTCGAAATTTACCTTATTGATAATTGCTGTGGCCAAAAGGTCTTCGTAGGTTCTGCTAGGGTTTCCTTCTGCGGTAGTTGAATGATCTTGAGTTTGCTGTAGCCGAGGTAACGTCGCAGCTTCCTTTAAAAGTTGCTCGATCAATTGCTTTAACGCTTCATGTGCTGAGCTGGGCGATTGACCTGTTATAGGCAAATCTGAAAGGCAATGTTTGCTGCATGCGGTCTGACAATAAAACTTTATATTTAAATCCCAAAAATGTTTTAGTTATGTTCACTCCTTTATCAAGTGGTTATTGTAGCTAATTAATTTATTAATTGGTTACACTGTTAAAGCATATTTTTTACAAATATGTCCCCTAGAACGTGGAGTTGGATACCATTCCTTGCAATTAAAAAATATTTCATATGTAAACGTTTAATTGCCCCTTCTGAAAATTTAGTTAATGGAGATTTTAAAATGCCCATTTTAACAGTAATTTCGGTCATATTACCTATGTCATTTTGTTTACAATAGTTGACCGAAAATTTGAGCCTTTTATAGGGTGTCCAATATTACAACCGCAACATTAATTTTACAATGAATGGAAAGAATATAAAAACATTAATATTTATTGTTTATTTATCGACATGATAGGATGTTTATGTCTTGTACGTAAAATTACAAAAATAAGTAATCAATCATTGTGCTTTTAATAATTTGAGACATTTCATTGCAAATCAAAATGAAATTAATCATGATTTAAGTGTATAGGGTGACACAAAATAAAGCAACGAGAAAGGGGATTGCTGAAATATAAAAATTCTCTTCTAATTTAGTTTCGATGATAATTATTAATCATCTGTTATATTTCTTCAATCACAACAAAACTGACAATTAAATAATGAATGATAAAATGAAATTAAATGATTACCATTTGTATTAATATTTTAGTTTTATTGATAATATTTACGGCACCACTGAATTTCACAAAAATGAGAAAAACTAATTTCAAACATCAGAATGTTTCGTCAACAAGGCAAAAACTCTGTATTTCTGTGGATAAATTGCTTACACCTTTCACAGAAAATCGAAAATTAAGACACCCTTTACTCTGCCGTACTTAGATTAGTGTTAGATATATAGATTTGTTTTTAAAAAAATGGATGCGCTCTTAAATTAGACATCGTTAAACTAAGCAAATTTATTTGATATTTTTAAAAGGTTTGTCCTAGATAGATAATACACATTCGAAAACAAACACCAAAACTACGTAAATTACAAATAACACTTCCAGTGGTAAAAAAAGTAAGTGTAAATAGACAGGTCTAAAAGCTTACCCAAAATAACTTCGACGAGGTAGTAAAATGCAAATAATCCGACACAAAACAAAACATAAAATGTCACAGAAACACTTATCAACACTGTGAAAAACATTTCGGCAACAACAATCGCTACCCGAGGTGCCGCGACGTCGATTAAATTGATTTACTGTTATTTTTTCCGAACTGCATAGATATTGATAGTAAATATACTCGTACGGAATTCAAAAGATGCGCCTGTATGAAAATTTCTAGGTTAAATTTGTATCACACAAACCAGTCAAGGTAGACATGGTGTACCTAGCGAAAAACAAAACCGAACTAAAATTACTGTGCATGTGTGTATTCGTTAACAATAATTGTTATCTGTATGTTCAAACATTAATATAAAAACCAAGCCACACCGCCTAAAGGTTGTAGCTTCGTATTTTCCCATTTTTTTTTATATATTTAGAAAAACGTATAGCAAATCGTTTCCGATTTGATCTGGAGAAGGCTTTGAGGATAAAAATAATCACTGCATTGGGGGTACGCTCATCTATTATTGCCGCACGCAAGTGATAAAGAAACACTTGTACAATTTGATGTAGTTTATCAAAAGTTACAAATGTAATTTAAAATATTCAATCAAACAGCATATTGAGTTCCATGTCTTAACTTGTTTTACTTCAAGGTTACTGCCATTTGATTTACGTCACTTATTATTCGCTCATCAAACGAAGTTTCTCTAGGCGTTATTTAAATGACATTCAATTTTTTACACACATACAAAGTAATTGATATGAAAGCCCATCTATCTGATCAGAACAAGTTATTTTACTTAAAAAAGTATTTATAGGAATGTTTTTTATGTTTTCTCAGAAATGAGATAAAGATATCAGGCGACCGCAAAGTCTGGATAATTATTGTTTGGAAACGTAGGACGCATCAAAGAGGATGGCTGGAAATGCCTAAAAAATAATCTAGACTTTCGAGAAACCGTTAATTTCTTGTCAAGTTATTTTCCCAGAACGCCTGTATGTGAGCTCGAAAAAGGAAATTAAACAGAGAAACCATTTCATGGAGCACAAGGAAAAAATCTTTCTTTATAAAAACGATTTTTATTAGTATTAGGAAATTAATAAAAATATGTTTTTTAAAGTTGATTAAGATGGTTCATTGAACTGATTTAGTTAATCAAAATTAGCATGAATAATTCAAAAAATAAACATCATAAATTAGATTAGATTTTCTCGATTAACAATATAAATCATCACACTGGTTCCTATAACAGCAAATTTTACCTCCCTTGGTTCCCTTTCCCCATATTATTACATATTCAAGATGTCTGCAGAAAGTGAAACCAGTCAGAGCCTTGTGAAAAATTCATCAAGAACGAAACGACCACATTGGCTAATTAAAAACACGTCACATTCATCCATTATTTTTTGAATATCGTATTGTATATGTAATTTAATGGATAACTTTATGATAATTTAGTACTATAAACATTCCCGTTAAACGACCATTTCGTCCGACGCGACGCCGTGAATTATTTCTACTTAAATATTCGCCATTGCTTTCCGTAACGCGCCTAAAGTTTCAAACTCACAGTACGGCTTCATAGAAGCGAGAAATCCGCAAACACACTATAATCGAACTTTGAACTCTGGACTTACACGCGTATAAGTAAATTAAAAATGATGATAACTTTGGTCAAGGTGCGCTTGTAGACCGCCGAGAAGGAGATTCAATTGTACCTTGGTGCAAGGAGGAATAAATAAAACGTGACCAAATCAAAGACAAGCGGCGAAAAACTAAAAATAAAGTGATACGTAAACTCGAAGCAAATATGGTACAAAAGATTAAAACAGATTATAAGACAATCCATACCAATCTGAAACACTACCTTATCTCAGAAACTATAGAGGATGGAGCCAAAAGTTAAATACCATATTACATTGCCAATATTAAATTGCTAAAACACTTTTTTTTTAAATTGAAACTACCTTTTTTTATAATCTTATTATATTTAGCATAAAAAATTAAGGCGATTTTATATAAAAGTTGCTATATAAGTTCAGTTAGTCTAAGGTGGGTACGTCGGCGTTTAAACAAAACAAGTGCTATAAGGCTGCTTGCGTATTATGTTTACCACAGAGGAAAAGATTGATATGTTAGGAAGTTACATATCGAACGATAAAAACCGAACCCTGGCTCTTAGAGATTATATTAGAAAATTTGCATTTAGGAGGCATTCAGAAAAAAAAGATCTTCGACAGGATTTACCAACACTTTAGAATATTTCGAACTTTGAAGTAGGAAAAAATAGACCTCGTCATATTTTAATAATGAAGAACAACTTAATATTTTGTTGCATTTTGCAGAGACCCCTGAAGATTTAACCCGAAACGCGTCCTTAGATCTAGATGTCAAAAGAACAAAGATTCGAACGTGCCCTTAAATAATCAACTGGTAGCCCTTTAAATTCTATCCAGTGCAGAAATTAGTGCAACGGGATTACAACATCAGGTTATGGAGAGACAGTTTTCAGAAAATATAATTGTTAACATTATTTGGACAGATGAGTCCATATTTACAATCTCAAGTGAAATTTAAAATCTGAAAAATTCCAATTACTGGAAAAACAAGAATAAAAAACATTACAACTTCAGGTGGAATCTCTGTCAAAATATGGCGCACCATTAGGTTCAGGAGAGCTTTTAAATATTACCCATCTCTTTGTTGAAAATGAAGTGCCTGAAAGGGGACGACGAAATTTAATTCGGCTAGCAGGATAGCGCTCCTTATCACAGAAGTCAAGAAATTATCACCTACTTTTTATAAAACTTCTGGACTCCTCCTGCGTCGGTTTTTGTTGACTCGAACTTGCTAACGTTTGGCCAAGTATCCTGTTGACTTCTTCAGAGCTTGACTGAAACTTAGTTTCAGTTGTGAAGAAGCCAACAGGACGATTAGCGAAACTTTAGTAAATTCGAGTCAACAACAACTGACGCAGGAGGAATCCAGAAGTTTTATAAAAAGTATTACAGTAACCCGTGGAAATTTCTTTGAAAAATTAGTACCTATTTAAATGCACACTATACAGAATGGATTGGGGAGAATGGGGGGAATGGGTTACCTCCAAGAAAAAACGACTTACCTAACCTAGATTTTTTTCTATGGGGAACAGTTAAAGATTTTATCAACAGAGTCCGTGAACTGCCGAGGAACTTAAACCTAGGAAGGTATCGGATATTTAAATGGGACTGAAGCTGTTAGAAATGCCATTATGTATTTAAAAACCCTTTAAACTGCTTGTATTGCTCCAAGGGCAGGAAATATTGAAAAACTGTTACCATAATTATTATCCTTTGTAAGTTATTAATTTTTTATTAGTAGTTCATTAACAAAAAAAAACACCAACCTTATCGCTTATAAAAATTTATAATTTATAATTATATAAATAATGTATAACATAATCTTTCGATCTTCATAAGTGCATCGACAAAATTATGGTCAACTATGAAATGGCAAATCATAGTGGCAGCACTGTGTAGGCACTTTAGCACTTGTTTTGTTCAAATGCCGTCATAGCCACCTTACTACACTAACTGAACTTATGCAGCATATTATTTGTGATAGACAAATGTTTAAGAGGAAACATTTCAAAAAGTAAAAACATTGGACATATACAAGCTTATATAAAATTGTCCATAATTTTTAGTGCTAAATATGGATTATAAAAATGGGTAGTTTCCATTTTCAAAAAAAGTTTTTTGGCAGTTTGATTAAATTCATTTTTAGTCTTATTTTTCGCGTACCTTATATTAATATGTATCGAAATTTCTTGTGAAATCCGTTATTCGAGTCCTTCGTCGACAACAAAATTAACTCAAGTGAAACAATGAATGCTTCCGAATTAAAAAATTGACAGATATTTTAAGTCGTGCAAACGTCATTTTTCGCTGAAAAAATTAAAAATGTCAAAAACGGTTAGACTTAGGTATAGGACCTTATACACAAAATATGTCTCAAATTTTGTATAGAATTCAAAAATGACGTAATATACCAGGTGTTCCATTTGAAATAGGAAAGTTTAGACTCTCCCACGAAAAATGAAACACCCTGTATATACAAAATTAAAATTAATTTAGGGTTGGTTGGTTAACTTTTGTATTTAACTTTTGGTTCCATCCCCTATAGTTTCTGAGATAAGGTAGTGTTTCAAGATAAACGGCCCACCCTATACATCGACTCTGTATTTACCTGTTTTTAATTTTAATGTTTAATAAATTCTTCATTAAAGACGGCTGTTGATATACAAATTACATAGAAGTTACAATAAATTATATTTAGTTACGACAACCAAAATTTCATTTCACTTGTAAAGCTATTTAGCTACCAAACCATAACCTTTATTCCCTGTCACTCTGAAAATCTGGTGTTATACTAAAAACTTGAAACAATATGAAAACTGGTATCATTCTCTTTGAAATAATTTCAATACAATTTAAAATCGTCAAGAAAATTTACTTCATTTTTTCGTACCCAGTAATTAATCGAACGCCATAGCGGTATCCCTATTGTTTTCCGTCTTAACGAATCGTGATAAAATTTACGATTACGCGTCATGAAATAACCTTTGGTATTTTTATATAGCCATATATCCGCTGAACAATATTTATTTTCGTTAATCCTATTAATAACAACAGTAATTTATCCCAGACTATTCGCTGAACAATTGTATATATCATTCTCACATTATTTCGCAGTGTATCCAAAATTGTGCAAAATTTCATCAACGTGCTTTAGAGAATCGATTACACACACTTACTGGAAATGGCAATATGCAATGCGGAGCCCAAGTCTGTAAGGGTATTGCTCAGATCTAGATGGTATCTATGGAAAATTTCATCATCTGAAAAATTTAAATTTAGAATCAACTGCTAAAAAATGTGATGACCTTCTGAACCGTAGTTTATTTGTCTTTAAAAACGACTTATGTCTATAACAGTTCACATAACGCGTTTTGTCTGAACATGATATTAAATATATTGTCTTCCCTAAACGTCCTTGTAAACCGTCGCATTTACTAAACTCAAACTGCATAATCTCCGTACCATTAAATACTTACATTGTTTGTCGTTATATAGTTTGGACACACTAGCATTGTCGACATTCCCGCAGAGCATAACATTGACTAGTTTCTCGATGAAGTCACGCACTTGTTCTTTTTCCAGTTTCCGCAAAGATTCTAAAGCGGCGTCTAAGTCAGAGCTTTGCTGGACATTCATACTAGCGTTAAACCAGCCTACAAATTTGTTGATCTTTATTTATGAGTAATGTGAAATAAGGAGAGCGATTCATTTTCTGACAAAAATATCCAAAACAACTTCAACTTCAACATTCACACTAGCGTTAAACCAGCCTACAAATTTATTGATCTTTATTTATGAGAAATGTGAAATAAAGACAGCGGTTTATTTGCTTCAAGGTAAGAATAACCAACACAGCAATTCAAACCGAAGATAGAAGATCAAAAAAATTTTTTTTTCAAATGAGATATTATGCTCTGCTTCTTCTGGGAAAAACGTAAGTATCGATTTTAGAAAGATTTGCTGAAAAAGGAGCTACTGGAGAATGTAAATTTGAATGAACCTCTTTGTACGAAATTTGTTGTCGACGAAATTGCTTGAAAACGAAATATAACGGTACCCTCTTGTAAGAGGCTTTTCAATACTTTTGTGTAATGCTAATAGGGTGTAAATTAATTGTAAATAACATGATTATCTATTTAAAAATACTATTAATTTGCAAATCTTTAGATGCAATCTTTTCATCATTGTCTTCTCGTTCCAATAAAGAAATGACTCTTCTTCAATAAGTGAAATGCTTGAATTAACGTATACAAGAGTGATGATGATTATCAAAAATAATATTTTCATAAATTTTAAAAATTATCCAAATTTCTGTTGCTTCTCACTTCATAAAGAAAGCATCACCAACCAACCAAAAATACAGGCAAAGCAACAAATATATTTTTAAAATTTAATTGGCATTAATTTTAATTTAAGTTTATTAAAATTCATATTTACCGACCATTAGGTTGTACGGCGTGAAATATTTCCTTAAACCACGATTCGGACGGATTTAAACATCTGTGACAGAACCACTTCGTCCATTGAAGTTTTGCACATTTCTTTCTGCACGCTCTGCAACCGCATTGCGAACAGGTAATTAATGTGTTTTCCAATATGTCCTCCACCTGCCTGACATAAACCCCGCAAATCTCACAGTACCAATCGGATCCCCGTTTACGAATCCTGCAACAAAAAAATCATGTAGACATTGTGACGTTTTATATTTGATTTTTGATTTTTTTTAAATGTGGCTTTTAAGGTTTGTGATTGATTAGGTTCCATTTTCAAATTTTCAATATTAAAAATCACAATTATTACGGAAATTACAGTCTACCGTGATTTTTCATTATAGATTCGTTCTCTAAACATTTTTTTAATAGGTAATACGGTGATTAGTAAAACGTTTTTTAAAAGTGTCACGTTACATTAATCTAAGTTACGTTTAAATTGTCAAAATTTAAAAACCCACAATACATAATGGAAACCATAATAGGTTGTTAAGGAGAGATTGGTGTGTTAAACCGAATAGTGATAAAACCGTGCAATTTGTTTATTATTTGAACACGTATCCACTTAATCTATCTTGAATATTTACAACTAACGAAAACTAAAACTAAAAATTTGATTACAATATCTCTCTCAATCCTCGAGATACTTCCAATACGCCATTCGTTTCACATATCACATTTTTAATTTACCCAAAGGTGTACCAGCGATATTTTGTAGGGAAAGGATACTAAAGGAGACACACATTTTGAAAGCAATTTTTTACGCAGAATTAAATGGCTTACATGTAACATTTTTAAAATTAATGGTGTTGGTTAGTTATCAATAAAAAAACGTTTTTTTATATGGGTTTTTAATATGTTTCAATCATTAAAAAGTAAATACAATTGACATAATATTTTGCCCCAGCCTCCTGGGAAAAAATTGAACATTTTAAGTTTGAACAAGTAAGCGGTGAGCCTGGGTATCTAATGGCGTTAGGGTATCCCATTTAGCTACTAGAACAAAGGAAAAGCAACTATGAAAAAAGATTTGAGAGAAGTTGGCAGATAAGTTGGATGCCTCATTTTTACTTTAAACTTTCTAATCTTATACAACAAAACTTTTCATGTGCGAGCAAAATCACCTTAATACATGAAACTAAAAAATGTTTGATAATTATTTCGCGTTATTTTTGTGGCTAACAGGAAAACCATTAAACGTTAAGTTGATAAATTATCGGAATTATGACAATAATAAAGAACCTTATGAAACAACTATTAAAAAATTATGACTTTGCGGCATTGGTAGAAAATGACTTTGCAACCTGACAGATCGCCAATAAGTTTGAATGCGGCATTTTTACGACAGTATTTTCTTCTTCTTTAATAGCTTCTTTTAAACTGTGTTACAGGCAACTATAACAAATATAAAGTAATTCAGTAACCGACAGATAATATTATTGAGTAAGACGACATACGGTATATAAAGTAATTAAACAACGAGAACATCCCATTCTCCCAATTATATAAATGAGCTAGAGAAAGAACAGAATACCCATTACAAGCTACTGAATTTATTTATTAAGTTTTGAAGAGCACAATTTTGATACGTCACATTTTTGGGACATCCTGTACAATATGAACATAATTTTAAAAATGACGATAATAGAGTTACATGGCCACTTATGATGAATATGTTAAAAGAAGATCGTAATATGAAACATATGCTTATTCAGAAGCTTTAATAATATAAATATGCACGCTAATCCCAGGATAAATCAGTCTTTGCAGTTGTAATTATTGTGTCACTTGTGTTTTAAATAAAACATCGTTTTTTAAAAATACGAGTTGCGCATTTCGAAATAAAATTATAGTATCAAACAGTTATCCCCAAATTATATCTTTTACAAAACATTTGCGTTTTATAACCCTGAGTACTGAAAACAAAATAACCTAAGATATATCTGTTATCGCCAATATGTTTTCTACATCGTAATGGATATATTAACCTTGCGCGACATCGATTTAAGTAATAAAAACAGAACAGGTACGCGAAATTGTTTTACTTTGTAAACAAAACAATGGTTGTTTTTGATATTATCCTAGAGCCGGGTTACAACCACGGACGAGGATCCAAAAAAAGTGGGGCGCTAAAGTATATTTGTTGCGGCCAAACGTTTTTGGATGTCAATCCGTTGGAGTAAAACCTTTCGTGCAGAACAACGCTGCATTTAGCCACGTACTTTGCGAACGAGCGTTATTAAGCAATACAACAATTATATAAGTGTTATGTAATGTGTAGCGACGTGCATAATATCAACAAAGCGTGTGCTACTTTTGAAGCGAGAAAGTGAGTTGAATTGAATCCCTGTGCTCAATATCGGCATTGATGTTGTGCGGTTAACATTTCTGTAAGGGGGTGCGCTTTTTTTCGGATACACACATGCTGCCAAAAATTCTCGAATTCGCTCAGAAGATAATCAACACTTGTGGGACTATAAAACAGTGAGCAAAATGTTTTTGAGTTTTCTGATAAGTGTCCAAAATCTGGGGACCGTTGAGGATTATCCGCCGGGAACAAGTTTTGCGCCCAATACGACCCACATAGACGTATTTATGGCTTTGTTCATGCTTTGTACGCTGGAGATTGTGATATTAAAGATTATCACCTACGATTCGGAGAGGGAGGAACGAGAACAGTCCACGAGAACGTCCGCCAGTATTTTCTTCGATAGGGACTGACTAATTCGACTTATTTATTGCGAATCTTGCTTGACTGTTTATTATATTTCTAGTTTGTATTTTAATAAAAACTATTCGACAGTATTTCCGTATTTACGTACAAAAGTTTCGAAAAAGTGAAAATGCTCATCCTGATTCAATTCTGCAAAGGTTTGGAGAACTCGTTACAAGAATGAAAACGTCATATTATCTTTGACTTTATCAGTATTGTTTTTCATAATGTACATTCAAGAAGAATATTGCTCTAAATTGAAATATCGCCTGAGATATTTACAAACGCAAATATACAAAGGAATAGTAAAAAGTTCTTTCAGTAATACAATAATTGGTTTTATTTGAAATTCTTGAGGTATTTTGCAAAAATATTTTTGGTCCTATGTTAAAACTATACCCAAATCGTTTTTTTATCTGTACTTCAGTTTTGTACACCAGCAAGAATTTATCAGATTTACAATAAACTGATTATCACCTACTAAATATTGACATAAAAGCATTAGGTAAATGATTAGTAAAACGTTATAGTATATTATATATTATGACATTATATATTATGACATTATATATTATGACATACTATATTATGAAAGTTTGATAAATATCGCTTTAGACTTAAGTTTACTTTAGCCATCATGTTGTGGGTACATTTCTGCAAAGCAGCAGGAATTCATTTACCTAGTGACGTGACCGTCAGAAACATCAAAGTACTATCAATATTTAAAATCTATCGAAAACCCCTGACTAAAGTACTAGAAACGGGCGAAATAGCTCGCGACAGTATTTAACGAAGCCTGGCGGTGACACATTGCGAACGTATGAAAAATCTTCTTTATTCTGGTAAAGCTTTCGTATTATTTTTAAATACTTTAATTCACGTTTATTTTTATTGCGTAAGGTCAAAAATTTATTGTTATGAAATTTCATGAAAAAGAAAGGATTGCAGAAACCTTAATCTTGTAACTCTAATAATAACCAAAGTAACCTACAAAGCTGTTGAAAACAGGACAGCCTGTATACATAATAATCCATCGTCCGAATGCAACTGCGATTTTATGGAACGTACACGCGCATAACGCAGGCAAATAAACACATCTGGCGGCATATTTTCTTTTTCATTGACCTAGGTTAAACGGTAACATCAATGAATACTTAACCGAATGCTTGCTGCTGCATTTATTTGCTACAGATTTTTGTATTCTTATTTTTGGTTTTTAGTATTTATTCGGAGACCAAAGTATGTTAAAGATAAATACTTATGTGTTTAAGATAGGTACAGCAATGATGCTGCTATTATTTATAAAAGTGTCTCTTGATTTAGCTCAAATTATAATAGCAAACTTACTTAAGTTGATTGCATGTGATTTATACTAAACGGTATTTTTATTTTTTCGGTTTTTAATTGTATCAGAATTTTCATAATGCATCACAGGTCTAATAACGAATTGGAAAATTTTGTTGTATTTATTTTTGATGCATTAAAAGGACAATAAGTTATTCTAGAATTCATAAGGCACAATGCCACTTTCAGCAGTTGTTATTAAATTATTACACCAAGGTTAGATGAGCAATTATTACATTAACATTAAGTCAGAACTCTAATAGGAACTTAGCTGAACTCTAATGGAGTATTCCGAAATGTCAAACATTCAAAAACATCGTGCACCTCAAAAGAAGTCCTGAAAAATTTGCGACTCATTGCTTGAAAAATTAATATATCTCTTAAATAACAATGATATTGCAGAAAAATTGGATAGCCTGTATAGTTAAATTATGCAAATTACCTAATAATGCATGCCTAATTACTCGCCTTAAAGCGTAATTACTGTTAACAATGTTTCATTTAATAGCAAATACCAAAAAAACGAACTATAATTTTACTTCTTTAACATTGGCGGAATTTACCAGCGTAGAAGCGAATTGAGTACTATCTTCTAGTTCGAAAAAGTTCCGAAGGGCTAGAAGCGCTTTAACTTTAACGTTTTTTGACGATGAACACTTTTGAACTGTACGTAAACATCCCTACATAAAAAACAACCGCTTCCTATTGCACCCATTGCTGCCAAGAGCGCCATAGATGAGGCAACTGTTGCCGTCTAAGCAAACCGACGTAGCTAAGCACCGAAAAACCAATACAAAGCTAAAAGGCGCTACTAAATATTTCCTGGTCAGTTTGTATTGATTGTGAGCAAATGGTTTCCAGGAAACAAAGCACGGCATCCTACCGGCCAGATAAAACTGTTCACCTTCCTGTTGGATCAGAGATTTGAGAGCAATCCAAGACGTCATTTACCACCCTATTAGCGCGTGTAACGAGTACGTACGAATAGAAAATAATTCAAGGTCAACGTATAAGGTACACTGACCTCATTTTCGGTCCAAACAAATGTAAATCTTTTGTTTTTCAATTGTCAAGAACGAGCTGTTCTTATGTGAATAATCTAATTTGTACCGGCGGGTTTTCCTAAATGTCACTGAGGCCCTTCCGATTTAAAAATGTACAAAAAAAACTTACACTTGCGCAATTCAAATTAAAAAATTTGTTTGAATTATCGCCAAAAATTATAATTTGGCGGATGCGCCGGGATACGCTTATATTTCCCCTTAAAAGCTAAGAAATAGATTACATCTATTGAAAATCCCGACAGTGCAATTTTATGTATGTCTCAAATAAAGTTCCCCTCTTTAAAACATTTTTTGCCTATTAAACATGAAATGGCCAAAAATAAGAAAACACAAACTAATAGTGATAAAATATTTAAATATCCTCCGCCTCATCATTTGAATAATTATCTTTTGCGCCTCCTTTTGATTGATGCATAGGTACAGTATATTCAGTGCTTATATCATAAATAGTATAGTAAATGGTACGCGGTGTTTTTATTCAGAATAAAAAAAAACTAATACAATGGAAAAAAATAAAACTCCAAGTTGCGCTTTGGTGCCCTCACGGTCTTGTAAAAAGACTAAACTAATTGCATGCTTTATTTGGCTGCGAATAATTATGTAATTATACTTTAATTTAAGATAAAACCCACGTAATAGAAGATTCACATAACAAAATTATATTTGGCTCGATAAAAGGTCCGGTGAACGGTATTTAGAAATTTCGAACCTCAACCTTTTCCGCTTTTATTAAGGAACTAGGACAGAAATTCTTTCCATATACAAAATTAAAAACGTACTACCGATTCCGTTAAAAAATGTTGAATTATAAAATAAATTGTGTAAATGTATTGCCACCCCACCTTTTCCATCCTATTTAATCTAGTGAAAATCTTTGTTATCAACATGTTGATAAAAAATATTTTCTACTGAGTTAAGGAAATTATATCTTCAACAGTGTGATGGAGATCGACATGTTGCAAATGACGAAAATGTTGACAGTGCCGTGAGTTTGAAATTCGTTTTTAAATAAAATCAGAAAAAAAAACTATTTAACGAATTTAATTTTCATCGGTACCATTGGGATTTTTTAAATTTTCTAAACGATGTTAATATTTTTTGTTCTATTGAACCGATCGCGACGATTTTATTTTGACACACCGCATATTAGTATATAAGGGTCGATTAAATTAAATTGGTGGGGTGTTCTTTTCAGGATTTTACAGTTATTTATATTTTTTTAAAATCCAATTTCAAACAACGGGCAACAGAAATAATGTTAATACCTGTTAATTCATCGTTAGTAAATAACTCCACTAACACTAGAACAAAAAACTGACACTTTTGCAACACAACAAAAACAATCAACCCAATAATGGCGTTATGAAATTATTTCACATGGCTAAGTGCTTCCCGACTTTATGTGTAAATTATCGTGCGTACAAGCCGCCACAACGTCCATATTCAACCGGAATCGCGCCATCATTGAGCAATCGTTCATCCGGAACTTGTGACCGACACATACTGCTAACTGTAATGCCTCGTGTTGGTGTATTACTTTCTCGCTGCAACTATTTAGCTCCAGCGTTTTCTATTTTACACGATTTTATCAAATAACAACTAGAAACATTTGATCCCATATTACAATCTCTAAATTTCTCTTATCATCATCCAAACGAGCAAAGCAAAAAAAATCTTTTCAAAACCGTCTACCGTATTTGGTAGACTATAATATACACAAATATTTGAACTGTAGGATCCTGACCTCAAAATCTTAAAATGAAATTTTCGTGTTAATAAATGCTTCTATATTTAGATTGCATCAAAATGATTTGAGAATCTCAATTTATTTTTAAATATTGAGCGCATCTATTCGTTGCAAGAAATTGCAATAAAAAACATAATGCTTTTTTGTTTATACAGATGAATGTATCATAATTAACAAGTATAAACCCAGTGACACAAAAAATAATATTTAACTTTAAATGCTTTCGATAAACAAGGATTTTATCGCAGCAAAGAAATAGTGTGTTATTTACAAATATAATAGCACTTTATTTCGAACAGGTAACATGACCCAATTACAGGAAATATTAAATATAAATCATATGATATATTTACAGGGAACGTAAAAACTAATCTTAAATCTACTAATCTTATAACTAAATAAAAAAGAAGAGGAAAGAAAATGACAAGACTTGTCAGTACGGATAAGTAGAGCCTGAAAACATAAATTACAGTGCGATGATAGTTTGTTGAAGTTAATACACATACTGTAAATAGGGTTTTGAAAATGGATATTGGATCTGGATAATTGCGGTAAGAAAGTTGATTCATGTCTCCCTTCCAGCCACGCCACATGAAAACCTAATTGTTCCAGAAGAAACGGTCAATCGCTTCCGTAGAAGCAGTACAACCAACCTTCTCAGTAGAAGATCATGATCAATTCCCACCTCAGGACAGGAACCCTCCTCACTGAATATTAAATACTTCAGTAACCTTTTCTGCACACTCTCAATGGACGGAGCGTGGAAGTTATATATTAGTGATCATACCAATGAGCCATAGCCAAGCTTCGACTCAACGTAACTGAGCTACAAAAATGCTTGCAAATTCTTATTACGAATCCTGAAATTTTAGTAATGTGAGGTCAAATAAAATCTCCAGATCTTTTACAGTTGCGTCAGTTACAGTCGAGTCAGGATAGCACTATCCATACTGTGATTAAAGACTATAGGAGTTTTTGTGCGGTGGTAAGAAACCACATTACGCTTGCTTTTGTTAAGATGCAATTTATTTTTAGTACACCACTAAATCATCCGCATAGGTTAGCTTGTCGCAGATGATCAAAGATATGAGATCGTATATACATATATTGAACAGGAGTGGCCCAAGGTTGGAACCTTGGGGCGCACCAGGAGTTGAAACAATAAAACCCTCAATCTCAACGAACTGTCGACGGTTCACAAGATAGGACCTCAACACTGAAATCAACAGAATCGGAGAAACAAAAATTTTGAGACGCTTTTTCAATCAGTGAGTGATGATTTATCTGGTCAGACGCTTTGTGGAACTTAGTGTATATAACGTCAACTAGACTTTGCTTGTTCAGAGAAGAAGACTGAAAATATGAGTTGGTGATACATGATCTTTTCGTATAAAAATCATGTTGTTGCGTAAAGAGTTTATTTCGAATTTGAGCAAAAACATAAAACAAAGTTTTGCAGAATCAAAAAATTGTGCTGAAATGGCAATTTCGCCAATGGCTTAGAATGTGGAGAGGCTCATCTAGCCAATCCCCAGTTCAATCTTAATATTTTCCGCTTATATAAATATTATCTTAGCATTTGTTCATCGGGGTGATGAAAGCTTCCTATAAATTTAAGGCAAACAGTACCGGTAAAGTAAAATAAAAATCAAGATAGTAACTTTTACAACTGACCTAGCAAGCAACTTCACAGCATAATTCTTCAATTCGATTGTGTTTTGTGAATGGATGTCGGCAATTAGTTAAACATAATGCCTTAATTCGTACTTCCCATTTCTATCCTACTTAACACGTTTGTACCCAATTAATATGCGTCACTAAAAATATTTGGGTTCTTTTATTTTGAAAAACGAAGTTTCTTTTTGTCAAAAGTTGGAAAGTTATTAATGTTAATTAATAATATATTTTATTGTTTCAGTTCTATGCAAAAATACCAGACAAAAGTTGTGAAACAGTAAATTTACTATAAATTTATTAAAGAAAAAAATGCGTACCTCTTTTTCTTATAGCCGTGGACAAGAACGTAACAAACCCCAGACAATATCCCGGCTAGGACACCAACCCCTAATCCAGTGGTGACCAACGACACGACATCTGACGGCATTCCGGTAGTCTGATGGTCAACTTCTACTTATCAAAGCGATTTGCGTGTATTCACATTTTTACCACAAAAATTGGCGACATGGGAAATAAGAGCACTAACATCTTCAAGCATGAGAGTGTTATCTAAAAATCTGATCCTTTTATTCATAAGTAAACGACAGAGTTGGTGATTTAGCGAGATAACAGCTTAAGATTTATTAGGACCAAGGCATGCGTTGTATGCGTTATCTTATGAGATTTTTCTTATATTATTGTGTAACGCAAATTGCTCGAAATAATGGAGTTTGATTGGATTTTCTGTTTCCCATATAGACCCAAACCAAAAGATATCAAACGAAAAACGAAAAAAAAAATCTCAACTGACATTTTTCGAATTTGTGGGAATTCTATAAATTTTGAAATTTAATTAAATTCTTCAAGAATTATCATATTTTTTTAATTTAAATAAAAAAAAACATCTTAATTGACCTAATCAACCACGTAGTTACTCGAGCTAGAATCTGCTATAAAATATCATCAGACTTTATTGATTTTCCAGATACATGGTTTTCTATTTGGTTTTCATTTAAAACAAACCCCAATTTCTGGCTGCTTAAAATAAAAAAAATGGGTAAAGCCAGCGGCGCATATTTTTTTGTGATTTTTTTTAATTCGACATCCTCTATGAAACTAACTTCCGGACCTATGTTTAAAATCGCTTAAGAATCACCATTGATATCTGGCAAAAAATTATTTTCTTAGTAGTCAATAAAGCTCAGTATTTTTAGTGCTCAAACTCCCTATGTCCTGATAACCATTTCTAGGGTAGTCAAAATGATACTTCGAGGAAAACTGAAACGTTCAGGTACTCCGCATCCCCTGAGTGTTTACAAACCGCATCGTTCGGAAATATCCGCACACAGACGCACCTTAAACCGCGATTAAGCCGTTTTGAGGCATCGAAGCCGGAATACCACAGAGAAACAAACTTTCACGTCTTATCGGCAAACTTGAAGTCACGAGATAAACTGCGACCCCGCCTGAAACGTACTGCTTTGACGTATGCCGACCTTGTGAAGGTAAACACATCCCACGGAATTTTCTCGCCACAACTTGGCCAAGCGATCGAAGAAAGTGCCGCGAAGATCGAGTCTGTGAATGGTTTAGCTTCAGGTGACCGGAATCTTCGTTCAGAGGGGTATACTTGGTGGGTATTCGAGGAGATAACTCGAAGCTACTATCGCTATCCAAAAGACTTTGGAGCTTTGCGCGTTAGTAATCGGAATCACAGTGTATAAATATCCAAATTTGGTCCACACTATGTGACACTGTTAGGAACACAGTAAAATATCTATAATTTACGATAGTACAAACCTGCATTCTTTATCCTGCTTGAATGTTTTCTATATTTTTTAGTATTTTTTTTATTAGTTATCTTAAACGCAGCACTAGCGCCATTTTATTTAACGAATATAGTAACTTGGCAATTATTACACGTTTATCCAAACTTTGAATCATTATATATATTAGTATGGGCAAAATTAGTTGGGCCGTTTAAGGGAAACGACGACAGACGACAAAAATAAAAAACTGTGTTTTCTGAGTCAAAAAAAATATCTTGCTCAAATTTTGAATGAGTTTTGATGAGTTTACTGCTTTCGAACAAATCGACTCCCAGTGCAAACTAGTTTGACCTGTAAACAGCAGGTATTATTTAATTATGCATTTTTTTTATTTTAGAAAAATAGAAAAAATCACCATTTAATGAGGTTGTTCTATTCTTACTGAATTTATTTAACTTTTTTTTTCTTTAAAAATGGTAGATCATCAAATCCACTCAAGTATTAATTTCACAAAACCTGAGCCAGCTAAATTACGTCTGATCAAATCCATTTTTAAAAAAATTCAAAACGGTGCTATTGACATCAAAATTCGACAATTTGTCTTTGATATTTCATGTTATTTTATGCCTATGGGATGTTTTCAACTGCAATAGGATATTATACAACTAGTGCGGCAAACCTCACTTGACTCACGAGTTTATTCGACAAAAGCGGAGCGAGTGTTTAATAAACGAGTGACTTAAAAAGTTTACCGAACGTGTTGCATACTATACTTTTTCTAAGACCAGTAGTTTTTGGGTACATTTTGGGACATGACTGTCAGAACATCAAAATTCAAAGAGTGGGAATTACCTCCGAAAACATCAGATTGCTTCCGAACCCGTGCGGTAAAATCCCGGAAATGTCGGATCGGTTAGTAATTAGGAATTTTACAGACGGGAGTAGCAAAAAAGACATCCTCTCTTTTTTCCGTTATTTTTGATTAATGTAATATTATTAATTATTTCAACATTCTTTTAAAAATAAATCATAATTGGGGGGAAAAGGGTGAGATTGAAAGTGAGAGATTTATTTTAAATTATATCCTTCATTAATTTTTTCAGGATATCAGAAAACATAAAATAATTTAAAAAAACATAACGGGACTGTGGTACCAAAACAACTTGCGAAAATAAAATTTAATCGAACCATTATAGAAAGTAACTAAAACGGATCTAAAAATTATGCAAAAAACAAAACTTCAATAACAAGGACATATCCAAAGTGTTAGGCTTTTGGAGTCACTAAAGTATCATAAATAGATAAATTTAGCCAATCCCCAGTTCAATCTTAATATTTTCCGCTTATATAAATATTATCTTAGCATTTGTTCAGCGGGGTGATGAAAGCTTCCTATAAATTTAAGGCAAACAGTACCGGTAAAGTAAAATAAAAATCAAGATAGTAACTTTTACAACTGACCTAGCAAGCAACTTCACAGCATAATTCTTCAATTCGATTGTGTTTTGTGAATGGATGTCGGCAATTAGTTAAACATAATGCCTTAATTCGTACTTCCCATTTCTATCCTACTTAACACGTTTGTACCCAATAAATATGCGTCACTAAAAATATTTGGGTTCTTTTATTTTGAAAAACGAAGTTTCTTTTTGTCAAAAGTTGGAAAGTTATTAATGTTAATTAATAATATATTTCATAAATAGATAAATTTAGTTATATAAGTCATGGTTATTAACTGCACAGTAATTTTAAACCAGTAGTAAATCTAAACAAGTCAAAATTGAATTTCTGCGACGGTCACTTTTAAAGTTATATTGTACAATACAGATGGTATATAAGAACATTGATCATAAGAGTGCAATCTAATAAAGTAATTGTGGGTTCTATATAGATTATGTTGATAATGTTGAGTGGATGGCGGAACTTTGGTTCACCAACACCAACAATAACCTGAAACTAAACTGAGTTAAAGTTAAATAAGCGAAATAATGGTCAACAATGGTCAAAGTTAGGGCAACCATCTAGGAGTTCTAGATACTGTTCAGGCCTCAATTTAACAGCGAAAATATAATAATAAAAAATTTCATAGAATTTATTTGAAAGCACCAAGCGTAGATACACATAATTCTAAAGAAAAGAAAAGAGAAGAAATGGAGAGGGAAGGAAAGGAAAGGAAAGGG
Source organism: Cylas formicarius (assembly GCF_029955315.1). Classification (NCBI taxonomy): domain Eukaryota; kingdom Metazoa; phylum Arthropoda; class Insecta; order Coleoptera; family Brentidae; genus Cylas; species Cylas formicarius. The sequence continues at coordinate 27,476,697 of NW_026844264.1, forward strand.
GCACATTTTTTGTAGAAGAGCTTAATATTAGTGCGTACGTAACAACTGCTTTTTGAAATTATTCCTAAACGTCGAGTTGAACTGATTAATATCAAAATTAGTAATGCAATGGCAATGCAAATGGCTATATTATAGGAATATGATCTTTTAAATAATTCTTTGCGGTGACGGGGTATAACTAGTCGGTGTCTTCCACGCAGATTCAAATTGTGTATTGATATGTTAAGAGTAATTTTTCTGTAAAGATAAAAAGGTAATTTTGTTTTAAGGATGTTAAAATAAAGGGAACTCATTCGTAATTTGCATCGAAGGTGCATATTAAGCCAACTCGACGCAGCAAGGTACGGGGAGATATGATCTTTCCTCCTTACCCCATAAATTAGCCTTAGACAGGAGTTTTGCACCTTCTGGACACGGTAACGATCGGACGCATCCAGGCACGGTCCGTACACAGCACTGCAGTGATTAAATTGTGACAGAACAAGTGATTCACACAGCAACTTACGAGTTCCCTGACGAAGTACATGTCTATTGCCATAAATTAATTTTAAATTAGCATAGGCAACCCTTAGTTTATTAGTAATATGTTCTCTGAAACGCAACTGCGAATCAAGAGTGAGACCAAGCTTTTGCATGACTCAGAGAGTGGCAATTTTATGTTATTAAGTTTAATTGTTATGTTATACTTTGCATGGGTTAAATTATCATTTCCAAAGAGTATTACTGAAGATTTATTAGGGTTAAGCTTTAGGAGGTGATTTGTTGCAATGCTAAAAAAAATTGACAAATCAGTATTGATGACATCCTCCGCGGTAGCTATTTCTTGAGGAAAAAATGAGTAGCAAATTTGAGTGTCATCCGCATAAAAATGACAGTTGCATTGGTGGAGGGCTCCAATGAAGTTAAAAGTAAAAATAGTGTACAACAAGTGACCAAGAATGCTGCCCTGTGGAACACCCATGCGAACACCTAGGAACGATGACTGCTGCTGATTGTAGACAACCCGTTGTGTCCGACCTGACAAAAAGGAAGACAGAAACTTTCGAGCACCTTAGGAGAAACCAACGTAATGGAGAATGGCCAAGAGAATTGAATGATTTATCATATCAAATGCCTTACTGAAATCCAACAATATTAAAGCCGTTATCTTTCCAACGTCAGTCGCTCTAAAAATGTCATCAGTAATGTTCAGCATGGCACTCTCACAACTGTGATTAGGTCTAAAACCAGACTCTTTCTCTGGTGGAATATGATTAGAATTTAAAAAGTTTACCATTTGATCGTTCATAATTCTTTCAAGTACTTTAGATAGAACAGGCAATATGCTAATTGACCGCAGGTGACTAAATTCGCTTGGATTGTTTATTTTCGGTAAGGGGATGACTTGTGCCCGCTTCCATGTTGACGGAAAGTACGAATTTAAGTTACACTCATTTATTATATGCGTAATGTATGGGGCAATATATGGACAGCAAAGAAGTATTAATGATATATTTATATCACCATGGCCGGCAGCTTTAGATTTTATATTTTTCAGAATGTTGAGAATCTCATCTTCCGTGGACAATACAAAGTCAAAGTGATCCGTTCCATTAAGTTTCCTTAGTTCGTTCCATTTCTCTTTGACATTACCATGACAAAACTTAGTTCTTAAATAAGCTTTTTTCTCTGATCTAATGGCCGAATTTGTATAATTACGTAATTGTTTGTAATGCTCGTAATGTGCTGGAAGTTTAGTCAGTTTAATTTTTTTTAGCGCTTTATTTCTCAGCTTTTGTAGCAGTTTTATGTTTTCTGTTATCCAAGGCGCATAGTTATAGTTTTTATTCTTCCTAAAGCGTTTTAACGGCGCGTGCTTATTAAATAGTTCCAATATGCAAGTATTTAAGAGGTTTAGCTTTTCTTCAATGTCACAAAAATAAAGTAAGTTATTTAACGGTAAGTCATTCTCATCTAACTTACGGCATAGTTCTCTGAGGTAATTTTGCCACAGCAGACCAGGCATTTAAACTTCAAAAGAAAGTTGTTCTTTTGAGTGCCGGTGCAGGTTATCTGGAGCACTGTCAACCAATTTTTAAGAAGTTGGAAATTATGCCACTTCCTTGTCTGTATATTTATTATCAATTATTAGAAATAGACAAAAACATAGACAGCTTCAGTCAGAACTCCTCTTACCATGACTATTTAACAGCTTGACCTTTCTTAAAAAGCACTGCTTTTACTGGGTCGGGGAATACATGAGTACTCCCGCTGTGATTGAAGTCAAAGAAGAGTATGCGAAACGGCGTGACTGTGCAGTGACTTTCTATAATTTTGTTGAGGTTTCTTCCTTTTATTTATTTATATAAACGTCTTGTTCTTTGTTATATACACTGGGTTTTTATGTATTATACACTGTTTTATATAATTTATATACTCTTTATATAATTTATTCACTGTCTTGTTTTTCATATACATATTTTTCTACATATTGTATTTATGACTTGCCATAATTGTATCAACAAAACATGGTCATTAAAAAGGGTATGATTATTTATGTGGTCACTATAGAAAGGCACAACATCTGCTTCAATTTTCTCAATATTTGTATAATTTTTTTACATACTTTAGATGCTTTGAAGAGACTGAGACTGACGGTTTTTAGACTTTAAGTTTGAAATAACCGATTTTAGATACACGCCTAAGAAACATCAATCTATAAACTCTTTTTTACTATTTTTATGCACGTTGGTGAAACTCGACTTTACCAAAACCGACTGGCACTGTATCTTAGATAGAGAACTTGAACCACTAAAAAAATACGGGTATATATTAGACCATTTCAAAAATTAAATAAATTTTAAATATTTTAAACGTTTAATAAAAGAAGTTCGAATTTTTGTTAGTTTCTTACATAAGTAAACACCTACAAACCGAGGTAGGTAATACACATCATGTTTATTAGTAATGATGATCATGATGCAATTTCCAATAGTGGAGTTCAAGGTCAAACTTTATTTTGCACAATTCTAGAAGATCATTTACAAAACTTCTCTTACATTTTAATTCGTAGAGCCTAATAGAACAGCCGATACCTAACGGAAATATACCGACCATCTCAGGTCTACTATACTCCACTTTCACTTAACAGTTCTCGATGACTTGCATCATCACGTGTTCGATGAATGAGTTAAATTACCGGTAGACGAAAATTTACAAGCGTGTAAGAATTCTTTATTGCGTTACCCGATACAGCTCGTCTTCTACCAATAACGAAAAATAATTATTCTCACCACTTTCTATCGATCTAGGAAGGAAACCAAGTCCGGTCACGATAATAAATCCTTTAAAACATGGCCAAATGGATTTAATGACCTTAGCCATCTGCTGTTAAAAGAACCGATTGAATGTCCAAGTTTTTTATGTTTTACCATGCATCGAATTTTGTATACTAAATGACTTTCTACCTTTCATGTAAGTAAATCCCAAGTGGACCAAATATAGGTATCTAACAATAGAACTAACAATTTATATTATTATCATGAAATTACGATAAGCATTTTGGAAATTAAATAGCAAATAAAGTGCACCGGGAAGGCGATTTAAAAAATGTAATATGTGTAACAAATTATTATTCACATTGCAATTTCTATTAAAAATTCAGGAGAAATATTCTAGGAAACTTCTCTAAATTTATAATATATCGTCATAATAAGGTGACAATCTATATTGCCCAAGTACTTTGGAAAATTCAGCGATTAACCTGGTCTTCAGAGTTTCAATATGTTATTACAGGTTCGGCTTCTACACAAAAATTTTGTTCACATCCACTTTATCTCCTACGGTGGTATGATATATCCCCATTATTATGACTTATAACATCTCGTACATTCATCTAGAACCAAAGAAAAGGAAAGGTTTTTCTTTTAATAGGGAACACGCTTTATGAATAATATATATCTAATATAATAGTAGTAAAATTTAAATATTTCAACAATGAAACAACAATCGTATGTGCTAGTCGCATAGTAGAAAAAAAATCGAAAAACAAACAATTTTAATATTCCATAGTTAGGAAATTCAAATGTTGTTCCCATAAAAAAATTAAATTTAACTAATTTACCAAAACTGAGAAACATCGAGTTTTCAGAATAATTTAGAAACTGTGTTGAACTTGCGGTTTATTAAATTGAACCAAAAATTTCAGAGGTGACATTCTAGATTTCCGTTTAAATACTTTTGATTATAAATTTTAAAATAATCAGAACGCAATAATATATAGTTCAGCCTACTTACGAAAAAAATTTCTTCATTTTTCTTTCCAAATTTCGGAACCTGCGGAACAAAAAAGAAGGTGTTTATTTAGTATTATTATTATAGTTTAAATTATTAACTGATAATGTTTAATATTATTGGAAGTTTAGCATATCGAAAAAGTGTTGCAAAAAATTAACTGTTTACTTAATTTACAGTAATTTTAATTAGTTTTATATTAATACTTTCATAACCGGTTATGATGCACCAAGCAACATCAAAATAAAATGAGTGCGTGTTTGAGGGCAAACGATAAACCCAGTCAATTTTATAATCTCACTATTTTATGCCATACTCTTTTTCGTTAATACCAACCATGGTTTTTTTATTAAAAATTATGATAGTGCTGATTCTATTTACATTCACTTGCGTGAATATCATTATCTTCATGAATTTAATATGGGATTGCTTTTTGACGCATATGGAGCATCCTATACCGTACGGTCAATTAACAAGGGCACTCAGCCCTATCTCCAACAGTAATTGTAGTAAAGAAGATAAAAAAAATTATGACTAAATTAAAAAAAATATATATATATATTTAAATTTTCCACTATAAAAGTTTTGTAATAATTAATACTTATTTCACACAGATAAAACACTAAGATCTTTCCATTTTAATGCAGGATACTTAATGCCCTAGACTCTAACAGAAACAGTTGCGTTTTATAAATATAATGCATACAATATTTGCTATTTGTTTTCCAAGCACACTTGGATATTAAAAATTTTGAATTTCGTGTATTAATTCATATTGGTATTTCAAATATAAGTTTTATATATTATCAGAAAATTTATATACTTTATTTTGCTTTGGAAACTAAAATTAGGATTTAATAATGGTATCATATTATAGAATTGGAAAAAGATATTGGGCTATCTGTTGCACTAAAAGTGATATCGTTGCATTTAATTTTAACTTTTACTTATAGTGGTGAAGTAAAAGAGAAGCAATACTGGTCTAACCTAAAACGAGCGCCTTTCAACCGCTCCCAGTTTGACAAAATTTGCTTAGCCATTCTGAAGTTATTGACATTTATTAAGAGAAACCAATTTATCCCAGCTTTACACTGGTTAGCTGTCTGTCTGTCGGACGGCGATTAGTCCCCCAAAACTTAACAATTTCCAGCATTTTCTCCAGCTTTTCTACTCCAAGACTTTACGACAAATAATTCAGCCGATGTTAATTAGTCATCCGGAATAATGGCAAATAAGTCACCAGAATAAAGTTATTTGTTGGTAAATAAAGAATAAAACTAAATAAAGGCCTCGAAGTAGGCAAAATAATTTAAAAAATTGATTCTACCTTACAAACCACTGTTTTTTGGTAGCCACCTAAGTACTAAGTACTTACCTTTTTATCAATCCTACAAAATCAATTAGATACACGTTACAACGACCGCTATGGCTCAACTAATTCGCATCAAAAGAATGAAATAAATTCAATAGGAAGTAGAAACATCTTCTGTACGTGACTTCCTGTGGAATAAGGCGACGTGAATATAATGGTCGCGTATATTATAAAATTTGTCCACAATGCTGAGCCATATAATATCAGAACCACAAAATTACATGTTCACTAATTTTGTCAAAAAATTAGTTCCTTTTGCAAAGAAAAATGTACCTGGAATGTTAACCAAAATTCGTTATTAAAATTTTCTGTAGGGGCGGTTGCCTTGGGATTTTTTTCTTAACATTTCTGATACATTATTCCATTTTTCTAGAGCTAAACAAAAAAAAAATCGTTTCAATTTCCATTTGGCTCTTCCAAATAGTTGCTAATTTTTTCCTAAAAAAATTTATTCGTAGACGCTGCAACGTCTTTATGAAAAAATACGTATATAAATTGTATTGTTTGAAAAAAATGCCTTAATGAAAGGTTACATAAATTTTATTAAACTGATTAAACAATTAACGTTAACTAAAACTAAGAAATCTAGTGACTCCAGAATTTTCCAAGTCCAGACTCCAATCGTAACGAGAAAGCAATGATGATTTTTGAAATAGAAAAAAAGGCAAATTAAGCTGTTTGATCTAAGATACGTATATACATTTTTTAAAATTATAACAGTAGTTTATATGTATTCTCGAAGTCGCATACACCTTAAACGTGAGTGATTAATCGAAAACCTCACTTTCACTCACGATGGCACTGTCAGAGTCTTCTCCGCTTAAAGCAACGTCCTCGTCCTCACTAGGCAGCTTCTCATTTCCTTCTGCGCTCTCTTCGTTAGAAGAGCACACTGTACTTTGACTTTGACTAACAATTTCGTCACCGTGCAGATCTTTATTTCTTAAATTCCCCATCCAAAATGCAGACGAACAATTATTGGCCGCCAGAGCAGCTTTAACGCGGAACAAAAGCGTTTCTAAAACATGCCGGAACATAGGAACGTGTGCGACTAAACTTGCGTCTTGATTTAACCTCGAATAGCAACACAAACTATGCAAAAACCTTGTGGTTATCTGGATATCCTTAAAAATTTGTACTACCTCGTCTGGTTTTCGTTTTAACATGATTTCTAAAATTGGCACGCCGTGACTGATAAAAATCTTTAAAATTCCAATGGATTTTTTTAAAAAACAAGACAAGTTAACTCGATTTTCGTGAATCTTTACAATCGCCATAAACCCTTGCATTGTTAATGCGATCTTGTGCCATAACACTAAATGCTGATTGTTTGTAAGAGATTGAATTTCTATTTTCACCCTATTCAAGAGGGCATTCCACAGTCCTAAATAGAGTACATGGAAATTTTGTTTGTCAATTGCGACCAACATATGAAGAGAATCGTCTTTGGATTTTAAAAGAACTGCTTCTTTTTCCAGTGTGCCGACCAGTCCATAAATAGTTTTCACATCAGCACGCTTCAAAAATCCTTTTATTAAAACATCGATACTAAGGTTACAGTCTTTGCCACGATCCAAATCTCCATTGAAGTTACGCCAGCGTTTGGATAGCAGTTTTAGACAAGTCGTAGTAAAGCATTTTTGAATCTCTTCGCTCGGAACAATGCAATTGCACAACGTTTCGATTGCATTCACTAAACTTACTGCATGACTTAAATGTAAACATTCGTCGGTGTAAGAACTAAGTCTCGTTATAAACTCACAGATTAAAAGATTAGCTGAGTTTAATGTTTGGGAACTTTCAGGTCTCATTGACTTTAAAAGGTCCCGTAGTAGATCTATGTTTGTCAAATTTTCAAATCCTGGCCATTTAAAAATTAAAAAAAATATTTGCAAAACTAAACCAAAACAAAGTTTAATATCCATAGCTTCCTCGGTATACATTGCCAAATAATCTTGGCTTTCATTGGTGTTGGCCAATAGTCTTCTAATGTATTTCACAATTACTCCAAAACACCTATTAACATGCGGTAGGATTAAAACACAATCTTGGATAAGATGTTGAGGAGTTACATCATTTAAATGGCTCAGCCCTAAATCTTTGTTCTGAGTTAGCAGTGATAATTTAGTTCTAAAATCCTTCAAAAGAAACTTCAGCTGATCAATGTTGATTGAAGCGCTTTGAGTAAACTGTGTCTCACAATCTTGATCTAATCTAAGGGGGTACCTAAGAAGTTCGAGTACGTCGGTATCTAAATCTCTAAACTGGATGTTTTGTTCATTTGTCATACTTCTTTTAGTTGAACAAGTTGGCTTTGCCGATTTCTGGGTGTTTAGAGTTGTCTCTTCATTTATTACAGAAACAGTCTTGAATTTCTTTCTGGGATTTTTGCATACCTTAGCTTCAATTTTCATCAATGTGTGATTACTGATATTGTTTGAGGAGTCAAAAAAGCCCAAAGGCAAGTTATGGGTGGGAATACATTTCATTATCTCACGCAGTTTCTGTTCCAGGTCTAGCAATTCTTGCAGTCTATGAATGACCTTGGCCTTTAATGTTTTAGACTTTTGTGTGACAAAAGCACTAATAATCTCCCTAAACCAATTGGCGCAATGAAACAAACAATCAGCAACAAAACTTAACTGCTGATTATCCAATTCAGTTATGTCTTCTATTTCTGGTAGCACAATGCCACAACCTAACAATGCATCTATAGTTGCCAAAGAATTGTTGTGCTGACGCAAATGTAATAACCGCAGAAGGCGAAAGTAAGGAGGAAGAACCAAAACCATATTTCGTTTATCACGCACCATGAGTCCTACAATGTCCACCGCCATGGGAACAGCCATTTCCTTTGGATCATTAAGCAGATATTGCATGTTTATCTGCAAATTATGAACAGATTCTGGCAGTGTTTCACTTATGAAGGTGCTCTGAAAATTATTGGTAGCACTTTCATAGAGCCAACATAAGAAGTGCTTATCAACTGGCCCACTATTAACAAAGATGGAAGCCAATTGATCATAATATAAACCCAAACACTCTGGACAAGTTTCCACGCAACTATTTATCAGTTCCAACAAATACGCCGCGTCTCTTGGTGGTCCCTCTGGCACATCCGTAATATTCATAGAATCTTCCATAGTTGTAACATCACTTTGAGAGTTTTCGGTCATAGCAAGATGTTTCACCATAACAATAGCGCTTAATATGCCTCGAAATTTTATATTTTTTGATGGACTTGACAATTGCTTACGAATAATAATGTGAATTTCATCTGTAAATCCTAGCAACGATTGACTTGTCTTTTCAGAACGGCTCAATCCACAGAGAATGTCAAAAACCATTTTTACATTCTTAAGGTCTAGAATGTCTAATTTTTCCAGTAGCTGCATCAATAAACCCATATGTGTTTCAACCTTAGTAACATCTATAGATATGAGTGACAGTATTAACTTTAAAATATAATTTATGGTTTTTCCGTCACTAGACCCAGTGAGCACAATCAGACTGCATAATATTTCTGCTCGATCAACCGCTAATACATAGGTATGATTAAAAAGGAGTTGGAATAAGGCTGTAGCAAACTCAACTACTAAACCATCCTTCCCACATTTAAATAAAAAACAACCGATTTCTGTTATTGAGCCAATATAGTTTCTCATTAGTTGTTGGGCTAAATATTTTTCAAAAGTCTTTTCCAGCAGACTAATTTTAAACAAACCTGAACTCACACGTTTTTTAAACATTAACTCAACAACTCTCTTGCGAGCTTCACAAATATGGTGTAACATAAAAAGTATGATATAGTCTATAGCCTTATGATCAGAGAAATTCTTTATGTGTGAAATTGCAGTTAACCACGCTTCTCCGACTTGTTTCTGAGATATTGCAAATGTCTGCAAATTATGAAATATTAATATTTTAAATGATTCCTTTTCCTTGTTACAACCTCCCGATGCCATTATAATATCTAAGGCATTTCTAATTTTATATAGAATGGGAACTAAGTTTTGACTTTTTGACTCATTTAACAAAAACTGTAGCAATATTGGAAAAATCTTTGGTGTAGTGCCTGCCAAAATTTTTGCAAGTATTCTATCTTGAACTACAGCTCTGACCTCTGAATCCAAGTTTAGAGCATTTAAGCAGTCAACAATTCCCCCACAAAGATCATCATTTTCATCTAAGAGCTTTGTAAGTTGTCTCGCTGCTGCATCACACTCACTATCTGGTAAAATATCTGGAATTGCTTCCAAGATTTCCAGTTGAGATGTAAATGTAGACACTTCTAATATATCTAGCAACTTTGTAGCAAGCTCCTTTCCATATCTTATGTTAGGAAGGCAACGTAACGGACTAATTAACAAACGAAGCCAAGATGTGTCCTGCACTTCTTCAGTTGAAATCTCCGTTATTCTATCCAAAAGCATGTTAGTAACTTCTTTTTGCAAAGGTGGTACCTTTAAAAGTGTGCTACAAGAAAAACAATGTACTGAACTGTTGGAGTGCAAAAAAGGCTTACTTATTTACCGAACTAAACTTTCTTGATAAATGGCAATGGAATTGTCTCGACCAGTATCATTCAATGCTTTTTGAAATTTAGTAGGGAGCAAACATTTTTTAAAACATCTGTCATTTTTACAGTGTTCTTTCAAACCTTTTAGAAATTTGTTAATCAATTCGGATGAGTTATCTAAATCAGTAAAACATTTCATTAAATCCCTAACCACAAGAGCCTGCTCTTTTATGATATTTAGAGGTTCCTCATCTTTGTTGTTCAATACGACTCCAACACCAGCTAGAACGTCATCAAAATAACTTGTCAATGACATGCTCGTTATCAACTAAATATTAAAAACTCATTTAAAAATGCACATTAATTTCAATTATAACTTTCTGCTTTAAATTCCAATTTGGCGGTAAACTTGAGAACTGTCTTCTTTTTTGATGGGTATAGAAGACTAAGGTTAACTTCTTCTTTCTTAGGGACCTTGTCTATTGGAACAAGTTCTTTAAAATTTCTATTCTAAGGTTTCATAATTTCTTCGAATGTATTTGATGTCGGCAATGGGTGAACGACTGCAAGAATTTTGTCACGTAGTTGAAAAAAGGAGGAAGCATGATGCCACCATATACGGTGGTCCATGTCGATTATGATTCTTTCACTTGTGCGTTGCATAGTTGCGTCTGCGTTGTACTTTACGAAAATGGACGACATTAATTTGTTTAATTTGTTTCACGTCAATTGCGAATATTTACACTAAAAATGTAATGCAAAACACAAAACCAAGGAGTTGTGAAACTTTATCACCAAATTAAAGTGAACTAATGTGAGTCTGCTGAAGTGAGTGCTGTTTACTCAATTGAAGCTACTGGAATTTTCCAATAGCGTGGGTGTCTCCGCATGCGTTTATAATAAACCTGTATACAAATTAATTCGCGTCTAGTTTAGTTTTAATTTTCTGTTTATATAAAATTTGCGTAGTAATAATAAAGTTTTACCCAAGCACTAATTATTTTTTTGTTCTTCTTTCGAAATATCGACATTGGTACCCTGTTTTATTTAATATTCGTGGTCCAAATGTAACGAGTTAAGATTATTTTTACTAGGTAAAGTCTACAAGTTTTAAAGCATTTATGAACTATTTTTCAGGTTAAATGAAAAATGGCAAATAGCGTTGTTAAGGTAACAGATGTTAAAGATGACATAAACGATAGTTTGTTGTTATTAGTTGGAGAAGATGGGACTGTTATGCCTGATAAGGAAACGGTTGAAATGTTTTTAAGTAAGTAAATATTAAATAATTATGAATAATATGTTATAATAACAAAATTTAAGGTTCAAAAGAGGGCCCCACGAAACTTCAGATAATGCACATTGATAAATCAGATTCTAGAGGTATTGATTTATCAGTGGATAATGTGACTTACATGCCTGAAAACATGGAAGTTGCAAACATTGAAGGTAAATGGAAAAATTGTAGATGAAGATGTTACAAAACCCATAACAATTAAATATCAATAGTCATACTACAGAGTTTTGCAGATGTAAAATTGAAGAGAAAAGCAGTGTTGAATGTTGAACGCTGTTGAAATACATAAAATTTTCTGTATGCAATAAAGATTTTTCAAATGCATTCTAGATATTTTATATGCATTTAAAAAAGGTTTTAACCTGCCTGGGACATATGTTTTGTGCTTGAGGAAATGTAGCAATAGCTGATCATAAAAAATAAGTCTACCAGCACTGAAAAGTTTCATATAGTAAATTATAATTAAGTGTCTACATTTTTTTCATAATAATGACACTAGGGTATGTCAGTGTTCTTCATATCTATATCTATAAATGCTTTAACTTTCTTGGTAATCCATTTTTATATCAAACATCTTTTGATAAGATTATTTGTGTAGCTAAAAGGTCTAAATTTAATTGGAGTAAGTCTTGTATGTGTGAGTGTATACAAGAGTTATATCCCTGTGATATAACAACAATTTATTATATCATTCTTAATAATAAATAAGTTTTCAAAATCTGAACAATTGTTATTTGATAAATTGATATATATCTTTCCTCAGATGTTGTTATCAGAGAAGACATGGATGAAGTGGCAAGAAATCTATACAACTTTAAGTTGGATCATGATTATACTTCTCTTTCATCACCACAAAGACCCTCAGTAGATTCTGATGAAGTGGACGAGTTGACTAAAACACTGAGTATTCTTCATGGATCAGGGGAACATGAACCTCCAGAAACTGTACCTCCTAGCAAGGTGGTGAAATCTAGTTCTAATGTTAATATTCTATCTTCCATAACAATACCTCCGGTTTTATCAAAAACACCTGTTAAGTCTACACCAGTTGAGCAAACTCCCGTATCCATAATTGAAAAATCAGAATTGCCTTCAAGTTTAATTCCGGTTGTAGAAGATGAGAAAGCTGCTGCAAGTTCTCCGAAAACTAAATCTAAGCCGAAATTATTGAATATTCAACAATTGAAAGGAAAATTAAAAAATCTACCTAACTCCAGGAAAAACAAGAAAATAATAGAGGAGGAAGAACCCGAAGTAGCCAATGAAAGTGATGGACTTACTGATGAAGAAGAGGATTATGATGAAGCAGATTTTGATATGGATGGAGAAGATGACGAAAATGATTTAGATTTCGTCCTTGATGAAGAAATTAAGGTCAAGACATTACCTAAAAGGCGGGGCAGGAAAGTTAAAGTGGATCCCAAAACCTTATCCAAACCATCGAGAACTACACTAGTGAAATCCAAAAGAAGTAAAATGAAAGATGCACCTGGTACTCCAAAACAAGAGTCTGAAAAAAATGCTGAAAAGGATCAGGAAAAGAATGAGAAAGAATCGGAGAAGTTTGAAACCAAATTGGATGATGCAAAACCTGAGTCCAAACTAGAGGCAATACCAGACACAAAGCAGTTGGAAAAGAAACATCCGAAAAGGGAAAAGAAACCTCCGAAGCCTATTCCAAATGATTTTGCTTTATTTTCTACGCCAGATATTATCAGGAGAGTTGGTGGGAAAGAAGCACCTGTTGCGCAGGAAATAGTTAGTACTCAAAAATTAAATAAGGAATCATCTAAGGTTGAAAGGCCCACTGAACCCACAGGACCTACCAAACCCGCCAAAATTATACAGGAATCACGTTCTAAATCTGTTAGTTCTGAAACTTCTCAATCGCCAACTAAGCACAGACATAGTAGTCTTGATGGTAAGATTGCAATCATTGACAAAGAAAAGACAAAAGACAAAGAAAAGCAGTCCACACATCGCAGTAGTAATGAAAGTAGAAACAAGGATAGAAGGTCCAGCTTAGACATTAAATCGAGAAACAAAACAAATGATGAAAAAAGTAATAAACCTGAATTGAAAACTCCATCAGAATCCAAGTCAGCTGAAGCCAAACAAGATAGTAAAACTTATCTGGGCAAACTATCTCAATTGAGACAAGCTAGTGAGAGCTTGGATCATATACCTAGTGCTGCAGATGTTCGAGCAATTATAATGAATGAGGATACAAAAACCTACACAACAAATACAATACCTATACCAGATGTTAATGTTAACACCATTGAACCTACTAATTTGAATCTGGATGGTTCTGGTCTAGATTTAGATCAATCCATTTTGGATAACATTAATAATGACATGATTTCTGAAGACATCTTGTACCAGGTTGCTCAACAACTGGTTTCAAACACCGACATACAAAATGCAATTGATAAAGGAATTAATGAGGGTGTTTTGGACACCAGAAGTATACAGGAAGCCATGGAAGTTCAGGATCAATTATCAAATTCAGCTTCCATAGGGGTAAGTTAACAAATTCACTGCAGAACTAGCAAAATTTTTTCATCAGAATATGTTTTATGAAGGAAGAAACAAAATTTAATCTAAATATAAAATAAGAAGAGCACACTAAATTAAAAAACTACTTGAAATAAAAAAAGTTTTCTCCTATTCACTTGAGTGTGTATGTTTTAGAATACATCTGCTGTAATAAAAGAGGGAACCCAAATAGTAAGATCTGATGGAAGAATTGTGGTGATTCCACCTATCGAACGGCCAACAACCCGAAGTAGAAATAGAAAAAAAGATGATCCAAAACCACCATTTAAGTGAGTTATTTATTTACTTTGGCTTGTAACATATTCTTACCAGTTTTATTATGTTTTTGGTTGATCCATGCGAATATAAATAATATTGTGAATTCAAAAAAAATGTTTATAAAATAAAACAAAAAAGAAATGAGGGAAATGATATTTCCAAAAATTAGGCTCCGTTTCAAAGGCAATTTTTACTAACTTAAAACTAATATCTTTTGTTCATCACAATGCGCAATGGATGATTTGTTTTAAACGCAATTAACAATGATTGGCAACTAGTCCAACTTAGTGCGCAGACATTTTTATAAATAAAAGACAACATTTAGTGAGTTATTTAGATGACAGAGTATCAAAGTATCACAGTTGTCATTTCCTACACAGTTCACTACAAGATAATTTGTGTCTGGTGAACATTAAAATAATAATTGCTAATTATTCTTAATGTAGTGATTGGTAGTTGCTAGTTGCTTTTTATAATACCTGTTGATTTCAGTTTTAGAGAGTACCAGCAAATATCCAAATCAAGCTAAGACACACTATTATATTAATAAAATTCAACTTTGCCTAAAAGCAATGAGATATGCAAATAATACACTAATATTATATTTATTATATTATATTATATAATTGTACACTAATGTTAACATTAATTAAATGTTTTGTTTTTTCAAGACAACCTATTAAGGCAGTTATTAAAATCAAAGGAAGGTAATTAAGATTCTTTTATTAAATATTAATTAAAAAGTTTAATTTTAAAACAACATTTTGTGTTTTGTTACTGCAACTGCATATAATATGTATATACTGTAAATTCGATCATCCAAACATACACCCACACTTATTATTATGGTCAATTTGGTACTAATTTAACTGATTCAAATATTCATTCAAATTGTCGCATACCGCCACAAACTGGAAAGCATGTCTCCGGATTATCGATTTTGTAGTATATTTTATATATATTTCTATATCGTGATAGGTGACAACACTGTTTAAACAAGAGCACATCGTTTTGAATTTGATTTTATTGTAGTGATTTAGTAGTATTTCTTTTTATGTTACTTTAAGCTTTTGCTCTTTAACCGAATTGAAAAAGGGAAAACACTATTATTAACGTTAAACTTACACAGAAGAAGTCTTTATATTCGTGTAATGGTTCATGTAATTATTGTAGCTGCATGTGAATGTCTTCTGAAAAAAAATGCTTCAGAACCTCACACTGTTTGTTTACCTACATACATATTAAATCTACATAACTAATTCTATTTTTATTACATATCATTAGGCTAGACACAACCCTTTTTCTCCAATTGATGTTTTCATTAGTGCCCTCAATTTCATATAGCTTCTTTAGAAAGAAAAACTGTTCTATCTTTAGAAAGTTCATACAGAACACACAAACACACATTAATTGCCATGCAAGGGCGCGGTTTTCAGTGTTACATTTTTATTCTTTAGTTAGTTCTTTAGTAAAATATTCATATATTCAAATATTTCATACTAATGATTGCCATAGAACAATCCATAAACCCTTGGATGATGAGCACGTCTCAGGTAATGAGTTGGACAGTCCAAATGAGGAAGAAGAATCTGAAGATGATCCCAACAAACTCTGGTGTATATGCAACCAGCCGCATAACAACAGATTTATGATATGCTGCGATACCTGTGAAGAATGGTATCATGGAAAATGCGTAAATATAACTAAAGCGATGGGTCAACAGATGGAGTCTGAAGGCAAGGAATGGATCTGTTTGTTTTGCAAGGTTAATATTACAAGATTTATTAAGAAGTTGAATGACATCCAAAGCTGTACTTTTTTAGAATCCGTCTATGAAGAGACCTCTAGCGGCAGCAAGAAGGGTGCGCAAAGCTTCGAGAAATTCCAGGGCCTCAACAGATAGCAGCAATTCTTCAAAAAAGATAGACAAGGAAAAATCTACCAGTTCCGTACCTTGCGTCGTGTGCCAGAAAGCTGCCAGGAAAAATTCAATTTATTGTTCCGAAAACTGTATTTTAACGCACGCGCAAGGAATTGAGCGGGTACAAAAATACTAGCTTTTCATATTTGTTGAGTTTTTATTATTTTATCTTTTAGGTTGTGGTGTTTGAAAGGTCTACCGGAAATATGCTTACAGGAAACAAGGCACCCAGTTCCGCTAATCTAGATCAATGGCTTAAGGAGCATCCAGGTTATGAAGTTGTTAAGTCGGCTGGCAAAGTGGTTACTACAAAAGTTAAGGTAGCAATTGATAATGTGAAAACATTTAAAAAATAATAATTTTGTTGATGAAATTTTAGCCAAACAGTTTGTCCCAATCGAAACTTAAATTCGTTAAAAATGCAAACAACGAGGGAGTATCTCTCGCCATTCAACAAAAAGGAATCAATATCGGAGTATTGAAGCATGCACCTAAGCATCAGACACCAGAACAACAGATCAGATCTTTTAAAATTGTAAAACCAGGCAACAAAGAGATTACACCCAAAGAATCAAAAATTAAACTTATACAAGCGCAGCCAATGAGCATTACAAAAACTCAGACTCCAACAGTCAACCCTAAGATTACAATTCAAACAACTTTGACGCCCAAAGCAACACCTAAACCAAAGGAAAGTCCCAAAGACAAACAGCAAGTAACCAATAAAACACTGAAATTGAAAAACAAAGAGAAAAGTAAGGAGAAAGAGGAACAGATTCCCACAACTCCACAATCGAATCGGGAAAATATCCGAGATAATGTTCAAAAAACTATTTTTGAGCAGTTGCTAATACGCCTTAAAACAGATCCCAACATAAAATTGACAGATGATGAGGTTAAAACTATTTCAAATGATATTGAATTGGAGTTGCATAAGTGTTTCGGAGGCACGGGTCACAAATACAAAAATAAATACCGGAGTCTTATATTTAATATCAAAGATGCTAAGAATCAGACCCTGTGGAGGCGAATATGCGAGAAATCCATAAGCTCCTACGAATTGGTATGGCTTAAATTCCACACTTCCAAGTTTTCATCAAACATAAAGCAACAGCACTCAAAATTGTATTTATTTTTTATTTTATTTTTTCAGTTCAATACTAAGTTTGAAAAATTTTATTGTTGCATAAACTGTTATTTTTTATAGGTAAGATTATCACCTGACGATATGGCTAGCCAAGAACTCGCCAAATGGAGAGAACAAGAGGCAAAGCATCAGCTTGATATGATTAAGAAATCGGAATTGGAGTTACTCAACTCTAGTCGACAGTATGTTTTGAAGACACACAAAGGTGTGCAAATTGCCGTAAAGTAAGTGTACATTACTTTGTTTTATTTTTCTAGGCGAGGAAATATTAGAAGACAACAGACCCGGCGCAAAGGTGGATAACGCAGAAATAATAAAAAGTTTAACAGAAGGTTCTCCCCTTGATGGTGGCGATAAAGATAGGGACAATGCCAAAGACAAAGATAGGGACAGGAAAAGTTCAAAGCACGGTCGCAAGGATAAAAGCAGGGACCGGGGCAAAGATAGAAAAGAGTCCCACAGAAGTCGTAGGTCGTCGAGTCGCGAAAGAGATAGGAGCAGGAAACGATCGCGATCTAGAGATAAGTTGCGGCATAGTGACAAGAAAAAAGACAAACGAAGCCGATCGCGCAGCAGAGACAAAGACAGGTATAAAAAATCGTCGCACAAAAGTTCGAAGCATAAACGAAGCTCTTCCGTTTCGAACGATAATCTGGATAAACGTTCGAAGGAGATTTTAGAACAGTTGAACAAAATCGCTCCGCCGGTAGAGGACAGGCTGTGGAAGCACGTTCCGCAGGAAGATATCCTTCCAGGTATCGGTAAGTGCACGTGCGAACTGGTAGATTTCTTTATTTTATGTTAGTGCACTTTATAGGTGGTTGGTTTTGGCTAGTACTTATTTATTTTACCGTTACATTTTTAGTTGGATGCAAGTATCAGTACCTTATAAAAATTGTCGTAGTAAATTGAAATAAGGCATGAAAAAAAAAATTAAACTTGGGCCAAGCATAAATATTTATTCATTTTATTTCGTATTTGATTAATATTATTTTTATACATTTGACAGCACCAATCGATAGTGATAGCGACCACGAAATCCCATCTTCAACAGTTACAATCCCAACACCTCCCAGAGTATCTGAAACTGATGAGTACCAAGCCGCAAATCAGTCTTCCAATGATTCGAAATCGTCAATACTCCCCGTTCATGATGAACAAAATGACGGGGCAATGTCTCCACCGCCCAAGGTTCCAGCGGCAGAAATATGGTCAGGCACTATAAATATGGTCGATGTTGCTCAAATATCTATTACAGCACATGAAGTGTCGGGTATGTGACACTTTTGCACTTTTTAATATTGTAATATATTTAAATTTTTAAGGTGATTGCACTAGATT
The DNA here is from genome assembly GCF_029955315.1 of Cylas formicarius. Classification (NCBI taxonomy): domain Eukaryota; kingdom Metazoa; phylum Arthropoda; class Insecta; order Coleoptera; family Brentidae; genus Cylas; species Cylas formicarius. Next base: position 27,495,383 of record NW_026844264.1, read on the forward strand.
AAGCAAGGAGCTTCCGACGAATTTGGATATAGTGGGTCGAATATCGCCGGACACTGTATGGGATTACATAGGTAAAATGAAGTGCTCGAATAGCAAGGTAATATCTCTGGTAAGGCTAAACGCGACCAACGTGGAAGAACAGATGCCATACTTGGCTCTCTACAGCTACTTAAGTAGTAGGAACAGGTTGGGGGTAGTGAAGAGTACAAACAAAGCAATTAAGGACTTTTACATCTTGCCTCTGGCATCACAAAAACCTATTCCGCAAGCGTTGCTTCCATTGAATGGACCAGGTAGACACAAAGACATTCAATTGCATATCCTACAGAACATCATCTTTCAGGATTTGAAGAGTCTAGACCTGCGCTACTTCTGGGCATTATAATAAGGGACAAGAGGAAACGTCCATTTATGGAGTCGCTGCCCCTGCCGTTGCACACCACCACTCCGAAAAAGTTGAAGGTGGATGTGATCATTCAGTCTCCCCTACCTGCAGCGACTCCTGCAAGATCATACACACCTCCTCCAGTACCGTCTGGGCCTGCCACCGTAAAATGCGATCCAAGACTTAACAAGTTGCCTTTGCCTCCACCAACACCTCCAGAAGAAATTGAAGGTGGAGGTAAGTCACTTTAGGCATTACTATGCAATTTCTAAAATAATTAATAAATTAATGCTAGAAAGTGGTAGAGCAGGAATTGCCTTGTAAAGAAACCATATATAAATATTACTCTTTAAATGATTTCAGATGAGCCATACAGTCCCGAAGATTCTGATCCTGAAACAGTGGCAGCACCTGCAGCAGGACTGCTGTCTGCTTCCTTAACAACTGTGGTTGCATCATCCTTACCCGAAACAAACTTATCTGAAGAAACGTATACACCAATCCCAGGTATTAGGACGTATTTTATTGCGCTATTCAAATGTTTTAATAACTTTCGTAACAGATAACAATGTTGTGGGTATTAATATTCCGAATTAGGGGTTTTACAAGTGTTTTGGATCAATTTGACTATAAAATAATGAATTGTTTAATTGGCTAATTCAATGATTTCGTTAAAAGCCGCTAAAAAGAACTCATTGGATACACCATTAATATATATATTCTGGGATAGAATAGTATATGGGTCTTTTTAAGATAGTTTTTCCAATAATTGTTGTCATACTGCTGCATTGGTGCTATATATAATTTATGACTGTAATATATCGTTAATAACATGAATAGCTAAATGCTAATCCAGTTTGGTACTATTTTTGACATGACATAAAGTAGTTAGAGCGTTTTGGCGACATTTGTGCAGTATAGAGAGACCTTTCAAATTGGGACGTACATTTTCTTGTGGGCGATTTTGTTGGGACTTATCAGTGCAATAACATTACACTCGTAACTTTTGCTACTCTATTTTCGATTTTACAGTTCAATGAGACCTCTTTGATGGATTTCACCCAAGAAATATTAAAAAATAACAATTAGCATAATAATATTTCTTGATATAATAACTTTATTCTCTAAATTTACCTATCACACTTTAGCAATATATTTGCAACTTACCGACAACCCAGCTTGAAGCAAAGCGATTTATGGATACCCAAACTTTTGGAATATTTAGTTGGCGTTTAATTTCATAGAGTGTACTTTAAATTTTGCTAGACTGAGAGCCTACTTTAGATTTGAGGTTTACAGCTAGCATGTAAACATTGAGTTTTCAAGGAAAACGAGTATGCTGGTTTACATTTAGCAGCGTTACCATCGGAGTTCAGGCAGGATGTTTTTCAGGTCTAGGAGATGGTCTACCATCCAGTAAACTAGATATACAGAGACAGATGGATGAATTGAATTATAAAATCGAAATGCAAAAATTCGAAATAACCAGCATCACAAAGAACATCGCGACAGCGGGATCCGAAATAGGACCGTCAGCTTTGGCGAATATAGCATTGCCCAGCAACCTGCAGCAAATCTTGGAAAGCATTAAAACGATAGGATCGGGAAGTGATGCGACGGTAAGTAGCTAAAACTAATTCGGGTGCCGCTTATTGATGCAAATATCTCTTTCAGGAAAAAGAACCTGCAGTGCCCGGGACAAGTCAAACAGATTTAACCATTCCACTTATGATACCAAAAACGTTCACTCGTCCACTGAGCGCCGCCACAGGCGTCAAATCTGATATTGACACGATTCCCTTAAATTTACCCAGCAAGCCCAAAATCAAACCGCAATCGGTGAATTCCCCTTTATACGATAGCGAGAAATCCACAAGCGTTTTGGGCAGCCTAACCGAAGAAGATTTAATAAGAAAGGCGGCGGAAATGTTAAAAGAAGATGATCCGGGCAAAAACACTTTGCCGCCAAATTTTAAAACCACCCCACCTCCAATTTATAGAAAATCGTCTTCCGTATATAAAGCAGCGCCCCCTGTTAATTACAAAACTACACCCCCACCTAACTATGTAACGACCCCGCCTCCGAATTTCATCGCGAATCCACCCCCGGGATTTAACGAGTCGCCCCCCAGCGGTGTACCTCCTTCCAAGAAGTCGAAATATGAAGTTCAACTGCCGCCCGTTCCCGGTGTAGACTAGGTTATGTTTTCATAATTGAGTGAATGAGTCTTTGTGTAGATTTTTTTTACTATAATTAGCTTAAAATAGGGGATGTATCAGTTTTTGTGTAACATAGCAGCAAATAAAAATATCTCCTAAATTAATTAAAACTAATTAATCAGAATTTCCATAATACTACAATTTTCAGTCCTAATGTCTTAGAGACAACACTGGTATAAATATAAAAACTATTTCTTGGAAACAACAATGTCTCCCAAACAAATTTAGGAGATATGTTTATATTGACGTTTTTTTTTATAAAAAATTATCAATTGGATCGAATATGTAAATCCTGATTCATTCTGTTTACCATGTTCCTATAGATGTTGGTATAGGGCAAACCATTTCCAAACAAGTGGGAAAAAAATGCAATCCCATTGAATTAAAAAAAAAGAAAACAAAAATGATCTTACGGTATAAGACATTATATATATATATATATATATATATATATATATATATATATATATATATATATATATATATATATATATATATATATATATATTATACTCCATTAAAATTGTTTCTATAATAGGAGTTTTTGCCAAATTTTCTAAAAATATTTTTTCCTTCAAAATTGCTGTTTTAGAAATTGTCAAAGAATCCAAAAATATAATAATATACAGGGCATTCAATTTTTAAAAAATAATTTGGTGTCTGGTTTAAATAATTACCAACGAGTTTGGGGAACCCTGAATAAATAGATCCTGTAAAATTTTGATTTATTTTTTTCGAAACAAAAAAATGTATGGCAACATCTATGGTCACATGCTGTATAGATTTTTAAATTGTTATAGTATTTACAGATATATCTTTTTATAGACCATTTAAGTTTTAAGCAGTTAAGTTAGTTCTAAATATGTGATATATTTTTTTTTACAAGCACAAAAGGATAGACCTATAAATAGGAGATATTTTTCCTGGGAAAAAGAGGAGTAGTGTAACTTAATTCTGTTACATCTCGACTTGAATATACATGTTTTGGCAAATGTTCACAACAAAAACATGGCTTTTTCGTTTTTTATTGGTGGCTTCTTAGAGGTGGTTTCAATTTTTTACACTTCCGCTGCTTCAGGAATAGTATCAAGTGTGGTAAAAGAGTAATTCCTGTCATCACAAGAATCGGTTATTTTTTACATCGTTACCTGCTAAAAGTACATTTTTCACATTTCTTTTAACTTCTTTTTTGAACTGCAGTAACTGTTTTCAAAGCATCTCGGGAAGGTATTACTTCTTTGCAACTTTTATCGTTTTCCAGATAGCTGTGTAATATTTAAGATAGTCCTGCATTGCTTTTTCTTATATAATTAATTTCGCACTAATGCGTGATTTATCTGTACAGTGAATTGTTTGTACAAACTAGTTGTAAGAGAATATATTGCAGATTGAGAAATAGCAGTATATACACGTATTATGTAATGATACGTACAAGAATATATTGAGCAACATACACGCAAGTATACATTGTCATTGTCATCTTCGGGTGATGTGTAGGTTATAGCTTGCACTGTTGTCTACGTGAACATATTCAGTTTTTTTCTATTAAGAGATGTCTTTATAATCAAAAATAATTTGTGTACAAATAGGGTTTTAGTAATGGACACCTTTTCTTATTTTATATTATATATGTATGTATATATTCTGTTGGGATAATATTCTCATACATCAAAGAAATAAAAAAAATAGTGGTCTTTTTCTTGCTCAAATTTACCATCAAACTATCTCTAAAAAGGTTACCCACCTACACCAAACAAATTAAAGTAACCTGAGAACTCATTTGACAATTAATTCCTATGCTTTCACAGCTGATTCACATAATTCAGGTTAATTTTCACCATTACCTAAAGACGAGAAAAAACATGTCATTTTGCCATTGCATTTTCTATGCTACATCCTCTTAATTTCCACCACTCTAATTATTTAGTAGTTAAAGGCAGAAAGAGAAGATGGTAAGTCTTAAGCAATATTATTTTTTACAGAACTTCTGGATTCCTCGAGTAAGCAAAGCATTCCTTAAGCAATAGTATTTCTGAGGAACAGTTTGTAAATTTACTTTGATTTATTGGAAAACTTTTTTGTTCAAATATTCATAAAAAAGATACCTATTAAAATTAAGTAATATTTTATTTCTTGAGATATTCCTTACATTAATAACTAACAAAGTTTCAAAATTAAAATAGTTTTTTATCCAAGTAATTCATATGTGAATTATTATTTCTACTGCTTTACTTGCCATATAAATTCTCATACTTCAGCTTGGACTTCAATTCATCATCATCAGAATATCTAATATTTTTGGGAGGAATTAAAGCTCCAGCTACATTTCTGCTTTCAGAATTTAAAAAATTAAATGTTGAGCAAGCTTGTTCGGTGGGTAATATCTCAAAAGAAATCCCGAATTTCCTTGAAATGGGCAACAAATTTTTATAACAATCATAATTTTCTATTTTATCGCCAATTCCTATAACAATGATGTCCAACTTTGGTTCCAATACTTTAAATATACTTAGAGATTCTTCTGTTATCTCATTTACATTTCTTACATTCCAAGAAAGAACGGACCTAAAAAAAAAATATTTAACATGTTACACCCAGAGTCAAAAATGTTACCCTGTACCTTGCAAATATTACCATAGGTCCTAAAACTGTTATATCATTATTTAATCTAAAACCAACCTAGGCAAGATAATTGTCAATGAACAAGCGCATCAAAATAAATACCTCACTATACCCATTTATCATTAAACCCAGCTCCTGATTTTTATTTAGAATATGTAGAGTAGTTTTGTCTTCACCAGCGCATCTTAAGGATATGGAAAAATTGCGTCTAAAAATATTAAACATATATAAAAGGTACAAATAATGACGAATTTTAACCTAAGAAAATTTACGAGCATCGAACCGGTCACTTTAGCACCAAACATTTTGAAAAAATCTCAAGAGCCCCACAACATTCTTTTTAATAATAAATAGGGTTCTATTCTATTCTTTTTCTTCCTTACTTCTTCTTATAAAACGTGGTTAGTGAACTTGAGCGAGTCTGAAAACAAAATTTCTATTATTTAATTGGTTCGATTTTTTCGCATTGCTTCAGCTCCAATGGCTGCTTTGCTCTCTGCTTCGTTATGCTCTTGGAAATTACCTTCACCCATGACCATTGCCAATCCATCGTGAAAGGAAGATGTTCTCTTCCTAATCAAACTTGCCCGAGGTGTGTGTTCGATTCCCACCGGGAGCCTTGGGTGTTGGTATCGGTAAATTTTCCTCGGCGGATGCCGGAAAATGGGTAAATATCCTGTACCCATTTAAGTGAAAATAAAAAATGTTCTCTCCCGAGTACCAATTCAAGTCGAAACCCAGGAATTGTAAAGTTACTTCTTAACAACGCTTCGTTTGCTAGTTCTGGTTTCGCAATAGAAATCGAGAAGTTGAACTATTTTATTCTGCCATATAAATAAAACATTAATTTCGAAATGGTTATGTGACGTCACTGCGATAAATAAAACAAAACGCCAATGCAACAATTCTCTTTTTAACAGACATCTGTAGATCAAAGTGAAAAGTAAAAGGAAAAACTTACCACATATGTTCTGTGACTTACAATTGGTTTTGAATTTGAATGTCGGTTTTCTTAACAACGAGTTTTGTCAATAATATCATTTTATAAATGGTCTTATCTGTATTTTATTCATATTATTTAAACATTTAAATGTCGGGCTTACCAAAGTTACCCGGGTATACATTTAACGATCCCAAGGCAAGTAAAAAATAAAAATAAGTACGTAACATTTAAGTTTTCATTACTTCATTGTTTTCAGTTATCAAAGTTTCATCGTACGCAAACGTTCTTTATTTATAATGGCTATAAATTACCCAAAACCAGCTACCCGGGTATTGGCGGTCAAGAACATGAGACAAATTCGGTCAAATACATAAAAAATAATGATTCCACATACTACAATCCTTCATTAACCTATGGAAGAACTAAATCAAAACCTCGGTCCAATTTTATTCCCCATTTTGCCCTATATGATCAAAAGTGCCTTACATTTAAGGCGTTTTTTAAACAATCAGTTACCGAGTCACCTCAAGAATTTTATAGAGTTAGGCATGTAAATATAATATACTTCCTTGAGGATGACAGCATAACTATAATAGAGCCAAAAATAGAGGTAAGCAACACGTCTCTATCACCTAGGTTAATATATGAGATTGCCTATGATGTAAATAAACTCTGCATTGTTGCCAGCAGATGTATATTTATTTGCTCACTGTCAATATATATTTTTATATAGTTATATATTAATTGATCATTGGTCCTATATTGTGGAATCGTTAATTAGGATATAGGACATACAAAATTCAATTGAACTTTGGTTGCGTTTGAATTTTTAAAAACATGCATTTTTTTTTTCTATACAGAAATTCTGCTGTGTCTACAATTAAAATGAGGAAGTACTATCCTACAAAAACTGGGTGGGTTGATAAATAATATATTTATTATGGTTTTTAAAGATCAAACGGAGGATTACTCCTACACAGGGTAGTATAGTTGTATATTAAAGCTAATTTCATTACATCTTTGAGTAAAACTAAAAAGAATCATTTTGTCCTTACTACTATTTTGCTGAGAAGTAATCAGCAAGACTATTGTGGCTAAATATTCTACATATGTATACACGGTGAATCCTATAACTTGTTGTATAAAACAGAATAGTGGTTTAGAACAAGGAAGGCTGATTAGAAGAGCAAAATTACTTAAATACAATGATGGCACTTATTGGCACTGGACAGACTTCGCGGTCGGAAGAGACATGTGTTTTTATGGAACTGTTTATCATATTGTGGATTGTGACTTATTTACAAGGGTAAGTTTTACAAAAAATCGTCAATTTGGTCGAGTACAATATTTTTGGAAAGGAATATATGGCTAGTCAAGGATTAGACATGAGTGAGCCTGAGGAAATTCCATATGATCCGTATATTTATAATAGGGAATTAAAAGTTAAACCTCATGTTACGAGCACGCCATCTGCCCATGATAAATTGAGGAGATTTTTGGAATATGACGGAAAGATACTTAAGTAAAAAATTACGAAATTGTAATTATAATACATTGTTAAATTTATTTATTTCTCAGATTTAAAGCTGTGTGGGATGATAGAGAAAATGAATATGGGGAACTTATGAAATTTGAAATTTTATATTTTTTGTCAGATGACACAGTATTGGTCAGGAATGTACTGCAGGCCAATAGTGGAAGAGACCCATATCCTATCTTATTGAGGAAAACTAAACTGCCAAAGGTAAAACTTTTTGTTTTCTCTAAAGAAGCTTAATTAAATTCATCTGCCTCTGATCTTAAATAAGATGTTTTATTATTGGGTAACTGTTGTTTAATTATAACAGATTTATTCAGCCACTCCCGTAACATATCCATCATTGTACTTAGAAAAAACTGAAGCTGAAGTTACTGAATTCTACCAGCCCAAGGACTTTTTAATTGGAAGTACTATATTTGTATTAGGTCGAGACATGTTGCTATATGATTGCGACAAATTCACTAGAGAATATTTTAAAAATGCTCTCGGAATTGAGCAGAAATCTGCTATTGATATAGAGGAACCTAAAAAAACCATCTTGGCCCCCCCCGTACCGGCACACGATGGACTAGGAAGCCTGGAGGACTCTTTACAGAATACATTGACTTTTATGCCAAAAGCACCTAAGAAAAATGTGACAAGACAATTACTTAATGCAAATAAATTTTTACGGTGGGTTTATTTAAACAAAGTGAATTATAATTTCATTGTTAATTTTAAAGATATGAAATGGTTATGGATGCGGTGCATTCTGAAGATTCTACTCGTCGATTTATTTTGTCTTATTCGTTAGCAGAAGGGACGTGTAAAATTCATGAACCTCCAGTAAAAAATTCTGGCATTATAGGAGGAAAATATCTTAGGAATACACTTCTTGCTAAGCCAGGTTCTGACCCTCTTAATCCAGACTTATACACGCCCGCAGATTTTTACATTGGCGCAATAATAATAGTATTTGGACAAAGGTTTAAGATAACGGGTGCTGACTTGTATGTGTACAGGTATATGCAAGAGAATTGCAGTAAGTTCCCTTGCGAGGTTATTGAGAATATGAGGAATTACATGTGCGGAAGAGGTTATCTGAAGGATGATATTGATGACCTTATAAAAGACAATTTAGCTGAGGAGAAGAAAGATGATGATGTTAATGGTGCGTAATCGTTTTTAGAATTTTAATGTCTTAAATGCAAATATTAATTGTATAAGGCAATACCTATTAGGGACATTGGTTGAGACGAGTTAAATGGAAAAGTGTATTAAGTTTTATACCCATACTTATATTTTTATAATACTTATTAAATAATTTGGAAAATTAAGGTGTTTCTGATTTTTTAATGAAGAAGTTGGAAATCTACAGAGGTACATATTGATTTATATAATATGCCAACACGGTTCTCAGCAATTTGAAAATTTGGTACTATTTGACTTTTTCAATTTTTTTCTGATTTTTCGATAATATTTTCTGAAATAATTGGGTATAAATTTTTGGTCCGCAAGAATTTCAAGTAATCAAATTCCAGGAATGTCATACATATAAAAAAAAAGTGCCGCAAAATATTCTATTTAGCTACTTTAAAAAATACCATACGATAATAAAATAGAAAAGCATTAACAAATAGAACGAAACAAATTTCACCAATAGATAGTAATCGCCCTATGGAAACTGAAATTTATTAATCGTTAAGATTAATAACGTTTATTTCGAATTTCTTAAGAAATGTGGAAACAGGAAAGTGATTCTTGAACAAGAAAACTATAAATAACGTTTATTTCGAATTTCTTAAGAAATGTGGAAACAGAAAAGTGATTCTTGAACAAGAAAACTATAAATAAGTACATTTCGTTTTAAGATGAACTCCAAATACAAAAGAGGGTTTCTGATTATCAAGATTGCACGGCGAGCACGAATCTCACTGTCCCCAACAGAAACATAAAACATACAGATGATAAAAACTATTGTGAAGAAAATACAAAAGTGATTCACGAGTATGATGATTCCATTAGCCAACATGCTACAGATCCCAGTAATCAGAAATGTAAATATCCTGTTCATGTAGGAGAACCAAAAGATATGAAATGCGATGAAGATATTGAAGGTAAGGTACACTTTACATAATCAGTACGTTACAGAACAATAAATTAGCGAAGAAGAATAATCGTGCCCCTAGGCACACATTTTTTATCTCACGAGCAACACATGCGCAATGATGTAAACGTCACAAACAACATAACCTATAGCAAATCAACTGAAATTTCGCTTTTGCTAAGAAAGCCGACATGATTTCAGAACTATCGCTAGACTGATTGACATAATTGACTTTTTCCAAAGTAGTCCTTTAATCTTCAGTATCCGCGAAAATGTAGTTTGCTTTTGATGATCTTATTTTGTGTAAACAAGAATTCATATAAAATCTTATTCACAATTTTATAATATAGAGAATAATTTTGGTATATGCTTTTAGGTCAATATACCTTTTACACACCAAAACATATTGATACACCTGAAGAGGTCATTCAGAAATACTATGCTCGAGTTTTGAGAGAGCACCAGAATATATGCAACACAGAAGACCCCATAGAATGCGTAGAATATAAGCCTACAGAAAAAGACCTTTTGAGAGCTGTGGAACAAAAACCATATCCTTTAATGGTTAATCCGCCTGATATCAAATCTGAAACATGCAAGTACAAGAAGAAAGTGGTACAATTTGCTTCTGACAGATGTCAGCAAGACGCGAATTATGTATGTGATATAAACACTGAAAAAGACAACTGCGATTGCACCAATTATAAAAAGGAATGCCTGTAAAGAAATAAAATTTTTTAAAAAATCTTATTTTTACTATTCTACACTATACATTGTTGAATTGTTGTGTTATCTTTTGAAAAAATTCTCATTCATGTGAAAAGATCTTTGTATATTATTTACATTAGATTTAATCCGGTCTTCCACTGATGAAGGTTTTGCAGTCTTAAGCAATGCATTATGGATAAAATCTTTATTATATTTTTTAGTAACTGCTTCTTCTTCTCTATTATCTTTTTCTTTATATCTCTTAACGTTGGCTTCCCTCTCTTTATCTCTAACTTCAGCATTCACCATCATCTCTCTTCTCAGCCTCTCTTTTTCCTTCTCTGTTAATTTTTTGGAGTTTCTGTCTGGTATGGTGAGCTTGATTTCACTAGACTCAATTTTTTTTTTAGTATTGGGCTTTACATTTCCTTGCACCTCATGCTTCAGCCTGATCTTCTTACCCCGAGATGTAACCAACCCAAAAGCTTTCATATTTCTTTTAGATTTATCATCAGAATCATTGGATTCATTACTAGAAGAACTACTACTACTACTCCTACTGCTAGTAGAACTGCAATTACTGTTTTCCCTCTTTAAATGCTTAGGTTTCTTTGGATACAACGTCTTTTGCTCAGTTTCACCCCTAAGAATTTTGAGTTTTTCCATAATAATCTCATCAAGATTGTTTGGATTACCAGTTTCCATCACATTAGTGACAATTTTATTGTCCAAATCATCGCTGTCACTACTTTCATATTTTGAATGTGGTACTGATTTGGCTTTAGCATTAATCTTTTTGATGGAATACCTGGATTTATCTAATTTTTTAATGTTGTTTGTCTTGCTATCCAAAAAACATTCACTGTCCTTTCTTTTCCATTCAGTTTTTTTTTGCTTACCCAAATTTGCTCTACATTTTGACTTTTCTCCACTATGTACCTTTGAACTGTCATAACTTTTCTTGACAGTATCGTCACAGTCGTCACTATATTCAGACAGAGTATCATGATGTTGACATTTTGATTTTACTTTATTATTATCTTTTCTACATTTTTTAACATCACTATGCCTATTACTTGGACTCTTGCTATATCTTTTTTTCCTTTTAGGCTTTTCTTCATCACTAGTTTCACTAAGCTTCCCATTCAATACGTCATTTAAGTCTTCTTCTGAGAGCTTGTCTTTTAAAGCATTAAACTTATGCATTAGAATAGTATCTAGCACATGCCCCTTCTTTTCTGTCACATGTGAAGAAAATCCACTTTTGAGCAACTTTAATTTTTGCATGATTTTATTATCTAAATCAGATTCCATTTGTTTCTTTTTGGACTTTTTTTGTTTTTTCTTTTGTTGAGCTTGCAGGGCTTCCTGCAACTTTTTAAGTTGAACTGGATTTTGTAGAAACTTTCTACGAGCTTCTTCTTCCTGCTTTCTTATAGCTACTAATGGATCCTCTTGCAATTTTGTTGACAAATCAACCTAAAATGTTACCTGGCCTTCATTTATTGTATATATAGACTAAGAAAAAAGTTACCTGTTCAGCTTGGACTATCTTATTAAAATCTCTAATTGATGGAGGAATACATTCATGCTCCACATGGTTTTTTGGAACAGGCAAAACAAACTTTTTTTCTTTTTCTTCTTCATTCTTGAGTTCCAATGCTTTATCCACACTCCTTCCAAGTAAATATTCTTCTCTATTCACAAGGCTATTTGCACCCTTGTATATCCATTCCAATTTTTCTTCGTTCGCCATGGCTGACCGTAATCAAGCCAATAATTACTTCTGATATTTATAAATAATTTGCTTTTATCTCACTTGGTTAATATAATACAACCCATACCATATTGATTTTAAATAGTATGGTACCTTCGATTCAGAAATTTTGTGTTGCGCATTCTAATCGACACACACTACTAAACACTAGTATTTTGAGGTACGATACAATACAATGATGCGTTTCTCAAAAATTGTTGGGCTAAACTGTTAGGATCATTCACCCATTGCCGACTTCCGTCGAGGATTTTCGCTTTTGGTCAATGACCAACACGTACGAAGAAGAAAAATAACCAAAATTTGCTCAGCTAGCAAAAAACAGTTTTGACCGATACCATAAAAAAACCGACATCCCCGCTTTCACCAAGGATCATCCGGACTCATCCGGCCTCCATACCGGCGTGAACGGTTAAAACAGCGGGGCCGGCTGAACTTTTACACTTAAAACGAACACCAAACACTGCCGAAACAGAATCACATAAAACGAAGACCGACACCAAGGTTTTTCGAACGAATACAGCGGATTCTGCTAGAAGCGAACGGAGGTTAAACCGCCACAGAATCCGTATTTTGAGGTAATAATTTTTAGGAAAAAGATCCTCGTTTCTTTGAAAACGGGTATTTAGCTAAGAGCACTCGCCTATTACCGACATCTGACGAAACACAGATTGCAGCCCTGACGTCACAATCTTACCGAAGCAGTTAAAGTTAAAAATCAGCAATAGAACCGGGTGCGTGAAAAATGACCGCGATTTAACACTCTGCGTTTGTTGCAATACTATATATATGATCGCACCGAAATAGACGGGGGTAGAGAAGAAAACAAATTGAGCTTGTAAATCTAAACAATGTGCAATCTTCGACGACAAGTCAAATCATTGAACACATACAATGCACAGAAATGTGAGATTATTATCTCACATATCTCTGCCCTAAATTGCAATGTAATCCATGGAAAACTTATTAATTTTTCTATGGTTATCGATTAATTGGACAAGGGTCTGCCATAGATAAATAAAAATAGTTTACTATTCTAAATATATATTATTTGTTGCTAACTTGAAGTTTAGGTATTATTTTTATTTTTTTGATCCTTTAGGAATGGTATAATTTACCATGACGAATAATCAAAATGATGAACCTATGGAGATTGTTTTTGTGAGTTTCATATTGCTATAAAATTGTATGTAAGAAAATATTGTAAATTTTTTAGTGTGATGAAGATTTACCTTATGAAGAGGAAATTCTTAGAAATCCATATTCAGTAAAACATTGGTTGAGATATATAGATCACAAAAAAAAATCTCCGAAATACGGCGTCAATTTGATTTATGAACGTGGTTTAAAAGAACTCCCAGGGTCTTACAAGCTATGGTATAATTATTTAAAAGTAAGGAGAAAGCAAGTTAAGCATCGCTGTATTATAGATCCTGGATATGAAGAAGTAAATAACGCGTTTGAAAGAGCTTTGGTTTTCATGCACAAGATGCCTAGAATATGGATGGATTATTGTACCTTTCTTACTGATCAGAATAAAATTACACGTACTAGAAAAGTATTTGACAGAGCTTTAAGAGCTCTTCCTGTAACACAACATCATCGTATATGGCCTTTGTATTTAAACTTTGTTAAAAAACATGACATTCCTGAAACTGCAATTAGAGTTTTTAGACGCTACCTAAAGTTATGTCCAGAAAATGCAGAGGAGTATGTGGAATATCTTTCAGGAATAGATAAACTAGATGAAGCCGCTCTTACCTTAGCAAAAATTGTCAACAACGAAAATTTTGTATCCCAATATGGAAAATCCAAACATCAACTTTGGAATGAGTTGTGTGAGTTGATATCCAACAATCCAGATAAAGTTCAGTCCTTAAATGTTGATGCTATTATTAGAGGTGGTTTGAGACGTTATACTGATCAATTAGGTCATCTCTGGAACTCTTTGGCTAATTACTATGTTAGAAGTGGTTTGTTTGAGAGAGCTCGAGATATATATGAAGAGGCTATACAAACAGTTACTACTGTTAGAGATTTCACACAGGTTTTCGATGCATATGCCCAGTTTGAGGAATTAAGTTTAAGTAAACGGATGGAGGAAGTATCAAAAGTTGCAAGTCCAAGTGAAGATGACAACATTGATTTGGAATTAAGGTTAGCAAGATTTGAAGATCTAATGGAAAGAAGATTATTACTTTTGAATTCGGTTTTGTTAAGACAGAACCCTCATAATGTGCAAGAGTGGCATAAAAGAGTGCAGTTGTATGAAGGTATTTGAATTGTTTCTTCTTTGGTTAAGTAGTTAGTTTTTAGAATAATATTCAATTAGGAAAAAAAATAGCAATCATTAATTTGTGCATCATCGCGCAAAAAAATGGATTATCAATGGATTTTTCAGTAACCTTTTCTCAAAAAATATTGGCGCAAAGGCAGGGATAAAATTTATTAAATCATTTTAAAAACTATTTGTTACAGCCTGAATTCCTTTATCAGTTACAATAGTGTTAATTACAATTGTGTATATAATATTAAGTAACTCCATGATCCATTATAAATGTTACTCCCCCCCCCCCCCCCTTCCCTAACTTTTTTATTTTCCATATTGGAAAAAAAATTAATACAAAAGTTCTAGGGTTTAATGCGTAAATTTAATGTTACAAATTATACCAAAAAAGCATTTTAAATTGGAAGCCCTGTATATTATTATGTAAGATATTATAGTTATTTTTTAGTTTATTGCCAGAATTAGCCAAAAATAAAATCGCCATTTAGTTGGCCATGTATCTTCACTCCAACGCTACATCTTTTGTTTAATTTTGATATTTGTACCATGCACGTAACGATTAGATAACTGCTGTAAACATGAATTAATCAATAGCTATCTAAAAACACTCGACTCTTTTTCTAGACATATTTTGAGAAAATACTGCCTTAACAATGCCGCATACAAACTTATGGACGATTTGTCAGCGGCCATGTTGGTTGTTCATAAATTTATGTATTATCGGCATAGGGATATGTGGTGGAATACATTGAACCGTGGACTGTTCTTTGAAAAACTAATTTATCAGTTAGGAATATTGCGTTAAATGTTGAAAATACCATTTTCCTGAATACACAGTTGATACCCTTTTGTAACAACTTATCTGAAGCTTTGATTAGTTTTTTAATGTCATCTATATTGTAATGCCGCCAAAATAAATTTTGTTTTTTAAATACCCCCAGAAAGAAACTCTCTGGAAGAGTAAGATTTGGGCTTTTTCAAAAATATCCACTTTGATATACTATGTTTTTTTGGTATAATTAAGTATGTAATATTAAATTTGCACATTAAACCCAAGAACTTTTGTATTAATCCTGTTACTATACAATTTCCGCGAATTAATTGATTTTGATGTTTTCTAAAAGAGTTTCTATATCTTCTCTAAACATTCTTGAATAGATTTATCTAGTCATCGAGTAAAAAATGGATCCGATAATTTGGTTACTTTTTAAAGTATTGTTTTCCTGAGTAAAATAAACTTTGGTAAATTAAAAATGGTTTCCCAAAATTCTTCTGCAAATCAATAACACCTTCGAGTATTTTAATTGATTTTCTAAAAAAATGTTGTTAGCCTATTAGGCTAAACAGGTTGTTTAATAAACCTTACCAAGTAATATAAAAGCCTCTTTAATACTTTATTGTATATTAATTTTATATTAATGCGCTTGAATATCATGGTATATTGGCTATCATTAACAAAAAGCGAACTTTTGTTAAGTCAAATTTTTTAAAATAATTTTTTAGGTAAACCGCATGACATTATAAACACTTATACAGAGGCAGTCCAGACAGTGGATCCCAAATTAGCGGTAGGTAAATTGCACACCTTGTGGGTCGAATTTGCAAAATTTTACGAAAAGAATGGTCAAGTTGACGATGCAAGAATAATTTTTGAGAAAGCCATTCAAGTACCTTATGTGAAAGTCGATGATCTTGCATCTGTTTGGTGTGAATGGACGGAGATGGAAATCAGAAATGAAAACTATGAAGAGGCTTTAAAATTGATGCATAGGGCTACCGCAATGCCCTCACGAAAAGTGGCTTATCATGATGATGGGGAGACAGTACAAGCACGGTTATACAAGTCCTTAAAAGTGTGGTCGATGTACGCAGATCTAGAAGAGAGTTTTGGCACTTTTAAATCATGCAAAGCAGTTTATGATCATATTATTGATTTAAAAATTGCCACTCCTCAGATAATTATCAACTATGGAATATTTCTAGAGGAGAATAATTACTTTGAAGAAGCTTTTCGGGCATATGAGAAAGGTATTTCATTGTTTAAATGGCCTAATGTGTATGACATTTGGAATACATATTTAACAAAATTTTTAAAACGTTATGGGGGATCGAAATTGGAAAGAGCCAGGGATCTTTTTGAACAGTGTCTAGAAAAATGTCCTCCACAATTTGCTAAAAACCTTTACCTATTGTATGCCAAATTGGAAGAGGAGCATGGAATGGCGAGGCATGCAATGGCAGTTTATGAGAGGGCGACAAAAGCTGTAAGGAAATGAGTTTTTTTTTAATAATAGATGATTTTAAATATATTTTATAGGTGCCAGAAAAGGAAATGTATGACATATTTAATGTGTATATCAAGAGGGCTGCTGAAATATATGGTATCCCAAAAACCAGACAGATATATGAAAAGGCGATTGAAGTCCTTCCGGAAGACAGAACAAGGGAGATGTGCCTTCGATTTGCAGATATGGAAACCAAATTGGGAGAAATTGATCGGGCACGGGCTGTTTATGCCCATTGTAGTCAGATCTGTGATCCAAGGGTGACCACTGAATTTTGGCAGACGTGGAAAGAGTTTGAAGTTAGACATGGTAATGAAGACACAATGCGGGAAATGTTGAGAATAAAACGAAGTGTTCAAGCCATGTATAATACACAGGTATGTTAATAAAAAGAATTTGTCGTTTAAAAACATGATAAATGGTTCTGTATGTTCAGTAACTCATCCAAGCTTTTTGTAGGTTAATATGATGTCAGCTCAAATGCTGAGCTCTGCTGCAGCTACAACTGGCACAACTGCAGACTTGGCTCCAGGAGAAAAGGATGGAATGAGACTATTGGAGGCAAAAGCGGCAGAAATGGCTGGTTCTGCTGGGCTTGTCACAAGATCTGGGAACATAATGTTCGTTAGGGGTGAAACCCAAGGAAACAAGCAGGACAAAGTTGTGAATCCTGATGAAATCGATATTGATGATGAAGAGGAGGAGATTGAGAATGAAGAAGTGCCAATTGAAAAGAAAAATATTCCATCAGAAGTGTTTGGTAGTTTAAAGAAAGATGACCTGAATGATTGAAGGTGTAATTATGATTAAAAAATGGTAGATGAGCAGCTGTTTTATTCTTAAAAATATAAATTATAAAACACCCTTTCCCCCTAGTTCCACACTGTAACTAAAATGACTGTATAATAAATTTTATACAATGACTAATTAAAACTTTAGTGATTTTGCAAAGAGTGCCGCTGTCGCCTGAGTTTTGTCTCCGTCAAATCTGCGCAGTTCAAATATGACTTTATCTCGTTCAAACCCAAGAGATACGAGTTCCGCAATATCAACTTCTGTAAACTTGTCAGTTGACAAAAGTGTTTGTGATTGTATATTATTTGAAGTACTTTGTGGCGAAGTAGAACTTGCGCTTGGAGCTAGAAACAAAAAAAGAAAAGAATAAACAATATTGGATATATTAGCAGTTTATTTAAATAGAGTGGATTTTTTAATGAAATCTTTTCGAACAGTAATGATTTTTACTATGTTTTGGACATTGGTTATTTATTGACGATTCATTCACTGAATTTCTCCTTTTTTCTGCAAGAGATATTCTGTTGCCTAGAATTTGCATTTAATTAAATTGTTTTTTACCTCGTCTACTGTTATCTAGGGCGGACTGCAAATCCCTCTCCTCTGCCTCCTTTCTAGATTTTCTCAATACCTCTTCTTCTGAAACCGAACTCAGTCTTGCACAATCAGGTAACTCACTTTCAGAAAGGAAAGAGGTCTCGGTACCTGTTGTTCCGATTCTCAATACATTCTTATGCAAATCAATACAACATTGATGTCGTTTTAACATATCTAACCCTAAAACATTATAATTAACGATATACCTGTCCATGCGAATGATGCTGTATTTACCTAGAAGCATATCCATTGGCTGTTCTTCAAGTACTGAGAAACTGGTTGTTAAATACACATTTTCTATTTGTATTTGAACCATGTGGATCCTCCCAATAATTTTTTGGACACCAACCCCTTTTGCAATTCCTGCCCATCTAGTATCAACTAATCTCATTATATTACATCTTTCAGCACATCTACTTGACATAATAGTTGTTTGTGCACCTGAACATAGCACCAATGCAATCAGTATTCCCAATGTTATATGATAAAAACACACCTGAATCAATAAAAGCCCTAACAGGGAAGCCATTCACTTTACAGTTTATATACAACATCACAACTGTGCCAAAAGATTCTGGATTGAATTCCATTGCAGCTTCCATGTTAGCTTCAATATTTTTTTGTCTAATTTCTTCAGCTATAAGTCTTTGGGCTTCTGTATCAAATGGATCTGCATTGACCATTCTCAGTCTCTGTTGTTCTCTTTCTTGACGTGCTGTCACTTGTTCACGCAGTACTGATGCAAAAGTATCTTAAAATTAAAATACAGCAATGAATTTAAATGGAATTACTTTTCTAGCTATAGAGTACCTATGTTGCCTGTCATTAATGCATCAGCCAATCTGGGATTATTTTGTTTTAGGAGGGCCAACTGATCAGGATTTGCTAGGAACATGTCTCTGATTAACACTGGATCATCTTCAGCAACTCTAGTTCTAGTGTTGCTGGGAATTTCTATATTGCTGAAGTCAAAGCTGGATACTAAAAATGTTAATTGTTGACATAATGTTTGTGTTCTTAGATTTTTGCTTGATAAAATAATTAAAAAAATCTAGGATGAAAACCAAGTTACCTAAACTCATTAATGCATCATTCAATCTTATCAGAAAAAACAGTACATTCAAACAATGTTTATATTATTTTGTTGAAGCTTCATGTCTGCTTGTATCAGAATACTTCAAACAAGCATCAAATTCTCAAGAGTTGTGAGATACCTACAATTTTTTTCACTTATCTTTATCATAACAAAATTAAGCAGCAAATAATATTTAAATTATTTTCATTTTAGCTTTACACATAAACAATTTTTACAAGTAACAATATAAATACTATGTTCTCATTGCATTTGATAACTACAAATTATTACCTGATGGATTTTGATCAATATTATTTTGAGATCTGGAAAACATATGCTGTAATATCACAGCATCTCCATCACGAACTCCATGATCCTTTAAAGACTTTTTGTTATCCATCAAAGGCATGCCATTAAACGCGATGGCAATTTCTGATGCGGGGAATCCTGATTCGATTTCGCAAAATGCTTTAAAATTTTCTAGTTCCAAGTCTTCAGACACTTCCAAGACAAATACAAAATCTGTTAAAGTTGTCACGGTCACCTTCATTTTTATTTGAAATTATTTGTTACCACTTTTTATCTAACACGTTTAGTGAGAATTTAAAATTGACATGATCGCTTCTGAAATTTCGAAATATTTGTTCCAAAAACATCGAGAAAAACGTCAACATCAAATCATCCTTGTTTATGCCAATCGGCCTGCAGTTGTATTATCGGTCAATAAACGGCTCCTTTGTTGACTAGTTAAAAATATGCGGCCTTTTCTTGGTGAGGGGGCTATTTTTACTTTAAGAATTCACTCTCAAACAAAAGCTTTATGTTTTGAGAGTTCAATGTACTAGTACACAGCCGAAATGTAATTTCATGGAGCAAAGATTCTTCCTCTTATCTTTTAACTGCAAATTGTCTAAGGGCAATCGCCCATTATTGGCATATCGTGGCATACATTCTACACTTCTTTATTTGGTCTATGCATTAATAGATAACATGTTTGAAGGGAGACGACTCGCAAAGCTAATAATATGGATTAGAAGCCAAAAGGACGTTAAGTCAAAGACGATAATTATATCGTCAAAGAGTGACTTTAACCCCTTCGAAAATAAGTTTATTGGCTTATTTAAATAATTTGTTTATTACACAGTGACATCCTGTATATTTCTTTTTTTTTAAATTAAATTGAACTCTTTATATTCTACTGTTACAACTCTTCAGATAATTGATTAAAATTCATTCAAAAGGGAAAGCCTGTAATTTTTTGTATTTTTTTTTAATTATAGGGAAACTAAAATTGTTTCCTTGTGTATGTAAAGCATATAGCTACTAGAGATATGAATTATTTTTAAGGTGTGTTTAACATGCGCGTGTGCGAGATTTAAAAATCTTGTTTTTAACAATTTAACATGGCAGCTGACAGATCGTTATTGAGTTTGGATGCCGCATTGTTACGGCATTAATTTCTCATATCTCAAAATAGGCTGGCTAAATGTTCGAGAAAACCGAGTTAAGTGTCTGTAAATCGCTGTTGCATGATTAATTATTTTTTACCGTAGTAGTGCCACTATATGATTTAATAGCTATATGATGTATATGTTTTGCATCATTATAGCATGTACATTAGCGCAGTAGCGAGCATGGAGATTGGAGAGCCCTTTGTTTGTTTTTAAATTTTTTGTGTCAAAATTTATCAATGTTTGTCATTGCAAGATCGTCTCGATCAAATAAAACAAAACAAATCGCGACATACAACTTTTGATTAGGTGGCGAGATTAGGAACACGTGTACACATTGGGGTGGTTTCGCCAATGACAGCCCCGTGTACGAAATGAGAGGGGATATACTTTGTCAGAACAGAGTGGTAATGTATTAAATGCATTTAATAAAAAAAAAATTAAACGACGTCAAATGAACGTGTTATACGTTAATATCAACCCAAATTCTTCGAATTTGCAGAGCAGAAACTAACATAAATTATAATTTTAAAATCGTTCTAAACATCAAACTGTATTTATTTTGCTTGCAAAAACCGAAGCCTTTATTTCGGCATGGGACAGGTTATAGCAACTTTCGCGTATATGACGACTATGGGACTCTGCTATGCTATTTAGTGGAAAGTGGAGAAGATAAAAAGTAACATAGTCATACGTGGTTTCGACGCTTTATTATCAATATTTTGTAAATTTCCATTTTGCTTTTGGTGATAGTACTTATTATACCGAAGATGTAGATAAGTTCCGTTGTTTAGTTGTACTACAAATTATACAGGGTCACGTCAGAAATTAAATCAACCGAGATATAGGTCATATAAAATTCGTTTACAACTTTTTTTTTTGTAAATTGAATGTAGGAAGATAATTGCAATTGGTTATTCCACACACTAAACAGTTTCATTAATATTTAGAAACAAAACACTTTTCAAATTTGCTAAAATCAGAAAATGCGAAAGTCTTATTTGAGGTCATAATTTTTGCGGTTCGTGGAATATTGCGTCAATAATTATTTATTATGCTTGTCGTGTTGTCTTGGATATAATGTCTTTTAGGCAAGCAGACGTGATCGACTGTGGAATCCTCCATGATTTGAGGAAACGAGCTATTAAGCCCGGGGAATGATGAAATGTAATATAAATGCTACTTATAAATCTCGTCGTGTGTTATTCCAATCGGGATCTAATGGTGATTAAATAACTCTTATTTTTAGGAAATAACATAATAATTATAAAATAAATAATTAGTTCGCCTTAAACTGTAGGACATAATAAAATACAACAACGATAGTACGAAAAAATAAAATAGAATAAGATAACAGCATTTGGGTACTAAAAAATTTTCTTTTACGGTCCTGTTCGAGGGTAAATTGAATCATATAGGTCCAGGTCGAAGGTATAATTTGTGGCTCCCCCTTCCATCTCGTGTCATTAAATATGTAGGAGTAAGCATTTCCGTTATTTACGAGTGCCCTCCAGGGTATTCGGCGATGATGTATGTACCGCCATAATTATAACACATTCAATAGGTGTTTTTAATTTTCCTGTTGTTAATTAAAGTTTATGATGGGCATAAAGAATCACCATTTAGAGGGGGAGGGTTCACCACAAATGTTTGCCATTCAACAGAAAATTTAATATAAGCATATGCAAAACAGTATAAATGGGATAATTATAATTGAATGTTTTCAGCCTATACTTGGTGAAAATTAAATTCCATAATGGATTTCAGAAAACAAACTGTAACTAATTAACAAAGTCTATAATCATCAAATCTAAATAATTTATAACAGAGGGTAAATTCCGGCTAGGTAACCAATATTAGATAAAAAACCGCTCTTATTTTAAGCCAGCTGAGCTGTTAACTTAATCGAGTATGTAACAAGACAATGCAAACTTAATTTAGTATACCAAGTTTACATACAAAGATATGAATCAAGCAATAAATCAAAAAAGGAGAACGATAAAAAAGCAATATTGAATAAAGAGAACTGATTATTAATCTAGTTAGTTTTCCGTACGAGATATTTTTTTAAATGAAATTTAAAAGCGCAATGGGAGATATTCTGTGATTGGCTAATCTGAGGATATTTATTAAGTAGTCTAACAGATGTATACGAGAAGCAGCTTTTAGTCATGGAATTCTTGATATTAGGTGTTTGATACAATTGAAGCCGGTTCCACGGAAATGAATGCAATTTTTACAAGGCAGATTTTCCAACAGTTTTGAGTAGTTCATGAAGGAAACAAGCAAAATGATTCTTCCCGGCTCGATATATTTAACCATTTTAAATCGTGAAGTTTATGACTTACATGAGATTTCTTCGTTTAAGGTTATAAATAAATCGAATACAGGAAATCTGTACTTTTTGTAATTTACATTTTGTCAAAACATCCAAGCAGGGTCCATAAACCAAATTACAATAATTTAGCTGACTCAAAACCAATGCTTCACAGATATTTCTTTTAATCTAAAGATTATAATATCTTATCTTTACTTTTATAAATTAAATTTAAATTCATTATCAATTATGTAACCAAAGTTTTTACATTCGTCAACAGCTGCAATTTTAACCATATTTATAAAGATATATTATAAATATAATATATAATAAATATATTAATGCAGACTTATTAGAATTTAATTTCAAGCCATGATCATTTGAGCATTTAAAGACCGATTCCAAGCATTTATTTAGTCTCCTTGCATCAGACCGGGAAAGAGAAATATGTATTTTGCGTTTCATCGGCATACCTGTGACTATTGAACTCACCAAAGCAACCCGACATATACGCTGTGTAAATAATGAAGAAAAGAGGTCCTACTAATGAGCGTTGAGGGACCCCGTGTCAACTTCTAAGGCCTTCGATCTAATATTGTCAATTTAAACTAGCTAGTATCTGTGATCTAGATAATTACGAATCAATTGAATCGTCTTAAATTTAAACCCGTAATATTTTAACTTGGCACAGAGCATAGCATGAGTAATGGTATCCAAAGTATTACTATAATCTAATAAGGCCAAAGCCGATATTTTCTCTTTATCTGGTGCTGAGAGAATATCATCCAAAACTTTGAGCAAAGCCGTAGCCGTACTGTAACCTTTGCGAAATCCTGGCAGTAATTTAGGTAAAAAGTTGTTGTTTTCAGTTTTTGTATTGCTATTTCATCCCACCATAGCCCAGAAAACCGCCTCATCATTTATCGACTCGAGCTCAAATTCTACCGACGTACATTTTGTACTAACAGTATTAGGAATTTGACGCAATGAATTAACAAAATGTTGATTAATGAGCTCAGGATGCCTTCTCATACGCAAAGCGTCGGTAAACCAAGGAGCAGGCGGTCTCCTTACCTGTTTTCAGTTATTGGTGCGTGATGGTTATGATCATATCAGAAAGCATAGCAGCCTTGTGGCTTATATTAACACAATCAAACACTTGCCACCAAGGTAGATTTACTACAACTCTTTTAAAAGTATCCATATCAAATTGTTTAAAATTTCGGTATCTAATAATTTTTATTCGAACGCAGAAATTTCTACATCCAGAGAGCAGTAAATTAATTGGTGATCCGACTGATCGTGTATGTCATGGTGATGAACATAGCCACTTAACAGACGGTCATCGGACAGAATAATAACGTCAATCAAGCTCACCTTATATCTGGTATATCTAGTGATATTGAGAATCATCTGCTTGCAGTTGAAATAGTCAAGAATTTTATCAACTGAATCATTGTTATGTTTTAAAAGATTTATGTTTATATCATCCATGACTACAAACTCATCAACTAGCATCACAATATTAGCAATAGAATCCTCCAATTTATGTAACGCGGTAAGTATATTATGTCGTGGAGGACAATTTTCAATCTTTGGTAATAAGGATCACACATTTATGTGACCAATTTTTAAGATATTTATTCTGATTTTGACTAGCCACAAGGGTAGCATAAAGATCAGCTGTAAATATATTAAACTAGCTCAACAAAGAGACAAGAGACAAAAAACAAAAGAAAAACAGTAACAAAGAAAGATAAAAGTCTATTTAAGTAGTTCCTTAACGTGGTCTTGACTACGGATAACAAGAACTTTGGAGTCATCAATCTTGGGAATGAAGATTTTCCTATCTCGACGCCACACGTATTTTGTAGCCGACGCCTTTGAGTTGTTTCGCCTGCTTGAAGCAGTCATATGCTTTTTTTGTAAGTTCCTCATCCACAAAAATTCGCTAATTAGAATGGGAAAAATTTGTGTTTTTAAGAGCGAGATTAAGACTTAAGGATGACGATCGCCCTTTATATCGCTTTTAGCAGGTACTTGTTTAAAGTTTGACATTTCACTTGAGAGAATAGGGCTCGGGTTTTTTCAATTGCTTGTTCCTGGTTGTCATCCTTAGTCCGAAATGGTCAAATCGTTTGCAATCCTTTTCGTTTCCTCCTGATTAAAAGCAGATTTTAATTTGTCAACTTCAACTTTGAGTTCTTGATTATCCTTTGATAGTTCGACCACCATATTTTCCAAAACCTTTGATCTGTTTTTCTCTTCATCAAATTGACTGCTGACAAATTCAAGAGACCTGATTATCTCCTTGTTCTCATTTTGCATACTTATAACCATAAGCTTCAGCTCTGCTATCTCATTAGACTTGTCATCCGAGGAGTCTGCTGTCTGCATCCAACCCAGTCGCGCATCTACTTCATTAACATTCCCGCACTCCAAATGAAAGTGCTTCTTGCAAATACCACAGTGCAGTTTATGTGCTCCCTTAGAAACAGTCTTTCGGCAGATATTTAATTTTTTTGTTGTTCCGCCAGCCATTCCTGTATTATTCTTTGAACGCCAGAGTCCAAAGTCCAAATCCGAAGCATACAGCGCGGTTCCCGTTGCTATTGGACCGACCGATCAATACGAAAAAATAAAAAACTTACGTATTTTCATGCAGATCGACCATCTAAAAAATATATCAACTTTACTTTAACAACTTTCAACTTACTTTAACGCAACAATGAAACTATGTAATTAGGCTCAAAGTAAATTTAACATTGATGAGCTTTTAAGATGTAATTGATCATTTAAAAGGATATTTAAATTTTTTAATTTGTGACCTTTACTTTCAAAGTTTGAAAATCTTGAGTGAAATTATGATACATTATCTTAAATTAATTGCATAGATAGAATCAAAATTTTCATTGATTACTGAATTATGATGTCCTTCGTGTCTGACCTATATACTTTTTGGTACAATCATTACTTTAGAAAAATTAATTAAATATATACAATTAAAGTTGTTGTTTTTATGTTACTGACGAGTTTAATCGTCAGTTCTCTCCTCAAAATTAGAAAATTTAAGAATTAAACGTTTTAATTTCTTTGAAAAAGAATCTCTCCTCTGTGATATTATCCTTCTTAGTTTGTAAATAATGTGTATTATTATTATTATTTAAGAGAATGTATTCATAGTTTTCATCAAGATTATTAAATTTTACATTTTGAGTAAAGTAAGAGGCACAAATTAAGTTTACTTAAAGCTTTGAAATTAAGAAACTAAAAAATTCAAATATCTTTTTAAATAATCAACTAGATGTTAATAACACACCTCTATTGAACTTAGTTTGAGCCTAATTACATAGCTTTTAATAGTTGTTAATTATGTTGCCTGTTAAGCTAGAATTTATATAATAATAATATATATATATATATATATATATATATATATATATATATATATATATATATATATATATGAATTTTGTTAGTTAGTTTGAAAAAGTTAGTGTTAAGGAAACATGCCACTCTGCTTATAAATGTATGTAAAAGTGCTGGTAAACACTTTGTTTTTTAAAAAAAAATGTGGATAAATATAACGCTCCCCATGAAATCTGATTTTTGAAATTTGAAATTGCGGTAGTTTTTATTCCGTAAGTTCCCATAAGACTCCGGATAAAAGTGTTGGATATTATTGTATAAGTGAATTAGATAATTTTTAAGGAAACTTCCCCTTTTTAAGGGAGGTTTCTAGGGTTCAATTTTAATAAAAAAAAATAAAAAAACAAACAAAAAGTAATTAAAAAATATCGTTTCTATTATTCTCGAGCCGTATTCTAAGTACAGAGTTATAAAACCTTAAAGAAGTAGCCTTTGGCCCTAACGCAGAAAAAATGCCTAATCATAGTAATAATAGTAAATAGTTTAATCGTTTTTGAATATTATTCTTGCCTTTTTCCGGTGTCTATTTTTTTCTTCCTTTTTTTAGGAATATGAAATTTTTGATTGATTTAAAATTGTCGTATTGTGAATTTAGGGCCTAAGTGCTGCTATTTAAATTTATTAGTTTTTTTCTTGTTAAATTCTGAATACTGGGTGGAATGGCGCTGCCAGACCTCGTGTATTGTATCTATTGTATTACGTATTTTAATAAAGGCTGTTTGTTATTATTATTATTATTAATATTATTTAAATTTTATATTCCTTGAAGTGAAGTTGATATACTCCAATGCTCTATTTTTGGCCTTAAGTTTTTATTTTATATATCTATATTAATAAATTGTACACATTTTTTCCAAAATTTTAAAGCATAACACATTATACATATATTTTTGGAGTTAAATATAAGCAAAAATGGTGTTAGTGAAAACGGATTCAGCATGGTAAAATTATGAAGTAATTAGAATAGACCAGAAATAAAAATCCGGAATTTGACAAAATTGAGCACAAAACATTAGTTGAGAGTATCATGACTTATGGAGCTGAGGTTTGGGAATTAACCTAACACTTGAAGAAAAGACTGCAGAAATGGGTTTTTGGATGTGTTGTTGCAGACTCACGTTAATGATTAAAAAAAAACAAATAAGAAAAAACACGAGACAGGCAACTATAATTGACATCAAGTTGAGGTAGTACGGCCATCATGTTGACCGAAAGGATTATAGCAAATGGCCAAAAAAATTGCTACAGTGGCTTCCACAGCAAATACGTATTTGCAGAATATCACAAAAATGGCATAAAATGAGTACCACTTTAAAAATTGTAATAGAGTTAATCAATTTAATCGAGTTTCTCCTGGGTTACTAAAAGATACACTAAGTCATTCCGTGAAAACAATCCCGTAGGCGGCATATTTCACACAAAGGAGATGCTATAAATTATAACGCATTCATTATGTTAGATTTAATTGCCTCTGGTTGTTACCTAAGTTTATGATGGGAATAAACACCTGGTTGGGGAGGATACACTTCCGGTTTAACAAATAATTTATTCGGAATATCATTTCTATATTAATATACATTTCCATTAGTTTTGGTTAGTAGCGTTTTGCTTTAGGGAATCACAGGATGCGGATTCAGTTAAGATGTGCTAATTTTCGCTAAATGCGACAAATTGCAAACTCGGGCAATCGTGATTAACATAAACTACTAGTTTTTCAAAGAAAAATTTACAAGTAGGTGGTGAAATCTTATCGATGTGCTTTGTGATTTCATTTAGAAATAAATTAAATTAAAAATTAGTAAAGAATGAGTAACTAAGGAGGGTATACATTACGAATTATTTTTGACTGTAAACTATCATTGAGCTTGCACATCGATTATATTGTAAATAACTACTCTAAAATGCTTGGGGTTATGTATAGAATACGTAAAGATTTCAGAGCTCAGAAGGCGACTAAGCAGGTTTACTTTGCTTAGGCTTAGGGCTTAATTTTTACATGTGTAATTTGGTATTATTTTTTATAGCAAATACATAATAAGGATTAAACGACCGAGGTCAAAATTTGTAAGATTTTTGTTGTTGTAGGCGTGACTTTAATTTGACTAACAATCCATCTTGGATCAGTTTTCCTTGCAGGAATTAGCACTGTTGTCTTGCCACATTTTACATGTCGGAATTGCTAACCAACTTGGTAACTAATTTCGGTTCAGAATTTTCGTAATTTTTTGCAACTGTGTATTCCAAATTTAATAAATATAAATGACTATACAAATAGTCTTTAAACCCAGTCTAAAGGCGACCAAGAGAAGCAAGTGTGCAAAGTTTCCGTGCAAATGAATGTGTAGAGTAGCTGCTTCACATGCGTGCATAGCAAACATACCAACGAATGGGTAAACTATGCTAATCTTTTCTAGGATTGCATTTTTTCAGGCGAAATACATTCGTAGGTGCCCAGAAATACTCGTCGCCATTACCGCAACGGATACGCGACCTATGAACCCTGCAGCCGCTTCATTCCCCGATCTAATAGGTAAACAAAAAACACTCTATATAAAAGCACTTGCAATTTGTCATCTAATCCTCTCTTCACGCTTTACTATTTGACAAGTAATTTAATCGCAGTGAACCCGGCATGATGCGGACCGCATTGGCGTGCTTTCATTTCTAACCATATGGCTATTAGATAATATATTAGCTGACGAAAAAAAATTGATGCGCCTCAGAGAAGGAAATGATTTTCTAAGCATTTCTTTCAATTCCATTCACCAACCTGCACTTTGTGCCACTCTTCTTTCAGCATTCTGGACAATTTAAATCATTAATACTGCTAAGAATGCTACATCTAAACTCATATAGATACTAAAGATATAGAGGCCCTGCCTATGACTGACTTGCGAAGCAACCATTAAAAAAAATTAATCAAAGACGCATGCGCGAGATTTAAAATCTTGCTCTTAACCAATAACCATGCAGCATTCAACGACAAATATTGACAGATCATCAATAAGCTTGGATGCATTTTTAAGGCAGTTTTTTTTGCAAAATATCTCTTTAAATGTATATTGTATTAATGTGGAAATCGCTGTTTAGGAACGAAATGGTACAAAGTGCAGATTCGTGGGTGAAATATAAAGACATGCCCGGAAAATCATTTCCTCCCTACGGAAATATTTTTACTGTAATAAGGTCGCTATATTATCTAATACCTATATGCATACTGAATTATTGGTTGAAAGCAACAAATAATAAACATTTGTATCTCTCGGAATTGAAAGTATGTTTGGACGCATTCAACACGCCGATTATTGAACCTTTGGTTTCGGGCTGCTGTCGTAAGAAAAAATATTTTCGATTTTGTTTGAATCATTTTCAAGAAGATACATTTTATTACATTTGGAAAGGGCGATCCCTGATTTTCAAATACCTAGAAACGAACGCCCTTGTCCATGAAACGCCCCCGGTGTGGGAGAACGTTTAAGAGAAACATATGTATCAACTAAACACCCCAGACAAAAGCGTCGCTCCATCGGATGGGGGCAGAAAAAGCGTGAGTATATTAAAAGGCCATTATTGATTCAATGGGCTGCTAATTTAGTATTGGCAATCCACTGAGTGTTATGCCGTTATTGAGACGTTTGAACAATTATTGTGGTTGTCTCTGTTGAATTGACAACCATTGAACACTTGCTCTCGCTTATTGCTTTGATATGAAGCCTTCCTTAATTGAAAACAAGTTATTATTCCATTTGGCACACTAATAGACCAAAGTTTAAAAAGTTTCACACAATTAATGTTACTGGAAAATTTTCATACCGTGCGGCAGCGGAAAAAATTTACCCAAAAAGAGAATCACCCAAATAATTGATATTTTAAATGAATATTTCAGTATATATTTTCAAATACTTAACTTATTCTTTAAAGTCTTTAAAAAATGTGATAAATAGTTTCAATTTTTCATTCTAAAATGCAGAAGTACTAATTTTTTTAACGTACTTACCAAAACTAACAAATTCATTACTATGGCGAGCGACTTCATTTCTTGAATCAACTAGACCTGATTTTTTAATTGGAATAAGAACAAACACAAACAAACAAAAAAGCAAAAGTGGTCCAGAGAAAGGTAATTATTTTTACGAATATTACGTTTGTCACTTTATGACTTGTTAACATTGTATAATCCCGAAGGAAGTCTTCTTTCTGAAAATCGTTATTAATTTTCATTAATTTTCTATTGCAAAATGTAATTAATGAACTTTAAATGATTGTCTTAGTTTTTCCTTTCGGTAGGGAATTTAAAATGTCGTCTGATTGATAAGGGTACAATGTAGCTAATGAACTTTAGAAGATTATTTTAGTTTTTACTTTTGGTAGGGGAAACCTTGTATCAAAAATCTTTTTTTTTAAATTATTAAAGTAAAATTTGACTAGGAAAACAATCTAGAGCATTTTCAATTTGCAGTTTTTATTAATGGATTGCCTAATTTTAAAGTATATTAATTATTACGTTGGAGGACCACTGATTAAATTAAAAAAATGCAATACATTCATTCAGTTCTTTATATTAAACGAAATACAATTTTCCTGGGTACTCGGTAATACAAAACTATTTTATTCAGTAAAATCTAAGTACGATAAATATTTAATTACGAACGAAGACCAAGTCAAGCGATGAAGAAAGATTACATTATGGTTTAAATTTTAGGTTGTATTTTGATAAACCATAGTGTTTGTCCATCGTCTTTGTTTATACACATACTATATATCTCTGAAGATAGCCTATTGTAAGCGAAACGTGAGTAATGTTTACGGATTAAAAACGTTTTATATGAGCGAATACTTCGCAAAATTTTATTTCTTTTTTTTAAAGAAAAAGTTCTTCATATTTAACTATAAAATGAGTATTGTGAATAGGGCGCCTAAAATATTGGGACACAACATACTTGAAGAATATGTGGATACTATTATTAATTTGTATATTTATTAGAATTAGCCAAATTGACTCTATAGTTCTATATTTTTTGTGAAAACAAATACTAAATTATTTTCGGTAAAAAATAACTAATATTATATGTCAAATTTCTTGCAATTTGTTTGTAGCCACGTTGCAGAATTGCGTTCTTTATACAATGAGACACTGAGGTTTTTAGATAGAGCTAAGTTTTTTGGAAAAAATTTCGGTAATAATCCTCGCCGATATGCGACGTTGAAATCGATACACACCCTCTTTGCGAGGCGGAGCTTCCAACTACCCCAGTCGAAACTCCGGCAAATCCGGAGGCGCTTCTCGATATCAACGTTCCGGGGTCACACACACTCACACAGACTGGCAATTCCACGGAGTATGGATTCCTGAGTCTCATCTTTTAGTCGATCCA
Organism: Cylas formicarius; assembly: GCF_029955315.1. Taxonomy (NCBI): domain Eukaryota; kingdom Metazoa; phylum Arthropoda; class Insecta; order Coleoptera; family Brentidae; genus Cylas; species Cylas formicarius. The sequence goes on from NW_026844264.1 coordinate 27,527,272, forward strand.
AAACATCGACACGTGTGAGACCACGTGCCATAAGCGTGTCCATAATCAGGCGACTAAGTTCGAAACGTCGCCGCCCTTTTGTTACGGTCACATCCTGCTAATCCAGCAAGTGTATGTAAACATGTCCGCACGCCTCTCACACTGATTTCTGGATTATTAGCTAAAGGGAAATAGTGACACGTGTTTCGAATTTGAAACAATTTCGTCCCACCGAAGAATAATGTTTAATATGGACCATTTGGATCTCGATATCGTCAATCGGCAGTATTTTTTCGATGCTAGTCATTACATATCCGCAAACGGGAATAGCAACGGCAGTTCTACGGGATCTTCAAACAGCGGCGATTTGTTTTTGTACGATGAAAATAGCAGTGATTCGGCGCTATCGAATTATTCGTTTAACAGCGATCAAGAAAACCATTCCGAACAGAGAGAGTAAGTTTTGTGTTTGTGTGGTCTACTATTTTCTTGGCTTACAACTGGATGTGAAGATAATCAAATTAGTAATATCTACGACGATCGTTTACACCAATGCGTTTTCAAAATTTGTTTTGGATTTAAATTCTGACGTGTTTTCGTAAGACCTTTCTCCTAAGGTGGGACACTATTGAAACTAACTATCACTATCAATTTTCTGACATATAAGCCTACATCATATTTTTTTTTAAATGGAACATCCTATATATTATATATGTGTTTAATAGAATATCCTATTCCGATTACAATGATGTAACACACTTTATATTTTAGTCCATTCGTTTTTGACAAATCGGCACAAATTGGAAATTTTTATATAATTTCAGAGTGCATGACTGACAAATAAAAATGTTTATGTTTATGTTTGACATATTAGTAAACAATTGAATTATTGTCCAAGTCATTATTGTTAAAATGGTTTTTTCGCGAATTTAGCATCTGATATGCTTCAAGTATACTTTTTCAATAAAAAAAGTGCAACAGCAGCTCCTTCAAAGCATATTTCCGTGGCTGGCAAAGAAATTTTGCAGAGAACGTTAACGTATTATAAATGCTAAAAAGATATGCCGGAATCAAATCATATCGTTTCAAATGAAGAAAATAAGGCAAACATATTAGGATTCTATGAAGTACATCCAGTTTCCTCTATTACTAGAGCATATAAAGAATATAAATATGAGATTGGGAATAATATTTTTTCGAAAAACATTTTATGGACTGATGAAAGTTCGTTCACTACAAGAAAGCGTTGTAATGGACAAAATAATCCTAGACATAAGCCCAGGGGTACCAATCAATTAGTGTATGGTGTGGTGTCATAGATGAGCATATTTTGTGTCCGATATTTATAGATCAAAAGTTAACTGGAGGTCATTATTTGCAACTCTTAGAGCACCAAAGAGAACAATGTATAGAAGATTTACCCCTAAATATATCAGCCCTGATTATATGGCAGCAAGACGGCGACCCTCCTCACGATGTTGTACAAGTTAAAAATTTTGTTAACATTGGACGACGGAACTATGGATTGGACAGCCAACAGCCCTGACTTAACTTTAATGGATTTTTTTTGTAGACAAATAAAAAATCACGGGCACAGAACTTCTTGTAATAATGACGTGGAATTTCATCGAAGGATTTCAGGGGCGATCAATCAGTTGAGAGACAATCCGAAAACGTTACTAAATGCAAGACCATACAATTACAGTGAATGAGAAATGTGTTCAGGAAACTGGTGGTCACATACAGCAGTATTTATAATAGTTAAAGAATTTTTTACTTTGGTGTGTTTTTGTTTTACTTTGATTTGTAAATAATTATTGTTGTTGCACTCTTTGAATTTATATTAAAATTTAAATATAAAGTGTGTTAAATTATTGTAATCGGAATAAGATATGCTATTAAACACATATAATATACGGCGTTCCATTTAAAAAAATATGATGTAGGCTTATATATCAGAAAATTGACCGTGTTTTGTTTTATACATTATTTGGAAAAAAACTTGGCCACGAACACTACATTTTGTGTTTTTGTTTAAATTGATATCTCTAAAAACAAAAAAGTTACAGCAAATTAAAATCTTATCAAGGTAAATTCAACCCACGGTACTCCTTCTGGATTTCTCCGGCATCGAGTATTGACCCTGTATTGCTGAAATCCAGAAGGAGTGTACCTATCGAAGTTCAATTGTCCGTAATCAACTGTAAACTTAACTAATAGTGTTGTTTAGTTTAGTGATCCATCTGCATGAAATGTTAATAAAAATAAAGACAGGAAGTTCGGAGTTCTATCACTTTCGTCACTGAAACGTTTTGAATTCGATCGGAAAACATTTTCGTCGTTGAGGTTTAATAAACAAGAAAAAACACATTGTAGTATTTATAGCAAAATGTCGATTTAAAGATGAAATCATTGCCTGGCATCATTGTGGAGTTTATCTGAGGAAAACTTTGATTAGTACGTAAAAGTCATTTCATGCGATTCTGTCGCGATTCCAAAGGATTTGAGTAACATGTATGTAGTCAAAATATTCTGTTATCTGTCTATTTACTAAAATGTCAACGAATGCAAATATAATTAGCAGTCATTCATTGATCTTGGTATAATAATTGTGTATACCTGGCGTTATCTTTCCTACAGTGAAAAATATTTCGATTAAAAACGAATACTATCTATATTGTCTGATTAATATTCGATATGAAGCCGAATATTATTACAAAACTAGTATCAGTACGTGACACGCAGGAATTATATGCACAAAATGAATTATGGTGTACACTTGCTCCTCCCTCCGTGGCTTACCCTTCGTGCGTCACTGACGTTTGATTATTCTCATTATCAGTAGAAGAGTGAGATATATTTTTATTTGTTCTGCAATCTAACTCTACGACAACATGGTAAAGAATAAACATATTTCTCAGTGAAAAGTTTCATCAGTACCATGTATCCATTTATTGCTAAAATGTAATCATCGATGTCATTTCTGTATTACTTTCAACAATATGAACCTAATTTGGTGCTGCATTAGAATCAAGTTGTTCTTACTAAACATATTGTCTTATATCGTGGCTGATGACATCAAGAAACGTGTCAATCCTAAGTTTCGAATGGGAGAAAAACTTAAAAAATCAAATTGGCGTGAGTCTAATAAATATGCTAGTCTTCAGATAATAAGTTAGATAGTTTTGCCAAAAAAAGTATCTAGTTCTTAGGATATTATTTTTAGTGTTTGGCACACCGCAAACGAATCAGTTTGTAATATTCCAGTCACCTAATAGTAGGAACATTTATGTTTACTTTTTAAAGGATCATAGGTCATAAACTTGATTCAATGTCAACTTTCAGTAGAAGTATATATTTGCTAAAAATTTACGCTCCCAAACAAAAACCTCCCTATTAGTCACTATAGTCCACGTGCCCCAAGGGGCAAACCCTTTCATAACTACAATTTCTTGGAATTCTTTTGTAATGAGAATTCCGCTGCAAGTCCGTCCTACTGTGCAACATAAATGGGATTTATCCCTTGAACTGCCCTAAAACACCTATCATAGTAACACCTCTGTAGTAACAATCTGTTTCGATCATACTGGTTGATGCATAGACACGTTTCTAAGGTCTTTCAGCGATTTTTTGCGAATAACTTTTCATAAGCGTGGCTATCCTTGTTATGCAAACAAAGTGATCTTTCGAAAATCAGCCAACAGAAAAGGGAGACATTAAAATGTTAATAGCGCTGATTTTTAGTCGTAATTATCGGCTTCGAAGAAGAAACAAATGTCCCCAACAACAAATTCAGCAAAGACAAGCTGCGAATCTTCGCGAAAGGAAACGCATGCAGTCCATTAACGACGCATTCGAAGGTCTTAGGGCACATATACCCACTTTGCCGTACGAAAAGCGATTGTCCAAAGTGGACACGTTAAAATTGGCAATAGGATACATCAATTTTTTGAGCGAGTTGGTGAGAAGCGATCGGAATTCCAACACAGAGTATTTTAATGGGCATAAGAGAAGTTTGCAAAAGGACGAACCAAAAAAGATTATCGTTAGAGGTAAAGGTAGTAACTAGTAAGTAGTTTAGTATAATTTTGTGGAAGTAGCAGAATATCCGTTTTAAATTTAGAATCGATTGATAAAGCGCTGAAAGAAATGCGCTCTTATTCGGCAAATTTTTTTGATACACAAAAATTGTTATTTAACGTCAAAACTTATATATTGAATATTATTAGAAAAGTTAAACATCTAGATATATACAACTGGTACAAATTATGGTAATAAATACAGTAACCTGTGCAGCAGTAATAAAACTTCATAAAATGTTAATTATTTAAAACAAATTTTGCAAATTTCAGATCAAATGAATTATTTTTTAACAGTTTAAAAAAAATAAAAACTAGAAAAATTCAATAGTTATTCCTATTACTGTTATTTTTATATGTAGTCCTTAGAGCAATTTAGGTATTTTTGCATGACTAGTTTTTTGTGGTTTGGTACCGTATATAGGAAATGTTTGGCGGACAAATTGCGTTTAAGCTGAGAGATGTAGAGTATAAGTATCTGAAAACCAGAAAAAGACGGTTAGTTTTCCGTTTGCGAGATGTTGAGAAACCAGAAAAAAACGACTTATTTTCAGAGATTTTCGAAAAAAATAAAAATTTCGTTTCATTACATACAAGTTCTTCAAGAGCTATGAACAACGCATAATATAACGGTGTATTCCAAAGATGTGATTGTCAACTGCATGAATACAATGAATTCACAATATGCTTTTATTTTTAAAGATTCATAGAAAGTAACAATAGTTTATAAAGTGTGTCCAGTTTAAGAACTGTACATTCTTGTAAAATATTTCTTGATAGGTCTCTGAAAATGCACTAAACCCTTGTTTTGCTTATTGTTTCAACTTCAAGTCATTGCCAACTGAGACTATTCAACAAAATTTTTATAATGATTTAATACAGCGCGTTTAAAATATCCGCTTAAGCCTGCAAATCCCTGTAAAATCTTTGAATACGGTTTGATTTTTTTTTTGTTTAGAAGACTAAAACCTTATGTTTCTTATTACATCAACCTGAAGTCATGGTTAACTGGAACTAATTTTTGATGTCAAATATCCATAAGGGCTATTAGTATTACACAAAATCTAACTATACTAATTTCTAAATACTAAATTTTCCCTTCTCTCTCTTTTGTTAAATAGTCTCAGTTGACCATGACTTTAAGTTGAAGCAATAAGCAGTGCATTTTTCAAAGACCTATCCAACAAAAAAAAAACAAAATCGAACAAGGAACAAAGATTTTACAGGGGTGTTCAGTTTTTCATTTGTTAATTTAACTATTCTTAACTTTGACGAACACATTTAACTAAAACTAAATTACCACCTAAGCCCAAATCAATACATAAATAATATTAACCAACAATTAATAGAAAGAATTAATGTTTGTGTTTTGTACGAAATTTTATCGTGGAAACTTGATAACATATTCTTCCGTGTAAAGCGGAAAACATAGTAATGAATACGTTTTTTTTTAATCAAATCTCTCACAATAATTTAAAAAACAACGAATCGCAAATCCGAATATATCTGAATATAAAAGCAAGTGGTTTATTTTCTTACAAATAGAATATTGATAGAATAATGGAAATTCTTTTGTAGTTGACCCCCGTTTTCCATTAAAATTTTTACACACTTTTCAAATTAGTGGTGCCGATAAAAATTTACCGGAATTAATTAAAATCGATTTAATAATTGTACTTCTTTATTACAATTTACTTTTAAAAAAATGAAATAACAAACAAATAACAAATTAACAACGTTTAACCAATATAATTAACCAAAATATTCATGCACTGAATATAATTATAGTGTCTCCAACATTTCCTGGTTAGCTTATGTGTTCTTAATGCATTTATGATAATTGGAAGTCTGTAATTAGGTATTCAGTGTCCGAATGTTACAGTTGTGTATTATATTACCGTTCAACTCATTCATATTTTTTAATGACAATCGTAAACCTATTATTACTACTATTTAAGATTCCTCTAAAATATTCATTGTTCTCCATTTTTTTTTTAATAGAATCAAAATTAACCACGCCTCTGTTCTCATATTACCCCGAAGCATAGATTTTTTTAGGACGTTTATGTCATCACAAAAAACAGTAATCAAGAAATTACACTTATTCGTAGGCCGTTCGAAAAAAAAATACAACGTTTATTCCCATTTTAGTTACCTATCAGCTCAGTATCTCATCCGATATGAAATTTAAGTACCTTCAGTTTAAAAATCAATCAACCTTTTAACGAAAAGTATTCAGTGTGTTGCATGTTTCGAATACAAATAAAATGAACAATTTTAAATGTTGTGTCACCGTTATTAAATACCGTATTGAAATAATGTTATTGTCAGGTGTAGCTGAGTATCACCGGAACCAGCTGCTTTGCGTAACAAACGCCTAATGTTCGAATTCGACATACCACCCCTAAGAGGGGTTGGTTGGTATAGACCTCTAACCCATAGATAATCAATCTAAATGCGGCGATAATTATCGTATTTTTATATTGTTCCGGTAAATCGGATGCGGTTATCCGACGGAAATATTTGGAATTCGAAATGAATATTTTTGGATGAGACAATTCGTGTAACAGCGACAAAATGAGTGTAAGAGTTCGTCTTTTAGGTGTTGGTGGCTTGTATACCGCCCATTCGCTCTCCTGGTCTAGGGTAAAAGACACGAACGCCAATGGTAGGATGCACGCCAAAGTCTGGGTTCCTGAAGACCCCCGAACTAATAAAGACGGATCCAGTTCTTCGTTTGCTTCCGATTGAAGTCAGCTTTTTGTTGCTTCATTTGGTAGTACCTTTCTAGTCACATTTGTTTTAGTATTTTTTATTTTTTGTTTATTATTTTGTTATTTTTTTTTTGTAAATTGGTAATCTTTTGTGTTTGTGTACATATGTAAATAAATTAATCATACCAACAAAGTTAGAGAGCAGCAAATAAATTATTTCGAATTAATTTTACGCTTAGAATGCTAGTCAGATTATTGTAAATATGTAAATAGTTTGTTATTAAACGTGAACTAATTTCGTTGTATTTCACTAAAAAAACACGTGCCGTTATAATGGCGGTAAACGTAAACGGTAAGTGACGCGGGGGATCGTCTCGGAAAATCGTGGGAAACATGCACGTGCAACCAATAGTTTTCCTCGCGAAATATTGACTTGGAAACTCGCTGACGTCACGGCATCGGCGATGGATGCGTGAGAAAATAACAGGTGAAAGACTTGATGGAATCCGCTTTATAATGGCGTAGCAGCTTATATGAAAATGTGAAACTTTTTCTGTAAACGTTCATTGAAGTTAAGTTGTGGAAAATATAGCAAACATAGCAAAAATTTATCAAAAACAACACAAACTGCATTTGCGCAATTGCGGAGGAATTTGATACTAAAGTTTCCTGATTTATTCTATTTTTTTTTAACAAAAATTCTTAACTTTTTAGGTAAGTAACATGTGCCTGATTTAATAATTCGTTATTGCGCAAATGTATTTTCTTAAAACTTGTATTTATTTGTTTTATGCATTTCCGTTTTTATTTAGTCGCTTAATATACTTAGCAGTCATTACAAAACTGTCGAAATGTCAGCATAGAAACAAATTCGTTTTATTTGACACAATAAATATCCGAACTCGAGAGCTTATTCCGCTATAACTGCTGAAAATATGGTAAAATGGTGCAGGTTTATTTAATTTACCATCAATCAAATATTATTTATTGTGATTTTATTAATAGCCTATTATAAATGTTTATAATTATATGTTTCATTTTCTTGGCGTCAAGGCGTCATCACTTTCATGATCCATTTTCATTCATTTTGAATTTGGTCACAGTGTCCCCTCACAAGTCAGTCAATATTATTCATGTTGTTTTGAAGAATAGTATATGTAACATGCACGTTGTCAATGAAATTAATGAGTAAAATGGCGTTTATCAAACTTCTTGCATAATATGTTATTAAATAACTCGTTTCCAATATCAATAAAGTTCTTCGAATCAGTCAAAATTCCCATCTGTGAATTTTTCTCTTATGTTAGACAACGAAAGCTTGTTTTGGTTTTCAAGACACGTATGGCCGTTCCCTTTGTTGTAAAACAAATTACCTAAAATAATCTGTTTTCCATTTTCAAACTAATTGTTGTTTAAATTTTAATCCCATCGAGGATTATGTGCTCAGTCGGACAGAAGTTGATAGAATGTTTGCGTAAAGATTCGGTAGTTTGATATCTTTTAATCCGGGTGTAGATTTGTGTATAGGGGGTTTCCGCTATTCATTAAATGGATTGTCTAAATGTGTCTATATACGATAATGCTTTAAAAAAGTATTGGTAAGTCTAGATATTATCAAACTCCCTAGAAATAACAAAAACTTATTTTGCAATATACCTATCAATTACAAAACATTTTATTGTTTTCGGTATTAACTATTTTTGATGTTAACTTATATTTAAAGGGAATTAGATATCTGGTTGACGAATTCCTCAAAAACAGGCAAAAATGACTTCGACATATTGTTGTGAAAATTAGAATCTTGCTTCACCGAATTTATAATCTACAACAAAATAGGGGCTATAAAAACGATTTCGTGAAAAAAAGTAACAAAAATGCTTACCAAATCACTTTTATGGAGTAAATCTTGAATAATTTTGTTACCAATTTCAGTCAGTCGTTCGCTGATAATGCCTTGGTTGTTTTGTACAATTTTCCCAACATTGAAATGGTCATTTATTAAATTTTCTACCATTGTACTAAACTCATCATCTTCCATTAAGTTGCCAACGCTTGCCTATTGCAAAAAATAAATATTATATTAAATTATGTAGATTTTTATTCACAATCTTCAATCGCACAAAGAATCGTCTTATAATGTTCGATTACTAAATAAATCACTAGCCCAACATTAATGGGTCAGTAAATTTTCAATTTTCAAAACGTATCAAACTCGAATCTCGCAACCAAGAATTTTTGCTGTTTTCATTCTACTATGAAGAAATCTAGGATCTTCACTTTGGGCAATTTTAGTGGCATCTTTGAGAACTTAGAAAATCGATTCAATAAGAAGAGTTTTACAGAATATTGCTGGTACGTACGTACTTTTATCTTATTCCTTTTGTAAACAAAAAACTGAAAAGTAGCGAAATCCGAAAAAAAGGTAACCTGAGTTGACAGTAACTTAGAAAAGTCTAATTTAATGGACCCTCATTTAATAAATTTAAGAAAACATGATAATTTTGTTAATTTTCAACTGACACAGGAGAAATCCAGAAGATTTGTAAATAGCACGATAATTTTGTACTTCTGCAAAAAAAAATCGTATTGTACAGGCACACACTGACTTAGTTTTGATTTTGGTAAGGCGTTTGCTGCAATTTTTTTATATTAAATCAATTTTTGTTCACTAAAAAACTATCAAAAATATCACCAGTCAATAGAACTCTACATTATATTATAATAAGAAGCCTGTTACCTTCGTGTCAGCAATTTGTAGAATCACACTAGTTAGAGTAAAAAGGCCACTAGAAGAAATTGGCAGGATAGATCCGTTCAACTTTAAATCTTCCACGGAATAGCTAAAAAAAGCACCACTTAATAGGTATGTAGATAGAATTTGAATAACAAGAACTGTAGTTTACCTCATCGAGCCGTTTCCAAAAAGACCCAGAAACGGAATTTTGAACATTTTTATGTCGCATTCATAATCCATCGTCATTTGCACTTTTTCGAGAGTCAATTCAAAAGCTTTTGGAATATACTCTATCATCCAATAGTACTGCATATCGAATACAAACTCCTTCACTCCCGTTATTGTTAAATCTTTTACTGAGAAAGAGCCGCTAAAAACGATTTAACATTGGACGTGACTAGTTGATAGATGTGACTAATTGATAGATGTGGCTAATTCAAAGACTCAAATATGAGAAATGTTTGCTTTTAACTTTTTTTGTATTTATTTTTTACTTTGCTTTGATGAATAATTGAACGATTTTCTTGAGCAAGACATTGTTGCTATTAATGATTTCTTCCTATTGACTCCAGCCTTTGGCGAAATTATATTCTATTACCGATATGCCATATGGAGATATAATATAATTAACTTTTTTTTACAATCATTAACTAAGCATACATTAGCGGTGAAAGGACGCCATAAGCAACAGTTTAATACAAGCGTAGGATATAGTCGTTCAATGTACAATTTAGCTTGTTGGTTGAGCTGAGCAATGAGCAATAAGTTGAATTACTGTTTATGGTCGTTTGTCTCAGTTCAAATGATTCAGCACTGTTTTAAAAGTGGATAAAAAGGCTTCTATATAATTTTCTTCACTAAACTAATTAAATGATTGTAATAATTTTTATAAATTGATCCCCTAACGCGGATAATGCAAATAAACTCCACATTATTAACCCGATGAAGCTTATAGTTAAATAAAAGTGTCAATCTTGTTTGGTTGTACGTAATTGCAACTGCAGTGATCCTAATTCTCTATCATTGTTTTACTTACGAGTGACTTGAATCTTCCGGAATTTTTAAATTGACATTATTCACGTGAATGGTTTCTGGAATTTTTTCTCTAATAGATTCGACCAGTTTACTAATATCATCTCTTATGTCTGCCAAAACTAAAATAAAGTGGTCTCAGATGCTATAAATTATATTATAAAAATGTGAAAATAATTACATTTAATTTTCCTGAATTTAGATCGTTCAATTAAATATTAAACAGTTCGCTATTTACCTTTATGATCAATGTATATCACGAGTAAACAGATGACAAAGTTAATTTTTACAGGCATCATAACCACCAAATCCAAAATATATTCGATATATGTTGCAAAAAAAGTTAAAACTTATTTCGGGAAAATATCAACGAAATACTCATGCTGTTTAACGCTCCCACAATCTGAAACCAAAATTTATAGCCGCTTTATCTGAAAGATTTATCGTAAAATAAGCCTATATTTGTTTTTGGTCATCAAGTTTTTACAGCTACGTACACATCTTTGAAGGTACGAGTTTTAAAGAAAAAAGGAGTTGGAAAATGATTATTGTTAACTCCACAGTTCAGTGGTGCCAATTGTAAAATTTACCCAAAGTACGTTGTGCCAACGCATTAGCATTGGCAGCATAGTGTGGAAAGAGATTGAATGTCGTTTTCGGTTTACAAGTATTAATTGATAGAATTAACGAAGTTTGGAGGAATATACCGATTTTTAGTTGGCGTTTTTGGAGCAACACATTATCTTATTTTTTATTACAATTGCTTTATGATGTTTACATAGAATATTGCGTAAAATCTACGCAAAACAATTGCATTTAAATACAAACCTGTTTAATGTTTCGGTCTCCGAGTTAAAATTATCAATGGAAAACTGATCACTTGATAACCGCCATCCGAAAGATAGTATGAGGATATGACGAAATAATTAATTTTTTACAAAAATTTACTTTTAACTATTACCATAAGAAATAATAATAAATATATCATTTAAAAAAATGCTTTCTAATTCTAATTGTCTTACAAAATAGTTAAACGAAATTTAAAATATATACTTTTTCTAATCCCTAGTATAAATATCCTTTTGTGCACCGATGAAGAGTGCAAAGTGTTTAGTAGCGGCTTTGCAAGCATCAGATACTTACCCACTGATAGTACTGTGACATTCGTTATACCCAAAAACTTATGTTCCTAAAAAAAGTAAAGCACACGCTGATAAACTGCTCCAGTGTCTCGGTTTATCAAACTCGTCACTAAAGTGGCGTTTATCAAATTTGTTGGATAATATACTGTTTCAACATCTGGCAGACCAAATTTAAACGAATCTGTATAACACGGAGCAAAGTTCTTTCCATACAACCAATACATATAGCCTTAGTGAACGCCAGTTTAATAAAAACTCAATTTGCCTTGCGGGTGTTTTATTTTAGTGGTAGAAAAAACATTCTTTTCATATACATTTTAGGTGTCTGATGAAATGCCCGTTTCGAACAAGAGAAGACAACTGAAATAAACATTAACGCAATATTATCTGATAACCCGAGGGATGACGGGATTATAATTAAAATATATGGACACGATCTGGGTCCAAAAACTTATCTAATCAAAAACCGAGTCGGTTTTTTTATTTGGTGTGGATTAGTTTTTTTCGATATACGCGAGGGCTGCTAAGAGTCTTAATTCCGGTGGTTTGAGCTACAATGGGAATTTTAAAATCCCCCTTGGGCAGGCGTGAACTCGGCACGGGGGTCCGACCTTAATACCACTCAAGCTCTCTTTCAATGCTTATTTAAAATTAAATAAACAGGAACGGTCCGCAGCTGGATATCATACCTATTATTTGCCCCCCTTGCAATAATATTATTAAAACAGGGCCAGCACCTGTACGTCCCCGACGATGTGCCCAGCCAGTCACATATATTTACAATTACATGTGGTATTCCAATATTCCTGCCATTTTAAATTATGTTACAATCCGGATGCGCTTTTATTGTTGCGATGTTGTCTTGTATGTTCTACGCAAATTTTGCGGTTTGAAGAAATGCCAAACAATAGCAATTGATCTGATTTTTGCTTATTTTTTAATATATTTTTTTAATTTTGTTATTAAAATGGGTTAATTGTTAGTTCTAGCTTCTTTTTGTTCCTCTTTAAGATTTATATGTTCTCATTTCCATCATTGCGTTCAATTCTTCTTATTACTAATTCCTGTTATTTAACAGACAGATGTTTCTTAACTCAACTGATGAATGAAGATGAAATTGTTGAAAATTTTTGTTTTACCATTTTTAGTTACTCAGTTTATTTCCAACTTTCCAGCCCTGCATACATATATTTTAATGCGAAACTTATACGTTGAATAAATTTCTTAAAATTCTTCCTTTTTATCTTACTTAAATAGTAAGCATAGTATGAGAAGCAGATTATGGATTGTTCTGGTTTGCTTAAGGTTCCAAAATAATTATGTACCCTCCTCGTTTTTACCTATTTGCCACATACACACACACACACACACAAACACCACACACACCACACACACACACCAACACACACACAGATATATATATATATATATATATATATATATATATATATATATATATATATATATATATATATATATATATATATATATATATATATATATATATATATATATATATATATATATATATATATATATATATATTCCGGGACATCATCCGTTCGTTTGTTGAACTCCAACTGGAATCCTGAGACGTTTCGCCAAGATCTCACTTGGCATAGGTACCATTTCTACAAATAACACAAAAACAATTGCACCAAGTACAACTTGTAGAGTCTCGATAATTGGTTAGCTACACAGTATCGATTGATCCTAAATGATAGATCTCTGCATTTTTTATTATTTTTAATGATTTTGGTCATTAACATTATTTAAATACGTAAAAATTATTGACATAGACGCTACTAACCACGTAAATAATTTGTTTTTTTTTTTTAATTTTGTAGATTTCTAGTTCTTGGGTTGGTTTGGCAGAATTTTTTACCACTCATTAACAAACTACGATGTTTCGATATGGAACGAATAATTATATTTTTACAGCTTCCATCCCATCCTGTTGAGTGTTTGTTAGTATTTAAATACAATGAGGGTATTTAGTGAAAACAGAAAGGCAGTGGACGAATTTACTCTCGTCCGTATTATACTTATTTTTTAATATTTTTTTGTGTATGTGAGAACTTAAACAAAATACACTGTTAAAAGCAATACAGGTATTTTAGAAGCCAACATTAAAAGAAACGCATTCATGCCCGCTGACATTTCGGCAATTTGGCAAGTTTGATGTAACATCTTTTCCACAGTATTTTGTCACAATAGGCCCAAAATCCATTAAAGCTTCAGAAAATAAAACACTTTAAGTGTGTGGAGATCGCTGTTTAGAAACACATTGGGGCAATGTGCAGGTTAGTATGTGAAATTTATATGTAAATTTATTTTATTATGTAATATGCTAAGATATGTGTTGGCTCCAAGTCGTCACAAAAAAATTAAATAATGTATCACATTATTGGTTTGGTCTGCGAGAACACTGGTAAATTGAACTTATTCTGATCTATGTTCACAGCCTCTACCACCTTTTATTCTACCGACAAAATAGTGGAGGCGCTAGCTTGTTAGCTACATGTTTCATTTTGCCTGCTTATTATTAATTTATTAATATAAAGAAAGTGGTTAGTTTCTCTGTTTTTTTTTTCTTTGTACCTAATCGAAATAAAACCAACATGATGTGAAACAAACAATTTACAATATAATATGCATATAATATAATAAATTAAAAAAAAAGAAAATGCAATAAAATAAAACAATTTACAACTTCTTTTATGGCTATTTGATTCCTAACAAAAAAACTGGGTCAAATTCAATGACTTATTTTCACTTTCAGCCAATATTTCTTCAATACTTTACTCTTAAGATTACAGTCTAATATTTATTTAGTGACTTCATGCATAGCATGAGCGAGGTAATCAACATTTTTGCTGGTAACGCCTGCCATTGAGATACGTCCGTCTTTGGTGAGGTAGATGCTAAAATCTTTGGTCAATCTTTCAACCTAGAAGTAAAAGCATTGAAGCATAATTGTTGAACAAATGACACATCAATTAAGTGCTTACCTGTTGAGCATTCATTCCAGTAAAGCAGAACATACCAATCTGGTTAGTAATGTGTTCCCAGTTTTTGGTCGACCCTTCTTTTTTCAAATTATCACGTAGTTTGGTTCTTACAGAGATAATTCTATCAGCCATTCCTTTAACTTCCTGCAACCTGAAGTATATTTTAGAATCATGCACTATTTGGTTGAGACCCTCTTACCATTCAGATCTCAGTTGGGCATCTCCTAAAATTTCGGTAACAAGTCTGGCACCATTTATTGGGGGATTGGAATACAGTGCTCTGATAAGAATTTTTATTTGGGACAAAACCCTCTCAGCCTCATCATTAGATTCACCGAGAATACTAAAAGCCCCTGCCCTTTCTCCATAAAGACCCATGTTCTTAGCGTAGCTTTGAGCTAGTGCTATTTTGTGCCCATCTTTCACAAAAAGGCAAACCTAAAACATATAAAAACATGTTTATGGTACTGACAGTTTCTGATTTTACACTTTTCACAAAGTCATTGAAACTGACTAAACTTCCGCTAAAAAGGCATAGTCCCGCTTTTGTTGACAATTCAGTGACATTATACTTACTGCAAAAGCATCATTGTCCACATTACCAGTGGCAAACCCTTGATAAGCCAAATCAAAGAAAGGAAACAAATTTTTCTTCTTGATTAACTGTGACAGCTCTGCCCACTGCTCTTTGCTAGGGTCGACTCCAGTTGGATTGTGAGCACAAGCATGAAGAAGAACTATAGACTTTTCTGGTATTTTCTAAAAAATATAATATCTCTTACATAATATTACCATCACTAAATTTTTTAATTATAGAAGTATATATATAGTGCTTACCGAAATATCATCTAGAGCTCCAGCAAAGTCAAGCCCGCAAGTTTTAGGGTCATAGTACCTGTAAGACTTAACATCTAAGCCAGAATGCTTAAAAATTGGTATGTGGTTACCCCATGAAGGTGTTGGAAGGTAAACCACTTTGTTTCCTGGGAAAAATCCATTTAAGAAAGCTGCACCAATTCTCAAAGAACCAGTGCCAGAAATACCCTGAACAGTAGCATTTAATCCATTTGCAATCTGATCAGAATTATCACCTAGAGCCAATTCTATACTGAGTTTACAAAAATCTGCGCTACCAGTAATTGGAGCATATTCTTTATCCAAATTTTTTGACCTTAGTTTCTCCTCAGCTTTACGAACACATGAAAGAACATAGGGCTTGCCTTCATCATCTCTGTAGGCGCCTGCCCCCAAATTGATCTTTTTAGGATTCGAGTCTCGTTTATAAGCCTCTGTTACACCCAAAATAACATCTGGAGGCCCCATTTGAACTCCAGACCACCAAGAGCTAACATAACCGGTCATTAAAGAAAAATACAAAATTATAGATATTGATATACTTACTTGGCCCTCTGTGCATAGGTTATTGCGTTTTTGTTCTGAAGAATGGAAGTAGATTTTTTTAGGGACATTTTTAGGTATGGGCTTGCCTACTTCAGTGGCTCTTATGAAACTGGTATTTATATGTATTATTTTAGGAAACCGTATACGTAATGCCGCGTTATTACCAGTATTTTGCTAAAATCTCGTGACGAAATTCTGACGTAAATCCTATAATACCGAAAACGTGGCAAGGTCAAACGAAAGGTCAGCTGGTCAGCCAGATGCATAGATATTCTATGTTTGGTCCGATCTCTGGGTCCACGAATTAAATTGGACTATTTATAAAAAAATGCTTCTTACACACTATAGAATCAAGTTAATTAAGGTCATACAACCTATAATAATATACAGCTTTTTTGAGGAAATACACGATCCCGTGCGTGGTAATCTCCTCGAATACTAGTTCCAACGCCGTCAGTTAGTTAACGTGTTTCACAGTATTGAAGCCGTTTAGGGGTACTGTGGTTCGACGTCAACATGATTTCTCACGTAACCGTACTAGCGTTATCCTGATATAACAAATAATTTTGAACTTATCCTTGCCAAATTATTATTATTCGATACTGAAACTATTTTATTCTAGCGCATAAATAAAACAAAACTTAAATTGCATGTTATATTATACTGAATTATGGTAAATCAATATTTTGTCTTGCCAGCAGAGATATTTTCTGCGCCTTCTGAATAATATCAGGACACTTTTTTCGTAATTTGAGTTGACAATTTTGAAAGAAACCTTCGTTCTTTGGAAACCCATTGGTATTGTCCTTAAAAGTAGTCAATCCTGAAATATAAACATATCTACATATCTGTTACATTATTCTAAATTAAAAAAAGTAAATTATTTAATTAAAGCTCCACATTTTCCATCTGTAATTAATAATTCTTCAAAAATATTAATCAAATTTCTAAATTTCTTGGGTAACTAAAGTAGGCAATTATAGCCCATATTTAGATTATTACCTAGTCCCCAAACTTTCCCTCCTCTAAATTCTCCCTCGTGTCGCATACCATCGCTTCTCCAGAAAATGCCATACCCGTGAAACCATCCTTGGAAAAACTCTCCCTCATATCTAAAACTTTTTGTTATTTAGAATTCAATTATTGATATGCTCAATTTTACGTGAAGTGTACAAAAGAAAGTACAGAAGATTCTTTGCAATACTAGCTTTTGATATTAGGAAAATTAATACGAACTTTGCGCCATCAGTAAATGTCAGTACTCCTAAGCCATTATATAGACCGTCCTGAAAGTATCCATCGTAACGAGTACCATCGGCTAGTAGTAGATGACCATTGCCGTGCCTTTTACCCTCGTTATTCCAAGATCCTACGTATATGCTACCGTTATCACACCGGTATCCACCATTTACTACGACTGGCACTGAAAAATGTTATCTTTACACAAAATATTTCTTTGTATAAATACCATTTACTTACGAGACTCATCATCCATTTTTGGCTACTCTATCAATTAGTTCCTAATAGAGTTAAGTTAATTTAATTATAAATTTTTATCGATTACTAAAGGGGTTTCCTGAAAATAACGTTGAACTAATGTCACTTACCATTTATCTGTTCTGTGGTATGAGCATATTTTTGTTGTGCACTTGTAAATAAACAAAACCAGTTTTTTGATAATGGTTTCTACTAGAGGAATTAAACTAAAGTTTTTTGTAGGTGAAAGAGTTTTATGTTACGAACCAGATCCTACAAAGGCAAAAGTATTATACGACTCCAAGGTAATACGCTATGGTACTATAAAGTCGAGTAAGTGCAAACCTGTTTTTTTTAGGTTCTTGATGTTGTGATACGCAAGGATCAAGCAGGCAAAAAAATTGTGGAATATCTAATACATTTTCAAGTATACTTACACCGATTTGATTCTCACATTTATTTCTAAAATATTAATTATAGGGATGGAACTCTTCTTGGGATAGATGTGTAGGTGAGGACCATGTTTTGAAAGATACTCCTGAGAATAGACAACTTCAAAAAGACCTAGCAGAGAAGGCACAATTACAATTGTGTGTATAATGATACTCTAGTTCCAATGTTTAACACAATTTTGTGTTGTAGGGGAGCATATTTATATCGAAAAGAAAGAAAAAAGAGGAATCGAAAGATTAGTGACAGAGCTACATTTTCAGAAGAAGGAAGCTCAGACAGCCAAGCCCGAATTGATGGGGACAATTGTGAGATGACAAGTAGTTCAGATGAACACTCTTCTATTGAGGATGAAGCTGTAGAAATTGAATTAACACCTGAATTAAGAGAAGTCATTGAGATTGATTACAGTTTTATTAAAAAGAAGCATAAGGTGTCAATAGTATTTAGGTTTTGACAGTACAGTATTGCTTAAAATTTTCTTTCAGCTCCTGAAATTACCAGCTGAACCAAACATAGTGACAATTCTAGAAACCTATTATAAACATTATGCTACAAGTCAGATTTGTGGCCTCAATGAGAAACCAAGTTCAAGATATAAATATTATTCTCATAATCAAAATTGCAGGCCCAAACATGAAGATGTTCAAAGGAAGTATGTAGCTAGTTTTTGGATTAGGCATTCTGTTGTTTGAAAATACGTTTTTGGTAGTTTAGCAATATGCAGAGAAGTGATGGACGGTTTGAGGCTTTATTTTGATTTTACCGTAAATGATTTGCTTCTGTATGGCATTGAAAGAGGTCAAATACAAACAGCAATGGCTGTCTCTCAATTAGTAGAATCTACAGAAGTAAAAATGGAGTGAGTATCCTGACGTTTCATCCTATAGGTGTTTTACCAAATAACAAAATCATAAACAGGGTTAAGAGTGAAATAAATAGTAGTTCTGGAACTCGAGTAAGCAGTGCAACTGCCTCAAGTTTGAATGGAAATAGCGGTTTTAGAATGAATTCAAGAAGAAGAACCTTAAGATCATCAACTAGTACCAAAGTTGAACCACATAATAATGGCAGTTCTGTTCTATCTGAAGATGGAACGAATGCTGCCAAACCATCATCAAGGTATAG
Organism: Cylas formicarius; assembly: GCF_029955315.1. NCBI lineage: Eukaryota > Metazoa > Arthropoda > Insecta > Coleoptera > Brentidae > Cylas > Cylas formicarius. Next base: position 27,546,418 of record NW_026844264.1, read on the forward strand.
TTTTAAAATTTGTCTTGCTTAAGACATTGGCAACAGTTACTGATATCTAGTTTCTTAGTGCTGGTAGTACAAATTCGGACACGTCGGGGCCATTAGCAAGAGCCTTATCTTGGAAACTATTACCTGATTATGTATACAATCAACAACCGCCGCCTCCCTGCTTGGTATATGGTGCTACGCACTTGTTAAGACTTTTTGTTAAGTTGCCAGAGTTACTGGCTGCTTCAAGCATACCAGAAAATAAGATGAAGATTTTGTTAAGGCATTTTGACTCAATAATTGAGTGAGTATTAATCAGCCTAAGTGAATGCTTTGCAGTATTTTGATTTTACTTTTAGCCACTTGACAGAACATAAAGAATGGTTTGGAGAAAAGTTTTATGTGGACTTAAATTAAGATAGTTTTCAGAGGTTAAACATTATATATGTGTATTTTACAGACATGAATCTAAATAGGTACCAAATAAATATTAGTTTTTCAATGAAGTTTTTTAATTGGGGAGTTTTTGTGTTGATACAAGTAACTTTTTGTTATTGTTTATCTTTTTCTCCCTGGTACATTTTTTGTTTAATTGAACCCTCAAAAAAACTACAGTTGCAAGTTAGATAACAGTCCTGCTTTTATCCAGTATAAATAAATATTTCCAATGTTTCATGCCAGTTTGTTAGACCTAATAAACTGTTCCCAAATATAAAATAAAAGTACCATAATGATACTTTAAAATTCAAAATCCTGCCAAAAATTAAATGGATAGCATATAAAAACAAAATTATTTCAGCACTACAGGTGAATTTTAATTTTTTAAATGACATAAACATATGAAAAATAAACCACAACATGAAAATATCGTCACCTTTTCACCACATAGCTCTCTGTACACCTGATAACTTATTATAGTCAGCTAAATGTCTAAATACAATCCGACTAAGTCTCCACCTAAGGACAGTACCTCTAGGTTTTGACGTAAGGACGCAGCGGTTAGTCTTATGCCGTTTTATAGAATCTCTAGGCATTGCGTGTATTTCTGCATCTGCTATTTCTTTAAGCTCAGGAGGCAATATGTCGTTTTTCCGCAAAGTATTGATTCGAAGACGCGTAGGTCCATATTCTGCAATCGCCTTTCTACGTTTTACGTCCCTTATCATCCAACGATTTACCCATTTATATCGGATTTGCTGAAACTATAAAAAGCAGTAAGAAATAAATTATGCTTTCGGTTATTAACTCACATTTTGGAATACACTACTTTGGTTACTTAATAACCCCATAGCACATCTTAAAGTATTCATGTCTTATTAAGTTTAGTTGTGTAACTTGTCAACGAATCGTTCAACTAAAAAAATTTCTGGAGCAACTTCGAAATTATTTTTATTATAAGTTGGAGTTGGAAGAATCGAAAACAAGTTATACTTCCTCTTTCTTTTTCTTTTGGCGTTAATATACGGGATACATAATATATATGTATATATGGGATATGTATATGTTCTTTATTTCTAAGGCCAAAACTACAAGGATCATTTGGCCAAGGATATTTAGCTTTGATTCGTTCTTCAATTCCTTTTCTACATATTGGCAAATTCACTGGGATCAACCGCTGACTGTAAATATAAATCGATGACTATCTCATTTTCTAGTTTTAATTACTATGCTGAAATATGACACATGAACAAAATATTTACAGCTTTAATATTCAGGCACGTACGTAGAAAAAATTCAGTGACTGTTTCGTTTGCCTTAATCTTACCTTAACTCACCTTTTCTGCTACTGTACAAAATATTTGTTTTAATTTGAGGTTAGAGATGTTTTAAGTTGTTTTTTTATTTTTTCTTAAGAATATTTGAGCGAAATGGTTCAAAGGATTTGGTAATTGTTTGGTGTTTTTTAGTGCGGCGAAGTTTGATTTTTATTCCTTTTAGCATGGCGTCCGATTTCTTTTTTCCGAATATGGGTGGCGTGGAAGAGCATATTTATAATTTGTCTCAGTGTTTGTTGTTAAAGGGACATAAAGTAATAGTTATGACACACAGTTATGAAGATCGAGTTGGCATACGATATATGACCAATGGGCTGAAAGTTTATTATTTACCTATTAAAATATTCTACAATCAGTGTGTGTTGCCCACAATGATTTGTAATATTCCTCTAATCAGGTATATTTTTCTTCGAGAAAGAATTGAAATAATACATGGACATTCAGCTTTTTCTGCATTAGCCCATGAAGCAATGCTGGTGGGCAAACTTTTGGGTTTAAAAGTACAGAACTTGAGAATTTCATGAATAAATATTTTAAAGTAAAATTTTAGACTGTTTTTACGGATCATAGTTTGTTTGGATTTGCCGATGCTAGTGCGTTAATAACTAATAAGCTATTACAAATATCATTGGCAAGTTGTAATCACTGCATTTGTGTGTCCCATACTGGGAAAGAAAATACAGTCCTTAGAGGTAGAGTAGATTGGAAAAGAGTGTCAGTCATTCCCAATGCTGTTGATACTTACTCATTTACTCCGGATCCAAGTCAAAGATCACAATCACAAAGTAAGCATAGTTCAATAAAATTAGGCACAGCTGATTTTTTAAAAAATTTAAGTTACTATTGTGGTTGTTTCCCGGCTTGTATACAGGAAGGGTGTCGATTTAACTGCTCAGATAATTGGTGACATTTGTGAGAAATATAGAGAAGTTGAATTCTTAATTGCTGGTGATGGACCTAAAAGATGGTAACCCTGACATTATATTTGTTAAAAAATAAACCATAGGTACTTGATACTTTTCAGGTTACTAGAAGAAATAAGAGAAAAAAAAGGGCTTCAAGATAGGGTCACAATGTTGGGTAGTCTAGAACATTCTCAAGTAAGAAATGTTCTTGTAAAGGGTAGTATATTTCTAAATACTTCACTAACAGAAGCTTATTGCATGGCTATTGTGGAGGCTGCATCTTGCGGGTGGGTTATTTTCAATTTTATTTTTTATGGTGATCATTTGTTTACATCCTTGACAAAATTTAAAAACTATGTGATATTTATATCAAGCTATTTGTTGTGGAACAATTAAAGTTATCAATTCTGATGAACTTATGGTGTGGTGGGAGCATTTAAGGTATAATTTATTGGTAGTTTTGACAGAGTGACAGAAGGTTAAAGTTCTTTTAATTTGTGAAGTCTACATAGATCAAGTTTAGTGTTAATGTTTTGCATTTTGTCCTCATTTTTCATATTGAGAGAGTAAGTATGTAAGATTGAAATGGTTTTGCTATAATTTTTCCACACCCTGGGGGAAATCTATATTTTTCAACAATTTTCTGAAATTACCCAGTCTTGATGCATGTAATTTTTTATTTATATATTTGGAAATATTTTGTTTATTTATTAGGCTGAAGATTGTCTCTACAAAAGTTGGTGGCATTCCTGAAGTTTTGCCTGAGGACTTGATAATATTGACAGAACCAAATGTACCATCTCTTATGGAAGGTTATAATAAATATTGTCGCATAAGTACAAAATATATGCTGTATATTCCAGGGTTAGAAAACGCAATTAGAGATTTGAAATTAGGTCACTGTGTGTGCCCTTATGAGTGCAACCGAAGGGTTAGAAAATACTATAACTGGGAGAACGTATCTTCAAGGACGGAAATAGTTTATCAAAGGGTCTCACTAGAGGAGAGAAAGGGTTTAAGATCGATTTTACAAAGGTAACAGTAATTTTTAAATCTTAATATTTTAATTATTCACTACTAAGCATAAAACTGCTTATAAATAGAAAGGATGGTTTTCTTGGTTATTCAGTTAATTCAAACCCATTTAAAAGTAGGTTGAGCTAGTTTTAAGTAATAGAAATTGAAAAAAAAACAATAACTTAAAAAGGCTTTATTGATATTTACATTTTGTTGAATCTTAGATATTTTTTGTTTGCCTTAACATAGAGTGTTGTTAATTATCCCTTTTTGTTGTTACAGTCACCTTTCAAGTGGAGTTTGGCCTTATTTATTGGTTATATCCTTAGCACACTTGATACTTAGGTTCTATGAGTTTTGGGTACCAAGAAGAGATATTGACCTCACAAAAGATTATATCGTAAGAAATCACAACAAAGTTAAGGAAAAATGAAGTCTTTATTGAAGAGTTAAAGAATTCACATTTTATCTTAAATATACAGCTGTGATTTTTATAAATTAAAAATAAATATTATACTCTTATGCAAAGAAAAGTCTATTAGTTAACAAAATACAAAATATTCATTGTATTTGTCTCACTTGACACATTTTAATACCTATTTTTTTACACAAACATCTCGCAAGTTTCTATAAGAAATAGAAATCCAGAAATATTCAAAGTTTCAATGTACAATTCCTTAGAAGCACACTAGAATTGCTCTAGAATATATCTCATAAAAAAGTTTTTAAGTATATATATTAGGCCTGATAGAGTTTTGATTAGATACGCAAGTCTCAAGTTTACTCCCAGAATGTACAAGGAATGTTGTTATTTTTTAGTTATCGGCTATAAATGTTTTTGATATTGTGGTATTGGTCCACGGGCTATTAGTACAATTCCCGTAAACCTGAGCTTCGTCTTTGCATTTCCAATAAGTCAAATAATCTCCCTAAAGAGCGATTTCAACTCCACTAATATACAAATTGCAATGTAGAAGATCACTATACAAGACACTAAAGGATTTATTATTGTATGCTAGGTGTGGTCCTCATTAGGTGGCCGTTGTTCTTGATTCGTGCAGTTCCAAGACAGTCTCTTGTAAATGTTTGGATCTTTGTTGTCATTTTTCTGAAACAAATAACTTCTTTATTGTTGTCATGTTTTTTAAGTTATAAGAAATTTCACAACGCCGAAAATTATACGTCCAGAACTTTTTTATTTCCCTTATTGGAAATACACATTATATTCAAAAAATTGTACCCAAAAATGGAAATTTTGTAAAAATATAATCACAACATCAAAGGTAATGCAGAAGCTAACGCTAACTTCAGATTAATGCTACCATTTTCACATTGTTATTAATTTAGAGTGCGTTTTTTTTGCACCTGAAACCCAGTTAATCGTGTGATGCCTCTCATGTTGTTAAATATTTAACCAAAATGTTTTTTTTTAAATAAGCAAGCAATAATCGTTGATTTTCGATGGTATGTGTATGTGTTGTTATCTAATTACTAAAACCAAACTAATTATAGCATTTGCATTTAGGCATAAAAATGTTGCGCGTAATGTGAAATTTGGGTCCGTCGATGATAATGTTCTGTTTAATGTTTAGCCCTTTTAGCCCCCATCAAACTCCCAATAATAGATGGTTCATTGTTTATTTTTTGTTAAATTAGAATTTCAAACCACCTACCTTAATTTCATCGACTATTCCCGCTGTATGATATCGATGATTCCTTTTCATAGCCTGGCGATGATGGCCTCTACTAAAGGATTCACAATTTTCTTCTGTTTGAACACCTGCCAGATAATTGTGTTATATAACAAATTTCCCTGCTTTCTATGTTGAAACGCATCAGAGTGCACCAGGCAAAAATGACACAGTTAGTACTCATGCTCTTGATGCACCGCATCATTAAAGTAATTTTTTCACTCTCATTCTCTCTAAGGTAATAGCTATTTAGTATTAGCATTCAGTGGCTTGGTGGACGGACAAAAGGTGAAAGTTAAGAAAAAGAAAGCTGTAGAAGTGATCTAGTGCTAGGTATCATATGCTACACTAATTGAAGCATTCATAGAGAGTTTTGGAATTATGTACAGAATTGGTTATACAAAATAAAGTTGAATATAGGTTGGTCATATCTTCCTGTGTAAAATCTGTTGTAAATATTTTGTATTTTGCCCGGACATTGAGTGAGTTACTGGGTCGGACAATTTTTATAGGTTACAATTATTCGAAATTTTCAAAAAAATTGATTGATTAAAAATCCTGTTTTTTTAGACTTTCTTTCATTAAATTAACAAAAATGTTTTTTTAGAACCAAGACGTAGTCTGAAGTAAGGCAGAAAAATAAATATATATTAACTTTTTATTATTAGTAAACAGTTTTTAATCAGGGAAGTATTATTTGCCCATTTCTCTTGTCGAATGAATTATACGATTATCGAACATTTTAACGTAAAAGACGCGAGTTCGTTGGAATACCTCTACTTTTAATTACTCCTATTTTGCATAGCCGACCTAAATAGAAAGACCAACCTATAACAGTTGTTTGAGCCTCCACTTTTGAGTTGAGTTGATTTCATAGATCCTTATCCCTGATCCCCAATCAAATAGGAAACAGATCTATTATATTAACGCTAGAAGTGGCAGACTAAAAGATTAAGTGACGCCGATATTTCCAAAGCTCCGTGAATAGCACACGAATTATATCATAACTCACAAGAAACATTAAATTACGTTGGCTCATAGTGTTCTTCTTCTAGTGATACAACACAGAGACAAAAAGAAATACTGTTCAAGGTTACAACTTTTTTACAACAGATCTGCATTTCTGCTCTAAAATTGGTTTAGTCATATAGACTCTTTTATTTACATTCACCCCAGTGGAGTTCGAATGATAAACTATATTATCGCACTAATTTCTATAATTTTAAATAATTTTGAAAACGAAATATTTAAATCTATTGTTTATATAGTTTGGAGAGATCTTAATAAATATATAGGTGCTAGATGACAGGTTAAACCTTTAGGGTAAGCGAGACGAATTGACTTTTACATAAGCATTATAAAATATTTTTAGGGATATGGGGTTACCGATTCTTCTTAAAAGCAGCAACATCTTTGATACTTTAAATGAGACTGTATATCCCATACCCGTCGCTTTGGGGTTACATTTGCATAATATGTTCCTATTGATTTCTAAGAAATGTATTATTTTCAAAAATCTGAAGTTTTGGGCGTAGTTTATTAAGAGCTTTGTTTTGTGTCCAGGGAAGTTGAAAAATTAACCAAAGAAGTTCCCTTTGAAATTTTAAAGATTTATTTGGAGAAAAAGCAGTAGCGCGCATATTTTCCCAAGAATATTTAGCTCACATCTTGCACTGGTTCAAAAATCTAAAGAATGCTTATGAAGTTATCGAAGTTGTTAAAGTAAAATTATATGTACTTGGAATAATACAGGGGATACCCTGTAAGTTGGTTTCTCTAAAATATAGAAAGTATATGCAATCGCAAAACGAAGACTGTGTTATTTAAAAACCAGATATCTGGTTTTATTGTGGGCTTCTTTGATTTTTCGTTCAACCGATGCAAGAGATGGAAGATTTGCGGCGCAATATACAGTGAGTATACCGGTTCTATTTTGCTTAGTTTCCAGTTGATCTACAAATTAGCACAGATTTTCTAAACGTTTTGGTTAGTTATGTGTTAATTCCTTGATGAAATGCAACATAAATTATTTCATTTTTCCTACGGATTTGACTTAAATTGCTGATTTATTAATATCCGTATAACAAATCGATAATTTAGTGTGAACTTCTGTGTAATAAGGTATTTGAAATGTTTTCGTATAGAACAAAAAGAATCCATATCAAAAAAATTACAGTTACTTTTTAAAATGGGCATTTTCGAATAACGGTTGAAAATCAGCATCAGTTTTCATCTATCCGTCTAGGAAAGGGGAGTTTCCTTTTAAAACAAATCGAAAAGCATGCCCCCCGATCACTAATGCGAAACTATGGTTCAATCTTATTGGAGCGAGACTTTGGGGTTGTTCGACAATAGATGAAATAAAAAAAAAACTCGCCTAGTTCAATGCCTGCTTTATTCAAATATTGGGATCGGGACTTCGTGTAAATGCGTAAAGACCTTTTCTTTATAATCACCCTCCCCGCCTCGGATCGTCGAGCATAATGAAGTTTCTTCGAAGGATTTTGAATATGAACAAAGGCACTTTTAATTGTATACTAATTAAGGCAGAGTCGAAGGAATATTTCCATTGCATTTAGATCCTCTTTTTCCTTAATGAGTTTGGCGTAATAAAAAAAACAATGCCAGATTCGAGTATTTACGAATAGCTCCCTTCTTGATTATGATTATATCACAAATTAAATTATTTTATGCACTAGCCTGGAAGCGATTGCAAACTTGTTAGAGTTGGCTTCCAGAAACAACCTGTTTGCCTTATGCCCAGACTAAATATACTCTGTCTAAGTAAAAAGTCCCAAAATTTTGATAGTAACAGCCGCACGCAGAAAAATCTAACATTTAGACTGCTGAAAGTCAAAATGTATTATATAATTAAATTGCACGAAATGTTTCTTTCAATTCGAGTCGCGTTAGACTCGCTTAAGTTTCGTTTGTGACACTGATAGAAGAACACACAAGCACAATAATAATCTCAATTTATAAATAATATTGTTTTTAATTGTTATGTTGTTACTTGTTATTAAATCAAATCAATTTTTACTTTCATAAAAGTAACTTACAAGTTTTTTAAGCGTTTTAGACATGCTCCAACATGCGCATGTGCGAGATTTAAAATTTCGTTTTTAACCACTGACCTTGCAGTATGCAACAATCAACATGGCAACTGACAGATCGTCAATGCAGCATTTTTGCGGCAGTACTTTCTTAAAAATATTCCTTGACCTCCTTAAATGTTAAAAAATTATATTTAGAAAGAAAATAGCTCAAAGTGCAGGTTAGTGGGTGAAATGTAGAGGCATGCGAGGATCTCCTTTATGAAAATGTCAATCAATTTTTATCGTAGCAGCGCGTCTATATTATCGACTAACTCAATGGTTTAGACGGTCAATAATTTTTATTAGCTCGCGCCGAAACTTCTTGCTTGTAATCTCTAACAGGCTTGCTTTTTCTCCAGTTATGGTAATCAAAAAGCTTAAAACTTAAATATTTCTGAGTTCTCTCGTTTTTTCCTGATTACACTTAAATATTAAAAAAATAAAGTCAAATAGGCGAAAAATGATATTATCTTATCTTGCCAACAAATATTCGTTTTTTTCTTTATTCTGCTACAGACAATATGCGATAGATGCCAGTTTTAAGTTCTAAATATTATAAATAATTAATATTTTCATAGATCCTATTATTAAAAAATTGTAGCTCATAGCCCTCTGATTTTGATGTTAGTAATAATGGATACAGAAGGATAAGTATATCCTCATGCAGTGTCTTAGCTAAATCAATCTCTCTAAAACATTGCCTTGAATTACGTGGCGCCTATATTTATGATTTACGTAAATGCCAGTGTTTTGTGCCAATTTTAGAGCAGAAATATGTAATGTTGTAAATATATAGGTATTTACTAACCTGCTATGACCGGAACGTCGAAATCAAAGCTGGCAGGCAGATGGCTGGAGCTGACACTCGACGCCGAATTCACTTGTCTCGTTTTGATGAGCGGAGGATTTTTGCTTTGGGAAATAGCGAGACTTCGCCGAAGATTACCCCTGGTGGGGCTTGGTGGCGGGTACGATATACCTCTGTGCGTTGGACTCAGCAGGTGGCTACCATTTTTACTGCTCGGTACCTTGAATATATTAATAAAACACATAGTAATGAAGGGTGTATAATTTTAAATTCCAAATTTGAAAAAGTTCTCTTTGCCGGTTGCCCTTTAATTTAAACGGTTAATATGGGACAATAAACACAAGCATTTTTAGTTTTCAAATTATTCCAAATAACATTATTCTAACTTAAGTGATACAGTGCGCCTCTTAAAATGACCAAGATGATGCTTAAAAAGCAAGTGGTACTACGGAAATGTCACGTCTTGGTAATTAATAAGGTTTTGACAATTAAACTATAAACATTTATCTCGCAAAATATAGAAAATTAAGTGAAACAAAGTATAAGAAATTGGGAATTCCTTTTAAAATTCTTCACACACACACACTTTTCCAATATTTACCTTTCTTTCTAGTAGTTTTGTTACAACTAACTAATACAATAATATTTAACTGACAACTGACTAAATAAATTAATTGATTTATATATTTATATAAAACTTGGTTGGCAGTGTAAAGCTAGTATTAAAATATTGGAAAAACATATGTATATATTATTATTAATAAAAAAGTGAGTCAACATTTCGTTTTATTGTTAAAAAAAAAAAACAAAAAAAAAATAAAAACAATAAAACGAAATGTCCAAAATCCCAAAAATGAGGTGTCTACAGGTTGAAATGAGGATCTTGCCCTAAAATAAAATAAAAGCCACCTCAGTTCAATTTTCAAAAGAAAAATTTAAAATATGGTGTTCCATTTAAAAAATGTGTGTTTTATTCGTTACGCTTTTTGAGCCGCACCGTACATTTTAAATTAATTTTAAATTGTGCCTGTAACAATCTTTACTTTTGAAACCAGTGAGTGACTGTCGTTGACTCATCCTGTGTATATTTAAATCGTTCCTCTTGTTAATAAGGACTCCAATCCAAATTAAAATTTATTCCTTATTGAAGAAATGTCATATTTGTACAGAACCGTTAGGGCTTACTTATGGGATGAGGGAGAAGTTTACAGGACTTCCCTAAAAAGAACAGTGGACATAAATTGCTGTCGACAAAAAGTGACGACAAAACCCGACTACTTCAGTACTCCAAATTTTAAATTTTCACCGCATAAAACCAACCCTAGTCGAATATTTCCAAAATCATCCACTTTTTGAGTGAGTTTGCTATAGGAAACATTTAGCGACATCCTGCATAGAATTCAGCATTTATATTAGTGATAGGGTTTAAACACACCAAAAATAAGAGTTGATCTTTATGAAATATACCGCCATATATCTTGATATGACTTACTTTTCTCAATGTTAATGTGCTTTGTCTCCTCCATAATTGAAATAAATTAGTAATTCGGATAAGATGGCTTTAAAATGTACATATTTTAGTTGCGAAGCGGGTTATTTATGGCGAAGGGCATAAAAAATGTAGGCGGCGAATCAATAACGAAATCGAACAGCTTGGACATTTGCAATTCAAATGTTACAAATTGCGCTTAGATGTTTTCTGCAACTTTCGAAACCAACTGCCGTCTCCGGATGGAGAAAATCGAATTGATTTTTCTGAAGTTAAAGGTAGAGTGATGCGTGTCGAAATTAGCGCGAAGACGCTGAAACTTCTAAATTGAATTTTATTTGAACTGTGCACGTGAACTATCTTTATCGGAAATCCTAAGCATAGCAAAGTATTTACTTGTTTATAAACGGGTCAACCATCCAATATATAATAAGATTTACATAAACAAAATAGTAAAAAGCAAAATAAAATAAAACAGAATGAAATAGATGACAAAAAGTATGACAAACGTTGGTTTTCCAAAATATTAATATTAATATAGGAGTCGACACGATAGTAAGAACACATATAGTGTCACTGACAGTCTCTTAGTCCTTAAATATTTTTTCACTCTGGAAGCAGTCAATTTGGTCCGAAAAAACCCTGCCCATAGTTAAATAATTAAAAATTAATATAATTAATATAATAATAAAATAATTAAAAAAATGTTATTTAGTTTAATAGTTTTATCTGAAGTACTCATATTTAGAAACCTTTATGCGACATTTTTGAAAGGTGTTTTCTTACAGCCATTTGATGGTTTGACCAGTTCTTATCTTTTGTCACTGTCACGCACATGCTGGCCAAAAGGTGCGTAAAAGTCGTTTCTCGGCAAATTATCGTTATAAAAATTTAACTTTAAAAATTAATAATGTTTAATTTTCGACTTACCGAGAGTGTGTTTTGATTAAGACTCAAACTCAGTCCGCTTCCGACCGACGGCGAATGCAGCGTTAAATTCGGCAAGCTTTGTCCCAAACTTCCGTAAGGTTGAACCGAGAGAGTGTTCGGGGTTTTGTGAAACAATCGATTCTTTAACGCGTTCTTCTGCGACACCGGACTTTTATCTGCGGGAAGCGATTGCACGCCTTCGTCGCTCGATATCGATCCCGTACGATTTTCGGTTTCCATCGATACCACCTTCGATTGGTCCTTTATAGAGCCGATGGAGGTCTGATCGTTCATCTCGACGGAACCACTACAGAAAAGAAAAAAAAAAAAAGGAAAATTAATTCATCGTTAAAATTCTAGCATTAGAATGTTACGTAAAACCTTACTAGAATCTAGGAAAATGTCCTAAAAATAAAATAAAATTACATTATAACACTTTTACATCTTAAAGTTTACAATTAACTTGAAGATTTAAAACATAAAAAAATTAATATTTTAAATTTAAAATAAGTAAATTGTTTTGGCAAATTAAGGAACAATTAGTGAATATTTCATATTTAGCGTAATTTTCGACATGACTTGTAATTAAAAATGAAATAACTAGAATTGTTGTTGTTTTACTTGCCTTGAGATTCAAGGCAACAACTGAACAATTCATCTGAAAGGTAACAAAATTTTTCTCGAATTGCAAAAGATGCAGGAAGTTGTAATGTTTATTATTTAGATTTTGCTAAACTATGAAGCGAAAAGTAGATTTGAAACACTTTATTTTTAGAAAGAAAAAGCAAATATGTACTATTATTATATGATATATCGAAAACAAAGATGGATAACTAACTGTCCCTAAAGGGACACCGCATTGCAAAGGTCTCGAGTTTTTAACTAATAAATCCAGTAACTATTTGTTATCATTTAGTTCACAGTTGAGTATAGTATGACTAGTGTCGGAGCTGGCCAATTGATCACTTGTTAATTGACTAGTCAAATTCAATCACAATATTTTAAGAATTGAACTGGGATGGCTTTTACTTGTTGAAAATCCATTTAACACAATCAAATTCGAATAAAAAATGACAGCTGTTTCGACAACACCGCGCCTTTATCAATTTGCATTTGATGTTCTAATGTAATTGTGTAAAATGTTTTAAAAAATATCTTGCTATTGTGTGTTATCTATGATTATTTATTAATATTATGTATTTTATATCAAATTAATATGTTTGTGATATCCAATTTACCTATAACCCTCTTCAAGGAATACCGGGGAATCCCAATAAAAATATCCACTGCATTTAGTTCTCAGAACGACGCAACAGTCACGCACAATATAAATAAATATAAATTTCATGGTATTTTTAAAATTATTTCGGTCAATTGACTAGTCAAAATGCAAATCCCTTACCCTCGACCAGGGCTACTGTTCAGAGCGTGAAATTCTACTACCACATTTCCAGTTAGGGAACGTAGGAGTTAAAACATTTCGTAACAAATACTGCGCTTGTTAACGCTTGCTCCCCTCTATGAAAAATTATTTTGTAAATACAGGATCTAGTTGCGCAACATTTCATTCCATCAGCAACGATTTCGTCTCTGCTTTTATTCGGCCACCCGAAGAGTTCTTTCTAAACTACTAAACTCAGTTGTAGTATTATATTGTTCTGCAAACTTTGCCAGTATGATCCAATTGTGTTTCGCACTATAGGTAACAAATTTCAGTTCAAAAGTTCAGATTTTCACGAAATTTCGTGAAAATCTGAACTTTTAGTTCTTATTTATTTTGATAAATGGATTTTCATCAAGTAAAAGCCACCTCAGTTCGATGTTTTTATTTTAACTCTAAGAAATTGAATTTAATTTCAATGTAGACGTAATAATGGAGGTTGCTAAAGGATTCTGGAGCTATGTTTATTAACACGCAATTTATTTTTTAATTTCATTACCTACCCCCTCAAAATACAAAGGAATAGGTATCCGGAATTCGTTCTTTTGAGATAATGTTGCGTTTTATAGCTCCGCGAAAGTATCCGTTTTCATGTAGCGAGCGTAAAATTTCTATGCAATAGATATTTTATTGTCAGTTTTATGGGGTTGTGAACCATTTTAAATTCATAAATTCCAGCGGAATCGATTACGTCGTAGACGACAATGTCGCCGGGCTTTCGGGTGCCTATGCGACCTTCTAAAATTCTATCTAACAATGTTACTATAATTCGAAGTCCATCCCACGAACGGTTTTACGATCAAATCATCCGGTCATTTTCGTTTTAATATTTTTCCGCGGCTTGACTATAGAGTATACCTTAGCGGTTGCTCTCGGGCACGGTCGAATTATTTTCTTTTTTCACATTATATTATGGAAACTCTTTCACACTACATCGAAAAATGTGAAGTTTGTCGACGATTAATCTATTTACGGGAGAGAATTAAATAATTAAATACAAAGTCAAAATTATAGGTAAAATATTTTCTGTACCGCCTTTTGGGCAGTGCAAATTCAATTAAGAACCTCAAATTCAAAATTATTGTCGTAGCAGGAAAGTATATTAAAAAGACGATAACAGAAAAAATTAAATTTGTAAAAAAAATCAATAAAAGTTTGAACATCGCACTGCTGCAACCGGAAGATGAAGCAAAACACCATTGCTATATTACACAAACTGATACCCGGTACTGAACGTAGCTGACTAATTCAATCAGCCTAGTCAAATGAATTGAGGAAGTTACTTGTTCAATTTTTGCCAAGAATGCCATCAATAACGTCACACTTCCACAATTCGATGATTATTAAATATAATAACCAACTTATATTCTTTGATATTGTTTCCGTGCCCCAGGGACCACTGTGTCTGTCAAGTTGATTTCGAAAAATTCTGGATATTTTTTCGGAATTTAAAATTTGTAATAGTAATAAGTAAATAGTAATTTACCGATATTTTTTGTCCGTAACAGGCACACCTCTATACACTTTCGACTAAAAGAATAAAAAATCGGCTATTGCCTGGAATCTCGCGCGTATTCTCGTTCACGAATTTTTTCGATCGGCTTTATGGTTTTCGAATTTTCCCTGTCCAATTTCAACTCGATTGTTCGAAATTTCGAACAAGGCATTTTCTTAATAGTGATATCCGAAGCCAAAATTAAAAATAGCTGACCGTTGAGTATTAGAACGGAGGAAAATTCGAAGACCGTAGTTCCAACCGTTCGGTTTTAAAAACCTCTTGTTGGTTCGTTACAGAAAATGTAGAACAGCTAAAAAACTTTTTTTTTTCAAATCCGAAATTAGCACCCAAAAACCATAAGATCCAAATATTAAAATTTTTATTTCCAAGCAGTCTCTTTTTTTATTGAACTAATAAACAATGGATATAACGTCAAATTTTCGTGTCCAATGATCAAATTAGACCTTACCTACTCGTGCGTCGGTTTTTGCTGAGCCGAGCTTACTAATTAAACCTTCATGACACTTTTCTACGTTTGCTTTTTTGACGTTTTCCGGGGCATATTTTTTAATATTCAGGTATGTGCTTTTTCAAAAGTGTGTTTTGTGATGACTAATTCATAGTGCGAACTAATAATTTTATATGTAAAGCATTATTTTCCAATACTTTTTCATAATCATAATCTTCCATGCGGACCAGGCGGGTTGGCCATTATAGATCCCAAAATATGTAAACCCAGTGTGGATCACACTGCAGTAATGTTTAGTTTTAATCAATAAATCAATCAATCTCTCAACTCAATTGTTATTTTTTAAAACAAATCTAGTAATTTATATCTTAAACGGTGCCCTATTTTAATAAGTTCCTACGCAAAAATTTACCATTACCTTTATAATATCCGCAAATTCGAAAATATTTTTGTCAATCTGAATAAAAGTGGATCATTGATGATGCGACGAGCGTAGATAGTCTCGCGTAAGTCGATTTTATCGATTTCGAATCCTGTATGTAGTCAGGGACGTTTTTTCGTTATATTAATAAATCGCCTTACTCGCAGTTCCAAAAAATTTACAGAATGAATGGATACGTTACTCACCTATGACTATGAGCTAGGCTAGATACTCGACTGGCACGTGAAGAGGAAGCCAGAGGCGACTTGGGCGCCAACTGCAAACTGTGAAAATCGTTTTCGATGTTGTACTCTAAGTTGTAATCGGCATCTAAGCTTTCGTCCGTAATGTAGCTCATCTGTTTGGCTTGGGCGTAGAGATACTGTGCCTTCGCAATTCCATCTTTCCAACCCTGCAAGAAGAAAAAAAATCGGCGGAATAATAAAAGACAGCCTGCCACACATCCGCACTCAGTAGTCTACGTAAATCTTGTTAATTACTAACCTTGGTTTTCTTGGCGTCGTTGCTCTGCAAAATAAACGCCGCGACTGCCATTTCGAATTCGTTCCTGTAAATCACAGCCAAACTTGGAGTTTCTTTGTTTAATTCTGTGACTACTAGTTTGTCGACCAAGTACGGTTGCCTTATGACCCGCATTGTTGCTCCTCCCTTTTTCGTCGACGGTTTGCAAATCAGCAGCATATCCGTCAGCAGAAAACAATGCACTTCCACCTGAAATTAAAAACAAAAATTGTCAGTGAAATAATGTCATCGTAATACGTCTCTTTTTACATTCTTTTGGAATTTTTATTAACTTTGTCAAGAAAATTTAGTAATTTTTTTTTTTTTTGGAAAAGTATTAAACAAGTTTATGACTGAAATTTGGTAGAAATGTGCAATTTTGACAGCCCGATTTGAATTTTGTGTAGATATATTCCAATTTCAATTTACGAGAAGTGTTCAAAAAGTAAGGTAGCTTCTAATTGGGCGGGCTACTACATTTGATCTTCGATATATTTTTTTTGTTATGTTGGTACACATGTCCCTAACATATATTCACAGTTTCAGCCAGTTTGCACGTTTACTTTTGTTTTTGTGAGATAGAAGCGTTAGACGTGTTTTGTGTGCTCAGCGATTTTCTACTATAAAAAAAAATGAAACAAAGAATTTGCATAACATTTTGTATAATAAATGTTGTAAAACACTTGAAATGTTGATAACGGCATATGATGATCGAGAAGACGCCGATGACGAACCTCGCTCTGGACGCCCTAGCATGTCAATAACTGACGAAAACGTTGAAGAAGTGGTATTGAAAAATCATCGAATCACTATTAGAGAAGTGTTGGGCATGAAAAGTGTAGCAGCAAAATTTCTTCCGAAACTACTTAATTTTGAACAAAAAGACCGTCGAAGGAGAGTTCTGACCACAAGGTCGGACGGTCAATAAAGAGTATTGAGGTTATGCGCCGTTTGCGAGAAGCAGTACGAAGAAAACGTTCGTGGGAAAACAACCTGCTCACTTATCGTAGCTTGTGTCTAAGTTTTTGGCCAAAAACAAAACCACATTCATGCCTCAGCCACCATATTCACCGGATATAACCCCCTGCGACTTTTTCGTGTTCCCAAAAGTCAAGACACCCATAGAAGGGAGAAGGTTTGGAATGATTGAGGTAGAAGAAAAAATCGCTGCCAGAACTCAAGGCTATACCAGAAAGTGCTTACCGGAAGTGCTTTGAGTATTGGAAAAAAACGTTGGGGGGCGGGAGGATTTTTGATAAATAAATACATGCTTTTTGATTAAACTTAGTCACCTTACTTTTTGAACACACTTTGTATATACAGGGTGTTTCAAAAAACATGTGCCACGGCTGGAGATTCGTCATAAAAAAGAGTTCATATACAGAATAATAATATTTTAAATTGACGTCATTTACAAGGATATAAGGCTAATTTTGATTTAGCTAAATTAAAATTGTAAAGTCCAGTGCCGTCTCGGGAGGTATCTTAAGGAATAGTGTCGTCAAAGAGTTCAAAATCTTCAGGAATAATATCGGTTAGGTTGGTGAAAAAATCACAATAACAAATTTCAATTCAATTACAATGCTTAATTGTTAACAAGATTAATTTGTTTATTTTGAAATAAATTTTATTATCCATGTTTTTTTTTGGCAGATTTTTTAGAGATAGTAAAATATTTTGTATACTTAGAGTAATGCAGCCGCTAATTAGGCAGATAAACAGTAAAAGTGGTTCAATTTTCGAAGATTCTGGAGGGTATGAATGTTATCTGCTGAGAGTTGACGTTAACTTAATTCAGGACCGTCAGGGAAATTTGACGCATATTTGCATATTTTTTAATTCAATTAGGATTTCAGAAAATTTATAACGGTGACCAACTGGCTTTGTAAATATGTGCCTTCCGAGGAAACGTTAAAATTAACCATGAGTTTGAGTGTGATTCACCATAAATTTATTTTCTAGTATAATCTAAAACGAGTTTTTCTAACTTTCATGCTAAAAATATGACTTCGTTCTTGCCTTTTGATTTAAAAATTGTACACTTTTGACCCGCCCTAAATGAGATTTATTATGCAGACGGGCGGAGCCCTTGCTGTTGAATCTTTAAATATTATTTACGAGCATCCTCCACAGAATCCCCAAATTCCTGGAAATCGATATAAATCACCTCAAAAGGATAGATCGAACGAAGTTGTATTTTTATTTAAGGAACAAATATAACTTTGTGTCAAAAATAATTTTAATTCCGTTCTCTACATTCTAAAACATAAATAATATCGGCATCGGACTCAATAAGATTGCGAAGTTGGCAACTTTATATCACCAGGTGTAGTATTTCCATTAATTTAACAAAGTACTTAGGGGTATACTTTACGTGGGACAATATTTATTACCGTTACAAGAGATTTCTAAATTAAAGGCGGAACTTCCAACCCTTAACCTAATAAACTACGTCCGAATGGGGGAGAAATAATTCCAAGGAACGGAAGCCTCGAATTTCGATACTTACTTCGTTTTGAATGCAAATACGGAATTTTGGATTTAACAGTAGCAAATTGTAATGAGAACTCGTTTCACAATGCTCGAGATTTACATCTAAATTTAACATTAAATTTATCACTTGAAGCGAATTCAACTATTGTAAACAACATTAATTGGAAAAATTAGTTTATGTTCAAGGCTATACTCAAGTTTCTTTTTAATACGATGAAGCATACGGTGTTCGAAATCAGGTATTCATTGATTATTCATTAATTCATTAATTTTATTGTACATGCACCCTGTGTAAAGTGATTTTCACGTCTCGCCGAACTTCAAAGTCAAAGTGACTTTGGAAAATATAAAAATTTGAACAAATAATAGCGATTTCTAATGATATTTTTTCAAATATCTCGCACAACCTGTATTATAGACGAAACCTGAAACTAACTCTCCACGCAATTTACTGTTTAAACCAAACTCTCCCAAGTTTTACAGTTTTTCATTTACGGCTAATTATTTACCCACGAAAACGGCAGTTTTCAGGATGTTCTTGTTTTTTTTTTACCCATAATCGACACACCCTTACACATAATTAAATTATTAGCCCTAGATCTCCCACTTTCCCTGGTATATAAATTTTTTCGATAAATGGTTTTCGAGAAAATACTTGTCTTGTCTTGTGAGTGCGCGTGTTTATATAATTACAGTTGCCGAATAACCATATATCTTGGATTCTGTTTTATTAAACATACTCATCAAAAGTGACCATGTAACTTAACCATGCAGTACGCGGTAATAGTCAATAACGTCATCGCGTCTAAATTGAGTGTGAGATATAGCGACTTTCACATGGTGTAATAGACGAAAACCGTAAATACAAAGATTTTGATTTACCTCTTATAATTTAACGCCAGAAAGTATAATTTTCCAACTTTGTACCTTGTACAAAAGTACATGGTCAGGTTTTGCCGAGTGGGTTAATAGTTAGTTAATAGATAAAATATTTTTTTTCTGGAAGCCAAGATATCCCAAAAAAAATTTTCAAAATTTTTAAACAAGTACTTCAAAGAATTCGATTGAGTCCTATTTCAACAGTTGGAATGTGGGTGTGGACTTCTACCTTTCTGCCAAATCTTTGGTTAATAGGGGAAACCATTTTTCAATTTTCTGCGTCTTCTAGTTCAAGAAGTTTTTTGGTAGCGTTTTTCGAGAAATCTTTTTTTTTTGGACCTCGATCTTTCCAATTTCAATAGGTTCCGTCAGGGGACCAAATGCTATTTGCTACCGCGGCTATTTTGACATACCTTGCGCATCCCGTGGAGTGTTAAAAAGCATCAAAACTTGAACTGTCTAGTTTAAACCGTTCGGAAGTTTTCCTCGAAAAAATCTAGGAACAGAGAACGGAGAACGGATAGACAAAAATTTTTACACGGGCGTAGATACTT
The DNA here is from genome assembly GCF_029955315.1 of Cylas formicarius. Classification (NCBI taxonomy): domain Eukaryota; kingdom Metazoa; phylum Arthropoda; class Insecta; order Coleoptera; family Brentidae; genus Cylas; species Cylas formicarius. The sequence goes on from NW_026844264.1 coordinate 27,566,384, forward strand.
TCGAAAAATTCAGCATAGTTAGTAGGTATGACTTTTAAAAGTCAGAACATATAAACATATAAAACTCGAGCGTTAATAGAATTCTAGGAATTCGGTCAATGAACCCTAAGAGATCAATAGTCAAAATGTTACAGAGAATAGTGTAATATGAAAAGAAAACACGAACACAAATTCCATATTTTAAGAACAAAAAATTTTTTTTCATTAAAAAAAATATCCAAATCTGTAATTGATTTAATTAAAAAATTTAATTATTGTATTTTAATGTTTAATTTAATTAATTAAAATTAATTAAATTAAACAAAACCAAAAGAATGTCAAGCGCAAAACCTCGATATTATTTATTTTATTTCTATTTTGTTTTGTTATAGTTGTTTGTTTTGAGTTTTAATTTAATTATACAAAACTAAAAGAATATTGAGCGCATAACCTTGATACGGGTTAGTAATACAGCTTACCGAAACGTTCTTGAAGTAAGTGAAGCAAATAAAGTCATATGTACGTGTCTACTGAACCATTAAAGAGATATATTAAAGTTTAAGTCTTAATTTTAAACAGAATTTGCATTAAAAGGAATTTTGCAGTGGTATTAGTAAGTACTTGCGATTCCCGAAGATGCCCTATAATTAAGGAAAGTTTTAAAAGAAAATCTAAAAATTCTTCGCCGAACCACCTGAATGTCAATAGCGCTAATTTTACTAACCTTTGAGGTGCCGCTATCCTTTAATTTCAGGTCACCTTCGAGTAGTAGGTGTCTTTTTCTTTCCTGAGGACAGCCGAGCATCGGTCTTGTTAAGTCGAGCTGAGTGAATGACTTTTCCTTTTTCAGTATTCGGTCGATGTCGTCGTCTTTAGACTCCTGTAAAGTTTTTAAAGATCCTTTACGTTAACGACAAGGGAGGGAATCGACGGGAAATTGATGGCGAAAAACGAGACTGTCGGAAAATGTTCAATCTACACGGGAAAAGTTTTACTTAATTTTACTCTACTTTACATTTCACCTCGAAAATTCGGTGCGTGTGTTTTAACTAACAGAATTAATCTAGAGTTATATTCTAAAGCCTTATTCAAAAAAAAAAAATCTAAAAATTAAATTAAATGAACTTTTTTCAAAAATGGAGCCCTGAACGCATCTACTGTTTTTTAGATTTCCATGCTAGAAATGTGCCAAAACCAGCAATTCAAAACAAAATTGACCACCCTGTAGATGTTTAAAAGTTGATATGTTTTTAACCAACATCAAAAATTTTTCAACTGTTCAATTTAAAAGCGATGACAAAATGAGCATTGATGACGATATATTTTTTGTTTTCACTTTCTCTTCGACATAAAAATAGCCTTCCTAGTAGACCAAAATGAACTTTGCACGAGCTCAGGGGGCAGGATAAAGGTTACTACAGCGAAACAAAAATTCGTCAATAATAATGAATCTCTTGGGGCTTGAATAAATCGGGGGCAGGCCAGTTGGGTCTGGAATCCAAAATTATATGAATTAAAGCGCCTATAATACAACTATCGCTACTTCGAATTGTCAAAAGAAAAGAAAGAAAGAATTTTGTAGTGCTATTCCCATGCTAACCGGGAAAAAGCAAAAGTCGTTTCATAATAGACTCACCACGATGTCATAACTTTCGATCCGGGCTATAATTCCTTTTAATCTCTCCTTGTCTTGGCGATGTTTTAAACTTGAGTTCACGTTGTTAACGAACTCGTCGACCATTTTTATCTGCAAGTACACCAAAACCGCGCATTACTTATTAATTTATCAGACTAATTTTAAACGGCACCCTTTTCTTTTAGGAAATATGGAAAAATTTTCTGATTGTGAAAGTAAGTTAAACATATTAATTTAAAAATTATTAAATCGGAAGACCTTTGCGTTCATTATTGCATTTTTTTTTAAATAGTGACAAAAATATTTTGCTTATTACAGTACAACACAATACAATAAACAAGAATAAATTCAACTTCTAAGCCAGAATTCAGATCACTCAATTGAAATTTCTCTATTTTTTTTTAAAGGAAAGGAAATCTTAATGACAAATGTTTAATTTTAAGCAACAACTAGTAAAAATTATGTTTGTGAGCAAATATTAACATTTCAGATATAAAAGCGCTCGTTTCTTATTTGATCTACTTAATAGCATAAAAATACAATATGTAGTCAACAAGAAAATCAAAGGTAATTTCAAACGAATATCGAATACATCTATTTAATTTTTGGATAAATTTAAGCACGTAAAACGTGTAAACGTGAATATCATCGCAAAAAAAGTATTTTTCGATGTCGGTGGGTCAATTTTTAATTTTATAATAGAGATCAAAAAACTCAGTTTTGATTTGTACGATGTGGTAAATTTGACTAACCACTCTACTTTTAAACTTTTTAACCATAACCGTAAATTCGACATGAAACTTTAGGGGACTTTTTTTATAATTTTTTCCATAACAGACTGACGAAATTCCCGGTGGGAGAGGGCATACGATTTCAAATTTTAACGGGACAGCCGGTACACGAAGAAAACTTTAACTAAACGCCGTGACATGGCTTTAACAATTAGCGAAGTAGGTCGTCTTAATCCGAACGTGTCAACGTTTAAGCCAGATACCTCTAACGAACTTTGACCGTTCGGGCGGATCGGAGATTGCGGCTATATATGAGGGTCCGGGAGGGTTGGGTTATATGAAAGTTTGAAAATTGGTTATTTAAATTGCTATCGGGAGTGAACGTGATTCGAACTTTTTCGATTGCAAAATCATCGAAAGACAACTTAACGACAGCACCGCGTAGAGCCAAATTCGACGAGCCCTTATTTAGATTGAAATAAATTTCTAATAAATAATGTAATAATAATAATAATAATAATAATAATAATAATCAAAATAAATAACAACTAAAAGTTCAGATTTTCTCGAAATTATATATTTTTACATGACAATTGTTTCGACACCGTGTTTTTATCAAATGTATAATAATAAATAAAAATAAAATTTTAAACGTTTTTAAACTTTTTTGGCATAGGTTTCGGATCAAAATCCAACCATCATTAGCCAATTCTGGATGAAATAAATTAAACATACATACCATCGTTTGTAATCCTTCTCGTTCGACGTCCTCATCGGTATTTTTCAAAATCGCCTTAAGCAGCAGACCGTATTTCGTTAGCCTCTGCATCGGTTGTACTAAAATATCCATCAGTCTTAATCTGAAATCAAGACAATCTTTGGAAGAAGCGGCAACGTCGCATTGCTTATATGACACACGTCTAAAGTTCGCCGAATCATATACTGTTTTTACAACCTTTTATGGTTTTGGCTTCGGAATAAGTTTAAGACCCGCCTATTGCAAAGCGGAAGGGATCATTCTTTTCAGCACGTGTACCACAAGCCATGGCCGTATTTAAGATGTCAACCGACAAGAACTGTGCCGTGCGGACTGTTGTATTTTAAGAGTAGGGAAATTTTCTTTGATTGAAGTGTTATATTAATTCATATTTTTATAAATTTTCCGAAAACCCCTATTTGAGGTAGCTCGATTTCAAGTTGAATTTGACCATTAGATAAGTTGATCTCCTATATTATAAAAAACATTAGAAAGGTTAAACTGTCTGAAATATTTTCCTAGGAAAGCAATAAAAACTCTTATGTAGATAATTGATTAATAACAGATGTTGTCCCACTTTGCTATTGCTTGATTTGTGGGGGTTGATGAAATCGGAGTATGCAATGAGTCTTATGAAACAATATTTTCTTAGCTGTCGAAGCTTTGGGGTTATTTCTATTCTGTCTTGTGTTTGTAATTAGTAATTACCAACTTGCTATAATTCAGAAAGAAAAACGCGAAAAAATCGTGGGGTCTCAAAAAGACTACTTGACATGCACCATGCAGTTTTAACAATTAAAACTTTCTATGAAGAGTTGCGTAATGTTTTGAACATTGACTGTTGCTAAGAGACTTGACTTTGTGTGCTTTCGTACGAAGAAATGTTTGAACTGTACACAAACAAGCAAGTTGGCCATGGAGCACCGATTCAAAGTTGTTTTCCAACATACCACAGCAAATCGCCGAAATTTAGTTCTGATTAGAAGTAAAGCAGAGAAAATATCTGCTTTTAGTTGGAAAAAATCTGTAGAACATGTCACCGAAGAAGACAATGTTTACGCAAGTCGACTAGTGTCAGAATTAATTATTAATATGGGGGACGAGTCCAGTGACAATGGTGACTATTTTGATGAAGAATAACTTTTTTTTTTATAAATATTATATATAAAATAAATGTATATATTTTTATAAATATATACATTGTTTCATAGCTAAATTTACTCCTTCATTTGTATTTATAATAAACATTTTAAAGTAAGAATGAATGTTTGAAACTCTACACAAATCTGTCAGCTTTCAGCATTTGTATGCACGAAGTAACGAAGTACGGTTCTGGAACGTGATTGTGTGATTGTTACAAAGAGACAGGCCTGGGGTTAGACCTTCATAAAAATTTACCAAAGTTAAATAGTGGATTAAGTCGTAAAAACGGTATATCGTTAGCGAACTTTAACCCCCCATCCACCTCAGCCGATAACAGTGATGAAATGGGACATAACAAAGCTAATTAGTTGATTATTACCGCTATATATAGGCTGTTGTGAAACTTTCTAATATGCCGAGAGGGAAAAATGGGAGCGAGCAATACAGAGACGTAAAAATACCTAAAACAGGAAAAAACTTCCCTTGATATCTTGGAGATATATAAATATATCGAGTCTCGTATATCGTCTGTGTCGGAAAAATGAAGAAGAATGCCGGCAAAAGCAAGGGAGTATTACAATTCCGGTAAATAAATGCGAAACATTACGTTCTACGTGCGTAAACACGTCCCTTAACGAAACAGAAGATTTATTGTGGTGTTGCCGCTAAGAGAGATTAATGAAATACTTTGGACGGAAGACGGAGTGGATTAAAATATTCCGATTACGTTATTATTTCGGAATCTTTCGTTACACCGTTGTTTGGAAGGTAATTTAATTTTGACTTTTCGTACAGTAACAAGGAGTTAATTTTCCGAAGTGAAGGAAACGCCTATATATCGTGTTCTTCGAAAACTTGGTCTATCTCTCAGTTCAAAAGGAATAACATTAATTGGTTAATTATTTCTGTTCCTTACCAGTTCTCCCACTGATTTTTAAACAATACTTACCTAGGAATAATAAAACAATAGCAATATCGACGATACAATGGGATCTTAGATGACAATATTAATTCATTTACCGAATTTCACTACCAAACCAGCTTGCGAAAGGTGCCGTTTAGTTTACAAATAACTACAAACAGCGTGATATTGCAAATCAACAAATTTTAGTTCATTAATTAGCTGGTCCATACCCTAGTTGACTTCTCTTATTCGTTGATTTTAATTATTTGATGTGGAAATATTAAAACTGCAGAGAATACGCTCTGGCGCTACAAAGGATCCGCTATCCGTTAGATATGGACGTCACCAATGTGTCATAACCATATAGCTATTAGATGATATAGTGGCCCTAGTACGTTAAAAATTGATGCGCCCATTAAATGGGCCATCCCCATATTTTTAAAATTCCTTTCCGCTTTAAAAATTCGTGTACCACCAGCATTAAGTAGGGCCTCTATATACGGATACATGGATACATGGAACAGTTATAGCAAACCACACGTTCTTCGAAAAATATTAATATATGTAATTGTATGAGACTCCCTGATTCTCACCTTAATCAAAATAAATTCTATCAAATCAATCGATAATACCCTAACGAAACAAAAACCTTTTCTTTTTGGATATTTAATTAAAGTAATTATTATTTAGTTGTTATTGGCACACAAAAATAATACTATTAATTTAACCCGGCAATTAATTTTTTAAAACCACTGATGTCCTATTAAATTGACTTACCAAACTAAAATTGGGAAAACATTTCTTTTGGCAAAATTAGGAGTATTACCCTGGCAAATATACTATCCCCAGGTTTGAGTAGATACGTTATTTTATTTGGGTAGCATATAGAAATTTCTTTAAAACTATATTGGACGATTATATTCGAGATATTAGGATTGATCAACCTTGTGAGAAAACACTTTAAACGAATACCCATACCCAAAGGAAAATAAAGAATTTACCTATTGCAGTCTTTTTGGCTTTCGCACCAAGTTAGATATGCCGTGAAAACTTCGCTTTCCAGATTTTCTCTACAATAATGTTGACATCTGAAAAGAAAGACACTGTTTTTTCGAATTCGTCAAACTTGCGTACATACAATTATTTTTTTACCTGGACTGTTCCGCGCAGTATTTGTAATATGGCTGAAATGTGTCGTGAATTTTCGAAAATCCCTCCAGCATGTTCTCGAGGCAGGCGGGCCTCTTATATTTCCTCATATCTCGTACCAGAGGAAAGAGGGTGTTCCTCCAGAAAACCACGTTGGCATCGAGTATTTCGGTTATGTTCGAGAATAGTTTTTCCGTGTCGATCTCTTTGAATAGATTTTTTGATTGCAAATCTCTAAGACAACCCAGAAATAACTGGAACAAAAGATTTCGTCACTACACTTCAAGTAATCAAAATATATTTTTTAACATTATTTTTGGATTAAGAAAAATATATTACCCAAATGGAACAAATATAATCACATTCTCAAAAGCGCGGGTTCACATAGAAGTGGGGCCTGTTTCAAATGAATAAAATTTGAAAGAAACCGCACGAATCCGATATTGATAGAATCGAAAAGTTATATTTTTAATAGAATAAAACTATTCATCGGTTCATGGAATACTTAAAAGCTAGAACTCCAGAAATTGTGTAGAGGATGCGTAGTTAACACCAGCGAATTTCACTTTAAAATATAAAAACGTTTGGTACGTTGATACTTACATCCGTCACTACTTTCAATGTTTTGATATAGGCGACTTCAGTCTTGATAAGTTCCCATAACGCCGTTTGCTGCTGCTGTTGTTTGTCGTTTAGTTCTGAAAAGGAAAAACACAGCAACCTCAGCTTTGCCGCATTCCAGAATTCTCCTCTCGACTAGTTCATATTATGTAAACCATTTTGTTTACGTTAGCGTAAGAATATTATACGCAGCGACGCCAAAGTATTTATCATACAAACGAGGCAATTTTACGTTCGATAAGGCCTTTGCGGTATATAAAACCGAAAACGTGAGGCATGTATAATTAGTTTACTTCCGCTCAAACATTTTCCAGCTAGAGTTATTCGAATTTTAAACAGACCTAGACCGTTATAAAACAAAAAAATTATGTTCGAACGGATTAACATAGGAAATTTCGAACCAAGCTGCCAGAACTCGATCAAAAAATTGAGTTCTGTTTTTGAAAAGGCAGATGTTAGTTTTTAATTGTGTAATTTGTATTTTTCGGAGTAAACTTATGACCAAACGACACTTAATACTAAAATTAACTACTAAAAAAGACGCATTTTGGGGTAAATCTTCAGGGGTCTCTGCAAAATGCAACAAAATATTAAGTTGCCCTTCATTTTTTCAAATATGACGACGTCTATTTTTTCTTTCTTCAAAGTTCCATATATTCTAAAGTGTTGGTAAATCCTGTCGAAGACCTTTTTTTTGGGGCTTCTCCTTAATGTAAATTTTCTAATATAATCTCCAAGAGCCTTACCCTACCTTTCTAACATGTCAATCTTTTCCTCTGTGGTAAACATAATACGCAAGCAGCCTTCTAGCACTTGTTTTGTTTAAACGTCGTCATAGCCACCTTACACTAACTGAACTTATAATGGCAACAGCATATTAATTGTGATAGACAAATGTTTAAAAGGAAATATTTCAAAACGTAAAAATATTAGGTATATAAAACTTTATATAAAATTGCCTTAATTTTCGATGTATATAATATGTATATAATATAAGTTTTTTGGCATTTTTTTTAAATTTCAATTTTAATCTTATTTTTCGCGTTCCCTGTATTATTATGTATGCAAAATTTCTTATGAAATCCGTTATTCCAGTCCTTTCTCTACAACAAAACTTACTTAAGTGAAACAATAAATGCTTCCGAATGAAGAAATTGGCAGATATTTTACTTTTTGCAAACGTCATTTTCCAAATAAAAAATGTAAAAACTTACACTTGGGTATAGAATATTATACACAAAATATGTATAGAATTTTGTGTAGAATTCAAAAACGAAGTAATATACCAGGCGTAACATTTAAAACAATAAAGTTGATACTCGCCCACGAAAAATGAAACCCCCTGTAAGATTAAAATAAATTGAATACCCCCACTAACTTTTGTACTTAGATTTTGGCTCTATTCCATATAGTTTCTGAGAAAAGGTAGTGCCCTAAGATACACATGGCCCACCCTATACATTTCGTATCATTAAAATATTTAAATGTGATGCTAATCTTTTGACCGAAAGTCGTATCGCTGACTACATTTTACATCGTAAAATTATGAAATTTTGGATACGATCCTCTCATTTTCCTTAAACAACGTGTCCTGGTCTTGTATCATTCTGTATATACTACATACAGAATGATTCGCGTTGAGCGCCCTCTTAAAAGTTTTGTGGACCTTATATACGAAATTTTGTCAAATTTGTCAGACGGGCGTTATGTTTGATTTTGTATTTACTGAATGCACTATTTACTCAGTGATTCTTCTTTTATAATGCAACGTTTTTAAAGTTTTTAAAAAGTTTATATATTAGAATCGGCCATCTAGCAAATACAAATCCCTTATCTTCATAATGTGGCGTTGAGGTGTGAAATTCGATTAGTTACTTCTGGGTACAGATTTCCAAAACTTACCATTTACGCATTAGGTTCTACGAGGGTTGGATTGTTTATATCAAAACAAGTTCAGAAATTATGCTCGAATAATATTTGTTTTTAAGCATATATAACGAAAATTTCTCTTTACATTTTATATGAACCCAATTGAATAGATTGAATGCATTACATTTATATTAACTATAAGTACAGGTTGGCCAGATAAAAATGAAAGGCAATGATGTATCTTAAAAACTATTCGTCATAGAGATTTTCGGTAAAAAATTTAATTATGAAAGTGGTCAAAAGAAGATCATGAAAAATATTTTTAGATTTTCAAGATGGTCGCTAGGGGGTGTAACGGCCATCTTTAAGTTTTAAAATTAATTTTACACTATAATCCTTTGGCTTTATACGAGTAATTTTTGTTGAATACTTTTTGAAGTATCTATCATAATAAAGTGGTGGTGATTCAATTTTTTTAAGCAAACAATTTTAACTTCAAAACGACTTAACGGATTTTAACAAACTTGATCTCGTTAAAGTTTTTATTGCTCCATCAACCCCATCTTACCTGCAATATGTTAAGAGTTCTTAGTTCTTAGAGCGTGTTCTTTGATGTTATAACAGACGATTGGAAAATTTTCAAAAAAATTAAATGCAATGATATGACTTTTCCATAAAAATATCTGTCTATCTAGGTATTTTGATATCTTATTTCTGGGCATAAATATCCAAGAAAGAACAATATAAGTACCATACAATTTGAAAAAGTCGATATTACACCGTTAATTTTTCTTATTTATTCGTTTATTTTTCAAGATCCATTCAGAATAGTATATTATGCAACAAGTGTGGTAAACGGCATTTGACTCACGAGTTTATTTGACACGAGCGGAGCGAGTGTTTAATAAACGAGTGAGTTAAAAAGTTTACCGAAGGTGTTGCATACTATACTTTTTCTATGACCGTTAGTTTTTTGGTACATTTTCGCAAAACATTTACTGACATGACTGTCAGAATTGACAAACGTCAAAATTCAAAGCGTGGGAAATATCTCCGAAAACATCCTATTGCTCCCAAACCCGTGCGGTAAAATCCCGGAAATGTCCGAAGTGGCTCGGATTCGTGGGAAACGAAACTGACGTGGTAAAGCGACGTGGACAATACTTGTCGCATAACATACTATTATCGTTTATTAAGTACAGATAAGTTAGAGACCGAGGATGGCTCGGTTGGTAAGGCATTGACCTGCCAACTCGAACTTGCCGGAGGTTGGGGTTCGATTCCCACGGGGAGTCTTGGGTGTAATTTGTGTTTGTTCGGACTTAATGACGAAGACTTGGACCGTCGGCTAGATAGAGGTCATCTTCACTGAATGTTGGGTATGAGTAGGGAAAATAGAGAGAGACTTTTTATACGAAATTCTTTGGACATATGAGGTCACTTTAGTGATAATCATTCCCTTAATTACTGGTCTCACAACAATGTTCACTGGTTGCGCGGGGTCCAATATCAAGGCCATTGGACTCTGTATGGTGTGCCATCCTGGGTCCCTATTTCTTTGATCAACCACTACTAAATGGTAAGGTGCTCGTGATTTTCTCGTAAACCAATAGCCTCTTTTACTAGAAGATGTGCCGCTAAAATTACGGCAAAATATGTTTTGCAGCTAGATGGTTGCCCCTCACATTTTTTAATAAATGTGCGAGAAGATTTAGATCAAAAATATCACCAGACGTGGATTGGACGAGGAAGTCTATTTCCTTGACCACGCCGTTCCTCAGACGTCACTTGTTTGGACTCTATTGGTGGGTTCGGTTAAAAGATATTGTTTAGCAAATTCCAACAAAAACGGTAGACGACATGAAAATACGAATTCAAGAGGCCATTCGCAGCATTTCAGGACCAGAAATTGAAGCTACTGTAATTTCCATGCCTGAGCGGCTTCATCAAGGCATTGAATGTGATGGAACATTTTAGGAAGCATTAGTTTTGGTTAGTTTAGTTTAGTTAGTTTTGGTTTAGGTATCATTTTACAACATTTTTATTGCTTTTACACGTTTATGGAATTTTGCATTTTTTTGTCATTATATCAAAGAACGCGTTCTAGCGGGAACACTAAGAACTCGATATATTATATGTAAGACGCGTTTGATAGAACAATGAAAGTATTTTTAACGGGACCAAGTTTGTTAAAAGATGTTCAGTCGTACAGGAGTTATAGGTGTTTATTAAAAAAAAACATTGAATCACCCCCACCCTTTTATTTGAATAGATACGTCAAAAAGTAACAAACTGGTAAAGGGTAAAAAGAACTGTGCTTGTTAACACATGCTTGCTATACAGAACTCGAGTGCTTTCAAAATGGCTAGTGTGAAAAAAACTTTTCATTATTTCTAGAATCTATTTAGATAAATACTCGCTTTTTATCAAAAACGATTCGCCTTTGACTTACAGTACTATGTTGCTGCCATAAGTGTTATCCCTAATAAACAATTATATTTGTGTAATCGTTGCTGGTTGATTTTGGATTATGAAAAAGGTAAGTGCTTGTACAGTTCATAAAAAAAATATGTTGGAAATATTGTTAATTGATGCAAACCGATGCAGGAACTGTTATATCCGCAAGCGACCGACCAGTCAAGCATACGGCTTTATGCGTCCGTTGCTATTTTCATAAAAAGATATCACCCTAATTTAACCGAATCCCCGACGTTATATTAACAATATAGAGTACTTCAATTAGATGTTCATGGACGGTTGATGTGTCGTAAATGTACATTAACAACTCAATGAAAACGGCAATCCGGACATAAATTTTATAGATAATAACGAAAGGTAGTTAAGTTTTCCCAGTATATTTCAACAACAATTCCGCGTATATGGGCGACGACAGCAAAACTTTACGATTGCTCTTTCGTATAAAACTTATGGAGCGACCTAATTTCGACTATCATGCGGCGCGGACGAAAAATACGAAACGAGGCATTACATTGAAATTTACGCCTAGTGTATGTGAAATAAATAACTATGGTAACTATTTCATTAATTTTTTAGCAAACAATCAACAAACATTTTAAATTTCGTTTTTGCTACAATGGCATTATAGGCCGAATGAATATTGAACCAATTTCAAGCTTTTTTTATCAATACGAGGGTAACTTGAAAAGTTTCTGATTCAACAATATTACAAAATATTTTTTTACTATATTTTTTATTTTTCTACATAGCCTCCTTGTTACACTATACACTTCTCCCAGCGATTCTCTCATCTCTCGAACCTGTCAAAATGGTACACAGTGTTTTTTACATATGACGAAATTTTTTGTCTTCCGAGCACAGTTTTCATATGAGGCAACAAAAAGAAGTCGCTTGGAGCTAGATCTATTGAGTAAGCCGGATGATCAATCAGTTCAAGCTGTAATTCGTGCTTTTTCGCCATAGTAACCCCCGACGCATGAGACGGCATGTTGTTTTGGTGAAACAGGATTTTTTTTTGCAAATGTGGTCGTTTTTCCAAAATTTCTGTTCTCAGCTTGTCACGTAATGATGCGTAGTATGCTCCTATAATTTAATAATAATTTCTCCTTATCACTTTCCTAGACTTTTTCGGAGTCACTTCCCCCTTCGCAGTCCACTGTTTTGACTGTATTTTTGATAAGGCCGAATAATGGTGTATCCAAGTTTCACCTACAGTAATTAATCGACGCCAACACTCGGATTTATTGCGCCCAAACTACGCTCACACAGCGTTGGAACGTTCATTCGAACAAGTATTTGGTTTAACGTGAGTAAATCCGACACCCAAGGCGCGGACATCTTTTTCATGCTTAAATCTTGATTTAAAATGTGACAAACCCGTTGTTCGGATATTTTCATACCCTCTGCTGTGTTTCTCACTTTAATTCGACTATTTGATGAACTTTAGCAATAATAACAGTTTTTGGACGTCAGCTGCAAAAAATTTCACTGTCGTAAATGACGGTGTAGAGTTCCCATACACTCCAACTCAACTTTAATCTGAATAGTCGTATTGCCTTTCGAAAACAAACATTTTATAAGAGCTTTGAAAAAAAAGAAATGAGTATTCTTTCCATTGTGACGAAAATAATCACATCGACTGACTCGAACGACTATCAACTAAAAACTCCGGGTCAATAGCTTTTAGTAACTGGTGCCGCCATCTTCAGGGTGAGGTTGGAAAGTTTTCAAGTGTCCCTCGTAGAATGTGTGAACGAAATAATGTGAATTTTTTAGATATGCCATTGCTTCCAGCTATGAAAATTTAAATAATTTAATAGAAAATATTAGTGTATTAGTGTAAAAATCACAAAATCAATAATTAAAATTACTAGTACTAAGAAAAATCTTACCAGGACACCGATTGGCCCATTATTGGAATTTTTCTTTTGGAAGTGCACATTCGTATAATTTTATATTAAATAAAACACAAATAAAGAGCTTTAAAAAAGCCTAAATAAGTTAGTATTAACGATGTTGCCCCACATGTTGAAAATCTTACGTCAATACTACCACTCTTTAATGCTTTAATGGTGTAAAACGATGTTCTGAATCCAGAGGCAGCTTTGGGTTGACCCTAATCTTCTTTTCAAAACGAATGGGCGATTTTTTGTCCTATATATATTAAATAATCCAAGTTTCATATTTGCTGGGATTCAACTTTCAACAAACTGTATCCCGTATACAGAAATAGCCATCAGATATAAATTGTTATCGAAACAAAAATAAACAAAATATTTCCGACTTTATTAGGGCAGCCCATCTTTCAGGTATCACAGAATATAAAACATATTGCTCTAATAGTTCAAAGAAGTCACTAAATGTTTCACGCCACTTGATAACGAAGTTATGCAAATTCGAAATATATCAATCGGTATTTCCGAGATACGTCACTTACCCCCATAATCTGTGATAATGTCACGCCAGTCTTCTTCAAGTTTGTACAAAGCGTCGACCGATTCGCATTGCCCTTGAGGATAATTTACGTTCTGCGGTATCCCTTGTTTGCTATATCTGTCCAACTGGTCTATTACAACTTCGTACTTGGTGTCCTGCGAGATAATCATTTATTAATTTGCTGTAAATCACGCCCCAGTAGTTTTGTTTGTTTATGTGCCTCGGGGGGATACGCAAATAACTCACTGCGTAGCGATAAACTTGTTAATAGTTTCGACGTGACTTACGTGCTGCGCCTTAAAACGGTGATTCTAATATCGGAAATTAATGCAAAATGGTATTTGACAAGTGTGTACAGAGATACCTGGCGATTCACAACACTCTAGTAAACACATAGTTAACTTGAAACTAGCTTACAGTTGTTAAAGAAACGTTGTCTAAGTCAAATCAAACATTCGAAGTAGTTTTCATTTTTAACAGTATATAAAAAGGGTGCCCAGTTTTATTTGAGCATAGATCCGGAGTGTCAAAAATGACGTGTTACGATGTTAAACTTCTGATTGCACCTTGCACCTTAAATACTTGCCATGGCAAGTGGAGTGATAAATCTATGTCGTGTTTTCTGTTATTATGTTTAATAATTTCGATACACTTCCGATTTTTTTTAGATATAAGAAAATGTTAAACACAATTATTTTAACCCAATCGGCGTTTTTGTCTGGTTGATATTTTTAGACCATTTTCCGATATGTTTTTTATCACAGCTAGAAGGTATAGTGTATTTATTCTCTTGAGAGGAATTGTACCTTTAATCGATCGTGGATATTGGGAAATTTTAGAACAAATAGAGAATCTAATTTGACTGTTATGTTTTTTTTCAGAAACTTTGATATTTGATCGGTGACATTTTGAACATATAGTAGTACTACAGTGCCTAATTGAGGGTCTAACTGCGGAGTTACTTGGTATAAGTGCTTCTAACGAGGTGTTCTTTTTTGCTGAACGCAAAGGACATTATACCGCCGACTCCATGGCCAGGATAGCTGCCGGCTGCTTTATAGGAACTCAACCTTCTGTCGATCTGGCGAAGTCAGTCATGAAAAGAGTTGGAAAAAGGAAAATTTCCGGAAAAAATTTCCAAAGCAATGGGATGAAAAATAAAACTGCTGCCTAGCTAGGAACCTATTGAACTATCCAAACGAAACAGCAGCCATACAGTACTTGACTATGTCCAGGAAAATGATGGTCGCAGGTATTTTAACAATTAGCAATTCAGATTGGACACCCCCAAGTGTAGGATGCACGAACAGAAAGATCAGTCTGTGCGAATCTCCTAATCTCTGACTTGGCGAATCATATCCGTTCCCTATAGCAATCAGTATTAATTTCATTACAACTGAAGATTTAAAACCATATGCATATTATTATTCATTATGCAAATACGATTAATATTTTATTTCACGTATTTTATTGGTATCGGTAGACTACTTATTTAATATATATAAATATTTTTGTAACTTCAGATTCTCTGTCCAGGAAAACAAAACATTTGTCAAGTATGTTGATACGGTTGGGCATTTGCTCGGTGAACTCGTCCTTTATTTTTAATGAATTATTTATTTCGTTGGTCACCGTTATCCAGTGTTCGATATATCACTACTATTGAGCACGTTGTTCATGCCTAGACCAGTTATTTTAGCAAAACAAACGCCTAGCAGCCCATTTAGCTCGGATAGAAGATAAATCCGGCCAAGACAAATATCAAGGCGGAGAATAATAAAGTCCACGTTTCCAAGGGTCACGCTCTCCCATTATTTGTTTCTCTAAACAAGAATTATATGACCGCACTCCGGCCAAACTTAATACCGCCGGAGATTCTTTTAACTTAATTAACAGGAGCACGAAAGAATTGTATGACAACCGCAAAGCACAGACTACAGTTAATTAATTAATATGCTGTGATCGTAACCTTTAAAGGTCATAAATGGTCAATGGTATACAGGGTACCTCATCAGAATGCGATTGCCTTAAATACAAAAAAAAATCACACAAAAACTTATCAAAAAAATTTTTTTTTAGCAAATGTAGTTAAACAATGTATGAAGAAATGTTTTATTTCAAATAGTGATACCAAGACATACGTAAGTCTATGCACTAAGTAGTTTACATATGTGAATCTTATACTAGAGCTACAATTATTATGACAATTAGTCAGATTATTTTTGAAAAGAGTCACTAAAACCTAACCTAGCCAATGCATGGAGAGTCATTACATCTAAACTTTTAAGTATAAATCAGCAACTCTATAAATAATTGTTCTTATTACTCATTAAGTTCTAAGTGACTCCTGCTTCATAAACTTGGCAATAACTCGAATAACTTAGCAATAGAAATGATTTTTTTTTGTGAAGATGTTTATATGATAAACCAAACAAGATATAGAACGTAGCTCCAAGGAGAAGTTTTAGTAGCTCTAAGGTTAGTTGGCAATAAAAAAAAAAGACAAGAATCATCTGTAAGTCAGCGGTGAAATTTCGTTATCCCGAGAGACGGGGGATGAAGAATTTAGGTGTGTCTACTACTATCCTCTATGACATCATTTTCTCCTTAACTCATTTCAACACATTTCAGTCTGTTCTTTTTTTTTTATTTACAATTTATTTGTTATTTTCGATAGTTACTTGGATATTTTATTTATTTTTTTGCGAATAATGGGATTTCTGACAGGTAAATCGCCTATCTGCATTATTTTTTTTATCGAATTTGAAGCACCAATTCGAAAATTCTTGGTTAAGTTTAATTAAAAAATATCCCGTATGATGCTGCATGTACAAACACATTTCCGCTGGTTGATTGCAAAACACAAAATCCCCGCCCGCAGAAGTTGATTTAAAAAACAAAAAGTGAAAAAGTCCCAACAAAAATTATTAAATATTCGTCGAATATTGGAATATTGGGTGAATACGAGGCACTTTCTTGTCTTGTCCCTCCGAATATGAATCCCAGCACGTTCCGGAATTGAACTTTTGATATTTTCGTAAATTACGTGAGAATCGATCGCTGTTTATTCATTTTTAATTTCACGGAGACTTGGCAATGAGGCAATTTTCACATTAGTATTAAAATTTAAATTCTTTCCAGTGCAACCGTATGAAAAAACTCATACATTTAAGTCAGCGAGAGCCGCTCCCGCTTTGTAAGATTAACGAGCGAGATGAATTAACGACGGGTGATAAAATTGTTTTATATAAGGCGCTTACCACAAAACTGGGGGATGCTCATTAAAATAACGCGGAAGGACCGGTCGGAGGGATCATGAAGAAATAACATTTTTTTCCTTATAGAAACGTGCTCACCCGTTTTATTCCGAACTGGAATGCTTTCCCTAATACGCCCAATACCCGTTTTGTGAGTCAACTTTTATTTAAAGGAAGGCAGATAGCAATAGCGATTATTTTCCTTTTCATACACGTTAAAGCAAATAGAAGCAAAGCGTAATGGAGATTGTTTTATATTATTTCTCAATTTTTCTACCTATTTGGGTTTTTAATGGTAAATCTTGTGCTCCCATGAACTGAATGGGTAGCTTTATTTTGACTATTTTTGACGGTAACAATCTGATGTTAATTAATAATGTAAATTTGTAACTATATTTACCTAAAAAATTATTCCCTTTTTCAAAATATGGGTTTTAAGTACTTGGGGAAATAAATGCTTCGAAACAAAATACATACTGCTATTTTCTAACAAAATTATTTTTTAAAACATTAGGAAAAGCTTAAACATTTTGAGTGTCAAAGTATATCAATATCTATGCGTTTTATTTCAATTTTTTAGAAGTTACGTTATTATGAGGTTTATTTTTTAAATATTAATAAACGTGTACACCGTGTGCCAAATAAAACTATAGGATCTGGAAACCCATAGGAGATACGAGAAAAACTTTCGTAAAAAAGCTTCTTGTACTCTTCTGAAGATTTAAATTATTGTGATTTTATTGACACAGAGTGTCCCCCCAACGAGATCATCTTTCTTATTTTAAATGGAACACCCTATATATTTTAACATTTTTATAATCCTTGGTTAAAATAAAGGTCACGTTTTTAAAAAATTCCTATTCGAATTTTGCATAGTTTAGACAGAAATTGAAATTATGTTTTTTTTTCATATTTTGATTGACGCATATAAAATTGTGTCGTGATGACAGACTAAGAAGATGATGCACTAGTCAATCAGTTTGACATATGGGTTCAACTTAGACATACAGGGTGTCCCAAATAGGTGGTGCCATTTTGGCGAATTTAATTGACAACATCTCAATGTTTTAAAACCGAACACCCTATATTTTTATTCAGATATCAATTCTAGGACAAAAAACAAGCAACGTTCGTAATTTACCTTATATTTAAATTTTTCTTATTTTTTGATATATTCGAGGTTTAAGATTAAATTATAAATTCTAAATTCTGTCCCACATTAGTTCACTTGCTGGCAATATTATATATTTTTTAATAGCGAAAACACGACACTACTTCTTTTAAAGATATAATACTCCAGAATTCAACAACACGAATTTATACGGGTGTTAGCTTAAAGCTCGAATATCTCAAAAAGTATGAAAAATTTAAATATAAGATCAATTACAAACTTAGGTTACTTTTTATCTTCGAATTGAAATCTTAATAAAAATATAGGGTGTTCTATTTGAAAATCTCAAGATTTTCCAACCAAACCAAAACGGCACCACCTATTTGGGATACCCTGTATACGCCGAGGCGCTTCTGTCAAACTGATCGAGTAGTGCCTCATCTTTTTAGTCTGTGGTCAAATTTTCATTGCAATACCTGGATCAGTGAAATCACAACACAATTTTATATGAAAAAAAAAGGACACATATCCTCAATTTCTGCCTAAAATATGCAAAATTCGAATAGGAATTTCTTAAGAAAGTGACCTTTATTTTAACGAAGATTCAAAAAATTTCGACATATACAGGGTGTTCGGTTTAAAATAACAAAGTTGATGTCAGGGACACTTTTGGGATACCCTGTATCAACAAAATTATAATATTTTAAATCTTAAGGAACTTTTGTAAGAAACATTTTTTCGTACCTCATATGGGTTTCTAGATCATTCATTGGATCGTTTTATTTGGCACACGGTGTACATCGCATTTCCCATTTATATGAAGCAACAAGCGAAAAACAAGAATCATTATGATTAATATCCCTTATATCAAATTTTGCGTCACTTTTCTATAATGCTGTTACCATTGACGGATCAACATTTGGAAAAAAATTGAACGTATTACCGAAATGTTATTCAATGTTATTGATAATTGTTTAATGTTTAGGATAATAAGTTGCGTCCCTCTTAGAGAGAGAACCTACCGTGAAGATAAATTATTGGATTGGTAAGATTGCCCAATATATGTCTCTAACCTAATTAATTAACTAGAGATAGATAAAAACGTTACCTTCCATACTTATATCTGTCCAAAAATTAAAATTGAAAATTATTGTCAGATTTTAAAAAAAGATATCAAAAATCTATTTTTTTTTCGTTACTCTTTAAAACAAGTAGGTAATTAGTACACAATTATAAGATACCGGTTTCTATTAAGAGGTAGTTCACAGAACGTAGAAATTGAATACTGAAACTGGGAGATAGATATAGTCCAAATAAACAATCTCAACAACAAAGTTTTAATTATGAAACCGGCAGCTTGTGAACTGGTCGTCTCAGTTCCAAATGAGATTTGCCGACGAATCCGTTCATCGTCTGATTAACTTTCGTTAACGTTCGTTGTGCGAAAACAAAAATTCATTAGTAAAATTGAAAGCTGTAAGTAATCGTTCGCTACTCGACGGCTTCTTAATAACATCTTAATTCAATATTAATGCCTATCTTAGGTCCAAATGGAGTCACTAAATTGCGATTTCGACAAAATTCTTTTGTCTGAGAGTTAACTGATGACAAAATAATAACGATTATGAATAAAATGTTACGTAGTTGCTTCTCGAGATGGAAAAAAAACTTTTTTAGTATTTTTTGCTACGTAATTGGAGTGGTGATATTGCAGGTGGAGATCGGAGAATTATTAATCTGAAATACAATGTGCAGTCAAATGAGAAGAACTCCTCTTCGATCATCGAGAACTTGAAGTTTATCCATTGTAATGATTACAGGGAAGTGAGTGTTTACCACAAATCTGCAGCAGAATTGGCATGACAAGAGGCGTAACTGCAAAGTTCGTTTGAAAAATGCAAGGTGCGTTCAAAAAGTAAGGTGACTTTTAAGTTTTATCAATCGTATTTATTTATTCATCAAAATTAATGTGGTCCCATTTAAAGTATTCCCTCGCCCCCACTTCTGGAAGGCACTTTTTCCTTTATCTCTTCAATCGTTCCAAATCTCCTTCGTTTCATGGGTTCCTTGAGTTTTTGGAACAGAAAAAAGTCGCAGGGGGTCATATTCGGTGAATATGGTGGCTGAGCCATGATTGTGGTTTTGTTCTAGGCTAAAAAGTTTGAGTAATGATGAGTGAGCAGGTGCATTTCGTGATGCAAAATCTATGAAGGGTTTTCAAACAATTCCGGACGTTTTCTACAAACAGCGTATAACTTTTATTGTCCATACGACCTTGTGGTCTTGATGTACTACGCCACGATAATCAATGAAAACAGTAAGCAGAACCTTGACATTTGATCGAACTTGACGTGTTTTTTTCAGTATTCGCGATTCTGGGTTCTTTCATTGAGGCGACTGAGCTTTAATTTCGACATCATAACCATGATCTGTCACCAATTATGACTTTTTTGAGCATATCAGGATCATCATTGACATCGTTTAATAGCTCTTGCACGATGCTCCTTCGACGGTCCCTTCCTTCAAATTCAACGCATTCATTAGTTATTGATGTGCTGGGACGTCCAGAGCGAGGTTCATCATCGGCCATCTTGGAACAGCTTGTACCACTTATAAACATCTTTTTTCAAGTGTTTTGCAGCACTATATTCCATTTTTAACACCAAATTTTATGCAAATTGTTTATTCCATTTATTTCTAAAGCAGAAAATCGCCGAGCACACAAAACACGTCTAACGCTTCTGCCTCACAATAAAAAAGTAAACATGCGAACTGTCCGCCCAATTACAAAAGTAACCTTATTTTTTGAACACATCACTTATAGCAATGAATAGGAAAACGAAAACTTACTTGTAGAGTGTTTCATATGGCATGTCGTAGAAACCTGCACAGTGAAAAGAAAAAAATCGCAAATAAGAGATTCACTTCTATATAAAACTTGGGATGGACAAAAAAAATTAACATAAATAGTCATAAACGGGCACACTGCATACGTTAAGAAACAATTTACCAATGCGTAGACATTTTAATCATAAAAGCGCACACAACATTTTTAGAACAAAGCCAGGAAAATGATGTATTCAAAACATCTATTGACTCTATTGTGTATAGATTTATAACAAAAACCTTATCATGTTACCTCATTAACTTGCATATTCACGTATCCCCCGAGCCTAATAAAAACAAAGAGCGAAGTGGCTTCGACCATAAACATACCTTACTGTTTCCAAAAAATGCCGTTAGGCGTTGTTTTATCTGCCTTTTGCTTTGATCACCTTCGTGGAGAGATAGTGTTGAGCTTACTGTATTCTGCTCTTCTGTGCTTGAATTGAAAAAACTGCTGGTACGCGGACGATAACTCTGAAAGTGCACGGAAAATTTAACATTTTAAACTATTGTTTATACATGTAAGCTGATTAAGCTGATTATAATCTTTAATTAATGAATCATGTGCTCTTGGACAACCAATAAACCTTGTACCAATGTATCTTTTCTGTATTTCTGGTATTTGAAATGCTTATTTTGAATTAACATTAAAGTTAATGCGTTAGAGGGAGATTGTGTATAGATTAAAGTATTGATTTTAACCACTGCATAGTTAAATAATCATAAATGACTTTTCATATTTCGAGTAGATTTATTAGCAACCACACTAAGGATAATTTACAGTCTCCTCAATAAATTACTAAACTAATATGGCTAACTCTAATGGAATCTACTTACAGCCGATTGCTTTCGGGAATGATTGCTGCTTAGCGATCCAGAATACTTTTTATTGCTTGAGTCTTTGGCTGAAAAAAAAAGGCGTTTAACGTTTTTTTTTTTACATTTAACATATAAAATTGATGGAAAATAGTGTGACATGATTATTATTATTATTATTATTATTATAATTCATTAAATATTTGAATTATTCTTTAGTTCTTGTAGAAATTATAGTCTGCCGGTACGGTTTTGGATAGTACAAACGGTAGCGTAGTAATTTCTTTGCTTGGGGTCACCAGAACCACCCTAACGCCCTCTTCAAGCGAAGTGAGTGGAAGAGAGTTAAGAAAATAAATATATAGGTAGTGTAGCGAGATTAAAAAAAATCCCTAATAAATTCAAGAATACAGTTTCTGATAATTGCTATAACAACAAAAAAAAACACTTCGAGGTCGGTAGAAAAATGTGAATTTTAAAATTCACAGTGTACAGAATTTCCAATTTTTTTTTGAGGGGTCTTTGTGGAATGAAACACAGCATAAACAGAATTTCCAGAGTTTTTTTAGTTTTTAAGATAGAGGACCTTTAAAGAGTTTACATTTTAAGGTACCGTGCGTTCAATTTTATCTTGATAACATTTTAATTGGCTGTAACTTTTTTGTTTTTAGAGATAAACAAAAAATAACGAAATGTAGAATTAGTAGCCAAGTTTATTTCAAAGTGACGTATAAAACAAAACACTATCAATTTTCTGTATGTTATATATGTGTTTAATAGAATATCTTATTGCGATTACAATTACTCACTGCAACAACGATAATTATTTACAAATTAAAGTAGAACAAAAACACTAAAAATGACAAGTGACACTAAAGTGAAAAATTCTTTAAGCATTCCAAATACTGCTATATATGACCACCATTTTCCTGAACACATTTCTCATACACTCTAATTGTATGATGTCTTGCATTTAGTAACGTTTCCGGATTGTCTCTTAACTAATTGATTGCCTCGGAAATGCTTTGTCGACGTTCCACGACATTATTACAATGAGTTCTGTGAAAGCGTTTTTTTATGTGTCTCCAAAAAAAAAAAAAATCGGAATAAGATATTCTATTAAACACATATATAACATACAGGATGTTCGATTTAAAAAATATGTCGGCTTATATGTCAGAAAATTGATATGGTTTTGTTTTATACGTCATTTGGAAAAAAACTTGGCTACTGACCCTACATTTTGTTTTTTGTTTACCTTGATATCTCTAAAAACAAAAAAGATGAATTGAACGCACGGTATTCTCTGTATCTTACTTGTTTGATAACCTATGCCTCCCCCTCTCATAATTAGTAAATGATATCAAGTTAGAAAGTTATTGGTCCTTTTTTTTATTGATCATGAAGTGAGCTAAACATTATATTTTTAACGAGATTTAAAACGGGCAAATTTTAAGAATCGGCCAATTTCGGTTGTCGGGTACTTTTCAATTTAAATTCGTTATAGTAAACATTTTTTCTTTACTCAATCTTACGAATCAAGAATGGCATTATATTCTGGTAGAAAGCATATAGAGATATAATGCACTGAAACAATAATAACTAAAAAGAAAAACAAAATATGATTTGGATTTTTCAAGTTTCCAAAAAAAATTTTTTTCAATGAAAATTGAGATTCATATTTACTTGCTTGTTTTACCTGAAATAAACCGTATACAATTTTTTATTTAGATTCTTATTTACTAAGCAAACAAAAAAAGAGACCAGGTAATCCTAAATACTCGCAGTCAGCCAGTTTTCCGGTTTAAGGCCAGTCATTAAAGAAACTCAAATTTAAAAAGTTTCCGAATGTAATTGGAGTGTTTAATTTGATGGCAGACTTAAAATTAAAATAGATACGCCGACGGCCACAAAGCAAATTAAGTTTTCTAATTGAACGGTGGTTTGCTATCGAATCCCCGTACCCCAGCCGATACGTTAATACGAAAGATGGGATTTAGTTTTATAAACGGGGAATCTAGCAATTTCGCGGAAAATTGGATATTAATTTCCAAAGTGACTTTAAATTTACCGTCAATTTATACCAGACCGACGTAGTAACTACGAAAACGTTGATAAAAATTTGATAGAAAAGTTACCTGTAATTCTAACGTGTCTGCCGACTAAACTGGCCGTGTCCTGTGTAAACAGGATATATGATTCGGAATTATTCTCCTTATCCTGAAGTCTAGCGTCGCACGTCGATAAGTCGATGCTTCGAAGTTCGCACAACTTCGAAAGGGAATCGCTAAAACAAAAATTATTTTCTTAACCCAAGTTTATCTGAACGGTGAGTTGGGTACGAAAAACTTTCGCGCAGAAGTCAACGGAAGTCAACTACTTCTCTTATCATTATAAAAAGCGTGTTAGCTTATTAAAATATTTAAAATTAATTATGTTTATACTAACCTAAAACGAATGCTTATAGAAAAAATATGCTATGCAACGCGTTGATACACTTTCTCAATAACTCGCTTAGTGTAAAGTCCTGACTAAAGTGGCATTTATTAAACATGTACACTCAGAAAAAAAATACGCTTTAGAATGAACACCTTGTAATAAATCAACCCTTTTTTAGGCAAATAGGTATGATTGAAAAAAATGTGTGTTTTATTTTAAGTAAGACTAACATCCGTAATTCAAGATCGGGGCAAATTTCATTCCTATAAAAATATTATATTTTATAAGAAAAATAGGATTTTCTAGTTAAAGGATAGCGCTAACAGAAAAAAAGGACTTTTTAATTTAATTGTTATTTTAAACACGTTGAAAATAATATTTTCTAATGCTAATTTAATTATCTGTTAGTTAAAATTTAAATGGTATCCTTTTCAATCCAAATGTATTATTTATTTTAATAAGAGTAATTAATAAAATTTATCATGCACACGTTAGTTTCAAGAAGATATTATAGAACCATATAGGGTCTTAGTAATTTATTAAAAAACACCAATGAAGCAGAGTCAGCGTTTTTTTTTTAATTTACAACATTTTTTGTTGTGTAGTTCCATATAGCAGTGCATAAAATTGGTGCGTATAGCCAGCAATTTAATTATTTTTAAATGGATTAAAACTCTTGCACAAAAGCTTTCTAAATAAATTTCTTCCATAAAATAGTGAAAATCGCGACTAATATCAGCTTACTTTATTTTTTATTCTTGGCGAATTTTAAAAGCCCGTGTACTCCAACGCAGAACTGCTCTATAGAGAAGTAATATACATAGCGATATGACCTTCGCCACCTACATTCAAAATGTCAGTTTTCCGCGGCAATTAACATTTAATTAGAGTTTCGTTTTGGAGAAGAAATACGAAAATTAATTAATTTCTATCTAGTTATTACACGAACAAATAAGAAAGCAATAACGGAAGAAAAAAAAACGCTTCATTTAAAACAAGTTAAGTGATGTTACTTTTCTGAAGAAGCGACTGCGTTGTAATCGATAAAAAGTCACCACTTAAGTATACTACCAAATTTTTACAACTATACTTGAGTAAGGCAATTAGGTCGTTCAAAACTCTCTCTCTGTCTCCGTTAAAATATGGATTAATATTTCGCATGTCGAGAAAATAATTTTGCTTCATCGGGTAAAATTTTTAGGATAATAGAACATAAATTAGCACTGCAATCCTTCTAGAAATCGGGATATATCCATCACCAAACATACGTTTCTACGAATGCGTAATATATTCAATAAAAATCAATTATTGCGTCGAGTCAAGTCAAATGGAGATTGAGAAAGGAAATGGTGCTCGGATTATTCGTAATATGACATTTGCGTAAAGAAGAAATGATTTTTTATTTACGCTATTTACATCTCGTATAGGCTAAACCCTAAGGAAAATTCTCCACTATTCAATATAGTGAAATTGTAAAAATTTTCATACGAATTTTGGTTTATTAGATCGTGTTATTGTGAAATTCGTCCCTATTAAACTGTTTTTTTTTTATTCATATGACGCGTTTCAAGCCGTTTTCATTTAGTATCAAAATTAAATTCATAATCTAACCAACTAAAAGAATCATTGAAAATTGATGTAAATTAATAAATATTAAATTTTAATTTAAATTTGCAGCAAGACCTGCAATTCTAGAATATTAATTGTGCTGTGTCTAGTGGCCATATTCTGGGTTAAACGTTCCTCAGTATTAATGACAAACTAAGGTCATCACTACAACGTCATTTTGCAAGCTATATCTAGCATCTATGATTGGAAAATATTGTTCAGGAAGCATTAGTTTGGCCTAGAATTTATTCTTATATATCGAATAGGGTTCTAAACTTCTCTATAAAAATATGACAGCTTTATTTCTACACTTTAAACGAGCAAAATATTAGGCATAGGTGCATTTCTGAAAAAGAAAGACGGAATAAAAATATCTCATATTCAGCGGGCAACCTGTGGATGGGAATTTAAACGATGCGTTCCTTGAGCATACTTTATCGGTTTTAAGCAGAATTTTCCACCGAAAGCAGTTATGATTTAAACGTTTGGCTTAAGGTAATATCGGGTCGGTTAGACGGCTATTTATATCGCATCTAGTTCCGGATATTGCGCAAATCCCCTTTAGAACCTCTCGACTTTCGGAGTGTTTTCGACGTCGTTTTCTTTTATTCTGAGGTTGGCTTCCTCATAAAAGTAAGATGAAATTTTATCACAAATATAATAAACCAATTTTGTGCAATAAGAAAGTTCCTATTCTGAGAATTGAAAAACTACTTGATAACTGTTAAATATTTAAGACCAGTCCCGTAAGCAAATAGTGTCTTATATTCCGTGATAATAGAGGCAGTGTGCTTTGAAACCTTTAAAAAGATTCTAATTACATATTTTATAAACGCCAGCTTCTTCTTGTTTATGGTATTCTGGTAACAATGCACACTAAATGTAACAATGGTTGCCTATAAAACAACATATAATACAAATAGTAACAGTAAAAAGTTATGACAATTCAGGATTAAGGTG
Source organism: Cylas formicarius (assembly GCF_029955315.1). Classification (NCBI taxonomy): domain Eukaryota; kingdom Metazoa; phylum Arthropoda; class Insecta; order Coleoptera; family Brentidae; genus Cylas; species Cylas formicarius. Next base: position 27,593,164 of record NW_026844264.1, read on the forward strand.
GTATATTACGAAGAGCCACTGTGTGTCAGTCAAAGTGACCCCAATTTTGGTGTCAAACTTGGGGTATACAAAACCAGCGGCTTGTTAATTTCATTAGAGCGTTATTTAAAGCACAGAATACTTTAAATAAGAATACGGCAAATCGGTTTAAGTTTAAGTAAAAGTGTTTACAGCCGGTGTATTTACTATCGGCAGAATCTATAAGCAGCTTCAAGCTACATTTATGTCTTAGAAAAATGTATCCACATTCAAGATCGTAAAAATCACGAAATTATCAAATTGAAATGCAGGATTAAAATTTCATGGAAAAGTAAATTAAAACTCAATTTAATGAAGCACTTCAAGACTGATACAGAAAACATGAGTGTAAAAAATAATTATTAAAAAAAACTAACCATGTAGATAACAAAGCAGTAAGTATTGTTTTTATATGATTCTAAGAATTGTTGATTTTTATTGTAGCCAAAGTAAGATATTTCTGAGAAAAAGTAGAACAAAGAAAATGTCTTTAAGAAATTACTTTGCGAAAAAGAGGAAAGATGAAATAAAAATGAACCACAAAGTCAAAAGTTTTGTTGTTTATAAATAAAACAAGGAAAAAAAAATTAATTGAAACCTTGAATAACAATGATGACTTTTTAATCGTACAATTTTATGAAACCATGAATATACATTGAAGGATAACCAACGAAAAATTCGCGACAGGGATCTAATTTAATTCAATGCCTCTTTTAAGTGGATTTAAGCTGATCCCGAAAACAAACAAAAAATCCTTCCCGGGATTTTGGCGCGCGATGGCAAATTGCTGTGCGAAAAAGCAATTTACGATGCGCGAAATACCAGCCCTTAATATATTTATGTTTAAGTTCGGCATTTTGTATTTTTGTCCTGTGCAGGAAGCGTCTCTTTTATAAATTTAAAACAACATTTTTAATTAAGAATTTATGTTGCATAGTTGTTAAACAAACGAATACTTCCGCCGTTATACGATTATTACTGTGAACGAGGAGGAGGCTACCTAGTTTATGCTTTATTACTAAATTAAAAAATGGTAAGTCACTAACCTCATTAAGAAAATTAACCGAATTTTTATCATATCCACTTTAGGTTTCTAAGTGATAAAAATGGATTTAAAAATTTCAGTAACAACGGACTTATATTCAATGCAATTCGTGGCAGAAATTAAATCGACGGTTGGGCACTGACTATTTTCGAATGCTGCTGTCACCATTACATATGATTAAATTATGCAAATTTTTCAGTGAGATGTATTTTATTAATAAATATTATAATTAAAGAACAATAAAATTTTAGAGAATTCGTGGAGTTTAATTATTTATTTTACAAAACATTTTATCTGAAACGTTAAGTTATTAAAGTTATAAATATATGCTTCTTAAATGCTTAAAAAAGTTTTTGAAATTAAAATGCCCATACGCAAATAATACAATAATACAATAAATTAGATATTATGGACATATTTAAGTATTTTTTTCACAAAATTTGCACCGCAGCCCCAAATAGTTGATTTCGTCAAAATGACTTGAAAAAAACTCTAAACACTTTGAATAGGTTATAGTGAACTTAAAAATTAAATTAACTTCGTTGTGCCAAAACAATGAATTAATCACGAACACTGTGAATCAGTGTAACATATAATAATAATAATAACGCATATTTCAAATAAAAAATGAGGTAGCTAAGTGTTATCAAACATTTTCAAAATTTTAGGACACGCAACTTGCTACAATATGCCGGTCACACTGTCAAATATTTCCTAATTAATCGTACTTAATGTTTAAGTAATTTTTAATAAAACTGGCGACTTACTGTAGGGTGACACCCCTTTGTGCCGGAAAAAATAACTCATTGTCCCATGTGGATTCGTCGCCCACTTCAAAATTCACGCTGAAACATTCGCTGCTTGATTTCTGAAACAAATGAAACAACATGAGTTTTTAATTTTTATTTACAGTTTGCGGAATACTCGACTTCCGCCTTTCTTAAATTAAAAAATTTCCCTGTTGGATTGCATAGCTGCTTTGTTAGCCGTAGAATTTTTATCAAGATGTGAAACGATTTAAACTAACTTAAAACCAAACTTATAATTTACACGTCAATTAACAAAATTTGTTGCTGTTTAATTCAAATGTGGAACTATATTATTTGTTATTCCGCTTTCATTAGTCGGAAATTATTAGGATGCAGTATGAGGATTTTATAACGTCGGATGCTTTTAATTCAAAATGTTTCCTCTCATAATTCTTCAGCTTTTTTGTCATTTTAGAATACTTACAATACTTATAACCTTACCAAAAGAAGATAATTACTAATCCAGTCAACGTAAAATAGTCCGTTCCTCTCTTTATATGGCAAAAATAAAGCTGGAAAATGCCAGCTAGTTTAATGTCTAGTGCTCAGGTTTCAATACCTGTCAATAATTTTAATTAGTTAATTTAATATTATTTTGGCCGGTTTCATCAGCTTCTACATCCCGACGATAAAATGGAATAACACGAACGCAAAAAACGAACGGGCCAGATCCTTTTGTTCGCCGTAATCGCGTGGCGCTGAAAGACCAGGGAATGAAATTCATCATTCGTAACAGAAATAGAATAGTAGATTGATATGATGACTAATCGCATGCACTCCGGAGATTTCAACGTCAGCAAACGAGAACGAATAATGTCGGATTTCAATTTGCGATTGAAGTTTTTTAATATGCAAAACGAAACGGAACAAAGGCGGGACAATAAAACTGTCCTGTGCAGTGTTTAAATCAAATGTTGTCACCCTGGAAAACATCGAAAAATCTGACTTCATTTATCATTTCTAGGAATATGGTAGTAGTCCGATTAGGTAGTAAATTTACTAATTATTGTTAGTATTTCCAACAATGACTAATGATAGAAAAATAAATAAATCCTAGACTAAATTAACATTCTCTTAAGAACGTAATAATACAATGTTTTTTGAGGCGGTGAATCCGCGGTCTAAATTAAGCCACTAGCTGTTGAATAAAAATTTACTTTATTTTCTGGGGATTTAATTCTATATCGGATTGCCCCTTGGAAAAATGCCCAATTAAAATTACGTGGTGTTTAGAAATCTCTGAAATTTTTCTTAGGTCTTAAGATATTTTTTATATATTTATATTAAGAATTTTTCGAATTCTGCAGTTTATTTTTCTGGTTGCTGATATTGGGACCAAGAAGAAAACCGACCTTATTTATTTAAAGCATTTTTTGCGCATCCACCATCAATTTAAATATATAAAAGATTGCAGGATCCTATTCCGATTATAGATGAGCAAAAAACACGATTGACTTAGAAGAATTTTCGGAGAACTAGGAAGAAAAAACATTGAAAATTCCGGGGAAAGATATATAGTGAAGCGGATGTTTATTTCTCATAATAAAAAACTACAGATAACGGAATATATCGGCTGCTTTAATAATATATCAAATCCTAATCCTAATCGTAAGTTTTTGGAACTCGTTTTTTTTAAAGGCTGTGTGGCATCTGTATTATTCCATGAATTATCTTCAAAACGACTTCGCAAGAGAGATTCAATTTAACTTGATCTTGATACTTTATCTTCAACCCGAAATTAACAGTGTATTTTATTTCCTCGCCGTCCTAGTTAATGGTTCATTATGGTTCACATTTCATTTAAAATATCTGAATCGTTACTGACTTCATACGTGTAATTTAAAAATCTGCGTTTAGGATTTAAAAAAAAAATAAAATAAAAAAGTATCTTATTACAGTGGTTGGAGTTTTGCTTATTTCAGCTACCAAACCTTCCTCACGGATTAACCCCATATTACAGATAAGGATCATCACAATATGACTGATAAACACTGAAGAATCTTACGATGTTATAAATGTCGCGAAACTACGCGCCAAAGCACTTAAAGCAATGCTGCTAGGGGGAAGATAACACGTTAAAAATACCAAGTAGCGGAAAGTCTTAACAACAATATCAAAAGCAAATACGCCAAATAACATTGTCAAAACTTTGTCAGCGATAGTTCGGGTGAAACAACAAGAGTCCGAAAATGCTTCACGTTAAATATTCTCTGTGGAAAAGCATTTGCATGCCTATTCAGTCAATATTTGTGTTTAGTTACCATAAACTTGTGAATTAGATAACTTTTTGTGACATTTCTGGCCATTTGAGTTGCTTATTTCTCCTCTTTTCCTTTATATGTAATAAAATCGGCATAACAAGAATACGATCTGTTTATTATTTGGAAGGTGCTTTCGTATCAAGAGTTTGCTGACTACAGAGTAGTGCAAAGGTAAAGTCAAAAATTATTGAGCTGGAGAAAGTGGATACGCAATTATTATGAAATTTCGACAACGGAATGCGTTTCGGGATCCTCTCTCCTTGCAAAATTGCGCTCGCGTCTGCTTAATAGTTCGTAAGGAATTTCCCTTGAGACGTGCGGATGACATTGAAATTTACCTGTTTGTGTGTATATTTGAAGTAACCTGCGATGTGGTTTAACATTTTAAGCGTACAAAAACACAGTAAAATCAAGACAACATTTTTCATCTTTAAAATGTGCCGATTTTCATGTTATATAAATAGAAGGCCAAAAAGCAGCGGCATGACTTGCGAGATACAAAAGGACCCGCCTAATTAAAGGTTGTTGGAAAACATGTCGTCCAAAGGTTTCGTATTTCAAATAAAATTAGAAGCACTTGCCTTTGAAAGTAGGTTTACGGCAAAGGTGTCAGTCACTCTACACGTTGCGATTATTATCATTCCGCAAGGAAAATAAATCATTCCCATTTGGAGGGGAAATCTGAACAATCATTAATCTTTATACTCGATAAGGACCCATTGTCCGAGAAAACGTCTAAAATTTCGAGCTAACACGATTAGTTTTGATTAGTTATTTTTTCAAGGCTCATGATGGCAAAGTGCAGCTCAGCCCTTATCTATCTCTTTAATAATTCACTCCCAACGTAAATTTAGTAAATCAAAAATTTTAAAATGGACACTGGCTTTTTGTAATTTCAAATTTAAGCTCGCACAGTACGAAAAGTAGGTAAGCTATTTTTCTTAAGTATCTTAAGTAAGTTACGCTAATCATTCCTGCGAAAGGATGGTATAAAATAAATAAAAGTTTTAGGATATTAGGTAAGTCATGTACAAAAAAATATATACTACTAAAAAATCAAAGTGAGTACGTATACCAGTTTAAATTTTCATTGCATTTTCTAAACGGTAAATCGAACTTAAACCTCTGGTGAGGGTGAGTATATTACGAAAAACCTTTTTTTTGGACAAAATTTTTGATGAAAAATCAATGAATCCACTAGATGTCATGAAAATAGCATTTCAATTTCCAAGCTTTTAGGCCGCTTATGCAATTTGTTTTACAAAAGTTTCTGACATGCATAATTTTCATATACCTACGAAACTGTACGGACTAAAACTTCCTGACCGAAATACGGTATTATGTTTATATAACCGAGGATCTATATAAACAGAGCATGTGTGTGGACCGTAAACATTTGGACTTTGTGATGCGCATTAAAGGGAATTTTTCGGACGTTTGTATCTACCACATAACCTCTAACAGGAATTTCGTTATATCAACATTATTACAGTTTTCTTCAACAAATGATAACTAGAATGTGCACAAACATGAAAATGTACATAAATCCTTAATTAGTTGCAGGCAAATAGAAAAGAAGTTTAATGAGTTTAAGTAGTCCCTTGCCGCATGCGCCGAAACTCGGTTAGTTGGTTAGTTGTTCACGTCATTTTGTCACAACTTCACCAGGCCCGTAAATTCAACCAGAAACGTACCACAATTGCGTTTAAAATATACAGTTTCTCCCGATAACTACGCCACTGGTTACATTTTCCCGTGATTTTACCGAATTTATGTGCCATTAGAGTACCTTACAACTAATTTATTCTCGGTGGAACCTAAACTAATTACCAAGTGTTACACCCAAACACAACGCATCAAGTTGTTAATGAACACTCCCATAAAATTCGGGCTAAAGAAACTTTCCCAATTTCCTTTCATATCGGAGCTTGGTTGTAATACTGTGATAAATTTATTACCAAATTATTTTTAGTTTTAGTTGGCATATTCGTTCGCTTAAGAACTATATGAATGCGAAATATTTGTTCTTGATGCCAAAATCCACTTTAGGGATAGGATACAGCGTAAGCTGCAGTTAAAGGCAACCCGCTCAGTCGTGAATTGCGAACATTAAGCTTTGAACTGTGATTAAACACATCCTCTGTTCGCGAAATATTTACGCACCATCTGCTTAGGATACGATTTATCAAGTGTCAGGGCAGGCTAATTACACGTGCAAGTATTGACTGACGTTTCATTTCGTGCGTTTGACTGCTTTGGGGTCAACCTCTGGTGTCGACAAGTTGCGTAAAACATTTTTTTCTACTCGCTACTTTAAAATACCCAATTATGTTCGCGAGTCACTTCGAACATTTGGTACTATAGTACAGCTTTGGTAGCGATGGTTTTCGGTCTATTATAGTCATTGATGACCTACCAATAAATAGTTGCGTTAAATATTTAGAAAAGGCTTGTACGAAATTCCTTACGGCACGCTATGAAGCTAATGGTAGTTGTCTTCATCATCTTGTTCTGTAAATTTTGTCAAACAAGTCAAAAATTGTCATTTACTTAAAGCAAAATTAGCTTTGTGTAAGCTAAGTTTACAGAAACTTTTATTTCATTAATTATTAGTTAAATAAATAGTATAGAAAAATTTTGCTGCTCTGTAAGATGGAAAGGTAATAAAATTGAAAAGCTGCGTCATAATTTTTTTCATAGTAAAACAAAGAAAAATGGAACCCTGAAGTAATAATATCTGGATGCAGTGAGGAAAAGTGAAGTAATTATGGAGGTTTCTCCCTAAATATGTCTTATATTTTGATTAAACCTACTTTTAAATTCCGAATAAAATTTTTAAAAAAATGACATAAATTCTTGGTTCACTTAAGTCACTCAAGCAAATATCATGTACGAGATCAAAATCAATAACCCAAAAGTCTGGCAGCCAAATCGTTGTCTGGGGCAATTAAAAATGCTGTTGATAGTTGTTTCACACTTTTCATTCCTTTATCTTTTATTCTCTGGTGTTATTTCTTGTTACTTTCGAAAATCGATGAAATCGAATTTTTCGAAAGTATCTGCGCTCGTATAAAAATTTTATATCTCGGTAACGGTAAGTCCTACGGGATTGCTGTTGGTACAGAGATGATCACCGTCGGAAAAATTTTTTTTTTCTGTATGTCGGTTCTCCGTTCTCGTCTTTTGGTTATTCCTGAATAACTTTCGAACCGTTGGAGCTACATAAGAATAAGCTTATAAGAATAAGCTTATAAGAATTGGCCCTGATCCGACGCCGGCATCCATCTCTTTTCGCGATTTTCGATTGTTTTTTGGACCTTGCTATGAAACATAATAAGTTTCCGAACCTATCAAAAGAGGGGGGGCAGGGTCTGGAAGTATTTAAAAAAAAATTAAAAATCGTGTGTACAAGGGTCTACAAAAAAGACCATTTTTCAGAAACCGTTCACAAGACCGAATCAGAAGTCGCAGAGGAAACGACTCCATAAACTTTCTTTCTTGACAATTTTTGAAAAATATAGAGAGTGCGCCGCAAATCCAAAAAAATTGAAAAATTGGTCCCCCTATTATTGAAAATTGGCAATAATTGCAAATCTGTTTTAGATGTCAGTTTCTTTTACATGACGATATAGTCTGCATAGACAGCTTAATCTTTGGTATTTACGATTTTGAAGTATTGTACAGGGTGTTAGCGATATTCCGTGCAATATTAAAAAACATAATAAGTACTCCAAATTTGCAGCTACCGACTTCAGATTTGGGAGAGAAGTAGAAGTCTGGACCCGCATTTAGATTTTTTAAATTGGGAGCAATAAAATAACGAGAAGCATTTTTTAAAATTTTGTTTGTGGTTATTTTTGCATTCAGAAAAACATCTTTTTCTCCAAAGTCATTCATGCGACTGAAAAAATTTTACATCTGTAATACGTGGGAGAGCCGACGCTATAATATTTGTTTCACGCATTTTTTCGATTATATACAAGGTGTTTTAGTTATGGACAAAAATCCAAAAGACCCTGAAAATTGTTCTTTTAGAGAGTAAATTATTAACCGTGAATCAAAATTCGTACAAACAATAGCTAATCCGTTAAAACAGTGTTATGAGCCGTATCAAGGGCTACAATTTTTGTATTTGCGGTTTTCGTCTATCACATACGCTGTTCGAGATATTTGAAAAAAATCAAACAAAAATTACCATTTCTCGCAAATAGTTTTTTGAAAACTATTTACTCCATTGGAAAAATTCGGATACCAGATTCAGGGCTACATGCTCTTTTTCGAACATTGTTGGAATTATATACAGGGTACGTCGTTTGTGGGCAAAAAATTCTTATAAATCCTAGAAATTTCCACTTTTGTGGGTGAATTATGAAAAACTTTTAAAGATGTGATAATTTGATATGAACAGTATCGTAAACTGTGTCGACAGAGAGTTTAAGGTTTCGTCTATAATACAGGGGACGCATGATATTTGAAAAAAAATATAATTTTAAATTGCAATTATCAGTAGAAAATTTAATATTTACCGAAGTGTGCGGTAACTTTGAACTTTGAACGAAATGTGAAGGACATTTTAAACAGGGTGCATGGACAATTAAATTAAATCGATTTTGCAAAAGTTCCATAGTGGTCCGCAGGAGCACGATAGAAAAACAATGTGTTTCTATACAACACGATGACAGTGACGATTTTTCGAAAGCAATCTTGTTAAATTAGTCCGAAGTGCTGAAAATGATAAGACAAAATAATAGCGTACGCTCTCTTTTTTCAAAGAAGCTTCCACAGGCTACTGTAATATTTTTTACAAAACTTCTAGATTTCCCTTGGTTCGGTTTTTGCTGAAACAGTTTCTGTCAAGCTCTGAAGAAGTCAACAGGATGATTGGCAAAACGTTAGCAAGTTCGACTGAGCAAAAACCGACGCAGGAGGAATCTAGGAATTTTGTAAAAAGTAGCATATCCTCTCTTTTATAGAGTAAGTGAATAGTGACATTTCTGAATGTTAGTCGCCTGCAAATATTTGGGTTCTCAATGCAAAAAAATTTGAATACGACAGACACTTGAGCAGTGAAATAAAAATTGCACCAGCTGATTGTAACGTGCATTTATGGTTTTGCGCTTTCAATTTAAATGGTCGGTTATTTTCATTCATTCCTACGTTATAAACGCATTCGTGGGGATTTCTGAAAACTCCTTTCCGCCATACTTAATTTGAGCGTCGGATCCTGTTCCCGATGCCTTTCGGTGGCAGTCGATTAAGGGCATGCCAAAGTTCCAAAATAACCGTCAGATGCAGTCCCCAAAACCGTTTCGACAAGAAATCGCACACCGTAGCTCCTACTAAGCACTAAGCATCCTACATACCATAACAAAAATTTTAAAGATTGGCAATTTATTTATTTATTTTAGTTTACAGTGAAGACAACCATCAATCATTTTATAGTTGAGCAAGAAGAAGACTGAAAAACAATTTTATAAAGATAAAAACACATAAATTTAAACATCAACTATTGAGTAAAATATCAGCAACTAATAAACAATTTCTCGAGTCCACCACAGTAAGTATATTTTCACATTGTGTAGCTATGCTTTTATACCTATTATACAGGGCTACCCAATAGTCGCGCAATGGCTGTATCAGGAACTATTACACTTAAATTCATGAAATTTAGTATACGGGGAATTCAAATTAGACTGGATCCAATTGTGTCATAGGTAACAATGCCACCCACATTCATGGTTTCCCTAAGCTACCAAAAGTTCTCATTTTACATAGAAAGGGTATGTTTCACTCACTTTACTTTTAAATTATAGATCAAACGTTTTCACAAGAAGAGCAGAAAAGAGAAGAAAACACCGTACGGGAATTTACATACCGCTTAGGACACTGTCAAGTAGCAGGACGACATTTGAGGATTGTAACATAATAACATAAGTAAGAAAGTAAGTAAGTAAAATAAAGATAAGTAACAAAACAATGTTACGTGAACAATACTTAGAATTAGAATAAAAACAAGCCCTTTATATTCAAAATAAGTTTGTCAACTTAGGAAAAAAAGCATACACGTGGCAATATCGGCTATGTCACCATTGGTTCCAACCCAATTAAGAAACCCCCGTATACCGAATTTCAAAAATTCTTATATATAATATATATAATTCCTCAGACATAGGGCCGTTGTGCGACTTTGGACTAACCCTGTATGTCAGGAATTTCATTACGCACTTTTTGTGCGTTTCCATTTTGATTATTCGGTCCTATATAAGATCTAGAATGAATCTGATAAAATTATAATGAGGGGTCTTGTTGCATAATTATGTACCTGATTAGAAAATAAAAACTTTTGTTAAAGTTTTATTTTTTGTTAATAATCTTCAACATGAGTTCTCTAGCTTCTGCCAGATACTCACCTCTCAACAGGGAATTATAAACTTGTTTGACTTTCCAGAGTTAGACAGTGCCTTTAACAGCTTATTTTGCAAACTCAGCAATGAATTAAAACTTGTAGAGGGTCTTCTAAATTCTTCACTTCTTAATCGACTAGTTAAATTGGATCAAAATGTTTTAAATAACATCTTGCAATTATAGAGTGTGTTTAATAATAAATTATTATGGGATAATAATGTCTAATTTACCTATAGCCTCTTTAAAGAATTTACCGACTTCATTCAGTTCTCAGAACGATGCAACGGTGATGCAACGCACAATATAAATAAATACCACTAAATAAATATAAATTTCATTATATTTTTAAAATTATTTCTGTCAATTGACTGGTCTATTAACAAAACGATACTAGAATCTATCGAGTTAGGCATGGTTCATATTACCATTATTTCATTTTCATATATTGCATGACTTTTACTGACTTTTAGTTCTTTAGGGAAATGTGCATTGAATGAAAAATGACATTCATACCGCTACTACATAAATAATATTACTATTACAGAAACAGTCAAAGTCCCCTTGACTTCACATTTATGGCCACTTCTCCTGTTTGCGTTATACTTATAAAATTTACTAATAAAAAGCGGAATATTTTTTTCAAAATTATATGCTGTGTGTATGAGTAATAGGACAGCAGTTGATGGTACTTTTAAAATCGACAAAAAAAATTCATTGAAACATGTAACGACAATTGTTCAGTTTTTAAAATTACAGGTGTTAGATAAAAATATATTTATAGTTTTTTATTAATATTTTTATAAATTCAATAACTCTTAAATTGGAGGTAATAACAAACAGTTTATCTCGTTTTTTAGGTTTAAGCACATAATGTTAATTTAATAATGTAATTTATAATATTTGCTAAAATTCATAAAAGGCAGAAATATTAAAAGCATTAAATTAAACACAATAATTTGCAGACAATTTAGTAAAAAAAAAGGACAAGAAAACCCAACCTAATTTAACAGAAGTTGGGAAAAATACAATGTTCGAAGTAATTACTGTTTTTCTACTCCCCTCTGTAAAATACCTAATTACGCACCGATCTAGCGTGCGGGAAGCGTCACTTTACCACGTCAGTTTCGTTTTCCATGAATCCGAGCCATTTCCGGGATTTTACCGCACCAATTTGGGAGAAATCGGTTGTTTTCGGAGATATTTCCCACGCTTTGAATTTTGACGGTCATGTCAGTGAATGTATTCGTGTTGTTTTGCGAAAATGGACCCAAAAACTAAAGGTCGTAGAAAAAGTATAGTATGCAACACGTTCGGTAAACTTTTTAACTCACTCGTTTATTAAAAACTCGCTCCGCTTGTATCAAATAAACTCGTGAGTTAAATGCCATTTACCGCGCTTGTTGCATAATATACTATTCTCTACTCTCTTTCCCACGTGAGTTTCATGTTCCACAGATGTTTTGGGAATTTTTACCGCACGGCTTGAATTTTAACGTTTATCGCACTTGTTGCATAATATACTAATTACAAATGTTCTGGATTCCTCCTGCGTCTGTTATCTTATCTGTTATTTTAAAATTTCAGGTATGGAACTTAAAATATTCTACACGTGAAACGTGAGTAATGATGTTAGATAGTTCGGCTACGTGCTCCGGAAGAAAACACAAACAACGCCTCGCCGCTACTAACCAGAACTGAACAAGTTGCTGTTTAAATTTTATTGGCCATTTCACTGGCAAAAAAGTAAAACGCTGGCTGGCATAGGCGTTCGATGTTGTGACGCAAGAATGAATGGCCAGTGAACAGACAAAAGCCCCCTGGTGCTTACGTCAGAATCCCTTATTATGGTCCTTGATCTTTGAGCCCTTTTTTAGGAGATTATAGCGTGTTTTTGGTAAGCTCCCGGGATACGGAAAATGATCGAGTTCATTGATTCCTAATTAAATCCAGAGGTTGGAGGGTGATATTCAAGGAACAAGGTTAGGTGTTCGGCTCTAGCTGCATTAATAAAAATTTGGTGTACATACGAATTTGGTGAAGAAATATTTTATAGTTTATTTTTATGCTGCTGTATTAGTCAAATTGTAAGTATTATCTTAACATATACAAAAAGTAAAACGTAAAATATAGGAAACATAGACATTTTCTCTGATATGATACACTTTCTCTAGTTGACATACTAGCCAAATTATTTATTTAGCTTTTAAATACACTGAATTGCAAAAATTGAAAAATCACACAATTTTTCAGTAATTCGATGCCAAATTTTATCCTGCGATTGTTATAGTGTCAATTTTTTTTCAACTGCTCAAGCAAGAATGTTTTAGAGGTTATAGAAATAGAAATAACATACTATATATTAAATTTTTAAAACATTTGGGCTTTCAAATCCAAGCCTCCAAAAAACATATTTTTGAGAATCTGATATATAATATACAATAAACATGCAGTCGCTCCCAAATCCGTGGCTAAAGTGTCGGAAACGTCCGAAGTGGTTTGTGAGAGTGGTTAATGAAGCTGACGTGCCGTGATCTCATGCGTGGAGTTTCACAAGTTGCGATTTCATTTAACACAGATAGAACAAGAGCTTTATTTTTTTTTTGTTATAATTTTTTGCAGATTTAACATTACAAAGTATTACACACATACGAACAGCCACTGACCTTGACCAAAGCTTAAATTGAGTTGGATTGTTATATTTTTAGGCAAACTGAGGGTTCGTTTGTCCATTCTGTGGTGGTGTCATAAAATAAGACTTTGCGCATGCCCGGGTATTTAATAGCATGGAGTATAAAAACGTTCACTACCGCAAATAATAACCGAGATAACCGGCGAAACTGTCGAAAACTACCCCACTCTTTGAAACCATAAGAAACGAAAACCATTCGAATTATTAAAAATTATACATGTTAATCTTACGATAGATGCTACATAATATAGAAAGCGTTGGTGGTACAACTATCACGTTTTTCTCGTAAGAAAAAAAACCGTTTACATTAAATTATTAAATGAGTTTCATTTGGAAACGGGGGCGGAAACAAAATCTGAAAAAGTTCCCCCAGTCGCTAAATCCATTTCCATAAAAACCACGGAACGGCGTCAAAAGAACAAACATATCACTTCGGCTTTTCAGTCTCCCGTCGTATTTTGCTGGCGAAGTCGATTGAAATAGTGGATATCCAAGTCGAAGCCTCCATTGAAAATCAGTGTCATTTCCGTTTCCACGGAGGATATGAAGATATAGCTAACATGCTGCGGCATTATAACGGTTGCTGATGTTTTATATATAGGAAGCGGGAGTAAAAACAATTTCCCGATTATACGGGGTGTTTGGAAAAATTGGTAGAAACCTCGTGGAAGCGAAAGTCGTGCCCAATGGGTCTTGGCCAATATTTCTTAATACATTTTTTCTGATTAACATGTCGGAATGAAACTTGCAAACCATAATCATGTTGGAACATATCAGAGAACAAGCAAAATGTGTCCGATTTGAAAATCTTATTTTTTGAATATAATTGAAAAATATTTATGCTTGTTAAAAGACACGTTTCAAGTTTATTGATTTAACAAAACTTCATTGCGCACTTGAGTCGTGCGGTCGTTTTGCTCAAATTTAAGTTTTGGTTAGATAAAAAGAAATATTCTGTCACATTTTTGATTCAGCTTTGCAAGTGGGGCTTTTGAAAAGCTGATGACGCTTGGCTTGTCAGATTTCAAATAAAGTTATTCAAACTTGCTAACATGCTACCTGAAAAGTCGAAAATCGATTCATTATTTTTAAAAATACATATTTTACGGATTTGTACACACGTAAAAGTATGTTCTAGTTTTGTAAACATATAAAAGTAGATAGTACGTAAGCTCTAGTTTAATAAAGTAGATATCAATTCCAAGATTCCAATGTAAAAAAAAAATCGATCGATTATCTTTAAAGATAAGAATTTAACGAATTTGTACACATGTAAAACTAGATAGTCTGTATGTTCAGGTGTTGGTTAGAATACAACACTGATAAAAATGGACACTCTAAGAAAATCATTATAAACATTAGGAAAACAAACAACATAGTTCGAACACGAATGCTACAACTGATTTGCATAGGGAACATACTTTCACTGTCAAAATTATTTACCGCAATGGAAAATATTCCCGTCCAGAATTGATTAATCGAGCAGACAGGCCGTCGCTAAATTTATGCATACGGTAATTTAAATTTTATGAGTGTTTCGCGGTAAACATCTAGCTTAGAAATTTAAATCCGCTGGGATAAACTGTCAATTCAGTTTTCAATGTCATTAAGAAGGCAATATTTTATATTCGGCTGTTTCATAATCAACAACAAGGGCATAACGGTGATTTGATTGTCAAATAACAGTATGTCATGCCATATATATAGAGTTGTTAAAAATTCTACCTACGGAAGGAAGAGTAGTTGTTTTGTTTATTACATCACTTAAAATTTCAAGACAAAAAGTTTTTGTCTACAGTTGTTGCAGTTTTTGAGGTATTGAGATCAGGGAGATACTTTTTTATGGGTAACGTCTCCATTTTTCTCGCTGAACTTTCTTACCGCGTGCTGTTGGTGGATTCTAAACTGGAAAATGAGGCTTCGCTTTTGTTTAGAACCTCAACCAGCCTCTCGTAATTTATTCGCATCTGCGATCCTTATCGAGAAAAATGAAAATCATTTTCTGGCCTTTGTAAACTTTAATTAAAAATTTTAACGAAACAATCGGGGAAAAGTTGGGCCTTTGACTGGTATTTTTATTTTGACTTTTTGAATTCATTTGAAGTAGTTCCTCAATTCGTAACATTTTGAAATTGGTTTGGGTGCAATCGTGTATTTGTTAATTTCGTTTTAATTGGTATAACGTTCAAATGGAAAATATGCCACGAATATTGAAACCTTAGCACTTTGTTGATGGTTGAAGAAGCGTATGCGTATATATAAAAAAAATATGTTAACGTAATGTATATCCATAAGAAATCTTCAGTTAAGTTAGTGTATAATTGAAAAGTGAAATAAAAAGGTATCTCACATTTTTTCTAAGAAAAATTTACAGCACACAAAACATTTAAAAAAAGTAAAAACCATTATTAAAAGAAAACTAGTATCAGAAATTATAAAAAAAAGATATAATTGAATTAAGTGATGCTTCAATATGGTTCGATGAGGATATTCTCCATCAAAGTTTCTCTAGAAACCAAAAATCCGCATTCTTGAAATTGGGACATAGAAGTGAAACACAGAAAAAGTTTCGATATTGCCAAATTCCCCAATAGCATTTAAACCAAAGTATTATCATTCTACCCATCAAAATACATTATGATTTTGATAGCCAATTTATCAAAAAAAGGATAGTTTCAACATATTCTTTTTAACAGAATTACAATGAATAATAGTGGTCCAGTACCAACTGCTACTGTTACATTTCATTATCGTGCTAGACCTAAGATACACTATGTAACTATGAACTCTAATAAGATGTATACAAGAAAGGTTCTGATCTCACATATAATATCATACCCTAAATATGAGTGGTCCACACCAACAAGTTAAATAAGAAGTTTTATTAGTCAAAACAGGTCTAAATAACTGACTAAATTTTTGTTAGAAACCTGAGCGGGATCCACTTTGATTCTTTCAACCTCAATCTGCTCCACAACCTGCTCAAAATCGACATCGATAATTCCGTGAATTAGCACAGAAAAAACAAGATTGTAGGTTACAATCTTGCCCTTCTTCCCATTTTCATAATTCACGGCTATTAGAAAAATTCAATCATAAACAAAAAAATATATTACCTGTGACCGACTCAACATATGTTTCCTGGCGGGGGGCAAGTCTACATGTGCCGTGCCCCCGGCATCTTGGGGCTCCCTACCTCCGTGCGGCAGACCGCTCGCCGAAGGCAAGACGGAGCTGGCAGTTGCTGGGGGTGGCAGCAGGGGACGCGTGCAATCCGGCTCTGACTTGGAATCTTTGAGCGCCGCCTCGGCCGTTGAGACGACCGCCTGGCGCATCTCCAGGGAGTCCAAATGATTGAGGCTTCTAGAGCGGACCTTGAAGTATTGAAAATGTTACTTTGGATTCGCAATTGTACAGTGCATCCAACTATAGTCTGTCTTGAGAACCATAAAAATAAATTAGGTATTATTGGAGCATTTTTCTGGAAAATTTTATGGAGCAAATCATATTTGGATATTTCCACCATTTTCGACGTTAGAGGGCGATTTGAAGATAAATAAAATATAGCCCTTTTCTTTACAGATGACCTTAAGTAGAATATCCTATTAAATGGTGGTAATTTTGCTCTTTTTAATGAAATATTATAATTGGCGAACTAAACATAGATAAAATTAATAATAACGATTTCCCATCAGTATGTGGGCAATAATAATAATTGCGGTATATAACCCCGTAACTTCCAAAGATGCGGAAATATAAATACTGCTTTCTCATAAAAAATATTGCAATAATACCAAAGTTATAAATGTTTATCTTTCTCAATAAGGGGACAGAAAATTGGCGATGCACTGCACACGAAAGTGTCCGTCATTTTTGGAAATTACTACTTTCTTGCGCTTACGTAAATTGTATTATATTATATAATGTGGTATTAACTATGGAAAAATGGGATATTTTAAGTGCAGTAACTCACAGGGTGGGACAAAAACCGTGAACTAGAGTGCAGTACAGTAAAGTACTCTTTTCTCGAAAAATCTAGTAAAATTGAAAGTTGTGCCTAAATACCAAGTCAATGCAAACCGTTCATCTATTAACTTATTTAATATTATTCAATAAAATCCATTTCAATTAGACTTGTAGAAAGCTAAATTTCCTACTTCCATTATAATTCCCATTTTCACCTTAAGAATAAGTTTTGTGTTTGATGAAGAGGTACTTATTTGCACAAAAGTAAATAAATGTAAATGGTACAAATATAAAATATGTATACTTTAAGTCAAAATTTTTCCAGTTTTATTTTATTGAAAGGAAATTACTTGAGATTTGCCTACAACTTTTAATAAGTAATAAATAACTTTTCTTAAGAATATATTATATTTGTTAATTCACATCACATAGTCATCATATAATAAAGTTGATTTGTTCTTTACCGTGGAAAAACTAAAAAAAGAAACGCTGTAAGCTATATGCTCACGCTCTAGTTCGTCCGATTGAGGTCGTACAGATTAATGTTGGCGGGAATATAAATCAAACTGAAAAATTCCTTTTAAATCAACTTTGCTACCATCTTCCGGGTGCAAACGTTGTTCCTAAAATTTACGATCCGCCAAATGTCGAATAAGAATTTATGGTTCGACGTCGTTAATTTAAAAAAATTTAAATTGAGAAACGCCATTAAATTTATTAAGTTACAGGAAGGCTTCTCTCCCGGTTCAAATTAACTACCGACATAGTTAATCGATTTCAACGAACTTAGGGTGGTCGAGATGGAATTCGAAGCAGTTAGTGCTCTAATATGGCGAATGGAAATAAACATTCTTCCTGCTTAAATCTCTTAAATATAAAATTATTTGCAAAATTGTTAAAGTCGATAATTCCAGTATTAAATAATATTAAAAATCATTTTAAGTCGTTTAGTTTAAGTTTAGTTTAAGTTAAAAATTGCCCCCCCCCCATGAAAAACTTTTTAATTTATATATTTCCATGAACGATTCATTCATTCATTAAATTCTGAATGCCGAGAGATGAAAAAAACTAAGTTAATCTTGTAATTTCCCTGTTTCAGGTATACAAAATCGGCAAGCGAAGGTGTCGCTTATACAAAGGGATATGCTCTAAATTGAACTGGGTTAACCGTAGTTCGCGCGGACGTCACTAGGGCAAATTAGAAAGCAGTATGCTCCAAAGAAACACGATTTTTTTTAGAGCATTGGAGTTCAAAAACTTCAGAGAAAACAATTTTAGATGAGGAATCACAATGCAGAAATAATTATAAAATAAAAAAAAGCATAAAACACTCCGGTTTCTCCGCTTTGTTAGAAGCTAATTTTTTAAAGACATTTCTCATATGTGACACAAACATTTGTCTCAAACAATACACCTCAATGGAATAATCACCACAACCTTTGATTCGCCTTTGGTTTTATGGAGCAGCTGGGAATAGTATATTTCATGGTTACACCCAAAAAATTATTATTATTATTATTAAAGCTCTTCAATTAAAGGAACACCGGAATAGAAATATCGTACACGATTCTATCTCTCCATCCACAGCAGATTATGAAAAACTAGTCACTGTCAAGTTCAGAGATGTTTAAGCAAAGGTCTCTCTGAATTCATGATGTTGAACAAAGCAAGTAATGGGCTGACAATATTGGCTTGTAAAATTGCCAACTGGAGCAAATCATGCACAAATTTCTTGATCCGACAAAACCATGAGCCGTGTAACAAGTAAAAAACGATTTCTAAATGTCTAAAATTGTCTACTGTGTCGATCAGTGCAAAGGTAAACCCAAAGACACTCCTGCAAACATGTAACAAAAACGAGATTTTCCATTATTAATATTTATTTTATGTAACAGTCGTAAAAAATAGAGCCTTATGGTTTTTTTGCTTGTCTCTCGCGGCACAGTAAAAGCTAAATTTATAACGCGCCTGGGACCGTTCTTCTCGATGTAAAAGCCGTAAAGTTCAAAAACCTGGCAATTTGAATACCGCTATAAAAGTAAATGAATCTGCAAATTCGGATTTAACTTTCCCGTTAAAACATGTCTAGTCGCAAAAACTTTTCTTTTTTTTTTTTTGAAGGCGAACAAAAAAAGTTAAGTCGAAACCCGCCTGGAAGGGATTGAATTCGCTCGGTTTTTTCCGCGGTATTTATAAAACGAATTTTTTCAAAAGGGAGGTTGAGAAAGATCGGTATAAATTCTTTTCTGAAGTTTTTATTGGACGATGTAACTTCACGGCAAATCCGTTTCGGCGTCACAAATTTTTATCAAAGCCACGCTCCTCAAAACGAAATCGAAATTAACCTGTTGCGGTGGAAGTACATTTTAAAGAATTCTAGAAATAAAAACACTAAAACATATTGAAATTTAGAATCTTCTTATTATAACTTTGTTAGCCGTCCCGTTTTCTCTTCACCGGTAGTGTTTCGATTAAAAATTGTACACGAGTTGGTTCGTGATAAATGAACCAAAAGCAAAAATTGTGTTGTCGAAATTATTATATTGGGCTATCGACATGAAAATTTGGATCGGTTTTTAAATATATAATCTAGAGGGCGCGGTAATCGCGTTAATGTATGCTATAATATTTTGGGTAGTATGGTTAAATTATTTATTATTAACCAAAAGAAAGCGCTATCAACAACGGTGGTGCCAAGGAGAAATAACAATTTCGGAAACTAAACTTTAAGGTCTAGTCAAGTCATTAATGTGCGATATTTTACTGAGGTATATTTGACTCAACGTAATTTTTTTAGCGGTTCAATTTTGGTTTGATCTTTTCAGGTCGACATATATATATATATATATATATATATATATATATATATATATATATATATATATATATATATATATATATATATATATAACCGGTTTACTTTAGATGTTACAAGTTCTTTATCCAGAATTTGATGATACCATTTGTTTGCAGGATTTTAAGAACTAACATAGAAGCGCAAATAAGCAAACGACCATGTCACTAATCACAGAATGAATATAGCTTAAACTGTTAAAAATTAAATTAAATAAATGAATCAATAATTGATAACATACATTAAAAAACGTCGGCAAACTAACATAGGTTAAATCAATTGTTCAAGAAAGAAAAGAAAATATCATTTTTAAGAGAAATAGCCATTTTTCGTTTTTAATCTCGCAGCTCAAATATTTAAGAAACGCTGAGCAAACAATTTGGTTCGTTTCAAACCAAACAAACCGAAGTAAATGTAATGCTTCATTCGTCGGGGATAGTTTTAGATCAACCATTTATATATTTTCCTTAAGATTGCTGTTTATTCTATATAATCATTTAATTATATTATTTACATTGCGGCATTAAATTTTGAAATAGGAAGCAAATGACATCGACAACTAAGCGTTTTCATTTTTCATTTTTTAATTTTCATTGTTTGTGAGTTATTTATAAAAATATTTATAAAAACCACTTTTCCAGAGTTGTGCGTGTTGGTGATGTTTAATTTATTTGAAGTTAATTGTGCCTTTGCAAACAATGCTATTTTATCGCTGGATGGTCCAGAGTTATACCAACGTTAGTTAGTTAGTACGTATTGATTTGCGATGGATATAAATATAAAGCGCCTAAAATTGTATACAAGATTGATTAGAGACTCACAAGAGAAGTACGTATGTAATAATATTCTAAATTCAAATGGTCAACACAGTATATTATTTAACGTAGTATCAGTGGAAAGTGCAATGTTTTTTTATATTAAAATACCCACCTACGTACTGGTCGGGCGTGCACACAAGTGCCAAGACATCAACTTTGCTAAGCACTGTTGCGAACCCCTTCGGGCTTTTCTGGTATTTTAGTCACGGGTATGGGAGCGATACGATGTTTTCAGTAGTTTTAAACGTTGATGGTATTTTGATATTCATCAGTTCTAATAACCAAAACGTTCATCAACTTCTTCAGACACTCGTTTAATAAACACTCACACCGCTTCTGACAAAATGTTACTAATGCAATTTTATTCGTATTTTTGGGCTTTCTTATTATATAGCTGACGATGACGGAAAAAATCATGTATGTTTCTTAATGTGACAGTAAACCCTTTCGTATGAAAAACGTCCAAGCCTATGAATAACTTCTCATTTTATCGCTGCCCTTCGCCGGAAATGCCTCTTCACGTCTTTGCCATAGATTTTATACTCGACTAAGAACGTATTTCAACAGGCGCCAAGTTTAAAGCACACTTTAAATGCCCGAAAGGGATATCCTTGCTCCGCCTTAAGTGAATACCATTTTTTGGAAGAGTTTAAACGAGATTCAGGTAGATAAGAGATATATTTTAAAACAAAAAATATTAAAGCTTAATACGGAATGCCAGTATCAAATCACCTAATCGGAGTTGCATTTTATTATGGTGCTATAGCGGTTCCAAAGGATAGGACCAAAAGATTGTGTCGCGGTCCTTTGTTTCGAAACTAGTACCTTCAATTAAATTGTAACAGAAACTAACTTTATTCAATTAAAACCTTAATTCGAGTCGTAAACTGCGATGCAAATTTGGTAAGGGAAACTGTAAAACAAAGATATAATTACAGTGCGTTGTGGGTTGTTAAAGTTTTGCAAAACATTAAGCCAGAGGTAAAAATTATTTAAGCTTTGTTATAGGGTTGCACGTCAAGCAAAACTATTTTAAATAATGGCAGTTTAAGAAACCTTTAGCATCATTAATGAGTCATTGGTCCACCAAATTCGATTTAAAAAAAAATATGTTGAACCACCATTTCCAATGCGTCATCGCGAGGGATACAGCATAAGGGGCATTCTTTAATTCTTAAGTTAAGAACATTTCCTATAAAGTGCTGGACTGGTTATTACTGCAATATTTGCGATCCAATTGCATTCCAATAAAGATCAATCGTGTTAAATCGATTCTGTTCGAACTTGGTTTCTCTGTGAGACGTATTAATTAAAGTGTCTGACGAATTTGAGGTTATTATAGGTACCGTTCGATCATTTATAACGTCCCCCCCCCAACTTTAAATTTTTTTACATTTGAGAAAAAACCATCAAATAAAAAAGTTGTTCAAAAAATATTCATATTTTTATATATGTGTTACAACAATGCTTGCATAATATGTCTTATACCCAAATCCAATAGTTTTTGAGATATATGCGCTTTTAATATAAAATAAACGTTCAATTTATATCTTAGATGGCTGCGAAATAGGTCGCTAAAAAAACAAAATATTTAGCTGACAGTGACGGTTACAGATTTTGCAAAACTATGCGACTTTTATCATATATAGAGAGAGAATTTTATTATTAAACAAATAAGAGTGCTAAATTAACTCAAAGGAAACTACGCGTAATTTAACCCCGATCCAGCCTTGCCAGAACATTTCGTATAATATGTATCTTATACCCAAAATTCAATAGTTTTTGAAATATTCAACATTCAAAAATATTCTAGAACTCCGGTATAGATACTTAGATATAATATAATGTAGGTAATTAGTTTTACAAATGGAATTGTTCAACTGCTTCCCCATTTTCTTCAATACATCTGATGTAAGTTCTCCGTAATCTTTCGAAAGCGGCAGTGGTAGATTTTGAATATTCTATGTTCTAATATAGAATTTGAACTTCTGTTCTATTCAGGATTTTTAGATGGTATTTGAGTTAACATGATCTTTTAGCGTTCGCCATAAAAATGCATCCATCGGCGTCAAGTCAGGACTATTGGGTGGGTATTTTATGGTTCCGTCCTTCCCAATTCGTTCATCGAACATTTAATTTACATAACTACGCAATGAAGGGAAGCACCGTCTTGTTGAAAGACACGGTTCCTTAGTTATTCTTTCTAATTCGTTCTGAAGAATATTTAAATAACCATTACCGTTTAAAGTAACGTTGAAGGAATGAGGATGTTTTATCCCATTGTTTAAAATAGCACACATTTATAATTTGACATCGTTGAAACTGAAATTCCCTCTAGTAATGAGGACTTCTGTGGTCCACTGTTTGCAGTTTTTTCGATTTATCATACCACTGATTGATAACGATGACTCGCCGGTCCAACATTTTTTTTGTTTTTACTCTCGTCTGTAAAATGCACACCGATCTAGCGTGCGGGAAACGTCACTTTATCACGTCAGTTACTTCCACTTCGAACATTTCCAGGATTTTACAGCACGGGTTTGGGAGCAATCGGATGTTTTTGGAGATATTTCCCACACCTTAAATTTTGACGTTGGTCAATTCTGACGGTCATATCAGTGAATGTATTCGTGTTGTTTTGCGAAAATGTACCCAAAAACTAACGATCGTAGAAAAAGTATACTATGCAACAGGTTCGATAAACTTTTTAAGTAACTCGTTTATTAAACACTCGCTCCGATGCGCTCCGCTCGTGTCAAATAAACTCGTGAGTCAAATGCCGTTTACCGCACTTGTTGCATAATACACTGTTTCAAAATTGTATGGCAAAACTAAACCCTTTTTCTCGATGCCTGGTGGTAAGCATAATTTTTATTGCCTTGTATCCTGCTTTTTTAAGAGTGGTTTGACTTCCCGTAGAATGTATATTTTGAATCAATCTACTCTTCTTTCAGGCTTTCCGATATTTTCCTTATGGAAATATTGGTTTTGTTTTCAACTTTTAGTAAAGTCTTCAAATCACTTTCTCCATCACTTTCCAATATTCTCTTCTTTCTGGTTGGGTTGAATGTTTGATGAAATGTTTCATAGACTCGATGAAAGGTTTTTTGCCAGGAACGTGCATTCGTTAAATACTCGTACTTCCCTTTGAGCAAATTTAGACCTCTTATTTGCTTTAACAAACGTTTCAGAATAAGGCACTTTATAACCGAAAGATCGTAAGGTTTGCTAAATCTGTAGCTGGCAACAGTCACTGTCACTGATAAACAAACATTTTCTTTCGTGTGAAGACCTACTTCACAGCCACCTTAGACATAAATTATAAATTCTAGAATATTATTTTATTTTTGAATGTTGCTTTTATGTTAAAAGCGCGTATATCTCAAAAAACTATTGGATTTTATTAAGGGTACGATATATATTAAAAATTAGCTAACTTTAGCCTGTGGGAGATTTCTGCAACACTCAGTATATATAAAAATATGTATTGAAAATAGCTTACTATTATTTGAACAACTTTAAATTTGCGGGGGATAATAAATGATCACTTGGTACATAAAATAGGAACAATTTAATTTTACCTAAAGAAACTTAATTCGAATCAGCATGTAGATTGATTTGTTTAATCGATTGATTGATTCACCCACCTTCTTGGGGGTACTCTGGCTTGTACAATGAACGGGATGTTCAATAACAAATTAAATAATTAATAATCTAATACATTATAATACCTCATACATATTCAAACTCAAAATGATAATATAGAGCTTACGAAACTACTAAAGCTGTTAAGTGGTGTGAATAATATTTAATGAACAACAGAATTCAATGTTTTCCTACTATATTCATACAAATCGTTAATAGAAAATCGCAGGCCAGGAGATTTGCATTTGAAACGTTATAGCCTCAACAATAATTACAAATTAAGTTATGTAGCGTGTCATTCTACTATTACTTAAAGCTCAGATTTTCTAAACGGCCGTTAAAATTCATTTATCATTTGCGCGCCCAATGAAGTTTAATAACAGTAATGTAGCCCATCAACGCAATTGATTTTAAATTGAATGCGAACGCGGAAAATGGTATTATGTTCCGGCTTTAATTATTTTCCTTATGCGTTTTTTTTACAGCACGGAATCTACCAGCTTCACAGAAATTCAATGTGCATTACACAAAATTGTTTTTTAAGGTGACGCCAGACGTTCAATAAAACTGATTGACGACCGTACAGAAGGGAGTAGCTAACGTTATAATATAAAAAGCTTAAACGAAATTGAAAACGAAATGGAATGTGGTAAGAAGTAGTTTTTATTTTAGAGATTGGTTAACATTAGCGAATAAGTGAGTGGGGTAAAAAGTTACTAGAACTTGAAGAAAAATCCACATTTTCATTAATTTTGCTTTTATCGCTAGCTAAGCTAGCTAAGGGTATAGTCTATTCACTTTCTTGGTAATAAAAAAAAAGCTGTCAAAATTCTAGTCCATTAACATGCAAAATTGCGTGGTTACATGATTCAAAATATTGATAATATATTTCTTCTCACAATTAATATTTGATTAGGTTTAAGTTAGTTTAGAGGTTAAAATAATATGCTAATATTCCGATAATGTACGTACAGTTTTGGTTTGTTTTTACTTTGGCTTTTGTCGTATTACTAATTGGTAGTTATCATATTAAAAGCATACCTTTTAAAACACAAACAACATTCTGATTTTAACCAAAACTAAATCATTTCATAGCCAGGGAATTAGAAAATGTAAATGAAGCGAATTAATCTCAGGCCTTTTTAGTATCGGCCAACATTTGTGACATTTAATAGCAAGATCGATTTCTCTAAAAGCTTCGCGTGTAGGTGGAGATGGAAAATTTTGCCAACTTAGGGCAAGTGGTGGAGATAAATCACATCCTATGGGCAAATTAATACAACGATATTTAGTAATTTTTGTATGATTGTATGGTGTGATTGTATCTAAATGTATTTACGCATTTTAAGGCAAATTTTAAAAATTTCGTTTCACATTATATTTGATATCCCGTAAAATTACAGGCCACCTTGATTGTCTTTATTTTGATAATATCTGGAAATTATTGTTAAGTTCACTTGTTCCACGACTTCATATAGATAGGTATGGATTTGATTTATTGCAAATAATTCCGATTTTTACGGGTTGACAACATATTGAACAAATAGTGTTTTTCTCATGTTTTTTAAAACATCTAATAATTTTGTTTACATTTAATGCCCATTATCTACACCGCCCACCAGCCCTATAATAAAAAATATATTACAAGTTAAATTGTTCTGTTTTTGTGCACATAAATCCGGTACATTGGCAGTTTGGCGCCAATTAGTGAAGCTCTCGACGTCTATTTCGTAAAACTCATTACGGTGGGCATTAATAATACTTTAAAAAAAAAACAGTTGATTTAGTACTGCAAATATAATAAAAGTTGACATATTACATTGTTGGGTTGGGTGCAGCAGACATATGAATATTTCTCCCACTTTGGAAGTTATGCAAAAGTAGATTTAAAAATAAAAATACATAATATTGTATTAAGATATGTATAAAAAACACAAATTTCATACTAACCACATTCAAATTAAAACCAATTTCATTTTAGATACTGCTTCTTATCGTAGAGAAGTTTTGGGGGCAGCACTTATTATTATTATTATTTATCATCACAGTTTGAATAGTCGATATTAGCAGTTTTTGTAGAGTCAATTTAAAAAATCTTTAAAACGCGTTTTTTACCTTAAAGAAATTTCAAAACTGGTAGCCATTTTCACAGATATGTAACGTTTTACACGGTTGCTTTTGAGTAATTGAAGTTTAATATCTAATTTTGTAATAATTGGAATTTTGCAACCTATTGCCTAATTCGGATTCATTCTAGGGATTAAACTTGGGCCAGTTGCTAACTATTTTCAGTTCTTCTTATGTCTCTAAACTTCCAAATAAATATTATTATTGTTACTATTTGGCTGAATAATAAAATTTAAAAAATATGCGAGAAAAATGATAATTGGCAATCCAGAAGCCATTATCAAACCGAATTCATCCCTTGACCAAGCTATTTATAAATTTTCGCGTGGAATTTATAGTCTCACGTAGCCCAACAAATGAATTCATTTATATTATTATGTCGGAAACGAATCACGCCGAACCGTTCATAAATCACAGCGGCGTGCAGAATTAAGCCCTAACACCATCCACCAAAATATGCTTTTCAAAATTAGCAAGGTAGACGAACGCGAAACCCGCAACATTCGACCCAGAAATATGACGCTGATTGATTTCAATGGTCTTTCTATCGTTCACCGTATTTAAGATTTATGATCGCTATAATAATATAACCGTAAAATTCATTAATAACGTTTTTCGTTTCATATTATTTGGCATATTTCGGAACGTTTCCGACAAACAGAACGTCGTTTTCATTTTCATAACTTTTAACTAAATTTCTAACGGAACTAAGAACTAAATTCGAGTTTTGATTGCGGCAATGCAACGAGGGACCGCGGTGTGGCTTGGCACGGGAAATGTGACAATATGATATGACAACTCAAAAATAACGCGTAGAATTTAAATGAGATAGAGGCATATAGCTACTAGACATATAGAGGCCCTCCTCGTGAAGCAACTGTGTAATTTTTTGTTTATTTATTTTTTTTCAAAGAAACTTCCACAGTCTACTTTAATGATTTTTACAAAATTTCTGGATTCCCCCTGCGTCGGTTCGCCAATCATCCCGTTGGCTTCTTCAGAGCTTCTGAAACTGTGTATGTAATTTTTTTTGAGGTCCATTAAACGTGCGCATGCGCGAGATTTAAAATTTAGGTTTTAACTTAAAGCACCTAGAATGACAAACTTTGACGTATGACCCATAACACCTTGCGGCTTTCAGCAAACAACATGGCCGCTAACAGATCGTCGATGTTTTTATGCGGAATTTTTCCAGCAGTATTTTCTCAAAATATGTCGAAATCCTATTAAATTTTCATGCCTTGCATATGTGATGCAATTTCTACATGTATTTTCTTATGTTAGCTATTTTTTTTTGAAAATCGGCGCAAAGCGTTAGTTTTCATAAAAACATGTCCACAAAAAATGTCCAAGAAGCACCTCATTCTTCAGCAGGAAATACTATTTAAGGAGTATTCTATAAATTAAAAGAACAAAGTTTACAGAATAATATATTTTATGTTTCGTTCGGTTGTGTTCTTTTTTGTAGCGATCTCTTCCCCTCACTATAACACATTAATTAAAACGTATTAATACAAAAATTCTCTGCAAAAAGACATAAATAAACATCGCTGAATTTCTATTAAAAAATTCAGAGGGTAAGAAAAAAAAAGTTAACGATGGCGTCTTGAATGAAATATTTTACAGCTAAAAAACGACAATGGAAAAGAGCTTTCTAGAAATACTAAAAGGATGTCGAACTTCCATTGTCTTTATTTTTAACTTACGCAACGTTTCGGACAGTTGTATCACTACCCGTTATCATGTGTAAATAACGAGTAGTGATACAACTGTCCGAAACGTTGTGTAAGTTAAAAATAAAGACAATGGAAGTTCGACATCCTTTTAGTATTTCTACTGAATCAGTGTCTACTACCTTCAAGTCATGTACTGTATTTCGGAGACTAAACTGTTTAAGTGCGGACACGTACGAGTGACATGGACGCGCGGCCTCTGAAGATGCCAAGTGATATTTGGGCGAAACGTCAGGCGAATGATCCTACTCCAGGGTCAAACAACGAACGGATGAACACCCGGATTACCACCAATACACATAGTTCCATCCGTGAAGGACTAAAACAAAACATTATATATATATATATATATATATATATATATATATATATATATATATATATATATATATATATATATATATATATATATATATATATATATATATATATATATATATATATATATATATATATATATATATATATATATATATATATATATATATATATATATATACATATATATATATATATATATATATATATATATATATATATATATATATATATATATATATATATATATATATATATATATATATATATATATATATATATATATATATATATATACCATCGTTCCATGTCATAGGCCTTCCTTTTTTCCTTCTGTTTTTGGTGGTATTTCAGTGGTCTTTTTGGCCATCTCTCATCGTTCATTCTCTGTATGTGCCCATACCATATAAGTAGTCTAGTTTCTATTCGGTCAGTGCTGGTATGTATTCTCCCTGTTCTTCTTCGTATTTCTTCATTCCTGACGTGTTCTACTCTCGACACTTGGCATGCTCTTCTCAAGAAATCCATTTCTACTGCGTCGATAACTTTCTTGTCGTTCTTCGTCATTTGCCAGCATTCTGCCCCTTACGTTAAGATGGGTTCCATAACTGCTTCATATATTCTAATTTTCGTACCTATTTTAATACCGTTGGGCCACAACAAGGAATTTAGCGCTTGAGTTGCTCTTCTTCTCTGCTGAGCTCTATTTTGAATGTCTGTTTTTGAATTATGACGCTTTTGAGTTATGACGCTTTCCAAGTACTTATAATTTGTAGCTCTTTTTATTTTTCTAATATATAGTTCAGGATCTTCATCTTTGTGTTTTCCCCCTACTATCATATATTCAGTCTTCTGCATATTCATATTCAGTCCCCAATTCTCAGTGTTCTTTCTTCTTCTTCTTCATCGCAAGCTATAATCACTTGGTCGTCTACAAAAAAGAGGCTCGTCAAATATTTGTCATCTAAATTTACCCCCACACTTGCTATTTTTTCCCTCCAGTCTCTTAGGGGTTCCTGAATATATATTTTGAATAGAGTAGGGGACATGCCACAGCCTTGTTTTAATCCTTTGTTCACTGAAAAACGGTTCGATCTATGTATTCCCGTCTTGATTACACTCGTCGCATCTTTATATAGGTTCCAGATGGCTCTCACATATACATTGTTGAGTCCGGTTGTCATTAATACTTCAAACATTTTCTTTAAGGGTACCGTGTCATATGCTTTTTCAAGATCTATAAATACTAAATAGGTAGTTAAGTTGTGGGCTCTACGTTTTTCCATTACTTATCTATACAGGATCTTCCCTTTCGAAAACCGCTTTGTTCTTCTATTTCTTGGAAGTTGCCTTCTATTCGAGTATTGAGTATTCGACCGTACAACCTCCTCATTGAGCTAACAACCGTTATGCCTCTGTAATTATGACAGAAGTTTTTATCTCCTTTTTTATATACAGAGCTAATATATCCTAAATTCCAGTCCTCGGGTATTTGATCTCCGTGTATACATTTATTGAATAGTTCTTCTAATAGTTCTAGTAATATATCTGGTGCATTCTTTATTAGCTCTATGGGCATGTCTCCGGGTCCAGCGGCTTTTTTATTTTTCGATTCCTTTAGGGCTCTTTTAATTTCTGTTATTGTGATTTTATGTACATGATCGTCTGTGTTTATGTCTATACTGTCCATTTGGAATTCTGGCCTATTTTCAGTTAGTAGAGTTTTTACGTTTAATTTACTAGTCTCCTCTGTACTTTTCCTTAGATTCTTTATTATTTTCCATGCTTCATGGGCGGCACTCTTGTGTGTGAATCTACCTAGTTCTTCGCATGTCTTTTTTATGTTATAATATGTTATAATGTGTTTTTGTTATAATATCTTAAAACGTCGACTATAAATTTTTCAGACAGATTATAGAAGAAATCTGGAATGTTTGATAACAATCAATAATTAAATTTATGTTGTGTTGTTCAACCGTTATATCCAAATAAAAACGGCTTTGTATGAATAAAACGGAAACACAAAAATCTATGGGTTATTGGCCTATTTGCACAAACCTATAACATAAATATCGTATTGTAGTCCATATGTGCTTCAGTTCAGATAGCGGTCGTGATTTACTGAAATTTCGCTAGTTAATGGGTTTGCTATGTCAAGAGGATCGTGAAATAAAACGATACCGCAGATTTTCAAGTGAAAAATTGCCGCCAGTTCGCAGCGGCGACTGGGCAATTTTATAGTTTCCGTAAAATTGTCCGATTAGCTTATCAATATAATAAATTTAAATAATAGCGATGTGTCCGAAGCTTTTCTTGGTGAATATCTGCAATTGTTGACTACTCGCCGTGATAAATACGACGTGTGTTCAAAAAGTAAGCTGACTTTTGTAATGGGGCGGGCTACGTATATTCGATCTTCGACACATGTCCCTAACAAATGTGCACAGTTTCGGCCAGTTTGCACGTCTATTTTTGTTGTGAGACAGAAGCGTTAGATGTGTTTTATGTGTTTGGCGATTTTCTATTCTAAAAAAAATGGGACAAAGAATTTGCATAAAATTTTGTGTAACAAATGCTGCAAAACACTTGAGATGTTCACAAACGCATATGGTGAACCGACTTTCAGCAAAAAAACAAAAATGTATACTGTTCTAAGATGGCCGAGAAGACGCCGATGACGAACCTCGCTCTGGACACCCCACTGCTGAAAAGGTTGAAAAAGTGAAACAAATGGTGTTGAAAAATCGTCGCGTTACTATTAGAGAAATGGCTTAAGAGGTCGGCAACTCTATTGGCTTGTTCCATTCAATTTTTTCCGAAGTTTTGGGCATGCAACGTGTACCAGCAAAATTTGTTCCGAAACTACTGAATTTGAACAAAAGGACCGTCAATGATGATCCCTGATATGCTTAAAAAAGTCATAATTGGGACGAATCATGGGTATATGACGATGACATAGAAACCAAACCCCAATCATCCCAATGGAAGAACCCAGCATCGCCAAGTCAGAAAAAAGCACGTCTAATTCGGTCAAATGTCAAGTGGCCTAGTACATCAAGAGTTCTTACCATACAAGGTAGTACGGTCAATAAAGAGTATTGAAGTTATGCGCCGTTTGGGAGAAGCAATACGAAGAAAACGTCAATAGGAAAACAATTCATTCATTTTGCATTACGTTAATGCACCTGCTCACTCATCGTTGCCTATCTTTTTGGCCAAAAACAAAACCAGAATTATGCCTCGGCCACCATATTCACCGGATATGGCCCCCTGCGACTTTTTCCTATTCCCAAAACTCAAGAAACACATGAAAGGAAGGAGGTTTGGATCGATTGGGGAGATAAAGAAAAAAAAGCTGGAAGAACTCAAGGCTAAACTAGAAAGTGTTTACCAGAAGTACTTCGAGAATTGAAAAAAACATCAACTTTGATGTATAAATAAATGCTTTTTTTAAAAAACTTAAAAGTCACCTTACTTTTTGAACATACCTCGCATGTTGCGGTTATTGCCCAAAAAAGCAACGATTATGTTCTACAATGGAAAATAAATCTAAACTTAACAGTTACAATCAGACGATACCCCGATACGATCACAACTTACATAAATAACAATAATAGTGCCAAGAAATTCTTAAAAAACAATGGTGGGAAATTTGCGATTTGTTTTTTAAGTTTGTAATGTAGGGATACAGCCTGGCATTAAAGGAGAATTTGTTTCACAGCACCGGACAGTCTATTCTATTAGAAAGAATATACCATTTGACGGTATTTTATTAGCGCATAATATCAAGAAAGGATAAAATTTGAGGCTAACTTTATATGATGGAAATTGTTTAAGTGAAAAATGTTTTTTTTTTCAATTTTATCACACACTAATGATATCGGCTATATCAGAACAAGGAATCCAAATTTGAAGGTATTGTTGTATCAAAGCAAACTAATAGTAGCAAAAAGTTCATAGAATCATTTAATAAATCAGCAAACGAAAATGAAGGTAGAAGATAATTTCGTTTGTCCAGAAATAAGTTTAAAAAAATCGAGCCCAAATGGAAGTGCCGTAATCGAGTTCGATTAAGGATGGTATATACGAAACTTTTTCCCAGTTTACTTTTTGTCCCTCAATCAATCATTTTCCGAAACGTGGGGTAAAAAAAATATGTTGAAAAAGAGTTATCTCATCGATATTATGGCCGAGGTTGCCGCTCAGGCGGCCGGATCAGTATGTCGCAATGTCGCCAAGTATTGCGTATTTATGCAAATGAAATTTAAGAGAAAAGCAATTTTGGGTCCGCTTTTGTGACAGCTGAAGCTGGAATTTCACCTCAAGAAGCAGTTCCGATTACGTTTTGTTGCCATAATGCGAAACCTGCGGCTGGCGAGATCTAACGAGATTACAAAGAAATTTCGGAGAGCTAGGTAGGAATTTGGAAATTACTTAAGGGTTCCGCGTGGCGGTCGCCAAATGGTCATTATTTGACGTTTATGCAAGTTTCATAGACTTGATCACGAGTTTCTTTAGGCACAAGTGGAGCGCAGCAAAGCACATGCATACTGTACTTTTTGTACCACCATTAGTACATTTTCGCAAAACACCACCTCAAAAAAAAGTGTGACAATTGCAATGCATAATTGCATAAACTGATGAAGTTGACACTTTATTTCGAAATAGTTGTTATTTTTTTATATCCAAAATTTTCCCTTTCTATTAATAAATAGTAGTGAATATTCCAAACGTAAAATTTGTATGTGCCATCTTCTATATCGAATGGGAATTCTCCTTGGAAATTGTTTCGTTTTTCATTTAAAATTTTATTTTAATACCACTTTAACAATGCCAACCTGTTTTGGTTAGTTGCTTTTAGTATTTTTTATTTCGCCGTGGAATGATAAAATTTCACAGGAATGTACTTAATACAATATTTTCAATCAGCTTTGTGACAGCACAACACAATATTATGTATGATATGGCCCCAATACATGATTACATACATGAACAACAATCTCCATAATAGGGAACTTGAACAAAATTTTAATTTGAAAAATATTGCTTAAAAAAGTAATTTTATAATATTAAAAGCACCACAGTTGACACAAAAATTATAAAATTTAAATTCTCTTTGAAAGGCGCTGTCATTGGCTGTGACCGGTTGTGACGTCAATTCGCTCGTAACATTACGTGCCAGCGGGACGGTAGCATAGAGAAAGAAGCCATTAGAGAACGACAACGAGTTCGGCTTGGAGGTTTTAATTTTAATTTTAGTGTTTTTGTATTCAGTATCAAAAAGAAAGTTTTGAAAATGACCGAAGTTTAAAAGGTCAATCTGATCAATTTACTTTATCTTACATACAAAACACCGAAAGTTTTTTTGCTGAGGTTCGCGGTGCTAAAGCTAAAAGGTATATACATAGAAAATTTAGCTACTAGTTGTAAACCAATATAATATTGCAATAAGCTTAAAGTGTTCTAGATTTTAAAATTCAAATAAAATGTAAATTATTCATCAAAAAATAAAAGAAAAAGGACTGTTTTTTAAACTAGTGGAAACCAAAATACTGATTTTAAAATATATTGGCATTGATAACTTAGTGTCCTTTATTTTCTATAGATCAGGAACTCATTCCTATGGAGGCTACAAGAGTTGAATATGTTCGCACGGTTAAGGCTTAAGTGACACCCGAACATAATATTAACAAAAAACGACGGCTTGTATTTTCTGGTAGAGGACTAAAAAGTTTATCTGGCGTTTTACGGTTTGTATTCAAACACGATGAAATGATATATAATATTCTTTTTGAACTGCTTCAATTATTTTCATGTAAAGGACACCAAGCACAAATAGAAACTGGTGTAGAATAAATTCAAACACACCTTTACACCAAAAAATAAAGGTAAATAATATAATTCTCGGTCTATAACCTGAGAATGACATTACAACATGTGGCCATATCGATCCAAAAACAGCGGTATGACATCACGATCATTCCCGCGCGGCTAGGGTAGCTTAAAAGAATTAGCCGGGTATCACAACTTGAACTATTTATTGCAACTTACATCATACATCAACAAAGAAATTAAAGAAATAAAAAAAGTTCACGTTTCCTATTATTATAAATGCTGTTGTTCACAGGACTTGTAGAATTTAATTGAATTTAACTGAATATTGAGAACTTTCAGAATTCTAATATAATTTGGTTAAAACAGCCATTAAGTCGGTCCAGTTAATAACGTCGTTTATATTGTGTGTTTATATATATATATATATATATATATATATATATATATATATATATATATATATATATATATATATATATATATATATATATATATATATATATATATATATATATATATAAATTTATTGGAATCCACTTGATGTCAAGTTTTGTGGCAACCCTTTTATCACTTTTAAATACATTTCAATGGGTCTGCGTAGCTTCTAATGCCTCTTCTTTGGATCCACGCAGTAAGTAATGGCAAAGAAAATGTTTTTTTTGTTTATAATAAAATCATTTTCTCGCGGTATCCTTGGCAAAATGTCCGCATTCCAAACCGAAAATATTAACAAGGAAATTGGAAAGGAATTTGCGAAACAGGCCATCGATTTATTGTACAGATTCGATTGGTCGACAAACGTCTATTATATACGATTGTACCTTATCTCCGGAGTTATGGCGGACAATTGAAGCGCATAAAGGAAGATACATCATACCGAAAGCGAGAGGAATTGGATTTCCAATGCCGGAAAGTAATCTAGCGAACGATAATCTCTATAACGCCGACCCGATCGCAATTTGCCAAAGGTCCGTCTCTCGACCGTAAGCTAAGTCCCAAATTTCCTCACTAGGGTACCGAGGATAACATTATCATATTTTGCCAATTGTTATTCGTCACAATTACGACCGATTATTAAGAGATAATTTCATGTATTTTGCCAAGATCACTCTCTTTTGAAAGAAAATGTGATAGCAGTCTAAGGTGCACAAAATTTTACAGTATTTACGACTTCCATATTATCTAATAGGTATATCACTGAATCCACAGGTGGATATTACATTTTTTATGATGGATTATAAAAAAAAATACATATCAAAATCATTCACACATTCCTCCACTAATCGTAGTATTGCTTTTAAATACTGTGTAAACTTGAACTCTATGTCAGCTACCGACGAAAAGAGAATACATACGTATTTAATAATCCACAAATCGCTTAAGATAAATCAGAATTAATTATAATTTTATTTGATTTTGAAGATTCAGGACTTGCACCAGAATTCCTCAAGCTAATTAATGTAACGTAATATTGGGAGGTCCTATCTCAATATTCTTATATTTTTGCATACGTAATCGGTAGGTTGAATACGGTGGCAAATAATAATAGCAATAATAGTCATTTTATTTTAGCACTTCGATAGCCAGACCTACATTTTTTCCTTCTTTTTCAACATCCATTATAATGAACTAGAGGAAAGAATTACAGCTAGTAACAAAACAAAACAGATATATAGATACATTCAAGTACACTATGTTTGACACAATGTCTACCACTGAGTAATAATTAACTGATACTTCAAGAATATTTTGTTGACATTAATAATGGTTAAATTGGTTAAACAATTTAATAATTAGGGATTAAGACCTTCCACTGGACTAGGCAGATGTTAGCAGGCATTCCCATATCACATCCGCATCAAAATCTCAACCTCAACCAATTATTTTAGCCCATTGAAGACTTACAAACAACGAATAATCATATAGGTGCTAAAAAAATATTTCAGCTTGAAATGAAATATGTTTACGTTAGTATGGTCATTCAATTTGGACTGATTTTAGAAAATAAAATTATATTACTCATGATCTCTTTTCAACATTACAACAATTGATAGAGAGGTGTACTTCGGACTCCAACATTCACATTCAAGACGTCCTGCCATATTTCTCAACTTCGAGGAAAGGGTACGGAAACAGGTTTTGTGATTTGCGTCCATTCGATTTAGCGCTCTATTGAAAGAATATTGGAGTAGTCGTTGTGCATCACAAATTACAATAATGATACGGACGCTTTCTTTATTCGTCTTACAACCTAATCATGCTTGAGAAAAAATGCTATAACAGCGAAGAACGAGGCAATAATCTAACAAACTTTGTTGCATTTTTTTTATTATTATACCTGGCTATACCACAAGATACTAGTCGTGCTCAATAAAAGATGTACTAATAGCAATAGCTTTCAGATATTTTTGCATTGAGGTAAAATGGTGTAAATCCTTTCTAACTCGAGATGTTAGAATCCATTGATAAGTCTTAGTAAATCTTCATTAAATCTGCATAAATTTCTGGTCGTACACCATAAATGATCAGATATGTAAGTAGCGCCGTGGTAATTTGTTTAACGAAAAGTACACAAAGTGTTGAGTCCATATCAAACGGAACTATGTTATTAAGCGTTTAGCTAATTCAAATAAAGGCCTATGTCATCAGAGTATCACAAAAACAATATTGTAACTGGCATCGAAAATTTGATCCGACCTTTTAAAATCAGCGTTCTAAAAGTGTTTACCCTCCCACCGCGTTCAAATTTCAGCCCGTAAATCCTGCGGCGAAATTACTAATGGAAAACATATTCGAATAAATTTCCCCCATTGTGGGGAAAAATAGCGAATGCGTTTCGCTGGCTTATTTTCAAATCATTCAATTTTGAAAAAAAAAACAACAAACAAGTATTTTATACGGCCTCACTAATGTTTAGGTACTTATTCGGGAACATATAGTTATAGTTATACAAAATTTTTAACATTTTCAATAATTTATAGTTTTTTTTTTTTCAAGAAACAAGCAAAATTAATAAGGTTTCCTAGTAGCTTAGTAGAAACGTTGCAAAATGAGAAAACTACTTTTACATTTTTTTCGAAGCCAGTGATTTAACTTGTGATTCGAAACACTAATTAAATTTTGTATCAGAAGTAAACGGGATTCTGTGGGTAGCACTGCACCAGGCAGGTTGTTTCTTGTCCCCTGCCTACAGAATCCGAGTTTTTCAACATTTAATTGTTATTGCGTTCGATGGTGTCTTTTAGTGATATAACTGTTCCGCAGTTTCGCTGTCTTTCACATACATGCCGGTAACCAGGCCGGATAGGGTTGGTCGGTGACCAACACGAATCGTCAACCTTATTTGTATTAATGTTTAAACATGGTGTAAATCGTTAATCCCGCATGTATTAACATTGAACTATAGTAGTAACTGGCCGAATGATCTTAGCAGTCGTGGTCAATAGAAGTAAAGAAGAAGTAATTAAATCTTATAACGAATTGGACATTTGAATAAATTTAACGGTAACCAAGTTTTGTCTTGATTGGTTCTGACATGACTATTTGACATTTGACTATTTGACTATGTTTTACACCCGTTACTCCTAATTTACATCTGTTTTGACGCAAAATTTTCTGACCGATCGAGATTCGACAAAAATTTGTGGTTATAATTGGATTTTTAGTAGGGTTGCTATGGAAATTTTGAGAATCTTAAATGTTAATATTAATTAATATTATTAATTAATATTAACAATATTAATAATTAATTAATATTAACAATATTAATAATTAATTAATATTAATAACGGTAAGAAATTGTCACTGTAATTTTATTAAAATGAAAATCTTGTGCTTGTGAAAAATACGTGTGGATCTGAGAATTAATAATGCTGGACTGTAACTGGGCTACGATTTAATATCCTTTTAAAATTCTTCGATTTTCGCTGAAGCTAAAAAAGACTAATGGCATTGTAAAAGGAATGCCAAAACGTAGGAATATATAACGATTTATCGTCCACGTCTAACCATCAAAATTGTGCTTACATCATCCCTTTTGTATTTATTCATTTGGACGTCGGAAGGCAACAATAAAAAGTAGTTCATACTGGTTAATATTCGGTGTAAATCAGCGTTTTATATTTGGAAATGGAAATGGGATCGGCCGAAGCGCTATAATTAATGCGCATCACGAAATGTGTTTTTTTTTAATTCCCCAATCAGGCGTACATTTTACTCGAAATATACGATTTGTATCGCGTTGATTTAACATTAATATTCTTTGCTGTGAACTAAATAGATATTTTTAAATTTAAAATAGCAATTTTAAAAGGAGCGGAACAAATCGAAATTTATTTTTCAATCTCTCCCCTTGTTTTGAATATGTCGTAAATGAAATAAAATACAACAAATTAATGGTAATCTGTACCTATTTAGTTTGATAAACGGGATAAACCCCTTTAAAAAAATATACGAGGTTTGTTCAAAAAGTATTTATCAATTTATCAAAATTGACCTTGTCTCCTTCAAAGTAATCCGCCCCCAGATATAAGACATTGATGATCATTGACGTCGTTTAACAGGTCTTGAGCGATTCTCCTTCGACGGTCCGTTTGTTCAAAATTAAGCAATTTCGGAACAAATTTTGCTGCTACGCGTTTTATGCCCAAAACTTCAACTGAAAGTAGAAAATCGCCGAGCATGCAAATAAAAAAAGTAAACGTGCAAACTGCCTGAAACTGTGAACATATATTAGGGACATGTGTACCAATATAACGAAAAAATATCGAAGACCAAATGTACGTAGCCCGCCCAATTAGAAAAGTATATATATGTATTACGGGTATAGTTACAATACAAGATGTAATAACTTAACTTCCTCTTCCTCTAGATTTCGCTCATTTATTAATCTTTTGATCGTTTTATTCCACGATGTACGTGGTCTGCCTCGTTTCCTTTTTCCTGGTGGTCTCCACTGAAATATTCTTTTGAGCTGTCTCTCTTCAGGTATTCTTAAAAAGTGTCCAAACCATTTCAAGGATTTCTATTCGATCTAGCACCGTTTCTTCTGCTTTCATTCGAGTTCTTACTTCCTCATTGGTTTTTCTTTCTAATCGTGATATTCTTGCGCTTCGTCTGACATAATCCATTACTATAGCTACGATCTTTCTTTTTAGATCTGCATTTAATGTCCACACTTCTGATCCATACCTCAAAACTGACTCCACCATTGCTTTCCCCACTCGTTTTTGGTTTTTATTTGAAATATTTTATTGTTATTTATTTGTTGTATTCTGTGTTTTATTTCTGTTTTTCCTACCCCGTTTTTATCCACAAGTGCTCCTAAATATTTAATTTCTCCACTTGGTTATTACCTACATCATCATTAACTAGAACTTCAAATCGAGCATCGCTGTTTATTACCAAGTATTCTGTCTTCTCAAGACTCATCTGTAACCCCCAATTTTTATATTCGTTGTAAACCATTTCATCATGAATTCTAGGTCATACGCGTTCTGGGCCATCACAGCCCGATCGTCGGTGAAAAATAATGTGAATAGAGTATCATTATCATCTATCGGGATTCCCATTCCGCTACATAGATTAAATAGTAAGGAGGACAAACTGCATCCCTGACTCAATGTCTTAGTGACATTTATCGGTTATGAAAGAGTCTGTCCATTTTTAATCTGTAATGTGTTGTTGATTAATCTGAGGATAAATAATTATTGAATGCATATACTATTGTAGTTCTATACCGTGATATTGTAATCCTTAAAAACGAAAAAAAAAACTATGTATATTGGGAAATACTAATGTCTTCAAAGATCTTTTGCGAATTACATAAATAGATTGAAAAATTCATCGCACTGTATTAAGTTCTGAGCCATTAAAAAACACCATTTGGTATGATCGTTTTCAATTTTGCCCGTTGCGCATACTCAGTTTTACAGTTGGTAAAATTATTGATGAAAACAATTAGGCACACTCGTATATTTCTGCTTTGGTGTGGTCTTTTGCGAGGAAGTTGTGACTGAAATTATATTTCCCTACTTAATCAACTTCCAAAGTAGATAAGCGAAAAGAGGTTAATATTGTGGCATGATTATTACAGAATTTACCCCTTTCGGTTTATCCGATCCTGAAAAGTTAATTAATTATGGCAAAAGCGGTTTATTTAAGAATTCGTTAACTTCAAAAGTACTTACGCTTATATATGTTTTATTTACCATATTACCATCCCATTGTATAATTTCCAGATCAACAATTTTGAAAACAATTGAATTTCAAATATACGCACACCCAATCTGGAAATGTGATCTCCTTTGGGGCTACACGTTATATGGAAATCTAATACCGAAAATTAATTAACTCTCACGAAAACTTTGGGCCACATCTAGACTTAAACTCCGACTAGTCACTATTCTCGCCGCCGCTCAAATAAACAAGATTTAATAAAGCCGGGGCAGAAATCCTTTGAAAATGTGGGATACGGAAATGCAAAACAACACATTTTAGATTATGCCTAATCCGGCTAACTAATACCAAAGGAAATGCGGAAGTTGTTATTCTCTTTTTAATACCCTGAAAAGCGGATCTGATGGAAATCCCTATTTGTGAGAATAGCGAATAATGTGTTGATTCCATTTTGTTTCAAGTTCAAAATTACAAAAGCAGACACAAACGGCTAGATTATTATTTAATACTTGATACACGATATTCGTTATAATTTTATTATGATCATATATTGTGCAACAAGTGTGTTAGGTTTTGTAAAGCCTTTTTAGTAATGGTGGCAACAGTCTATTAACAATTCGCGTCAATAAAATACATATATAATAAGATGTTATTTAAAAAAAATAATCGAATTTGACTAGTCAATTGACCAGTCCCAACAAAATCTACGCCCATCGCGAAAAAAATTACTGCACAAATAAATTCACTGAGTAACGCGATGAATGCAGAACAGACGCAGAACTGTCAGATTTAACGAGTGTCAAAATAGCATCAGTGTTTTGAATAGAAACGTTCTAATTGGAGTAAGTGTTAATGAAGCTAAGTTTTAAAGGGATACCCTGAGCAGCCTGATCAATATTTTCTCCCAACATGCC
Source organism: Cylas formicarius (assembly GCF_029955315.1). Taxonomy (NCBI): domain Eukaryota; kingdom Metazoa; phylum Arthropoda; class Insecta; order Coleoptera; family Brentidae; genus Cylas; species Cylas formicarius. The sequence continues at coordinate 27,634,778 of NW_026844264.1, forward strand.
AATTTTTTTAACCATTCAATTCAATTCAATACTTACTAAGGGTCGAATTTACAGTCGTGACTTCGACGGCAGTTTTGTTAACGTTTAAAGGTTATGCTTACCAATCCACACTAAAAGAAAAGGGCATAACTATAAATACGACTCTAAGTTTCTGCAGATAACATACAACAAATGTCGCGTTGTCGTGAAAAAGTTTTAAATAATTTTCAATAAGTGTTGTAGTGCTGTTCTTTCTCCTATTAGTAAAGAAAAGAACGTATATCCTAACTAGTTTAAAAAAGATCTTTCTGAATTTTATTGTAAAGTTAAATGATTTAATAAACAACCTTTCGATCCAAAGCTATGTGTACCAGCAATGACTTTAGCGATATGTGGGTGGGCTGTTTATCTTCTTCTTCTTTATTTTTGAATTCTATATAAAATTCTATACACATTTTCTGTATAATAATAATAAGAATATCCTATACCTAAGTCCATTTTTGACATTTTTTTTAATAAGAAAAATGATGTTTGCAAGCCTTAAAATGTCTGCCAATTTCTTCATTCGGAGGCATTTATTTTTTCACTTGAATAAGTTTTGTTGTAGACAAGAGACTCGAATAAGGGATTTCATAAGAACTTTCGATACATATTAATACAGGGTACGCAAAATATAACATTAAAAATGAAATTAAAAAAACTGGCATTTTTTTTTTAATGGAAACTACCAAATTTTATAGTCTAGTCAAATTTTGCTTTAAAAATTAAGACAATTTTAAAAAAGATTGATCATAAATAATATGCCGGTGCTCTATAAGTTCAGTTAGTATAAGTTGGCTATGACCACATTTCAAAAAATACAAGTCTTAGAACGCTGCCTCCTTGGACGTGCGTTTTGTTGTTGATTACTGTCATAATGAAAATATTTTTTGACACATTACTAATTTATTGATTTATCGTTTATAATTTTAATTTATTCGCTTGCTTGCGTATCATGTTTACCACAGAGGAATAGATTGATATGTTAGACAGTTACATATCGAACAATAAAAACCGGACGCTGGCTCTTGGAGATTATATTAGAAAATTTTCATTAAGAATGCGCCCAAAAAAAAAAGATCTTGACATCATTTACCAACACTTTAGAATATATGAAACTTTGAAGGAAAAAAAAATACACGTCGTCATATTTTAAATAACAAAAAGCAACTTAATATTATGTTGCATTTTGCAGAGACCCCTAAAGATTTAACCCGAAATGCGTCTTGTTTTTTAATGGTCTGGGTAAAAACCGAACGGCTGTTTAAAATTCCCTATCCCTATATCCCTAGCTGGAAAATATTTGAGCGTTTTTATAATCTTGTCATATTTTGCATTAAAAAGTAAGTAAATTTTATATAAGGCTGTATATACCAAATATTTTTACTTTTTCAAATATTTCCTGTTAAACATTTGCAATGAAAAATAATATGCAGTTGCCATATAAGTTCAGTTAGTGTAAGGTGGCTATGACGGCGTTTGAACAACAAGTGCTAAAGTGCTGCCACTATGTTTACCATTTTATAGTTGCCGATACGCTTATGATGAAAGATTATTTATACACAATAAGACTAAGGAAACGCTATAACATTGGTGAATATTTTATTAAGGAACGATAAAAAAAAAATTATAGCTTACAAAAGATAATAATTATTGTAACAGTTTTTCAATATGTCAGAATGTCAAAAACGGTTAGACTTAGGTATATGATATTATACACAAAATATGTCTAAAGTTTTGTATAGAATTCAAACATGGAGTAATATACCAGGTATTCCATTTAAAATAAGAAAATTGATATTGAATTTGATTTGAACAAACATTGAATATTGTATTACCCCAATTAATTTTTGTATATAACTTTTCGCTTGATCTTCTATAGTTTCTGAGATAAGGTAGTGTCCCAAGATAAACGTGGGCCGTTACATTTATCAACAGCTACCTCCCCTATAACAACTGATGAGCATGCTATTGAATGGTATGTAGTTCAAAAAAAATGGCAGCAAAATGAACAAGGGATAAGAGGGGTTATTTATTATAAAATTTAGGATGCAAGGCGAAATAGCCTTTCTTTGTCTTGGTTTTTCGTAAAATTCGGTGGCTTTAAACGTCTTCTCCGACGAAATTGGAATGATATCCCGCGATACTTTTTCATCTAATAAATATTAGTTTTAAACGAATGGCTTGAATGGTTAAGTTTTTTATTTTGATCTGAGATTGATTAAAGTTTAACATGTCAAATACGGCAAAAAACGCAGAACCACACTCTCGATCGGTTAATTTCGCCGCTTCTTCCATGCCATGTGAGTTATCTCTTCTGCTCGATTAAACTTATAAGCAGACCGCGTTCTCGCATTTATATACCTAAGCTTGTATCGATGGTTTCGTCCAGAAAGAGACTCCTAAATAACAAAATCCCTCCTAAAAAATGATTAAATTATACGGTAGCCATCTCGTAAAATATGGCATTGATTAATGCCTTGCAAAATCGATTGTATATAAAAGCTATCATTTATTTCTCTATTTTGCAGAAATTTTTATATAGAGGGATTTGATTGCCGGTCGAAAAATTAATTTCAACTGACGTTTGGCAATTAATTAAGTGAATACAGCATCGGCTTAGATTTCGTAGGCAACGACAAATTGAAATGTAGCGTGACTAAATCGCTAGAGTTTAAAAACAAATATCCCCTGGGTAAACAACATTTTTATGAAATATGAGTTTTTTCTGGGTACTGATCAATAAATAATGCACGTAAAATATTTTAATGACATTTGGCAATGCCAAAAAAATTGACCTACCTCATAAACCAACCAATTTTGTGACGGTCCTCACAGAGTAGGCGATTTAAGAGAGAGAATATAAATCTGATTGAAAGTAACCAAAACTAACCTAACTTTTACAATAGATCTATTTATTGTGACATTTAACACAAGTTATTAAGATAAGTTATAAGATAAGTTGTTGCGGTTTTTTCAAGTGTTGGTTTGTCTTGCCCATAGCGACTTTTTAAAATAGCAATTGGTAACACATGTGTGCATAAAATTGTTTTACCGAATTAAGTGATCAAAAAAAGAGTTGCAGGTGGTAGTTTTATCTTGCTCATGCCGATTTTTTTTTAATAGAAGTTGCAAACGCATATGGATTCCCGCATGCCGCTTGAAGATTATCAAAAAAAATCCTATTTAACTAACCAATACTAACCAAATGAGAGCTTGTTTTGTTTTTTAAATAAAAATTGCAAACTCACATAGAATAATCAAAATTATTATTCCGATTCAGGTGAACTAAAAAAGACTTGCTGGCGGTTTTTTCGCTATAAACAAATTCTAACATCTAACAACGTTTGCTTCAAAAAGATGAGGATTGCAAATACCAAACGAATAACTGCGTAGATTAACCATAGTGAAACAAAATGGGAATTCATAACAACCTTAAGGCTAGTGCGCCTTTAAATTGTATCAAATCAAGTCAATTAACCAAAAACCTTCACAACCAAAATGCAGATAAAAATCAGAGGAGGGTGGGGCAGGCGGCCCCCTCGGGCAAAGAAGTCCACCTCAAAAATTAACCAATTTTTTTGTTGTTATTTGTACATTTTTCGCCGTTTGGGTAATACCAAGAGTCAAATGGACCGCTTAAAAATCTTAAGAAAAAGCTATTCCATATTATTATAAGCGAACCATAATTAATTTTTTGAAAGTGTTATTTTTTGAATAATTCTACGGATTTAACTTAACTTAAAAAGCTTAATTGCCCCACCCTCCCCTATACATGGCGTTCATGAGGAAAATTGTAGTTTTTATTTAATATTTTTTTAAATTAATTAAGTAACTTTGTTAAAAAATAACACAACTGATACGATTTTGAGCTGCACTTGAGAAATGCAGTGAATTTGAAATTCGCATTTTGAAGTTGTGTAATTAGGTATAATTTTTGATTAAGATTAGGAAATTAGGGAAAAGAGGACGTGATCAATTTTGCCTGAGACTTGAATAAAAATAGACTCCAAAAAATTGTAGCAGGCCATGACCTGCTTGCTATGCAAACTTGATGTATTTTTATACAATTTCGTGCAATATTGGCAAAATATATTGGGTGGTTTTTAGGTCAAAATTAAAAATACTGTATATTTAAAGCCTCCAAAGCCATATGAGCTTAATATGTGAACATACGACAAAGGGGAAGTTCGATATTCAATTAATTATTGTTGCAGTGGAAACTAGTGCAACATTACGAATGCAACTACCGAACAAACTGAATTTACATGTACATGTGAGGCGAGCGGAAATATTGGCGAAAAGGAAATTCATAAATAATAGACTTGCTCGCGATGTCTGATGCTCTATTATTCAGAGCAATCCAACTAGAGGCGACTCGGGACAAATTGGCTAATTAGAAACTAACTACGGCCTCAGGTGTATATGTGGAAAACGACATTAAGAGATCGATAATTCATGCGGGTACGTTAATATTTCGTGAAAGATTAACACGTTAATCCTTTCAGCGGACACCCCACAAAATTCTAAAAATAACGGTAAACACTTCACAAAAATTATGGCGCCACGTATATTTTCTGAATGTTGTGTAGGAAGGACATTTACAAAAAATAAATTTCTAGCGACGAAGAAGATTTTTTTTGAAAATAAATTTCCTTAATTAAAATTAAGTACTGCACCAAACAAACGAATTTGTCAGGTCGATGTTGACAGAACATTTGTTCACTAAGATAATAATACGAATTCTTAAATGAATAAATATTAAATATTCCAGAGCTTGAAAGACGTATGGAAAATCGAATTAAACCGATCGAGAAGAGAATTTTCAATTTTGTGTTAAGGGGTGGATGCTGTTCATGGTTCCAGATTGCGTAAAAAAAGGAAATTAATTTTTATCAAATGTGAATATTTTTCGTCCGCCAGCGCATCAAAGATACCAAATTTCCTGCCCCAATCTACAATGTGGCCATATTTATTATAGAAATGATTTAAACTAAGTATGCTCAACTTTCTCCAGGTATATTATAAACTTATTACTTATAACTTAGCTACCGATAGCGATGATATAAAGTAAAATACACTTCAGCTAAAAAATTAAAATTCTGTCTGTCTTTACTAATGTGATTTACATGGACTTTAACCTACCTAAATATTATTATAGTAAAGTTGGCCCGACAATATACCTTTATTAACTGTTACAACGAGCTTAAAGACCAAGATAGAACTAGAAAAGTGTAACTACAACGCCATCTCTATGATATAAAGTAAAAAACACTTAAGTTAAAAAAATAAATTTCTGATTGTCTTTACTATTGTGCTGGACATGAGTTATTACCTACCTAAATTGATTTACTATAGTAAAGTTGATTTGACAATTGGATATATTTTTATTAACGAGTTCAAAGGCCATGATAGAACTAGAAACATTTCGAAAAACCTGTACTTTTAGTTGAGAGTGAATTGAAAATAAACTCTAGAAATCAAAAGCAACTTCATTTAGTAGTCTATACTTGGACATTAATCGATTTTGGTTCAGATAATGACTAGGAATTCCTAACAAACATTTTAGTGTGGCAGGTTCCGGTTGTGACATAATATTTTTATTTATTTATCATTCATTATTAGTTTCGTTTATTGGATGGTTAGTGGAAGTTAATTCATGTTACCAGGTTTTCGTCAAGTTTATTCGTCTAGATATCATCCGTCAACAAGTTGTGTCAAATTTAAGATTTTATTTATACCACAATTCGTTGATTGAAGAAGTTTATCAGAACCAGACATATAACCCCGAAGCGGTCTCAGTTGTTTATCAATCATCGTTTCTATCCATTAGAGGAACTTTAATTTAACCTTATGATTAAGTACCCCACTAATAGCTAAACGGACCGAAATTTTTCATTCAACATTTCTGAAGATTTTTGGAAAAGCTCTGAGAAAGTGTTATTTAACGAACACTTCGTTAAACACCATTGAAAGCAACAAAGACTCTCCAGAAATTTATTGAGCTGCTAAATTCGCAAATGCAACTGGCTCCAAATGCGGGCTTTTCGTTTTATAGTCTTTTTCAAGTCCGGGATTCCGGCATTACATTCGGATTTCCTCTTTAATTATTTAAGACAGTTAGTAAACCTTGGATTACTTAAGTGGAGTGTTGCGGGAGTTACGAAACGCGGGTTGGAATAGACAATTTTGTAACCACTATAAATTGCATTTACGGTGTGAAAGGTAATAAGAAAGTAGTTAATAAAAAGTATTGGCGTAGTGAATAAAATTAAAAATTTGAATCGGTGGTAATTTGTCCATCTAATTTCAAAGGAGCAAACTACCAAACTCACAACGAGCGGAATTTGAAGTTTTCATTGTGGTGAGTAGCTACTTAAAATAACTTACTTAAAATAACGAGTACAGTCTCCATTCTCGGTACTTAAAGAACATTTAAGGCACAAAAACATGTTGAATTTTCCTTTTATCACATTTTAATGATATCAAAATGTCCGAAGTAGAAACTGGTCACTTGGGATTTACCTGTAGCTTTCCGACGGGCGGCGAGACCACAAGAAATATCCTCATAGTTGCTTTCAAAAAGTCATCTTGCTTAATTCCCTCCTTGCCCTTGGGGCTGCTAGAACTAGGCCTACATCTACTGAAACTTAAGCTATGTCGTATGTCTTTCTTTTCACTCTTTCGAACACTTTTTTCGCCCAGTTTGGGCGCACTTAAACTAGATTCGTCATGTTTCGCGGAAACACTTTTAGTTTTGTCTCTAAAACTTAATGCCCTAATGTAGTCGCTTTTAGTTGACGACGTGGCTTCGAGGCCGATTGACTTTTGTTTTGCCAATGGCTGTTTATCTGCTTTGCGTTTGTCTTTTTCCTCGCTTTTTTCCTTTTTCAATAGATCAGCCTGGAACGAAGAATATATAAGTGCCGTTTCTAAAACCAGTTTTTCGAATTTAAAGTTTTGCTTTCCTAGATTTGCAAAGAGCAATATAGAATATTTTTGTTTCCAACTACAAATAGGGCTCAAAAACTTTAATAAGTAGAATCATAAATTCAAAATAACAAACCAAATAATTTTTAAAAGGTAATCTAAAATTCTATAACTTAATAACAGAGTATTTGCCAAAGATTATACTTCAAAAGTTTTAAGCAATCTACACAAATATATTATTAAAATTGTTTGGCTAATAAGAAAAAACTGTATTTCTGCGTGAATGAAATTAAACGCGTTATTATTTTTCTTTGTTTTCAAGAGTTGTTATAATGGAAAAATGTATCGACTTATCATTTTTATCAGTCTAATGTAAACACTGCGTGTTGTCAGTCTAATTTATGTAGTGGATTAAATTAGCTCTATTTCAAAATGTAATATTGTTAAAAATTTTGAATAGAATCAAATTTAAATAAAAGAATGTCTACAATGTCTACTGTTTCTTTAAAGGGAGAACAAAATCATATAGAGTGCCTGTTTTAATTAAAATTGTTTAGTAATTATTACGTTACAATTTGGAACAGCGATTATTTCTGTGGAGACTGTTTCCCTAATACGAGGACGCGTTTTTTAAGTTGATATTCGCAAATTTGGGAGAGCAAACTTTGTTAAATCACAATATACCTTCGTTAGGGAATTTTTGCGAGAGAGCGATTCGCCCTTGGCCTGGGCAGCCCCGATTTCGCACGACTTCGACGACGAGGCATGCCTCTGAACCTTCCTTCTAATGGAACCGACGAACCTTTTCCATTCCTGACCTTCTTGTATTTGGTTCGGGTCCCGATCGATGTCCAGGCTTCCTTGGGCGATTTTATCCGGTTTCGTTGAAAAGAACTTAACTATATTGAACACGATTCTCGATTCCCTAGATGGGTTCGCGTTGCACTACCCGGTCTCTTTTATTTCTTTATTAACACTAAACGAAACGTTGAAATTTCACTATGTTACAATTATAAGCGCATATGCTTTTCCAGAACATTAAACTGAGGACATATTTAAACAGAGTTACGGAAATGTAATCTGAGAGGTGGCAGAATATGAGGGCGTCAACGCAAACAACACGACTCTGCTTTATTAAGAATTTAACAACAAACTCGAAATATGCTGATTGAAGTTCAACATTAATCACATAAACTTAAGTTGCATACACATAGTTAATACACACATAGTAAGTTTTATAATCATCGATATACAATGAACTTGCAGAAGTACCATTGAAATTAAAAGTAGAGCAAGACGTAGCAAAAAGTGTACGTATTCAATTCGGAACAGCAATTTCACAGAATTTGACATTAAATTGAGTACATTCAGAATGAAACTGATTCAGAATGAAATTGACAACTCCAAAACCATCGAAGAGTTTATTTTCACAGCTTCCACAATGCTATAAAAGAAAAAATGTTTTGGGGCAACGACGACAAGAAAAGCGGAAAATAACTCTACGGGGTGACACAAGAAAGTAGGAACATTATATAACTTTAAAATGGTATGATATAGCGATTTGATTGGTTGATTGGTTAATATAAGGTAAACGTCCAATTTTTTGACAATATGCGGTTTACGCGAAAACGACAGTAACTTTCGAATTTTGAATGGAACGACTTCCATTTTTTGCATTTTAAATTCAGGATAGTTTTGGTTAGTTTTTCTCTTTTTTTTTATTTTTCTAAATTTTTATTTAATTTTTGAAAAATATGTCTAAGAGACTGTGGCTATTTACGGGGCCACTTGATCATTGAAAAAATTATAAATATTATTGTAAAAATTATATCTCTAATAATTTTTTAGGATAATCTAGTTTTTTCAGATAGCATCCTAGTGGGAACCAAAAAGTTTTAAAAGCGGTCCTTTTTTTGCAACAGTTTGACACCAAAATTTTCAAAATCCTTTAAAAAATAAGCTCATATTAAGGAAAAAAGCAGATAAGTAAATACATTTTCATAAAAACAAAATATTACTTAGATTGAAAATTCTGACAGTTTGTACATTTTTATCTGATTATCGATTTTGTCGTGTTATCGATTTGGATTATCATCGAAAAAAATAATCAATTTACAAATGGAGAAAAAGTTGATATGTTTCTGATATACGAGGAATGCAGAAAAAACTCTCGGCAGGCCCGTACACTGTATGCAGCCCGTTATTCGGGACGTCGCCCTCCTGCACATTATTTCTTTAGAAAACTAGAACTGAAAGTGAGAAATCCACAAAATAATTGACATAATAATTTAATTATAAGTAAAGAAATGGGATGGGAATCAATGTTTAGGCCAGAATGATAATAAGGCGAATTATTGGACCTGTTTTTTTTTGCATGGTGCACGATATTTACAATTTCTAAAAGACTCGTTAGATCATTTACTTCTTGCCATGACATTAAATATGAATTTTCAGCAGGATGGCGCGCCTCCCCATAATTTTAGAGATGTCACTAACACCTACCTGATGTTTATGGGGATAGACTAATCTCAACACAGCGAATGTAATTTTTAGAGCCAGGGAGTGTCGTATACAAGAAAACATTCTATGAAACTTTCATTTTAAAATAAACTGGATATTAAGTAAATATCTATCGCACTTATTTAAATCAAATAAATACAAAATTCAGTTCCAAAATAAATCAATGTGATGTTTTGTGTCAATGTAAAACTTGTCTTACAATAACACACGTTGATATACCATTTCAAATCGATTCTACCGACATTGTGGAGGTTTTATTTTCTAACAGATTTTCAAAATATTGTGTTTAACTATCCCAAAAAATGACAGATTTGAAAGGAAAAAAATATTTCTATTCTCTTGTTCTTCCGCAAACGTGCGCAACAAAAAAATTCTAATCGTTGAATCAAAATTCTACCTTGAATTTTTTTTTAATACCAATCTGTTTTTTTCTTTCCACTGCTTATCGAAAGTTTCCTCTGCATTTTTAATCTTACCGACTTGACAATTAATAAGAATAGAAGCAAAGTTTTTATAAAAATGTATTTACTTATGATTTTTTGCTTCCTGTGAGCTTATTTTCTAAAGGATTTTGAAAATTTTAGTGTCAAAATGTTGTAAAAAAAGTACCGGTTTTAAAAAGTATTTGTTCCCACTAGCTTGCTTGCTATGCTAAACAATTAATAGTTCATTACATTAAATGCTATTTGCCATTAGACAAGTAAAGAAAAGTTTCATTTACAATTTTTCCCATGATGGGGTGACCCGGTAAATAGTATTTATGGTCACAGCCTCCTAGACACAATTTTCAAAAATTATATAAAAATTAAAAAACAACAAAAAAAACAGAAAAACCGTCCTATCCTACGTAGAATGATCTCCTGAATTCAAAAATGCAAAAAAATATAGGTCGTGCCATTTAAAATTCGAAAGTCAGTCCGCTCAAACCGGAAGGTCAACAGGACTACATATTGTCAAAAAATTTGGACATTCAGCCTGTATTATCCCTTCCAAATTTCAAATCGCTATCTCATGCCGTTTAAAAGTTATAGTGTTCCCACTTCCTTGCGACACCCGGTATATAAATGGTAAGAATACTTAAGCGCTTTAACAAGTTACACGCTTTAGTACCAACCGCGATGCTTAATTGCTGCTGACCATTTCGTAATAACTATTATTCCCTAGCGATGTTGTAAATAATGCTGTCGTCCGATGACACAAAATTAATATCAGATATGCGAAATATCGCGTTCCAGTCACTCATGATAATTATCATACGTCGGCTTTGGTATACAAATTGAATTATTATTTATCTCCTACGAAAAGGGTCTATCGATTATACGATTCCGCAATTCGTGCGATCATACAAAGGCTTTATAAAGTTGGTAGCCGGAGTATAATAAAATTCTACCAAACAAATAAATTTTGCTCGTTCCTTTGCGCTGCTAGACAGTTTCGATTTTAAAAATGGAGGTCTAGTTAAACTTTCCTGGTATAAAAAAAAGGTTCAATGTGACGGAAAACCGGTAGGTCAACAGCTGGACTGCTCATCGATTCTGTCGTTTTTTTTAAAGACATTCTGTAACGATCTTTCCAGAAACGGCTTTTAGACATGTAATAGCCATGCAAAAGTTAAAAACAATTTTGAGATTTAAAAAAGGCCATTTTAATTTTCATAGAAAGTTAATAATAACCTACTTTATGCGCAGTTGCTTGTCACATATATTAAACTAATTATTAAGTGGTTAAAACCAGTTTATATTATAAGAGTATTGTGTTTTTTCAGCTGAACATTTTATTCTTTATGTCAGTATCTAGTTTGAGAACTTTTTACTCATGATCATAGCTTTCAGTTAATATGTTTTGATGGACTAGAAGTAATATGGAGGAAGTCGCAAAACCTTATGGCTAGAAATACAACTAGATTATTATATACCGCATTATCATTTCGGCATTTTGTTCTGAAGCTTTCTTTATTGTTGATTAATGTTAATTATTAATTATTTGTTTTTAAATATTTTTTCTACTAAAATGGCGTCTATGGCAATAGGTGGATTATTCAACTAATTAGGTGCAAGTTTCAGTAGTTAATTTATTTTACATTTATGACATACAAACAATCTAATCAAATCTATGTCCGATATTATTGTATTTTATTATATCGCAATACAATATAGACCAGGTGTTCGCTGCGGTTTCCTTCTATCAGTAATTGATTATCATTGATACGATTTAAAAAAAAATAACGCTTTACTATACCTACTCGTTTCCAAAAAAATGAAACAGTCTGATTCTTTTTGGCGTGTGAATGACAGTGGGCTCTCTTTTTTGTATTGTTACTATGAGTGCGGGAACACTAAACTCTTCAAAAAGTATGCTTGCTGTTTTCGAAATGTCTGCTCTTTTCTAAGACCATCGGAATATCTTGCTACCACTAAAATTGTAAACAATTAATTGAGGTTACTTCCCTTTTTGTTGGCGATTTTGGCCTCGTGGTTTGCAATATCCTGGTGGTCTGGTCCTCGATTGACCTCCACGACTATTTCAGATCAAACATTAACATTCCAGAGCGTTTGATAGGGACGTGCTATCCTTGGAACATCAACAGCTCCTTAATCGATAGATATCGATCTGGTTATCACTATCTGTCACGTCAGTAAAGTGCCATGGGGGTTTTTGGGATGCCAGCAACATAAGAGCTAGTTTGCACCAACGATATTAACCGCATACTGGAATATTTAATTTATGGGAGGCTGAAGTAGTTCTTCTGGTAAAGCTCCGATCAAAGGCGTTGAATGTCCATTTATTGTTAGTGCAGTCTGGATTTTTGACAACAGAATTGACTATTGATGGTTCCAGTTGAAGTCCCTAGGTTCATAAGTCTTACTTACTAGATACTTTTTTAAATCTTGTTTCCGCTTGTCCTTTAAAAGCCAACAAGGGCCGCGAGAGCCACTAAGCCCCACCGTTAAGTATATTAACGCTGAACGTAGCGGCTGTTCTATGGGATACCTGCTCTTCTTTCTGCATTGTCTTAAAATATTTAAACCTAATTTGTTGTATTTCTACCTTCCTTTACCCTTTTTTACGGACTCCTATAGTGGAGCACGGGCAAAGGCAATTCCCCGTGAGATTTTTTTTTTATTAGTGGCGACCCTAAGATTGTGCATGGATTAGTTTTTTTATATCCGCAATGTCCATCGATTTATTACACATTAATTTTGTTGGTGTTCGATACAACGGAGTGTATAATAATATATTCTTCACCAAGGAACGATCAAGATTGAAATTTCGTTGATATCATTTTCACCAAAATGTTATTAAGAACGGAATTAGCTTGCGCATGCTTAGAATGAAGGCTGAGTTTAAATGCATATATCGTGTTCCCAAAATTTTGAAAATTATAAGGTAGTTTAATAAAAAGGTTTGTCTGTAAAATGAAAAATGCGGAAGCAGTGAAAACATTTCTTTTTTGTATATTATTACATTCTTAATCACACAATTCCTTATACGGAGATAAAAAATACTTTTTAAGAAATTTGGTAAAAATATATATAATATAATATATATAATATAAAAATCCATGTCAGGTGCGAATTTTAAATGGAATACCCCATATTTTATATTGGAACGAAAATGAGCAATTAATTTTCCATCTAAACTATGGGATATCTATTTTCACTGGTTTTCGAGTTAGAAGCAAAAAAAAAAAAAACAAAATATTGCAATTAAAGGATTAGGAGAATTAATCACATTTTATCTGAGTAGCAGGCTCTGGCCGGTGTTTTAGTTTCACTGTTACAATTTCTTAATCGAACACGCTAATAGCGGAATATTGAGCTTATTTACGTCAAAGACAAATTTGTTTAAGAAAAACACCACCATGGCAGGCCAGAGTCTGGTCCCTGATGACATGTCTGATTAGTTCAATTCGGTTTAATTGAAATGTTTTGTTTTGGTTAGAATCTAAAAATGTAATATACAGCTTGTTCTTATATACGTTACGAGTATATCAACATGCAACACCGCATGGCCAAAAATATTTTGCATAGGTAGCTCATATTCGCTTACTTAAGTTAGCGTAAGCCATTCTCCATAAACGTCTAATAGGCCACACTTAACCATGTATATACAGAAAAAAAAAACATCTCTAATGTGGGGAAAAGTGTTGTTAAAAGATGTGGACGAGTTTTTAAAGTTTCGAGCCAAATTTAATAACACCCGTTGCCGAACAAACGCTAATTAGAAAATTATATATCGTCACTAAGTGAATTAACGCAGGATTATTCCCTTCTTCATTATCCTGCGCGGTGTCATGTTGTTCACTCCCTTAATAAAGCTACAAGAGGATTATGTCGCAGAAATAATTCGTGACTGTGCCGAAGCGTATTATAGAGGCAGAACCTTTTTATTAATGCCTATTAATTATTCGACCGAGTTTTATCGCTAATTGCGCGGCTCTGTGACAGATATTGCATCGGATAATGCGCCGCGATGGGATTTATCATCGCAACACGTCAAATTAAAGGAGTATTAGGTTTCGGCCGATATAAACTTATAATCTTACATTTCGCTATTAATTTTGTGGTTAAAGTAGAATTTAGATTTACAGCGCTCAACTAAAATGGCACAGAAAATTCGTTTTTTCCGCTTACGTTTTAGTTAATAATTGCAATTTCTGTTTTTCGAAAAACATCATTTTTGAGTACGACAGGTTCAATAAAATTCGCATTTTATTTTATTCTAGTTACAGTTTCGATTTATCAAATTTTGCGATAGAAATCTTTCGGTAATACGCAAATAATGGGGTATACTAATAAATATATTGAAGTAAATTATTATTATAATTTTTTTAAATATTATGCAACAAGTGCGGTAAACGGCATTTGACTCACGAATTTATTTGACACGAGCGGAGCGAGTTTTTAATAAACGAGTGAGAAAAAGTTTACCGAACGTGTTGCATACTATATATACTTTTTCTACGACTGTTACTTTTTGAGTACATTTTCGCAAAACAACACAAATACATTCACTGACATGAACGTCAAAATTCAAAGCGTGGGAAATATCTACGAAAACATCCGATCGGTCCCAAATCCGTGAGGTACAATCCCGGAAATGTCCGAAATGGCTCGGATTCGTGGGAAACGAAACTGACGTGGTAAAGTAACGCTTCCCGCACACTAGATCGGTGGGTAATTAGGTACTTTACAGACGGGAGTAGAAAAAAGCATTTGCCTCAGATTTCAACAATTTATAATTATGGAAAATTTATCATTTCATCGATATACGTAAGGAATACACTTAAAAAATAGTCTGGCAATAATTGCACAACTTATGTGTTAAACCAGTTTGATTCTATTTCCCAAAACCGGAAGTCTTGTCAGTAATACAGCACTCTAAAATACTGCATGATTTCTACGTCAGAACCACGAATGCATATTTTCACGTACCTAAAGTTTCCCTTACCAGTAAAAGAAATTTATTACGTAAATTTCAAATATTTACCAATATATATATGGAATCTCCCACCTCTATACCGTGTGACACAAGAAAGTATAAACACTCTGTAACTTTTAAACAGCGTGAGCTAGAGATTTGAAATTTGGCACGGTTAATATAGGCTGAATGTCCAATTTTTTGACAATATGTAGTTAATGGTTGCACTTCCGGTTTGAGCCGAAACGAAAATAGGATAGGACGATTTTTCTCTTTATTTTTCTAAAATTTTTAGTTAATTTATGAAAATTGTGTCTAGGAGACTATAAATTTTTTAGGATAACTAGGAACAAAAACTTTTTAGAACCGGTACATTTTTTGCATTATTTTGACACCAAAATGTTCAAAATACGTTAAAAAATAAGCTCGCAGGAAGGAAAACTAAATATTACTTAGGTGGCTTTGCTTCTATTCATCATCATGTCGGCATGATTGAAAATTCTGACCGTTTGTATATTTTGAATTTATTTTTTTTTTAATGCTAATATGTATTTTCTTTCAACTGCATGAGCTTGTCGAGAGTTTCTTCGGTTTTTTTAATCTTACCGACTTGACAATTAATAAGAATAGAAGCAAAGCCACGTAAGTAAATATTTTGTTTTTATAAAAATGTATTTACTTATCTGTTTTTTTTTCTTCCTCTTGACTTATTTTTTAACGAATTTTGAAAATTTTGATGTCAAAATGTGGCAAAAAAAGTATTATTTTGTTATTTGAAAAAAAAAGGTTAACTTAAAAAAATAATAGTTCTTTACAAGAAAAGTTTCATTTAGATTTCTTCATGATCAGGTGACCCGGTAAATAGTATTTATGATGGTCACAGCCTCCTACACACAATTTTCAAAAATTAAATGAAAATTAAAAAAAAACAAAATAGGTTGTGCCGTTTAAAAGTGGAAAGTCACTGTCGTTTCCGTTCAAATCGGAAGTGCAACCATTGAATACATATTGCCAAACAATTGGACATTCAGTCTATATTAACCCTTCCAACATTCAAATGGCTATCTCAAGCCGTTTAAAAGTTGTACAGTGTTCTCACTTTGTTGCGTCACCCGGTATATGGATTTCCTGAGACGATTACTTTTAGTACGTGCTATTTCCGACTAAATATTCTCACTGACAATTTTTTTCCTTGGGAGGGTTCAGAAACTATTAGAAAAAACTACGCAACATTAAAAAATAGATATTTAATAAGTAAGGGAGACGAAAATAGATATAGAACGGACCCTATCGAGCTATTTACAAATCGTTATCGCAAGGAACCTATCGTGACAGAGTAATCGTCGGCCATTAATAAAATATGAAACATTAACTCGAGATAGCATTCACGTTCGTCGGCTTTAATATACTTCTAGGTACATATTGTCCGATCTGATAGTGTCCCTCATGCAATAGGCCATCACTGAACAAGACTTATTAAAGAGCTAAATAATAGAAACGAAAAGTCAAAAATATTTTATTCGATATGGAAGTGAACAGTAAACTTACTTAATTTTTTATTTTTTTGCATTTATTATATTTTACATATCCCTTCGTAGTTTGACGTCGAGAAAAGTATATAAAAAAAGCTTTACAAAAATTTGCTGCTTTTTACTTTTTAGAGATTAATCTGATACGTGTATAATTTTTTTACAAACCTGAAGGGACATTATACATTTAATTAATTAGGGCTGAGTAATTCAATGCCTAAACCATGTAATTAAGAATTCAATTTTCAATTTCTTAGTTTGGGAACATACTTTCGGTCTGAAAAATTAGTACAAAGCGATCCAATTTGCCCGAGGCACTATCATTTAAATACATATCAATTAATATTTTATTGATTTTAATAAAGGAAACTGCGTAATTATATTATATACATAAAGGGATTTTCCCTGGGTTAATTTTCTATATAGAAAGTTTCAAAGATAATTACAAATATATAAAATCAGGTACGAAATATCCTTACAATGATCTTTATTCACCTATTTTCTCGTTCCTATTAATCCGAAACCAGAAAAACTAATAAATTCAATAGAATTTGGGTTTTGTCGTCGTGGGAATACAGTATAAAATAGAATAACCGTTTTCGACGAAAAATTCTCAGTTAGTCTCTATTGTACCCGTTTCCGGAAGAGTAGTGAAAGCAAGTTAAAGAAATCTTTGGGCGATTTTTTTTAAATACAGATTATCAAGAAGTAGCAAAAAAGTTTCATTTTCGGAAAATTTATATTCCGTACGCTTTTATTGTAAAGAAGTTCTTAAATAAATTCCATATTTTATGGCTTGTCGGGAATCTGGAGAGAATCTTGAAGAAGGCTGAATGGGTTGGCAATTTGGGGCATATATCATGTTGACAGGATCTAGTCGAACGTTCATTAGTTTGTTATACCCGAAGAAAATTTACTTCGGGAAGGCCCATTATTTAAAAACTTCGCCATGGCCGGCCGGTACGTTGAAGGGTTGCTTTTAAATTTAAATTCGCCTCTACTTTTCTTTAGAAATTTTACGCCGTAGATTATTTAAATTATCTACTGTTGATATTCCCTAATTTAATTCGGACAAGCACACTTTTTAATATTTTTTAATACCGCTCTATCTATCCACGTACAGTCTATTCATAATAAAATACTGAAAGAAGATAATGCTGTACTCCAGTCAGACCAGTTGTGTGAGGTTACGTCACGTATAGTGACGTAATAAAAAATGATCCGTATGTCTTAGCTATATTGCTAGGAGTGTTTCGATGCGGATTTCAAAATTGAGCAGCAAAATTCCTGTGTCAATTCATGACATGTAGTAATGACCTATTGTTCACAATTGCTCTGACTGGAATTTACCATTTCTTCCAAAGAAGCCTAATTGTTTTTTATAGAACTATTAGCACTCTACATCCTTGGTCTCGTATACAAATTTTGTTATCTGTAGTTTGGGCTTAATGAATTTTTAAAAAAATCCTTCTTAACTTATTGCATGGATTATATAACAGTTGTGAATTATTAAACCTTTTAACATATGACAAACTTTTGATTAGCAGTACCGTACTAATGTTATTTGAATCAGAGGACAATATCAATTAATTCAAATTAATTGTTCACAAAAATATACCCAATATTGAATTTTAGACGCTACTTTAAATATATTTTATGCAAAACATCTAAACTATTTTTTTTTCTAGAATCTTACATTTGAGAAAACTATATTGACACATCTAATGTAAATAAACCATATGTTTTGAAGATTGTTGACTTTATCTTTTAGATTGCTGCCAAGGACAGCCATTTTTTTATAATAATTCTCATATTTGAAATGTAAATAATTAAATAAGAACTAAAAGTTCAGATTTTCACGAAATTACATATTATGACATGACAATTGACATTTTACGTAAAATTTAAATACTCATATATTCTGTTATATATCATTAAATAACTCTTATGGTATTTTCGACATTCAGTGTCCCATTTAATAAAGTTAATGTATTTATTATTATTTAGAAGCATTTCTACAAGTCTTTTACGGTACCTTGCATTTTTACATTAGCTATTTAAGTGCCGATTAAGTACGTATTAGTACACAATTACTAAATTTTATTAAGATATTAAATCTTTAAGAACCCTTAAATAAGATAAAAGCTGCAAATGCTTTCAATTTAAAAACTTCTGATTTCTTAGTTTTAACCGCTTTCAAATTATTTCATTGATTTATTTAATTGATAATTGATACAGCACAAAATCTGACATTTATCTTTTTTTCCACTGTACGAAACATTAGTCAACAAAATTTAATTTTGACGAAGAATTCGTAATTATTCAAGATATTATTTACTATACAAGCTTATCAGTTGTTGATAGCGATAGTAAAAATAGAAAAGATATAATCAAAAAGTATCTGTCGAGCCTTGCAAAAGGACATCTATAGCAACAAACAAAAGAACCAAAAATTGTACAAATAATGTTACGCTGTAATTAAAAATACAATATCAGACATATTAAAGGAGCACGACTTTTTTTGTAGGTAACCCGAGGTTTTAGTTTTCAAACATTCTGTGTAATAAAGTAATGAGCATTAAATGAAAGCAGTCATACAAAATATTGACGTAATGGATAGACCAAACTATGTGTGTTAGGATACACCTATTGCTTTAGCTATTAATTAAAAATATAATATAAAATAGTTGCAAAAACGATTTTTTTTATTCGGCAAAATAGCGAAAGTGAATTAATTACCACCATTATTTACCGAACCCACTCAATGGGAGATAAAATTACATTAATTAAATTATTAGTGTTTAATAACTTAGTGATCGCATTATCTGTGGTAACGCGTCGCATCGTTTTGTACAAACGACAGATAATATCAGATAGCAGAAATCGATCGAACTAATATTTGTCTTACGTTGGAAACCCAATAATCCCCAAAGCTTGTTTTCAATTAGCAATATTTACCGAAGACCTTTTAGTGGAATAAAATTCTTGGAATATAGTGCTCTGATAGGGATGTTTTTTTTATTAATTCATTCAAGGTCGTCTATAGGAAACATTATTATTGGCGAACAAAGGAAAGAAAATGCATGTGGAACCCAAAAGAAACAAAATAACACAATCTGACGCAGAGCAGATTCATTGAAATTATATAAATTATTTTTGTCATGTTTATGAATGCTAAAATTAAAAATAAAAATACTTAAAAATTATAAAACATAACAAATATTACTTATGACAGAAAATTACATTTTTTATATTTAATATATAAAACGATTAATTAATGTCGTTGAGAAAGTTAAAAAATGCACAGAGGTCTAAGAGTTATCCAAAAAAAACTGATTTTTTGCAAAATTTACAACTATTCAAATGTTGCGTTGGATAGAGTGAAAGTAAGTTCTAAACTCAAGTGTCAATACTTGATTGTAAAACCAGTTTTCAAAAAAAGTAAGGAAAAATAATGGGTATATTTTTTACACCTTTCTAAAGTAGAACATTAAAATAATAGTATGAAATCTTAAAACCAAGCAATTTTGGTTATTCGTTTCCATTTAACACATTTCCATTTAATTCAGCTCGAACTGTTCTTGCAATTGATTGAATGAAAGCCCTGAGCCCAAACATACTTGGTCCATTCTTAATAAAAGTTTCAATCCATCTTATGAGACAGAGCCATCCGAGAACAACCAGAGAGTAATAGAGTCCGATTACTTTAGAAGAGTTATGACGCGGGTCTATCTCAATTTTATTATGCATTAGGTATAGCAAAATGGCATTTCTAATCATTTTGAATTAAACTTCATTGATTGGTAGGTAACAGATTAAAATTTTGCGCATAGTTATTGAAAAGTAAAAAAAGTGGCGTGGACTCTAGGAAGGAATTTTATTTCCGGTTATAGCGAAGGGGAAATAATGGGTGTTTTTTCGATGTATAGAACTTGAAGTTGGCATTACTGTTCAAGATGGCGATCAATTTAACAGTTGTCAAGTGATTTATTTCAAGTTTGGTTTGGCAATTCATCATGAATAGACTCACGCCTGAACAACGCTTGCAAATAGTGCAATTTTATTTCGAAAATAATGGTTCTGTGCGGAATACGTTTCGCGCACTACGTCCATTTTATCGTCGACAAAATCGTCCATCAGAGCAATTACTTCGATTAACCATGGAACGTTTTGGCACCACGTTTACTCTTATTGATAACTCGCATCCCCAGAGACGCCGTATGGTGCGTACAGAAGAAGCTATTGCTGCTGTAGAGCGTAGCATTGAGGAAGACTCGAATGAGTTCATCCGCCATCGAGCACAGGAATTGGATCTGTGTCCATCCACTTTATGGAAAATTTTGCGGAAGGATCTTGGTTTACGTGCTTACAAAAACCAACTCGTGCAAGAATAGAATCCAAAAGATCATCTAGTAAGGCGTAGATTCGTCGAATGGGCCCAAAACGAGATTGCCGTTGTTCCTGATTTTCATAAGCGAATTTTGTTTAACGATGAAGCGCACTTGTGGTTGGATGGCTACGTCAAAACACAAAACTGCCGCATTTGGAACGAAGCTAATCCTCAAGTGTATGTCGAAACACCGTTACATCCAGAAAAACTGACTGGTGCGCTTTATTGGCCGGTGGAATCATTGGTCCGTACTTCTTCAAAAACGATGATGGTCAGAACGTTACAGTCAATGGTGATCGGTATAGAGCTATGACTCTTTCATTCCTGAATTGAATAACCATGATGTCCAGGAGATGTGGTTTCAACAAGACGGCGCAACATGTCACACAGCTCGTGCCATTTATTGAAAAGACACGTTTGGTGACCGCCTAATTTCACGTTTTGGACCTGTGAATTGGCCTCCAACATCTTGTGATTTAACACCGCTAGCCTACTTTCTGTGAGGCTATGTAAAGTCATTGGTCTATGCGGATAAGCCACAAACGCTTGACCATTTGGAAGACAACATTTGCCGTGTTATTGCCGATATACGGCCACAAATGTTGGAAAAAGTCATCGAAAATTGGACGTCCAGATTGGACTACATCCGCGCCAGCCGTGGCGGTCATATTTAAAATGTAATGCCACAAGATTATCTTTCGGATAAATAAAATTCATGTCAATCGAATAATCCATCGTTGTTTTATTGCAACTTAAAGTTCTATATATCGAAAAAAAAAAACACCCTTTATATTTTTCATTTAGGACCCGACCTCGTAACCGCCTATAATCTCGAACCGAATAAAACTTGGGCCTGACAAATCACAAACAACAATTTTTGGAGTGCTTTACTTTATTTGCGACCCGAAACTTTGTTTTGGACTTATATTGATGTAAGGAGTTCATATCTTGAAGGTAAGGCGACATTTGCAAGAAATTGTTATTGCTTCGGGTTTGTTTTCAACTTTAAATGGAATAGATTTTGAACTGGCCACTTAACTACGAGCTTCCAATTTAAAGAATATAAAAATCCTCTAAGTCTGAGTTTTGAGATAATAGTTTTAAATAATATTTTTTTTAATAAATAGAAAACAATGGAACAAAAAATCAATAGTAGTTGTGTTAAAGACATCTGTGACGTCTAAACTATTTTTATTTTCAAAATTGTGGTTACCAAAGTTAAAATTCCTCGGGTTCCAATGAACATTCAATTATGAACAAGTCCTAAAATCTATAAATATCAAATAAAAACCAGAAAAGTCAGAATATGCATTTTAAGTTAAGTCTCAAACTTACAAGGTGATTATGAAATACAAGTCAATCAGGATCTTTTCTGGTTGTTGCCAAATCTTATTTAATAAAGCAAGCAATTATCAACTAGCATCGGATATATATTTTATGTTCCCGTTGAAACTCTTGAAAATATTTGACAAGATTAATATTTTATGTTTATTTCAGCTTACAAAAACAATTTTAAACAATTACACAATAATTAAAAGAAATGGGATATAATATGAACTTCCGTTGTTAAATTGCAGAAGACTGAATGAAAACGAACAATACTATTGTCATACTACGCACAGTGTTTAAAAGTGTTTTTAAAAAAGCAACGCGGTGTTAGTCCAGCTTAGTTATCCTGTTTGCCGATAGTAATTGCTATAGTTCGTTGGACAAAACAATTCGAACGTCAATTAAGAAAATAATTTTCCCATTTGCGGATGGCCCTTTGTCGAACGTTACCGTGCTTTATAAATTTTAATTGCGACGTTTATCCCCCGTGTCCCAAAGAGAATATTAAACTGCCCCGAAAAATTTTCTTCAAAGGAACGTTACTTGCTGAAAGCGATATGTAATTAAATTTGATATACAGCTCAATAACCTAAACAATGAACAATGCGCAAATAATTTTCTTTTGCGTTGTTACTAAGCATGCAAAGTTCTAGTCTAGTCGTTGGAAATAAAGGTGTTATCAAGATATTAGGAAGTTTTTGTGCTTGTCATAAAAATTCTTAGATTAGGCGACTGTTCAAGTTTGATCTCCTCATAATGTCATTAAACGCTTGAAGACAGAATAGCTGGTTAAAACACCAAGCAACTCTTTTTGAATCTCCAAAAAACAAATGTACTGACATTTAAATTTTGGTCGGGAGGGTTGGCCGTTGAAATTAAAAAGCACGTTAAACAACAGTATCTAGAAGTTCTAAATAGCTGCCCTAACAAAGTTTATTGTTGACCATTATTTCACTTATTTAACTTTGGTTATGTAATTATTTCTATGTAACTTTGATGGTTATAACAATAAATGTATTATTATTATTATTATTATTATTATTATTATTACTAGTATTATTATTATTAAAATTTTAGGACTAGAATTCAACGAAACCTTGTCGTGAGAAAGTCAGTGCCAAATACTTTCTTCAAAACTGCACAGTTATTGTTTCCTAATAAAAAAAAATTGAAAACTGCTTTGAATAGAAAATGCATGATAAATTTCTACTATGCTCACATCTATTCGAGATTACTCCACGGTATTCCCTTTTGGGGAAATTCAAGTCATGCGATATCTGGTTTCAAATCCCAAAAGAAAGTCCTAAGGTGTGAGGTGTATTGTTGCAGTGTCGCCGGATAGTTCGAGCAGGCCCTTCTTCAGGAGTTCGAAATACTGCCTTTAGCGTGTATATTACATATTCGAACTTTGTTTATGGCTGTATAAAAAAAAAACTAACAAAACTAACAAAAAACGGATATTTCCACCACAATAATACACATAACAAAGACTTTTTACTTTTCTGTAAAAAATAGACTAGATTAAAAAAAAACGAATACCGGTGTTAGGGCGTACAGAGCTAAAGAGCAGTAGTAATGGACACACATTTTTAAATCCAAACAAAAAATTTTTCTCCTAGAAAACTGTTTTTATAATTTAAACGAATATTGTACCTATTAATGTTTGTCATCTCTGTACTATTGTGCTTTGTTATATATTTTTATTATATAAATTTTTTATGTAATTTTCTGACTATTTGCGTGATATATATTGTTTACCTAATTTTGACTGTATCCTAAATATGTGGGATAATAATGATATTATTATTATTATTATTATTATTATTATTATTATTATGTCACTTTATTGGTTATTAAGGCGTTGTGATCTATTTTTTATGCCGTTATTATAAATTCGGCGTTTCTGGTTTTTGCTTTTTTTTTGTTGACGTTACTCTAAAACGTTAGGTTTTCTCGATTACTTTCGTTATTTAAAAGAAAAAAATGAGTTTATCGCATTTGAAAATGTCTTTGATGAAGTTTTAAAATGCAGGAAGAAATAGGATTTAAAAAGAATAGGGAGAAATAGGATTAAAAAAATTATCGCCTAATTGTATTCGCTTTCCAACATTTTGCGTTTTTGAAAAATCGTAAAAGAAATTGTAAATTTTTCTGCTACAGAAATTTACCTTCAAAGTTCTTTGGGATGGCGAAATTAGATGTTTTCGATGCACTAAACGTTTTTTTCAGAGCAAACAAGAATGCAACTAGTCAAATAAAAATATTTAAAAGGTGGGAGTTTAAATACAATGAAACGGAAGCAAATGTTATTTTTTAATTCATTCATTCCCCTTAGAGAATGCAAACCTAATACGTAATAAAAAATTACTAAAACTCATAAAGTGGTTTAATTTTTAAAACGTTTTTCCTTATAAAAGAAAACAGTGGCTTGTTTTTGGTTCAGTTCGACTTTAAAACGAAAAATGGGGTTCCGGAAATTATAGCAACCGCGAGCGCTTTCAGCATTTTAACCAATTAAAAACTTTTAATAAGCGGAAAGTTACATGCTTCATGCTGGAACACGTTACGAAAATAACATTAATGCAAAATCTTTTAGCCGATTAGGAACTTTTTTCCAAAAATATGTGTCCTTTCCGACACGGCCTTTGAGATTTAAAAATTAATACAAACAGGATTGACGTTATACTGAAAAGTAACAAAACAGAGCGCCGTGTACAGTGCTCTATTTTTTGCAACTGTTAGAATATTTTTAAGGGTTTGGTTTGCACGAACACGGGACGTATTTTAATTTGAAACAAACTTGCGTTTTACGATTATTCTAAGTAATGAATAAATTTATAAGAAGTTGATAGCTTTGAATTATTAATTAGTAGGCATCGAGGAACATTAAGCCCGTCATTATATCCGGCGAAGCGGATAAAACATAATTAGACGAGACACATTATAAGCAAGGGCTGGGCAGGTTTTAAAATTAAAAAAAAACAATGCCCCTAAAATTTCGGCTGGATTAAGAAACTGCGCGACTCTCGCTCAATATTAAAGTGTGATAACGATAATTAAGTATCTGATCCATATTTTATGGCCTGTTAAATAATAATAATATTAATAAATTTAATTAAATAAATATTCATCTTGCCACGGGCTTATGCGATATTTGCCATCACAATTTTCAACAGTGCGAAATAGCATACACGTGGTTTTGGAGCTGATTAAGAATACAGAATATTTTGTGAATGAAATAAATTTGCTTCTTTTTTTGGAATTGGATCTTAAAATTAGAACCAAAAAGTATAGACCCTTGAAGACCTTCACATTTATGTATTTAACGATAGGTAAATTCAACCACAATTATATACACAAAAATTGCATTATTTCGGAATGTGCCAGAAAATAGCATTTCATTTTATCTCTATGACCTTTATTTGTATATATAGTAAAGGTTCTTGGGGTAAGTATTTTACATTTTGTTTCTTCTCCGTCTTTAAGACTGTGGAAACAAATGAACGATATTTAGCATAAAAGTTGTATAAAACAAAATATTTTGCACAAACAATTTCTCATAAGCGACTTTAACTTTAATTGAATTGAGCAAAAAACGACTTTTCAAATATTTGGTATCAATTTGGGGACACCTTATACATATAGTACAATCTCTCTTATCGATTTTTTTTGTCAGTTAGGTATTCAAATTGCGCATTCGCAGGAAAAAATTTTCGATGTAACTATGTTAACCACTTTCATTGGATCAAGTTTCAAAGCATTGTTTTCCCTAAATCAGATGTTTGATCTAAAGTATAGGGTGTTGGAGGAAAAAATAAAATTAGAATTATACAACTTTTAAGGTATAAAGGAATTATTTAAATATTTGGCTCGTTTTTGGCTCCCTTATTAAAACAAAGTTGTTATTAGTATTATATTTTTGTTTTTTTTTTTGCAACTTACAATAATAGGTAATGATGAAGCATATTTTTAGATAAAAAAAATTATTGACAAAGTTTGCAAAAAAGTTGAAGTTAGAACATTGAAACCATGTACACCAATCCATTAGTCAAATGCGCATTTTAGGTACCTACCTAACAAGATTGCAAGTACTTACATTTATGTTTTTATTTATTTAAATGACAATTCCGACACTCATTTGAATTTAAATTAGAAAATGGCACAATCAAAACCCACAGAACGCTTACTTAAGGCAAACCGGAGAGTAATAAACTCATAAAATTAAAACTTGGTAAATAAAACAGTGTCGAATAAAACGGAACCCCAACATCTGCCACCGACTCTAATACATATGGGACAAGCTACAGATAATTGTTGCTTACATAAACAGCGACACTGTAAAAAACGACAAACGAAAAACACTAAAGACTTAATATTAAACCAACGACCCTTAACGACTAACTGACAGTCGGGAATGTGAAAAACCTTCGAAAATCGCGCCGTCGGAGTTTGGCGCGCGCGTATACAACGCTTTCGCGTGGCTCGTCGCTCGCAGGGAACGTTACTCGTTTCGATTTCGATGTGAGACTGATCTTTGGGCGTCCGACTACGGCGAACATCGCGACGACCTTTCAACCCCCTACGCGGGCCGCCGAGGCTCGTCGCCCTCCTGGAATGCGGCTGCGATATAGGGGGGAACATCGTAGATTATGCCACACAGCCAACATTTAAACTAAATTTCGGGAACCACACAGGGTGGTTGAGTCACATAGCTAGTAGACAGTATAGTGACCAAGAGAGGTAAAAATTTATGCCTCTCAGGCGGTAAAGGCAAATTTCACACACTAACCTGCACTTTACGCCGTTCTATGTCTAAACAACAATTTTCACGCACTTAACTCCTTTCACAACATTTAAAGCAAATTCTGCCGCAAAAATGCTACATCTAAATTAAAACCAGTTGAATTGACGATCTGTCAGCGATTGGTTATCGAGATTGACATGCATGTTATGTCGATTTTCTCAAGAATTTTTCAAGAATTTTTTCACCATCGCTTCAGTGCTTATGTGCTATGATGTATACTAACGACTTTACATTAGCCCATGGAGAACACTCCAGAGGGGGGTAAGGTCTCAAGACCTTGGTGGCCAGTTGATTCGACCATGCGTTGGAAATTATTCGCCACTCAAAACGCTCCCGCAATAAATTTATTGTGTCTTGGTCAGTGTGCGTTGTGGCACACTTCTGTTGAAACCGGTTCTCTTCCATGCCTCCAGCATCTGTTGCAGGCCAAAGGAAGTTCCTTATCTTCTTGCGATATTGCTCTGTATTCACTGTTACCGTATGCCTAACTGCATCTTCAACAATGCCGCTGCATGCAAAACCACACCATACAGCAACTTTCAAGGGATGTAATAGCCTCTCCAGTAGTTGCTGGGCATTGTTTTCACAACAAAACGGCGATTTTGCGAATTTACAAAGCCATTAAGCCAAAAATGGACCTCATCTCATCAAAATCAGCATTTTCTAGAACCAAATCTTTCTTTAAGATACGCCATGTTGCAATTGGTACGAGGCCCATTTTTATTTGCATTCGCTATTTCCCTTGCCGCAACGATATTTTCAGCACCCCTATCCAAAATAAATAAGAACTAAAAGTTCAGATTTTCACGAAATTATATATTATGACATGACAATTGTTTCGACAACACCGTGTCTTTATCAAATATCATTGATGAACATTTGATAAAGACACAATTGTCATGTCATAATATATAATTTCGTGAAAATCTGAACTTTTAGTTCTTATTTATTTTGATAAATGGATTTTAAAGCCACCTCAGTTCAACTCCTATCCAACATAATGTCATCCCGTCCAAACTTAACAATTGTGAGCAAGCCATCGTCTTCTTGAAGCGGACCATAACAAGCTCTAAGCGAAGGCCTATTTTCATAGCACCTTAACGATAACGATAACTATATGTTCTCAGTCGTTTCATGGTGGAATATCAAAGTATACTAAACACAAACCAAGCTTGCTTTTTGTTATCACAATTTTACGCATATGGCCTTTGAACCACTATTATCAGCACCGGCATCTATATATCTAGTAGGCTATATGAGTTGATCGATTAAGGATCCGCCTGTATCAACGCAGTCGAAGCACAAGACTAGAGTGTTTCAAACTGGAATCTAATCATTGGGATCTACCCTATCTATGACACCGATAACAATAATAATCAGCGGGATGTTTCACTCAATCTATTGATGATCAGCACAAAGACTTACAGAAAGTACATTATGTGGAACAAGAGCAAAAACTGTCTGGTTTCAGTATGCGACCTACATGGAAAATATGCGCCTAAAAAGTGAAGATAATCTTCATGGGGCGGGGTAAACACACATCTTAACTGACGAGGGGAAGCGTAAACAATGACACACACTCTAAGTAGCTACCTGTACGCAGGATGACATCTAACTAATATATGAAAGCGGGCTACCTCCTAGAGCGAAACAATTGGATTTATAATGAATAGCTAATATAGAATTATTAGGTTTTGAAGATAAAGGTAGACTCGGGCTATTACGAATATAGAGTTCCTTAATATAAACAAGAAGAGAAAAATGTACTGGAAAATAAACTTTTTAAATTAGTAAATCAGAACTGAGGTTGAAATTCAAGCAAAGAGATCCTCTAACAGTATTTAGTTTGACCAAGAGAAAAAGAAGCTATCAAGGCACAGAAACAAACCCAATTATAATAATACACCTGCAGACTATTTGCAAATTTTAATATACACTTGTAAAGAAATAAGAAAACGAAAATTGTTTTCTATTTTCATTAGTTTAAAATATTAATAAGAGCAATAAAATAAAAAAAATTATAAAATTTTACGTATATTAACAAATTTCTAACTGGCTTTCCAAAAAAAACGACTTATTTTTTTAAAGTTCCCGTAAAATTTTCAAAAGGATTCATATAAAGAGCCGAACAATTGACTTAACGAGGGTGAGAACAAGAGTTCGTCGAGACGTCGTATTGGGATCAATTAATCAGGTAAAGAGGTTTCCTGATGTTATTAGCAAACCGACGAGAGACTCCGCGTAATTCGCTTTGTCCGTTAAAACTTAACGAAAGCAATTGGGTAGGAAAAATCATCAAATACTCTGTCAATCACCTCACCCTTCTTTTTTTTTGCAAGTTACAAGTTCGTAAGTCAACGCAATTTACTTGTATATGATTATCAAAATCTAGAATGCTTTATTTATTTTAGGAGCTGTGGCTTAGTGAATTTGAACCAATAGACATAAAAACAAATTTTGGCGAGTCAATCAGCTATAGAAATTGACTAGCCGATCGACGTCGGATTTTAAAGAGAAGCATTTATGGAGATCTAAAAAAAACATAAAAAATTGGACACCCTGTACAAACAATTGTTTCTAAAAAATATGGAAACGTCCCATTATAAAATTGATCCTGAACCTACGCAAAAATCAGAAATAATCGCATTTTTTACATATTTTTTATATTTCCAATTAATTTATTTATACTCGTAATAAAATGTAAAGTGCCACAGAATAGGAATTGCAAAATGTGTCGATATTTAAACGCCGTAAGTACAAATTCTCGTTAGAAAATAAAAACGGTGCGAAAAACTCCCGGATGTTAACCTCATACTTCACCAACCTTTAATCTTTGGAGGACTTTGCTGTGCTCGTATAGATAGTTAACACTTAATGGTTGAATGAACATTCGAAATTTCCATTGTGTGTCACGGGGAATCCGGCTAGAGGCGAAAAGAAAAATTAACAAAAAATTGTACCTCTTGAGGACTTTGTTTAAATTCGAGAAATATCTTTGACATTAAAACGCGAAATCTCTATAAGGCAGTAAATGCGAAAAAGAAAAACGTCAAATTAAGGTTCCCAAAATGCTACTTAGAAAATTATACCTTCGGTGGAATAATTTCTGAGATGTAATTAGTGCATCCTAATTTGAAGCATTTAAACAATGCGCAGCACATGTGATTGGAAGCGGAAAATAATTTACAGGGTGTATGTGTAAAATATCAAAGACGAATGACGCATCCTTTTTAAGAAACGGCAACGTCGCGCCAATAAATGCAACAAGTTTGATAATCGACACTTTAGTTTTTGGGTAAATTTTTGCAAAACTGCATGAGTAGGTTCACTGAGTCTCCTGTAACGTAACTAACAAATGTCACAATATCATTGATGACTAAAATACACCGATCGCTTTTACTCTAAGAAAAATGTTTCTTCTACGCCATTGGCAGCTGTCTTTGCTGTGTGAAGCGCCAAAAAGATTTATTGGATTTTTCAAGCAACAGGCACAGAACACTTAAATCGATTTTCCGCCATCAGTCCCACATCGATTGTCTCATTATAACGATTTCCATCTTTATTTCATATCGCAATATCTATGCGTTATACCGCTATCCATGAAATCAAACCATTTTTCTTTCTATTCGCGATGCTAAACACGAACAATATTTTCTTTTACGATTTTAACCACTTTCACCGGCCAACAGAGTCACGTAGCTGACCATAGTCGCTCAAAGTTATACCCGAGGGGATATTAAAGTTTCACGGGAACGCAAAGGGACGTACGTGTGAAAACAGCCCTCAAATTGAGGGATCGGGAGGAGGATCAATTTCATTTCGTCGGATATCGGACTGTTATTGAAACTGACGTCGAGACCGTACCCATTTTAGAACAATAATTCAATAATAGGGGAATATTGATTCTCCGTATCAAAACTTTAAAGCTTTAAGTAGAGCATAATAATGTTTCCACACAACTCTTATTTCAGTTATCGTGAAAGGTTAAAATAAAATTTTATTTTTAGAATTTTATTTTATAAGGTCGGGCCCAGAAACAAAAATTTTGCACATATACAGGGGTTCCTAAACTATTAGCAATATGGGAAAAACCGGAAGTGATTTTAAAAACTACGGCCACTGAAATGGAATTAATACATGTGCTACAGCTAACTTGAGCTATATAAGAAATAAAAAAATGTTGATTTTGATTGCCATTCATTGCTATCTGAATATTAATTGAATTATGGATTTATCAGAAAGCCTTAGCGAGATATTTATATTTTGCATTTTCTGTTAAAAATTGTATATTAAGCAAGGTGATAAACGAGTGACTTAAAAAGCTAACCAAACGTGTTGCATACTAAGTATACTTTTTCTACGACCGTTAGTTTTTTTACACATATTTTACACACACACCATGGAAATTATTTTCCGCTATAAAATGGAATGGAATGGAAAATTTTTGAAAAAAAAAAGAAATTATATGAACTCGCTTTATTGTTTTCCTGTTTCTACATTACGGAAGAATGCAAAAATATAAATCATGCTAGAATTTCAACCTCTTTACTTTACTTTATTGTGTAAATATGTATTATAAATTTGCCAGAAAGCCTTAGAGGCATATTTTGATAGAGATTTTTTTTTTCATGTATTATTTCTGATCAATTTTTTGAAAAATAATTTTTACTTCAAAAATTATTCACATTGTTAATAGGTAAAATTATAAGGCGACGATGCTGTATACTTTGAACTTGTTTTTTATTCGACAGCTCGAAAAGAAGTTTATTGTTTTGAATTTAAAATAAAAATGGGTAATTTATATATCTAATAATATACGTTTTAGAAATTAGAAAATATTTAGTTCCAAAGACGTTAGATAAATAATGACATTATTAATTACTATAATTATTATGAAATTTGCTTCATTGCTTTTCCCACTTAAGCCATTATACAAAATCAAAATCAATCAATTTTAACACATTTTTTTAAATAATTTTTCAAATGGAAATAAAATAGATTTCCGTTACTCTGTCTTTTTGGGATATCTTGGTAACTTTTATTTATAAAAAAAAAAACACATTATCCAATATAGATTGCCGCTTTTCGTAGCAACCAATCACGAAAACTCTTTAAACATTCACCGCGCACTTTGGTGCGGTAAGAAGACAACGAAATAAATTATCAAAGCTGAAAAGTTATGCTACTCCGTAACTATAAAATATGCATGCGCACACTTTGTGATAGAAACGAAAGGAATCTTACTTTGTACTTTTTCCCAAACTCTTTTGTTCCACACATTCATTTCGATTGTAAGAAACACGAAACTTTCCATCCGCACGACTCCCCTCGATAACGAAGGTCGAAAAGAGCAACGACAGCATTTCAATAAAAGCGCCCGATCACACGTCATTTAAATATCACGGCGATGCAATAATCTATTCAGATGACAAAGCGGTACATCTAGCTGCCGCACAAGCTCGCTAATTTCACAGATTTGCACATCTAACAAACGAACACGGATCCCGCATTAGGCGAGTGTCCCTCATCGACTTGGCACATCCTTTGAATCGCTTGCGTTGCACTCGGAACGCAGTAGATAACATTTTATTAACGGTCCTTGTTGTGAATGCCACTTTAGACAATAGGCTTGCTAATAGCCCAAAGTCCGAGCTATTGTTCTAAACTCTACATGATTGCTTTAGCTGTTCTCAATAACATATATGTCGAAAGATGTATATTATCTATTTAGTTTAAATTATATACAATGACAAGCCCAAAATGCTTTTTAAGGGCAGAGAGGCTTTTTTAAAATATATAAAATTGGATAGCGTGAAACTTTCTATACGAAATCGATAAAATTCAAACTGGATTATAATATAACAATATTTTTTAATTGCGATTGATAATGCACTGCCACGTTCGACAAAGTTGTACCATGCTTACGAAGCGAATGAAGCTCATTGAGTTATTGACTGACTGACTATGACTATACTCACAGGATATACTGAACGATATTATGTGTTTTTCAAAGAAACTTCCACAGGCTACTGTAATACTTTTTACAAAACTTCTGGATTCTTCCCTGCGTCGTCCTGTTTCAGTCAATTTCTGAAGAAGCCCACAGGATGATTGGCAAAAACCGACGCAGGAGGAATCCAGAAGTTTTGTAAAAAGTATATTATGTATAACTATAATCTTTTTAGAATGTATGACAATAATATCCTTAAACCTATATTCATTCGGATAATCTCGAATTCACTTGATAACCGCTAATGAGTTTGCTTGAATTTAAAATTTATTTAGACCTGTACCGAAACTTCTTAACAACTAGAGATGACTTTCATGTGCGTATTAACACTTGGATATATAAATATATATATATATATATATATATATATATATATATATATATATATATATATATATATATATATATATATATATATATATATATATATATATATATATATATATATAATATTTCAGTTTGTTAATTCTATATTACTCTATAACAGAAGGCCACCTAGGTCTCTTTTAATGTGTTATAAAAATAAATATTAAGTCCGATAATAATATGCATCTTATGCATCCTTGCCAAATATTTAATTTCATATTTCATGATTCACGGATGGAAAAATCTGATGACACTATACTCCGGGATATCATCCGTTCGCTCGTTGAACTCCGACTGGAATCCTGCATCCGACTGGAATCCTGCAGACGTTTCGCCAAAATCTCACTTGGCATCTTCAATGCTCGCGCTCCGAAAACACTTCGAACACTCAGTGTTCCAGTCGGATGCAGGATTTGCAGGATTCCAGTCGGAGTTCAACGAGCGAACGGATGATATCCCGGAGTATAGTGTCATATATATATATATATATATATATATATATATATATATATATATATATATATATATATATATATATATATATATATATATATATATATATATATATATATATATATATATATATATATATATATGTATATATATATATAAAATCCGCTAATGACGAAAACAAAACCATCCAAAATATGTACAGTTTAACGTAATTTATAGGTGTATTGTAAGGTTGCTTTGCGCGAACAACATAAATTGGATCATAAATCAATCCAACGTGAACGTAAACGTGAGCTACTTTTAATACTTGGACGAATTTTATTTTATCGTCTTTCGGAATAACATGTAATATCAAACCCACCGATTTTTACGAAAAACTGTTAAAAAAAAATGTTAAACAGTAATCTGGAATAAACTAGACGGTGCTATTTTGTGTGTGTGCCGCACGAATTGCATTTTCCTAGGCGTTTTTTCTTCGTTTAAAACAACAGTGATAAGGATTGTCCACTACACGTAGCCACACAGTTTCTGGAGACGTTCTGATTAACCAAATCGCAAAACTTTAAAATGTTAATTAGATAGTAACGTCTAGGGTGTACAGTTGTACACACATGATAATTACGAATTTTCACAACACGCAAGCATTTTTTCACGTATTTATAAAAATTTTTTCATGCACCAAAATTCTCTTTTCATAGTCTCTATTACCATAAGTGCAACATCAAATTTTCCACGTTACTTTTGTATAACTATGTATAAAAAGTTTAGATTTTATTTTGTGAGGGAATTTTGTTTCTTGCGATTATCCGATTTTTTTGCAAAATTTTCCTAGGAAAATTTTCCTAGGTTTTTTTTTTTCCTATAGTTTTTTATACCGCCTTATACAAAATTGGCAAAAAGCAAACTTTTAAAAATTGAATAGCTAATTGATACAATAAAGGACATTTTAGTAATGAGATTTGTTTAAATACGTGACATCGACAAACACCAAAATACCATCATCGTTTTAAATCACCCGAAAACATTCGATCGCTACCAACCAGTGATTAAAGTACCGGCAATGCTACGCTGTTAAATGAAGCCGATGTCTTAAAGTGACAGTTTCCGCAACCCTGGTCAGTGCGCCAAGTGCGCATTCTTTCAGGGTAGGTGTACATTATGCAACAAGTGTGGTAAACGGCATTTAAAAAACGAGTGACTTAAAAAGTTTACCAAACGTATAGTATACTATGCTTTTTCTAAGACAGTTAGTTATTTGGTACATACGAATGTAAAATGACACTTTCCGTAAGCTAAATTGGTGTATAATTAGGTATTTTGCAGAAGGCTTTTTCTTTGCGTACTGTGCGAAATAGGTGAACGACACTGACTTATTATGCCTTGTTCTGTACATATTTTGCTCTAAACGTCTACGAGTCTTAAGCGCTGCAGAAAATTTTAAATTCCATTCATGAAACAAGTTAGGCATTAATAACGAGATTGAACGTGATGCACATTGATTATGGCCTAATAATAATCTGCCATTCAACCAGATTAACGGATTCAATTACAGCGATTGGTACATCCACACACTTTTTGAAAATTCATTCACATAAATCAATTAAATCAGTCTGTTTGTGACAACAGGGTCATGCCAGGTACGAACGAACCGGTAACGCACAAGTCGAAAATTAATTCCAACATATTTCAGTTAGGTTCGTGCCTCACTGGAACGCAGCCAGCTAGCTTTGTCGCGCAATGGCGACATTGATTTAACGATATTTACGAGATGCGAGGGTATACGCTATCTTGACTTAACAGGTAATAAAAGAAGACCGTCGCTAGACTATATTTTATTAAAGCGTTGGAATTGATTAACAAACGACTGTTGACCATTGGGCGACGACGCCTACACCACCAGCCGCGGCTATAAAACATGTCACTAGTTTTCTGAAACTACCCTAGTAGTTGAAGGCGTGTCCGTGAGTTTTCAATATAAAGAAATTGAAACTATGTAACGAATTCAGAAGTTGGAGGAGCAATTTAGGTTTGTTAATGACTGATCAAGATTTTCATTTTTAATTTAGCAAATTATTTAGTAAGTTAAGATAAGGAAATTTGCACAGAAGGGTTCAAAAGAAAAAATTCTCAAATTGGCCAAACCGATTCGAATTATTATAAGATAAGTATTTTTCAAAAACCGACAAGCACCAGCTTATACGGTGTGACGCAATAATAAAGTTGGATTTTTATGATAACATGTTTATTTGCATGCTCGAAGACTCTTTCTTGCAGATTACGGTAATTTAAAACATGACATTAAGTAAACGATTTCTCACTGAAAATAAATTTCCTAAAAAATAGGTTTTTATCAACTTGGTTTTATTTTAAACATATTTATGATTAAATTTTGTGAAAATTTTATTCTAAAAGAAACTTATTTGTGAATATGCAAATCAGAGGGTATAATACTTTTCAAAACAAACTTGATTTCCATAACAACCTACGTTAACAAAGATTTTATTTAGTTTGTGGGTGTTATGATGCTTTATATTAAAAGCAGTGTTTTCAGAATTTGCGAGAATTTTTCCATACCTTTAACACATAAAATATAATATCTCTATAACTTAAATACTTTAATCGATTAGCGTAAATTTCAATAAATAAGCCGAAAATAAATAAAATTTGGGAATAAAAATGCAAACCGCGAAGTAATCTTGTTGCTGAGCCCGAAATCTGCGGATCAATATATGGCAAATCGCGATAAGGTACGGAACGAACTCAATTCCGAATTAACACGCACATGTCAAATTATTTATGTTGAATCCAGTTAAAGGATACGCCTAAATGTAGTCGTTAACAATAAATCAGTGAACGGAGCGACATATTTTTTCAATTAACTTAATTATAAATCCAATTAAAAATTAAACGATACAAATTTTTGATATCTTACTATGATCATGTCTTGCAAAATGCTAAATAAGCGAGTTAGGGGTGATAAAGATGATTTTTGCGAGTGCTGGAAGATCAGTTTTGTAATTGCTTCGCCATAAATTAAAGTTTTGTACAGTGCGTTCAATTTATCTTGATAACATTTTAATAACATTTTTGTTTTTGAGAGATATCAAGGTAAACAAAAAAGCAAAATATAGGATTAGTAGCCAAGTTTTTTCCAAGTGACGTATAAAACAAAACACTAACAATTTTCTGACATATAAGCCTACATAATATTTTTTAAATCGAACACCCTGTATGTTATATATGTGTTTAATAGAATATCTTATTCCGATCACAATGAAGTAACATACTTTATATTTTAAGAATATCTTATTCCGATCACAATGAAGTAACATACTTTATATTTTAATCCATTCGTTCGTCACAAATCGGCAAAAATTGGAAATTTGTATATAATGTTAAAGAGTGCTGTGACTAACTGCAACAACCATAATTATTTATAAATTAATGTAGAACAAAAACACTAAAAATTACAAAACACACTAAAGTAAAAAATTCTTTGGCTATTCTAAATACTGCTGTATGTGACCACTTTAATTGTATGATGTCTTGCATTGATTGCCTCTGAAATCCTTTGCCGTAGTTCCAAGACATTATTATAAGAAGTTCTGTGCACGTCATTTTTTATGTCCCCAAAGGAAAAAATCCATTAAAGTTAAGTCGGGGCTGTTGGCTGGCGAAATCCATAGTTCCGCCGTTCCCTATCCAATCCCTGGGATATTATTAAGAAAATTTTTAACTTGCACAACATTATGAGGCCTGGCACCGTCATGTTGCCATATAATCAGCGCTGATATTTTTACGAGTTAAACTTCTACATATTACTACAAAATATGCCCATCCATGGCACCACACCAAACATTAATTGATTGGTACCCCTACGTTTTCATTAAATGTATTTGTCTAGGATTATTTAAAGACCAACATCGCGTATTTTGTCTATTACAACAATTTCGAACTTTCATCAGTCCATAAAATGTTTTTCAAAAAACTGCATTCTCCTTTGACACTGTACTGTACTTAATTTTTGAGTTTTACGATATTTAAAAATAAAATTTAAAAATATATGATGCAGGCTTATATGTCAGAAAATTGATAGCGTTTTGTTTTATAAGTCACTTGGAAAAAACTAATAAAAAGCTACTACCCAACATTTTGTTTTTTTTGTTTACATTGATATCTCTAAAAAGAGAAAAGTTGCAGCTAATTAAAATGTTATCAATATAAATTGAACGCACGGTACAATATGTTTTCCTATCACATTACAAAAACATTTATTTTATGGCAAACGGTATATTCTGATAAAGCAAGAGAAGCGTACCTATATTGGTTAGAAATATTGGCGATAGTAAGGTACCCAGGCAGACGAAGCGCATATCTAAGCTAAGATAACACCTCGCTAATTTCTCCCTAAAAGCATTATATATTCGCTTGTTATATTGTAAAAGTGTTCTCAATTATTTCAACCTTTGTACAAGCTGGTGCAAACAAAACTTTATTTCGCATTTTGTGTTAATAAATGTTTTTAAAAACGCTCTCCCAAATCCGTTACATTTAAGTCAACAATTTGTCAACAAAAATTGTACAAATATTGCAGAAAAAAAAAGCTTTGTGTACCCGATACACTCCTATCGAGACTATTATCTTCAGTCGTAAATAAAACGAATATTTTTCAGGGTTCGATATTAAGCTAGTTTGAGAAACATTGTTTATGGCATACTCATATGATTTTTTTTTCACTTCACTCGAAAATATCGAAATTATTAGGAGGTAGTATGTTGTTAAAATGTTGGTAAAATTAATTCTTAGTCGTTCCGTATTAATAAGTGCAATATAAAATATAAAAATATGCCATTAAGCCGTTACGAGCGTATTTACAACTACAACTTTGACGAGATTATCCAAACTCCATTTTCTCTCAACAATTCGCGTCCAACTGCTAAATTGTCTGTTCAACGGAACGTTATCAGTTGGTAAATCCGGATTTCCACATTGGTATTATACAATGTATTTGGGCGAATTGGTGTATACTGCCCTTACAGGAAAATACATTTTCTCTTTCAAAATCAAGATGATTACGAAACTATCTTTAATTTCGAAGCGCACAACAAGTCTGTATGAGGTGAATTGCTTTTAAGTTTTATTCCATCTCGTCCAGTAGGAAATTTCTTTGAAAAATACTGTAGTAAGCGACAATAATTTTTTTTTTATATATTTTGCTTTACTGTCACCTTCTGATGTTTTATGACAACTTTTTGAAATAACCTATTCATATTGCGACAGATGAAACTGCACTTTACAAAAATTGGTCGAATCGTACATCGACTCCAATCTCTTTGGAGGTATCGGAGAAAATCCTTAAGTAAAGTAACGTTTTATTGATGTTTTCAAATACAAAGTATTTTATCACACGTCATATTTTTTTATTAATTTAGAGCCATCCCAATGTTTATTAATCACATTTAAATTGCTTATAATATACAAAATGTGTCAAGTAAGAAATCTATGGTTACATTTTGATACATCTCTACCTACTGATGTTTCCAAATACAAAGTATTTTATCATAAGTCATATTCCATTTTATTAATTTAATTTAATAAATTAATATCCATTAATCACATTGAAATTGTATACACACACATATGTATATATATATATATATATATATATATATATATATATATATATATATATATATATATATATATATATATATATATATATATATATATATGTATATATATATAATGTCATGCAAGAAATATAAGGATACATTTTGTCACATCTCTACGTTTTAAGCTGCATATCAATAAATGCATACAGAGAGCAATTTCTTTCTAAAGAACTAAATCCACTTTATCTGACTCTTTAGTACAGATCCGGTTTAACTTCTGTGACATAGTTTATGGACCATGTTTGGATAAAATAGGTAGAGACAGAATGGAGAGTGTAATCTTTAGTTACAAATTCTACATAATATACGCAGAAGCATGCCAATAACACATAAGTTACGGGCAACTAAATCGTTATCGATGGAAAAACAGCGTATATTGCATTCTGCGGTTTTGTTCCAAAGTAATATTTATAATGAACGTCTCTTTTATCTGGTAAATAAATACAGAACCGAATTTAAGACTTCACGGTTACATCTCGCCTCCTCCTCACTATACCGGGCTTTATGAAAGATCGTTTTCATATAACGTGTAAATACTACACAACATCGTTCCTATACAATTTAGATGTTTTAACGTCATATCTTAAAAAAAAAATCAGTACCTGGATGATGGGCAGTGCGGTGGATTTTTCATTTTTATTTTCCCTATTTCCCTATTTCCCTATCACTTATGTTGTTCATTCAAAATCTAACATTAGTATTCTAATACCTAGTACCTCTTATTTCTAGATATATAATTTTGCGGAAGTTTTTTTTCTCGATTAGTTTTGGGGCTGACCTTTGACCAGTTATAAATTGCCTTCAGTCCTTTTTTGCGGATAATTATATATAATTTAAACATATATATATTTTGAAATAAATAAGAACTAAAAGTTCAGTTCTGAACTTTTAGTTCTATTTATTTTGATAAATGGATTTTCATCAAGTAAAAGCCACCTCAGTTCAATTGATATTTTGGGTAATTTATTATTTATTATTATTATTATTATTATTATTATTATTATTATTATTATTATTATTATTGATCGATGATACATATACTTGTTCACACTGTTTAAGTAAGTTTTCACTATATAGAAAACAAAAATTAATAAAGAACGTTTTAATTTTTAATTTGAAAGCATTTAATTCTATTTGTTTAATATTATTTTGTAACTCGAAGAATTTAGGAATAGTTTATTCTATACCGAGATCTCTCAAATCTCAGAAATTCACGATTTTTCATTGACACTCTTATTATAATTCTTGCATAGTTACCTAAATGTTTTTTATATAAACTAAGCCATCTAATATATATCTGCATATATATCTAATATCTATTATTTTTATTTTTTATTTTATTAAAGTGTTCTTTTACGTTAAACGCTACATGTTAACTGTTCGAATATTCTTATTACTCTGTAATGCAAAGATTCCGTTTGCAAGAGGAGAAGGAGAGAACAGCAAATATAAATGTGTATCGACATCGGTGTTTCAAGCAATGGCCATCGTTCTATCCAGAACATCTGCATGGTATATAGCAATAGCATTGGTAAATTATAAATTTATTATACACAACCTTTTCAAACATAAGTTTTCATGTCAGCTATGAAAATAGATATTTCTAAAAATAAGTTAGTCGAAAAAATATTTTCGTAAAGCAGTAAGCGCAAGATAAGTGTCCTTACGTAGTCAATCCCATTAGGTGGATTATTCAATTATCGATTGGTGAGAGCATTAGTTCCCAAACTAAAACACTTACCGCCCTGTCGGATTCGTCTGTCCTCTGCCTGGGCTCGATGTATGTGGTGGGGTGCCGGACTTTTTGTCTGCAAGCGTTGTGGCGCCTCAGCTTATTGTAGCCGACCCCACCGCCGACACCATCGTTTACGTACACATTTCCGGTTGTCGGTGAATCGTCAGCATTAAAGCTCGGTGGTCGCCCACGACGGCTGAAGGCAAACGGAAATGAATATTAATAAGATTTAATGCTAAAATAATAAGGCTCAATGTAGCGTTTTTAAATTCTGTTTTGAAAATGTCGGGAAGATCGGGTCATTACCTAATAATCGAGACAACAAAATTAAGGGCACTGTTACTGCAGTCCCAAATGGTTGATTATAAGATATGGCATGAAGCTGGAATTCTTTACGAATTTTGCCAATAGAGTAAATGGATTTCGAGAAAATACTTGTTTTCTGAAATCATGCAGTACGTCGTAATAGTAAATGACGTCATCGCGTCCAGATTGAGGGTAAAAAATGATGATTTTCGTTTTGATTTTTTCAAATATGTCTTACAGTGTATGTGATAGACGAAAACCGTAAATAAGAAAATTGTAGCTCTCGATGTGGCCTATGATACTAAGTCTGATCAAAGCAATTTTTTACTGGTTTATGTGTCTTGTGGGTTGTTTAAAATGAGCCAAATTGAACGCCGTATCTCAGACGGTTCGATAATTATGGCGATTTAATAGACAGAGAAACGGAGAACGGAGAAAATAAAAAAATGTTTTTCGACGCTGATCATTTCTGTACCAATGGCGGTGGCCGTCGTCGGAATATGAGTTTCGTTGCCACACGCGTATACTTTCGAAAAATTCCATTTCATAGATTTTTCGAAAGTAACTAACCCCTGGGGGCCACAAGTATACGATTTTTCAAAATTTTTGATTTAAAAAAAAACACTAATAAAACAAATGACGATACAAGTCCGGATTTGACAAATAATAAAACAGAAACCATGGCACGTGATTAAAATATAATTTGCACCCGGTATAGAACGTTTTATTCTAAATCACAAAAATATTCTAATGTATATAATACACGCAAGGACCATCGTCATTTTAAGTATGTAAATCCGATGCTAGAATAAAAATGACACACACCCACATAACAGTAATCTAATGAATTACAATGGTGTTATAAATGCGCAGTTATATCGCTATGATTTGTAGTTATAATCTAATGAATTTGTTTATTAATGCACAATCGTCACAAACTTTTGAATAAATATATTATTAAATATTAAATAAAGAATATTAGTTGCTGCAGTAAATCTAATACTATTTCGGTTAATGTCATTGTCGTTTTATAAAAGGTACTCTTAGTTTTCATAAAACATACAAGAAATAAAAATACACTTAAAAAATCAGTAAACTCGATTACCTAAAACGATTGAAAAAATAAATAGATAATTGAGATGGAATGCATTGAACATGCAAACAACAGACGTTGAACTAATTCTTCCATATGAAAATACGCGAACTTTGTACAAAATATTGTTAAACAAACAATTTTAATATAATTATGCCGTTGAGCTCGAGAAAGCTTAAACTCGCTATTCGCTAATGCGATTGTTACGGAGATAATAATTATTGTATTAAGTCGTGTTACATGACTCACACATCCAAAAAGGAAAAGAAGTAGGTATTTGTCTAAAGGTTATAACTTTTAATAAACAGAATGACTCATGTTAGGTGATGAAAGCAAAAGAAAACTGATTCACATACAACACATACCGTACCCACAGGCATATAACTTAGAACTACTATTAGACTAGTCAATAAATAACCAAAATTAAATTGTCTTGAATTTTGTAGGCACACAAAAAAAGTGAATACTGGCATAAACACTTTAACACTTTAATTTAATAAATTAAAATGCAATAATATACATAACAAAAGGAAGTCAGTTGTCGCATTAAAAAAGAATAAATATAACATATCAAGAACTGAGTGACTGCTATTGTAAATTTTGGTTGCAGTTATGGGAGGCTGTGGTTTATATTTAATATTGTCGCGACAACTGCGTAAAAGTCATAACGAATTTATATCACGTGTAATTCTTCCTTTATTGCCAAAATTGGCATACCAATTACTTGCAGATGTTTCAAAAAAAATTAAAAACATGAATTCTTCAAAAGTAAAAATTTTTAAATAAGAGGTTACATAAGAAAAAACTATATCGAACTTATATTTTTCGAATAATTGGAAAACTGCTTCCGTTTAGATATATAATACAATACGAGAAAGTTGTTCGAATTAAAAATTTTGACTTTGACTTGAGAAATTAAAATAATTTTTAAAATTAAATATTAACATTTACCATTAAGGTAAACGTTTTTTAAATTGTAAGGAAATTTATTACAATTTAAAAATAGAAATAACAATATACCCCTGCTACTTCGTTTATTAAAATTCATTTATTCATTATGAATACTAATAATTATCAAATAAAAATATATATTTTATCAATATTCGAACTGCACTGATTAATGACATACCTCGTCAATTATTTTAACATCCAAGAGATTATTTATATTTATATTTATATTTCTTTCTCATTGGTCAAGTTTTGCATTTTAGGAGTTCGTCACTTTATTAAGTTGGTAATGGCTCCCAATTAAAATTAATCGCACCATATCAAAACTGTCCGTGAGATAATCTCAAACGTTTCGTTAGCAAAACGTGATGCCTAAATCGAATGGGAAAACAGAAAATCCCAATTTCTTCTCCAGTGTTATCCCCATTCAATCTCCGGTTCGTTCCCCCGGTTCCTTCTTTTATGACCCTTGGCCGTCTTCTCAAGT
The DNA here is from genome assembly GCF_029955315.1 of Cylas formicarius. NCBI lineage: Eukaryota > Metazoa > Arthropoda > Insecta > Coleoptera > Brentidae > Cylas > Cylas formicarius. Next base: position 27,678,789 of record NW_026844264.1, read on the forward strand.
GAACTCTCGTGACACTCCCTCCGCGACTTTTCGTCAACGATGCATTGTCTTGACTTTTTTTTATACAGCGCCTTTGCTCGGAGGCGGTTAAAGACTTCGACAGTTCTGCGGGTTGGTTAAATTTAGGGACGCTTTGACGGTGTGAACTAGCCCTAACCCTAACACAGATACCAAAAACAAATTCGAAAAATGAAATCAGCTTTATCCTTCCTTTCTGATTTTAGACCTACATAAAGTTCAATTTAATTACATTATTGTCTCACCAATGGCGGGTAAGCAAAAAAATTGTCTACGATTTTGTAATATCCGGTGGTATCTTTCGATTTAATTTTTTTTTTAGTTTTCCACATTCTTTATGCTCTTGAAGGGTTTCGTTATAGTAAATTTGTGGTTTCTAAAATATCGTTTTAATCCTTCATAACAATAAAACAACAATTCAAACTATGTTGAAAATTTAACGGAAAATCTAAATGGTTATTTATGAGAACTTCTAAAAGTCAAAAATTTCAAAATATGTCAATAAATATATCTAGACACTGTTAGATTGTTTATTGCTAATTGAAAAAGCAATAAAAAATAACATACATTCTTAGGCAGAGTTCTTATCTTAGCATCATAAAACTTTTACAAAGTATAAATGATAAAACGGTATAGTTCAGAAACAGAAACAGAGACTACGTGATAATATAAACAGATGCGCACAAAGCAAATTAAGCCTTTACGTTAGATTTATTTCAGACTCTTCAACTTTTGATCATGGCTGGTGGATGCGAACCTTTCTGTAGATCACAGGCTTGGGGAAACCATCGAATGCGAAAACCTTGTTTGATATATAGTATACTAAGCAACAAGTTTGATAAACGCTACTTTAGACACGAGTTTGATTTGGAACGTGCTATACTTTTCCTTTTTTATTTTTACGAAACATAATTTTTTACGACAATCAGTTTCTGAGTACATTTTAACAAAACAGTACGAATACAGTCAGTGAGTGACGTGTGATAGCTCCAATGGCTCCTATACGCGTGATGCATATACCAGAAATATAATAGAGAGGTCATGAATAACGAAGCCATACAACATAGTTTTTAAATGAGTGTCGATATGGTGTGAATCCTTGATTTTGTTCTAAACCAAAAAAGAGTTCCACACATAGTAAGTGCATACCAAAATTGAACAATATGTCAAAAGCAGTTTCAATATATATATATATATATATATATATATATATATATATATATATATATATATATATATATATATATATATATATATATATATATATATATATATATATATATATATATATATATATATATATATATATATATATATATATATATATATATATTGTTAAACGGAAAAAGCGCTTCGCACGAAAGTAATGAATCAAATTTGCTCCAGAAGATGGGATAATTTTTATAAAATGCAGTGGCCTGCCATTTTTTTTCTTCATAAATATTCAGTTCGGACTTCACTGAGACAAAAAAAAAACAATATTTTACATCAATGTGCTTACAATATTTCATAAAAATATCTGCATTGGTAAGAAAATTATAATAACATGATTATATTTTCTTAAAACTTTAGCTAGAATGTGTTGAGGTTAAAAATTAAGAAAATATATAAATATAACATATAAAGAACTGAGTGACTGCTTATTATTATATTAACTTTTCTTCTTAAACACCTTCCCACTCAATTCATAATTCCTTGTATAAAAAAATAATAAATTATTTATTTTTTTATATTCACCAAATCTTTTGCATGCAATACTTCTTCTACGACCATTAGTTTTTGGGTACAAACAACACGAATACATTCACTGACCTGACAGCCAGAACTGATATTACTCCCAGATATGTTGAAAATGTCTGAAGTGACTTGCAGCGGCGGCAAATGAAACTGACGTCGTAAAATGACACTTTTCGAATGCTATAATTGGGTATTTTCCAGAAGGGAGTGGAAAAAGGTATTTTCGGATAAAACTGCGACCTAGTAAAGTTGTCCGGAAACAATAATATTCTGACCAACCAGCCGAATAAATTGAGCCCGGCCCTGTTTGCGTTCCAAACCTCTTGTCGGGAAGCAACTCGAATGTTCGACCCCTATCGCGAGAAAGCGTCTTATAAAAGCGAAGCACCGCTCGCTGAACAATCAGTCGAACACAGAAACCGTGCAAAGCGGAAATATAAATAGTCAATGAATATATAAAAAACATAAATTATTAGTAGTGTCTATAGTGAGCAGTGTGTAAATAGTGACTTCAGTATTTCGGACGAAATAAATTTAAAGTTCCGTTAAGTATGGTCAGTGACTTGTTAAATTTCAACATCGCGTTTGACGAACCCGAACGAATTTTGTCGATATAAAACGTGGTATGGTGTTTCCGCCAAAGTGATATGAAATCAACGACAGAATTGGCCTTGTAGAAAGTTTAGTTTCTCCGTCTTACAGTCTGTACTAGATTTGATGAAATACCATTTCATGTTAAAACAGTTACTGTTCACTATCCGTGGAAGGAAGTCGTGAAACTTTGTTGATAGGTTACGGGCGGCAAAAAATCCCGGAAGTGCAATTAGCAAACTTCATACCCCAGTTAATTTTTTCAATGCATGTATGAGATGCCGGAATAGCCTATTTGTAATAAAAAAATAATAATGTCGAAAAGATTGAACCCAATGAAACCGAATTAGCCATTTAATTTCTATTAAAGGCGCGTATTTTGGTAATAACTCATTTTTAGTGGGTCGTTATGCGGGCTATGCCGACTAAAATACGTCCAGCTTTTGCAGCACGAGTTTTGAGTTGAATTTTTCTTGCGACCAAAGGCAAGAAAACTGGTTGGGATAAATATATATTGGGCGTAATATAAATGGAATGCCATATTTTTCGGTTGTAAAATGACAAAATGTTATTAATTAGAATAAACTGATAATAGTATATTATGCAACAAGTGCGGTAAATGGAATTTGACTCACGAGTGTTTAACAAACGAGTGACTTAAAAAGTTTACTGAACGTGTTGCATACTATACTTTTTCTACGGCCGTTAGTTTTTGGTTACATTTTCGCAAAACAACACGAATACATTCACTGACATGACCGTCAGAATTGACAAACGTCAAAATTCAAAGCGTTGGAAATATCTCCGAAAACATCCGATCGCTGCGGTAAAATCCCGAAAATGTCCGAAGTGGTTTGGATTCATGCGAAAGGAAACTGGCGTGACTTTTTTCTACTCCCGTCTGTAAAATGCCCACCGATCTAGCGTGCGGGAAGCGTCACTTTGCCACGTCAGTTTCGTTTCCCACGGATAAGAGCCACTTCGGACATTTCCGGGATTTTACCGCACGGGTTTGGGAGCCATCGGATGTTTTCGGAGATATTTCCCACGCCTTGAATTGTCAATTGTCAATTGTCAATTCTTACATCATGTCAGTGAATGCATTCGTGTTGTTTTGCGAAAATGTACACACAAACTAACGGTTGTAGAAATAGTATATTATGCAGCAAGTGCTGTAAACGGCATTTGACTCACGAGTTTATTTGACACAAGCGGAGCGAGTTTTTAATAAACGAGTGAGTTAAAAAGTTTACCGAACGTGTTGCATATTATACTTTTTCTACGACCGTTAGTTTTTGGGTACATTTTCGTAAAACAACACGAATACATTCACTGACATGACCGTCAGAATTGACAAACGTCAAAATTTAAGGCGTGGCAAATATCTCCGAAAACATCCGAATGCTCCCAAATGTCCGAAGTATCTCGGATTCGTTGAAAACAAAACTGACGTGGTAAAGTGACGTTTCCCGCACCCTAGATCGATGTGTAGTTAGGTATTTTACAGACGGGAGTAGAAAAATAATATTTCAAATTTACTAGTGTAATATACTATAATTTATATAAATTTTATAAATAGAATAACAATTAAAGCCTCCCATCATGAATCATTTTCATACTAAAACCCACAGAATTCCTTTTCATATATATTCACATATAAACTAAATTTAATCAGGAAGATATGCGGAACAAAAAGCATCAATTACGAAATTCGGGTTCCAAAAAAATGAATGAGACGAATATCACGGCAGATTTAAACCAACCCATTAGAGAAAACGAATTTCATAACTCTCCCCCAAAAATTGCTTGGCCTGTATAATTAACCTAAGAACTTTAATTTATCAATCTAGAAAAGTAATGTATAAACTTTAAAAAAAGAAATCTAGTAATAATTAAACCCTCGTAATTAAATTAATTCGACGTAATTTGTAGAGAAAACTTACAAGCAAATAACAGTAAATTATATATGAATGAAAAAGAAAAGAGTTGAATTTAAGAATTGCTTCTGTATATCAATACTTTCTTTGCAGTTTTCGTTTTGTGGAATAGTGGTTCAAGCGTTAAAGTTTTAATATGTATTCCCAGCAGGTACAAAAAATCTGGCCGCTTTTGGAAGCATTATTAAACCGGTGATTGATCCACACTTTTCGTCACAATTATATTCATTTTATGATTCAAGCCGTTTATTTAAATTTAAAAATGTCCATGCCTTAGCTGACTAAAAATGAATAATTGCGTCATTATCGATTCTAGCTTTTTTTCTGTCGTTACAAAATATTTCAAAAACATTATCTTTATAATAAACGATAATTAAAGGAACATAGCGAAAATGAGATGGGAAACTGATCTCGTCACTGGGCTGTTTTCCATTGAACGAGACTCTGAAAAATCGTATACAGGGTGATGTAAAGTAACTGACCTATTTGACAGTCATGGATACATGGAATCGTTCTGAATATTACTTAATTATTAAGTAGTGATGCTTTGTTAATCGATATTCTGTTCTGTATTATATATACAACGCATATTACTTTTATCATTATACAAAATAGAATTAGGAAACCCAACAATTTGAAGTTTGAAGAAATAAGAGTGCGTAGAGAGAATTTGAAACTTCATAATGCATCTTTTCAAATTGCTAGAAGATATTATATGAAATGATAAACCTTAAAACTTTTTCCGTGTTAATAGTTTATTTTTTTAGGACAACAATTTTCAAGAAAATGTCGTTTCCTATATAGGCACACACCTATTCTATACAATAACAACGTTTAGTTTATAAATTGTTGTGTTTTAATGGATGGAAAACATATGGTGTGTATATACGGAACAAGATGAATGAAAAAACTTTAAAAGCATTTTGTAACCCTATCATAAAGAGAATAATTACAGCACTTCAGTAATTTCTTCCAATTACACATCTTCAATATTTTACAAATTCAGTGGGCAAAAAACGATACTCACCAAATAGATGCCGAGCAGCTTCCCGACAATTTCTCCTCATTTTCTTTAGATTCATGTCGAAGACTAGGAAGTGAGACCGTGGACGGTTCTTTGGATATGCCTATTTAAGAAAGCGGCAGGTTAAAATATTTGCTTCTGCAATATAATTAAGCTACTTCACCACTCACTTGAGTTGGAGCCCAGACTAAATCTGCATTCCGGCGTAACAGATGTATGGCGCTGGAAGTTTCTCACTGGATGGAGCGATCTCTGTAAATAAGTTAAAATATACAGCTCTAAAAGCATTAAAATAAATGTGCTGCCATGACAAACCTTGTACTCAAAATAATTTGATACCCGAAGTCCAATTCTTATAAAGAATAAAATCAATGAATATTTGCAATTATTTGTTTCTTTTCGTTTCCTTCCATAATCATTTCTGATTTGACCAACCAGAGCAGTTATAAGTTTAATTTAATCCAATTCATATTTGAATTTTAAAGTGGCGTGCACAACAAGCAAAGGTTAATAATCAAATTACAAAAAAAATACAAGAATTCGATTATAAAAAACTTATTACAAACTTGTTACAAAAGAACGATTCTTCTCGACAAAATATGTTCGGAACTTTGTAATTGATAGTTACAGCTGTTTTTTATAATTTTCTGTTGCATTTTTCTGCTTTGCCAAGTATTAAAGATCTATAGAAATTGTTATTTGTTTTTGTAGCAACGTGTCAACACTTTTTGAGTATCACATTAAATATTATAAATTATATTATAAATTAATTTATAAATATTATAAATTAATTAATTAATAAATTAAATATTATAAATTAATGAAATAATTTGAACTTAATTTATTTTTTTTTAAACTAGAAATTTAATGTTTCAGTAAGATTAACAGGAAAATTACTTCACCATACAATTGAAATATTAGCCAAAAAAATAGTGTGATGTTGAGGTAAAAAAATGCCTCTAGAGGGAACGTGAAATACGCTTGCGATTTGTACTGGTTGACATGGGTAAAAGTTGGGGAAAATCTATTTCTTTTGCGAAATGTTTTTTAGGGACCGATGAATATTTTAGAAGAAATGGAATACAACTCAGGCAAACTTAAAATTAGTTGCAAATCTTAATAAGACAGCAACGGTAAAGGTTAGGACAGGCATTCATAAGATTTTTTCTAATTGACACACATGCGGAAGGGGCTAAAAAAGGGACAAAAAGTATCATTTTTTTAGAGAACTCTTTTATGATAGATGTGTTAGAACCATTGAGTATTGATACTAATGCCCGGGCGCACCTAGAAACATTTTGTTTAAAAACAATTTTTAAATCCATTTCTAAAACGTTTTGGAAATATTTACGATTTATATCAGCAGCATTTCAAGACATTCCTCAATATAAGATGTTGTCGTTCTAAGAAAATTTAGTAACCCACTAGTATATTTCAGTTTAAAATCTGCCATTAAATTGTCCCCACAATAGAAACTTTATTCAAGAAACTCTCTCTACCACTAACGTGTAGTTTCTTTTTGCCTTACAATTAAAATACATGTTGCTCGCACAAATTCATGATACTTTCTGTCGTACTGATGCGTGGAAACGAAAGAATGTTTCAAAGTTGTTTCAAAAGCGTTTGATACAAGTTTAAAAATATTTTTTCAAATACAGTTTCGAAATAGTTTTCATATTTTACTTCGAGGTATGCACTAGGCTTCAGAATGCATAAAGCACACAATGTCAATCACGAGTGCCTTAGTTTTCACCGATTTCTCGAAAATGCCTTTTGCCTTTTCTGCATGTACGTATTGGATTTCATTAAAGCGATAACAATCAATAACCAAACTATTTTCGAGCACACCCACTATTAAAAACAGCTAACATATTCGTTCATTCATTCTACTTAAAAATCACTCAATCATCTGACGTCATAATGTTATTTTAGCAAGATAAATACGTAACTGATGATACCACCAACATCGAAAAAATTAATTATAAAGTAGCCTTCGCGTTTTACGGTGTGTATATCCTTGCGACAACATAGCGATGTTTCCAACATGCTTTCATCGGCAAAAACATTCGCCAAATTTATCGTCACTGCGAAATCGCACACCTTCACGTCGTTTCGCAAATTTCCCGTGTTGCCACGGTTTCCAATAAAAACTTTTGCGAATCTCTAACAAAACGTGGGACGGTCGTGAACGGCGACGAAGAAACCTCTTATTTTAAACTGACGCAGTGACTGTCCGGAAGAACGGTTTAAATGTCTCCAGCCTGGTGGATTACTTACAAAAAGAGAAATGATGAAGTTGGGACCTTCTTTCTGATAGTGACAAAAAAGCACTTACCATAATGGGTCCGCCCGCCATCGAAATGGCGGGGAAAGATTCGTGATTTGTTCTGTAGTTCGGAGCGTATTCGGGAAAAACTTACAGTTAGAAGGGAAAATAACACAAAATATTACCAGTATAACTCAAAACTGCAGATACTCAGTAATCGCAACATATTTTGTAAATGTTATACGAAAAAAAATTAAAAATAACTTATAAAATAAGATAAAACAAAGATATATGTATTTCGGTTGGTAATAAGTATAGAGCCTTGCGATTTCGCAAACCTTTGGTACTTTTTTGTGAAACGAAAGATGACGTTAACAGACTCGATTCTTCTATTATTTGTGCTCCTTAGATTTCAAGGAACCTAATTCAATGCTGGAACACTACTGAGGACGAAATTGTACTCTGGATAATCGAAATGTTACCCAATATTCCTCCGGTACGATGTTGCGTGAGCACTTGGCTTGGAACGCTCACGTAAACCACCAATTGATTAATTAAGTTAGGTGGTTGACTGGTAATTTTTTATTCACTTATAAACATTTATTCGTTAGAAAGTTGCTAGCTGAGAACAGTCAAATTATGCTAATAATATTAAAAGGTGAAATGGTAACACGCATACTGTGTACGCGACGTCATTCATTCAGGAACATTCTAGAATTTAGTACAACATGGTTGAAAGCAAGGCATCAAAAAAGTTCATCCCGTTCGATTTGTTGCACAAAATAGGCACTAAAGTGTTTCTTCTATCATTTCCAATTTCCAATGTTTTTCGAAAAAATTCAATCACGATTTGCAGGGAATTCGAAATGATTTCTTGAGCAAGTCGCCTCTCGGAATACCCATAATACATGTGAGTCTGATGGGTGATTTTGTGGGGCCAAAATATTAGACTCTATATTCTGTTTCTTAATGCGAGAGAGTTACTGATCATTATTGAACTGTAAAATGTAGTGGTCTGAGACCTAGTCCATAGGGGTAGTATTGTGAGATTGGTAGGTAGACGGACGTACCTGTGCCTTAGTCTAAAAATTAGAATTACAGTTGGTTGTTTTTTCTGAATTTGTTGCTGTATTGAATTATGACTGAAGTTGAACAGTTAATAATATTCCGACTTCAGCACGAAGATAAGAGCGTCCCCATCAGGTCCCCAAAGAGAATTACAGGAAGTAAAGAAATCAATAAAAGATGATGAAAAACCTTGAACCTGAAAAAAAAAACAGAAAAAAATGGAATTATTAGATTACTTCAAATGAGAAGAATTCCAAGAAATATATGATAAAAAAGGCTAATAGAATTATAATTTAGAATAAAACTCTTCGTATTTATTGTCGACGAAATCGCTTCAAAACGAAATATAACGGTACTTCGCGTTCCGCTATGTCACTGTGAAAAAGGGTTTCTAGGCTTTTAATATCGGGAACGTTGATACTATCTTGAAAGAGGGAATAAAACTGGTGGATTGTGAAAAGTGGAGTAAATGCGTCGAACATGTGGCTGAAATAGAAGAAATTTCATGTGAATGAAAGAAATAGCCATTAATATGTCTAGTGTTCTTTACGGCGAGACTGCATACGCATTATCGTTAAAAAAAAAATAGGCAACCAACTGAAAAAACTGTAAATTGAGTTTCCATATATCTGAAGATATACTTATAAAAAAGTTTCTATAAGTCGCACCCAATATGCACACATTGCTAAAATTCGTGACGAGGATATAATAAAATTGGTTTACCTTTAGCACAATTCTTTCTTATACAAGCCGAAGCAAGAGTAAAAAAAAACAATTTACTACAAGATGGCAGCATTTTTCTTTCGCTAGAATTATTGGTGGGTGATGTCGGACAAAAGATAAAACCCCAAATTTTTAGTAATAAATTATATTGTATTATATATTACAAGGTGGTGCAAAGATACGTTTCAAAAATATCGAGAACACGATATCCAAATCTTAGCGCATTTTTTCTTTTTCCATAACAAATGAACTTGTCATCGGCATAAACTTCTATAATTCCCAACGAAAAATCCAAGTCAATTCAGAGTAACAAAAAGGGAAATTCCATAACCAGGAACTGACTCGTGTGGAAATTGAATAATTGTTTGGGATAATATAACCCCACAAAACGAGTAGAAGAGTGACACATCCACAACAAATAACGACACATTCTCGTTGGTGATTAACAAGGAAGTCAAGGTTTACTTATTTATTACAGGACAGCCCCATTAATAGCCACGAAAAAAAATCAGCTTAACCTTAACAATAAATTTCGCGATGACAGTTATTTTTTATGTGTATCCGTGGGAGAGAAAAAGTCACAGTCTGTTCGTTTAAATTGGATACAAAAGTGATAAAATCGCTTAAAAAATTAAACTTAAAAACAATCTAACAAAAATTGCACTGCAGGCTTTCGCATAACAGTTTGACTGAAGACTTAAGACAATTTTAATTTTTTTCCTTAACTCATATTTAAAATATATAGAATATAATCAACCTGTATAAAGAAAATTATTAAATTCGAGTTTATACTTGAAACTAAATTCGCTCATTAATGCGGAATATAATGGGTACTTCATGAAATGCACCGATTATAAATAAAGCCATACATTAGTGAATGAAATTGCGTTCTCCAAAAACACTGCAATTTCACGTGCTCTTAGACACGAATTCATAAATTACGAAATATATTTACAAACACTCGGAACAACAACCGATTTAACTTCGACCGAGACTTGGGCGAAACGCATTTAGGAGACCAAGGTTTTCCAGTTAAAAATAAACATGGCGACGAAAGACTTTCCTAAAGTAACACTATTTATAATGCACACAAGGAATAATTATTGAAACTCCCATGCGTGGCTACGTTAAATTTTAGGTGTTTGTGTTTTTGTCGCATGTGTTACATATTTCAAAATAAATAAACTAAATTAACCCCTTAATGCAATTTTTTAAAATCAATTTAGGTACAAAAAATATCGTTTATGTTTTTTGCCATAATTATTATTTATCCTTATTTTAACTAATTTATGCAAAAAAAATTATTAATTTTCTAATTTTTTTCCCCATGCTGTATTTTCTATAAAGTACAGTCTTTTTTTCAATTGGAGCAATAAAGTCAGGAAAAATGTCGTTCCTTTAGTGGTGATGGTCCCATAGGATTTTGTCGCCCTGCCTTGTTGATGTTTGTACTCAAGTGATATTTTTCTATCATTTCCTCTATCAGTTTTGTTCTGTACAAATTTTCTTCGCAGTAAGGACATTTTCGGGATTGTGAATTGTCAACGAGAGACAAATTTCTGTTGAACCGCAGAGTACCATATAAATCAGTCTTTTTGGATACAAGAAAATCTGTTAGTAATGGGGACGTGTAAAAATTGTCCGTAATAACACAATATCCCATATCTGTGAAGTCACAGGCATGTCTTTATATTTCTGGGATATTATAGTTCCTTTTCAGGAATAAATAATAAAAGAATACAAATACTCTGTTTTAGATTCGCAAAGCCTGTAGATTGTTATCCCAAAACGAGATCGTTTTTCAGGGATGTACTGGATCCAATCCAATTGTCCTTTGTACATTAACTAACTTTCATCTACACTTGTGTCTCGTTCAGGTATATAAAATGAATTAAATTTTCAATTTAGAGCTTCATAAATAAGCCAAATTTTGATTACTTTCGGATTCAGATGGATATGACAGTCATATGATTTATTATCAGAAAAATGTTAGTTTTGGAAATACTGGAGTAGCAAAGATGTCTTTAATTGTCCAGTACATTCTTTCCTCTGGCTCTTTAGTATTCCAAGAATTATATTTATCAATAAAAATATTTTTGTTTTCCCTGTTTTTCTAGGCTTCAGACGATCTTCGTGGTTGTTCTGCATAGCGATTAAATTCGGTGACCAATAAGTTTATCGTTCAAGAAGCTGCAGAATTCTGTCGGTAAACGTTGCCCGTATTAGTCACGGAGGTGTGCTAAGTAAGTAAACACGTGCCGCATCAAACTCAGTCTCAAAATTCATCATAAAACTCGTTACTTGAGATTTCAATATAAAATTAATAAAGGGTAATGTATAAATTTTCAAATAACCTTCGCGACTGTTACAAAAATTCCTTAGCACGCGCAATGTAAGTGCTTTTATTTGAACCCAAGTGGTGGATGACTTGAAATTTTACTTGTCTATACCCAAAGAAAGCTTCCGGCATACTAAAAAGCAGCTACAGTTAAGACTTAACGCTTTCTTTAGTATTTTACATCGTACGCCAGCATAAATCAGAACGCTCAGACACCTTACCGGCCATATCCTGTGTATATTTTTATTCTGCATTAGGTGCCAAAATTTAAGTTATCGATATTATTAGAAAGATATATGAATATGTTCGTTTGTAGGTTTAAATGTCATAATTTTTTTTGTTGACGATAACTGGTGCCAAGATCGTTAATTTACATTAAATTGCGTATTTTCTGAGATTTTGCCTTAAACTTATTGGGGACGGAAAAAACGGAACCTTTGAGTTTGGCATGCGTTAAAATTGACCAGCCTTTGGAACTAAGCTGGTGCCAGTGTTTTACTGTACCATTTTGATATTTATTTAAACCAATCTAAATAAAAAATGGCACTGAACATGATAAACTTAATTTTTAATAAAGCGAGACTATAAAACATGCGTACAGTGACGTTATCGCTGCCCGTCCAAAATGTTTTTTTCTCTCTCTTGGACCTCTATTATTAGTATGGTAGAACGAACGAACGAAATCTCTAAATTGTTTTGACTACTTGCATACCTTTGACACCAATCCTTATCGTATAAAATAATTAGATTTTGGTATTTATTTTAATCAATATTGATTTTTCGGTGAAACAATAACTTAATATTAGTGAATGGGATATAACAATCCAAAACCTGAACGAAGTTATTATAAGTATATTTTGTATTAATATAAGCAGATTAAAAAAACTTACAAGTAAAAGAGATACAAGTTCCATATTCGAACTCGTGACTTAAACGATAACATCCCTTGACTTGACTCTCCTTGTTTTTAAAACTATTAAAATAACTAATTCAGCAATTAAGTGTTAATTATTTGAAAACAGTTATTTAGATAGAAAAGAAAGATAAAATGAAACAAATAGAACAAATAACATAAAAATTTAGCGTTAGAGCAAGTTTTTTGTGCTTAATATGACTGTTAAAACCATTATTCAATATTTCAACACTCGGCTTTCAAGTCCCATCGATATAATAGGCAGTAAGTAAGTTCTAATAATAATAAAGGCCTTTTATTATATATATAACGGTGGGGGCGGCATCCAACATATTATTATAGCATATAAATTACATACATATTCATTCAAAGTCGTAGACTTACATTCTGAAAAAAACATTTTCATATTTAAAAAAGGAAGAGATAGAAAAATAAATTAACACTATACATACATACAATTTGATACTTACTAGTTTTATGATCGATCTCTATTATAATAAATGTATTTTTTAAGTTTTTGTTTGAATGAAGTTAGTGAGGTGATTGATCTCAGTTGGAGCGGGGGGTTTGTTGTAAGTCTTGATAGCATTATACGTGAAACTGCCAAAGTATGTTTGGGAACGGTTAACAGCCCCTATGGAGAGTATTAACCGAATGAATACGTGAGGAGAGATATTACTTTTTTAATGTTAATGTCTAATGTTAGCCAACGAGAACCTGAGACAAGCGGAAGTAGGGCAGGCTAGTAAACTACCATACAGTATCAAATTGAGGATAGAAGTAAGGAATCGGTAAGTTTTAACTAAATTGCTATATCAAAAATGTCATTATTTTAATGGGGAATCCAAAGCTTGCAAAACGATTTCTGGATCAACGAAGCTAAATTTTGGCAGCGTCTAGATTGACTATTTTTTCTTTATCTTTATCAAAAATTATATGTTGTATCTTATTTTCGTTAAGTAACAGACTAACTTACAACAACAAACTAACTTACTAGAAACATCACTGAGGGCACATAAGTCACTGTTTATATTATTAACGACCGCATTAATTAATTAAAAGAGAGATATACTAAGAGGAACAATGCTTAATAAATTTACAGAAGTCGGAGGTATAAACGGAAAACAGCCTCGGACTTAAAATACTATCCTGTGCCGCGCCCTTGCGAAAATTTACATAACTGGAATAGCTGTTATTGAAGACTACTCTTTGACACCGATAAGAAAAGTAACTTTTGAAAAAACACACCAGCCCCCCACCAAAGTATTTCAGTTTAGTAAAGAGCAGGCGGTGATGCAGGGTGCCAAATGCTTTGCTATAATCAAGCAATATTAAGACCTACATCATTTCCCCGAAATATGTCGTTACAAACTTTTAAAGGCGTTTTATTTTTACCATGACCAGCCCTAAAGCCCGATTGCGTTGCCGAGTTATAAAATCTCCAAACTGCTTCTCAACGACTTTTTCTAGCTACTAAGTTGAGAGGTTTTAGCGACAGGAATGACGTTAGCGTACTTCTAGGGTTTAGGGAATTTGTTAGTAGACAAGCACTTACTAATAATATACGTAATATATGACAAAGTTGGGAGAGAACATAACCTAGCAAACCCATCAGACCCCACGGCATCACTTCTAATTTGATGTATTATTTTTCCTACTTCATTAGAGTTAACACTCGACAATGAAAATTTTTCTGGATTTAAAGAATTGTTGTTGTAGAAATGGTTAATGAATTTATGAAATTATTTAAGTCTGCTTAAGGTGTATTAACTTAACAAGATTTCTCAACTCTTTGATCTAAACCTGAACTAAAAATCAAAAGAAAGCAAGTTGGTACGCTTTAACCGAAGCCTGTGCAATACATCTGATGTGCGCCTTAACTCTCTAATAAATCGAAACGAAGACTTACTTTTTCCCTTAAACTTTGACTCCTGCCGATATACTGATTCCCGTCTGTGAATCCAGGTTTCAGAAACACCGGCTCGGTGTAGTTAAACTGATTAAGCGCGTCGTAGTCTATGAAACTTAAATCGTTGTAGCTGACGCAGTTGTCGCTCTCGACGAGAGATTGCAGTGACTGTCTCCACTCTTGATTTTTGATCTCAGTCAGTTTTTCCCTCGACGGCACTTTCTCCTTTTTCCTCACCTCTCGAAAACTCAACGATCGTTTCAAAAAGTTCGAAGAATCCTCGCCCATATGTACGATTTTTTTTATAAACGAATGAGTCTTCTGCAATTTACTCGAAGATTTCTGAGATAGTTCTAGAGCGGAAGCGTACTTCTTAGACTTGCCCAGGGTTCCGCCGTTAAACTCCGGAAGTTGATGGGAAAACGTGTCGTACGTTTCCGCGTCCTCCTCGAACTTCGCATCCTTGTTTTTGTGTCTTTCTTTCTTATGGAACAAATTGTTAAACGAGAGTTTCTTTTTCCGTTTCTCTTTTGTTTTCTTCTCGGAAAAGTCCAGAATATCCGGTGCGCGATTAACACTAATCACGCGTTCACTAACACTTCGTTTTAAGACACTCGCGTTCACGAAGTTGTTTCTACACTCTACGGGCAGAGGTTCCAAATCTTCGACGATTACTATCGAAGTCTTCCTATTATTTGCTCGGTTGTTCCTCTGTTCCACGGATACTTTATCTCGTGTCAATACTGTGGCACCCTCCGCCCTATCGACCGCCATGTCGCAAAGTTCACCGACCAGATTTCGGAAAAAAAACAAATTCGCCCCGTTTCGCGCACTGTCCGTCCGCGAAATTTTTGCAGCAACCGATCTTGAATTATTATCGTCGTAGACGTAGTTCAAGGGCATGTTTTTAATCCCCGTTATTATCCAGTTATTGTTCTCGCTAATCTCCCTCTGATCGATAATAATTTCGTCGGAATTTCGACGCAAATCCTCCAATACCATTTTACTGTGTGTGCTGGTTTTTTCACGTGCATGCCAGATTCCTTATGAGATATACCTAAAGTGCGAAATTTTGAAATCAACATGGGGAAATATCCATTTTTCAATAATATTTCGTTTGAGTGCGTAGTGATGATTGAAATTACAAGGTTTTTCAAATTCGATGGATTATTAGGTATCCAAAACAAAGATACTATGATAATTCCGGGAACAATAAAAAAAATGAACATTTTTGTCAGCTGTATCTATTAGCGACAAAAAGTTTTAGTGATCATCAAATTTCTTAAGGATTAAAAATATTATGCCCAATATCTAAATGCTGCCTGATCACTTATCTTCTTTGACAATAATGACAAATAAAACAAAGGCGGCAAGGTAACTTGAACACTTTAACGGTGTAGTTATACTTAATTAATACTTAAAATGGCATTTTTTGTGCATTATTGTATAAGTAACATACGAACTTAATATATGGATTTATATATCTTTGTACGTTAGTATTGATACGCGTTTAGAATGTCATTTATATGTCGAATCCACACAGTTTTTTTCTCTATTTTGTTTAATTGGCAAGCACCGGTGTATACACTCTCCAATATGCCACGTATATTATTCAAAATAAAACAATAAAAAGAAAATATTAATTTTCGCTGGCGCACTAAAAATGCAAAAATAATGTTCAATGTTCAACATAACGAGTTTGGTGATGACGAATGAAAGACGAATCGTGGAATTACCAACGTTTTAACATTATTGAATAGATACAAAAAAGTGCAACTGCAATGTTGCAAGTTATTTTAAAATTTATTCTCAAGAAAACTCAACTATTGTTCAAGATACCCAAAAATGTTTTTAAAACGGAGATTGTATTGTATTGAATTTTAAAATGGCCGTTAATTTCCGATTTTAATTTACCTACGGAACTTTCTATTGAGCTTTCACACAAACCCACCGAATATGAAGAACCCTATAAATTTTTTTCATCGCGCAATATGAAAATAAACTCAAGTACTGTCAAATATAAAACACAGTAAGCAGAATATCTTAATCGGTCTAAGTGACTGTTAGTTTGACAATTTCAAATAGCACTTTTCAAATTTTATACTTTATTAACGGTCTAACTACCTTTAGAGAAAGTGGTTTTCTTCAGTATTGCACAAATATCTTAGCACAAACTAACCAATTTACCAATAGTAGTGCAAAAATGGATTGCAGCCTAAGTTTCTCCAAGCATAAACCCGGGCGACTTACAACCATAGTTTTTATTTTAAATTTACTCACTGTTTGTGCATCCATTGGTAAAAATGGTCATACTCTAAAATGTTGGAAATACTTAATGACCTTCAAAATAAAGTCAAGCACATTGCTAGCTATTCCACGCAGAATCTAAACGTTCAGCAACAATATCAAATGTCTAGCTAAATAGTTTTCGTTTTTTCTTTGCAATGTAAAGAGTCTCTTTCCTTATCCGGAAAACCCTCAGAAAAATAATACAGAGAGTTAAATACCTATCTCTTTTTATTTTCTAATAATAGTTTTCGTTTCATAGTTCAATAACCATATATCAATGCAACCAATATATTTGAATGGAAACCGTAAAAGAGCAGGAGCCCATTTCACAGAGGTACAAGCCTCGTTGGCGACAATTATAATTTGTAAGAAAAAGAACAGCTCCTTATATGTTGTTTCTTGGCTATCCACACCTTTTTATACAATTTAATCTAGCAACATACGAGGTACTTCTGTAAATGCGAAAATATTTTAAAATATGTTCAAATCGATAAGCCCACAGTTTACTCCAATTTTCGAAATATAGTTTGTTGCCAACTAAAAGCGTTATATCGTTACCGCTTAAGTTATGATATGAATTCATAGCAAGTTACAAGTACTTAACTAGTAAAACTTATTGTTTGTAGTTTTATATTAATTGTTTAACTTATTTATTATTTATTTATGTCTGTTAAAACTTGCGATTTTTGTAAAACAGGCATCAGTGCAGGTCAAAATAACACATTCAGAGTAGCATAAGATGTGTTAATCGACCTTAATGAACTGGCTACCGTAAACTTGAATACATTTCTGCAAGTAACTCATGCGCGCAATTAATAAGGTATCATTATCGAGATCATTACCTATTGCACGATTACGCGCGTATTACATCAACGGGAAGTAAAATTGCAACATCAACATACTTTGTCTTACGTGTCCCGTCATTAAATTATAGAACTATGTAAAAAAAATCGTAATCGCAATTAAACGCAACAAAATGCGAATGCAAATCGTTTTTGATTCACTACACCCAAACAAACAAAAGTGAAAGGTAAATCGACCGACTATAATTTGTTTTTTAATTGAAAAAACTATTACGTTACAAATTGAGAGCAATCGATTGTTATTCCCCAAAATTTATATTGACACCCAAAAAGGCATAATTAAATTTGGATTTGAATTTTGAAAGGGGAATGAGAATCAGTGCCTTAAAACAAATATATGTGTATATCAGTGAAAATGTTTCGAAACATAGTCAAAACAATGTCAAAACAATATAGTCTATTCAGAGACACAATATTAGATGTTATATAAAAAAAATCGTATGCCTTCTTCTTTAACTTTTCACAGTCATCGGTTTAAATAGCAAAAGTTATACAAAAAATTTATTTAAATTTACAAATAGAGTTCGAATTTACTCGAGTACTCCCCAAATTCTACAACATTAGCGAAAATGTACCATTTTTTATGCTCCAATACTTCATAGGTAAAACTATACTCTTTTTTATAACCGTAAAGTCATTATTTTTCGAGGTGGCGTCATGAAACCGTAAACCGTATATTAATAAAAATGTATTGGGTTATTTATTGCAATTTGCTCCAACGGTTATGATGCTTTAAACATTTAAAGATAAATTGTGGTTAACTTTGGTTAGGTGGATTGGCCATTATATTGGAAAGGATGAAATAAATCTATTTCCCAAATTTTCCTAAACTTTTAAGCCAAAGCATGTAATAATTAAGAATAAAATAGTATTTTGTCAACTTCAACAACTACCAAAAAATGTTGACGATATTTGGCATATTCAGACAATATATATTAGAACTTAGCTATAGGGCCTATTTAAACTCTTGAAAATGTTGAAAACTATAACAACTTTTAACTTTGTGTTTGTGTCTATATCATTAGACATTTTATTTCATTCATTTTGAGTTCATTATTAATAAGCAATGAATAATTAAAAATATCAAACTCTCAAAAATATACAATTGCTTAATCAAATTTGGATTAGAAACTCTCAAAAATTTCTAACCAAAGCTTAGTTGATTTTTTATACTAATTTCTGAATCAACAAAAAACTGATCAAAAAGTAGCAAAAAACAGTCCACCACTTTTTGTAACAGGTCTTTTTTCCCGTAGCATTCGTAAAGCCTCACAACGTTGATTAAAAAAACAGTGTTCCGCTACCACTTCCGACCAAAGGCAATAATACTCTTTTTTTGTTCCAATCAAAAATTGCTGTTCGAATCCTGAGGGACTGGGAAATGATAGAAGTTTTAGGTTGTTCGATAAATTTGCTTTTTTCCTTGAAGTATGCCCCAGCCGTGATTATCAGCTTCGCGAAAATAATTATAGTTTGATACAGCAATGAGTTTTTACCCGTGGTTTTACTTTTTTCGTTCGAAATTCAGCTAATTTTGTTAGACACTTACTGGCAGCAAAAATTGGTCATAAAAACTTCATTCAATTTCAAAGATGGCTTCTTCGTAAGCTGCTCTTTTGATTTTCATCAGATTGTAGATCGATTCCTCAATAACCATTAGCGTTGTGGAATTGACCGATCAAATTTTTTTGTGTCCTCAAATGACCGAATAATTTTAAAAATACAATGAACTAATATTTATTTATTTACATATAAGTATCGTATTCGGGTATTCCTTGAAGGTAAATCGGAGATTACAAACGCATAGTATTAAATTATGATAAAATATTTAACATTAAATAATGATAGATAACAACCTACAGCAAGATGGTATTTAAAACATGTGGATCGAATTTGACTAGACAATTAAGAAGTGGTCAATTGACCAGCCACAAAACTAGTAACAATGCAATGTGAGAAATTTTTATTCAGAAAGTTTGGCATCCCTGTAGAATGCAACAGCAGTGGCTCCAATTGTCAACTGACATCACTATCTCCCTTTTTGTATTCAAAGCGAACCCCTCGGGATAAGATGCGAAAACACAACAAATGAATACCGAATATCAAATCAATATCAATTTAGAAGAAAATAAGGATTTAAAGAATGAAAACATCTTAAGGACTTCCTTAATAAGGTATGCAAATGAGAGAAGGAAACACATTGCACCAGAAGTTTTTGATGCCATTCCATAAGACTTTGTTACAAACCTTATCGATAAAGTCGCTATAGATAGTAGACATATAGACACTCTACCTACGCGGACGGTAAAGGAACTCATGAAGCACTATGTAAAAATTTTCTGAAAAGGTCCGTTCGACGTGCGCATGCGCGAGATGTAAAATATCGTTTTTAACCAATGCCACCTCTAATGACAAATTCTGACGTAGAACTCATAAGAAGTTGCGGCTTTCAACAAACAACATGGCCGATGACAGATTGTCGATGTTTACATGCGCCATTTTTACGGCAGTATTTTCTCAAAATATGTCGAAATCCTATTAAATTTTCAGGCAAAAAAAGGAATTAAGGCCTGGAAAAGCAGTGCAGAATTGTAACACCCACGTCGGCGTCAGTCAATTGTCAAGAGATATGTCTTATGCTTGTTCCAGTAAAAATTAAAGTAGTAGCTTAATTGCTTTCTGATTTTTTCTGTATTTCTTGTATACTAAAACATATAACCCCAAAATCGTTCATAGCTATTTAAGTGTACCTAAACATGTAGGGAATTCTGCTTAATAAATTCCCACGTAAATATTTGTCTAAGTCTATTTTCCAGTTTGTAAATGTCAAATATATAGGCATCAATTCTTCTCTAAGATCCTATTAAATCCTCATATTTGCCACATTTGCTGTAATTTCGTAAAAGAACAAAGTACTGAAAGCACAAATTAATCAAGTTTCCAGAAAAATTACGGCAATGTAGCAGCTCAGTCAGTTAGGGGCTGACACATGCGCAAAAGTTCCATATACCTTCTCTACGAACAAATCATAACCAGGCGCATCAATTTTTACCGTAATAGGGCCACTGATAGGTCATGTTTTATTTTTTTAATATTTCATATATTTCGCTTTTCGCTTTGAAACAGTGTATCGCCAACGAAAACAGAAAAAATGTAGTGATTAAAAAAACAAAACCTTAAAGATAGTGCGAAAATGTGATATCAGTTGACAACAGCTGGAAAAAACCTTGAATAAAAATTCCCGACGTAGCATTATTACTGAGGAATCAATAGAGAATACAAAAAAAAATAGTCAAAATCAAACCAGGTGTTCCAAACTATGAAATTAGAGTCAGTTTTTAAGGAGCGTTTTTTTGACGGCGAGTGTAGTTATTCAGTATTCGAAGACTGCTCCTTGGAGTGTTGTAATTTTTTTACAAGATTAGGTCTAATTAGTGTTGGGAGTTGTCAATTGCCTGTAGTAAATTGACTGTAGTCAACTGACCGGTCAATCGACCGTCAATTGATCTCTTCTTAATTGACCGGTCCAATGACCACTTTTTAACTTGTTAGTCAACAAATGTTTTAGATAACATTTTGCCCGTGTAGACTGTCAATTGACAAAAAAAAATTGACCGTTCAAATCCACAATCCTAGGTCTGATATACCGGAACCTTTGAACATGTTCATGATGTAGATCGCGGTGACGCGAGCATGCCGTCGAATACGTTTTCCCTGTCTCCGCCGTTCCCATTCATATCCCGACGTTAAGTAGTTTCTCTAGAATTCCCCTTATTATAGCGGAAGCGCCTGATATGCAAATTTTGGTTGTAAAACCGTATGTGATATTATGGATGGGGGGATTACATGTAATTACCCGGATCGCGCGGAAAAATGCATTTGTGCGGAATCACGTGGCGAGAACGCAATCGAATTCCTGTTTTAACAACCGATCTGCATTATAGGCAAGAGAGCGACTGCAAAAAAAAAGAATGACATTTCGATTCTAGATTAAACATAACCGATTTTAACAGATTGTGTGTTGCCCTTGAAATCATAGCGTTCTTCGTTCGCCTCATATTTATTCGAGTAAGTAACCTGACCCTAGATCCGAGATCTCGTTGATACTTCACTTAACCCTGAAAGAAATCTCTGTCCAACCCATTTCTCAACTCATTCCGACTTTTTCGTCAACGAACAGGATTTGCGATATACTGCGGTTTTGCTTGTCCCCATGGGCTTGGTTTAAAGAATTTATAAATTCCTAGAAGCCGGCCATACTTGTAATCTTAGTCCATGTAACTTAATTGATCTATGATACGATTAAATTGGTGACACTGAATACTTTTGCAAAGAACTTACTACAAGTAATTCTTCTATTCCTAGTTTAAAAAATTCGAAATATTAAAACAAAATAAACCTGTTGATGACTTCTGAATACTGATATTCGAATGGGGACAGTCCAGTTTGTTGTTATATTTGCCTAAGTTTTATAAATTACGTAATAGTACCTTATAAAACCCATTTATGACCAACATTGCCTCCTATTAGCAAAGTAAAATCAAACAAAACTGCCATTTTAATTTTCAGCACTGAAACATACATAAATGAATATTTTTCAAAAAATACGTAAATTACTTGACAAGTTGTGGGCGAGTCGCGCAATGCTGCTCTTAGTTGTAAATTAAAACACAAATTTGTAGGCGCATCCAATTTAAATAGAACATGGCAGATGAGATAAATTAAAATCGGCATACGAATCACATTCAATTTGAGTGAATGGCATATGAAAAAAAAGTGAACATTGTATGTCCGACATATAGGGCATTAATTCGTCATCAAAAATTTCAAACAAAAATTTAGAAGATAGAAAGATATAGAACGGATTCCAATAAGTTTTTACAAATTTTAACGATAGGTATGAAGTCACGCAGCATAGTATGGATCTGATTTAAGACTTTAATTATTAGCAAATATTAGAAATATTAGTATTATTATTGACTTCATGAAGCTTTTTCTTTTAATATAGATTACTACGTTCTTCAATCAAAAATTTATTTTTTATTCTCCCGTCTGTAAAATTACACACCGATTTAGCGTGAGTCCCTTCGGACATTTCCGGGATTTTACCGCACGGGTTTGGGAGCGATCAGATGTTTTCGGAGATATTTCCCACGCCTTGAATTGTCAATTGTCAATTGTCAATTCTTACATCATGTCAGTGAATGTATTCGTGTTGTTTTGCGAAAATGTACAAACAAACTAACGGCCGTAGAAATAGTATATTATGCAACAAGTGCTGTAAACGGCATTTGACTCACGAGTTTATTTGACACGAGCGGAGCGAGTTTTTAATAAACGAGTGAGTTAAAAAGTTTACCGAGCGTGTTGCATACTATACTTTTTCTACGACCGTTAGTTTTTCGGTACATTTTCGCAAAACAACACAAATACATTCATTGACATGACCGTCAGAATTGACAAACGTCAAAATCCAAAGCGTGGGGAATATCTCCGAAAACATCCGATTGCACCTAAACCTGTGCGGTAAAATCCCGGAAATGTCCGAAGTGGCTCCGATTCGTGGGAAACGAAACTGACGTGGTAAAGTGACGCTTCCCGTACGCTAGATCGGTGGGTAATTAGGTATTTTACAGACGGGAGTAGAAAAAACTATATTAAGCAATACATTCGGTAAACTTTTTAAGTCACTCGTTTATTAAACACTCGCTGCGTTCGTGTCAAATAAACTCGTGGGTAAAATTAACAAAAATGAACAAATTGTCTTTATAAATATTATTTGTCCCAGAAGAAAATCTGCAATCGAAAATACATTTTACTGCTTCAGAATTCAGAAATTATTCACAATTTGTGTTAAGATGTTTCACAAAATGTGTTCATTTTGTATTGAGTTTTTACAATACCGCGTATACTCGGTTGAAAATTTTTGAAAAAAATAACATTTGCTATTAATCGGTTTAGCTTTTTTGATTAAATTTTAAGCTTTTCAAGTATCGTAAAGAAATATTTTATTATCTTATTTATTTATTACGAATTAATTATAGCCGAAATGTTTTGAGGTAGGTTATAGGGGACATGATTTCGATGGTACTATAATTTCTGCTTCGTTCAAATTGTTGTTATGTTTACTCGCCTTTTTGAGACTCCCAGTATAAGCCTTATCCTTAAATTGTAAACTAGGTATTCTTCCATGGTTCAGTTAAAGGCATGCCCAGCCAAACCTGTAATAACAGCTAACTGACAATATTTATAAATAAATAATCAAAAACCGATTAAAACATGACATTTTTTTCCAATTCTAAATAGGGGAATAACCGTGCACATTTATTAAAAATCCAAAGTACCTCCATATTATCCGCGTGATGTGCAAAATCTGTTTTTAATTACCTAGTTATTTTTAAGCTCAATGACGAGCAAAATAAGCGAAAAATTGCATCAAATTAGATTTCTCGGTAACATCATCGCGTCACTGTATCTAGTGGCGAATGTGTATTTAGACCTCAAAGCTTCTCAATTAATTGAAAATTGTCGGAAATAAATCAAAGGATGGCGCCGATAATTGAAATACCGAGTCGCGGGCGTTTTAAAAATACCCATCTCCATCCAGGAATATAAATTTAATGCCGGGAGTGTCGAGATTATGTTATTTTAAAACTTCTCGATGACAAGAGGTATTTTGTACGGCCGGTTGGTTGGATATTAATACTTTTTTATTTTAATTTTGACTCCTGGCAATAATGTGAATGTAACTGTCTAACTGTTAAAAAAAGGCTGTAGGTAAAATGAACTGGGGCAGTGATCTGTCTAAGGACCGAAAGCAATCTTCTTTTTGATATTAAATTAAATTTATACGTAGGTGACTTTATTCTCTGCATAGGGTATATTCAAGTTGAAGAAGCCATTTTAAACTGTCCTCTCAAAAATGGAGTCAACATAACCGTAACCCTAACCAAATAATCTATCACCATATATAACCTTATATTGTTTTCAGTACTATAATGTAACTACCGCCGAATTAACCTAGAGCAGAAGTCTCCAATTACTAGACTACAAAGAGTGTTTAATATCCACAGTCATTTCCTAGATATTCATGTTTTTGCTATGTTATATATTTAAAAAATCTTAATTTGGTTGTAGTACACCAGTGGTGCGTTTGAGTTTGCTTTCTTTTGAAATTATTTATATCGTCGAACAATTCAACAATTCAATATAATCAAATGGCAGCATATTCCCAGTAAGCAGTGTTGAACCAATTCATTTTTCAGCTTGAATCCGAAGTAATTGCCAAGTTAAAACAATATTTTCTAAACCAAAGTGAAAACGAACGAACCATTACACAGTTTATTTAAATATTGCTTGATAACTTGAGTAAAGCAGTGTAAACTAAATTTGTGACAATTAAAAATAACATTCCAACAGTTGTAAGTATGATCATTGGAACGACGTATTATAAGTTGAGTTCGATATAGGCAACGGAAATCTGCCATTTATTTATAAGTTGATTTTTTTTTCCTTTACGTTTAAATTGTAGCTTCGGTAAATAACTTTCGAGGTCTCGTTCATTTTCATTAATTTAAGGTTTTTGAAATTTCTTCAGAAATTTTAATCACTTTTGGAGTTTTAACTTTTTAATTGATACCTACTTTCAGCGTTGACTTCCTGCTACATACCCTCAAGAATTCGGAAATTTTTCGAAATTTAGTAAGAAGCATCATAATAATAATTAACAACTAACGATATACACAAACAACACTTAGCAAATAAAAAACCGGATAACCTTTATTTATAATCTTTGCCCGCTGACTTTTATTTAAGATTAAGAGGAAAATGACTCACTGGTGGTTAAACAACATTAATATTCTGTCCAATTTCCATTTCTAATCCAAATGGGAGAATTAAATAAATTAAGAATATCTTTTTGAACACGGGATTTATTATTCATTAAAAACGTAATTTGAGATATACACGTCATAGATGTATCAGTTAGCCACTTAGAGGTTTCGGAATATCGATTTCGGGAAATAAGTAAACAAAATATGGAAGATACTCTCCCACCTTTATAATGCATGTAATAATCACAGCAGTACTATTTTTATTCAAGCGATAGTTAAAATAAAAAAATCTTAAAAACAAACAACCGGGTATCTACATATAAGTGCCTTAATAATTTTGTGCACAATAAGTTTAATGATATTTTTAGCAACTGACCGAGTTAATGCTAATTTCGTTTTTACTTTCCTTGTAAATCGTTTTAACGATAATGTTATTCAAGCTCCGGTTTGGCGACGACAATAAAACAAGCCAGCTTATGTGTTCGTATTGTTTTATTTATTTTTCTGAAGCTTAACGCTTGTATGTAGGTACCATAAAATTTTCACAAACGTAATATAATTTCACAGCTGACTCTCAAAAAATTAATTACTACATAATTAATAGATTAAAACATTTACAAAAATGTTAAATATGACAGTAGTTTCATAGCGGAGTCGAGAAAAATGTTTAACAATTTGTTCGTTGTTTGTCGCAAGTGCTGCAAATTAAAAAGTTCTCTTGGAAAGTATCATGAGAGTTTAGGAGAAAACAGCTAATTAGGACGAAACCCACGATAAGATCTAGGCGGAATTAGGTTCACGGCAAAAGTCGGAGTCCCGCAGAGCGTGGATTTAAGAGTCCCCCGAGCCAATTCTCCCATCAACGGACCGTGAGATTCAGGCATTATCAACGAACAAAGCAAAATACACTAAAGTTTTCTAATACACGACCAAATAACAAATTTTTCCTCGTATACTTTATTCTCTAATTTCAAAAAAACTATAATTATAAAATAAAAAAGAAAAAAAGTTCATATAAACTCTCGTCTACATAGATGGTCCGATATTTTAGCAATATTTTTACGTTGATTGTGTCATCATTTTATTTAGTATTAATTTTTTACAACCAAGTTTATTGCGTATTAAAGGGATTATAAAAATAGGTTTTAACAATTTTCATTACTATTATTTTTTCGAATGAAAACGAGGCAACATGCGAAAACAACTCAAGAGTAAAACAAGTTTTATCTTAGTGACTTATTCAAAATAAACAACGAAATTTGCAAAAAGGTCAGTGACGAAACTATTCGTTAAGATCTCTTCGTTTTAATCTAGTGGGAGCAAAATTTGACCTTTTAACACTATAATGTGTGTTGGCTTAACATGTAACACCTACCATCTTGAATTTTCGGATCTACATTCATACGAACTTTTTTCCTTTTTTTTTTTGAATGTCCAGCCGAGAGTTGGCGCATGTTTTATGAAGCAACCTGTATACTGTTCCATACTGTTAATACTTAATCCTGATTTAGAGTCTGACTTGTTTGATGTTTTGAATTTCTTTGGATTTATAGGAATGTCCATAAATATCTATACCTAGTTCTCTGGTAAAAGGTATTCGAAAAGCTTTGATTCTATTAACCTCGTTGAATGTACTCCTCAACCTAAAGCGAGACCTCAACCGAGACCTTCTTTTTATCGAGCAACGTGTCTTCCCAAACATTCTGATATCGTAGATGGAAATTACTTTACCGACTAACCGAATTTATCAAAACTAAAAAGTTCTGCCGGAAAGTGTTATAACAAATTAGAAGCAAATATCGTAACATTTTACAGGGACATAGAGGCTGTTACATTTCTGTTTCTTTCTTCATATTCGCCACTGAGATAGAAACGGAGCGAAACAAAACAGACGCGCGGCTGCGTTCCTTTAACCGCAAAGAAGACAAACAAAAAAAGTGGAACAAAAACAAAGGTACACATTTGAGAATGTGGGTCTCTAGTTTATCTCCGTAGCCCCGTGATTCGTGCAATAGATAATGCAAACAACAAATAATAATAACTATGACTACATTCGACGTAGATAAAAACGAAAACGCTTATCAGTTTTTTGCGCGGCATTGATATTGGTGTTGCTGAACGTAAAGCGGCGATTTACTGAACCAAATCCTTAATGCTCGTAGACGTTTACGTACTTACACTTAATTACGACCAGAGGGTACTCCGAAAATGCGAGGGTAATCCTACAAGTATCAACCATTAAACACTCATAACACAATAACGAAAGCCGCAACTATGCACACAATACGGAACAATAGACTACCAGTTAAAACCCCGACCGAAAGTGAAATTTCTGTATTGCAATTTCCGAATGTGTGGAGGCGCGCCAGTCAAGACATTTGCCATGTGACAAGTACCGAGAAAAAAAACTCGATTCGCTCGCTCCACCACGGCTGTGTGAGTTGTGCGGGGATATATTATTATTAATCGCAGTATCACTTTGACAACCGATACGGTTTGAAGTTTATCGATATCGAGACGCGCTCGTTTGATATTTAAAGCCGGCGGGTTACAGACGATTAAGTAACGGCACGCAGTCAATACGGAAAGTGTATTTGTTGCGCGGCGATCACCGCTCGCGATCGCAGGAAGCCGCGTCTAAAGTGCCGAATGTCATTGAAAATAGTCCGTGGGAATCTCTCTCTCTAGAATTAGCATACAAAAAGTAAATAAACGTATACTTTGGGTTAAGTCTTTGTCTGGTGCGCCGTTTCCCCCGGTCGACACGGCGACGACGTCGCGTTTTAAAATATAATTTGCAGGGTTGGACTTGCGGTGTCCCAGATTAATTTATAAAAACGTTTGTCGTCGGCAGCTGAGCAAAAAATGCCATTTAGTAAACTGTTTCAATTTTATTGGATTTGATTTTTCAGTGAAATGATATACAATATTTCCATAAAAATCGCAATTTTCAAACCTATAAGTACAGCAAGCTAGGTAACCAAAATTGTATGACAATATCAAATACTTTCTGACATGAAATGTTTAACTCTGTTTTATTCTGTTTTATTTAAAAAATGGTGGGAAGTGGGTATAGTGATGATATGTATGGGAATATAGTAGATGCTAAAATAATAAAAATAAATAGTTACCTTCATTATTATATTTTTGGTATTAACGATTCTTCAAACAGTTATTCACTATCAGTTGAAGAGTACAGGGGAAAAAGAGTGAGGGTCGAAAAAACTTAATTGAGTAATTATAATTTTCATTTAAGAAGACTAAACAAAAACAGGATTTTGGATTATAATTATTGCTAACTTGAACCAAAATACTTTTTAACAGAATATACAAAAAATATATAAATTGTCAATACAAAAGTATAAAAAACTTGGCAATAAAGATGAAGGTCTATAATCTATTATTGTAATCTTATCAATGTGTTATTGCTTTAAAAAAATCCGGCGCTTTTTGAAAACAGAATATTTTTAGATGCTGTAGGTCTTGAAATTTAGCTTCAGATACAGGCATTGGCCCATAATAAGCTAAAGCTTGAAGCGAAAAATACTTTTCAGGTAGCGAAAGTCTTTTTCTTTTTTGTTTTATGACAACATTTTCAACGTCCATAATAATTTTCCCTATGTATCATCATACGAGTGTGATTGTCGGTTACAGTTAATTCTTTGACCGGTCTTGAAGGAAAAGGACAGTTGGGCATATAGATATCCCCTAGAAATTTGGTCCAACTGTTAAAAATGGACTAATCTTCACAATAAATAACTTTAAAAGGGCTTGGTTTTGTTCGGGAATCCCTTAAACTGCATTGCATTCTCGAGGCAGTTCATCAGTTTCACAAAGTTCGTTGGTTTTTAACAATCTCACCTTATGAGAATACAAAAATGAATGAAAATCAGCTTCATCTTCAGATTTCCTGGGACGATCGTGTGTTACAGGTTTGCACGTGATTAAACCACTAAGATAAAGGGATTGTTCATCATAACTTTGTAGTTGATTAAGCTTTAAGTTTAGAACATTGGCAGTCTTGTCCAGTTTGATGACTACTTAAGCGTAACTTTTAAGTTACATTCTGAATTCGTCCATAGGATTTTCTTTTTCTTGTTTTTTGTTGCTCAGTCAGTATTCAACAACAAGAAATACACCACGAAACTTTAAATACATAATAATCAATAATAACACCAATAAACTTCAACGTAAATAAAAACAAATCGGTTACTAGAGTCTGAACTACATCCTATGGAATGTCATCTTTCTTGCGCACAACCTCTGGTACCTTCATCTTTTTTGCCCACTACTATAAATTTTAACTTCTGTTTATCTTTGTACTGTCATCTTTGTAGCCATTTCTTATAGGTGGATAGTATTCTATAGCCAATACATTATACGAAATAACTGTTAATCTTGGCCAAAAAATGGATCCTCATCTTTTTTCTTCTGTACTCTTCAGTTGGTTAAACCTTTGCTTGAAGATGGTAGACAATGATTCAGTAAAAAGACTAAGAGATTGTCGAACTTCCAAATAAAGACAATTGAAGTTCGACAATCTCTTACCAGTGGATTTAACGTTCTTGTCAGATGAATTTCCATCCCGCCAATGATAGGAAATTACAGTGTACGGTTTTGTTCGATCAGTTTCTTAAATTATTTTCAGTTTTGTCAGGTTTTGCTTTTATAATAAACTAAATTTTATTAATGAACTAATTGACGATGAATTTAAGAAACGATTTAGAATATCTAAACTATTGCTTTAATACATTAATATATTTCAGTTAAGAGGTTGTTAAGTTATATTCCACGTAATTAAAAATATTAAGCAATTTATGAGTTTAAGTTTATAAGAAATCGATTTTTTATGTGGTCTACCACATAGCAAATTAATTTTTTTATAAACCCAGCCCAAAACACAACAATTTCTTAATATCAAAAGAGATGCTACATTTGTGCTTGTTATTAGAAATGTTGCTGTACTATGACCTCAATTCATTGAAATCCCTCCAGATGAATAAAAATGAGAGAGATTAGTGTTAAGTTTTTATTTTTTTATACTTTCCAGAATAATATTTAAATGGAATTTCACTATATCAAATAAATAACAATTTTAAAAGCATAGGTTA
Source organism: Cylas formicarius (assembly GCF_029955315.1). Lineage (NCBI taxonomy): Eukaryota > Metazoa > Arthropoda > Insecta > Coleoptera > Brentidae > Cylas > Cylas formicarius. Next base: position 27,709,408 of record NW_026844264.1, read on the forward strand.
TTTCTATTAAAAAAAATTGCCTCTAGAACTACGAACTTGTAGTTCTGTTTTCTTGGCAGCATTGGAAAAATCTTTTAAGCAGATTGTGACTATTGAGAACCGTTCCTTCTAACGTAGAATGCCGCGATTAAAAGTTTGTGTTGCAAATACTCTTACTCGCCCATTTCTACAATTTGCCCCAAATGTCAACTAACAAAATAATTTAACGACTAACTCAAAAAGTTCATAAATCAATTTGAATTACTAGAACCAACAGTCATTTTACAGGTTGTCTTCGGCCAGTCTCGCCTACCGCTTCAATTACAGATTGCGGACCGTAATTGAACCGAAAGACGTTGATTTTAATTTTTGGCAGTGAAAAATTTGACGATCTACTTTTCACATTACTGTAAGTTTGTTTATTAGCCTAAGGGGATGAGGAAATAAATACAGTCCGACGTTGTGGCAAATTAAACAAAACTATATTTTCTCTTATTTACACTGCACCTCATACAACAACTACACTTGGTATATTGACAATAATTTTAAGTCTTTTTAAAGAAAAAGAGTAAGCGGCACACCTTTCCGCGTTGCCCACATCTTTTGCGTCTTTTTCGTCTACCGTGTAACACCTAATAGCCGCGGTCAAGCGTCGTGACCTACTTTTAACCTTTCATCGGTACGCATCAAAAACTAGTCCTGAACTTCGCACCACCGCAAGGCGGTCTCGCGTGCGTTTAAAGAAATAATATAAATATAGCCTTCTATAATTGCATGTGCTGACGAAAACTAAACTAAAAGACATATCCTTTAGTTACTATTCATTCTGGTAATATTTTCAGGGCAATAACATCAACAAAACTTTTTGTTGAATTGCAAAATGCAGTTTTCGCCAAATTTAATTATTCAACCCTGATAGATACATGTATTCAAGTTCACTATAATGTTAATTTAACAACAATGCCATTATGTTATTTTAATGGTTCAAAAGTTCTTCGCCATCGCTTAATAAAAGTAGATCTTTTGTTTTGCTTACATTCATTTTCGGTTGAAGGAAACATGGCGTCTATGAATGTATACAAACTTAAAGAAAAGATGAAAATTTATTGTTCTACAAAAGTAATATAGTTGGCAAGGTTGCCATTTCTAAAATAGTATAGTATAGAGATTATCACATAACGTTCCAATTGGAAGTTCTTCAGAACTTGTAGTAATAGGACACGCAATGTAAATCGCCCTGCATACAGTGTTGTTTGAGAATTGAAAGTCCATTATCCCCATTTAGAGCAATATTAGATATTTTGACCTTTCCTGTACACTGTAGAGAAATTACGAACTAATCGTTGGACATACTGAATGTAATTTTTTAACATTTTGTAGTATGCGTGACTTGTATAGAGAAGAGAAGAAAATTAATTTTTCTAAAAAAATAATTAATTCTTATACAAGTATATAGTTGATTGACTTTTCATTCAAATTTTAAGTAGGATTCAAAAGATTGCCAAGTTGGCCATTTTTAAAATGGAGATTATCACATACTGTGAAAAAGCAGTCATTTTCCAAATGTTCCCAATGTAAATTCTGCAGAACTAGCAGAATTTACATTGCATTTACACGCAACTTAAATCGCCGTGTATACAGCCTTGTTTCAAAATTGAAACCTAGGATATGTATCTGCAGAAGCTCTTTGGAGAAGACAATATCTCTATTTAGAGTAGCTAATATTAGATATTTTGACCTATCCTGTACGTTATCGAGTAATTAGGAACTAATCGCTGGACATACTAAATGTAATTTTTTAATATTTTGACATATCTTCTAACTTTTCTAAACCCACATTACATCACTATCATCTAAAGACCACTCGTTTCGCGGAGATGAATACTCAACGTGCTTATCGTGCTTTGCGCATTGTCTATTAAACTATAAAACGTGCAATAGAATATCCCCCGTAGAAGCGCAAAAATTTCCATTCTGATAACAACCCCATACCTACTTTTAATTTAATAATCTTCAAAATGAGTATCGAGTGGAATCACATATTCGTAAACGCGATCACAAACCAAAACTAACCGATAGCACGTGATATTTGAAAAACGGCGTTCCTACGAGCACGCTATGACGACGGTGAATCACGGCTGATGCGGCCTGAATTTACAAAATTCACCGCCACGCTCGCCTGTCGCGATGCTTTCCTATTACAACTGCCCTCAGACACGCAAAGTGATCGATTTTCAAGGGAAACTTGAACCCCACGCTGCCGATTTGATAATAATCCAGATTTTTGCTTAACGTAATGTCTTCGGCAAGTTTTTTTCTTGCCCTGTCGTTCTGGCGTTGGGTTTCCAGCCTTTGTCGTGCTCGGTTCTTCTAGTCCTTCTTGTGTGAAAAATTGCTACACGAATTTCCTTTCTCAGTGCGGTTTTGACAGACGCTGTACGAATTTATCGAAAAGTATTGTTTTTGCAATGCGCTGGCAGAGTTTCTCGAGATATTTGAAATATATTTTTACTCGTTAAGTCTAATTTACCAACTCCGACTTAGAAATTTATGTGTAACTGATTTTTCATAAGTTTTGTTACATTAAAAGGCAGGAATATTAATATCTATATGCGTAAGTATAAGGATTCTGAGAGATGCAGTTATTTCCGTCTGTGGACCTGCTATTTAATAATATCCAAGCCTGAATTTTTTATTTAATAATGTTAATTTTTCTAGTCGATACATTCCAATATGAACTGATCAGACATACGCTCCACCTGTGCCTAAACAAACTCATAACTAATGTTGCATAGCATACCATTTTTTACCTTCTACTCTTATATCCCCCATTATGCACTGATCAAGTCCACAATATTAGTATACAATATAGTATACCTGGTAAGGTAACAAATTGACGTGCTTGCACATTGCGCCATTAACATTCCAAACACAGCCACACAGCAAACAGTCTGTTCGTGATTCGTTTTGGTTGAAAACGAGATTTCAAATTTTTCATTCAACATTTTATTTCGTCGCCGCTTAACAAATTCCTTTATAAGCATAAGTAAGGCCTTTGAGTAGCTGGATGCTAAATGTATTGATCGTAGAAAAAGTTGATAAACCACGCTTATTTTAATTTGTTTAACCGTTGCACTATTTTACAAAATTAAATGAATGAATACTAGGAACGACCATAATTAAGTCAACTTACATTGTAATGACTATGTCTATTTTCTTTAGGAATTTTATTCCAAATGCAGCAATTCAGTAATATCTAATATCTAAGTTTCTCAACTGACACACATGTGAGTTCCATATACTATACTAAGTTGAAATTCAAATCGTACATATGTAGAATAAGACGTAATCAAAGAAAATTTGTACCAAACTACAAATCAATATTATTATTAATCAACTTCTACAAAAAAAAACTTTTTTCCTGATGTTACATTAAGCGTTATGTGGACAGATAAAAAAAAACTGTTTGTAACCTGTTTAAACTTTTTATTAAGATGCTACAATGAATAATTAATTTGCGCCTCCTTAGGCCGTTCACATTTCAAAACAATAATTTTCTGCCTTTTGGTCAACGCAACGGCGATAAATCCATTTAAACCCTTGGATCAACGTTTCATTGCCCACAAAAATATTTTTTTACCTCGGGCTTTATTATTTGGCGCCTCTCGTAAGCACAATTAGGGACGAAGCTTAGTAATAAATTAGTTGAGCATTAGAGCGTCATCCCCGTAAAACAACACATTTTTGATAGGGTACCATTTATCCTTATGTTGCGTAATTTTCCTTTTATTACAAAAAAAAACATTTATTACATTGCAATCGGCTTTCGCCAACACGTTTTAAGACAACTTTCGAATTTACACAACTTGTCTCTCTTTTAGATACGTCCACGGCCGAAGTAATTTATAATACGAGAAAACGATATTTTATTTCGGGAATATATTTTATATGCATATGCGATATAGATGGGCGGTCTTTTATCGAAAAGTATATACGTGCCTCTCAGTAACTTCTGACATTTTACACTCGCTTATTTGCAGTTAAATGTCAGGACTTTATAAGAACCGTTCAATCATGAAAAGCGAAGAAGTAACAACCCCTCGCTTGAGTTGAAGCCAGAATGGTGAAACTACATAAAACGATCTATTTTTAGAAATTTGAATATTTATTTATACATATTTTATAAAATGTATTAAATTCAAATTAAGAGCCGTAATACGTAGCGAAATATTAGGCAGCCCGCAATGACGTCCTATGGCCACGTCAGTTTAATTTCCCACGGATTCGAGCCACTTCGGACATTTCCACGCACGGGTTTGGGAACAATCGGATATTTTTGGAGATCCTACCGCACGGCTTGAATTTTGACGTTTGTCAATTCTGACGGTCATGTCAGTGAATGTATTCTTGTTATTTTGCAAAATTATACCCAAAGACTAACGTTTGATAAATTTTTTAAGTCACTCGTTTATTAAACACTCGCGCCGGAGGTGCCAGATAAACTTGTGAAACTATTAGAGTAAGAAGTAGGGTGAGGAGACTTGGCACAAGTGCAGCAGCGCAAGTGCTTAGAAAACGAGTCTACAATTGGGTATTTTAGAGAAGGTAGTAGGAAAAATATTTTGTACAGTCCAAAATAAATCAATTTTTTTTTTAAATTATATTAAAGTAAAATGCAGTCGGGGTGATAGCATGCGTTTTAAAGTCACCAAGTATGAAGCGTGGAAGATGTTTTGAGGAACTAAGTGGTATGGGTATGCTGTTAACTTATATCTGTGCTTTCTTGAAATTTTATCAATGTAATACTGTACCTAGCGCATGTTTGTATTTCCTTAACCTTTGTGCGTATTTACTGTGGTGACCGCTTCAGTTTGTTGCAACATCTAAAGGAGAGTCAAGTAATGTTACTATTCCGTGTGGAGTACCCCAAGGCTCAACATTAGGGCCTCTCCTTTTTAATATCTATACATGCAATTTGAGTAGTTGTTTACAGGAACACAAAATTCATTCCTGTGCTGATGATATCCAAATATATTTTTAATTTTTCCTGAAAATTTCCAGCAGGCTATGGAAATTATAGACAAGGATATCACAACTCGAAATAAATGCTACCAAATCTTACCTTATGTTATTTGGTTAATCTAAGGAGGTAATTAGGTAATTAAACTTTAATAGTGATTTGTGTTTCAAACCCCACGTAAAAAGTGCATTCACAAAGCCAATATGCGTCTAAAAAACATTTATCCCAGTCGCCACCTTCTAGAAACTAACCTTAAAATTATATTAATCGATTCGCTTATACTTCCTCGTATTAATTATGCAGGTGCGATTTATGGTACCTATTTGGATCAAGAAGATGTAACTAAAATACAGAGAGTGCAAAAGTCGTGTTCGCATATCGTATGAACTCCGTGAAGTAAATAAATAGTACGTAGACAGACGAGGACAGTTTCATGCAGTCGTTTTTGACCAGAATATAATTTTTAATGCCCGCCCTCCATATCTGTTTGAAAAAATATAATAAGGAACTGATGTCTGCACTTTGAATCTTCGATTAGGGGTCTTATTTCTCTTTCGATATACGAATCAAAATTTGCCTACCATTGGGCTTCTATGGACCATCTAAAAAAATTGAAATAACTCACCTCCACAAAATGTTCGTTGGCGATTACGTTATGTCCACGTTTTTCACCTTTCTTAGCTGAAACGAAAGACAATATTTATTTATTATTATGTTCATAAATTGGTGGAAGCGCTAACTAATTAGTATTAGATTCTGTGTGAGGTTCTATTTAAAAATTTCTACGAAATCATTTTTAAAAATGACTAGATATTATTTCCAGTTCCAAAATTTAAAGATAAATCATATTGACAACACTATTCAATTTACACTGATGTTTATTTTATTGGCCCGTTATTAAACGAGAATGTATGTGGATTTAAATTAACGTAATTGAGTATGATCGATACAAAATTATGTATTATTAATTACTAGTCGCTCGCTGTAACAAATTCATATTGCCTACGCTTTAATTTAAGCGTACTTATAAACGTAGATTCTAAAGGGTAGATAATAAACGTTTCGACCAAAATTAGCACTGGCAAAACAACCACATCCAAAAATAACCTAATATAAACATCGAGAAAGAAAATAGAGAATCATGCCAACATGCTAAAGTTTACGCTTTTTTCGACAAATCTACAAAATACGGAATAATTACCCAACACGCGATAACCTAATAAGAAAAATTCCGCGTCGAAATATTCTGACGTCGTCGGAGTTGCGGCCAATTTGAAGCGCGATCACTAAATGAAGTAAAAACATGAACTTAGGAACACAATACGCAAAAACGTTTTCCACCTCCTACTTAACTGCAATGATAAATTATCGCGAACCCGGAACAGAACTCCGACGAGCTTTCGAGAATTTTCCCTACGTGATTCGCGTAAAAATAGAGCGGTGATGTGTATTTAAGTATTGAGGGAGTTGCTTTCCGTGCTACGGAAAGATAAGAAACGCCACTCTAACCCTAAATAGAAATAAAATGATTGCGATTGCAATCTATCAATTTTCTAAGACCCTAATATTATATAAGTGATAAATAATAATAATAATTCGTAATCTCTCTACACAGACACAACCACGTAGTCAAATTTGAACATCGACAAATGGCAATACGTGTAGACTCTAATAAAGCACCTTCTCCATACCACTAGTACAAATCTTCGTCTAGGGAATCAAGATGAATTGCTCTGGCTGATGCTAATGACTATATACTACCAGCAACTGATGATAATAAGGTTTTTGGACTTTTATTCGAAACGATAAATCATAAATTACTTATCTCCATTCTGCACTACATTGGATTTGGGAAAAATCGCTGTCTGATCGAGTATTCCATCAGACAGCAGAGAAAATTCTATAGTAATCAATATTCTAAACCGCTCTTTGTTCGACTGGGGATATTACAGGGTAGCATTTTGGATCCCTTATTATATACTATGTATACTGTTAATTTTACAGTCATTGGAGCATTGCAGTAATGCGCCTCTATGCGGATGACATTCAGATCTATTATTCACTTCCTGCTAGAAAAACTAAAGAAGCAGAAATTTTGATAACCGCAGAACTATATAAATTATATAAAACTGACTCTGATCATCTGTTGCAGCTTAATATTCACTTACAAAGGTTTAGGTTTGATATTCGATTCTAAGTTGCGTTTTATGGATCACATCACAACAAAACTAAGGACAACTTATAGAAATTTAAAATTGATCTACGAAGAAATTACTCTGTGAAACTATTCTCTTGTCGCAATTAAATCGCTGCTGTTGGGTCTATTCCACATGTCTGGATACCGTTGATCGGCAACGAATTCAAAAATTACAAGACTCTTGTCTGCTGCTTCTATACCGGGTTCCTTGACGATGGTCATATCTCTCCATATTTGGCTGATTTCGATTGGCTCAATATGTTTAATGCGTTTAGACTGAATATGAAAGAAACAAAGTATAGTAACAATTTTTTATTATTTTTCAATATAATCCCCCTTAACTTCAATACACTTATTACATCTCCTTTTAAAATGTTCCCTAATCGATCCTGAGGGTTTTGGAACCACTGATCGCAGTTTATAAACGAATACATTAGACATGATCGTCGTTGACAAAACTAAACAATAATAACCCATAATTAGAAGGCTTAAAAAAAGCATATATGGAAAAAATATCAAAATATCAGCTACCGTCGGCAAACACCCTATGACGAGAGAAAGGGTTGCACAGCTAACTTCCGTAGGAAGTTTTGTCTCCATGCATACTGAGTTAAAGTTTTTAAAATTGAATATATCATAAAGGAGTCTCTCTGAAAACGATAACCCATATTGCCATCGACAGGTGAATCTAATGCACTCCTTCGAGATTTTGAACTTATCAGTACTCCAGTCTTTGTTTGTTCATTCCTCCATACTGGAACTATATAAATTATATAAAACTGACTCTGATCATCTGTTGCAGCTTAATATTCACTTACAAAGGTTTAGGTTTGATATTCGATTCTAAGTTGCGTTTTATGGATCACATCACAACAAAACTAAGGACAACTTATAGAAATTTAAAATTGATCTACGAAGAAATTACTCTGTGAAACTATTCTCTTGTCGCAATTAAATCGCTGCTGTTGGGTCTATTCCACATGTCTGGATACCGTTGATCGGCAACGAATTCAAAAATTACAAGACTCTTGTCTGCTGCTTCTATACCGGGTTCCTTGACGATGGTCATATCTCTCCATATTTGGCTGATTTCGATTGGCTCAATATGTTTAATGCGTTTAGACTGAATATGAAAGAAACAAAGTATAGTAACAATTTTTTATTATTTTTCAATATAATCCCCCTTAACTTCAATACACTTATTACATCTCCTTTTAAAATGTTCCCTAATCGATCCTGAGGGTTTTGGAACCACTGATCGCAGTTTATAAACGAATACATTAGACATGATCGTCGTTGACAAAACTAAACAATAATAACCCATAATTAGAAGGCTTAAAAAAAGCATATATGGAAAAAATATCAAAATATCAGCTACCGTCGGCAAACACCCTATGACGAGAGAAAGGGTTGCACAGCTAACTTCCGTAGGAAGTTTTGTCTCCATGCATACTGAGTTAAAGTTTTTAAAATTGAATATATCATAAAGGAGTCTCTCTGAAAACGATAACCCATATTGCCATCGACAGGTGAATCTAATGCACTCCTTCGAGATTTTGAACTTATCAGTACTCCAGTCTTTGTTTGTTCATTCCTCCATACTGGAAACTTGGTAGCTATTAACTAAAATATTTTATCCACGTTGCTGGCTACATAAATTCAGAAGAAAAGCATATCCTCTGTGGCTGGGATTTATATGCAAGTCGTCACTCAATTCGCTTACTTTCCTAGAAACGTAAATATGATTTCCGGATTTGTTGATAAACTATTCCAAATACCGACCGAGCTCTATAAAGTTTTCCAATCTACTTTCATGGTTCAGTAAATGGATTGCAGCGCTTCACAATAATTCGTGGAACATCATTTCTCGATAGCAGAGGAAATCGGCTTTAGGTTCATCAAAAATATTCAATCCGCTTTAATAAGACATATACGATCTCCTAGTGGCGCAATGTTCGGACTTTTGTTGAAACTTCGTCCAGGTGACAAATTGGTAACAGGATGAACTGATAAATCATTAAAATTATTAAGTAAATAATAAGCACAATTTGAATTTTCGAAAGAATTTTTGCTGCGTTTTTTCTAAACTGGGAGTCCAAACATTAAAAGGAAACTGAAATTGAGTCAAATCCTTTACGAATATTATTTCGATTTTGACTTGACTTGGAAACAATAATATCTTACTTATTTATTATTGCAAAATATATACTAAAATAAAAACTTCACATAGAACTATTTCCATCTTTTCAAAATAATTAAGTAAATTGTTGAGTGGCAATAAAATATTTCGGCTGTAAATAGGGTTCCAAATATTCAAGAACGTAAATGCCGAATTTTATTTCGCGCCGACTCCATTTATTTTACAGGCGATTAAAGGCATTTGAGTGACGTTAGCCTTTTTCCGAAGTCCCGTGTTAAAAAGAATTTTAAATACCCACCTCCGCGTTCTTCGTTTGAAACAATAAAGAGAAACCCCCTCGTTGATTATAAACAGTCATTTGGGTAACTGGCGAAACGATTGAAACCAAGTTTTCAGTTAAATTCCGCTTCGTACGCCCTTCCCAAATAAAATCGATAGTGGCACCTGCCAAACAAAAAGCTTAAAAATATACGTAATAATTATTTTCGCATCAACGTCACAGGAATACACGCAAAACCTTCATTAATAGGTTGCTTGTTAAGCACAAATTTGTTTTATCTTTTGTCATCTGTCACTTCTTAAAAAATTTTCTTCTAAATCTCACAATAGTGGGAAAAGACTATAAATAAGTCAAGTTGGCTTTTAATTTGAGTTTTTTTTGTTTTTTACAGGTTCAACAAGAGGTGACGTCAGAGCTTTAGATAGAGGGAATCACAGCTAACAGGGAACTTGATCTAAACTGGAAGAGTAGCGGCGGAATCTGGATTGTTACCTTGCGTATTTATATAAATAGCAGAATGAGGGGGAGGGTGTTCTTGTTCTTTAATTCCTTATATATTGAGATATACTGAAATGATGTACATATTATTATTCGCCATTACATACTCATATACCAAGAAATTCAAAGTATCTTTCTAACGTTTTAAAAGGTATGTGGTCAGAAAAGGGCAATATCAATTTTCAATGACGAATGAGTAATAAGTTTTAATTATCAACATCGGAAATTATTAGTAGATAACAGATAGAACAATTGAGAAACAATATAAAAAAAACTCTTATTTCAGTTATCTCCTATTAATATTAACATGTTTAACAAATAAATGAATTCCCACTACTCAGTCTCGTTCTAAATGTAATTTGCCACACAGTTTCATAGATGGACTTCACTGGGGCTCCCTGGATACTTTAATCATAATTTTTTGCACAGAAAATTCAAAGCTATAGAGGAATGTTTAAACATACGAGCTGTGTTCAAAGAGTAGGGTGAATTTTTAGTTTTTTCAAAAAGTATTTATTTATTTATTCATCAAAATTAATGTTGTCCCCTTCAAAGTAACCTCCCCCCCCCCCCCCCCAAAAAAATAATACACTTGTGAAAACGTTTTTTTCAATCCTCGAAGCACTTTTTAGTATAGCCTTCAATTCTTACAGCGATTTTTTCTAAATCCCCTTAATCGTTCCAAACCTCCTTCCGTTCATGGATTGTGAACAGGAAAAAGTTGCAGGAGACCATATCTTGTGAATATGGTGGCTGAGGCATGATTCTGGTTTGGTTTTTGGCCAAAAAGTTAAACACAAGCAACTATGAATCGATGAATGTGCAGGTGCATTATTGTGATCCATCAATTGTTTTCCCACAATTCGGGAAGTTTTCTTCGTATTACTTACAACTCTTTATTGACCGTACAACCTTGTGTCAAGAACCCTTGATGTACTACGTGACGATAGTCAAAGAAAATTGACATTTGATAGAACTTGACCTCCTTTTTTGGTCTTGGCGACTCTGGGTTATTCCACGGTAATGACTGGGCTTTGGTTTCGACGTCTTAACCATATAGACATGATTCGTCACCAGTTATGACCTTTTTGAACATATCAGGAACATCGTTGACGTCGTTTGAAGCTCTTGAGCGATCCTCCTTCGACTGATTTTTGTTCAAAATTAAGCAGTTTCCGAACAAATTTTGCCCCAAACTTTGGAAAAAATTGCATGGCAATATAACAGAAAAAATTATCGAAGATCGAATGTGTTTAGAATTGGAAATATGTTTATCAAGTGACACATTTTAATAACTATTATTGAGTCGTTATAATGGTGTCTGGTTATAATACCTCACATCCAAGGTTTAATACGTTAATAATTACTTTTAACTTCACTTAATACTTATAATAACTTAATACAAAGTTTGGTGTCAAAATTTTCAGTTTCAGTTTAAAAGCTTAATTAAAAAATAGAGTGCTTACAAAAAAAATCGATCTCGTGATGTATCAGGATAATGCAATGAATTATTAGGTGGGGTTACAAAGTACAACCAGAGACCCTATACATGCATAACACGTCGTCTTCCATTGCCAGCTTGCGGTATGTAGCTGTATGTAGAACGTCAAGCCAAAAATCATGCAGGTTGGAATTTAAAATGAACACCATTTGCAACCACTCCCGGTAAAAGCGGTTAACAAGATCTGGTGCAAAAAAAGTGCATCAGAAGTCTAGGTAGAATCAAGTTTACTCGGCTTAAATTTTACCCCATGTAATTCTAAAAATATTAATGTTTTAAAATGTCTCGAGAATTCAAACTAAAATTAAAGAAATGCGTTATTACCTCGGCTAGCTAAATGGAGTAATACTATTCGTTCCTCGTATTGTGAGGTAAAATTTAAGCCGAAGAAATTGGATGGTTATATAAATTACAGCTTAAAATTGATAGAGGCTCTTAATTATGGTTCCATAAAGGACCGTCTGCGCGAATAACCCTGCATAAATATCTGGTGACGAAAATCACGTGACACAATTTATTACTGAAAGAGAATACCTTAGGGCAAATTTAAATTAATTTAATTTAATTTGATTACTGAAAATTATGTCGGTCGTATATCCCCGTTCTAACTTGAAATATTTATTCTGCCTGTGGGAACAGCGCAAAGCGCGATAATAATAATTATGACGACGAGGAACTACAGATATTAAAAGTTTACTCAGGAATATGGGCGAAAAATGTAGAGGTGTTAATTAGTCCTGTGGGACTCACACTTGTTGCTGTAAATAAAACTGCGATACGCGTTTTATCGCCGTTTTTTTATAAAAGATTCAGTTGAAATCCACAATTTATATATTAGGTTATATACACAGCTAATAATTTAATATAAAGTCCAAAATATTCTGGTGATATGTTAAACTAATAACCAACGTATACAGAAAATGAATTTTCCAAATTCTTTACCAAAAAAACGAATTTTTCGATTCCATACATTCACATCCTGTATATCGAAACTGTATTTTTAAAAATTCATCCTCTAGAACAAGGACGCTTTCCAACAGTGGCTGAAAATCTCACATCTGAAAAGGAATGTAGAACTTATGGCTAGGCAAAATTAGACAACTTTTTGGGTGTCCTACTTCATCTGTCATTCAGTTTATGTTGTATTGCATATAATAAATAATAAATTACATTTAATCAGATTTACAGTCTCGCTTGGCTGCAAAATGATTTTTGTGTGCAATGGTTCTTTATCTATATATGTTACATATGCACTTAAACAATTTATTTAATTTGACTTAATTTTTGGATATGTCTTACTGATATATTATATATTTGCCAGAATTAAATTGCATTGGGTCCTTATTCTTCTTCTTTTTGCCTTTAAGAAAGAAAATATAGGAACAAAACTTGAAGTCTCTATAATCTGTTATTCAAGTTTGAAAAAAAATCGTTTATTCGAAATTACATTTCTACAAGAAGAAATTCGCAAACAACTCTCTCAGCTCACCTATTCTCGAGTTGAGATCCTCAAGGATGAAGAAAGGCGTTTCCCCACTAGTTTCCCTATTTACATTGTCGAGCATATCTTGATACATTTCGAAAACAATATTAAAATATAGTGACGGCTTAAAATAAACTATATAGATGATAAACGATGAAAACATATACGCTATCTTAACTACTAGCCACCAGGGTGCTTTATTTAAAGTCACAACAGAACACAACGCGTAGCATCTTTAATGACATTTGATGATAAGACAAGATAGTTGCTCAGTCGAGACGGTAACGACACATTATCGGTGCACCATGTTTCACACACACATAGAATCCCAAATTCATAATCGTCCAGGATATGTGGTAAGTTTCCGATTCCTTCAAAGTTCCAAAAGCATATGGCATAGCTCTTTCGTTTGGTTAGACCTTAGGGAAGGTGTTTCGGAGCGGGATTGTTTATGTGGATTTGAATACCCGCCAGAAGGACTATTTATATCTCCAGATCTTTTTCCTAATTGTCTCGTGTCTCACGATCCGTGGTTGGTTGTTTTTGTATTTAATTGATAAATTTTTCTTGCCATTGTTTTGTCGCCTAGCAAGCTCTTCACGAGGAATAGTTAAGTTTGCTTTGGGGTTTAATCCGACTAAATGGAACTGTACAGAACGAGCTTTTCAGAGGGCGCAGTACATATTGTGGCTTGAGAGGTGTGTGAGAATCTCTTCAAGAAAATTATTCACATTACTATTGTCGTCAGTAGATTCAGGGATGCCAAAAATTAAAACGTTCTTTTCCCATCGGGCTCTCACAGCGAGTGATAGTTTGAGCTTGTGCATTTAGGACGCGACATTGACACATACGGAATGGTTTTCGTCATTTGGTACGCAATTGAAACAGGACCAGTTCACTGACGACCCCCGTCCGAAACGGAGATAGTTTTTCTGTTGTTCGGTTACCACGGCATCACAGACACACGCCGCAACCGCTCATAATTGATAAACAAAGGCAAAGCAATCGCTAATACGGACCAAAAAACAAAGTTGTTGTATTTAGATTCTCTCGAACTAAATTTTAATGTTTATCTGTCGAGTATCTCACACTCAGACTCACATCAAAATACATTCCGAGTTTCCAACTTGACGCCACTCACGTAAAATTGTTCAAAATCACCACAATAGAAGCACTATATGCACAATACGGCTGCCGGCAACGGACTTCCACTTTCCAATAAAATTCGCGAAAATTAGCTTACCAAAACGAGAAGCTACTGTGTTCATTGAAAATCCAAAATTTATATACCTTCCCCATCTCGTAATTGATCGTTTAGTTCTCGAAATTCCAGAGGATAATAGACGTTAGAAAATTGATCTTGATCCTGAGGGAAAAAGTTTCTCTTGAAAGGAATGTACACAATGACCAACAGCGTTAATAAAATTTTAGTTAAAGGGCGAATTACGGATCGAAGTTCAAGTTTGACGGTGCGGACATTGTGGGATTAAAGTTGACGGCTATTCAATTCACTGTTCAGTAAACCGAAAATCCATCTCTGAAAGGCGCTCTGATTGAAGTTCTTGTTCGTTTGACTTTGACTTACACATGTAGAAGCTGCCGGCAATTAAGGCAAAAATAATTGAGAACAGTATGCAAAAAGCAACTATGGGCACATCAATCAGATGGATTTCAGCATCGTTTGGAAGCAGGAAAAATGTATCGCTGCAGTATTTAACCTTATGTAAGACGCAAGTATTGTTATCGTTTCAGAAATTTTATTTGTCAATACCGTTGTCAAAAAATAATTAATTTTAGGATATACGAGGATTCATAGTTTTCAAACGATGATAAAGTTACTTAGACCTAAATATTATGGTTACTACCTATCTAATTTAATACATTTGATTTTTGCTTATTATAAAACTTCTGGATTCCTCCTGAGACGGTTCTTGTTGAGTCGAACTTGCTAAAGTTTCGCCAATCATCTTCAGAGCTTGAATGAAATTGGTTCGCATTTTACTCTGCTTATACATTATTTGAGGGGGCGGAGCTAAATGAATATAACACGGAATAAACACCATCTCGAATGACTGATTCCCAAATTGGTAACAGGTAAAGACCTGAGTCGCGGTTGAGATTGTTAGGTTGTTTATAGATTTCTATAGACCCCCGGATTTTTCGTTGGTAAACGCACATGCAAGAATTTGCAACTGCCGATGAGTTTATTTGTCTTAGTCTTGAGGCTCTTTCATGTTCCTTGAGCCTAGTTGATATTTTTGTCCGGTCTCTCCACTGTATTCTTTGCCACATAGTCATGGAATGCTGTAAACTCCTGGCATCTCAAATGGAATTTTCTCTTTGACAGACCGAAGATGTTGAGAGATTTTTGGACAAGTGGTAAATCTGGTTTTGACGTTATGTTTCTTTAGAACTACTGACATGTGGTCGGGTTGTGGTGAAGTGTATTTTCTGATGGAACGCTTGATATCTTTAATGTGGAAATTATTAGAGAGACAAGCAGAGGTAAGGTGTTTTCATTCTGGGTTCAATGACTCGGGCTGAGATAGTTTTGCGGCTCTGTATACAAGATAGTTGATAACCGATGATTTTTGTGTCAGATGGGGATGTGACAATGCATTAAGGTATCGGTCTGTGTGCGTAGGTTTTCTGTAAATACAATGACCCGATGTTAGGTCTGATTTTCTATTGATAAGAATATCTAAGAATGGGAGGTTGTTGTGGTTCCTAATTCAATGGTAAAACGTATGTAACGGTGTAAAGAGTTTAAATATATAAGAAAATCTACTAGGAATTCTTGACCATGAGACCAAATAACAAAAGTATCACCGACGTAGCGTTTCCATAATTTTGGTTTTAGATGGAAGGTGTCGAGAGCTTTCTTCTCAAAAGCTTCCATAAATATATTCGCGATGACTGGTGACAGTGTAAAGCCCATAGCTGTTCCCGACGTTAGTTCAAAAGTTTTAAAATTATGTTCCAGACGAACGTTAGAAGGTTTGGTCCCAGATTATCGGATTTTAATATATGTGAAATGATGTTGCGAGTTTCAGGAATAGGAACTTTAGTAAAAAGGGATTGTAAGTCGAAACTAACCAGAATATCTTGTGTGTAACTATTTTTAATTGTTCAATGAAGATTAAGAAGTTAAGTACGAAACTGTCAGTTTTCTCTGTAAAGGATTTTAATAAGGAAGCTAGATATTTTTCCAGAGAATATGTTGGAGAACGAATGGTGCTGAAAATAGTTCGTGGTTTGTGAATTTTTGGGAGTCCGTAGAGGGGAAGAATTTTAGATTCATGAGGGGTGACAGTTTTTTCACGGAGTCTGATAGAGAAGAAGCCTCAACGAGAGAGTTAAGGTTGCGTTCCACAGATGACGTAGGATCATTTTTAAGTTAACGATATGATCCTTCTGTAACAATATCTTGAATCTTTTCTTGATATTCATTTGTGTTCATGACCATCGTAGCATTTCCTTTATCTGCTTTTAGGACTACGATGTCGGGATCAGATTTTAGAGATTTTAGTTCAATGCGTTTAGGCTTTGCAATATTAGATTTAGGAGATTTCAAATCAAATTTCATTAGATGTTTCAGATGGCAATTTGCTTAAGATACACTCGACATATGAAAGGATTTCCTCTTTTGGGCTAATACGTAGGAACTGATTTTTCCGTTCCGATACATTTATCACTGTGTTTGGTAGTTGAGAAGAGTTCGATGCTTACCCTAGTGTTGGCGTTAGTTTTTCAAATTTCTGAATGTGATTCTGGGTAGGAGATAAACGAAAAATCATTTAATTTTTTGGTTGTATTTAATTGTATTCGACTTCAAGTCATCTAAAGTTTTAACTCAGTAATTTTACTGCGAATAAGCGCGATCTTCTTGAGCAATGCCAAGTAAGTAAATATATTTTAATATACTGCAATGCATTGCAATGGAAACCGCAATCATTATCATATTAATATTCTCCTGGAATGCTATGATTTATCGACATCGGAATGTGAGGTTTTCCCACAAACCAAGTAGACATTTCATCCTTTTCAATCCAGGAAAAACGCCATCCTCTCACAACAAATTCTCTACATAATTAATTAATCTAATCTGTTCCGCCGTTTTCCGCAAAACAACTCTGGAAACTATATTAATTTCATTTAAATACGGCTCCGCGAGAGCGCAAAAGAAAACAAATTAAACCAAAATTCCAAGCTTTCGGGTAATAAACCATAGTTTGTAACTTCCTGAAGGGTTCAAGCCCTAGTTTTAAATAACTAACGCAAATGCGAGTCTGTATATCAAAACGAAATAATAAAATTATTTGAAATTTTTATATACGTGAGGTGTTCAAAAAGTAAGGTGACTTTTGTAATTGGGCGGGCTATGTACAGGCAGAAGCGTTAGTTGTGTTTTGTGTGCTCGATTATTTTCTGCTTCCAAAAAAAATATGGGACAAAGAATTTGAATAAAATTTTGTGTAAAATATGAAATACAAAACACAACAAAACACTTGAAATGTAAAACAAATATTTATAAGTGGTACAAGCTGTTCCAAGATGGCCTAGAAGACGCCGATGACGAATCTCGCTCTGGACGCCCAAGCACGTCAATAATAATGAATGGTGTTGAATCACTATTAGAGCAGTGGTTGAAGACGTCGGCTTCTCTATTGACAAGTACCATGCAATTAAAAAAATATATATATTGTGACGTAGTATATCAAAAGTTCTTATCACAAGGTCATACGGTTAATGAAGGGTATTACCTTGAAGTTATGGGCCGTTTGCGAGAAGCAATACCCAGAAAACATCCGGAATTGTGGGAAAACAATTGCACATGCCCATAGTTGCTTGTGATTAACTTTTCGGACAAAAATAAAACCACAATGATGCTTCAGCCACCATATTCACCGGATATGCCCCCCTGCGCCTTTCTCCTGTTCCCAAAACTTAAGGCCATGAAAGGAAGGAAGTTTGGAACGGTTAAGAAGATAAAGCAAAAATCGCTGGAAGAACCCAAGGCTATACCAGACAGTGCTTATCAGAAATGCTTCGAGGATTGGAAAAAACGTTGGCACATCTGGGAGGATTATTTTGAAGGGACAACATTTCTTTTAAGAAATAAATAAATACTTTTTGATAAAAATTAAAAGTCACCTCACTTTTTGAACACACCTCGTAGTACTACATACATTATATTTTGCCCTAAAAGATGGTTTAAATTTTTAAGTCAATTATTATTAAGTATCAATTAAACTTACTTAAAAAAAGTAATTCAATGTTACATACTTTGCATCAGTTCTTAAGTATGTACTGTTAATTTCATTTATATTAATTTTATTTTCAACACATTCACTAAGCTATCATTTCAACCAAAATTGATAATGAAAATTTATTTTATTTAGGACTTGCACACTTCCACACACACTTGCTCACTTACAGTATATATTTTTGAAAAGCCTACATTATTAACAATCAATATTAATTCCAAAATTCACTTAAATTTTTTCTTTGTTCAAGATCTTAAAGGGCTAAATTAATTTTAACTAATTAATAATTGGTAAAAAAATTCGCATCTAACGAAATAATGACAAGTCGGCCAAGCTTTTGGTGATTGCTCTGTTCTTAGTAGTTTAAAAATTAAAAAGTAAACAACGTATACACGTTTATTAAAAAAAAACTTTGTGTGGTCAAATAGAAAAGATACATGCATTACCTTGCAATACAACATTTTAAGGCCCTACCTATATCTCAAAATCTTTCCAGATAAATGACGTTAAAATGTAATACCATGTATAACATAGGTAACAACGAGTATCGAATATTCCATTGTTTTGGTCGCAATATAATAAAATCTAGGATATAATAACATAAATAATTTTGTATTTTTTATGTAACTTATTACAAACCTTTTTTGCTATTTCCTCTGTTTTTCAGTTGCAGATATTTTCTTTAATATATTTTTTTATTCTCATTATAATTTCAAGAAACCGTATTAGTGGAATAATCGTTGCGATCGATCAAACGTCGACTATTGAAAAAACGAAAACGTGGCCTCTGAATATTCAAAAGTGCGCGTTTTCACATAATTACTTTGTCAGAAAACGTGCATGCGGTTCCAGTGGAAAACGGAGCGACATAAAAGTGATACTTTCATTAAGATTTGGAATCGTTTATATCCGGACCCCCTGTGATAATAAAACCGGCAAGGAGAATGGGGAAAATGGTTTCGGCCGTGCAAAATTGTAGGAACTCATTAGTACAATATTCTAATAATAATCGAGGACATCTCAGCGAGCTTGTACTCGGCGTTCCCATAATTGACATTATTAGTAGGAAATATTAGATCTCGTTTTCTCAGAATAACGTGGAGAGCTCGGAGGCAAGGAAAACTGCTTAGTAATCGTCGTTATCTACTTTACGACGGACTCACGTTTGGTAAAATATGGGGAAGGAATACTTGGATGCTTTGGTTTCCTGTACATATGTGCATAGAATTTAAAACCTTCGTTAGAAGGAGGTTTAAGATTAAGCCAAATAAGGATAAACAGAAATTAAAGAAAGTTTAAATCCAAATTAATAAGTACACATTATCAAGGATTTCGCTAAACAACAATTAAATTTTGTTGATTTTTCAAAGAAACTTCCACAGGTTACTGTAATACTTTTTACAAAACTTCAGGATTCCTCCGGCGTCGGTTTTCATCCTGTTGGCCTCTTCTTGAGTTTAAGTCAAGCTCTGAAAACCGAAGCAGTAGGAATCCAAAAGTTCTGTAAAAAGCAACTGAGTTTTGAGTTGACCATATGTGGTCCTGGCAGCTATGGACTGAAAATTAGGGAGTTGCTTACATAAATTTCATTTGATTTGCTTAAGGAGTTTTTAAATTGCAGTGAATTTGACCAGTTTTATCCGTCTTCGCCAATCCAAATTTTACTTTTTAAAAATCTTCGTAGTTTGTGTCTTGAAAAAGCGGAGGAAAATAAAATTCGACTTTTGCTTAAGTGATGTGTAGTGTAATAAAAAGGTATACGACTTATACGGGTCAATTTAAGGGTCGTCCGTAGGCGTTTCAGTAAGTATAATAAAATAAAATTATATGCTCAAAATTTTATATCCTTGGGTAGGTCATAAACATGTATTATATGTATATACACACACAATAAATCCTATATCATTGTCAGCTAAATTCTATAAAACTTTATGAACCCACGCGAAGGAAACGAAGCATCGCGTTCAAATTAAAAGCCAGAGAACTGCGGAATGTTTGTTGATTTTGATAATTAATTATAAAATCAATATTTACTTAACATTTTTAACTTAAATTCCAAACGATAACACTATAAAACAAATAAAAATATCATAATTAAGGGCTAAAACTATATATACACCAATAATAAATTATTTGTTTGTTTGTGTTTGCCAAGTGGTCCTTACAGAGGAGACGTTGCGAGAAAGTCTTAAATGTTTGACTCTAGTCCATTGCTGCTAAGTTGTACTCTCTTTCCCATGTACGTATTTTTAAATAATAGTATAAATACATGCTCCGTAACAATTACAACAACAGAATAACATACACTAAACAAAACTAACCAAAGACTTGCTTATTTCTACGCAATTAAAATGCAGAAAGTCACAGCAACCTTGGATCACGGTCACACATTCTATGTCAGGAGTGTTCTATGACACCGCCTTCTTGCCATCAATATAGAAAGTTCCAAGTTCTTTGTCGAAAGCTGGCTCTGTAGCCAGGAATTCGCGACGTTTCCGAGTTTTCCGAGGTAGACAGGGCCGGGTCTAGGTCGCTGGTGATAATATAATAATAATAATAATATAATTAACATATATTTATTTAAAGTAAAAGGTGAGAAAAACTCAAATTCATTGTGCGTGTTGCGTTAACAGTTTGTGATTCATTAGGAGTAAAAAAGGATCTATTTTTTAAAAAGAACATGACGCACTCCTGCATGAACACTGCAGTTACTCTTAAGATATTAAGTCCTTTGAACTTTCCTCTGCACGACTGTCTACTATAGTTTTTTAGAAACCGAAACGTATAACATACATTGTTTAATTTACCCACACCATAACTAACCTGGAACTCCCAAGTTAACATATTGTCCAAGAAGATCCCCAAGAATTTGATCTTATTTGAATTTATTTTTACTAAACCAATGTTCAGGTGTATGTGCCATAATAAATTTTGCACTACATAAATCGTGCCATTTCTTATTTAATTACTTGCAAACCTAGAATAAGAATAATTTTCAAAGAACAACTTCCAAATCATAAACATTTATGGCTTTTATTTTTTCTCCATTTACAATTGTGTCGCGTGCACGCCTCTACTACATTGACGGAATAATTACAATGGCCCACCATATGGGACGATACAACTTGTTGCACATTTATAAATCACCAGAAATGAAACTAGTGTTGGGACTGTGTTGAGCGTCAATTGACCACTTTCTAATAGAAAACTTGAACAAAATTCTAATTTTAATTATATTGCTTACAAAAGTAATTTTGTATTATAAAAAGAACCACTTCTCTTTAACAAATATAAGCAATAAATTATAAAATTTAAATCCTACCGTTTACAAAACTTATATATAAGATAATGTACCTTTAGTGGATATGTTCATAGTAACACTTGCATAAAAAACATAGAAAGTTTTTCTTTTGCTGAGGTTCGCGGTGTTAAAGCTAAAAGACGTGTTCGTAGAAAATTTAGGCGTTTGTTTTAAACCACTCAAATAAAATGAAATGTAAATTATTTAACAAAAAAAAATATTTTTTTAAACTAGTGGAAACCTAAATAGTGATTTAAAAGTATATTTGTATTGATAACTTAAAGTGTGCTTTATTTTATATAGATCAGGAAGCCATTCCTAAGGAGACTGCAATAGAATGGCTGCAAGTTCGAAGAGTTTAAAATATTTGCCCGGTTAAGACTAAAGTGACACCTGAACATAATGTTAACAAAAAACAACGGCTTTTATTTTCTGGTAGACGAATAAAAAGTTTGTCTGGCGTCTTACGGGTTGTACTCAAACACGGTAGCAGGATTTGTAATATTGTTTTTGGGTTACCATTATTATCATGTAAAGGAAACTAAGCATAAATACAAACATTTAAACGAGCCAAAAATAAACGTAAATAATAAAATTCTCGGTCTATAACCTGAGAATAACATTACAAAATGTGGCCGTATCGATCGAAAGGCAGCGGTATGACGTCACGATCATTCCCGCGCGTTGAATTGAATTATTTATTGCACTTAAATGTTGTTTTGATATCTGCTATGATTTATTTGTATACACAAACAAATGTATTAAAGAAATTAAAAAAATGTTCAAGTTCCGTATTGTTTTAAATGTTTTAAATAACATTTTGCAATTGCAGAGTTTTATCTATCATTATTTAATAATGATATTTATTTTATAATAAATTATCATGCATTTGATGTCCAATTTATCGACAACCCTCTTAAAGAAATATCAAAATACGATACATAGCGATTCCATTTAGTTCTCAGAACGACGCGACGGCTATGTAACGCACAATATAAATAAATATAAATTTCATTGTATTTTTAAAATTATTTCGGTCAATTGACACAAAACGACCGATCTATTCCGCGACGGTAAAATAAACTATAAATTTCATTACACACAACACATAAACTACATTAGGTCAACCAATGTTATTGTTACAAATATTTCCAACAAAAGTTATTTCAAATATTATTTTCAAACAAAATTATCCATAAATTGTTTATCCCTGTTTTTAAGTGAACGTTAGAAATTTATCCAAATTTTGAAAACGGCTTTAGTGAGCGTTACCTGATCTATTTTAAAGAGTTATATTATATATACTTTATTACAGATTCGAATCGTACACGATATTCTAAAAAACATATTAAATACAATTTTTATCGCAAGTTTGTTAAAACTTCTACTCTGGGACACTATGGGTAGCCAGCGAATATAAACAGGATTTTTCTGAAAATTACATATTAAGTATCTAAAATCTGTCCAATTTTGTTAGCTCCGGCAACGTCGGCAAATTATTCTAAAATATGAATTATCTCCTATTGTGAACGTATACAAATCACTTTGGTTCACAAATCAATTTTCGGCAATAAGTGTTTGAGATTGATTTCCGCCGAACTCAATTGCGTTTTCAGCTAAATTACTTCAATTATATCGAAGCCCGCAATATATTCCCGTAAATTGTCGGTCCATATACATTTATTACCCAGTTACATATAAGTTATACAGATCGAGATAATTAATCTCAGCAATATAATAGGAACGTGGCTATTCGGAACTGCGGTAGTCTCTTTAGACGGGTCACGGTATGTCGCAGGTCAGTAATTCGGGCATATTCAGCAATTTAGGTATAATCGTATGTTGCAAGTTTCCAGCAAGATAAATTATAACAACTCGAACGGATCGCGATAGTTAATCTGTTCTATAACGCTGGCAATAGGAGCAATAAAGAGTGACCGCTTCTTAATACAATATATAAACTTAATTCTAATCTTATAAAATTAAAGAAAAGTTGTGATTGAGAACAATTTGTTTTTTGATGGAACATTTTGTGTATCATGGTGTAACAATCAATTCCTGTTGCAAATTTAGAATCTTTGGGGTCTCATTTCATAGAATTCATTTCATCAAACGTTCGAATATTCTGAAAAATTATTAGGATACTGCCAAGGAGGATTCAGAAAAAATAGATCAACAATAGATCAGGTCTCCGTGTTAAAGCAAGTCTTAATAGGTTGTTATGAACAAAATATTAAAACATTTATGATGTTTGTAGATTTCAAAGGAGCATATCATAGTTTCAATAGAGCAAAATTAATAGAAGCTCTAAACAAACTAGTCAAAATAATAAAACACTCCAAAAAACATACAGCAGTAAAGTATAAAGGAATGCAAAGTAAAGGTATACAAGAAAAGGATTAAGACAAGGGGACGCACTATCAACAACCTTGTTCAATTTGACGCTGGAGGAAATAATAAGAAATAGTGGGATCAACAGATAAGACACATTGTTCCATAAAAGCCGCTAATGCCTAGCATACGCGGACAATGTGGTATTGTTGGCAAGAAATAGAACACAGCTAGAAAATACCACCAAACAGCTTATAAGAATGGCAGAAACTTTTGGGCTTCAACTTAACATGGATAAAACAAATTTGATGGAGCTCAAAAATGGTACAGGGAGCAAAAACAAACGAAACTTACAAATACAAATGAAGACTAACAAGAACTAACTAACTAACAAGAATTTGAAGAGGTAGATGACTATATGTATTTGGGAGTATGGGGGTAATAATAACCAACAAACGTGACGAGTTGATCTAGCAAAATGTAACAATTGTCTGTGGGGGCTCCACAAAATTTAAAATGTCAAAAGAGGTTTCGAGGACAACAAAAATCATACTCTACAAGACAGTGGTCCAACCAACTTTAACTTACTGTGGTGAGACATGGACCATTAACCAAAAAAAAAAAAAACAACAGAAAGTAAGTATGCAGGAAAGGATATTAAATCGAATCTTTGGCGTGAAGAATACAGAGCATGGCTGGGAGAGAAGGGTGAATAATGAATCCTACGAACTTCTTGGAGATAAGCCAATCGAAAAATGTGTTGGAAAATAATAGAGAAGTAAAGGAAGTGACCTGGAAAAACCCAGAGGAAGGAGGAAGCGTGGTAAACCAAGGAGAAAGTGGAAAGAAGCCGTGGAGAAAGATTTAAGAGAGAGGAGTATTGTTAATTTTAGAAATATAGAAATATACAATGTCGTGTCGAAATCATTTGTCGCTTGATACAAAACAAGTTGTGAAAAATTTGTATAAAACTTGAATCAGTAGAGCAAGAAGCTTTAAAAGAAACCTGTCTACTTACAACAACGCTAATATCGTCGATAAGGGATATTATTAATAGTGGAGAATTGAAGAAAAAGAATAAACGTAGTGACCGTAGACAATAGTAATCAGGACCTAATAGAAAGGAAAATATATTGTCTTTATCAAACTGAAAAAGAAGCTAGAAGATGAAACCAATATAAATATAAACCGTGCAAGCCTCTATAGAGTTGTTTGTCAAATGAGATTCAAGCATCGAAAAAAAAAAAGACGAAAGGCAGGTTACGCACTTGGAGATTGATGAAACATGGTTTGGCACACACGGCGCAGTATGCAAAGGATAGGTTGATTCCATTCAAAATTGTCAGATGAAAGCACCTTCCAGTAAAGGAAAACACATCACCATAATACATGCTGGTTCAGGAGACGGATTTGTCCCAAACTGCTTGCTGTATGTTTGCTGCAAAGAATATTAAGGATTCTTCCTTCAATTATTATGAGGATACAAGTGCCGAACTTGAATATTGGTTTCAAAACAATCGTTTACAAAATATTCCCATGGTCATCGATAACATAAGCACCTTATCCTTAGCCTTATCAACTTCAAAAACTGAAATCCAGGAATATTTGTTAGAAAATGATATTTATTTGGAATTCAGCTATAAAAAAGCGCAACCTTTGGAATTACTAAATTCATATACAATTAAAAAACAGTAAATTGACTGAACAGGCTGGTTATGCTGTTTTACATCTTCCTCCATATCCTCCATATTGAAAGCTGGAAAATGCACTTCAGCACATTATAAAAATTATAGAAATCTTATTTCTATACATCTCAATGACGACTCTGATAGTGGAACAGAATTAGATTTAGACATTTAGAATAAAAATTTAATTATGTATAAATATTCATAGCTATGAGTTTATTGCATATATTTAACGTCATGGTTTTTCCATAGTGAGATTTAAAAAGATTATGCCGACCTAAATGAACGAAGAAAATATATATTTTTATAAAAACCTTTGAGAGTTCGTCAATAATAGTCTGTCCTTTAATACCCACCGGACCCGAGTTTTATTGCCGTCGGCAGGTAACTTCCATAATTGAGGGTAAAAGTCAGCACGATGAGACAGACTATATAGTTAAAGGCATATCCAGCTGTTATTGTGACATTTTGTTTGAAAAGTAAGTTCCTCGACTTTCCGCACTGAATTAAAAAGTCTCAACTGCCTAACGGAAATCGTTTCAGCAAACTTCTTGAACGTCCTGCACTCCGCGGGAGCAATCACTTTGAGTAGTGTTAACGCTGGCATTAGAAATTCGTAAAAGAAATCGAAAAAACTCTAATTCCCCTGGGCGATTTTACAAAGTAACATTAAATTGGAACGTTACGTAAAACGTAAGTTGCCAATTCGACACAGATTTAGCAATCCGAGAGGTTGAAAGAGTAAATTTCAAAAACCTTTGGCATCTTAATTAAAGTCATTTTTGCGAATCGAAGTTTATAACAAAAAAATAAAACTTTTCAAATTTTAAGACAAAAGATTCCGATAATAAGTAGTTGTAAGTAAAGCACAGAATATGGATATGATATTAATATTAATAAAATACAGGAAATTGATAATTGAAAATGTAGGCTATATTTATTTATGCGAGAGAATTATAAATCATTATTCAACTGCAAAATTTAGTGGTATTGGCGGCATTGATGATGGGCCGACTTGTGGGCAAGGATAAATGCAACCGCATTGTGACACCAGATATACAGGAAGGAAAGAAACTGTAATAAATGAGGGTCAGAAGACTGACATTGGAAGAATAATACATGCTTTTTATTTTAAAAAAAGAAAATATTTCTCTTGGACCACATAAAGCCTGAAATGAGAAAGCATTTCATTCCCCACATGGGCAAGAAGAAATTGTGGAAGTGAAAAAACGCAAAACAGAAAATCATGATATTGGATAGCAGTTAAACAGTGTCTAGCATTTCAATCAAAATGAACTAGAGACTATCACGAAAAATGCTGATGGCTTAAATGGAAAACAGTTTGAATGCAAATTTGAATAAACCTGTTTGCAAGAAATACAACGCTAGTTCGCCTTGTGCCATATCACTGTGAATTAAACCCTTTTGCAAGAGAGAATAAAAACAATGCTTTGTGAAAAATA
Organism: Cylas formicarius; assembly: GCF_029955315.1. Taxonomy (NCBI): domain Eukaryota; kingdom Metazoa; phylum Arthropoda; class Insecta; order Coleoptera; family Brentidae; genus Cylas; species Cylas formicarius. Next base: position 27,736,553 of record NW_026844264.1, read on the forward strand.
GAGTAAGTGCGTCAAACATGTGATTGAAATGGAAGAGAAAATTTGGGAAGCCATTGAGATGATAGTAAAAACTGTAGAGCCCTTATTATTCCTCTGGAGTCCAAAGTTTATAGTTCATCTGATTACTCGGAAGAAGAACAACAAATGAATTTCAAATTTCCTCCTCCTCCTCCTCCTGCATCGGTTGTTCTCCAATCGAACACAGAAGGAAGTTTTATAAATAGCATTACAGCAGTCTGTGGAAGTTTCTTTGAAAAATTTACAAAAGCTATGTAAATAGTTTTCATATAATTTTTATTTCTGTACGATCTGATCAAAACGACAAACAGTAGCATTCTTCTTGACTCGGTACGAGAGTTTTTAGTAGTTCCAACAATATACAGCCACTTGAAGCAATCAATGTTGTTAAACTATAATAATTTGTTTTATTTTATTTCTATTTCTATATTATATTATCTGGCAATACCATATTTGTTACTTTTTCATTCTTTAAAACAAAACCGCTAGTATTACCAAAAATTACCAAAACATTTTTGGTTACGTGATGTAATTTTAATGCTATAAGTGGAGCATTAATGTGCAAATAAGGCTGCGAAAAATATACCATCCCTATGGCCGATATATAAAAAAGCATGGAGGCCTAACTGTATTTTCGATAGATAGAAAAAAACGTCTCAGTGCAAAATAAGACCTCGCAGAACTCCCGATATACATTTAAATGCAAAATTTTGTTCTGATGATTTATCGTGTTTCTGTGTTTTTTTTTATGAGTTTACCCACGTTTTACAGAATAATCGGTTAGAAACATTTTCTTGCCTTCCCTTCTCCCCCTTAAAGAAGACACTATATGTACGTGCAAATTCGTCCAGCAAAGAATATGTCTTACACTGATAAATCTTTAGTAATTAATAAGAACTGATTTTATGGATCCAAGCATTGCCATTGCCAATTAGATATCATATCACATTCAACTTTTTTCTTGTTAATCCATATCTTTCCGTCAATATCCAAACCGAATCAAAAGTGCAGAAGATTAATTTTCGATGCGTGTGACATTTATTCGAGCCAGCGATTAATAAAACCCAGCGTCAACGATGCAGAACATTTCCAATAATAATAATTAATATCGTTACGACATTTGGGAAATTTATTGTTGAATAAATTGGTTCCTTCCTCGCTCGTCCTTCGTCATTCGCTGTGTAATCCTGTGACGGTGTCCGGGGTCTTAGGTTACGTGAAAAGCATATTTTTGGGAATACGTTCTCCGTTTCGCCTGCGTATTTAATGGCAAACGCAGAGTGGGAAAGTCGAAGATTCATTTATCAAAACGAAATCTGAAAGCAATAAATATCGCCACGGTGCGAGACGAAGAAGTGTGAATATATGAAAATACGCCGCAGATTTGGACTGCAGCACATACGAGAAAAATGCTGCGAAAAATGGATTGCTTCGTTTAAAGAGTGCGGCGTCATTGGCGTATTAAACCATCACACAACACATAAAAACAGTTTTGGTTATATTAGATGTTATTATTATTGTATAAGTCTATATGTCTAATGAGCCACGCTGCAAAAATCTTAATGAGGATTATTTTTAATCGTATCTAAAATAAATGTGACGAATACTTAAGGAAGTGTCAGTACGGCTTCAGAAGAGGGTACTAGGGAAGCTATCCTAGTTCTCTCGATAATCGCCGAGAGGTATTGGTATTGGTATTAAAGGGGGGCGCCCTCACGGGCGTCCAAGCACTTAGGCCACCAGATGGGCCCGTTGTGCCCCCAGGCCGCTCTAGAGGGCGTCCAGAATGCCGCCCCTCCTGTAGAAGGTCAGCAACTCCTTTAGCCCAATACCGTGCACTGAGTCCGGATCGATCAGGGCCGTTCCGAAGACTCCCAATCTTGCCCATGTCAAGGCAGAGCACTCGGTGAGCAGATGATACGGGGTCTCATCGCCGAGAGGTACCTGGAGGTCGAAAGAAAGTTGTTTGCGTGTTTTATAGACTATAAAAAATCGTTTGATCATATTAAACACCAAAAATTAATGAACATAATCCTACAGAATATTTACTGGAACCTCCAAAGGTGTGTCTGTCTTTTATCCCCTTTGTTGTTCAACGTATACTCAGAATCCATCATTGGATCATCCCTGCAAGACCGACTAGAAGACGCAAAGGTTAAAGGCATAATCGTCAATAATATTAGGTACACGGATGACTGTCATTATGGCCGAAACGGAAGACACCTACAAATATTGATGAACAAACTGACCAACTGACCAAAGATAGTAGTAGATAGATAATGTCCATATGCTCTCTCAATGGCGAAATTCTTCAAAATGTAAAGAGCTACATAAATCCCGACAGAGAAACGAATTGTGATCCCATACGTAACTTGTTATGCCACCTCACGCTGTCCACACCAGTTCGACTGCGAACCCTGAAATGCTACAATGCTACAATGCTTGCTTCTGTAAGCATGCGAAACATGGACATTAAAACATTACATTAAAACATGAACAAACTTAACGCATTTGAACTTTAGATGTACAGAAGAATGCTTCGAATCAGCTGGACCTCTAAGGACAACAGGACAAAAGCGAACACCTGCCCGCTTTTGACTGGTATCATTCAAATTAGGAAACCTTCCTACCTTAGAACCATAATTCGCCATGAAGAGTATCTACAATACGAATACGAAGTACGTAAACCAATTTAAAGTAATTTATCTTGTTAAGATGTTCTAATTTTTTTTTCCTAACACTAGTTGGTAACTAAAAACTAGATATTTTGTATTTGATATGTATTTTATTTTTCACAAAAAAAGTTCTTGATTAATTAACCAAAATATTCTTTGTTCATAGACAGTCGCCATTAATTTCCTTAAAAAAAAGACATTTTTACTTAAAAATAAAAACTAATTTCTCTGCATGCTGTCATATTAAGAAAAGAGGTTTTTTTAAGCGAAAACCTTACATAGGATTGACATAATCAAGAAATTGAATTTCTCTATAAATAATTGAAGATTGTAGGAATGTGCTTTATTTTAAGAGAAATCAGTGACGTAACATCAATGTCTGTCAAAACATACATGTGAAATTCCGTACGCCCGCTACTGGTATATTTTTAAAAATCTGTGTTACACCAAATAATACCTCTTGATACATTTTCATTAAAATATCTAAAGTGTTATTACAGGTATTAACAAAATATATTTAATTTTTGAAAACTTTACCACCCTGTATCTCAAGATTTAAGACTTTTAGGACATATGTTTATATAAAGTTTTCTTTTTAAAATGGACCCAAAAATCGTTCCACTAATTATTAATATTCAATTAGAAAGCATCCTGTATACAATCAATTGCTTTATGCGAATTTGAATATTGGAAATTCAAGATCTCCACGACGAGAAGATTTGAAGGGTTTGAAATGTTGGTAATACATTGAATGCTAAATATGTTATGGACGTATCTATATTTCCAACGAGAATTTCTAGGAATCATCAAGACATCCAAGACAAGTTATTAGGACTTATCTTAAGTTTAAAGGACAATATTCAGGGAAAACGAGGGCCTGATAGAAGACAGTGTTCATAATTAAATAATGTTATAGACTGGATTGGGCTAAATTTGCAGTCATTTAAGAGTGACGCAAGATTAGGGACCTTTTACCGAAATTGTTGCCAACCTTCTATAAGAAGACGGAATCATAAGAAGAAGAACTGGAAGAAAGATCGAAACTGGAATGAGCCGGGAGTGATAGGAAAGTGGGGCAAATTTGACAATGGAAAAATAAGACTAGTAATGGGGTGTTCTTAGCAAAATCATGAAATGAAATTATTAGTTTCCGTTAACAAATGATTTTACCCCAAAAGATACAAACAGCTAGAAAAATTGAGAAACAAAATAATGCACTGTCTTACAATGTCTACACTTATCTGCCATCAGTATTAATGTATATGACAAAGAAAAGAATTCCTGTTGGTACTTGTCTCCCTCTAAATAAAATTTGCCTCAAAAAATCGACATTGGCTGCTCCAATTACAGACACCTGCATTGAGGTCACTGTTCGAAACCCTTCTCCTTCCAACCAAAACTAACTGTCATGGATATTCGAACTTTGTTCACAGTTCTAAATCTGAAAATTTTCCTACTATCATCCTTTTAATTTGACCTAGTTTTCTTTAAACCCAAAAAAAAAAAAGGAAAATGTCGCGTCTTGAGCGATATTTTCGGTAGGCATATATACATCCCTACTTGATTTTATTTTTAAGTTCAAATAAAAAATCATACTCTTGACTGGAACCTTCGGCACTGCACTAACACACAATAACGCGTTTTACCACAAACCGTTTTTTTCAATTTTTTAACACCAAGGTTTTTGAGTTTTGTGTTCAATGACGAAAACTTCTTAACATATTTGTTTTCAATGACTACAAACATTTTTCTCTGGAAGTCACACCATTGTTCGAATTCTAAATTACTTAACATATGTGTAAACTTTTTGTAGAGTCCATATGCTTCCAATTCGAGCATACTTCGTTTACTGTACAGGTATTTGATTTCCAAATAAAATCATTTTTCTTTTGCAAGTTTTTCAACTCTTTTGACAACAAGAGATGAGTTTGTTTCGGAAATGTTTACAAAATTTGGGAAAACTGAATGTTTTTACAGGATTTTAAAAACCAAATATCTGCTCCTATTAACCTAATCTTAGTTCTAACCTTATGGTATAAGTTAAGTTCCGTTAACCGTGAAGCTATTGTTATCAAACTCTTGACTGGAACCTTCGGCACTGCACTAACACACAATAACGCGTTTTACCACCAACCGGTTTGTGGTAAAACGCGTTCTTGTGTGTTAGTTCAATTAAAAAATTGAAAAATAGGGCTAAGTCACAACAAAATTAATTTCGCATATTTTTTAATCGACTTTACACTTTATGCATTGAAACACCCTGTACGTTGGAATTTTATTAAAAGTGCATATAAAACAGTTTCAAATTAATTATATTTTTAATGTGGTGCTAATTATTTATTTTCAATTATTAATTACTAGATCTGCAGGCTCGTAGGTTAGATTTTCAAACTTTGGGAGCTACCGCCATTTGTACACAAAACAACTGATGACAAGATGAAATTGAATAAATGAAAAGTATCTTAATTTTTTACAGATGGCGCTACTAGTACACTTGGTGTCGGTTTAGTATATAATCTACCCAAGCTTTGGTTGGTTTTGATTAGTTTGTTACTGTATTACGTATTAAGTAGGTGAGCTTATGACTGGTAAAAGATCACTGCAAAGAGACGTGAGTAGTAGACAAAAGTGAATAGTTAATTCTAAACTTAAACGACGACCTAACCGCATCGAAAACGCAAAATCAATGTTGTTCATAACTAAATTATATATTGGAAAATTGCCTAAACATCACTTTAAATAGTGGATTTCAATACTTGCGACCTAAAAAGCACGACAAACCCGAAATTAACTGCCGAATCCAGCAATGAATGATGTTCAATTGTTTGTGCTAATTTATTTTTCAGGTACGTTTGTCATGTTAATGATTGAATAATCTGGTTTTCCGCTTCATTTGAATTGAACATTCCTGATCGGACGAAGTGTTCGCATTTTAGTGCAATTCCGGCAATGTTAATTAATCGAATGCTAATTTATATTCATTTATGTGCGGTATAATCAACCAACATATTAAGTACCAAACCATTCGATAATCAAGCAGCACCGATATATCAATAATTAAATTTTAAAAAGATCTTATGAAAACATGCGTGGCCTTATAGGGTAGCACCGGTTCTAACGGTGATACAACAAAAGCACACAACTTTTAGTTTATTTTGAATTAATCAGTTCGTCGCTATTTCCCACGCGGGCCGTTGAATTTTTATTGTTGCAGAACTGATTTATGACCATTAACTTATCGTTTTCTCTAACGACTATTTGTAAATTGGTTAAGGCTTTCGCGGCCCGTTGATAAGCTTGATTCGGGTTTAAAGGCCGTCGTCGGTTGGAATTACTTCCTAACGTTTCGCTAGCACGAGTGGCGAGCTTCTTCAGAGGTCCTTCCATCTCCGATGTTGGACGTAGACTGACGATTTCTCCTGCGCAGGTTGTATTTATGCCGATTGGTGGTGGGCGGGGCTTGTTCCGCTTCGGTTGGTCTCGGGATATCGATCGGTACTGCTCGGGCGTTCCTAAGGATCGGGTTCCAGATTTGGTTGAGTCTAAGGGTCTCCTCCTTTCTGTTGAAATTGTGTGGGTGTTTTTGTATCTCAATGGCTTCCCTGACTAGTCTGTTGTGATAACTGCATGCTCAATAAATAAATAAATACAACCTGCGCAGGAGAAATCGTCAGTCTACGTCCAACATCGAAGATGAAAGGACGTCTGAAGAAGCTCGCCACTCGTGCTACTGAAACGGTAGGAAGTAATTCCAACCGACGACGGCCTTTAAACCCGAATCAAGATAACAGACTATTTGTAACTTTAAATTAAGCACCGAATTTGTTAATATTCCAACATTTTGAAAGTCCTCTTTCTAAGGGTTCTTCTCTATAAGGAGAAATAGTGTCATTTTTCAACAAAATTTAATCCAAATATCCAAACCGAAAAAAGATCTCAAAACTTAATTGTAGCAGTTACAGCAAGCATTAATTGAAGTCAACCTGTAGCAGCGTTATTCCTGAACATAGGATTTTTCATCACGCATTTATCAATTATCCGTATTCTGTTTTTTTTTATATCATTTTCAAATATCTCTAGTGATTTTCGAGAAATTAATTATTATTCTAAGTTTTTGTTGAAACATAACCCCAATTAAACGTCTAATAGTGGAATTTTTGAATTTATAGGAGTTTCAAATTTTGGCAACGCAGAAAGGATTGTGTCGCATTATAAGGGGAGTCTAGAAGGTGCGATTTTACCGCTTGATTTTTTCTTTCTGGAAGAGAGTTGAAACCGACGTTCTTCAATCTGCCATTTAAAATATATTAGACGACGAATTCGTGGCAATGGTGCTAATGAAGCAGTTGTTCGAAATCTTCCACAATGGCAAATTAAAATGTTTAAGAGTCTAGTGATTTTTGCTTCTGATATCATTTGGAGCATTGTCCAGAACACACAAAATCACAACAACCAGTTATTAATTAAATCGAAGAAATATCCATCAAAGGGTGTTCTCTGATGTATCTACGAGTTAAATATTTTAATATGTTTGAAACCCATTCAATATAAAAGATTTCCATAAACATATATAAAGGGCCATAAAAAAATGAGAGTTTTGTGAGCAATAAATTTGAAATGATAGTTAAATTTTAATATATAATATATAATATAATTATCAATAAGATTCAATTTATTTGATTAGTTTAACAAAAAGGGAAGTTATGGTGTTTCTATTTATTTTTTTAATCATTTATGTTCATTTCACACAGTCACACCAGACATTAGAGAGAGTGGAATGTAACTGTATCGAATATAAACTTGATAATATTTTTTATCAAACATCTTTACAAAATAATGCTTTTATAAACTGTAAATTTTTTGTTCTACAAAATCGTTAATTCAGAAATTTTATAGTGAAGTACCAGCCTTAATTTAAAGTAGCCAGCCATCCAAGATCCAAGAAAATTCTAATTCACTAAAATACGTATACGTTTCTTTTTTTACAAAACGCGATAGCTTGCCGATAATCATCGCGGTCGAGCGTAAAAAGCTCGTAAATTATGGAGAAAATACACGCCTAAGCATAATTGACGATTTAAAGGTTAGGCGAAGGACATAATCGATCTTCTCTTGGTAGGCCTAAAAATATATGACAAGATCCTTAGATAAATAAAGGGGCAGGACTGTAATGGATTTTTTTCGCCTGGCCTGTTATGGAGCTTTAGAATATTTTTCAACGTGTACTATTAAAGTCTCTACAAGCTCATATTCAAACAAAAACTCAACGCGGAGGTTTAGAACAAAGAAATTGACAAATTTGTTGAGAATATGGTAAGGCGTATTTTCTTAACTCGTTCTAGTAAAAATTGTAAGGTTTAGCGTTTATCCACTAGAGAAGTGTTTAGACTGCATCAAGACTCAGATACCAGACATTAAAATTATAAATACGATGACGAACAATAATTAAAGTGTCAAGCTCTGGCTTTGAGATAGATTAGTTGGGAAACAACAATATATCTAGGATGTTTCGCCACTGACCGTCGATGGTGCAAATCGCACTTATCCTCTTGCTGAGAGTTTAGGAAATGCAGAATGAAGGATATAAAAATGGTTAAAACCAGCAAGCAGCTCTAAAAAGGAGCATACCCACAAAACAAACTGGAATATTATACAAAATGCTGTCCCCAATTTTCAACAGAAGCAAACAGAACGGTACTTAACGCTCGCACTGTATTTCTATTAATAAATACAAACAATTTTCGAGTTCTCTTCTCGAGTACTGCGAATATTTCACAGGAAAACTCATTTTTATATATCTTCCAATCTTAGAATTTTAGGAGAGACAACAACCTGCCAAATATATCCTATCATTCCATTAACTAATTACCGTCATATTAAATTTACAAAAAATAGTATTGCTATAGTGATAATCAAGCCTTTGTAAAATTAAAGTTTTTCAAAATACAATAAAGTTAAAAGTTTTTTTTTTACTTTTCCTTATTTATATCAAATAAACATAAAACTCAATTTTCAAAAAAGTACCGGTACATTTTTATTTTTTAAAATAAATTGTGTCTGCTCAATGACCGTTTTGTTCCCTTTTATATTAAGCGACATTTAAAGCTTCCACCAAGGATGATCGCCATAGGTAAAGTTTTGCCATTGTTGCAGCAAAATGTTAATGAGAAAACTCGAGGCGGTTTTCGAACTTTAGTTTTTGCCACACCCAAAAGGCACTCGCGTATTCTTTAAAACTTTGATATAATTTTCCAAGATGTTGTGTTTTGGCACGCAATTAATTTCGAGACTTAACCGAAACCATCACGCTTGTTTCCGAACAACTTTGCTCAAAAATTATGCGGCACATTTATTATTTGGGTAAGAAGTTAATGGAGAGCCATTACCGTTTTCCGAAACTTTATGGCCCAGAATAACGTTACTCGATTGTTTAAAATATCGCGCCTGGGAGAGATTATAAAACACTAAACGAGCAGAAAAAAAATATCTACGTACCTTCCCGAAATTCAATGGAGTCAAGTTCTTGAAACGATTGGAGCGACAAAGAGTGAAAATCGCTTGTTAGATGTTCGGAATGACTGGAAAATCTTCCTGGTCCTACAGTCCAAAAGTTTCTGTCCCAATCTTTCATATTCCTGAAATAAAAAAACACTTCTAAACCCATTGTAATCTGTGCGTAAAAAGATACGTCTTATTAAAAATTTGAAAAACGACAAAAAATATCAATATTCATTCAAATTTAATCTACAAACTAATTTGCGCAAACACAACGCATGTTATTATTTAAAAAAATACGCTTACGGTCATTACTTTTTCTTTAGAACGCAACCTCAATTTTACGAGAAAAAAATCTCTGACCCTGTTTCAAGTTGCTTTGTTGTCTCGAACTTCAAGGAACAGGCTTTACTTTCAAAGCCGTTTAAAGATGAAAACCGATACTATTATTACTAATGTGTATGTGTGCTCTTTCGGGCCCGATTTGAAAACGTGTTGCGCGCCTAGGAATATTTTACAAGTTAAGTGAAGGAACAAATTTACATCCACTGGTTAAGTGGTTAATGAAGTTTTTCTTTATATTTGAGATTGTTTCATAATTGAACTTCGTATGAACACTAGTAACAACTTTTAAGTAGTGTACTTAGAACATTCATTTTAACTTCAATTTTTGGTTTACAGCTGCGTACTGGGTTTTTCAACTTAATGTTTATGTTTTTAACAGTATAATAAAACAGTATTTTTGGATAACTTGAACCATAAACTATGTAAAGAAAGTGTATGTAACATCTCTTTCCTTTTTCTAAACAAAACATTTTTTAAAATAAAAATTCATACATTCGTTTATTAATATTCTTTTCCAAAACAAGTTTATTTCATCCAAAATAAAAAAAAACATTTTTGGGTTCACGGGTTAGGCTACGCAGCGATGTTTTTGAGTTTTAAAGTGCTGTTTACCCCTGATAAAACTAACAGAGAAAAATATGTTTTATGAATACTATTGTTAGAAATCGGATGTACTTTCGTAAGAAATGAGATATCCGCTAACTGCATTCAATATTTGCTATTCACGTCATTGGCTTGATAATTATTATGGTCGAATCATATAACGGATTATGTAGTAGACTGCATCGACAATGCAAATTTGTCTTCGGTCTTCTTTCTCCGATCAGCTGGCTCGAATAGAGGTCAACGATGGCACAGCGCGTTGAGGCCGTCTCTTGCCTGGAGCGGATTTGTTCGTGGCGTGGTTAGCCTCTTCGTTGCATATTTGTCTAAACGAAAACTAGGTCACTTTTAACTTTTTAACTAGAAGTAAACGCCTTGAAAATTCGAAACCGAAACGATTGATTGAAATAGCGCTATGTAATCACAAATCTAAAAAAAATAAAAGTGAACTCATCAAAATAAAAACAAAACTTAATTTTAAAATAATTTCTAATTTTGTCTCACTGTATCTTTTAAAATTATCTCTAAGGATGGGCTAGGGTTGTGTTAAATTTTGTTCCATTATATTTAATTTTAAAATAGTCAATTAAACGTTCTTATTAAATATTGAACTAATTTAAAATGAAATAAACATCTTGCTGGTCATTAACAAATATCAATAAATTTTAATCTCTGCGACGAAAGCTGTTTTCTCTTCCCGTTGGCTCGTTATAAGCTGCGCGTAAAGCTCTCTATATAAGCATAAAACTGCAATAATGTTGCCCATTTAGCAGAAGTTCTTTACAAAATTGCTGTCGTTGAATACGCACCTGCGTGTCTAAAAAAATATCGCCTGTAGTTGTCCCCTTAACAGTGGTGCCTAACTCTTGGGACCTAATTTAATCTTACTGTCTGTGTTTTATACACATCAGACCGCTGTAATAAAAATATAAAATTTGCAGCTCATTAATCGTTACGTTCTAATATCATTTTAAGAACATGAAAATTTTTTTGGTTGAGAATTTGTGAGGAGTTTTAAAGGAATGCCCCCAGATAACAAAATAATTTCAATACGACATGTATGAAAAAGCAATAAATATTTTATTATTTTTTACGCTATTCCGTAAAATCAAAAAAATCAAACCATTTTTGAGTAAAATAGTTTTAGGAAATTTATATGGAATATGTCAATATCTTTTATTTATGTTATTTATGAGCTTATTTTAACTGACTAGATCGAACACTCGAAGTGTTTTCGGAGCGCGAGCATTGAAGATGCCAAGTGAGATTTTGGCGAAACGTCTGCAGGATTCCAGTCGGATGCAAGATTTGCAGGATTCCAGTCGGATGCAGAATTCCAGTCGGAGTTCAACGAGCGAACGGATGATATCCCGGAATATAGTGTCATCATATATATATATATATATATATATATATATATATATATATATATATATATATATATATATTTTAATTTGCACAAATTTATGGACGAAAAATAATAATTAAAATATAAAACAATATTGCTTTCGAAAGATAGTCGCAGGGGCGGGGCAAATGCGTAGCGCGTAGCGCGAAGCAGCTTTTTATTTTAAAAAGAAGGCGCTTCGCGGTTTCTTGTCCTAGAGGGACGCATTGTTTTTCTATAGTGCTCCTGCGGACCACTATGGAATTTTCTCAAAATCGATGTAATTTCATTGTGAATACACTCTGTATAAAGTGTCCTTCAATCTCGTCAAAGTTACGGCAAACTTCGGTAAATATTAAAATTTGAACTGGTAATTGCAATTTAAAATTATATTTTTCAAATATCTCACGTTCATTGTATTATAAACGAAACCTCTCGACACAGTTTACGATACAGTTCATATCAAATTATCACATCTTTAAAAGTTTTTCATTTACATCCAATAATCCACCAACAAAAGCGGAAATTTCTAGGATCTATTAGAATTTTTTGCCCACAAACCCTGTATATAATACCCCTGTATATAATACCCCTGTATATAATTCCAACAATGTTCCAACTAGGGGCTATAGCCCTGGATCTCCTTAGTTTCCTGGTATCCGAATTTTTCCAAGGGAGTAAATATTGGATTGTTCGGAAAGTCATTTCGTTTTTTTCGGGGAACATGAAAGACAGTTTTCGTATAATGAATAAATATTTTATTAAATTATATATTGGCCATTCTGGTCCAACACCTTTTGCCATCTTTCCGGCAGTAACATAATTCCCCTCTCATAAAAGTTTTGGTCCTTGCTGGCAAAAAACTGGTTCAGGTGGTTTTTGACATCTTCATTTGAGGTAAAGGTTTTGCCATCCAAAAAGTTTTGCAGGGACCGGAACAAATAGTTGTCGGAAGGCGCCAGATCTGGAGAATATGGTGGATGTTGCAGTACGTCCCATTCAAGCTGTAAAAGTTTTTGGCGAGTGACCAAACTTGTGTGAGGTCTCGCATTATCCTGGTGGAACACTACACCCTTCCTGTTGATTAATTCGGGCCTCTTCTCTTTAAGTGAATCATTCAATTTGTCCAGTTGATGACAATAGACTTCTGAATTAATCGTTGTATTGTCCGGCAAAAGCTCAAAAAAAACGATTCCTTTGACATCCCACCAAACGGAGAGCATCACCTTTTTTTGGTGAATGTTGGATTTTGACACGCTTTGAGCCGGTTCATCTTTTCTGCTCCATGACCTCTTGTGTTTAACATTGTTGTATACAACCCATTTTTCGTCCCCAGTAATAATCCGCTTCAAAAATGGATCATTTTCTTGACGTTTGAGGAGCGAATCACACACGTCAACGCGACGACACAAATTTCGCTCCGTAAGGACATGGGACACCCACACATCGAGCTTCGAGGTTAAGCCCATGCCTTTCAAATGGCCATAAACAGTCGAATTCGACAAATTTAATCTCTCACCGATCTCTCGTGTGGTTATTCGCCGATTTGCATCAACTAATGCCTTTATCGCATCTTTGTTAGCTTCGACTGGCCTTCCGGACCGTGGTGCATCTTCGACATCAAAATTGCCGGATCGAAATTTTGCAAACCAGTTCTGGCACTGGCGTACTGTTAACACGCCTCCTCCATACACATCCGTCAATTTTTTTCTCGCTCGGACAGCATTTTTACCTTTTCTGAAGTAAAAAAGTAAAATATGACGAAAATGCTGCTTATTGCTCTCCATATTTAAAAGGGCACCAACCAAAAACTACTGCGTAGAATTAATAGAACTTTTTCACACACAAGCGTTGCAATATCAGCTCTCAAGACATATAATGGTTATGCGGCTTAAGTGTGAAGTTGGTTTCGAAAAAACGTAATTAAGTCCTCTGACGGGAAAAAACGAAATGACTTTCCGAACAACCTTATAGTTTTCAAAAAACTACTTGTTTTCTGAAACCATGCAGTACGTGGTCGTCTAGATGGGGGTTAGAAATGGTGAATTATTTACGGTTAATAACTTACTCTCTAAAAGAACAATTTTCGGTGTCTTTTAGATCTTCGTCCATAACTAAAACACCTTGTATATAATCGAAAAAATGCAGGTCTCTCGCGTATTACGGTTGTAAAATTTTTCCGATCGGGTTTCGGAGGGAAAACGAGAAAAAATTCAAAAATTCAAAAAAAATACTTCGCTTTATTTTATTGCTCCCAATTTAAAAAGTCTAAATGCGGGTCCAGACTTCTACTTAGCTGTCTATATGGGCTATATCGTTATGTAAAAGAAACTGACATCTAAAACACAAATTTGAAATTATCGCCAAATATCAAAATAGGGGGACCCATTTTTTAGTTTTTTTGAATTTGCGGCGCACCCTGTATATTTTTTAAAAATTGTGAAAAATAAAAGTTTATGGAACCGTATCCTCTGCGCCTTCTGGTTCAAGATTTTTTCGGTGTTTTAAACGGTTTTTGAAGAATGGTCTTTTTTACCCTTGCACACGCGATTTTTATTTTTTTTTAAACACTTCCCGACCCCACAGCCCCCACATTTTCAATAGGTTCCGTCACAGCGCAAAACTGTTTCGCAAATATGTAGTCGATTGCATCGAATTTCGAACACTTGTTCAAAAAACAGTCGAAAATCGCGAAAAAAAGATGGATGCCGGAGTCGGATCGAGGCCATTTTAAGGCAAATTTAAATATTTCATGAAAAACCAAAAGACGAGAACGGAGAACGGAGAGATTTTCGAAAGTAACAAGAAAATTTCGTGTAAGGAACATTTTTAGCATTGGAGGTCTCGTAATTTCTACCTACCCCGCATTAAATCCTCGTAGCGCCAGTATTCCCTCAATTTTAAAAGAAAGTCCCACAACACAAAACAGCACAAGATGTATAATAACAATCACAATGAATCAACCGGCCGGTAAACAAATCGATGAATCAAACAAACTACCCGAGCAAATTAAAAACGACCGCGACGAGCGCAGACCGAAAAATCAAAAACATTTTCGACAAAAGAGAAAGCCCGTTAAGCGGGTCGATCGGTCTAAGAAGAAATGAAGAAAGACGACCGAAGATGAAGAAGAGGAAGGAGAATTTCAATGAAGAATTGAAGACCCAAATTTAGAACTCGTCGGGACAGGTGAAATGTTACGCAGAAGAGACGCGGATGTTGGTACTCGCGCATAGAAACTTATTTCTATTAAAATCCGTGCATTAAAGTTAGGCTCAAACTTAAATATAATAATTTAAGCAAATCCTGAATACTTTACATTGATGCATTCTAATACATTCTACTACTAAGCGCGGCACGTAATAGTTAAAATATAATATGCATATAGAATGTTCGAATAAGAATGGCTCTTTGAACTATTTCAAGAAGTATACTGATATAAATTTTTCTGCTAATATCATAGAGTATTGGGACAAAAGATAGCTCTAGTGTAAATTAGCAATAGGAAAATACAAAATATTTTTAAAAATTATCTAGCTAATAATAATAAATACTTTTATTCTATATAAAAAAATACAAAGAAGTATATTATCTAATACTAGTGCTCAATACATCAGCTGGTTGTTCAGCCAACCAATAATTTATTTACAAATTAGGCATCAAAATTGTAGTTTTTATTAAAAAAAAAAACAAATAACAAATTATTTGAAATTAATGTATTTTATAAAGGCGCCTTCATTACACGGAGCAAATAGTATGTATATGATTAAGTAAAGACATATTGTGTAAAAATCATAAGTTCTACTAACGTTATAAATATTACGGCGATTTATAATAACGACAGGGTAGGGCAGTAATTTAAGTTTTAACGAATATGTCAAAAAGATGTCTTGGGAACCTATATAAGGACCAATATCAAATTAAATTTATTAATGGAGTTCGCTAGTAAAATTTCAATTTTCCCTAATTTTGTATTATGGATACTGCCAAAATGTGCCAGCATTTAGAAGTCACGCAGAATTATAATTAACGGTTTTGTAAGAAAATATATGTTTTGAAATTTAATATTTAAATTGATGTAGGTTTTTTGTAAACTTCTACTTAATTAAGGTAGAGCTTGATGGAAGGCAAAAATGAATTTGTTTTTGTTCACTCCCTGTGGGAAACAAAACTGGTTACAGCGAATGCTAATGCGAATGCCAAGACCCAAATCAATTTTTCGAGGTTGCAAACAACACCTTACTAATTTTAAACAGAATGACTGGCTAGGATTTGCAACATTTTAAATAAATAATATTCAGTGCATTAGCATTGCATTATCAAATGCTTTAAATACGAGGTAAAGTCGCTCCAAAATTACGAAAGGATACTAACGAGATTTAGCAGCAATTGCTTATTCAATAACAATTGCATTGCATTATTCTGCATAAAATATCTGAATCCGTCCCTGTTCCATGCCTCGCAAAATTAAATTAGTATGTTTTATGGCTGTCGTTAAGAATAATGCTGAAAATTAAATTGTCACTATTTTATGGACTATTCTATAATTCTGGGGCAACCATACCAAGACTTCTCCAGTTGATAATGGCACGTGCCATTGCAATTGTGGTATACGCATAATCTAGGGTCTTAAAATCGTGTTTGCAGTGATGAGGAAGACTGAAATGACTCGATTTCCCGTCTCGTCGGATACAGCAAAATGAAGTTCAGGCAACGATATTGGGTTACGAGTTTATTAACTTGCGTAAAAATCGGACGAAAAACGCAATAATCATTTCGACCACAACATAGTGTTTAATTGCTAATTAGAGAAGTTCACATTCAGAAAATGTTATATCAACAGAAACTGTAACCAAAACGTTGCAATCATGGGACGATTTTAACGAATAGCAAACTTTTTTATTTCGTAAATGAACTGCCTGTGTTATTTATGAGACCAAGTTTATCAATTATATCAGGCTCATTTCAATTTTGGTGAATGCGCAAGGTAATAGAGGATGAGTAATGAAATTTTCAAGTCGTACCCAAACTCTGGAGCATTCTAGTCGTGTCAATAATTCGGAAGTCAAACAAAAACCAAAAAAAAGGTATTTCTCCTGTAAATATGATTTCTTACCAACAGTGAGGTATTATGTACCTGAAATAACGTTATTCAAATAAGTTGTTATTTGTTAATTTTAGATTTAGTTTAATACGCTAAAACTTTGGGAAATTGGGCAGTCGAGGGAAACTGATGTGCCAATCTGGCAAGTGAATTAAAGACAGTTCTCACGTTTGCTAAACACGATGTTTGCCACAATTGTAGATCACAATTTTTCTGAAAAAAAAACATTATTCTCTTAACTTAGTTTACTTCCTATACTTATAATTTGGATTAATGGAAATTTAATTGTAATAGAATAAGTAGTATACTTTAGTAGTAGTATTATATTAGATTGCTTGTATAATATTTTCACTTAGAAGCAAATTTATTTGTGATTCAATAGGCCATTTTCCTTACTATTTTGAGTTGAATTACAGTGAGTTTTACTGACGACAATGTTTAGAAAATAATTTTACCAAATATTGTCCTAGTATATTTCAGAGATGTGTGTTTAATTTTTTATTATAATATTATGTAGAGAGTAGGTAATTAGTAGTGCAATTTCGTTCAGTTAATCTTTAATTCATCAAATATAAGATAATAAAACTGTCGCCAGTTTGTCAAGAAAAAAATGTTGTCTCTTCGAAGAATATTATTTTAATTAAGAATGTTTCCGTGCCAGTCAAACGAATCGTTATGCTAACTTAATTTAAAAAATGTTTCATTTTTGACGATCAAATAAATGAGTCTGATTTACCAACGTCACATTCGAATTTTTCGAAGGAGAAAATATTTAGGAACTATTTATAAACTTCGAGATATTAATAGGAAAATGCTTTTGGCGAAATGATATTACCATGAGACAAAACAAAATCGATGAACGACTCCAATGGACGAGAACCCTAAGCTACAAAAACTTGCTACAGCCTAATAAAACATTTTGTCTCCAATTCTTATTTAATTTAATTCTCATCTCGCTTTGATATTTTGACGCTCGTATCATGTTTTAAGTTCGTTAATCTGAAAATGTTTAGCCGTTTTGCTTATAGTATTCGTTATAACTTCTTTTTTTAAAGAAACCTATAATAACTTTAACTTTAATAAGTTTATAATAAGTAACTTGTAAATTACTTTCAAATTACATTGCTTCTAAGTTTCTTAAAATGTTTTAATTTACTAATTGAATAAAAAATTAAAAACACATACTGTTCAACATTTTTTTTATTTCTTATGCTTCTGAGGGAACCAAATTTGAAATCGTTCGGCTCAACTTTTTTATTAGAATATTACGACACCTTAGGCACGAGCGGAGCGCATAATTAGGTATCTTAGAGTAGGGGGCGAAGAAATATTAAAACAAGTTATGTAAAATAGCATAACTTCAAAATACGATTATTAAGAAAAATATAAGTTGTAATATTTTTTCGGATTTTTTCATAATTCACCCTTTACTGTTCCTATCATTTTGTTAAAAGAACGCTGTTGACTTCTAACCAATATTAAAGTTTATAGTAGAGATTCAAATTTGAAAATCGCCCCTTTCTATGCTCCGTTGATAGCACGTCATATAAAAATCAATTAAACGAAATTTAAAGTGCGAGGACTCTGTAAACTCCAGAAGACGTGCAGCGTATTTTGAGCCGATTGTCAAAGCACACTCGTAAACGTCCGCTTTGACACACAAATGGCCCAATTACGTAGTGTTTATGAGCGTCTAAATTCGTATAAAGAAGTTTTCTTTGAATGAATTTGGTGCTTTTCGCGCGATCGGCGACCAGCAAAACGACAATATTGTTGGGCATTTCATGCATACCCTTAAATTTAATTTTATTTAATAATAATAACAATAATAATAATAACATATTTGCAAAATGTTACACAATGCACTTGAGAGCATTTCGTAACTGTTCAAAGTTCAGCCCCAAAAAATATCATTTAAATATACAACAAAAAACAAAATATGTACACAACTTTATGATAGGGTAAAACAAATACTTTTTTTTTACTCCCTTTTGTAAACACCTAATTATACACCGATCTAGCGTCATTAGTTTGTCAATTTGGCTGTTAATTCTGTATTCATGTTGGTTTACAAAAATGTGCCAAAAACTAACGGACGTAGAAAAATTATGGTATTCCACACATTTGGTAAATGTTTACCTAATGTATTTTATACTCTACTTTTTGCAGTTTACCACACTGGTTGCATTATATACTATTTTATTGCTGTTTTAAAGGATTTATACGAATAATTTTAAGGATTTATACGAATTTGGTACACTACTATAGAGTTTTAAATGCAGTAGGAAAAAAATATTGTAATTATTATAAGATGGGGGAAGTGAATTTCTTATATCTAATATTCGGGTTTTGTACACCGTGTGCCAAATAAAACGAACCACTATACGATCTGGAAACCCATACGAAATACGCAAAAAAGTTTCCTGGACTCTCCTGAAGATTTAATATATTATAATTTTGTTAATAAAGGGTGTCCCAAAAGTGTCCCCATCGACATCAACTTTGTTATTTTAAATGGAACACCCTGTATATATCGACATTTTTGGAACCCTTGATTAAAATAAAGGTGACTTTCTTAAGAAATTCCTATTCGATTTTTACAGAGTTTAGGCAGAAACTGAGGTTATGTGTTTATCTTCATATCTTGATTGTGTGCATCTGAACATTTATTTTAAATAATATTATAGAAAAATGCTAACGAATGCAGTTAGTGCATATTAGACATATTAAGATAATGAGCTTCATCGTCACAGATCTCCATTATTTCAGAAACTGTTATACACTCAATTTCAGTATCTAACGATAAAATGCAGTGATAAACAACTATTAAAAAACTGGTGAGACTATGCAAACCCTTTAAAATAATTATTGTCTCCATAATTATTATAGTTTGTATGTTCAGTCCAAGTGTTCAGCTCCACTCTTGGGGGTCTCCGAAAGAAATCTCTTTTTTTGTTATTGAGACACCCTTTAACTGTAGTAAAGAATTTAATTGAATTTTTGCTATTTAGGGCTGTAAAGATGCAAATAACGCGTCTTAATGAATTTATTAGGTTACTCGGTAAATCCTTTGTGCAGCAGTATATTTCTATGTGGAGTCATTAGTTTATAATAATAAAAAAGAAGAGCGTTCCCGTTACTGTTGACGGCATTTTCGCAATCAATAAAAAATATATCATACAAAACACCGTTAAGAAACTCGATAAAGAGAGATGGCGGATTGAGAAATTACAATCTATATGTTCAATTTAATAGAATTAAGGTGGCATCAGTTCTGCTCGCAGTAGAAATGGTCGAAAATTGAACATATTTTTACAATAATATATAACGTTTAAATATTATTTACGCTGATCACGCAAACTGCCCGAAACTTAAGTTTTGTTTGAATAACCCTGTATATTTCTTTAGCGGACATACAAGGCTTTTATTGTATTGTCGACCAAACAGTTTAAGAGAGCTAAATATAGAATGCATTATTTTATTCACGAAAAACCAAAAAAAGGTTTTGACGCTTTATTCCGCCTCATCATCGTTCTCCGTTTGTTTTCCTTGTTAAAAGCAGTGTCAAATTACAAATTACGATGTATTTGTTTGCGTTTGTTAGATTTCCATGGTCTTCGGTTAATACACAAATCTAAATGTATATAAGTAAAAAAATGTTTGTTTACTTTTCGGAGTTCTAACGGAGCTACCGTACCAAGTCGTCGCACCACTACGTCGCGCGGGTTTATGTCGAAATTGGGAAATATAAACAACAGAGAAAAAGCATATAAAGTGGCAAACTATTTAAGCAAAAAAAGCAAGAACCCGGAAAACCCGAAAATGTTTTTTTTTTCTCTCAAATTCAATCCCGCAGCATTTTTTCTGATGTAGTGCAGGGCCTCCGAGAAATGATGGGAACTTGGGACGATCTGTGTACGCCAAAAACTAAAATAATAAGTGTTTTTTTTTTCAAAAATATACGCACTTAAAAAACAACCTGTTGAAAGCATTGTTTTTTGCCTTGATACAATTAAAAGATGCCTACGACATTTGGTGAACAGTTTTGGTCTAGACACGTATTTTTTCTCTCAACAAGGTTCTGACATATAGGTTCAAATGATGCCGAGAGACAAATTCTAAATATAAATATTCTAACAAAAAATATTATTGTAATCATGAGATGTCTAATTTAAAAGCGGTCAGAATTAGTGATAATTCTGACCGATATTTGCTAAAAGCCAATTTGTTAATATTAGCCACGGGTTAAGAAAAGTTTTATTAACAAGTTTTTCTTTTTCAGTGTACAAAACAGTAGACCCACGTTTCTGTGCTGTATACGTCTGGATCATATCTACAATTTTGTTCATATTACTCTCTAATAAGAAAACTGTGTTCTATAAACCGGGAAATATTCGAGCATCAATGCAAATTGTTAAAACTAAGTCGTCCCAAATTTATTGTTCTATAAAGTTTAACGTGCGTTTACTCGCACGCTGTTGGTGCGGTAAATTTATGAATCGGACAAGACACATCCGAAATTAGTGTTCATTATAGGCACACTACCGGAAACGGCGTTTTCATGTCGTAAAAAGCACCGTAAACCAAGTATATAAAGAAACAATTATATAAGTACTACGTTAAAATTCGAAGTGTCTATAAATTTACCGACAACTTTGTTAATGTGTCTAAATATACTCGATAGTCAATGAACCAAGCTTACGATATTTAATAAACCACATACACAGAATACCTCTGTTATCTGTACACTGCACGTGTGTTGTGATTCAGGGCAATAGAAGACGAGAAAGCACAAACCTACAGTACGCCAATAGGAACCTCTATAACAACAGTTTCACAAAAGTGGACGCTTCATAAAGCAACACAGATTCCGTTGTTGGTAGGCTGTTTTATTGAAAGGACGTTTAAGTCTAACCGATCAAAAACGGCAAACGAAGGGTGCGCACAGACTTCGGTTTTATTCAGCGATCAAATCAGTACTTACGCTACATTACGTGCGATACATTTACTTGCAAGGACGGCAGGTTTATTGAACGGAAATCAATTCCCATACAATATGGACAGAAGCGATAGCGTTAAACAT
Organism: Cylas formicarius; assembly: GCF_029955315.1. Lineage (NCBI taxonomy): Eukaryota > Metazoa > Arthropoda > Insecta > Coleoptera > Brentidae > Cylas > Cylas formicarius. The sequence goes on from NW_026844264.1 coordinate 27,758,263, forward strand.
GAAATTCAAAACCAGGAAGTACCTTACGTTCATAACTGAAGCTAGAACCTGCATATCGTTTGAATGGGCTACGAAACCTATTGCAAACTTTTAATATTACTCGAGCCCAAAGCTATTTATCTCTCATGAAACGACTTGACATGAAGTTCGAAATTATTTGTTATTCTTTTACTTTGAACATTGGGTCAGATCATACCAGGGAAAGTTATTTATTAAAGGCAACCAATGATGCAGTTTGTGAAAATAAGAATTAGCTGATAACGAATATTGTTGTGCTAATGAACGTTTCTTCTAGCTACATTCTGCAACTAGACAACTAGAATTAAACTCTATGTCTAACTAAAAACATATTTAACTCTTAATAAATGGTTTTCCCTTTCTGCTTGAAATATAATACAAAACGATTTAAAGAAAACCAATTTCCAACAAATAATTTCAAATTATTTTGACCGTAAATTGGAAACGACGGTCCTAATTAACTTCTTTGTGCAATTTGAATACAATTTAAACAGAATGGCTCATTATGGAACAATATAATGAAACACCAACCCCGTACCCAATGTTTTAAGTAGAATAATTACAAAATTTTTCATTAAAAAACGGGAACAAGGTTTGCTTCTCAAATTTCCATTGCTCAGAGGTTGGTTTAAGGGCAATAAAAGTTTGCTACCGTTGTAGGAGAATTTGCATAGCTTTCTCCGGTCCAGGACTTTGACAAAAAAAAAAACGAAACAAAAATTCTTTTAGTCCTTTAGAAATGGAAAATTACATTACATATTTATTTTATTTATTCACAAAATGGAATCTTCGGTTTGACAAATAAAAAACATTAACAACATATACAAAATGTTTGGAAATGTAGAAAAAAGAAATATTACTTGCAAGTAATAAAATTAAATTACCATTCCACTGTCCCATCTGACGTTTCATCAACTGCAAGAAAAATCAAACGCAATATTAAATGAAACGCGCCTGTTAATGCTGCCACGGCAAATCGCCATTCATTATGTGAATATTTCTGACTTCACTTGGAGTTAAAAGAAGTAACGTAACGTTTGCTTCAAGATCAAACGATATATCACTCGTCTCGACAGAAAACTTCATGGACGTTAACAGAAATACTGTCCAAAACATTTCGAATTTCCTTTTCTATTAATATATTTTTTAAAAAAGGATTTTCGATTGAACGAAGAAGGAGAGAAGACACGAGGTGTCCCAAATTAGTGAAATTGTCGCTTAATCGGAAAAAAAATTCTAAAAATTGTAAAGTAACAAAAAATCTTTGTTGAAAATCCAAAATTGTTAAAATAATTCTATAATGCAAAGTACTCTCCATTTTGTCAGACGAAATGGCAGCAAGTTTGGCAGCTTTAACAAAAACAGAAACTGCACTAAATGATATATTAAGTAAGTAATACAAATGATCAAAACAATTCGAGAACACAAAACAATACAAATTTGTTGCTTCAGTTGATTTTTTATCGAACAAAATTAATGTTACTCACAAATTTTCTAGGGAGACCTAAAACGAAGAAGATAATGTAGAAGGTAAAGTAGTTTTTTTTCCTCCATTTATAGCGCTAATCAGTTATCCCTGCGTTCATCAAGTGTGAAAAATCTGATAAAAACTGACATGTTTCAATTGGATATTTTAAGTGGATATCGGTCGATAATATTAAAAATGTAAAAGTAATGTAAAAGCGGTTTACTGGACCAGAAACAAGAAATTTGCAGGGGAAGTCGGTTTTATCTACATTACAATAGATGTGTGCTTTTGCGGAATCTAATTTTGAGAGTGCGTATATAATAATAAGTTAAGGTATAAGTCTTGTATTATTCTTTTATATCGAATTATAGATCTTGAGAACGACGTTGTTAGTCGAAAAATAAAATGCTTCTGGAAATTTATTTGAACGGAATCCCAAGAAACACAAAAATATAATTATACATATATATTGCTGTTTATACAACCACCATCAGAATCCGTGGTGAATAATATAGCTGGCGAAGCATGGAATCTCCAGCCGAGAAGGGTAGATACAGAAATTGGATTTCCCAAATCGTAAATTCTCGAATTGGAAGTAATTTTATTGTTGGATCCTTTTTTATATTCCACCATCCTTTAACGTCGCGTATCAGAAATTTAATTCTTGCGGTTACCAGTGTAACTCGGATTTCTTTTTATATCCTGAATCGATTTCTTACACTAAACTTGAAGCAGATCATTTTAGGTCGATTTCTATATAATCTTTTATCAGATTTCATCATTTTCAATCATTTTAGCTCTTTTTGAACCCTCATTTAATTTGACGTATTCATTCGACAAATGATATGCAGACTAAATCATACTTAGTAAAAATTGCATCGTTGATCGAAAATCAAAAATAAGCCTGTTATTTTTAAAAATGACAGCTAATATGTCAAATGTGACACATTTAAAGGCTTAAAATGTGAAAGCTTCGGTAAAATACTAATTTTTAAACAAAAATTATCCCTTAACCCCGATATTAAAAAATATTTATATATTAATATTTTTAATAGTTAGATTGAAAACAGTCCGCAATTTTTGTTTACCAATCTCGAGGTGCGGCAGCTCTGTTAGGCTATTGTAAAGTTTAAGACGCGATTACTTAAATAATTCCTTAGCACGGATTTGAGTTCGGAAAGTCCCATATTTACAGATGTAAAACGCCTTCCGAATCAGGTAACTACTCTTAAGGATCTGTTTCTTGTATACCTACTTTGGTTTTACCCGATTTTCAATGATTTTACAACTTTAATACATCTTCAGCATTATTCACACCTCTTTTTCGCCGTACTTTGATTGGCAGTTGGCTGTATACATGTTTTTATAGCATTTTAGTATAGATCGTGTTTTAAAAAAATGCACCAGGTTGGTTAGTTTTGGTTAGGTTGGTGGTCGAAAAAATGTTGTATGTAGCAACCCACAAAATATGAAACATATTTTATTTAATTTAGCTAGGAACTCCAAGAAGTCCTTCATTCCACGGAGTCTATTCTAATCGACAATATAATTCAGAGTTGTATTTAACTTTTTCTTATTCACGCAATGGCTCCATCAACTTATTGGCATTCCAACTTGGTAAGAGCCCTCTTAATGCATTTTCCGCATCAATAACTCGCCCTCGAAACGTAAGCATGGTCGTGACGTTTAAGGAAAATTCCTTAATTCAATCTTCCGGTCGGTTTTCTTGCCAAATGCAGCTTCTAAAATGGGATAAACGCTCGCTTGCGTCAGTTTTGATAGAATAAATACTTTTGCCTACAAATTTTAAACAAACATTATTTTGTGGGCAAGAAACAACTCCTCTAAGCGATCCAGATCTGAACGGAGTTGGACTGGACTCCGGAGGTTAAACATTTGATGGTATGAGGGATTTGAAGAATGATATTTCTTCGGGGTCTCTCAGCTATAAATTACGAAGCCCAAGTCTCAGTTTGAAATATGTTATGAACATAAAGACAACTTTTGGAATATAAAATTTTATTTTTCAATTACATGTTACATTTTTATTTAAAAAAAAAACAATATTCTAAAACTTTGCAGTAATTGAAATTATTAAATAAAGAATTCCAATTTTCTTGTTATCGCGTTCCCAAAATATTTTCTCTCGAACGATTGACAGATAATAAAAACAAAATTTTATTAGGAAACGTTTACATAATAAATCTATTTACTTGCTTTATTATTAACAAAATATTTTATTGAAAAAAACTGATGCAAAGTGTATGTAAATAAAATCAAATTAACAAAATTAATAACTAATTCTAATGCGGGTGGCACAAATAATTGGAAAGACCGAAACTATTAAAAGATTAGATGCAGCGATTTGAAATTCGGTTTTGAATTAATATGTGGTAAAGAAAAAACTAAATTTTTTGGAATTGGAATATTATTTGTTCATTCATAGTAGGACCACCCTTTTTGTGTTTTATTTTTGGTGAGTTTTATTAATCTATTTTGTATTTAAAGGGAAGGATTTTAAAACAATAATCCATCACCATAAGTTTTGAAACGAAAAATCTCAACTTAAATAAAGAAAGAAAATCTCATTGAGGTGCCCTGAAAAATATCACTGAAAATTGGGAGAAAGTTATTGAAATTAATTTACTGAAGCAGAAACGGCAAAAAATAATAAAATAAAATAATGAAAAATAATAATTACCGTCATTTCTGCTTAAACCAGAAGCGAAATTGCTCGTAGGATTGAAAAATGTTTAATTTACTCTACTGCTTTTTAAATTTCAAATCTTTATATCGGACAATTTAAAAATTATGGAGAAAATAGGAACAATTCTTGTTTCACACATGCATACGTGGCTACATAATTTAAATTGCACTGACCAAGCTTCAATGATTTTAAATTATTTTCTTTTTTATTGAGGACCTCATTAAAATTAATTAAAAATTTATACAGGGTGTATACAGGGTGTCCCATAATTAACGGTACATGGCAAAATGGGAGATTCTTTAGGTAAAAATATTACGCTTTAACGGAACTTATCTTAGTCCAAAAGTTGATTTTGAGCGAAATACAGTTGCAATTTCATTTTTAATTTTTTTTAAATAATTTCTGCACAAAATTTCGCAAATCGGGGTTTTTCGATATGCGAGAACAATTTTCGTGACTAATTTTGAAGAAATTTGTGGAGGGCGCTGCACTGTGTAAATCCGGAGTCAGCGAAAAATAATAAATCACATTAGTCAAAATTAGTCTCAGATTTCTTGATAGTCCTTATTTCTAATTATTAATACAAGCAGCCGATTAGAAGCTCCTTTTAAGGGACCAGTATATAATGACCTCATTTAACGCAAACATTTTGTTTGTTATCTCTATAAATAACGGAGACTGTTTCTGCCTGTGACGTCATCTTACGACACGACATTGGAAAAGCAACATTCCTCTATGAGGAATAAGTAAAATAATCCGCCGCCTTCATTTAAAAAAAAGCATGACGCATGCCTCTAATTTGAACAAGCCTGTTTTAGAGTCAGAAAAGATAAATGTTTTCAACAATTTATCCCGGTACGTGCTTCATTTTGCCGAAATCCTTATAGAATTATCCCTGATCCTAATTCATTTTACGGTTTAACGGCCCAGGGATTTTCCGCAACCGAAATTTTGCGACCAAAGTGTAAACGGTAAAGTCAATCAATGTGGGGTATTTCCTCTGAACCATCAATAAACTACTTAGCATTCGAAATCATGGAAATTTATGTTTGTCCCCGTAAAGATAATTTAATATGATTATGGTGGCAAACTTAACAGGGTTTACGCGTCTCATTATTTATTTATTTTGCCTATTTACCCTTAAGCTAGTTAGACACGATATAATTTTCACATGTATTTATTGACGAACTTTTTGAAGACAAAAATTACTGCATTTTTATATTCGAATCTCTTCCGGGTTGTAGTGGTTTGGATAGATTTGGGTATTTCTATTTTATGTTGGTTAGTTCTTGTCAGTCTTTTACGTATATTTTAAATATAAATACAGAAACTTGATATATATGACATTTTTCGTAAAGAAGGGAATGTCATTTCAATTTCCCAAATCAACCTGTACTTTCGTAATCAGCGTTTTTCCCCAAAAATTTTATGGGAGTTTTAAGAAAATACTGCAAAAAAAAATCAAGCTGAAAACAGTCGGGACTATCAGCTGCCATGGTGAAAAGAGTTGAACTATATCTGCATGCATGCATAGTAAACTCAAAATTTTTATGTTGATTATGAAAATTGTTATTATTTAGTACCTATATGAATAATATTAATAGTGAATAGATTAATTTAGGTATACGAGAAAAAGGAAGGATAATAACAAAAAAACAGAGGGGACTGGAGGGATTTCGTTATGAAGCATAGCTCTTTTCTCTATTATTGTTCTACATCGTTGACGTATTGGAGGATTGGCAATTCATCCCCACATTTACATTATTAACCCTTAATTTTTGTTTACCTGACGCATAAATATGGTTTTCATAAATCAGTACTTATGACTAAGGTTATTTACAAATTTTTCATCGAGGTTACTGGCCCACCTAAATATAAATTCTTTTTGAAAATTAAAAAAAATATATTTTTAACTCCAATTACCTTCGATTAAGACCCCAAGGGTTATAGATATGGTGATCGAGGCGTGACAAACCGATTACCAGCGAAGAATGTGCCTCTTAAACGCCTCTTAAAATTTTAAGTAAAAGTCTTTTAACCCTTAAAGCATCTAATTTCCCTTTCCTTCGGTGTTGGTTTCACTAGGCAGATTCTAAATCTCTTAATCATTTTGATGCAAATTCTCGAGATCCAAAATTTCTCCGCATTTAAAGAGGTGTTTTTACACTATAAGTTCCTTCCGAGTTTTGAAACTGTGTAACACCGACATGTGCATGTGATAAACAAAACCCATTGGAATTCATCTTATTAAATCTCCAAAGGAGAAAACAACACTGTGGAGTTGGAGTCATATGATAAATCTGCAACATCAATTTGCTACAATTATCGAAATTACCTGAAATATTATTTAGAAAGAGCAATAATAATAAAATTTTAACCAGTATCTCAAAAACGATGTTCTTGGGGACCAACTTTTAAATATATGACTTTTTTGTGTTAAAATTAAACAAAGAATTTGTTAAACTAATTGATTGTTGGTGATTTTTGTAGTAATTTGATTTGATTAGTTGTATTCGTATTCGAATATTCCCGACCCGGTTTCTATTGTAGATTTATTAATTTCGAGCCTGAAAAGTATTTTCTCACAAAACCGTTTACCGCTGATGTCCCAAAATTTTTTTCAATACAACTTAAAATGTGTCCACCAACTGCCTGCGTCTGGCCATAACCGGGATGGGTATTTCACTGGCACGTTCAGCAATAAAATTGATCGGGGTTTACCGGTAATAAGCAAACCGCCGCACTCCAGATGGACGACAGTCGCTCTTGTCCAGATGTTCATTAAATTTCGGGATCCGCATTTTGAACGTGATACTGCAATCCAAATATCTTAAAAACGCATTTACCCTTTATACTCAGGTATAACTTTTTTCAGAGAATTTGGGAATAAACTAAAAATTTGCGATTGACTAATGGGAAAATTTGTTCGTTGTGGGGTTATGAAATGTTTAAAAATAAATTATATTGCTTTGGTGTTTAGTTGACATTTTGGTTAAATTCGGTAGTCATTGGCTAAACACAAGATTTTAAATCTCTCGCATGCTCATGTAGAATTTACCTTCTCCAATTTTTTTTGATAATTGCTTTATAAGTTCCTGCCTGTATGTCTCTAGAGGATATATAGGAAAAATTTAACAAATTGCTGTGTTTGCGAGTTTTTATAGTTATAGTATATTATGCAAAAAGTGTGGTAAACAACATTTCAGTCACGAGTTTGTTCGGCACTAGCGGAGCGAGTATTTAATAAATGAGTGGCTTAAAAAGTTGTTGCATACTATACTGTTTCTACGACCTCTAGTTTTTGAGATACATTTTTGTAATACAACACGAACACGTTCACTGCCCCTTCGGACATTTCCGGGATATTACCGCACGACAATCGGATGTGTTCGGAGATTTTACTGCACGGTTTGAATTTTGACGTTTCTTGTTGTTTTGCAAAAAATTACCCAAAAACTAGTTTATTAACCCGTAACTCAAATGACACAAATTACTGCACTTGTTGCATAATATAGTAATACAGAAGGGAATAGAAAAAAGTATTTAGTAGTACTAGCGGTAGCGGTTTTTCCAACTTATTGCGAATCATAGAGTCACCGAGCCCTTGCTTCATACTTATCAGTCATATTGTTGATGCACTTATTATGCTTGACCTTATTAAAGCGACTCGTATTATAAATTTTGGAGAATTTTTATTAGAGTAGTATTAAGCAGTTTGGAACCATTATTATCCGAAACCGAAATACCAAAATTTTCAATTTTATTCTATTTTTTTTTATTCTATCTCTGCTTCGAAATTAACTACAACCTAAACATTTTCAGGGGACTCCCTTTGCGCTATTCTAGGTCTAGATACAGATAAGGTAAATTTTTATAGACCGTGCCACCATCACTCTCAATGTACCCACATCTTCACCTCTATTTTTGTCACTAGCTTTTAGGAGACTCGATATAAAAATGCCGTCTAAGTAAGTTAGGAGTTAATTAGTTAAGAAGACGTAGAACTCATATTTCAGGATATCTAGTTAGGCCAGGCTTGTTGAATTTGTTCAATCTATATAGACTTCAGGCTATTCTATGTGAGACACCGCTCTTTCTGTAAAACAAAATTAAATTTCGGACGGATGTTCACGATTTCAATCTCCGCAGACTAGTGTGTCTCTGCCACTGATCAATATGATCAATCCATATGTCTCCTTAATAGATTTTTCTTTTGGACCTAAAATGCATACCGGCAAGATTTCATTTTGGGTTTTACTTAATAAAACCTTTAGTAAGATACTTCTTTGACCCTCCGAGCCCCACTGCAATAATTTTGTCTACGTTATTGTTATTAATGTCTATCTATTATTCTTAAAATATATATTTTTAAAAACCTATATTCGAACTATAAAATAAAAATGTTCTTCAAAGTGAAATGATGTTCTCATAGAGGAATTATTTTGTCTACTGAAATCGTTCCCATATACGGTTCTGGAACAACAGCAGCTGAATCACTTCATTAAAAGGAACTTCGGCAAAGGTACACATCCTGCCTGTGTCCCGCCTGACCGAGGCACATCATTCCGTACGACACTTGTTGCCATATTTCACGCTGCTTTGACATTTATGTATCATCGATGCAATAAAAGTTATTTCAACGGGCCTTTCGTTAAAATGTAATAACTTGGAGGATGTAGACTACATAATAATATAATTTAATACTGGGTCGATGTCGATTTAATTTAATTAATTCCTCATCGCTTAGACTTAGTAGTCATCTAATTTAAAAGTATATCTATTAAAATACTAATATGTTCGTTTATAATTTGATTTGAAATGAAATTTATAACAAATAAATAATTCCTACACTTTTCGCTTGCTACGAACTGTTATTTGCTTAATTAAAACTTTATTAAAGGAAAATAATCCATTCGAATAGAATTAATTTTGTTAAAATAAATAAGAACTAAAAGTTCAGATTTTAACGAAATTATCTATTTATACATGACAATTGTTTCGACAACACCGTGTCTTTATCAATCACATTTGTTAAAGATACGGTGTTGTCGAAACAATTGTCATGTATAAATATATAATTTCGTGAAAATCTGAACTTTTGGTTCTTATTTATTTTGATAAATGGATTTTCATCAAGTAAAAGCCACCTCATTTCAATTCATTTATGTGCCCATGTTTTGGCATATCGAATGTTTCTTCCTCCCATTCTTCCTTTTGCATCATATCAAAAAACACACTACACACTACACAACCACATCTATTCCACACCTAATATAAGGTTCCGCAAGCACGTTTCTTTCGCTAACCTAGTTAGCATCATCAGCAAGTGATTTTTTTATGTTCTTTAGTTTTGTTATACAGTGAAAACTCCCTATAGCGAAACTCTGTATAACATAATACTCTGTATTACGAACAACATTTGTTGTACTATAATGTCTCCATACAAAGCTATGTATTAATCCGCTCTGTATAACGAATTTCTTACTCTCTATACCGAAAGAAAAATTGCACATCAAGTAACAAAGTAAGGAATATAGAGAGTTGCATTAATTCGCGAGATAGAACGGGGAGAAAAGAAAAGTGATGCGGGACGTCGATACGGAGTTACACCGTCGACTGTATCCACGATTTGCAAGTGCAAAGAAAAAATCATTCAGTCTGAAACGGCGGGCAGTTCAAGTAAAAAACTAAGAAAGCCAAAATTTGAAGATTTGGATCGGGCAATGTTGTAGTGGTTCCAACAGCAAAGTCTTAAAAATGTACCACTCTCTGGACTTATCGTAAAACTAAAAGCAGAAAAGTTCGCTAAACAGCTTGACATTATCGATTTCAAGGCTTCGGAAGTATGGTTGGGGAAGTTCAAACAGAGACATGGTATAAATTATGGACAGATAAGTGGCGAAGCCCGTGATGTCGACAGAAAGGTCACTAACGATTGGCTGGAGAAAATGTGGCCAAAACTAGCGGAAAAGTAGCCTGCTGACAATATTTTTACTGCTGACGAAACTGGTATTTTTGACAAAATGACGCCAGATCAAACTCTTAAATTTTGAAGCGAAACGTGAGTGGATGGAAAACTTTCTAAAGAACGTATAACAGTGTTAGTAGCTGCCAATATCAGTGGGAGAGAAAAAAGAAAGCTAGTCGTGATTAGAAAATCAACTAACTCACGATGTTTTAAGAACATCAAGCATTTGTCGGTCACTTACAAGGCAGACAAGTCTGCATAGATGACATCGCGAATTTATGAAGAGGAGATGCGGAAATGGGATGCAGAATTAAAGGGGAGGAAAATATTACTTCTCTTAGATAACTGCGCTGCACACCCCATATACCAAATCTACGGAATATTGAATTGGCATTTCTTTCAGCCAAAACAACAAGTGTATTATAGCCGATGGACCAAAGCGTAATAAAAACTCGTAAGAGTCGATACAGGAAAAACATTTTATTGGAAATGATCGAGTCCAAAGATTAATGTTATTAGTGAAGCTTGAAAAGAGGTGACAGAATGCGAACAGGACTTTTAAGATGGTCAGCCACTAAGCAAGTGGATAAAGCAGTTTCAAACAACAATTACGTTTACAAGTGAGGAGTTGCAAGATTTTATGGTAATAGATCAGGATTTGCCTACAAGAGCAGACTTGACAGGGGAACCCATATTACAAAAAGCATGAAAGGGTGAGGAAGAGCACCAAGAGGAAGAAGATGAAGAAGTTGATCTGGGACCACCACCAACCATTCGACGAGCCCTATATTCAGTTAAGCTGCTAGAGAAATTTTTTATGTATCATGGGGAAGATGCCCCTCTCGAAGAAATGGTAAAAATACAAGCCAAAGTACGAGATTCTTATTGGCATACTAAAAAAAATCAAAAGAAAATGACCGATCATTTGAAACGTTAAATGTAGATCTCAAATATTTATATAAAATGTTCCTAAGTAGATGTTAAAATATGTATATGAAATAATTAAATATTACAGAACACATATGCGTATGGTTATTATTCAAGTGTCTATAACTCCTTATAACGAAACCTCTTTGTAACGCACAAAAAAGCAGTCCCTTCAATTTCGCTATATAGAGTTTCGACTGTAGTTTACCAACAACTCAAAATAAAAATCAAATTTGTAGGTTTTGAGCAGTTATTCGTTTAAATTGAAAATTTATACTGACAGCTCCCCAGGTTTTGTCCACAGTTTTCAATTCGAAACCGTCTAACTGCTCTCAAATATCGCCGCAGATATTTTCACCTTTCCCTATTAGAAGGAAGTGATTTTATAATTCGATTTTCTGATTTGAGAGTATTATTCTTCTCAACTTTATTTCGACTATTTTGTTAAGTTTTGCGGCGAAGAGCTTTGAATATATTGAGAAAAAATAATTTTCTCATTTTTACAAAGGACACTTTTACTAATTTTTAAAAACGAACTTTGCCGACAACTACCAGAAGGTAACTATAAATCTAATTTTAAACAGTGAGGCACAGGCCACTCTCGGAACTCTTGACAATCATCGTAGATACAATACCACACCCATGGAATAGGGCTAATACAGTTCAATAACGATTTGCAAGTTTCTCGCATTAAGAAAGAAGCGTAGTTGCAGAAATTCATTAAAGGATAATAATCCATTTAAGTGCCCTTATTTTGAATTCCTGAATGTTTTGGTGCAGTTTTGCATGAACTAATTTTACATCATATTCTGGGATGCAGGTTTCCTGCCTTAACTTGTCGCTGCATTCCTGCAAATGTTTTTTAAATTGTAAATTTTTCAAATTAAAGCACCATTGATTTTTTCACAAATTACGACTTTGTGACAATTTTGAAACAATTGTTGTTTCGTATTTTGGTATCTTTTTTATATCTTTACTAGTTTTTAAGATATCACAGAACCGTTCGGTATGTAACAATAAATAGTTTACTACATTACGCCTTTTTTTTAAATGCATTACATGTTTTGATTAATGTTCTGCATATGTTTCGGTGTAAATTTCATGTGTAGGTATTATCCAAAAACTTTATAATAATACTTTTAAATAATTATTTAAAAACAATTAAATTAATGAATGTGAATTAAAAATTTGGCATCTTTATTATTATTATTACCGTTCTTCCTTTAGGACGCTTTCGCTTACTTCATAAAATACTAATAATATTTAATAAATAAACAAACTTTTGCGTAAAAGCCAAAATTTGTCCAATTGTGTGGGTGGTTAAATATACATTTGCGTTTGCCTTTATTTTTAAATATTTCATTGTTTTCATTAGCGCCAGCGTCAAAGCAAAAATCCGCTTTGAAGTTTTGTTTGCGATTTTGAACGTTTTCGAGTTTATTAAGTCCGAATTAAACGAAAACCTCGTTTCGCGTTTTATCGCGAGAAATAAATCTAATTGAATCTAGATAGATGCGAATTTAAAATTAGATCCATGGCTCTCGCCAGGAAAGTAAGAATTATTAAACCGTCTCCGTTTTAATAAGACCGTTATGAATGGAATTGCGTTTTTCTTGTTTCCAAATTAATGTCAACTCACCCATTACTGTATTAATAAAGCAGCCGTCCTTTATTTAACTTTTCTGATCATTGTTGCAAACCATTTTTGCTTATTTATTTTATCACCAGAGAAAGTCCCATATACACCAAAGGGGAAATTATATTGTTTAAGAGATATCAAAAATATCTATTATTGTTGCCACTTCTATGGATCTGTGAGTAAGGCGATTTAGACAAAAATTCCATTCCAACATCCATCCGTGTCTTTGCGACACAACGTTGTTTACTGTTCATATAAATGATTAATTGAATTTTTTTAGGTTCTCCTCTTCGTTATTTTTCCACAACGCAATCGATCATGGTAATAGCCGAAAGCTAAAGTCGAGTGACTTTTTTATGTCAGGAATATTAATTAAGCACAGGAGTGGCGGGATATTCTTATGGCAATCATCTGGGATTTTTGGGATTTTAGCTTAAAGCTTTCTCACTAAACGAAGACCAATTATATAGACCCATAATAATTTATTAAAAGATCGATAGTGTTCTATAAATGGGTCACATGAAAATATAACAATTTTCAGGAAACTAACCAAACATTCTTATTTGAAAAAACAACTCGCCCAAACTCCGTCAAGAATCTAGCAAATGGAATATGGGAAATATGTATAAAAGTGCAAATACTTGCTTCACTTTAGCAATATTAAAGTGTTTCAAGTTCAGTATGCCTGGTAACATTGCACTTAAATATTTTTTGTTAATAAACAATACTCATAATTTGCAAAAAATAATGACCCTTTCCCAGATTTTAATAACTGCAAAAAAATATCAAAAAATATAAAGACGCAGAGAAACTGTTATTACTATAAGAATTTTAATTTTTAGAATATTTGTTGTTTTAATTAATTTAATGGGACGGTTATGGAATAACCGTCCCATTAAATAAAATAAATATAATAATATAAATGATGCAAATGAATGTTCTAATTGAACAGGTTAGATTTTAAATCTCAAAGTACCGAAATTCTCTAAGCTTAGGTTGTGAACTTTTGACTTCAGTTTCATTGTTTTTTATAGAAACTACTGATCGGATGAAAAAAAATGCTGTTTGAAAGACAATTTAATATGCTTTAATGAGAGTTTAAATTGATTAAAATTTATTTATGCTTTTTGGGTTTAGCATAGTTAAATAACTGCACGAGTCAAATTAACTTTTTTTATTACTAAAAACAAATAGGGTTATTGATAACTAGCAACTCAACGCTTATTTTTTAATAATGGGTATGACCCTCTCTTGCCCTAATAACATCTCTTACTCAATTAAGCATAGATCTAATCAAGTTCGCTATTGTTTCTTGTGGAATGTTAAACCACTCTTCCGCTACTGAAAAAATAAGCTCTGGGATCGAGGTTGGGGTACGAAGTCTAGTTCGAATTCTCCGCTTTAGCTCATCCCGCAAATGTTCGATCGGATTGAGGTCGGGACTGCATGCTGGCCATAGAAATTGCGTCCCATATCATGCAGGAACCACCTCCATAAGGGCTCCGCTCTTCATTGCAGCATTCTGCAAATCGCTCCCCTGGTCTTCGGTACACTACCAACTACCAAAAAGGCATATTCTGGTCTCATCTGAGAACAGAACAGACCTCCATTGGTCCAATGTCCAATTCAGATGATCCCGTGCAAAGCGTAGGCGTGCTTGTGGAGGAGCTGGAGTAAGTTTTGGATCAATTGCAGTTGTCTTTGGGGTCAGGTTATTATCCTTCAGTATTCTTCTCACTGTCCACTGACTAATAGCCACTCTTCGAACTTCATGGAGCTGTTGTTGCACTTGAACCGCATGAAGGGGACGATTTCTTATTATTGTTAACACAATAAAGCGATCATCACGAACCGTTGTAATTCGCCTTCTGCCTGTTCTAGGCCGCCTAGCAAAAGACCCTGTCTCCTCATACCGTTGGCGTACCATCTGAACTGCTGTGCGTGCCATATCCAGTTGTCGAGCAACAGCTCGCTGACGAAGTTCACTTTAGATTAAAGCGTTAACTTGATCGGTTTTTGGTTTGTAGTATCATCAAGCCAACACAATTAAATGTGTTTCAAATGGTAAAAAACGAATAATGTGAAAATTCCAGTTGCAAAGGCGAATAATTTAAGTCTATAAGGAGTTTGTTACTATCCCTATAACTACTACTGTATGAACACGTTTCATTTCTTTAACCGTAGCTACGCTATAAAAGATCAACACTCTTGAGAAATTTAAACTCATACAAAAGCATATTAAATGGTCTTCCAAATAGCATGTTTATTTTTTTAGTCAGCTGAATAGTTACTAGAAAAAGAAATGCTAAAATAAAAAATTTACCTTTACATTACATTTTCTATGCGCGCAAGATTAGTTACAATAAAAATAAAAACTGCAAAAATCGTTACAAGAACGCCGACACATTTAGAAATATCTGTTTAGTATTAAATACACACCCAACAAATGATGTTGAAAGGAAAATAAGAAATATAAACAGTACGTATACGCAAGAAGTGGGGAAATGTTTGCGAAAAGAAAAAGATATAACTGGCGCTTACAACAAGTCTTTATTTTTAAAATCTTCTTTATTTCTGACCAGAACGTCACATGGTTAGATAACTGAATTTTATTCCATCTTTTCCTTGTGGTCTGAACAGTTTGTGTCAAAAACGAAGATTTCCAAACCATGATATTTTGCTTCATATATATAAGACAAACAAACTATATTTACTAAGTGCTAATGATTTTATCAAATTTAAATCGTTTTAAACTTTATTGTAGTGATTCCGAGCTTTTATTATTATTTCACTCATTCTTGATCTAAGGTGCCCTTAATATGGACTTATTTAGATTCTTGAAAAAATTATAAATTAATTTTTACGCATTTAATTTATTTAATTCATCTATCCTTGAGTTTATTTTTCACAATTTCGAAAGAGCTCTAGCAAATAAATTCCTAATAACACCTGTGTCAGCCAGGTGAACTCAGAAATAAAAACTTGTTGCATGACGAAATATTACACCAAAACAGAAATATGTTGTTAAATTTTCCACCATTAATTAAATTAAATCTTTAAGGCTACCCCAGCCAATTATTTTCAGTTTGGAAATCACCCATAAATTCGAGTCCCAAAATGAAGCAAATGGTCGCAGTTGGCGTTTTAAGGGAATCGTTTTTTTTTCTGCCGGGTTAACAAAACATTTTTAATTGATCCGGGATATGTCTAACGAAAGGTTTTATATTTTTTTATAAGATACGGAGGTTTGCGTTGAAAGCACCCCTCACTGGAATATTTTATTTTTCTTAAGTGCTAGAAAAGATAAGATAGATTAGCCTCCGAGGGGTCCGTGACATTTCCAAGCTGGGGGACGAATTTGAATTATGACCGAGGCACCTATGAAACCCGCGCACCATAGAGCAGTAAATCTGATGCCGTGTCCGGTGTACGAAAATAGGTACGAAATAATATTTTTTCTGGATATATGTGGATGTGGAAGAACACCAACACACCAACATTAAACAACATATAGTGCTAATCTACATTTGGTTTAGTGAAAGTGGACACTAAATTGTAATTGTGATTTTTATACTTTAAGATCCACCCTGGCAACGTATTTATTTTCTCATCGATTTTGACAATATTCGACGAGTACGGTAATATTTATTTTTGGCAGCAATTGTGGGTCGAATTTTAAAAAGTACTAAAAGGATTTTTTTATAAAAAAGGTTATTAGGGATTCTTACCAAAGATAACATAAAACATATCCATTTCGATTTTCATTATTCCAAATTACTATTTAGACAAAAAAAGTTGAAACGTCAACCAATCGAACAATTTTTACCTTCTTTGCAACTCGTAATAATTTAATTGTATTGTTTTTCTCTAAAAGTAAATGAAGTGTACAATGCTGTGAATTATTATTAATTACTATAACTAAAATAAATGAGTAAGTTAAAACAGAATGTCTAAATTTAAATTTTAACTAGGTATTGTCGGATAGTTTTGGTTAGTAAATCACAATAACGATATTAGATTTTTTTTTACAAAAAGTATATTACCTGGCCAAAAATTTAATAACTAAATAAATTTAACTAGCTCTAAGTAGGGTTTTTTCGAATTTTGAGCCTATAATGAACACGCTGTATCCTCAGAACCCGGAAATGTTGATTAGATGAGCTTCTCAGGTATTCCCTCGGGGGAGGGGCGATTCCTTGAGTGATTTCAAGACAAAAATAGCATATAACATAATCCACATAATGTATTGTTTTCAAAATAAAATAAGATAGAAAAATATCAGGCACTGACGTTTTCCGTTAATAAGCTAAACAATGTGTCTTGTTTTTTTGGTGTCTCTTTTCGTGTTTGAGAGAAAAATCAAAACCAGACAGCAAATTTTGCCTTTAAACTTATAATAAAATCATTTTTCAACTTAGCTATTAAAAACAATTCCTTTTATGCAATTTTTAGTTTAAAAAAAATGAACTTGAAATATTTTGAACGAAACAAAAGATTTTAAACTAACCAAAACTATACCATGATCTGGTGTATATATAGCAACTTTAACTGTTCTCTCTAACTGCTCTATTTGTTCACTACTGAAGATATAGTAATTCAGAAGTAAAAAAAAACAGGGTTTGGTTAATAGAAATCTTAAAATAGAATTCCCACTCTTCCGAAAAACAAACAAAAATTGTAGAAACACTCAAAATCGAATTTTCGTCATGAAAAAATCAAAAACCAAATAAGATTTATTATGGTGTAATCCATAGGCATCAATTTAAAGATATTGAATAAATTGTCCATATTCGTAAAAAAAATTCTTTTTATTACACGTTTCGAAAAGTGTAACAGCAATTAACAAAAAAGACAATAAACCTTATTTTTGATTTTTGATGCTTTCAAAAAATATCTCCAAAAAATTAATATAAAATAAATTAATAATAATAAATAAATAAATAGGAATAAATAACAAAAAAAGAGGAAAATGACTAAAATAAAAAGACTAAGAGTTACATGTAAGATTTGCTTGTTTTCAATATCAAATTTAAAGTAAAATGTGTTTTTAAAATTTTTATATTATGTAGGTTAGACTTTTCATTTGATATAAATTATGTAGCAATTCCTGTAAACATTTGTTAACGTCACTTTCTGCAATATGCGGCAGGGTGAATTATATTATATGAAATGTGATCCCGCACAACTTAAGGGTTTGAATGAGAATTGTCATTTGTTTATTATGTGGATATATAAATTATGGTGTATTATTTTTAATTTAAATTTGTCGTTGGCTGCAGAATAAGCATATTATTATTATTATTAATCTAAGATTTGTAACATATTCGCAATTTAAAGCTAGAATAGTACTAGAAGTAAAGAAAGTTTTAGTCAAAATAAATGTAGAAATAGAGAAAAGACAATTTTATGAAACAATTACGTTCTTGATTATTGTGGACCATTTGTTCATTTTCATATTTCCAAATTTTTGGGATATTTCGATCAGTGATAAGAATGTTATTCAAGTTCACCCGCGATCAAACTCAAATATTCAAAGGTCCAACAAAGAGTGCATATTTCTTCTAAACGAGAATGTAAATTTAGAAACCAAATATTACGGAGGCCCGAACATCAATGGTTTAAAAAGAGACAACGACAAACACAAAAGGATCTTATGGGAAGAGCCAAAATATGCAAATAAAGACGGAGACACGAAAAGGGTACCACCCGTGCTCAACGGAGACAGAAATAGATAGTCGGAGCGGTAGGGAACATCCTTATATCTTATTGGCAGTGATCACGTCCAAAGTTATCTTAAGTTTTACTGGGAACGCCGAAATGTACATCAGTAGTCTGTTCCATATTAAAGGTGCCGCATCCCTTTGGTAGATTTCGGCGCCGAGTGAAATACAGTGGACATGTTTGAATCGGGCAGTGAACCGTTATCGCCTACGTCTTCGTCGGATTACGAGCAGTACACGGCCTCATCAAAGTTGATGGATTTGACGAACGCGGGTGATAAATATTTGCAAACGATCGGATCTCAAGCCGGCGATCATCAACAAAGCGCTTTTAGTGTTTATTATGGACACCCGGTAGCAGCTAATCATTCCGAAATGAGGTATTACGATGAGTTTACCGACAAGACGTACCTATGCGAGAAGAAAATACACAACCCGATTTACATGGACAACAGGTATCCCCCATACGACGAGCCCTATATCAAAGTCGAACCGGACGAGGAGCAAACGACCCCCAAAGGCAGAGCGTTGGGCAGAAAACGCAAAAGCGTAGATTCCGACGACGAAAACTCCTTTAACGGCAAATCAAAATCGAGGAGGAAATCTCCTCAAAGCTACGAGGATATCCAGAACCAGAGGATAATGGCCAACGTGAGAGAGAGACAAAGGACGCAGAGCTTGAACGAGGCGTTCGCGAGCTTGAGGAAAAGCATTCCAACTTTGCCGTCGGACAAACTATCGAAAATCCAAACTCTGAAATTGGCGGCCAGGTACATCGACTTCCTCTACCACGTTCTATCCACGTCGACACCGGAAAATCCGGGGGAAAGTGACGTCTTGGGGAACGTGTGTTCCTATACAGCCCACGAGAAATTGTCGAGGGCTTTCAGTATGTGGAGAATGGAAGGCGACTGGAACACGCAGTTATGAAAATCGGTGCTGGTGGTGTATAGATTTGCTTAGTCGTGTACGATGTTTCTTTTTGCTGGACAGGTGCAATTTTTCGTGTAAGATATTCCTTCGAGATTATTGTTTAGTATTCGGCGGCCGGGTCATCTTTCTTCTTCGGTTCAATTTGAAATTAGTAATAAATAAATATAAAAACGAAATCGATTGATTTTGAATGCAATTGGTGCTTTATGGACCATTCAATCCGTTATGAAGTTCAATCACCAACAGAATTAAAGCTCAAATCGTTGTTCAGATTGGCGCATCATCTCGGGACATAATTTCTTTATTAAAATGAATATTTTTTTATTAAATTTTACAAGGAACGATTGAATCGAAGTTAAAATTCTCAACCACTTTTTAATATTTTAAGTTTTTATGGCGAGAGAAATGACGGGGTTTAGTAAATTATATTGTTTAACCATTTAGCTTAGTAGGAGGCATTTTTCTTGCCTCGCCCATTTGTGATCTAGATGTATAATACTAACCATTTCGTATAATACCATAAAAAGTGTTAATATGATATGTTGAGAACCGTCGCCCGCAGCTGTTGGGATTTTTTTAAACTTATATTCTTAAGTTAATGACGCATTTTTTGCTCTTCGGGAGCATCTCCAGTTTCACGGTTTTATATTCCAATTAGTTACCAAATGTCTTAGGTTTAGGTTCGCAGTGCATAAGTGAATCTCTAGTTAGGTGTACATACATACCGCATTTTATTCCGCAACGTATTATTGTCGACTATTAAATATTGTATTTATTTTTGTTGAATTAAATATTTTTTTATGAAATACTAATCTTTTTTCGCACCTTTTTAACTCCATATCGGTTAAAGTACTCAAAACCGTATTTAAAACTTAGTGTGGATTTCTAAAAGCAACATTTTCATGCAATCAGTTTGCTATTATTCAATATTAACAATTTTTCGAAAAATGCATTTTAAAAAATTGCATCAAAATATGACCTGTTATCATCCCGGGAATAATAATGATATTAAATTTCTTATA
Source organism: Cylas formicarius (assembly GCF_029955315.1). Lineage (NCBI taxonomy): Eukaryota > Metazoa > Arthropoda > Insecta > Coleoptera > Brentidae > Cylas > Cylas formicarius. The sequence continues at coordinate 27,778,665 of NW_026844264.1, forward strand.
CAAAATGTTTTCCATGCAACCGGTTCATTAAGACATTCACATACATAACTAAGAAGAGAGAACTTAACTAACTTAATATAAATAGCATATATATAGTAATTTAAAAAAAATAAAAACGGACTGCCCTGGGAAATCAATCAACTGCATTTGCATTTTGAAGCTTTTTTTACTAAACACATAAGGAGAAGACTGCAGCATTATGGCAAAAAGATATCTCAAAAATTTTGATCTCATATCGTCTAAGCAGAGTAGAGAATTAAATATTTAGACTTGTTCGTTTTCTTAACTTTCAATTTTATACTAAATATCCCATTTGAGCCACGTTGAAAAGGATCAAGAATTATAGAATTTACCACTGATATTGTATTGATTGAAATGAAAATAGTGCGGTAAACGGCATTTGATTCATAAGTTTATTTGACACGAGCGGAGCGCAGCGGAGCGAGTTTTTAATAAACGAGTGAGTTAAAAAGTTTAAAGAACTACTACAGTTTTTCTAGTTTTTGGGTCCATTTTCGCAAAACAACAGGAATACATTCACTGACCGTCAGAATTGACAAACGTCAAAATTCAAAGGGTGGGAAAACATCGGTGTGGTAAAATCCCGGAAATGTCCGAAGTGGCTCGGATTCATGGGAAACGAAATTGACGTGGTAAAGTGACGCTTCCCGCACGCTAGATCGGTGGGTGATTAGGTTTTTTACAGACGGGAGTAGAAAAAAACATTTTCCAGGTGGTCCGAAAAATTATGGCTAACCAAGATCCAAAATTTTTGAAAATAAAACACCCTCCATATCCATAGAGTTTTAAAAATTTCATGAAGAGACCTTTTTAATATAGTATTACATACAGTTTTTGATTAATTTTTTTATTTTACAAATATCACGTCACCCTTGTTCGGCTTTCCAGAGTCAACTATAAAGTATTTTAAAAAAATAAATGTCGTGCATAGACATACGTACATACCCATTTATGAGATGATAGATTTTGTAAAAGGTAATAAATGATTATAAAAAAATGTTATTAAACATACATGAATGCAGATATGAACAACTAACATTTTACATTTAAACTTTATATTTTTAGGCATAGCTTTTCATGCACTTTTAATAAATCCCTAAATATACATTTCTGTACACTATTTTATATAGTGTTATTATAATTATGCAAAATATTCTGTCAAAATTATCATCTCTGCAGCTTAAAATATAAAATAATTGCTGTGATAGTCAATATCTAATAACTAACAATACAGCCATTATTTTCTAAAGCATATCGTGTTCTTAAAAATTTGGTTAAGTACTGTTTTAATGATAAAACTACAGTTATGTAAAATATATAGCTAGAATTGTAATAGTGATTAATTCAGTCAACTACAAATTCCACGGAGTACCACAAATTTTATGATTGTTTAGTTTTTGTTAGGGATGAATGTATAACAAAATCATCAGAAATTATTTTAAAAATTATCTCATGATTGGATGTTTTAAATTTAAATATGCTCAGTATAATTGAATGTTATACCAAATTAAACAGCTTAAATTTTGTATACAAGGGTTCTGAAAGTTTACAAAAGATATTAAAGATTTTCGCTAGTTTTTTCAATTCTTCGGCGCCCAATTTAAAAGCTTAACAAAGCTGTAAAGTTACACAGAAAAAAAACGGATACAGTTGGCTGCACTAAGGAAATTTCGCGGTAGATTGAGTGCGTTGTATGGAGATCTGTTTGAAGTTGGTCGGGACAGAATAATAGGACTCTGTGTTCTTGCTCGTAAAGTTGGCAGTGACGAGAGCGATATAAATCGACCCACTGACTTTTAAGTGTTCTGGAAACTTTATAACTAATAGTAGTTTATTGGCCACGCCGACGTATAAAATAATTCTACTTCGTGTAAAAAAATGGCTAATTTGGGGAGAAAATCGTTGAATGTATTAAATTGTCAAGGAAACGTTAACAAATTGTCCTAGATAACACTCGGTTTTTCCGTGTTACGCCCCTGACGAAGGTTCTTTAAGATCTTTGCGTTGGCATAGCATACAATACATCAGGCACAAAACGCTTTAAACCGAATGGCCGTTAAGGGCTGTCGATGCCACCCTCAAAGGATGCCTGTGCTCGCCTGTAAATGTCATTATTCTCGACTTTAAAAACAAAATTAATTTGGCAGAGGGGCATCATTTTGAACCAGACCTCTAGCAATTTTCAGGTTCCTTACTGCGTTTAGGATGTAAAAATGACAGAGAAAATACCAGATGTTGATAATTACCCAAAGTCTGAAATGTTCAATCGTTGTTATTACAACCAAGATAAATATATATTGAAATTGAGTTATTTTTAGTTGAATTAAATCCATTTTGTAACTCAAACGAGAACTGCATCAGCATTTGTCAAAATTTTAATAACCAACCAATACACTGAAGTACTAAACCGAATATGAATTTATTTTTGAGTAAAAAACAAAATATTTACAACCTTGATATATATATATATATATATATATATATATATATATATATATATATATATATATATATCATATTTTTTAAATTGAAGGAATTAATTTTTATATGATATTTGGAAAATATGTATTTTTCAATCACTAATTCTGTTTTTACATCGCTTTTTCTCTAACTTTTTTTTGGCGCCTTAAACACAAAATATTTAAAAAGATTGAAAGAAACATGTGTTGCAATTGCTCTTGTTATTTTACATTTGTATTTGTAGTAGGCAATAAGTTCGAAACTGAAGTTTTGAACAAAAGCATTTGTTTATTTCTAATCACTCCTTTAATTCAAAAAATAATGTACGTAAATTACTTAAATTATTAAAAATATCGCAAAACAAAAAAAAGTAATAAACGTTAACCAATTAGGTTGATTTAATTGATTGTTTGCGTAAATTAAAATTATATTATTATTGAACTAGACAAAAAATTAAACAAAATTATAATCGCACATGCTAAACTGCAAGGTTCATATATTTTTGGGCACGGATTGTTTTCTAAAAAAATGGTGCCGGTCATTTTCGGTATGTCGGCACAATGGCGGCTCACCTGTATTATGGAAATACCTGTTCCAATCAAATGCCGCAACGCTTATATGCGTTAAGACATGGCTGACTTTTTGTCCTATAGAGTTCGATTCTTGTAAAGCTCGAACAGGTATATTTACCCCATAGGGTTTGACCGCCATAAATGGGTACTGGTTCGCACAATATGTCGAGTGGATGTACCGGTCCCGTAAATGGGCTGTCATGCTATAGCGAATACCAAGCTGAATAGGGGTAGTTAAAAAAGTATTGTACCGGGTCCGATCAATTTCCTAACATAGCCCATACAAAAATGGATTAATTTTAAGACGAATAGTTAATAAAAAAAAACAAAGTAATTCGATTAATACATGCCACCAATGATGCGTATAGAATTTTTTATATTTATATTTTGATCTATTTAAACTGATAATTTATTATAACATACAAATATAAATATATTTTCGAATGGGACCAAATTGACAAAGTGACTATACATTCTAATATCATCCTGTTAACGCACTTCAAGGCATTATCGTTCTCTCCCCAAAACAAGGCATCTATCTATTCTTGAGTGATGTTGAACCCAAAGGATACATCAACAAATTTTAGAGCATCACATTTTTTGGTCCTATTTAAGATATCTTTGAGCTTCTTCATAATTAAAATCACTTATAGATATCATATAATCGACAAGCCCTAAAGTAAAGTTAATAAAAAAGTCGTCATAACCTTTTCCACTTGTGAGCTTTTCTCAGAAATTTCCGCTTTTCTCTTCCTTTTTTGGTACGAATTAATCGTAATAATTATGAATTTCTTCTTTCAGTTATTATTAATTTGCAAATATTTTTTTGTTACCTCACACTTAATTGCTTAAGCGTGAAGTGACAAATACGCTTTAGCAGTTCCTCATTATTATATTATATTTAATTATTTATTATTATTATTTGTAGAACAACAAAAAAGTTGAAGTTGACGGAATGTGAATAAAAAAGGAAAATGTGCGTAGAAAATTCAAATTAAAATTAAAAATGAAAATACACTTTTTAAAGCAGAGAAGAGGAAAATTTTTTATTTTTTATTTCTTGTGAAATGATGAGAATAGTGGTCACAAAAACGAATTTGTTTTACTATTTTACTAAAGTTTGAAAGAATAATTTCTTGGAAAACTTTAGGAACCTAAACGAAAAATCCTTTGATTTTTCTTAGCGTACTTTGCAACTAATTGCTCTTTTTGACTGTCAGAACAGTAGTGTCATAACTAAAAAAATTAGCCTCTTGTTACCTAAGTTTTGGTTTTATTTTATTTTTTTTAATTAATGGTTTAATTTTGTACAAAAAGGAAAAAAACCCGAAAGCAACTTGGCCCCACTTCACGCCTTGATGAACTACGTCACTGTTGTAAAAGGGTTTACAGATACGTAAACGACTACACCACCATTCACGACACCGTCTACGAATTTGATTATGTTAACATTAGAACTTTAATAACAGAAAACAGACCCCCCCTATAAAGATTACCAGAAATATAAATAATTCTTTAATAAAATATGCTTTATGGTTCGCATCATCATCTTGTCGTATAAAAATTCTAAACAACTTTTCTTAGTAAATTTAAAAACGTTTATTAAAGGTTATTGGTCTAATTAACAGACACTTAAGTGTGTCTAAATGGGTTATTACGCAAAATTGAATCTTATTGATTTATAAATGTTTTCGTAACTTTGAAACGGATAAAAAGACAGCTCAAAAGAGTATCGCTGTTTTTCATTTAAATTAATTTTGTAATGGAAAAAAAATATTTATTTAGGCTGTTCAGTTTTACTATGTTGTGAATTCACTTTAGATATTATTATTTAATAACCCCGGAACAGGACAAATTAAGTTCAAGAAAAAAACCACTAACATAAAACCATAGGTGCCGTAAACCGTTACAGTTATTGATTTTTATTAACTATTACTATTATTACTATTACTATTACCACTCCCAATTCCTAGAAAAAAATATTAAACCCTAAATGTGTAACAATGTTTTGGTGGGATGGCAAGTTATTCTGCATCATCGTATATTGAGAACTTTTCGATTCAGATGACTTTTAATGAATGACTTATAATATTGAACTACTGAAATTTTTGGTAAACGATCGTGTATACAAAGTTCAGCGCTTTGCTGAAGTCAACTATAATTTTTATCGAAATTTATGAAGTATAAGGGCAACATATTTTAGAATATCTGGTTATATCTATTAAATAACCTTTCTTTTGATAACATTTGTGGTAAAGTCTACTGTAGTTGTCTCTCAACAATTTCAATCATTGTTTTTCACATTACATATAACTTAAATTTTCAAAGTTGTCGCAGAGATAACACCAAAAAAAATTTTTTTTTTAAATACTGCCAACAATGTTGAATTTTTAAGGGTTGTTCTTAAAATTCTAAAGAAATTATTTTTTGACAACAGAAAAAAAGCCTATATCTAAACTATAAAGGGCAAAACCGACGTACCGTGCGTTCAATTTATCTTGATCACATTTTAATTAGCTGTAACTGTCTTGTTTTTCTATATATATCAAGGTAAACAAAGAAACAAAATGTAGGGTGAGTAGCCAAGTTTTCTTCAAAATGACGTATAAAACAAAAAACTATCAATTTTCTGACATATAAGTTCAGTCGTTTTGACAAATCGGCAAAAATAGGAAATTTTTATATAATCTCGAAGAGTGCCCTGACTGACAAATAAAAATCTGTTTATGTCTGACATATTAGTAAACAACGTTGATGGTTGAATTACTGTCCAAGTCATTATTGTTAAAATGGTTTTTCGCGAATTTAGCATTCGTGAAAAGAGTGATATGTTTCCAGTATACTTTGTGAATAATAAAAGTGCAACTGCAGCTCGTCGTCCGTATATTAGACTCTATCCAGAGCGCCGAACTCCTTCAGAACAAGTATTTCCAAGGCTGGCAAAGAAATTTGCAGAAAATGGTAACGTATTAAATGATAAAAAGGTATCCCGGAATCATAATGTTTTCAATGAAGAAAATAAAGCAAACATATTAGCACACAGTACTTTAATTACTTTAAATTACTTTTAATCTTCTCCTGAAGATGCCAACTTGGTTGGCGAAACGCGCGTCGGGTACGTAAAATTGAGTTTCGATTTGTGGTAAAACGCGTTATTGTGTGTTAGTACAGTGCTGAAGGTTCCAGTCAAGAGTTTGACAAACATATTAGGATTCTAGGAAGCACATGCAGTTTCTTCTATCACTAGAGTATATAGAGTATTTCTCGGGCATCAATCCACTCAGTTTTGAAAGAATATAAATATAATGCATTTAAATTTCGTAAAACTCAAAAACCAAGTGCAGAACAATGTTAAATGAGGATGCTGTTTGGTTTGGATTTTTTAAATAGACATAATGAGAATAATAATTTTTTGAAAAACATTTTATGGACTGATGAAAGTTCGTCCACTACAAGAAAGGGTTGTAATAGACAAACAATAAACGTATGGTGTGGTATCATAGAAGGGCATATTTTGGGTCCGATATTTATAGATCAAAAGTTATCTGGAGATCGTTATTTGCAACTCTTAAAACATCAAATAGAACAATATATAGAAAATATACCTCTAAACATATCAGCGCTGATCGTACGGCAGCAAGACGGTGCCCCTACTCCCAATGTTGTGCCAATTAAAAATTTTCTTAACATGGATTAACAAAGGGGTTGGATAGGGAATGGCGGAACTATGCATTGGCCAGCCAACAGCCCCGACTCAACTTTAATGGACTTTTTTTCACGTGCACAGTAATAATGTCGTGGAACCTTGGCAAACGATTTCAGAGGCAATCAATCAGTTTACAATTAGAGTGTATGAGGAATGTGTTCGGGAAAATGGTGGTCATATACAGCAAGTATTTAGAATAGTTAAAGAATTTTTTACTTTAGTGTGTCTTGTCATTTTTAGTATTTTTGTTCTTCTTTAATTTGTAAATAATTATTGTTGTTGCAGTCAGTCATGGCACTCTTTAAAATTATATACAAATTTCCTATTTTTACCGATTTGTCAAAAACTAGTAGACTAAAATATAAAGTGTGTTACATCATTGTAATCGGAATAAGATATTCTATTAAATACATATATACCACAAAAAAAATATATGATGTAGGCTTATATGTCAGAAAATTGATAGTGTTTTGTTTCATACGTCACTAGTTGCTTTAGTATTAAAAATGTTGCGGTTCTAAGAAAATCTTAGCTATTACTCAAAATTATATCTAAGGAAAAATAAATTTAGCAACAGGAAGAATGGCTTTATGAATTTTCACACTCGTCCTTCAAAGGTTCTTCGACAAATCCGGTACGACCAAAATTAAGCAAAATAACATGTCTCTTACCTCTTTTCGGTTTGTCTATTTATTCGCCGTTTTGCGGAACACAAGCTCCTGTTTCGCTTTTTACGATTTGGTGTAGCGATTTTTACGTGCTACGGAAGTCCATAAAACTGTGTCACATGGGAGTTTTATTTTTACTCGAAATATTATTGTATGGCGTGACTATAAAACCGTTGGTGTCGGCTAAGTCAAGCACTCGGTATAAATTACATATTTTTATTTAAAAAGCGGTTTTACTGATGTGAGCGTATTACGTAATTATAATTAAAACAACAACCAAGGCAAAAAATTAGATCAAATATGTTTTTCAAAGAAACTTCCACATCCTACTGTAATATTTTTAAAAAAACTTTTGAATTCCTCCTTCGTCGGTTTTTGTTGAGTCGAACTAGCTATTTTTGTTTTTTTATTACCCAACATAAAAAATATTCAGTTGGGTTCATTGATACGCAAGCCAAATGAACGAAATAATGTTGTTGCTTCAAACTTGTACGAAGCTAGTTCGACACAACAAAAACCGACCCGGGAGGAATCCAGAAATTTTATAAAAAGCAGATCAAATATGGTTGTGATGCACAAACCCAATGCGTTCTCCAAATGCTAACAAAAAACTGCTTCTTAATGACATACTTGCTACATACTGGCAAGATTTCAATTCATACTTTTGGAGTATTTCAAATATTTATTCTAGGTGGAGCGGTAATCGGTTTTTCTTGCTTCATTAAACGCCCATTTAGTGAATATTGGCCTCTAATATTTAAACAGAATGGTAAAAAATATAAATCAGATTTGTTTTGTTTCCAGTTGTAAATCCTTAAGTCAAGAAACTAACAAGAGAACTCAGTATCGTCTTGCGAAAGCCTACGTACGTTAGGTAGGTAAAAACATAATGAAGTTATACAGTTTTTCAGACACATTAAAGGAAATATGAACTGGCGCTGTTTAAAGTAACGTATAAAGTATATATTTATATAAAAGATACATTATTACATATCAATGTATTGAAAAATTAGTGCCTGAACCAAAAAAATCGTTTCGATTAAATAGACTTAAGTTCTCAAACAAGTCGAAACATTTTGATGTTACCGCTTACTCCGAGTGGAACCAGAAAAACAAACCACGAACTGGGGGAAATTTAAAAAATTGACGAAAAATTGCAGTTTTATTTTTTTTTTCTGTGCTGTTCAGTGAAAAACCGACTTTAACGAGCTGCTCAGACATTGCGTGCAGATATTGTGCAGAAATATATATTACCATTATTAAAAGATCTGAAACGCTTAAAAACAATGCAACACTATCAGCAAGACATTTATTTTATTCAATTTATTATTTTTCAACGTCTTTGACTCATTGCCTAAATTATCGTTCAAATCGACGAATTAAATAATTAAAGCCATAAAAATACAAGAAGTGTTTTTTTATTACCCAACATAAAAAATGTGGTTCAGTTGGGTTCATTGATACTCAAGCCAAATGAATGAAATAATGTTGTTGCTTAAAACTTGTATGAAACACTCTGTAATTACATGTCAGGCATTATTTATACCTTTCCAGCATAAAAACAAACAAAAAAACGTATTTGATTTTTAATTAGCGCTTGTTATCTATTGGCTTCTAGAAGTCCCTTTCAAATAGAATATTTTTTCATTTTGTCATTTCGTCGAATAGTCAGGTCTAGTAAACGATAAATATGGCCACAATGAAAAATGTTACATATTTTACAGTTATATTTTATTTACGTATCTATGATAATGCACTCTATAATGGTAGCTAAAAATCTTACCAATTTTTCATAATGAAACTGATGATTTCCCGCATTTACTTCTAAAAGTTTCACACTAACCTGCATTTTGCGCCTTTTTCTTTGGAAACGGCGATCTTCTCACACTTACTCGCTTTTCGAGAATAGTTAACGAGATATTAACGACAAATTTTAAGAAAATACTGCAGTAAAAATGTCACATCAAAAATGAAAATTGTCGAATTAATGAACTGTAAGCGACCATATTGCTTGTTGAACGTCGGGCTGGTTTGAAATGATGATGAACAAGATTTCAAATGACCGTGGACGCGTATATTTAATGAACCTTCTCAGCCTGGCCTCTATACTCTAAAAGGACTTCGAACTTTCATTGTTTTTATTTAATTTAATATTACAACAAATATAAACTAAACTAATTCCAAAGACTACAGCGCTTAGATACTGATTTGAGCCCTTCATCCCCGACAGAGTGGGTGCTGTGAACCTTGAAGTTGATCGTGATGCCAGCACTGACGTTCTTTATAGTCGTTGCAAAATCGGATTGTTCAAAACGTGTGTTTACTATGACAAGTTTCCTTAAATTGGCGCTTCTTGGGCCCTTGAACATTTAATGTTAGGGTGTTATCCCCGATCTTAATGTGCGTGCACGTTTTTGTGTTCTTAGCTTGACGATAAAGACCATAAACAATAGAAATTTGAACCTACATATTTTTTCCAAATTTTGCCGTATTATCTCCATAATAGCTGGACTACCGTTTCATTATTATCTGTGTACAAGCAATCTAAACATTTATAAATTGAGGCGTAAAAATCGCCTCCACATAAATAAACACATTTAAAGTTCACATCGTACTGTGAGAAAATGGTAGTTAATGAATATCTCGGAACTTTGTAAAGCTCCATTTTGAAAAATAATTTTATCTTTTGCTTTGAAAACAAGCTGTTCACAAATTCAGTTTAGGCGCTTTTGTACAGCAGAAACAGAAAAATGTTGGCGAAAGTTTTAAATTGTCATATGGGTCTATTTTTATCTTTGCCGCAGATTTAGGAGACACATCCGTGACAAAAAGGGACCCCTTAATTTGAATATGCATTTCCACCGTGGCCAATTTTATTCCCTAATTAAAGTGAACACCAGTTTCCGGTTTAAGTTCATTAGAGGCGAACTTTAGTGGGGGCGGTCAAGTCGCTTATTCGGTTTTCGACACTTTGGATTTACATATATGTTCAACAGTTTATTATAACTACCCTATCTGTCTTATCGTTGTAGGAAAGTTTTTTAGAACACAGGAAGCTAACTACATAAGTGGAATTTAGCAAAAGTCGTATGCTTTTATAACTAAAGAAAATACACAAGAACTAACTACAGATGGGCAACAAGTCGTGGCAAATGTTAAACATTAAAAAATGATGGCAGTAAAACTGAGATCTGAGGTAGCGCTCTGCTTGATACTTACCCTTATTCCTTAATCAAATATAGGTACTTATTACTTTGTATCTTATTATGTTTATGTGTAATTAAGTGCTGATAGGTTTTTCACGTTTATTTTTTATTCACATAAAAATATACAAAACCAAACGGTGATAAAAATATATCTTTCGGAAACAAACATACAGATTAGGCATGTTTGAATATTTTAATGCATACGAGAATTCGATAATGCTTGAAATACTGAAATATGTTACTAAAAAACGTCTTTTTTTTCTAAATTCGTCTTCCTGGCAAATCATATTTTAAAATTCTTCATGTTGTAAATGTAAAACCTAGGAGTTTTGGTTTACTTCGGCTACAAATATAATAATATAATTCATGCAAATGTAGAGTAAATCCTAATCTGAACTGTTTCAATTTTTTTTCTGGTAGCGAAGTTCATATTCTAACTTTATTTTGAATATTAATGTCGCAATATGTATTTGCAGCGGATTTTTGTCAAAATCAACAAGGTTTCTCTCGCAAGAGCTGCGTAAGGTTAATAACCCGTATGACGTATGTGGCCTGCTCAATATAAGGAGTTGTATGAGTTATACAATGTTCTGTAATAAGAATTTGACTACACATAAAACTTAAAGCCAAAACAAGGAAACAAAATTCTAAATTTGATTGATTGAACGTTTGTGCTAAATTTGAGGAAATAAATCGCGTCATCGGATGCAATATTAGTGGTTAAAGTAGCCCACGACTCACCATGGTTATAAGAAAATAGGCTGCCAGCCATTTTGTGTTCTGTGATCAATTCTGAAGTTTTGTCGTTCTTGGTAGGTCACTTTGACCCACAAAGTACCCATAAATCCGCCGACAGTTCGGATAGTGCTTGAATGAAGCTCATTTTTTGTGGAATTAATTTAGTTAGTATTTAATGGTAATCAGCAAATAAGTTCTATCAAAGATTTCGAAAAAGGGGCAAATGAATGGGCACAACGTTCAAGCTAAACTTTTGAAAAGAAGAAGATGATGCCAACCTTACTCCTCTCTGGATGTGATAAATCAGCTGCAGTAGAAATAAATAAGAAATAGAAAAGCAGGGTTCTTCTCATTTTCTTCTTTATTTCATTTAAAATTTTAGGTACTACGGGGCTAAGGACTTTTTTGCCTAGCTAAAGACGAAATGAATATTTTTTGCAGTGCAATTGTCAGTCTTCATTTGAGCGAATTTAGCCGCCAAATTATACTAAGGAAACGTTATTATTAAATCAAAAAATGGATAAACAAAGTTTGCTTAAAATATCCAGTACAATTGCAGTTCTCAAGGAAAAGATAAAATGTACAATCTGGTAATGCCTGCTTTTCTTATATGTTCTGTAACTAAAAGCAATGCATATTACAGTTTGGATTTGGTGCAAGATTCAATGCAGCTAGATTGCAATCACAGATTTTGTAAGAATTGCATAACTGAGCATCGCTCTCACAAATATTCATCTTGTCCTTTGTGTAAGAAACCTCTCAAACGTCGTATAAATTATAAAGATCAATTTGCGGATGAGCTAAGTAAATTTGTTAATCAAGTATATGGACTTATTAACGACAAATATGGGTCTAAGGGTAGGAAATAAGATCATGCTCTGTAATTAAATTTAATTTACTGTGATTTTTAGTGGAAACAATATTCAAAGGAAATATGCAGCATGCAGCTAATACTTCAAATGAAATAAATAATGTTTCTGGTGACGGTTCTTCAAAAATACAGGCTCAAAAAGAGCTAGATATAACCAAGCCCACAACAGATGCTTTTAGCATATTAAAGGATAAACCTATTAGGTGCTATGGTAACAATAGACAGCAGAGAAAAAAACAAGAGTTGCAAAAATATGTTTTAGAGTTTCAAAACTCTGAAACTCGGAACAGAATAATAGATTGGTTAAATTGTACCCAACAAAAATATGACATTATAAATAAGACAGAAAATGCAAAAGCTAGGTTGGTGGAAATTAGTACAGAAAATGTATCAAACAGAATAAGGTCTCAATCCTTAAATTTGGGTGACAATAATTTCTCTGCAAAATTGGTCAACCGTTACCATAGCTTAAATGAAGGGTTACATGAAACTGATAATTATCAAATTGAGGAAATTGAATCAGAAAAATTGCTTCGACAAGTTGAAAGAAAAGTGGTGCAAAACATGTTAGAGGAAGATTGCTTGGAGAATTTGGAGAAATTGGCTAAGGAAAGTGTTTTATCACATAAAAAGACTACAAAGAAGAGAAAAAAAAAATCTCCAAGTTGCAGATCTTCTGGTTGGGACAGGATAAAAGTCGTCAATAGAACTATTAATAAAGCTTGTAAAATACCAAAAAAATTAAATATTAGCCTGCAGTCCTCTCAGATTAATGAAAACCGAAAAGTTGCGGATAAAGAAAGTTCTAAATTAAAAAAAAATGTTTTGAAAGAAGGTAAGTTACACTCTTGTTATTTACTTTTTAATAATGAGTTTTTTTTTTAGAAATTCAAAAAGAGAATAAGGAAAATGAGAATAATCAGAAGGTACTTAATTGTTACTAATTTTTGTGTGGTTGCATTTATTTTCAATATATGTCTTTACAAAAACTGAAAAATTGTAGGTTGCAGGCGGTAGTCATCAGGAGCATGAATCAAATATTGTAAACCCAACTTACAGCTTGAGTGTCGTTGAAAAATATTTTCTCCAAAATATAAACACAATAGACATTGATAAAGATACTTCTTCAGAATCGTGCACTGATTTATGTAAAAACCAATTTCCGGTTGGTAAAAAAGATGTGAAGTTATTAAGGGACAATAGAAATAAAGAAACGGAACTGGAAAAATCTGTAGCGGACGAAGATATTTTTTCCCTGCCAACTCAAAAGACATTACATAGTCCTAAACACAGAGATATGTTCTGTGTGTTTCCAGTTACAACAAATTTTGCTAAAACCGAAGAAATTGTTTCAACTCTGTCAAATATTTTAGAAAATTGTGTGTCCGAATCAAAGTCTATACATGGAGACATGTCCGTTTGTTTAACCAAATGTTTTTCAAACATAAAATCGTATGTAGACAAAATCAAAACTCTAAGAGTGAATACTGACAATAAGGAGACACAAACCCATCAAAATTTTTGCACTACGAAAACTCAAACAGACAATTTAAGTTTACGATCACAAGAAGTACAAACTTCATTCCAGGGCATAATCACACAAACTTCAGAGGAACATAATATTCCTCAAGAAGGCAATAAAACAGAATTAGATAGTAATTCAAATGATGTATGTATTCAGCAACTTAATACCAAAGAGAATGTTGAAAATTCTGCAGGGTCAGTATTAGTTTGCAGCATTCCAACTGGTCTGGAAGACAAAATCAAACGAAAATTGACATTTTCAGACATTACCCAAAGGTTTAAAAGAATTCGTAAACCTTCTTGCAATAGTGATTCGGACGATGATGGTACCTTACATAAAAAAGAGTGTAATCGATTTATAAGAGACGATTTGACTGTTCAGTTTGTAGAGACTGAAACTGAAGGTAATAATATTGAGAAGGCAAGTGAGAATTCTCAAGGCAGCGAGGACATTTTAAATGATGTATGTATTACTTCCTAAATATTTTTATGTTTAGTAAACCCACCAAAACTTTCTTGTATTGAAAAAGAAATGGCATGATTTCACTTTTTAACTTGTTGTTTTTACACTTTAAATATAAACCAGGTATCAATTTTTCCTTCTAGAATTATTTGGAGGAGATTATGAGAAAATACGGTGACTCTCCCCCCAAACAAGTGGTTAAACAAAGTAAAAATGAAGAAACCACCAAATTTGAAAGTGCAAGTGTTGCTGACGTTCGTGGTGAAGAAAAATATAATTCTCAGAAAGGCATTCACAATAAGACCCCAAAATCTCAAAAGTCTGATGTTAGTGGGCAAATTTTTACAGCAAACGACACGTTTCAAAAAAATCAGACCAAATTTGACAAAGAAAAAGAAAAGGCTGAAAAACTACGCAATGAGTTCAGCTCAGAAAATGATATCGTTGAAGACACCCCAGTTTTAGAACCTAAAAACAAAAAGCCTAAGCTTCAATTGTCAAAGAATACAGATATTAAAGTATCATTACTACAGCGTCCCCTTGAAATTAAAAGTAAAACATCACCAAAGTGCGGCAATGGTGACACTGGCCTGAAACTAAATAATTCTGTTGTATATTCTACAGAGAGAGAAGTTGCTGAAATGCTAGAAAATCTTGAAAATGATGAATTTTTTGAGGATATGGATTATGAAACTCAGAACAAAACAGCACAAAAATATAATCCTGCTGTAAATGAACAACCCAAAACAAATTGTGAAAATAGTGGATTTCGAGAGCTGGCAACAATACAAAATGATAATGTCGAAACAATTGAGAATTATTTTGATGGGGATGACCAAGTTGAAGCAGAATTAGAAAGAATTTGTATCAGTGCTGAACAAAGAAAAGTAGAGGAAATGGAGAATGTTAGTAAAGTGAAGATTTTGCAAAATATTAGAATTAGACATGAAGTAGTTTCAGCCAATGATATAATCAGTGATAGTAATTCTGACCTCAGCGATGAAGAGGTAGTGGAAACTACTCCAGACAACCTTAAACTTTCTTCAACCCCAAATAGGTATGCTCACATCTTATGTTAAATCAGCTTACTGGCTTCAAAAAACATCCCATCCCGTCACTCACAGTGGAGTATAAGAGTATGAATTAATGAAAGGATGACATGGTTGTCTTTTTAATTCCTACTGCTTTATAGATTTGATTTCTAGTACTAATTTATCACTTTCAGCTGTTTTAAAAAATTTAAAATGATATTAAAAATTAAAGCACATAGTACTCAACAAACCATAGGCAATTAGGACAATTTCTGACAATTTTTAACCACAGCAATTTATGATGCTTCTCTCCTGTCTTAAATTAAAAATTTCAAAATAGATAAAAGTTTCCCACAAAGAGAATTAAAAATACAATATTTATCTTGCAAAAGTGTAGGCCTATTATTATTATTGCTAAAATTTCGTTTATTTTCATTTCGCTTTTAAGCATGATTTGTAGTTTCCAGTTCAATTTAGTCCAGTTACGTTCTATCACTTAAATCTATGTAGAGTCAGACTCGCATTAAACGTTCTTTATTAATCACTCTGGCAAAAGATAAAGTAATAATTACTTCACTTTCAACATGTCAGACAAAATTGTTGACATCTTTATGCCCTAGAGAATTTATCAAACTACCGAAAAGTTTATATGGATACTTACCTAATATATATATTCAAAATTGTTTTTTTTTTTGTTTACTTCTTTCACTTACTAGACTGCATTTTATCTTCACTAGTGGTTGCTTGCATTGTATAGTTTTTGGATGTCCCTGCGGTCATAGCCTGCCAAACTACTCCTTGTATGTGTTTATTATTTTGGCAGACTTTGTTAGATATTAAAAATTCTCAGAAAAGAAATTTTTAGGTTCTTCAATGGTCTGGAAAATGTTTCCAATTTGTCTCCTACTAAAAACAATTTGGATGATTTATGCTTACCACCACCTCCAGGCTTCGGAGATGAACCCAAATTAGAAAGTCCAGTCGAAATCGACAATGAAATTTTAAACAAATCTCAGTTAACCCCAGACAGACTAACAGACTTTATAGTTACTCCTCAGACATACTGGTCACGTAGAGAAGAGAAGTCTCTGAAGTGTTCTCAACTATCTAATATATCATTGGTTATAGCCACCAACACACCCAAACTACACACAAAAATTCAACATAGCACCCCCACTTCTCAAGCAAAATATATAGAAACTCTAAATTTTTCCCCAATTAATAAAGTAACCACACAAAATTTTCAAGGAACATGTCTGGGTATATCTCGAAAAACACCCTTGGTAACTTCGTCAAAGTCAGCTACCAAAACGCAAAATCTAATGACTAGCACACCTAACCAAAGGAGCATTTTAAATTATGTCAAGTCCTCCCAAGAAAATGCCAATAGTGCCAAAACCAAACCTTGCATAATATGGACCAGAATTGTCAACAAAGATCTCCAAGTTTTTAAGGAATTGGAAGTGAAAAAATTAGTTACTGTGAGTAATTCATTTGGTCCCTCGACTACTCATCTGGTAGTTGTAGTTGATGAAAATGGTCGCCTAAAATCGCACACAGCCAAGTTTCTACTAGCGGTAGCGGCGGGTCTGTGGGTTGTGAGATATGAATGGGCTCAGGATTGTTTAAAGTACAATAGAATTGTTTCAGAGGTAAAGGTCATTAATTTACTTGTATCAGTTGGTTATTTACGTGTGTTGTAGGAGCCATATGAAGCTCTTGATTTATC
Organism: Cylas formicarius; assembly: GCF_029955315.1. Taxonomy (NCBI): domain Eukaryota; kingdom Metazoa; phylum Arthropoda; class Insecta; order Coleoptera; family Brentidae; genus Cylas; species Cylas formicarius. Next base: position 27,795,654 of record NW_026844264.1, read on the forward strand.
TGGAGTACCTGGACCAAAGATCTCAAGAACCACAAGGTTAATTAACCCTTTGTTTAAGGGTTTCCGATTTTGTTGTGCACCTCCATTTTCAATTGTTTCCAGAACAGAAATCGAGGTTAATTAAATTCTCGCCCATTTAAATGTTAAACCTAATTTTATTCCTTATAGAATGCTCTGAAAATGCTTGGGGCTCAAATAGTAAACCACCCCAGAGATTTACAAAAAAATGATGACCATATAGTTATCATCTTAACAGATACCACAGCAACTGAAGAAATAAATCAATTTGAATGTAAGTTCATTTTATTGTTTTCTATATTATATTAATATTATTCTAAAATTGTTTATCAAATAGACATTCACAAAACAACACCTTGTTATAATCATTATTACAGTGATGAGATAAGGCCCTCATGAATCTAGAAGAATGTTAATCTTGGTGTGTTTTTTTTTTGTAAAGCGTCGTTTAATTCTAGCTTTTCTCGAGGATTACAAAACCGTAACGGTAGACATAGAGTGGTTGACGAAGTGCATTGGCCAATACAAAATTGTTAGTTTTCGTCCATATCTGCTTTGTTCGGATGAACTGATCTGTGATTTGGGTTACCCCTCAGTGTTAATAGAATCCGTGCCATTCACGCTAACTGAAGCAACATTAGGTAATTAAGTTTTTTGTTTACTTTTCAAAGAGATTTTATATCACTATACTTTTATATCTATTTGTTTTGTAATATCAGTGTACATTACGTTTTTGTATTTTTCTATGAATATATTATTTTTCAAATGTAATCATCGCCTTTATTTCAGACTTACAGTAAGTAATATTTAGTAATTATTATTAGTAACCAACAAAAACTCTAAGTCATTGATCCAAACTTTTAGTGCGGTCAGTCGTAGCGCATATCCGAAATAAATTTAGAATTTTGTGCGGAATATAAAAACAATATTCCACGTTTTTTACTTAAAATATCATAGTGGTTATGACTTTTTAATTATCTCTGGTAACACTGCGATAGTTAGAATATTTTTAATTTACAGACCACTCATTCGATGTGCAAGATATTGCGCACATCTACACGCTTTAAATATACAAAACAAATTCAACTTAATAATAATAATCCGTGACAAAATGCTACCAAAACTACCATTCGATTCTACTTGCAGGGCTATCTACTTAGAAGTCGTATTCAGCAGAACGGGATCTTAATCGACTAATAAGTAAATAAATAAAACATTTTTTTCTGTAAAAAATCTTATAAATGAAAAATATAAAATACACTCGAACTCGATATAAATTCACAACCTCAAATATTCGTAGGTAAAATAAGATGTGTTGTGGATAAATTGCCCTAAGGATTTACTGCCCCTATAAACAAAATCGTCGAAATAGAATCGTTTGCCGAGCTGAAAATTTAACTCTCTTGCGAATTTCTGTGTGGCCGGCGCCGTAAATATGCCGGTCATAATTTCTGGCGGGACCAACTCATACGTATCGTGGTTTTCGTAAGGAGCGCGCACATCTCTACCATCTCTGAGACACTTGGCTATGGTAACGCTCACTTCGCACAATTTTTTCCCTATGCCTTGCCTTCGAAACTCTGGAATCACGCCCAGGAACATTAGTTCCATCACGCTGTCGACTTGACAATGTTCGAATATGTCAAATCTATTCTCCACGTCTATCATCCACTGAAGAACGCCTATCGACGATGAATGTTTGAACGTCCTCAAAAATTTCGCGTAATTGCTTACATTTCCAGGTGTCTGAAAGAAGAGCACGATAGTTTTCAACATGGATGTACAATTGCACAGAAACAACCTGCAATTTATTCAAAACTGCACCTGCTACTTCTCCGGATGCCTTTTCTATTGCAGCAACGGACACTCCATCTTTTATCGTCTCTAATAGTAGCTGGTCTAGTTCTTCAAAGGATTCTCGATGATGAGGGACGTCAAATGCTACGCAGATATTCTCATTCAAGTAGAAGGATTGCCGCATGGCGTTTATGGATGCGTCGAGCAAATCTTCAGTGAGAGTTACATACTCAATGGATCCTTGAAAGGTACACAAGTTAACATAAAGAAACTACAGGAAATGGAAATCTTGGAGAATGAGTAAAACTTTAACCACGTCTCATACAATATTTTAACATATTTTTTTTAATTTAATTTAAAAAAATATATACAATATATAAATAATGTACATCTAATACGCGCATGCGCGAACATTTGAAATCTTATTTTCAACCAATAAGACCAAACGGCCTTCAACAAGAATCATGGCCGCTGACATTTCGTCAATTCGACCGGTTTCAGATTAAAAGTAGCAGATCTCGTTAAATGGTCTGCGAAAACGGGTTAAGTATCTGGAGAACACTGTTTAGAAATAAAATGGCTCAAAATGAAGATTGGCGTTAGTGCTTGATCCACAATGTTATCTAATTACCTAATTAACATCTTTTAATTTTAAACATATTTAAATTTCTTTTATATTGCAAAATCCCCTAGGACCATTATACTACTACTTTATCCAATGGCATTCAAAATACTAGGTGTTTCAGCAAGTGCAAAAATTTGAAAAAAAACTATATATATATTTTATTATTATATATATATATATATATATATATATATATATATATATATATATATATATATATATATATATATATATATATATATATATATATATATATATATATATATATATATATATATATATATATATATATATATATATATATATATATATATATATATGATGACACTATATTCCGGGATATCATCCGTTCGCTCGTTGAACTCCGACTGGAATCCTGCAGACGTTTCGCCATGTGCCGAAATGAATTTGCAAACAAATAGCTAATATTCCTGATTTTAGGACTAGGATTATACGAGAGGCCATCGAAATAGAAAAGTCCGGACACCTCAATACGAGAGACGACGCTCTGCATTTATCCAGCACGTGGAGAACGACAATCAAACAGCAGAGCGATGCGCAGCAGCCAACGGGGACATCGCAACTACGATCGGGCGAAATTAACAACGCGACAATTCAGGGGGCGGAGCCACCTCCCCCCACGCACAAGCAGCACCGTTACCATCTCCGGCGCAGAGTATAAATACCGCACGCACCGCCGATAACCTCCCAGTGTTCGAAGTGTTTTCGGAGCGCGAGCATTGAGGATGCCAAGTGAGATTTTGGCGAAACGTCTGCAGGATTCCAGTCGGATGCATGATTTGCAGGATTCCAGTCGGATGCAGGATTCCAGTCGGAGTTCAACGAGCGAACGGATGATATCCCGGAATATAGTGTCATCACATTTTTCCATCCGTGAATCAATACGTGAGGATTATATATATATATATATATATATATATATATATATATATATATATATATATATATATATATATATATATATATATATATATATATATATATATATATATATATATATATATTCGCCAGGGATTTTTTTAAAAGCTGAAACAAAATCAAATGTTTGTTTAATGCTCTTTGTCCATTGCAATAAATAACAACAGGCTGTCAATTGTGCTTATAAATGAGGCAATTGCGATTGCTTAACTTGTCGCCAGGTCTCTCGTTGCCTCGTGGCCCTTACAGGGACACCCGGTACAACAATATAATAAATAATTTTAGTTTCATATTAACAAAATATTCGGGGTATGTATATGAATGTATTTTTTTATTTTCTGGGTGATAACATTGTGAATTAATTGTTGCTTACCGTCTTCACCAGTTGCCCAAATTCTGCGCGCCATCGGATATTAACCTAAAAATAAGTAACATAAAACAAACAAGTACGCATTTATCTACAAGATAATGCAAAAATACAAAATAAAATACTTCAAACTGTGGATTTGCCTGAGTGGTATCCGCTGTGTAATAGGGGATAAAATTTCAAAATTTTTAATAAAAATAAATGACTTAAAGATAAAACATAGATATTTCGTAGTCTCCTGGATATTTGAAAAGTATTTATCTTGTTGATAGCGATCAAACACAAGCAAATAGAAATCGAAGAAATGCGATAAAAAAAATTGCTTCAATAATAACGAGATCAACTATATCAGCTAATATCAAACATTAATCTTTGCAAAACAAAAAGAGCCATTCGATCCATCCATCGGCGCTCGGAATATTGCCCATTTCCCTCCCTCTTTCATGGCACTTTCGAGAAGGTGTTAAATGTTTGAACGTGGTCCGACGATTTTGTTAGCTCTCTGCATTTTAAGTGTGTAAAAAAAAGAGAATATTGTATTCTCTTGTTGAGTTGATAGACGACAAGAGAACTCTTATTTAAAAATACGTACATGAGACTCCGAGTACACTTGGCAACAATAAATTACAATCAAAAATTTAACGCCTTCTTACTTTCGTGGCAGCATACAATTATGGGTCCGTGGTATATCATAAACTAACCAAACATAAATTGTTTTTCTATCGGTGACGAAGTTCCAAAGTGGTATACATATCTCTGAAAGGTGATTTACGCTATCGTGTGATTTTATTTGGTAAAGTGATAGGATGTGTAAAGTGTAGATGACGGCAGTGAAAACTGAATTGTTAAAATCTATAAGACAAATGACCCTGGAATCCTTAAAAAAATTTGCAAAAAATCTCGGTCATTTTTCAACAGCTGCATGAGCTAAATTAAATTATTAAATAAACTAATTAAAATAAATAATTATATTCGCTTAAATTGGTAGAATTACAAAAATAAAAGTAAAAATAATTTTCAAATTTTGCAATTTAATTTTCCAAGTAAAAATGTTAACAAAGTGATGACGTTTCAAAAAACTTAAGTTAGAGCCATACGAAAATCAAATTCGGATTTCGCACTTCAAAAGATTCTCAAAACTATTTCAAGTATTATTTCTAAAAAAAAACTAAAATAAGACTAACACCCTATATCGCAACACCGAAAATATTGCGGATCCACATTTATATGGCTTTTTGTATTAAAATTAAGGTTTCTTCTTTATGATTAAGTTAAATACTTTATTAATACCCTATATAGTGCTTATTATCTACGTAAATACCCCATATTCTTATTCAAAAACAAACGTGGTATTTTAATTTAAGATTAATTAGCGCGAGTAACTAACGTTATATTATGCAAATATACTTTGGAATCAACGGCCGATACAAGCTTTTTATTATATACTATAGGTGTATGGGTGGTTCACGGTGACCGATTAGATAGGAGCATAAGTATTGCACCACTAAAACATTTTGAAGTTCGCAGTATTATATCGCTTCTATATGAACGTGATAACAATGTTTCTTAGTTTAATTGAGATTTCCGGTATGTTACTTTTCGATTCTGGGCGCAAAAATAAAGATGATTTTGTTCAGAAACAAACACTAATTTCTATAATTGTTAAGTAATTTAGAAATAAATTTGTCCCTTAGTTCCGTACTTAAATTTTATCTGATCATTGGTTAAAAACGATTTTGTAAATCTCTCGCGAATGCGCATGTTGAACGCCTTTTCATCATTTTCTCATAGTTGCTTCATAAGTTCCTGTATTATCGGCATAATCAGGGCCTCTATATCTCTAATAGCTATATGGTTGGGCCTAATGAAGCAAAAATGTATGTGAAGATCTCGGGAGAGATATAAATGGTTCTGATTTATATATTGTTTTGAAAAACAAAGCCAAATAAGTCAAACCAGAAAAATATAATATCGGTTTAACCTAAGCTAATAAGTTATACCTAATTTACTTTAACAAATGAAATAAGTTTATCATAGATTACTAACATCAAAATAGGTCAATGTATATTAAGACCTGTAAGGAATTTAAAAAAAAATCAAATTTCTTGGAACTTTTTTTAACGAAGAGAAAAAAGACGACAGTTTTGTAGTATTGGCAGAGCTTAAACGACATGAAAGTGTTATAAAAGAGATAATCTATATATTATGGTTTTTGTGTCAGAAAATTTCTACTACGCAAAATCTTAACACTTTGTGCCGGCAAACGAAAGTTCGGATATAGGGTGGCTCATTGAACCCTACATATATATTTAAAAGTTGCCCGTCACAAATTCAGTTTTACGCGTTTAGGTTTTTCCCGGCAAATATTCGAATTTAGTGACAACTCTTTGACTCTTGACCGAATTTTCTATTTTTTCCCATATAAATACTTCACTAATGTAAATAAATCCTATTATTTGCTTCAACAAAAAAGTGAATACTACATTTAATTTCAAAAAGGAAACAAATCCTTATTTGTTAATATCAGAACATTATATCAAAACAAATAAGACTTTTCGCCGACTTGAACTTGAACATTTAGAGTCTATATTTTTACTTTCAGGTCATTTACATAATAAAGAGCGAACGTGTAAATCGGACTGCTAATCTGTTTGGCCGAGAAATTTTCGTTTATTTTCTTATCTGAATTAATTAACATAGCGTCGAAATGGATTTAAATAGGTAAGAAGACTCGGCATTAGTTCCGTTTTGTCATTGCAACTTACCTAAAATACTTTTATTCCGAGGTACCAGAGCCCACACAACAAGAAACGAATTTAAATAATCCGGTTAATTGTAAACGCGCGACAGGTGCTATTGTTAATAAAATACTTTTGGGTATACGACATTCGCGATAACAATCTCCATTATCTGCCTGCAGTACTTTAGTTAATAGCGTCTATACAAGTTTCAAGGTGACGGTTGTTATTGGTCAACAAGCAAATCCGTATACCTTCGTTCAATTAAATTAATAATTGCAACTTAAAAAATTGGCTAAAAATGGCTAAAAAAGTCTGATCTTAAGGTCGTTTCACACGCACACACTTTCGTTTTAATTGGCACACGATATTCGCGAATTTCTATATATTAATTCGAACGAGATAAAAAGGTAATCGTGATATTTAGAGCTTTGCAAATACGACCGCCATTTTTTAAAAATTCAAACGAATCTCACTGAATGTTTTGCAGTTTTACGATGCGCGCGGCAAGTACACGCTAGAAAAATATATATCGTTTAAATCTCTGTTTTTTTTTCTTAATAGGATAAGTTTTGATATTTTGCGTTTTTATGTATTTTTTATTTAGATTTTATTTCGGTTGTTTCTCCCCAGTCACACATTGCGTGTTTATCAGATAGTGCGTAAACATTGCAAAGTTCAACACGAGTTCAATACGACGTGTGTTCAAAAAATTTAAATTAAGTTTTTCAGTTTGTTCAAAATTAAACAGTTTCGGAACAAATTTTGCCGCTACACGTTTCATGCCAAATACTTCAGAAAAAATTGCACGCCATTTGTTTCACTTCTTCAACGCTTTCATCAGTTATTGACGTGCTGGGGTGTCCAGAGCGAGGTGCGTCATCGGCGTCTTCTCGGCCATCTTGGAACAGCTTTTTTGCTCAAAGTAGATTCACCATATGCCGTTGTTAACATTTCAAGTGTTTTGGAGCACTGTATTTATTCCATTTTTTACACAAAATTTTATGCAAATTCTTTCTCCGAGCACAAGAAACATGTCTAACGCTTCTGTCTCACAAAAAAAAAGCAAACTTGCCAACTGGCTGAAACTGTTAGGGCCATGTGTACCAACATAACAAAAAAAAATATCGATAATCGGATGTACGTAGTCCGCCCAATTACAAAAGTCACCTTACTTTTTGAGCACACCTCGTATACTTTCAAGGTACATTATGGTAATGTAATTATTTTTGCAAAATATCTCCTACACGATCGATGGTAATTTTTAAAATAAATCTGCAATTCGTCATTGAAATTTGGTTTTTTAAAATTACCAATAGAGACGATGTACTTTGGACACTTAATTTATTCAAATAAATTATTAACGAAACAAAGTAAAAAAATATATAATATTTTAATATCCTTTTCAACAATTTACAAAATCACATTACAGTTTTAATCATCACCAATAATAATACGTAATTATCACTACTTTAAATATCGGCAAGTTCCTCGTCGGGGTCGTTTTGAGGAATGGGTTGGGATTCCTCATAAGGTTTTGGACCTATCCAGCTTAATATCACAGGAAAAAACACTACACCATGAAATAAACCAAATATAATGACTAGGAAGAATATCTGAAATGATTAAATTAAATTGGGGTTACTATACTCCAGTATTCTATACGTTTACCTTGAAAAATGTCTGAAAAGTGTATGCTTCAGATTGGCTCATCATAAATACTCCAATAAATGTTGAAAGACCCCCACATACCACCGCTAAGCCAATAGAACTCACGGTTTTCAGTGAACGTTCTTGTCTCGAACCCTCACGCATAGTTAAAAACGTGTGGCCAATATGAGTTGCGTAATCCACACATAATCCTATAGCTAATTCCAATCCGATGCATGAAACCTGATAAAAAAAATATTTCACTCATTAATGGATCATCATCTCACTTTCTTTGTGTTACCAGGTCAATTGTTAAACCCCATTTTTGCATGAAACCGCATACGTTTACCATTGTAATTAACACGCATATAAATATCCAGAAGCATGTCTGCCAATCGGCAATTAATAGTATAGTGCATGCCATCACGCAGATTAGAGCCAGTTCCAAATTTCTAGCTACTTCGATATCAATTAACTGAAATACACTTTGTATTTGAGAATGAGCACTATGCGAGAGTCGATCAATAAGTGCCCGTTTTTTACAAAAAGTCTTAAAATTTAAATTTTAAAATTTTTACTTTTTTGCGTTCTTAAAAGATTCAAAAAGTTTCAGACACAAGTCTAAAAGATCAAATTTTTCATACATGCGTGAAATTAAAGTTAATAAATAATAAAATTTTAAAAATACGGTAATATACCGACAAAAAAAAACTGTTATTTTTTATAGGACACAATGATTATTTTTTTTGACCATTACAAAAATTTGTCCACAATTATTTAGAAAAATAATGTTTGTGTCAAGGAAATCAATGAAAATTATGAGTGGATTGTAATTAATAATTTAAAATTAAACGAACGTGTACTTATTGAACGACCCCGTAAATTTATCTCTGCATACTTCATCGGTGATCCAGGTTGCAAAGAATTTGGACCATACGGTCGCAAACCTGTCGCCTGTCGTAAACTCTATATTTTCAGCGATGTCCCTGACTCTGTGCATTGCTTTAATTTGTTGCTCGGGTTCAGGAAATCTCTTGAATCTAAAATCTATAGTGGACATCTGAAATATGTTCGTCACATTACTTTCAATATTTCATTCGGCACTGGGTAACATATATGCCTTAATTTTTGGTGCCGGTGCCCCACATTCTAGGGCCGAATCAAACACAAAATTCGCTTGAAACTTTGCGTTTTTCGGGCTGTGCAGAAATTTCGACAGGAATATGTTAAATCGATCCTCGTCTAGAGTCTCCTCGTAAATATCTGAAAGGATGTACATCCCAGAAATGCTCCATTACTTTTAATGAAGCGAGTAGTAGAGATTTGTTGCTTTACCTTCCCCCGACTCCCGGGGGATGATATCAAAATGATTGGTTCCTAACGAGTCAAAGAAATTACAGGCCTCTAATCAAAAAGATCGAATTTAGTTTCGCCATTCACCAATAGATGGCAACACTGAATGGATTTTTTTTTGCGGTATGTATACGGGGTGTCGTCAAATTAAAGTGTTTCGAGTGTAGAAAATCAGTTTTACCCGGTGGACGGGGAATGGTCGAGTGAAAAATCTCCACTAATCAAGCCACCCTTACCGCATTTAAAATTAACCAGTATATAATTTCGGAAAGGTCTGAGCCAGGACACAACATCACTTGTAATATCGGTCATGTTTTCTAGTCTTTCAACGGCCGCCGTAATTTTAATAAACTCATTAGTGTAATTTATTGCTCCCATGTACATTCCAGCGGTAAATCCATTTTCTGGATAATAAGCTTCTGTTACTTTTATGAATTGCGCCAAGTGACTGTCGTCGGGCAAAAACCATTTAGGATCGAATCTTTGTTCTAACCTCAACGCGCTTTCTATACTAAATGCCGCACAAGATATTGCGATCAGAATTACTATGATCTGAAATTGTAAGCTTAATTGCATCATTGGTGATAAAATGTTACTCACTTTTCCGGGAGTAGTCAAAATTGCCTTCGAGTAAATACAATGAAAGACCCTACTTGTTATTTTTCTTTGACTACATTCAGTGGGTTTGAAATTTTTGTGAGTAATGCAGGGCACGATCCCATTTCTTTTCATTTGAATCCGTTTTTCGTCCAACACGAAGCAGGCAGTGAAAAACGTAACAGAAAATACAAAAATCGCAAATACTCCAAATGCAGCATATATACAAAATGATTGCAGACAGGGTAAAATCTAAAAATAAAAGGTAGAGTTAAAAAAATAATTTCAAAATTTGGTTTTTGAAAACTTTAAATTGAAAGGTAACTAATTGGTATGCGACTCAAATCTGTCTAAAGTCAAAATTAATTTATTAATTTTTATTTTTGACATCTTGAGCGGAAGCCTAGTTGGTTCAATTTTAGCTGAGAGGAAACAATAAGTTGTTTATAACATAACCTCTAGTACATTAGCAGTGACAAATGGGGTCGTACGGGGTCAGTAGTGGTCATACATATCAACGACCTTCCTGAAGCCCTTTTGAATGGTTTGCTGGCATTGTTTGCGGACGACAGTACTTTCTTATAAATAAAAAAAAATCTTACTGAAGCACTTGCTGAATCTAACTCTGAATTAATATGGGTTAAGAACTGGTTTACGAAAAATAGCTTAACCCTTAACGGAGGGAAAACAGTAAATAAAAAAGTAAATAATGGATAGAGTGCAAAATTCTTGGGAATTCACTTAGACCCTAAACTAAATTGGTGTCACCACACAGTGGCTAAAAAAATCTCAAAAAACATTTTTCTAATACATAGCCTAAAGGGCACTATAGATTGTAACATATTATTGACGGCATATCATACTCTAATTGGCTCCCACTTGCTTTATGGTCTGATAAACTATGGCCAGGCTCCCGGTGCAGCAATATTCTTTGGCTTACAGTATAGGGAATTAGAATAATCAGAAACCTCAAATACAGAGAGGACGTAGATCTAAATATTGGAGCTTAAAATCTCACACTGCCAAGCGCTTATATACTTAAGTGCCTAGTTACATGTGTTATTTCACTACTTATCTCCTAATATAATAAAAACTATTACAATAAGAAACTTACTGTTGAGGAACCAATAATAAAAGCAATTACATCGGTGAATGATGTAATAGTTATTGATACTCCCGCATGTTTTAGCATCAATCCCACCTTTTCCGGCAGTGATAAATGTTTTTCATCATCATGCAACTCATCCCAACAGGTCAGAATTACCAGCATGTCGTCGACACCTTCAAAACAACAACTATCAGACGCTATTTTTTCAGTGTGTAGTTAAGTTTGCTTACCGAGCCCCATTAACAAAAATGGTAAAGACAGATGCACAGGTCCATAGAACACTCCAAACATAGAACACAAACCAACCGATACAAGGTAACCCATCCCTATAGTAAGAAGTCCAAAAAAACCTAAAACAATCTGTTTTATTTTGTTGTTTTGCTCTTCCCAGTCGTCCTATTTCATACCCTAGCTTCGAGCCAATTAAATTTTGATATAACCAACTGGACATACACTACCATTACAAAGATGCCCAAACACAATTTATCAATGTCTTGGAATAGTGTTTGTTTGCTTATATCTCCAAAGCTGAAAGGACTTTATGTTATTTCGAATAGTTTGGTTAGTGTGGTGCAACTACTATATGGTCATAAATTAATAACGGCATTGATTATAAATTCATATTTACCCGGCGCACATCAATCACAGTAATCAATGAATTGCTCATCAAATTTTCAGGAAAAAAAAAATTGTGCAAGATATTTTTTTCACACTAGATAAGCAGTTTTTGAATCAAAAACAAGGCACACTGTTAAAAAGATATGACTAAAATACCTATTAACAATAGAAACATAAAAGAATGAAACAAATAATGGAATTAAATTATTGGATAGACATAGAGTACAGAGGTATATTTGTGAACCCACAACAAGCTGATAATGTTTTGAGTCACGTTATATATGCAAATGGTTACCTTCGTCCGGCATAATAATAAAAGTTCTGATCATGATTTGAAACATTCTGAACTACATTCAGAAATTCATTTTCCCATTCTCCTGCTTCTTCTGAAGCCTTAAAGTAAAACACAAACATGTTATTTATGTAATTCGCTATACAAAATGGAACTCATACCCACTCTCCCGTACCAGCCATATTGCCGGCTTTATTCATATCAATAGCAGAGAAGTTGACATTAAGCAACCAGTAGTTTTGAATCGCAGTGGCTTTAACAATATGACCAGATTCGTTTTTCGTAATACCGCCTAATAAATTCTCATAGTTTTTTAAATTGCCAAAAATATTTCTAAAAACATACTATACTGCCGTATCTGCTGGGCTTTGAAGCTCAATGATTTGTTCACCTTTCATCGTTTGAATTTATTGCATTTAATATGTCATCTTTGGTAAGCCGATTAATTTTTGTTACGTTGAAATCCCATAATTCTAATATAGTTTTTGTATAACACTCGGTCTTCATCATTTCTATAAAACTACAGTAGAATGCAGCGTTCATTTCTGTACTCGGATCCATTTCTTGCTCACCTGCCGTCATAAATTGAAGCATAGCTTTGTTTGGTTTAGGAATTCTAAAAACAAACTATGCAAACTGCGGCAAACATTAAATTCAGACAAGAACTTACTTGAAACAAACATCGTTTAATGTTATGTTGCCCTGCGTTTTTATATCTTCAATCAGGCTGTGTATTTGCAACAACTGTAATAAATTATTACGGTACATTTTTTTTAAATGTGCCTGGAATTACCTGTTTCACTATTTTAGGAGTAAGTACATCGTCAGAAACTAACATGATCGCCTCGTCTGTAAAGCCTCTTTGAAATGTTTTTAACAGCCATTCCGAATCTCTTATGAACGTCGTGTGAGGTGGTACCCACAATTTTAAGGGATTTTTTTCTTGTCTAAATCCAAAAAATCCAAAAACGCTTAAAAATACCAATACCCAACAAAGAATTATTGTTAAGCCTGGTTTGCGGGCAATCGTGATTCCTAATCTAAAATGAGAAATTTTGCTTTCTAACGGCGTAAAGCAAGTACGTCAGATTCCACAAGATTGGTCAATATTTTTCATTTTCATCTTCCAGAACTATTATATATTTATAATGACATATATCGGAATGACGGTATTTATTTATTTTTTTAATAAAAGTGTCCCGAATAATTTTTATTTTTTATGAAACTAACCGCGCGTTCATGTTCACAGCTCACTTAGATTTTGCTATAAAAGGTAAAATAAAAAAATGGACTACTTTCGTATTTAAATTTAGCAACTTTTTTGCTATTTACGCTAGGTTGAATATTTTTTTATGTGCAATTTTTGTGCGGTATTTGATAACAAAAAACAAACAATTCGCGGCAAACAGCAAATTCGTCAATTTTTTTACTATGTTAATATTTACCGCCAAAGTGAACGTAAGAATTTGGTTCCGCGTGTAATACAATCGCAGTTTTTCCAAAAAAGGGCAAGAAATCCGGTTTTTCAAAACACCGATACAGAAAGTAAAAAATCAATACCGAATATTGAAATAAAATAGGTATTTTATAAATTAGAGATGTCTTTCACAGTACCTACTTTTCATAAGAAAAACTACGCATACATAAAATAGAATTCACTAAAGATATACAAACAGTATATTAATTATGAATTTATATACAGCGCATTTTTTTATTTAAATTTAAGGTCATAGAAAAATATATATCTATCGTCTCGTACAATACGGCGCCTGAAAGCGATAAGAGATATCAGGCCTTTATATTTTAGCTCTTAAGGGCCCCACTCCTCCATTTCTTCTTTTTAAAGAGCATCAAAAACCATTCATTGTAAAGTCTTAAGCGCTACTAAAATGCAAATTCAGAGCCTCATATCCTCTGCAATTTTTGAGATTTTTTAATTTATAATCTGACCACGTCGGACTATTATAAATCATACAAAATTTGATCAAACAAAAGTGCAAGGAATCATTTTTACTTAAACTTAGTATTAGTATTAGTATAGTATGTATCTCAAGTACCTAAGTAGATAGGTGCATCGGGTGTCCAAATTTACGATATAATTTTGGAGGATATTCTTAAAATAAAGAAAAATAGGGTTATCTGCAATATAAGAAATTTTTTGAGGAAATAACAGATTAGCGAAATCAAAAATTTGACTTTTTGTTAGCAGTCCTAATTTGTTGTAATTTTGGTATGACTCAATCAATTCTACTAAATTTGTTTTGTGATTTTCGAAAATATTTTACTTATTTAGAAAAATAATATTTTATGACGAAGAATGATTTGCACGCAACTGAGAAGAATTCACGAGAATGCAATTAATTAATTCTGACTCAAACCGAAAACCTTTTATCATTATAAAACTGAACAACACACAACACATATATTAGGATAATGCGACCTATCATAGTGTTTGCTTAAGTTTAATAACTGATATCCATTTTCGCGAAAACTTACTTGTAGAAAAATAATTCAGTGTTAATAACAATCAGATACTTAAATCTCGAAAGTATTTTGAAATTTATATAATCACTAGCACCCATTTTGCGTGTTCCAAGCGAATATTACATAGTTATAGTACACTATTATTTCACTATTTCACTATCTGAAAACGAAATAATCTAATTCAACCATTTTAAATGATTTTTAAAAAATGTAAGCAACCGATAAAACATTGATCATTTACATAACCTCACGGTTTTGAATATATATCTGTCTTTGTTCAACGAAATTGCCCGATAAAAAATTCTTTGTTGCAATTTATTTTGTAATTAAATCAAAACAAGGTCAACGAGTTATTAAATAAGAGCGGAGGAGTACGGTTTTAATTATCGTAAGCTACTAGTTATTTAAGTTGTCAACATTGGTTCATTGCCAATTATGGCTTAATTAAACCCTACAATACCGCCAACATATTCTCAGAATTAGACGGTTCCCACCGAAGACCGTTTGCTTGTTTGCTTCCAAATTTTTACAGGTTCTCACACATGAACTTCGGACTTTCGATGCCAAACATCAGATTATACCGTAATTCTTAAAAATCGTTCATAAATACATCGATATGGTTACTCAAATTCCTAAAGTTTGGTTTTTAATCATCTATATTCCCTTATACATTTGGACAACGGTGGAAAAAGTATAATGATCTTTCTTTCAACAGAAATCAAACATGATTTATTCTTTCCTTCTGTCAATTTTTGGCGTTGCTACCAAGCCAGTTGGCCAGCACAACACTTATCATTTGAGAAAGTGGGACAAACATTCATGGCCACCTGTAGGATTTGAACCCGCAACCTCCCAGCAGTGTGTCTACTACCTAGCCTCGCGTCTTAACCGCTACACCACCCAGGTCCCTAACAATATTTTTTATTAACTAGAAATTCTCATGCCTCACCGGAAAAATACCAATGAAAGCGGATAAAAAATAGTGGACAATTATCCCGCCTATTAGTGCACTCATGTGGTGCAGGATAAGCGCTATAATTTATAAGAATATAATAAATATAACACCGCACTTGAAAGTGAATTATTTGCACGAATGAAGGTCAACACCCTTTGAAGCTTTCATGATAAATTAAATTACACGCGACTCCAATGGTCCATCCATGGTATAAATTTGTTTTTAAGTCATTGAAAATTACGTTTTATAGAACTCCAAATTTAGCATACCCATTAAGACCGATTCTCTAAATATTTTCTTGGGAGCATTAAAGCATATGTAAAAAAAAGTTTACCGTTTTAGCGCATATTTCATTAATTGTGTATTCGGCATATATTTGGAGAAATTTAAAATCAAAACAAAGACATTTTCTATATCTTATTTATATTACACAAATATATAAACAGAACAAAAATATTTTACAAAAATTTACAGCAAACAGAAACACCAAATATACTTCACCTGAATCAGGTGATTTCAAACGGTAGCTTTCCAAAAAAGGCTTATTCTCATTGCAGTACCGCTGCAGACGTCTTACAATCCTTAATGCAACTTTAATAAAAAAATATATTACAACGCCACTTGAAATCCCTCATCATCTACATACTATATGCTAATTGGTTTTACAAAAATACAATTAAGCATAAATAAAATCTTTACATTTCTTTGAGGAGTCCTTAAAGAACATTTAAACTTTTATATTTTAATTACGTTAAGAATAAATTTGTTCAAATTGTTAGCGGGAGGGAGACAGTGACAATTACGGCGATTTCAATAAACGCATAAGTTATATTTGGATCGACGTTATTGCGAAAACTTACTTATAGGTCTATTAAAAAATTATCTAAAAAGGTTATCAGCTTATGTTCAATTTACCTAATATGGCGTAAATTACTGGCATTACACTTCTAATTTCTTTATTCCTACTAGTTTTGTCCCTGAGTTTAAAAATTTCCTACAACGTTTACTTAGTCATTTTAATTTTTGTTTTGACAAGCAATAAATATTTACAGCTCCAGTTTCAGATTCCAGTAAAAGTTTATAATCATTCAACTGTTGGGGTTGGACCATTTTGAACATGTCTACCACTAAAGGCAAAAATTATATATCCAGTGAAATACAAGACGGAAAAAAGTACATACTAATCACCAAAAATATCATCTGTCCATATGAGAAATGTGATAATAATACGCACATTTTGTAAGCCCCGTCCCTTGCCACAAATTCGCTTTCATTCCCTTAAAAGCACCGTGCGTCTTTGTCACACTTCGTCCCTATGGACTGAAAACATTTTACTATATAATTATAGTTATACAATGAATTGAATTTAATATAATTTTTTAATTCTGAAAGACTACGTGGCTTCCTCAACACAACCTTTTTCACTAATACTAAAAAGTCAAGAAGGATTTACTACAAAAAATATTAACATATATGACTAGATACAACGGCAGTACATTATATTAAGGAGGTACAACATTATAATGGAGTTAGTTTTCGGGGACACACATCAACCATAAGTATGACATGGATTTTTTTGAAAAATATAAAGTAAAAGGTAAAAAGTTGTTTCTACTGACGCGACCGTTTCATTTTTTAAAGCAATCTAGGAATAATGATTTCCTAATTTTGTTTTTAATTTTTTAATCGGATCCATATATCCTAAAGAAAAAAAAAGTAAGGGAAGTATTTGAAATGCAATGTGAACAAACTCATGTAGGCACTATTGCTAACTTCTTTAGTGTTGTAGCTAGGAGGTCCGTCAAATTAATGAAGTTTCCGCAATAATAAGAGTTATTTTGAAAAAGAATTGCCATATCAATAAAATATCACAGGCAATTTTTTAGTGTTCAAACTCCGAACGCATATAGCAAAGTATTTTGAAAATTCATAAAGTACAGAATTTATTTAATTCTATAACTAACACAAAATTTACATAAAGTTGATCTAGCAGTAATTATTAGCTAAGAACACAAATTAACCTATGGCAGTGATAAATAGAGAAAAAACTTGCTGTGTTAACACATTTCATCTTTTTCTGAGTTAGCTATTTACAAAGCCCTTGGACTGGTGCAGAAGCAAATCCAGTAAAAATCATAACTAAAATTCCTAAACTTTACAAAGGAAAATCTTACATTTCAGGGATACATCATCAAAGGACTCAAACTACCATTTTGGCAACCAATGGGTACAGTTCATCAAATATATAGAAATTCACCACTTACACTATTGTATGATTTCCAATAACACAACACTTTAATGCGAAAACTTTTTATGCGCAAAACTATACCGTGATTTGTTGATATATAAGTCCTAATAGGAAACTTCAGCTTGGTTTTGAATTATTATGATGATGCATTTCTGAGTCTCTTTCCCTATCTCTTCTGATCACCATCTGCAAGAAGCAAGTTTTGACAGATTCGTGTTATGAATATCCTAACAATTTTCAGACTCAAATGAACAGGAAAATTCAGGCACGTATGTAATTTTGAAATTATAAGTTATACTGCCACTTGCAAATTAATGTTACTTAAAAGCCATGCTAAAAATCTGCTTGTCAAAATAAATTTGTGCAAAGTTTTATAGATAATTTTAGTACACATGCCAGTGTATTGCAAAATCTATTGGGCAATTACTATTTCCTAAAATCATGCAAAACAATATTATAATTAGGAATAGAAATATCTTATTCATGTTTTTTTGTCATGTTCTTGGAAAATTTTAAGTTTTTTAATACCGTCCCGAATTTTAAAACAGAAAACCATAAAAGTTAACGAAGAAGAATTTTTTGTATTTGACATAAAACACAGAAAAACAGTTTCCATTGACCAACCAAAGCGAAATTTAAAAAAGAACGTTTTTAATTAATTAATTTATAAAAATAAAACACACAGATCTCGCTTTTTTTTCTAACACACGACTTTCCAGATTGCTAAAAACCCTACAATGCTCAAATAGAAAATATATATTAAATATATGTTAGAAACGGTAGAAGCTAGTGAGACGGTTAAATTAGCAAAAAGTTGCAAATCAAAATAGGCAGGCAGATTTAAAAAAATTGCAATAAAATTATTTTCGGTTTTATTTAAAATCAAATTTTTAATTGACTTTCACATAATATTGAAATGTTGATAATTAGATACCAAATTAAAAGTTACTAGTGCAAAAAACTTATTCGTCAACCAAGTGCTTACTACTTACGATTTTTAATTACAAAAGTTAATTAATCTCACATTAAAGTTTGGTATTATTATTTGCTACCCTTAGTTTAATAATTTATTGATCTGTTGCTAAGCAAAAGAAGCAAATTTGAGTTTATTTATCGCCGCATTAAAGATGTTCCTAGTCAAATCTTTTGAATTACCCCATGAAAAATAAATAATAGGAATGATCTACTGACATGAATGTAATATTGACACTAAAATATTTACATATTAATTGCCGTCAAGGAATTACATCTCAAAAACCAAAACGCATAACAATAATTATATTAAACTCCTACAATGCAACCAGATCACAAAAAAAAATAGTTCTGGTTGTACAGGGTTAAGAAATAATCCTTTCTACTGAAATAAAAATATTCCCGCAAGTGATTATCTAGCCTCTAACTGAATGGTAGCTTGAATGTCTAGAGACTTTTTAGTTAGTGTTGCCAAGTAAGACCGTGAAAAAATACTTTTTAAATTTTTTATATTTAAAAAATCAGTAACATTAAGCCATAGGCGACTGGACATTTTATTAATAAAATGCCAAAAACACTGCATTATGGTGCTTAATTGTTTACCTGTCACAAAATGAACAAAAACAAACACACTTAACTGTTCTCAAAATGTTATAAAAAAAAACAATGCATTTGACCTTCATTATAAGAAACAAGATTTTAATTGCTTATAATAAATAGCAATGTCAAAGTCAAAGGATATGTAGGGTCTTATTTGGTTATAACGTTTTCTTATTAGCTTCACTTTTAGCGGGCTGAAATTGAAACCATTAGCCAGTCTAGAAGTTTATGTTTTAGACAATCAATATTCTGGTATATTAATCACTCCTCAGTCATAGAAAAAAAAAGTATTTTTTTCTCTCTGGTCATATTAATAAAAATTCTATCAACTTATTACATTTTTTTATTAAAACAATTAAACCGACTCCCAAGTTCATAAATTTCGACAATCACTGTACAATCAGAACCACTGCGATTTAATGAAATGAAAGAACAGCGAGTTCAGCCCCCACCAATCAACTACAATCGCATATGCTTAAATTCAAACCTGTTGCTGCGAAGAAGAAGAACCGGGTCTATCAAAAAGAGGATAAGGCTGGGAGCGTGGCGGGGCAGAGCGTCCGCCCGTGTCCGCATTTTGCCTTATCAGACCATTATTTGGGAATGATCCAGTCGACGAGTGTCTACAAATGCATTTAGTAATTAACATGATTAACAGTTAAACATGGGACTAAACCTATAAATTCACTTTTCTCTACGCCGAAAATGCTAAAAACATTTTATTAATTTATATTTCCTTATACTCAAAAACACCCTCATATTGTTTCCAGATATTTCAACATTTTGTTAGGTATAAAACTGCGCAACATTTTTCTAATTTAAACCGGCCCCATAGCTTTTGCAATGTTTTCTTGACAAACACCGTATTTAATAAACAAATAAAATATTTTGATTTGTTAGAATAAGATTTTAGCACCTTATTGTGGGACTGGGTTGTCCACTGTTAACGGGACTCCTGTGTGGGTTTTGAGGGTATGTATCGGGAGGCAAACCATTTTCTACGGGCGCGTGCTGAGAACTCTGCGAATGCCTGTCATAGTTCCCGCTATTATGACGGGGAGGTCGCGAAATGTCCACATGATTTACCGCAATGTTGGGATGAATGTTGTTAACTGAAAAAGAAAGTGTCAAGTAATCCTACATCATTTTTCGGGCTCAATTTGAAATGTAATAACCTGTGTGGGGATGAGAAGGTTGAGGGGTTGCTGGTTGACCTGTTAAAGGTATGGCCAATCTTGCATTAACAGCCAAAAGGTGATCCCTCCTCTGCAGTAAAGAACTGACGTGCTCTTCTAGCCTGAGATTTTCAGCTCTCAGCTGATGTAAACACGACAAAAGTGACGCGACTAGAATCAGTAAAAAATGGGTTTTTATAAGGACAAACAAAAAGGATGTAGTACAAAAATATTTGGCATAGTATTGTGCTTTAACGATTTTCAGGAAAATTTAATTTAAAGGTCTACTTCTGATTAAATCTTACTGTCAAAATGCTGAGCCTGCTCCATGAGGAACTGAGATCCTTGTTCCCACTGGCGTTCCAGGAGCTGATCCAACGTCTGAGGTATGGTGCCACTGTTACCGCCCAACATCGACGACAGTCCGCTACCTCCAGAAGCAGTACTTGAGCCTGTACTGCTTGCTCTAACCTAATTAATATTTCACAATGGCTGGTTATAATCAGATGCAAGGCAAAAGGCAAGAAAACTTACTAACTGAACTACTCTGTGATGCATTTGAGGACCAACCAATAAGGGACTTGTATCATTTGAGTTGTTATATACACTGTGAGCTTCTAATTCGGAATTAAGATGATCTGTCATTTTTTGATGCATGTTAGAATTGGGATTCAACTGATTACCCAACATATGAGGCGCTGCTGCAATCCCATTTTGAAATCTAAAATTCAAAAATACAATTATTAAACAACAAAAAATAAATATAAATATAAATATAAAATATATCATTTTAATAAATCAATTTTGCACTTATTTCCAAGTAACTATTATATCCAAAGCAGATTTCTAGGTATTTAATAAATGACTGGTTAGATCTCTTGTAAGACATAGTAATACATTTAATTTTGTAACCTCTTTAAAACTTGTTAAGGGCATACAATTTTGTTCAATAAAATATTTTTCTTACAACTTGACATCCTTGTTTTCCTTTAGCGGCACAGAATTGGAATTGGTATTGACAGCGGCTGGCGCACTTTTACGACCCTTTGTTCTGCCTCGGTGGCTCGTCGACTGTGAGCCTAAACTCTCGGAACTCGGGCTGCTTGGAGGAGAATCTTTAATTTGCGATTGGGAAATGGCGGCGAAAGCGCCGGGCGGCTGCTGTGAAGGCGGTGGAGTTGAATGTTGCGAACGACTAGACCGCTTGAGGGCACCGCCATTGTTCGATTGGGGCGGGGGAACACCGTTCGCGCTGTTTCGTTTCTTGTTTCGTGTGGTACGGTCACTTTTTTCATGCGACTGTGACCTACTAATGAAAGTCGTCTAGTTATGCAAAGGCTGTGACAAACGGCGAAAAAAATCTGTGTTTCTCAGAGAAAATATTTTTGAAAATGGTTGAAAACTCTTGATATTTCATGTTTTCAACGCTTATCATTGGGATTTTGAAAACCGTAATGGAGTCAAAGCTGGGCAATTTGATGCTCAATAAAATGTCGCTTTGCGTAATGAAAAATTCCGAATACTTCCGTGGCCATTTCAAATCATCTTAACAAATAAAGCCGGGAGACAATAGAAAGCAAAATTGAAAATTCCCTTTTTTTACAATATTTTTGGAAGTAATTGGAATTTTTCAAAATGCTAAACGGCATTTTATTGAGCATCAAATGGAACTTTGTCTCCATTTATCCAAACAAGTATTTTTTACAGTTCCCAAAAATCTCAATGATGAGCGTCGAATTTGAGCCACTCTGTACAGTATAATCTCCTATAATGTCGACCCCCATTAACTTTTTTTTAACTGTCCCAAAAAAATATATTTTAGTTTAAGCTGTGTAGGGTTTAATGTGCTATTTTAAGCTAATTTACTTATTTATATGCAAGATTTGACAAAAAAGACATATTATGTTGATTTCAAAAAATTATAAAACCTTATAGTTACTGTTTATGTTAAGCACAGAATATGTCTGGAATATTGTTGATGTTCAAAAGTCAACCGAAGAATAATGGTAAAAATTCGAAATAATATCATTACATAAAAAAAATTATAAAAATGAAAATCGGACCAGGCATGAATATATGGAAATAACAATATGGCGCCTCATCTCATGATGTTGTTTCAGTGAAAGAATATCTAAGTAATACATATCCAAAATGGTTTGGGTGATATGGCACCATATTATGAATAGTCTATAGCCCAGATCTCACTCTTTCACATACTTTTTTTTATACAGAAGGGTCCAAAACAATGTATCCATTGTTTGAAAGTCCATAACTTGAAAACTAATTGATAAAGTTGTCCCATTTTTGGTGAAAGTGTAGCTTAAAGTCAAACTTAATGATATCACTGTATATGTTTGAACTGGTAGCCATCAATATCTACACACAAAGACGCCGCCGAACTGCAGCATGAACTACTGCAATGTGTTCAGTTGGAAATTTGCATATGAATGTACAATGGATTCTTGAAGTTCATCCATCCTTAACTCCTTTAGACTTTTAACCGTGGGGAACACAAAACCACACACATTGGATGAACCCCTCTGTATAATATATATAAAATATATTAAAAAGAAAGTGTATGTCACTAGAGCTGACATTAAAAAAATAATTACGAGTGAAATAATATTAATTATTTGCCTGCTGACTGGGTAATTAAAGCTTGAATAAGTTAAAAAGAGGGTGTCAACTGTATATTCAGGAAAATGGAGGATATTTTCAACATCTTGCGCACTATTCCTCATTAATAAATATTCGCGGCTCTATTTGGATTTTTATCATTCTTTTATATACAATGATAATGTTTTGTCAATGCCTTCTTTTTAGCTTATCTAATGCACTAAAATCATTTATTTCACTCCTAATTAGTTCTTTATTGTCATCTATATGCTAGCCAAAATAAATTTTATTTTTTAAATAACCTTAGAAAAAAGTATGCCTTAATGTTAACAATTACTATAACATTTTTTATATTTTTAAAATCAAGCTAATACGACTTTTCATTTTATGGAATAGTATACAGTGTTTCCAATTAAAATATATATAATATGCATTAAACCCTACGATTTTTGTACTGAACGTTTTTTCTCAAATGTAAAATAAAAAAGTTAGAGGGTAATATTTATAATGTATGATCCTTGACAGAAAAAACCAAAGTATTTTTTGTCAATGGATTATCTTATACATGAATTTATTTTTCGATTTGTCATAAAACTCAAAGTAAAATTCATATAAGCCCTATACCCATTTGTGCATTATTGATAATGGATATATTTCAATATTAAATAATTATCACAAAAAAAAGGTCACGCAACAACCATAGACCACCACAACATCAAAATTTATTGGTACCTTCCACGCTTTGCGGGAGTTTCTGCTTCGGCTGGCGCTGGATCGAGTTCCAACTCCATATCGACTTCCATATTAATGGAATCAGTTTGTTTTTCATAAGTTATCTTCAATCCACCTCCGCTCATCTCAGAGGTGAGAATCCCCTGTTCATTTTTTTCTCCAGTTAACATAATGGAATCTAATGAATTACATTGTTGTATTATTCATTGCCAGCTATATAAGAACAAAGGAAAAATTACCGTTTTCAATTATAGGCATTGGACTTTTGGGTATGTTTCCAAGTAAGCTCTTTTCCTTTTCCTGCGAGTGTGGTTGAAATGGAGTTACAGCCAACACACTAGTTTGATTATTAATTATTGGATTATGGGGACCGATACTAGTATTAGCCAAAGGTACTGACACAAGTAGAGAACCAATCTGCTGCTGTTGTACTTGTGCCTGTAAGGTAAAAAATTTGCTAGTTCTCTGTATTTAAATCTAGTTTGTCAATTTAATTGGTGTAATTTGTTTTTATTATCTCGCAGAGCAACCAGGAACAGTTTGCTTTGTACTTTTTTAGTGTAATGTTCATAATAGCAATGAATGAGATAAAGAAAATAAAGGAATTTTTTTTGTACATTCAGCGATTTCAGGCTATGTCATATCTTTTTCTTATTTTTCAACTTACATACCAGATATTTACAGGTTGTTCAGCCAGCCCCTTTTTTGAGTAGAATGACTTTAACAAATTTTGAATAACTTTTGTTTTTTGGTTATGCTTTTTCGAAAGCTTCAAGTTAATTCAAATATTCATTATATAATACATATACATTATTTTTCTTAGCTTTATAACATGGCAACAATGTTTACCTGAGCAGTTTGGATTATTGATGGTGAAGTAACAGTTGTTGAAGTATCTGACTTATTGGTAATCAATTCTGCAGTGGTAACAGTAGGTGAACTGCCTTTAGATGTTGAAGTTGATGTTAGAGTTGATATTGATGTTAAGGCCACAACTGGTTGATTGAAGATTATTGATTGAGTTGTCTCAACCTTCGACTATCATCCAAATCGAGTTAGAACAATTATTGACATTAAAGCAAGTATTGCATACCTTTTTAGATTTTTCAGCAGGAATGTCAGGAACAAAAAGAGTAGTGCTTCTTTTTTCTATAGGCACCGAAGAAACACTTGTGGTAGAACTGGTGGGTGGGGTATTCGTAGTAGTAACACTCACAACTACACTCACTTCACTTTGCACTGGTGTGGGCGTCCTGGAATTCACTTTTCGTTTTTTTGAACTCTTATTATCCTTATCTTTAGGTTCTTTGTTTTTTTGGTCACTATCTGCAGTGTCACTTTTAATGTCTTTTTTGTCACTATTTTCTAAGAAAGTTTCTGTGTTAGAACTGTCCTCACTCTTAACACTTTTTATATTTCCCACTTTAGATTTGTCTGAGGACCTAAGCAATATATTTTAAATTGATTTGTTTAAAAATTAATTATTTTGATAAACTTTAGCACTCACCCTTTGCTGTTGCTCTGAACAGGTTTCTGTTGAGATCCAGATGTTTTGTTAGATGAATTTCCACCTTTTGAGGAATTACCTTTATTGTTGGAGGCGGATTTCCTCTTCCCAAGAGCAGGAGAAGAATTTCTTTTCAAAGAGTTGCCCTCTACCTCTTTTTCAGAGCTGGAGTCGGAATTCTGATTGTCACTTACAGGTTTATATGGTGGAATAGTTTTCACATTACCACCTTTTTTCTAAAACAAATTGCTTCCTTCACACCATTGTCTGACTAAATTGTGACTAACAGAAATCCTTAATTTGTCCTAAAATAGTTGCTTCATTCACTTGAGAAAAAAGCAGTTCCGTTCTGCTGTTTACATAATATCCACACTGCGTGTGTGAATGAGTAAATTAGGGAGATATCATCATTAACTGAATTGAACTGAATAAAGCAGCGTCCAGTTTTTATTTAAAAACAACAGGGTAAAAGCAAACCAAAAATAAATACTTACCAATTTACTATAATGGTGTTGACAATATCCACAGTACTTGACATTATCCAAATAATTCCCAGCCTCTTCACACAACAATCCTAAACTCTGCGCACAAGTGACGTGAAATTGTTGCTTGCAACCCACTCTATTACATTGCATACAAGCGCCCACTGTGGCATTAGCTGGTCTATCTTTTTCTTGACAAATATAACACACCTAGAATATATTTTTACAAACAATCTACTAAAAAAAAATACTGACTTTATTAAAACGCTCCCCAGGGATCAGCTGCAACTGGATTGGTTCCATAGTGGTGACATTACCAAAACGTACTTCTGGAATATACAGAGCACATACCACATGGGCCCATCCTTGATTATCAGTGCGTTTAAGCGCTCCATATCTACTTGGACACAATTCACATTTCTGTTAAAGGAAATAAATTAAGTTTAAAAAAATAAGGGTTATTTTAATTCAGAGTGCAAGGTTGGTAAATAATTGGTTAAACAACTCACCACTTTAACAGACCTCTCTTGACTTTCGCATTTACGACAATACCAGGGCCCAGTCGGCACAGTAACTATTCCATAACATGCTGTAAAGAATAAAATAAAACTAAAACAGCAACTTTTGGCTCCAACACATAAACTTTTTATCAGTGCTCATTCACGTCATTAATTTGTTCTATACCCACATGGAAAAACATAATTAAAATTGATTATTAGAGTAACGTGTTTTACCTATTTATAAGCTATGAATTACTAAATGCTTTTGTTTTAATAAAATAACTTTGGCAAATAAAACAAATAGCAATTATGGTTAAGTACCTTGGTGAACAGCAACACTACAAGATTGTCCATCGCAGTAAACAAGGGGATTTTCAGACCAGCCTCTATCGTCAGAACAAACACAACAGCCTCCTACCATTTCCCTCATAATGTAATTAAGACAATTTTGCTAAACTAGCGATTGGACATTCTCACCCCACATCTCCAATGTGACAGATTCACATTCATTGCTAGGATTTTGTTGGCCCCCTTGGTCTCAAAAAATTCTGGAAATTTTGTTGCATCATTACCACAAAACTTACACCCGATCTCGTAGCTACGTTGACATATTAGTCGCCGTTGCAACTTATATACAATGAGTTATTTTAAAGTAGAAATCTAAAATAAGAAATCACAAATTTCATTGAAAACGTGCCCAAAACTTGTGGAACATAAAAATATTATCTGATAATTGTTACTAAACCATAACATGCAAAAAATAGTAATTACTTTATTCAACATTGCAACACAACTAATAAACTTTTTAACACACTTTCCTGCAAAAGTGCATAGTAAACACATTTGTCTACATAGTAACCATTTTGTTTTTGTGATTGCTTGTTTGCTCGTGCGCAAAAATAACCTCTTCAACGTTTAAAATGGGACAGTTAGGCAGATCACTCCACTTATCTTTTTCTATGGATAGAATTTCAAAAAGGCCCGTGTACAACAATCACAGAACGGAAAAATACTATTTGTGCTCATCTGGGTTCGATTAATAAGATCATCACAGAGCGATTGGCTCTAAAAAGAAGCTATTATTAGGATGTGTTTATCATAAGTGTTAACTGTCAGATATACTAATTCGTGGTCAATTTATTAAAATTTTGGGTTTCGAGGAAGACAACTGGTTCTTATTATAGCTCGCAGTGATTCAATTCAATTCAATGATGCGTTTCACAGATAGCTGTTGGGCACGACTACCAGGATCATTCGCCCAAGCTCGCAGTGATCTGAGTATGACGTATTATAACAAATAGATTTCAATAAAATTATGCTAGGATCAATCGCCCATTGCCGAATTGCCTAAATAAGCAAAACTCAGCTTAGCATTTTATAGTTGCTTATATGAGCAAGCATTGCGCGTGATTGGTATACCCCAGCCCACTTTCAATGAAAAGTGTTTTGAGGTGTCAAAGTAATGGTATCGGTTTAAAGTTGAATTCGTAGCATTACTTTTAAAAAAAGGTCAGTGATGGGAAAGTGATCATAAAAAGGTCAGTGATGGGGGAGTGATCCTAACATAAATGACTAACTACTTTTTTGTATTCTGACAAATGATTCTATGTGTGACCAAGAAGAAGTGGATTTAACACTTTTTAGTCCCTAAAACAGCTGTTATTGTGAGAATGTCATTTTCTTATTTTACAAAGAAAATCAATGAAATGATTAAAACATGATACGCACGTAGATTTCACATAAAAAAAGTAAAGTCCTTTTGCACTTTGAATATATTACTAATCAAGGTATTCTTTTTACTTTGGTTATTTATGAGAATTGGTTTAAAATTCTAATCTTAATGGTTCAAAATAATAACAAAAACATTTTCGCAGTAGTGTTTTATCATTAAAGCAAAGGATGTTTTAGCATGGAAACAGCAAACTCAAAGACGTTAGATTTTAACTTTAAAGGTACTGAAGATTCAAAAAAAGATACTCATATCATGACCTCCAGTACCATTTCAACGGCTTCCAGCCTTATTTCTCCTGGTGATTCTGGGGTTCAACTCTTCGATAGTGAAAGTGAATTGACTTCGACTATGTCAGGCTGGGAAAATGATATCACTCGACCAGATGCCTGTTCAGAAATTATTTGCAATGATGCACATAAAAACAATGATGGCGATCATGAAGTCAAGCTGAAAAATCCTGTAGAAAAGATAAAGGCAAATGAAAAACCAGACCACAAACAAAGTCAAAAATTAGAAACACCGAAGAGTGATATTGCAAATCAAAATGTATGTTCAACTTTATTGTCTTGCTCAGTTCCCAATTATTTTGACAAATTCTTTAATGACGGTAAGGTTTATGTGAAATTTTAGCAGTGTTCATTAAGGTATTTCATATTTTAGATATTAACTCACTTCAGTGCACTGGGATGGAAGCATCATTAAAAAGTCCAAGTGATGATGTTTTTGAAATGGAGCATCCAATTAAATTAAATACTGATGTAGATCTAATGAATATTTCACTCAATAGTTACGAGCTTCTGGACTATACATTGCAAAATACAATTTTAAAACCAGACACTGAAAATATTGATATGCATGTGAGCATCTCAGAGGAAGTTAATGAAAATCTGAAAACCGTCAATACAGAAAATGAAAATGTTCCCGCACCTGTAAAAGAGGAATTCCCTGTTGAAGCTGTAAAACCTACTGAGGAACAAATTGTATTTCGTCGCCAAAGAAGGAAAAAATCTAAATCAGATACCCCAAAAAAACGTGTATCTTTTCATGAAGACATACTCAATAGTACTAAAGTTGATGATATTCATATAAACTTGGGTTTCATTACTCATGAGCCAGATGTCTCGTACACTTTCTTCCAAAAAGGGTTTACCCGAAAACCTGATGTTGTGAAAGGACGGTAAATTAAGTTTATTTGTGAGCTGTTTAGTTTACTTAATACATTTTGCTTATAGTTATAGCTGGGCAGCAGAAGGGGATGCTCCGTATTATGAGAAATCTGCAACCAACAGAGAAGTCAAATCTGACATATATGTGCATAATCCTCGATACTCTTCTACATCATCTAGCTCTACAGGGAGTGTATCAAGCTCAATCGATGAAGAAGATACAACTTCAGATGAAAATCTTCCTAAAAGGGAGCCATCTGTGAAAATGCCTAAGTCTAGTTGTTTAAAAAAGTCAAAGCGAAACAAGAAATATATTGATACAAAAATTGTTCAAGAGGAAACGGATTTAAGAAAAAGGAAATCGGAAACAAATATGCTTGAGAGCAACATATTTGGTAGTTTGAAAAATATTTTAAATTTTTCAACATCGGTACCATTGGCTGAACGTGGTGTTCCAGAAGGTCAGGAAGATGTTTGTATTTATTCTTCATCTCATGATGTTTTTAGTTCAACAAAACCTTTAACTAGCTTTTCATTCAAAGGCAATCAAACTAAAGATGTTAAAGAAGTGGTGGAGGATACAGAAATAAAAATTCCACCCACAAGTCAGGTCAGTCTAGCTAAAACTAATCTGAAGCTCACGCAAAGCGAAGGTTTTTACCCAAATTATCCTAATCAAGATTTGCCTGCTAACATTATTCTCTGTGATAGCAATGTTTATGAGCACAAAGGTATTAGTTATTCTTATGAGTATGACAATTTTCAAAAGACATTTGAACAGCAAAATAAGCCCAAGAGTTCTCTGGTATATCAGATGATATTAAAAGAGTTTAACTTCTTTCGCCGAAAAGCCAAAGAAGAACCAGAAAAGGAAGCTGAAGATTTTGAGGTGATAAATCATGCTTCGACACCTAAAGGTTGTGATACTATGGTGGAAGAAGTAATAGAACAAGCAGAAGAAAAAATACCAAACACACCTAAGAACCCTATGGGAAAGTATACATCATCAGCAAAGCTAGACTGGTCAGACACCGAGACAATTTCTGATTTATCCGAAGTACGTAGTAATTCCAGACATTTAGAATCGCCCAAACGCAGAATAAATAAACATAATCATTATGCAGTTGCATCCTCTAGCAAAAATTCTTTTTTATATGAACAGAAAAGTGATGCTGAGAGCTCCAAATCTTTGCCAACAATGAGAACTTGCACATCAAAATCATCTTTAATAAACAGGTTTCTTAGAAATGTTACCCAGAAAAAATTGTTGGATATAAAAGCTATGAGGAATCAGAGAAGATCGAGGAGTTATATTAGCTTGTATGTGAGTGGTTGTAAAGTTGATAAAAAGTGCAATGAGGAAATTGATAAAGAAATTGAAAAGGAAATAACCCGCGGTAAAGAAAAGCAACTACATTCGGACATTTCTAATAGAAAGATGATGATGGAGCTAAGGAAACAAGTTTTTCGGAAAAAAACGGAAAATCTTGTAAAGGTGTAGACGTCAAAGTTTTCACAATTTATTCTCTTTTTCATATGAAATTTATGTTTTTAGATTTTTCCAGTTAGAAGCGCCTACACTACAAACGGAGAGAGCAAACCATTACTTGTAATACTGACAGACATCACAATATACATCTGTAGTGCTAAGCAGAACAATTTTTCGAATCATTTTGTGTTGCCTTACGCAGAACTGAATATAATCCTAATTGGTCCCAATAATCAAACTATCCATTTCTCTAACTATGACACTGATATGCAATGCTTGATCAGCACTGGTTGTTCGAGTATTACCAATGATATCGTTTCTCTCTTGGAAATAACTATGAGAAAAGATACCGGCAAGCCCAGGTTACCAGCTGTAAAGCAGTTGACTATGAGAGATATGGCCTGTTTAAGAAATATCATATGTAAACAGACTTCTGTTGAAAAGGTAAATAAGATGTTCCACTTATGTGGGAGCGAGTATTGGTGAACCTGATTAAGATTGGGGTTGGCACATTTACCTCTCGCTTAATAAAGTATTTTATGAAATATGATGCATTTTTTTACATATTTTAAGTCTTTGGGATCATTGTAGGATGAAGAATATTACTATTACAGTATTGTAAACATTCAAGACTTTTCACTGGAAGATATGATATCTACACCATTGGGCCCTGCCAAGGAAGGACCCCTAATGTTTAAAACAACTGATTCAAATCGTTGGGAAACCGCATATTTTATTCTGAAGTAATTTATTGTGCATCAGGTATCTTTGACATTATGTCGAAATGGATTTTTCTCTTTTAGAGCTGGAGTGCTTTACATGTTCTCATCAGCATCGCAGAGGGTTCCAATGCGAGTATTTCCTTTAATCAATGGATCCTGTCAGGGTGCCCATAGAATTTTTAATGCTCACCGGCCCCATACTTTTCAGCTGATTGTTGAAGGCAAATCACTTTTGTTAGCAGCACCTGACGAATATGTCGCTAGTGAATGGCTTCAGGAACTGATTCACGCGGCAAGTGGGGTAATTTTTTTTCCTATTCATTCCTGTATTGTTTACTGTTCTTTTTTTTTTTCAATTTTGCAGATTTATCACAAAGATAAAAGCTTAACCCTGTCTTGCTCGTTAATGATGACAAGTGAACATATTTTGACCGTGAGGGAGGCTTTTCCTCATACCATAACCACTGGCCTGTCCAAAAAATTCCATGAGCCCCTGAAAGGTCCACAAGCACTTTCATGTGCCGCCATTGTGGATTTGATTTCGTTTCGTTTACCATCAGCAGAACAGAGTTGGTGCATTTTGGTGAGTTTCATTTCAACGTTATTGCTAATCTATCTAAGGCGTGTTTATTTGGTAGGAATTTTCGTGTCGGGAAGTCCATGAGTATAGTGGTGATTGGATTCTTTACTTTTCTTCTAATGCCGAACTCGAATCCTTTATTTCAACATTAGAAATGCTTTGGCAGTATAATAATGAAAACGTAAGTTTACTGATGTTTGCATTGGTTAGTTCTTTAAAAAAAAAACTGGTTTTTAGGATGAAAGTTTTCCACTAAGCACCATCCCTGAAACTGATCCTCTAAGTAAGAGATGTGTAGACACTTACACTACCCTCATTGAAAGGTGGCCAACTAATACTGTGCACCTTCAATTTTTATAAGGTGTTTGCTTGTTTTTATTGTAAGGTTTATGAGCCCAGGGTTATTTGATCTACAGTGCATTAACATTACCGATTTTATGAATAGTTTGTGTTTTGGGGAAAAACCATCACTGTATTTGAATTGCCCTGGTCTGGTTCTGATTGATCCTTTGATATAAAAAAAATAATGAGGTATGTTAACCATATTTATATGCTAGTTGTATTAATGGCGCCCACTAATTACCAGTGCTTATTATAGTTTATTCTAATACAACTTACTCATGTAAATCTGTTTATTTTAGCAAAAAAAATATGACTGCTCATCTGCTCATTATGATGATAGAATTCATTGAGGGAGCTTATTCAGAAGATAAAAATAAGTGAAAAGTTCATATTTCAGGGATATAGGGTGTTGAAATATTGCAAAAAAATGTTTTTTTCCCTATTTTTAAAAAATGTTGTTTAACCAGTCTCACTCCTCAGGTCGTTTTACTTGATTTAAATAATAAAAAAGTGGTACGCTAATGCTTTAAAAATGGCCTTTTCACTTTTGGAGAAAAAAAAAAGTGTGTTCATGTGCATCTAATTGGTGTAGCACATTTTTTATTATTTAAATTACCGTTTCACGAACGCCACTGGTTAAACAAAAACAGTTTTATGCTAAAAATTTGTTTTTAAATGGCAACACCAAGTTTGAAATCAAAATCTAGATTTTTTAAAAATAGCAAAAAAAATTTTTTTCGCACCTTGTATCTGCGCATTTTAGGATGTAAGTGTATGTGAACTTTTTTTACTTATTTTTATCTGTTGAATAGGCTGTTAAGTTTTTATATTATAATTCGGACCACGTATATTTTCTTATGTATTTATATATTATAAATTTTAAGGTTCTTCGTAATGTGCAATTTATTTTTTCATAGTTGTTGACTATTTAGTTTTTATCTTATTAAGGGAGCAGCTGAGCTTGTAAAAAGTTTTACTGAGGTTAATTAAATAAATAACTTTTGTGATCCATGTTATTGAAGGAGTATTACATTCTGTAGTGAACTAAATATTTATTATAATGTGGTTAATTCATTTATAAAACGAATTTTCTACAAGGATAATGATGTATTCACAATAACACAAAAGTTGCAATATGTGTTTTTCCTTTATTTCCTAAGCCAATTACAAGCATAATAAGATAGATAAGCCAAATTTGCCCGGGGTTTGTATTTGATCAACGTATTAATTTAGGTGATTGAGTTTAAATATTATGACCATTTTCTCTATTTTTAGATAATTTATATTGGGTTTACAAAATCGGAACTTTATAGATAAGACATATTTTTCTAATTTTCGTTCGGAAGTATCTAGTCATTATTTTGATAATCAGATGTTGTGATATATTTGGTATTTTTTAAGGAGGTGCAAATATCAGTAAGGATAATAAGACACAATAATTTTAGTAATACGCTTCGGGTTGTCCTTGATGCACATGTAGACAATGCACGTTAGTTTCTAATAATTAAGGTATGTTATTTTGGATTTTCTCTTTTGGACTGTTTACCTTCATAGCCGAAATATTGCGCGAATTGATAATGGTTCTGTAAATGCTTTCCAAAAGTGACTTTTCAATTAACTGGCAACTTAATTTTAAAAATATTCATAATGGGACTATAGCTTATGCCCCATTGTAGCGGTATTAAATGTCGAGTGATATTAAACATATACAGTGTATATAATAATGTATAATCAATTTATATTTGAAGACATACTTATTTAGCAAAGTTGTTATTGGGTTAGTAAAGCAAATACTAATAGGTGAAATTTTATTCAGTTATACCAAATTCAACATCAATTTCTTACTATTGTGGATAAGGTGGTAAGATGTATAATCTTTGGACAGTCATAATAAAAAAAACCTTTAATGTGTTTCTACTTATGCAACTAATTAAATTGTTGGTGTCAACAAAACACTCTTTTCTGCAACTCAACCTTTGTGTCATCTGACTGGCAAAAAGTATTTTCTTAAACCTATTTTCTTTTTATTTTTCGCTCATTAGTATTTTCAAGTTATTATAAGAACGTTAAATAAATCGGTTGCTTTTAATTTAAAAAGCTTTAGCTAAATCATGTTGGTTTTTGACTTGAATTGTTATTTTATTGGAGTTCTGTTTGGGTGCACTTTGTGTGATATTAATACAATTCTATTAAAAATTACATTGCATTGCATTACTTTACATTGTGGCACTTTAATAAACAATTTTGGATTTTTTAGGAAGAGCGTGCAATTGTATTTTTCTATGTTTGACCAAAGCATTGAGTTTTATAATACCCAGTGCCATTTGTAAAATCAGTAATTAATTATATAATTATAATTATTTGCTTTGCGAAGAGTCTTACTTATATCAATTGATTTTTACTTCATGTTCAATATTATCCTACAATTATTAAAAGACAGGAAGCACAATTCTATGAATGAGGGAAGATTCATTATAAATGTTACCCTCTCAAGAATTTTTGTTTTACATTTTAGAGAAAAAAAAGTTAATTAATACAAAAGTTTGTAGGGTTTTATGTGTAGATCTAATATTACATACTTATTATATAAAAGGTGCGACAAGAAAGCATAGTATGTCAGAGATATATTTTTTGATTTTGAATGCCTGTGTATTATTTCACAAAAAGAAAAGCCCATTTACATTGAATTCAAATTCATAATATTAAGGTCGAAATTAGCCAAAAATAAAATCCACTTAGTTGGCCATGCATCATCGTGTCACGCCAACGTCACGCCTTTTGTTGAATTATTATTGACAACAAATTCATTGATAATACAAATATATAAACAATGGTTTTTTTGATTAGGGATATTGCATTAAATGTTAAAAGTGCCCTCCAGTGTCTTGAATATACAGCTGAAGCCCTCTTTTTAACTTATCTAAATTTTCCAGTGAGGAAATCTAGGCCTCAAACCCTAGGACTTTTTCATTTTGCTTTTTTTTCTAAAATGTAAAATAAAGTTATAGGGAGGTAAAATTTATTATTTTCATCCCTGTACCTCTACTTCATTTAAGCATGTAACAGTGAATGCATGTATATCAGCATATGCCAAAAATTGCTGAGGACTGTAAATGACATTGCAAGTTCTTCCTTAATATTTATTATCTGTTTGGTCATTTAATTGAAATAAGAACTACTTTATTTTTTAAGTTATTTGGCAATTGTGTTTAAAATTGTTAGTTGTAAAACTAATGTGTTATCAAATAAATTTAAAAAGTATTGCTTTGTGCTTTATTAATTTGCAGCAATGAATAATTTAGTAGGTAATATTGTGTTAGAATTCGTTGAAGAAAAATAACAGAGTGGAGAAAATAATTTTTATTAGGAATTTAACTAGCCAATTTATGTAGGTACATAATCGCCACGATATTTACGGCTCTTTTTGGCTTTATCAATATCAACATTAGGATATTGTTCCTTGAGGGCCTGCATATCCATATTAGGAAAACGATTCATCAACCCAATAACATGATTAAAATCTCTCCTAAAATAAACATTCTCTTGACAAAAACAGAACTGTTAAATTTTGGAAAACTACTTGCCTCTGTTGTCTTCTTTTGTTGAGATAAAGCTTTTCTCGATATTTTAACAGGAACCTTGATACATCCTGGTCAGGTTTGTAAAACTGATGTTTTTCACTCCACTTTTTGTTCATGAATTTTGGTATTAGATGTTCTACCATTCTGAAAAGAATAATTCTTACAAAGTTAACAAAGCAATTTCTGTACACTTTGTATAGACATCATTGAATTCAACTCTGCTTAAACAGTAATAAATCTTAGACATAGTGTTATGAAAAGGTTTAATCACCCAGAAAAAAA
Organism: Cylas formicarius; assembly: GCF_029955315.1. Lineage (NCBI taxonomy): Eukaryota > Metazoa > Arthropoda > Insecta > Coleoptera > Brentidae > Cylas > Cylas formicarius. Next base: position 27,831,921 of record NW_026844264.1, read on the forward strand.
AATACATTTCTGACGGCCCTTTACAAATCTGTCCCATCACTTACTTGTAATAATATTTTAACCCAAAAGGACCAGTGGTCAATTTACCAGGTCTTTCCCCACTTTGACCAGTTTCAAGCATGTGATAAGCTCTGTTTCTCTCTCGGACTACTGCCTCAAGATTTTCCATCGATTCTTCAACTTTATCAATGCGTTCAGGGCTTGGGAATAGTCTGACTTGGTCATTAGACTCTTGTTCCATTGTTAGTAACATATTTTTTTCTTTTAATAAAACATACCTAAAAACTAATTCACAATTACTTTATTATATAGGTAAATACAAGCTGACCATAGCTTATGCAAGTCAGTGTTGGATTTAAGCCTTAGTTCCTCTTTTCGCCAAGATCTACCACTCTTGACTTCAGTTTGCCCCCAGTTTTTTTTATCATCGAAAAATTCCATAAGATCGTTTTTAATTGAAGAAGTGCAGATACATCTAAAACATTTAAGACATTTGTAAACATTTGTAAATAATATATTGTAAATTTATAACCTCAAATTTGCTGATTTATTTCGAACTATATTGAAACTGTTTAGCGACACAAAAACTTTGGAAAATTTAAAAATTGACTCCATTAGAAGTTGAAAAGATAAATTTAACAGTAGATGCAATTGTGGTTTAACCCAATTCTAATAATATATTAAAACAGATTTTTCACTTCTCTGCGGTTGGACTGTTAAGGAAAATTCCTTTGTAAACTGTCACTTGTTAATATGTGAACCATATGCCCACATTGCCATGCAATAAGAACTTCTACAGATATATCATTAGTTAAAATTTCTGTGTTTAGCTATTAGATAATTTAGTGACCGTACTACGTTAAAAAATTATGAGCCCTAGGCGGCGTTGATATTTTCGTAGATTTTCTTCACAGGATTTCTACACACTCAAATCGTTTTCCTAGAATATTTAACGAGATCTAGGCGTATTTTAAGATAATACGGCTATATGGAACTTACCTTCTCAATTTTTTTACATGTCTCTTGATTAATTGTAACATTATTTGTTTCAGTTTTAAATTTTGATCTTCTTAAACACTCATACAGTACTAGAATAAAAGTGCACATTAATTAGAATTAATAGGACTATTCATGATTCTTCTGTTTGTACTAAAACTTATAAAGCAACAATGAAATAAGTTTTAAGAAAGTGCATGCAGATGGGTGAGATTTAAAATCTTATTTTTAACCAACAAACTTGCAGTATTTCACAACCAACATGGCCATCGCCAATAAATCATTTTTAGGGCATTATTTTCTCAAAATACGTCCAGATTCCATTAAATCTTCAGGCGAAAAGCAGGTAAGTGTGTTGATATCAAGTTTTCGAGAGAAAATTGCGCAAAGTAGAGTATAGTGGGAGAATTGAAGATGCATGCGCGGATGATAATCATTCCCTTTTCCACGAAAATCATTATATCACTATATTATCTCATAGCTACATAAATCAGAGGCTAATAAATGTCATACATTATTTTCTATGGGGCTGACTGCAAACAGTCTCAAATTTTCCCCACACTGAACGTGGTTTCACGTTGCGTTGCGTCGAGTTGCTTTTATTTTGGAGGAACATCAATAGTATAATATGCAACAATTGCGGTAAGCTGCATTTGAGTCACGAGTTTATTTGACACGAGCGGAGCGAGTTTTTAATTAACGAGTGAGTCAAAAAGTTTACCGAACGTGTGGCATACTATACTTTTTCTACGACCGTTAGTTTTTGGATACATTTTCGCAAAACACCATCAGAATTAACAAACATCAAAAGTCAAAGGAAATATCTGCGAAAACATCCGATTGCTCCCAAATCCGTGCGGTAAAATCCCGGAAATGTCCGAAGGGACTCGGATTCGTGGGAAACGTAACTTACGTGGTAAAGTGACGCTTCCCGCACGCTAGACCGGTGTGTAATCAGGTATTTTACAGACGGGAGTGGAAATAGTATATTATGCAATAAGTGCCGTAAACGGCATTTGACTCACAAGTTTATTTGACAAGAGCGAAGCGAATGTTTAATCAACGAGTGAGTTAAAAAGTTTACCGAACGTGTTGCGTACCATACATTTTCTACCGTTAGTTTTTTGGTATATTTTCGCAAAACTGCACAAATACACTCACTTAAATGACGGTCAGAATTGACAAACGTCAAAATTCAAGGCGTGGGAAATATCTCGGAAAACATACGATTGTTCCCAAACCTGTGCGGTAAAATCCCGGAGATGTCCGAAGTGCCTCGGATCCGTGGGAAACGAAACTGACGTGGTAAAGTGGCGGTTCCCGCAAGCTAGATCGATGTGTAATTAGGTATTTTACAGACGGGAGTAGCAAAAAGCAATTTTGTCTACTCCCTTCTGTAAAATACCTAATTATACACCGATCTGGCGCGCGGAGTAGCAAAAAGCATTTTCTTCTGCCTCCTTCTGTAAAACATCCAATTATACATCGATCTGGCGTTCGGAAAGCATCACTTTACCACGTGAATTTCTTGTCCCACGAATCCGAGCCACTTCGGACAGTTTTGGGAAATTATCGCACGGGTTTCGGAACAATCGGATGTTTTCGGAAATTTTACTACACGTCTTGAATTTTAATATTTGTTAATTTCGACGGTCACGTCAGTGAATATATATGCTTGTTGTTTTGCAAGGATGTACCTAAAAACTTCAAGTCATTCTTTTATTAAACACCCGCTCCGCTCGTGCCAAGTAAACTCGTGACTCAAATGCCGTTTATCGCACTTATTGCATAATATACTATTATTTCTGAACGTGGTTTTTCAGATTTCTGTGTGCGAATTTTTTTTTACTGTTTTTAGGGGCACATTTTTGCACCATTATTTAGTTTACTTATCGAAACCGGCGTAGCTATAAAAAAATACTAAAATTGCAGCGTCATTACGCAAGAAGTAAGTGCCAAAAGATATCACTGTTTAAAAATTTTATTTACCATTTTTGCATGTAAATAAATTTCACATTCCAGCGCTACAGGCGCTACACTTTCGAAATATAATAGAATATAGGTTGTCAAAACAATAACAAAATTGATTAATATATATTTACAAATATTCCTAACCTTTAATTAATTTTATAATAAAATTTGGTCAAACAGTTATAGGTATAAAATTTAAATACTAAACAAAATTAAATTGCACCTACATAATATGTACAAACTAATGCAAAGTCGTGTTGGACGTTACCTTACACAAATTATCACAGAAAAACCATCAACAATGGTATGTGTACAGACTTTATGTTGAACTTATCTTTAGCAAATGGTTATTATACTTTTTTAAAAGGAATGATTTTGTAAGATAATCTTTATGTTGCATGGCCCAAATTAGAGCCTCATCATTGGACACTCAAAAACCATAAAACTTACAAGTTCCTTTAAAAGCAGGGCATGAACCGTCATGTTGCACATATTTTCTGCTCTACCTAATGTTGTGAATCCGACCTTTCAATGTTCTTTAACTTTTTGAGAAGTTTAATAATACAATAGGGGGGTATTTATAAAAAGAGGTTAATGATTTAACCGACCTTACATCTAATTATTATGATTTCAAAGATTCCAACGGGAAGGCTTAATCTTGAGACATCGTGTACCTATGGTATTAGTGAAAAACTTTACCTAGTGAACATTCCACAATAGAAAAAACTTTAAAATAATTTGTGTATATTTTCTAGCTATATCTGTAAAAGTGTAAAACAAACTATTTAGAAAATGAGAATTTGTGCCCGAACTCTTGACACATTAGGTAATCAGACTGTTGGTGAAACTCCAACCGCCATTATTGCTTATCACATTGTTACATATGTATAGTAGCAGCCGTGTATCTTGCTTCACCTCGTCGCCACCTCCATTGACTAGGACGGTACTAGAAGTTATAGATATTCAATGATAATTACAATATCAACAAAAATGCAGGGCTCGTACTCTAATCAGCATTTGCCCGCTGAATGTATGAGGGTTTCTATACGCGTAAACTGTCCACGTCGCAAGCCCCAACATCATCAGAACCACGAACAATATCGTGATCACTCCTGAAGTACCTAAATGACTAGCAGGATTGGCCACGCCCATTTTACGATTTTCCACACTCGAATCATACGCGGCGGTAGTAATAGGCGGTTCATATGGTTCATTTGTTCGGACACACATGGACCCATGTCTGGCACTTGTTTTGTTGCAACCATTATCGAGCCAATCCTGTCTGTTGCGGTCATAGCCCGTTGAACACTGTTGTAGTTTCGGACACCATGTACACTAAAAATCACGAATTTTTGGAAAGCAGCCCGAAATTGAGATAAAAATAACAACTTGATGAGTTTCCGCTATTTCGTTGGTGAGGCAAGTGGAGCAGTCACGAAAACCTAGGCACGTGGGTAACGCCCTCAGGTATATTGCAGTCCAATTTTTGATATCTTCTTTTTTGAACGCGACCCTGTGGTATTCATAAATTGTTTTCCGTCTGATCACTAAAAAAAATTTTTTAAGTCATAGAGGGCGCCTCATTAACAGCGGCAATTCCTTACTGACGATATTAGACTTGAAATAATGACGGTTGACTTAGATATGTCTCACGCACAGATTTAAATGGTTTAAAGTTAAATTAACAGTTATTTTTGGTAATAACAATAAAAACGACGTGGCTGGCCCCTTTTAGAGTAATGCTATAGTTTTAGAACGGTCATTAAACGATATGTAGTTAGCCATGCATATACAGGGTTCCCTGAAGTAATACTACAAATGAAAGTATAAATAAACAAAAACTAAAGTCCTTATTGGTGTATCCATTAATAAAACATTTTTTATTTAAAAAACATCGCGAAAAACACCAAGAGACTCTTTTTAAGCAGAATTAATTTGGCTTTCAAAAAGTGATTATCCAAAAAAAAATACTGGGCAGTTTTTTCGGTAAACATATGAACTTGCCGTCACGAACGTCACTGATGTATAAGTATTTGTACATGTAAACGTAACGTTTAGTGGAACATAGGTGCATGCCAAAACTTATTTCAACGCTTTTTCGGTGAATTTCAAATAAACTGCCAAAAATGGGAAAGTTTATACGCCCGTTTAAACTTTTCTTCATATTTTTAAATGGAGAATGTGGTTTGAATATTAATAGGAGGACCTGTTCCAAACTTAAACATACTGTATTTGAAATTATAAACAAAAATCTACAAAAAATTGAAGCAATATTGTGACATTTAGCAAAATACATCGAACCTGACTTAGTGTTGGTATAGTTTTTGTTTTAATCAAAACTTAAGAATAGTGATATATTTAGGTCAATCGTAATTGCATTGTTCAACCGATTCTGACATTTAATTTAATTAGTTCCCTTACGATATATTGTTTCATCCATTATGTACGCATCCGATAAGCCAATTTTGACGGGATGATTTGAATCCTTGATTTGTTCAATTAATAATGGCACATTTTTGTAGACGAATACAATATCACCGCTATCAAACAGCGTCACCTGAAAAGTAAATTCTTCGTCGGAGGGTGTATCCTGGAGTACTACTCTTTGCCACTCAACTGTAAAGGCAGTGCCTAGAAATGATAAAATGATCTGTTTCCACGAGGTCTGTAGTCTGTAGTATCATATTAAAAAAAAGACGCCAGCCCCAGAACGAATTAACCTAGAAACTTTACTAGATGAAAATTGAGATCCTAACAACATAAAGATATTTTTCTCTCTCTCCCTCTCTCTCTAAACTGAACTACTGAGAAAACCAGTAAACAAAAATCTGGCCATTCTCTGCCAAAGTAAGTTATTTGACAAAGTTTCGGTGTTAAAAGCCTAATTTTATCTATTACTGCGGCGATTTGCATTGAACCGGATATTAAATCGAACGCTACTTTTTTTTCGCACTTCACTTGGGAAAAACAGGTATTAAGGAAAACACCTAGATTTCCCAAATCCAAAAATTTGAAAAATATCCCATTTTTACAGCCAGACTATCAGCAGTTTACTTACCTAGTAATTACATTAACATTAACCTATTTTAAAGTAATTAATGACTCCTAACATCCGGTATTTATTCAAAAAATAACAAAAAAAATCTTCTCTAAGAGAGATGCGTAAGGGATTTTACTAAAACATGACTTGGAAGGAAAGTAAAGTCTCATAAACAGCAGCTTTTCCAATAAGAAGAATAAATAAAAAATATCAACCAATTTTGCAGACCTTAACAGTATTTTTACAAACGATTCACTTTAGTTACTTTAACAGAGTTATTATCGTTCGTTAACCTGTAATTCAATACCATTTTTAATAATTAAGTTTAATAATTAAGCTAGTAAAAACTGAACTTTTACGCTATATTAAAAAATAATTCTACATACCATTATCGCAGTACCGGACAAGACTGTTGTTCGATAGGCTTGTATCAAAATTTGCCATCAGCGGCGCTATGTATTGGGTAGCTGCGAGCCAATAATGGACGAAATTTCCTGTATAAAGAAACCCTCCGGTGGCTATAGTAATATTTTTAATCAAGTGACCGTAAAAAGGAAACTCGAAGGAAAGTTTGATCGTCTAGAATCGAATTACATAATATTCCTGTCAGCGAATAAAATACTTTACTACTTACTGCAGCTCTTCGGTGAGAATTTGAAAGCAGATCGCTCACTTTTACGTTGCTGCAATTATTTAAATCCACCCAATAAGTCTGTCCGATTTTTGGTTGAACATAAATTGTGCTATTATAAAATAAATGGTTATCCATTTTGGTGGATGTTATATTGTGACCGGCCAGTATCTTGTTTATGTCATCTTCGTCTAAATCACCTAGCAGCGTAGCATCGAAGCTTCCAACTACATTACCGTGTAAAATGTCCGGTGATAAATTTGTATCCGACTTTAACGGGACGTGTGGTGGTTGGGAAACGTCTTTTCTTTGACCCGAACCGTTCACTCCAAGATTTTTCGCAAACTTCTCGCTTTCTGTGATATTTATCGCCTCTGATGGCGGTGTCTCGGTAGGTTGTTTCTAAATCATTTTTTATATCAAACTTATAAAGATTCGTATATAAAAAACACTTACTTTAAATACTATTGGTGTCGTTGTATTGCCTGCTAAAGAAGTGGTATTTTCATGAGGAAGATTTTCTACTTCAGTGTCTCTTTTTTGATTGGAATGTCTTTTGTCGTCCAACAGTTCGAGTGCCAGAGAATATTCTGACCTTCGGTGTGTAGGTTCCGTCAAATATAAAGATTCTGTAACAACGATAAATTAATTACTATTATAGTTTTCTTTTAAACCGGTAGCTGTATAATCAGATGTAAATATCCATGTAAATGTAGAAGCACAATTAATTTAAACGAATAAATAAAACCTTTACCACCCATAACTAACACTAAACAATAAATTGTGCTTATATTATACAAAATGTATATCAGTGCTATTACCCGATATACTTCACATTATATATATATTTGAAAATAAGTACCTTCTTTCTTTAGAAATGATTATTCTGAAACAACTATTAATTAAAATGTCGGCGCGCACTACTTGTTATTGAACCCTTCTTTATTTAAATAGTAGTAAAAAATCTGAACTAAATCATTTTTAAAACTTATGAATTTTAAATCGTTGTCTATCTATGCAAAAAATCCGAACTAAATCATTTTCAAAACTTTCGAATTTTGAATTCGTCACATTCGAAGGCAAGCTATCTATTAAAAACATTAAAATACCAATGATTAATTGAAATTGAGATTGACTGAGAATAATATGATGAGCTTTTCTATTCTTGCCTTGTCTTTAAGAAGCTCAAAATTCAATATTTAAAAAATTATTTATTTAATATTAAAAACAGCAAGGGTAATCTAAAATTAATATTACTTAAATAATTAATCATTGGCCTTTATGGGAGAAATATAAAAAATAATAATAAAAAATGAACATATTGGGATAACTTGGTGGCATAAAAAGTTTTTACCATTTATGGTAATTATATGTGTTAATTTTGATTGTATTATAAACGGTTGCGTGAAGTCGTTTAAAAATAATCTGTCCGAGCAGCATTGTTCCGTTGCTCCATAATATATTATGTAAATTTTGGAGGAGTATCCTCTTCCGTTTATAGTACATTATACTAAAATTTTTATCGTTATGCACAATTTGTATGTACGTACACCTACAACGAGTGAATTACCGGCTAAAAATAACGACTGCGCATAAAATGAAACGCTCCGAACTTTACAGGAAGTATCTTTCATACGAATACCATGATTTTTGCTAATATGAGAATTACCACATTAATACTTAAAGTTAAATTAAATTTGTAATGGTAAAAGACGAGTTGCCAGGTTTGTGGTAATGATATCAGATTATTTGAAACATAGCGCCACAAAAAAACGTATAGTTATTTTACATATTTCTTGAAATACGACAAGGGGGCCAAACAGAAGTCAAAATTACCAAAAAATGATGGCGTGTACACATCTTGATAAACACATGGATGATTTTGACGTGTTGAATGAATAAATGGAAGAAAAATAATTTGCTAGACAAAGTTTTACATAATTTTGTAGGCAATTTAAAAATGCTTGTGTATTTTTTACTTTTTTGATTAGTTAAATTATATTACCAGTTAAACCCGATTTTATACAAAACTATCTTGTTCTAGACCAAACATAGATATTAGGTTTTTGGTTAATTTTTACTTCTTTTTTTGGGTTTTCTATAACGCGACAGGCTTATACGGCAATAACTTTGATTAAATATCGCCAAAAAATAATTTCATGCCGAAATTAAAATTCAAGATATACGTAAACAATGAATTTAAAAAAGTTTTTACAAACAAAAAAGTTACATATTTTTTTTAGAGAATGTCACTCCAAAACAGAAAAAATACTTCACTAGCGACTTCAAGTGTGACCACTAACATTATATGAACTATGAATATTTACTAATAGTTTATTGTTGACTTTTAATTTTGAATAATTCATTTTGCCAATTTGTGGTTTAAATTCATTATGCGCGTCATGTTTTTTGACATTTTGAAATAATGAGCAAATCACTATAAACTATTATAATTTTTTTCAATGTCAAAGAAAGATGCCAATTTCAATCTAATAACTAATAACACCGACGACATAGAACCAGTTTGCAAATGTTTCGGATAATTTTTCTAAAAAATTCTTGTCCCCAACTGATGTTTATTTTTGCTCTCCTGATCGTTTTCATATATATTTCGACACTATATTAGGTAAGTATATTAACATTTAGTGTTGAACCGCTTGTTGCTATTCCTATCGTACAATAATCAAAATATAATTGAAGCAATCGCCATTAATTTGCTGAGTGCAATTTCTAAACATTCTTTTAGCAACATGATTCCATTTCTATTTTATTTAAAAATTTTATATTATGCGGTGCCATCGAAATAGTTAAGCATATCCGATCCACAATTTATTTTTATGGTTTCCTGCGAATCAATTGAATTGAATTTTTAATTTTCCCTCTTGACAGTCGCCGAATATTGGCTCCACAGCGTTGAAGGTTATTTACACTGCCTGTTGCATACCATTAAACGTAAATTTATTTTGTTTGTTGTCATCGCGCACCGGATGCGTCTATCTGTTTAAAATAAATTTGGTTTTTTTTCAGAGCTACACGGGGGTTAACTGGTAAATGCTATCAGGCTTATTTACAGGGAATGATATTTTAGTGCCAACATTTCGTAAACAAACATCCTTGCACTAGAGTTTACTTGTTGTCGAGTTACAAAATAACGTTACCAAAAAAGATTAGAATTATTTACAATTATACGTCGATGTCGACAAACTATAATGTAGTCTTTGTTCATCGTCTGACTTGGTCTTCATCCGTTATCTAATTTATCCTTTTTTTTAAGTTTCTTTATGTCTCTGAACCACTCGTTGATAAATAAAACTAAGAAAACACGAAAGTGTGTGAAAGTTTTAACTCATTAGTTTTATATATCATATAATCATTTAAAAATATAAAAGAAAAAAAATAATTGTTAGAATGAAAGATCAATCGTTTGAAATAAAAAAGGAAAAGTTTAAAAACAAACAAATTAAGAAACTATGATAAAAAATCTAAGATTAAATTATAAGATAAAATTAAGTTTTATTTATAGTTTATTTATGGTATGTCAGTTGAAATTTTATTTTATTTATTCGGTTGGTCACAGGTATAGTTTGGTTTAGTTTAGACTATAATTGTGTCACATTACTGCGTTAATTTCTTTCTTGACTGAGCACCATTTGTTTAACCGGGATTTTAATAATTCCAATGAATTTGAATGTTTTATTTCAACTAATAGCTCGCTATGGATGTTTGGTATAAGGTAAAGAAAGAATCTTTGTTCAAATGAAGTGTTGTTGTGGTATGATTGTCTTTTATAGCTGGTGACATGTCCTTTTTTTATATTTCCCTATTGCCGTACTTTGCACAAAAAGTTCACGAAAATTTTACTCTCGTCGAATAACATATTGGTTGGGCCGATTATTTTTATCGTAGATTACTTTTAGTATCCATTTTTGTGTGACTAACTTTTTAAGACCAGCATCCCGCACCTCACACTATTATTCGACATGCCAAATGCGGTTGAACAAGGGCAAAATACAATTATATTTGTTGTGTAATAAAATGTAAATTTGCAATGAAATGGATCGTTAAACAGGGTGGACAACTAATATCGTAAAGATAAGATCAATTGCAATAACAGTTGTTAAAAATTCCCTATTGTAGTTTTTTAGAACCTACACACCTCGAATCGTTCTTCAAGTTAGAGTCGCATCAATTTGCATACAACAGACGAGTTTGGTGAATGAAAATAATGTGACGGCGACGTTTATTAGAATAATAAATATAATATTAATTATGCATTTCTAATTATAGAGATGGCCAGATAATTGAGATATTAATTACACTAAGATCCAGTAAATAAAAACTCATACAAGTAAGAATAATATGAAAGATAAATTGTAATAAATATTGTTATTTTAAAAATGCCTGTTATTTCCAAGGCAGCTTCATTTATAAATTTTGGTTAGTTTTGTTAGCAGTCCAAAAAAATAATTCTTTTCCCACGTTAACTAATGAAGCATATTATTCTGAAATATATTTCCAAAAAAAAACAATAAATAGGCGGTTATTATTATATAGCTTTTATTGTCATAAAAGGAGTACAACACATCCCACCAAGACAGTAAAAACACAAGAGTAACCTCGCAGGTGAAAAAAAAAGACCATACATGATGAATACTTCCATCAGGATACAGATACAGAGAAAAAAATACTTCAACAAGAGTTGCAAAAACATTGACAATTATAGATTTTGTCCCTAATATATCAATAAAACTTTTAGAGTAGATTACTAATTCCAACCTGTCAAGCATACAGATACAAAAAGTAGAAAAGAACCATAAGCAAATAATTCCTAAATGGGTCAAATTAATAAAGTTGTTTAAAATTTTAATAAATGTTTTTAATTTGATTTTAAATAACGGCAGTGTTCTACTATTAAGCAATCCTATTATTTCTTTAGAAACTTTTGCAGAGAAATAAAAAAAACATCTCTATCCTATTTTTTTAGATACCTTAGGTTTGACAGTGGCTTGGTTCATTCTGGTTGGGTATTGAATTATTCCATTCAAAATAAGCAAGTTAAGTTGAGTGCCGTTCCAATAAAAATATATTTGTTTCCCAAATTTTTTCCAGGTATAATCTTCCCATAAAAGGTTGAGGAAGTTTCGGCTGTTACACCCCGTATATTACCTTTGATCTTGCTAAGTTGATTAGCGGTTACCGATTTAATTATTTTAAAGGAATTTCGATGTAGTTATCTGTTATATGCACTGTCAATATAGTCACAGCCCAGTAAAGAACCAGTACTTACGGGGAACACGCACACGTACACGTTCGAGCAAGGAAACGACAGGAAAAGCTCATTAAATTGCTCTTGTCGTCGTGTATTTTTAATAGCCCCCCAATAAAATGCAAATATGTAAACTTATTAGAGTTCCATAATCTAGTTTGATGAAAGATGGTACCAATTTTAATTCTGTCAATGACCATTGCATCTTAATTTTTACGGCAAATTAGAAGACAAGCGCTTGCACTCTACAATGCAACACTACTCATTAGGCAGATTGCGATCGATTATATGCGACGCGACAGTTGATTCATTCGATAAATTACCCATCATACTAAAGACATGGTCAATAACGTTTTCTCTTCGCGGCAACTTGAACGGTCAATCAGGTTACCAACGGGACGATAATATAATGGTGGAAGACGTGGATGTAGTTGCCAACCTTGAGGGAATCTTATAATAAGCGTGTGTCGAAGGTATCTTCGAATTTGGCAAAACAATTTGGGATAACAGTACCCATTTCATTCATTGATCGGCATCTCATTGTTTTCTAGCCTAACTCAAACCCTAATCATTGGATTGAACCTGAGATAAATGGTATGATAATTCTTGTACATTTCTTTTTTGCAAAACTTATTGGTGAGAAAATTATACACTAATTAAAACTTAGCAGCAAATATAGTAGGTAGAGTAGGTACTACCTAAAACTTAGGAGCAATTATAGTAGGTATTATCATTAAAATTAAATAAAATAGAATATAATGTTATAATATAATGTTGCCGTTACTTTAATCCCAAAAATTTTTAGAGGAAATGCCGAACAAGAAAGATCTTGATAATTTATAGTAAAATTTGAGCAATTCTATAGGGGAGTTCCGCTTGCCCTTAAATCGCTGACATAAATAGCAGTGTGTAGTATTTATATTATTAATTAGTTTATAGTGGAACTATATTATGGGAGGAAATAAGTATTTAAACCATTACTAACAAGTGGGTACGAGCACATTAATTCCACACTTTTCCATTCAAAGGGTCGAGGAAGCCATAGACTGTTTCGTTGACTGAAAAGAACACTGAAAACTGAATTAGGGAAAACGTATCAATGTTATTATAAATTATACGAACAAGGACAAGTTTATAACATATGAATCACTTCAGTGTCATTTATTGTCTAAGGCAGTTTGTTAAGTGTAGATGAATTAAAGACCGATTGATTAAACATATTTTTTTGGGTTTAATAAATACTGGTAACACACACTTACTTTTATCCCATTTTAAGGGACTGGGATTGAGGCAGCAAACTATTTTTAACTATATGGGTAAATTAACAAAATGTTGCATGAACGGCTATTGCCTATTTGCGTATATTTTGTATTTTATTATGATGATATTGGAATTCATTCATTATTTCGTTTTTATTTTCTTGCCATATATAAAATAAAATATATTTAACATCAAAAGTCTACTTTAGTACAACACTGTCAATTGCCAATTATTATCCATTTTCCCTTTAACTAATTGAGAGCAAGGAACCGTCGCGTCAATTTAAAACAGTGTGGGATCTTAATTCGCAGGGCGAACTTTAGATATATAACGCCAACATCCATAATTTGGGTCGACGGTTGGTTAAAGGCGACCGCTCAAATTAATCGAAATTATTTCGGCGAAATCTAATTTTTAACATTTTATTGATTGTTTCCAGAGCAGCAACCCACACTTCTTGTCATTTTGTTTAAATTTGATCCAGGGGTTCTCATCTTGATAACGATGGAATCATAGAGAAAACTAGTAGAATAGTAGAGAGACAACTATGAGTAGCATTAGCATTTAATTATTAATTAAATTATATATTACTGCATTTTGTCCTGTCCGTCATTGCCTTCTGGTCATTTTTATAATAATTCTAGCCATATTTTTTCAATTATTTTTTTAATTCGTTGAAAGCTGAAATTTTGAACGTAGTTAGCCATTTAATAGTATGTTTTCAATTTTCTTGATTAAGAAAACATGATGTCAAAAAAATATGTACTCGATTTGATAAATATAATATATAATATGTAAAGAATCCATCAAAAAAGCGACGCTAGGACCAGCGTCTCCATTTGAATTTTTGAACTTGAATCATTCTGCAAAGCTGAAATTTCTTATTTTTATAATTTTTTCTTTTTCGTTAATTTTGCAAGAAAAATGCACTGGTGAGCTTTTTGATCGATAGCTACTTCTTTCAATTGTTTAGAAAAAACAACGAAAACAGTATAGATCTTTTCTCACTGTTTATTTTTTTCTTGCTTTTCACCATCTTCTCATCTAAAAACTTCTACAGCCTACTATAATACCAAAATATTTATTATATCTATCTACTGTACTGGCCGAAAAATCATAAATATAGAATGGATGAGAAGATACTGTTTACAAATTTTATGGATTTCTCCCGCTCCGGTTGTTGAAATATTTTTATATTTTGGCCATTTATATTTTACGTTTCATAATGAATATGAATTTCAGTAAATGGCTAATGATAGAATAATAGGTAATTATTATTGAAGAGTTATTTTATTATTCCGACAACTTCTATATCATTAAAACTCGGAAAGAAAAGTAATTTTTATGGAGTCTAAATAGAATGTTAATAATAGTATTGTGTACGACGTTTTTCGATAGTGGATACAACAATAATAAAAAATTACATATTTCGCTTCAGGAACAAATTGTTCCTATACAAAAAGATTTTTTTTGCGAAAACTTAATTTTTTTCCTTATCATAAAAGTGTTCTTTGGGAAACCTTCAATAAAAATATGAGAAATATACACGAATTGGAAGTGGACTGGTATACAGTGTGTCCAAGATAAGGATGCACAGCATGGGGATCTCGGAAACTATAAGAGATACAGTGTCGGTTAAATTAGACAAAAGTTGCGCATTTTGATACCGAACAAGATCCCGTTTTACAAATTTGAAAATTCCAAGCCGTTCCGGAAATATCCGAGAAAAACCGAAATATTGCGATTTCGTTTTTATTATTTTTTAAAGCTATTTGAAAAGATATGAAAAAACGGAAAACACTTTTCCATTGGCACTTTTTAATCTCTCCAAATTGACGTTAACAAATTTTCATTACAGCGTTTCGATTCCATGGAACCACCATCAATTTTGATTTTTCTTATGGGACGGAAAAAAAGTACACACAGTATTAGGTTGTGCTTTTCATTGCGAATTCAACGATGTACGATACAATACGGTTACTTATGTTTTTATCCAGAAAAATGGCTTTTTAATACATTTCTAGTATTTTATTGTAGTAGGCCATGAGATCCGAACGATGAAAGGCAAAAGAAAATGGTTGACAAGTTCGAGTTAATGTGTTTATTTATTTACTAACTCTAACTGTTCATTTAACATAACAACTAAATCCAACAAGTTAATGAAAAACAAATTCTATAACAAATGTTCGAATAAATGACCTCCATTTTCTAGGCATAAGTACGCCCGTCTCACGGTATACTCCAAAACACGACTTAACATTTCAGGAGTAATTTTATTAAACGCTGCTCGTACTGATTGACGTAATTGTTCCTCGTTGTCAAAACATTCTTTGAATACCTCATTTTTTATGTAGCCCCATAAGAAAAAGTCCAAGGGAGTTAAGTCCGGGGACCTTGGAGGCCAAGGTGTTTCACTGTAAGTCCCAATGTATTTTCCATCAAACCGTTCAGTTAAATATTGGCGAACTTCTCTGGAGTTATGGGCTGGGGCACCATCTTGTTGGAACCAGCAGTCTTGCACAGCGCCTAGCGGTAAATCATCTAAGGCATCTTCTAAATCGTGCCTCAAGATGTCAAGGTACCGCTCGGAAGTTAAGGAATTATTATAGAAAATAGGGCCTATAATCTTGCTACCAAAAATCCCACACCAAATATTAAACCCAAAGCGAACTTGATGTCTGGATAGTCTATTAACACGTGGATTTTGTTGCGACCAATAGTGTGTATTGCGCCTGTTATAAATACCGTTATTGGTCACCATACTTTCATCAGACCAAATCACTTTATATGGAAAATTAAAACTCTCATCACACATCCTGGTATACCACTCACAAAAATGTCTACGTCGTTCGTCGTCACCCGGTTTTAATCCTTGACATATTCCGAATTTGTAAGGCTTAAATTCATTTTTCCTTAAAATAAACTGAGCTGTAGATTTAGCTACCCCATTCTGGTCTTCAATTTCTCTGGTAGAAGTTTGTGGATTTTCGATAACAGATTGTAGAACAATGTATTGGTTTTCTTCATTGGAAGGTTTTTGTCGGGATAATGCAGGCTTCTTAAATGATCCATATTCTTTCAGATTAAATAACAAACGCCGAAAAATGCTCTTGTCAGGTTGTCTCCGCTCTGGGTATTTGTTAGAATACATACGCTCGGCTTCCACACAATTTCTTTGGCATCAGATGTAGCAAGACAGCATATCACATTTTTCTTCGTTTGTAAAATTACCTCCCTCCATTGTAGAACAAAATAAATTAGAAAAAGACAACAACAATAAAAATACAAAAACAATAACTAAAGGAATAAACTTATGATCGACTGATAACAAAGACAAATAACATTAATGTGTCATTGAAATTGACTGGATGTCATTTTGTCATGGCCTACTTCATTTAAATGCTGAAATGTATTAAAAATCCATTTTTCTGGATAAAAACATAAGTAACCATATTGTATCGTACATCGTTGAATTCGCAATGAAAAGCACAACCTAATACTGTGTGTACTTTTTTTCCGTCCCATAAGAAAAATCAAAGTTGATGGTAGTTCCATGGAATCCAAACGCTGTAATGAAAATTTGTTAACGTCAATTTGGAGAGATTAAAAAGTGCCAATGGAAAAGTGTTTTCCGTTTTTTCATATCTTTTCAAATAGCTTTAAAAAATAATAAAAACGAAATCGCAATATTTCGGTTTTTCTCGGATATTTCCGGAACGGCTTGGAATTTTCAAATTTGTAAAACGGGATCTTGTTCGGTATCAAAATGCGCAACTTTTGTCTAATTTAACCGACACTGTATCTCTTATAGTTTCCGAGATCCCCATGCTGTGCATCCTTATCTTGGACACACTGTATAGTAAAACAATCTACGTATCATTTTACAAATGACAAAACGAAAGTTGTTATTCAAGTTTGGTAAAGTTCTTGCAAATGCGTAGGAATATTGTATAATATGTACTAATGGATTAAATATTTAAATGGATGCAAGTACCATAAACAAATATTACCATCTAGTCAATGTCTAGAGCGTATGCACTTTAACGCGAATTTGCTGTTTACCTAAATACAGGGCGAAGATATGTTGCCGTTACTACTAGTTTATTATTTTTGCCTTAAAATTGTAAAAAACAACCCGAGATTAAATATGCAGTTCGAAAAATAGTACCAAAAAGCCGTTAATTTTTTTTTCTGCTGACGTCAGTTGAGACTAGTATTGTCACTTTGACGTTGCTTAAAAACAAAGTTTAATCGTATATTTCTAATATAAATTAAACATGTCGGTCAATTTTATTATTCTGTGATTTTAAATACATTGTTTTGGTTATTTTTGTGTTAATAGTTATAAACCACGGACCTACCATACACAATAAGACATTCACATTCCTTGGCAACATTTAAAACAAATATTTATTCAGGATTATATGATCCCCGAGAAACAACTACACATGGGAAAGCACAACGAGGAGCAGAGACTCCTGGATAAGGAAGACGTAGACGTCTCGCTGAATATTGGCAACGTTGTCGCCGGCGATGATGATCCGGTTTGTAACCGAAACGTCGAACACCCGACATCTAATTTCGATACTATGGTACATTTGCTAAAAGGCAATGTTGGTACAGGAATTTTGGCGATGCCGGATGCTTTTAGAAACGCCGGATGGGTAAATAAATGAACTATTTTCTTTTATTTTTAACTAGAATAAGGTTTCGCTTAAGTGTTATTAGATATTTCATTTCAGAATTCTTTTTCACAAATGGTATAAAATTTGTCTCAGTCTAGAAATAAAAAAATCAGTTCATTAGATGCGGTGTCAAATGTTAGCCTTAAAAAGATACCGGGAGTTGAAAGTAAAACTTCATTTTCAAAAAAAATTTAGCCTTTTATATGGAAATATATCAAAAATTAAAATTATTGAGCAATCCAAATTCGGTGATACTTTGAACCTAATTCCTACACACATACTTCATTATTTAAAAAATATATTTTTTTACCATGTAAAAAGTTCAGAATGTTTCAGGCTTCTTACTAGGAAATATAAATATCAATATCTCAAGTCGTTTGCGCGTTTTTCATTTTTTGAAACCTCTGAAATCAGTAATTTCAAAAAATGTGCAATGAATTTTTCCATTTTAATTGTTGCTATCCATTTCATTTTCCAATGATTTTAATATCATGTTAAAAGTCTTTCGAATAGTAATTTTGCTTTCAACACCTTGTATTTTTTTAACTACCTAATTTTGCCAACACATTTACGGAAGGTTTTTTTTTCAAAAATCTTTAATAGAAGATTGGTTTATTCTAACAAATGAAAATTTATAACTAGATATATTTAAAATGTTTACTTTAAAAACTGTGGACAAAGTTTCGGAAATAATCCAAAATCCCTAGCCATCTAGTAAGATTCTATTGATTCAAACGTATAATAAAATTCACCTAGCAACCCATTGCATCTTTTTATTTCATTCAAATCACTCGAGACACCTAAAAGGAAATAAATTAGTTTGGCCAAATAGAATTCAAATTCTAATTATTTTAGTAAGTTTCCTTATAATCCTAATAAGAATAACACGTCTCCTTTAGCCCTTTTTTAGCGAGAATGTTGAATTGTTATTGTTATGAAACCAGGATTGTAATAAAACATGTTCAACCAGTAAGTGTTTTTTACTATTTTGTGTTTATGTTATATTTGACACGCCCCTGAATAGCTATAATACTAATATTTTTACTTTATGGTAATAAATATTATATTTCAATAAATTTGTAAAATTGCATTACTCTACCTAAAACTGGTTCTATAATATTTATTAAACTGGACAAATCTTTATTATTTCAATAAAATGTTGGTCACGTATTACATAGTTTTCGTTTTAGTTTTTGTGATCATTAATTGTATCATCATTTGGATTTTTTACACTACTGCGCGCTAGGACTTGTGGAACTACAAGTAAGTAAAAAAGTCGATATTCCACAGGCTCGAATTGATGAACAATTGAAGTAAATCCATGTTAGCCTTTATTATGCCTAAGTATGGAATCCGGCTAAAAAATGTTTGGTCTATCCTGAATAATAATAGTCTAAAATTTAAATGAAGAAAAAGCGAAAAATGGTATTCAATTTCACCTTGAATGCAGCAAAAAGATATTCGGAGACTCTTGAAATAAAAAAAACTGACGACGAATGACCGATGTTGTCATGTTGTCAAAGATTTCGCAGATGCAAAGTACCATATTATTGATGGTAATTCTATTTGTTAGCGTCTGGGCTTCTTTTTTACTCCCTGCTCTGAAATGCCCATTTTAAAACGTCAGTTTCATTAAACACTGCCGCAAGCAACTTACAGCGTCTTTGATTACAGGTTGGAAGCGTTGGGGTGTTTTCAGTATATTTAAAAGACTGATGCAAAGTAAGCATTTTTTTAAATTTTGCAACAGTTTGAAACTGAAATGAACATTCATCAATTAAGAAAGAGATCTTAACTTAATTTAGTAACTAATTATTTTGCTTACCAACCAAAAAATTTGTAAATGACCGCTGCCAACTGAACAGACACAATGATGTAAAGAACAAATAAATGACATTATATTTTGCTCATGACGTAAATCAAATTTTGGATAAAATATGCAGTATGCACGGAAAGTAGGAGTAGTAGGGGTTAATTTTTATAACTTTTAAAAATGTTTTTATCTCTCCCAAGTTATCGAGTAATTTAAGAGAAAGATGATAGAAGCACTCTTTTTCTTGATTATAAAATTGATGAGGTAAATGTGCTAATTAAAATATATCATATATAATGCTCTTTGGCGGTTTTGGCGACACGCTTGAACATAATGATTTGGGTGAAGTTATAACATGCCTAGCTAATATGATCGTAAAAAACGAAGCATGTCATTATAATAAGTAGGCAATTTGCATATACGTTCTCCAGTTCGCTTATTCGCACCTTTTTGACGGTACTATTCCCCGAAGATATTATCTTACGATGGAATCTGATCTAATTCTTAATCGCCATGTGCAATTTATAAACGTAGATATCAAAATTTGCAAACGAATCGAGTAAATAACAGTATCTAGGATATGAAAAATTGTGTTTATGAACCAAAGCAGCATTACCTTTGCTCGTACTGGCGTACGATACCAACGCAAGGAACGGCACAATCCACAAACTCAACTCCGCGCACAAGAAATAATAATACCTCGCCATTTTGACAGTGCCTTTTCTGTAAAGAAACGTTCAGCGCGACCGAAATAAATGAAACGAAGTACCGAAGACGTCGCTGACGTCATAAATAGTTGCTGCGAGCCACTAACAAAACAACAAATGTCCGTTCCGTGGCTCCAACTCCAGGTAAACCGTCGCTTCTCAGGTCCGTGGGTCGAAGCCGAATCCTACCGAGCGCGAGACACCGAATGAAAGCGGCTCAATGCGCGCACCTACGAGAAAGTGGAAACCGTTTTTGCGCATGGGTGGCTTATAAAGTCGCAATGACTTCGAAAGTAAGGAGTAGAGATGGTGGTCTCTACCTAAGAAGACCGTAAAGAATTCATTCCGCTTTCGAGTGGGCGTTCCTTATGTATCTGCTTCCAAAAATACGGGTTACATTTACGTTTAAATTCAAATTTGGGCGGTCGTATCCCATTTACATACATTACGCGACGCGTATTAGGCTTTAGGTTTATATTTCGATATTTCGAATATTATTAGTACCTAAAAATGGAAAGACTGCAATAATCACCCCAATAGATATACGAGTTATCTTATAATTATCAGAAGTGTTGCCATAAAATCTAGCATCTAAAAACGTTTTACAAATTATCTTATATTCTACTTTCCAAGGCTTAAATATTTCTAACTTCATCTCTTTGACCTCAGCATTAATCAACTGATGGAGGAATATAGGAATGAGGAAATAAAATCAGTTCATTTAATCCCATCGCCTGAAGTTCATGAAAAGGAAAAGTAAAAAGAGGCGATTTTGGCACTTAAGCAGAACAAGCTTATTTCAGCTAGACATGGACTGCTAAAGATTATAAATTCATAAGTATTTAACCGCAATTAAATACCTAACAATCATATATTCCTATATTTTTTTTATTGTTCAGTATCATTTAGGACATATTAATAGGAGTTTTAACTACAAAGAGTCAGTAAAGCTAAAGATCAGATTTGCAAAGTATTTTTTTTCTACTTCCGTCTGTAAAATTACACACCGATCTAGCTTAGGGAAGCGTGACTTTACCACCTGAGGTTCTTGTCTCATGGATCCGCGCCACTTCGGACATTTCCGGGATATTACCGTACATGTTTGGAAGTCATTGGATGGTTTCGGAGATATTACCGCACTGATTGAATTTTGACGTTTGTCAATTCTGATAGTCACGTCAGTGAATGTATTCTTGTTGTACCCAAAAACTAACGGTCGTAGAAAAAGTATAGTATTTAACGAGTTTGGTAAACTTTTTAATAATGTACTATTTTGCACCTTGTAAAGGTCACATTGCGTTGTCAATTTTTGTTGCGTTTCCCATATTATACATATATATTTCTTATACAAGTAAGAAACTGCAGCGATATTAATTAATAAAATAAATATATTTGTCGTCTCTCTTGATTATTTTTGTGTTGCTTATTATTTTCACTAAAATTATTTTGCATTTCACCTAGAAGTATCGACGATCTAATGATTTCTTCCATTAACAAGCATGTTTATTCCTTATAGTAAATTTCTAGAGTATTCAAAGCGAAAACTTTGTTTACAATTAAAAGTTTCTTTCAAAA
Organism: Cylas formicarius; assembly: GCF_029955315.1. NCBI lineage: Eukaryota > Metazoa > Arthropoda > Insecta > Coleoptera > Brentidae > Cylas > Cylas formicarius. The sequence goes on from NW_026844264.1 coordinate 27,853,865, forward strand.
ATAGTTTGTTTTAAAATTAAACTTAATCAGAAAAAAAAACAGAAATCGACTTACCAAATTAATTTATTTAAGCACTTCAGCCCGAATATGAATTACATATTTTGCAAAATGGAGAGTTGCTAAATCGACATTACAATGACATTTCTGTCAAACCTTAGTCATGGAAAGACACAAGTGCGAGAAGTTCATAAAAGGAAAGGATTCAACCTTCGTGCTTAGAAAAGCACTGGTGCTTATCGAACATCCTATTACAAAATATCACTGCGAAAGACATAAGAAAATACTTAATGACTTTGTAATTGTCTCCCATGACGGTTTTGTATCCTTACCTATTAAGTATTTACTTTTTTTTGTGGAAAATTATATACACTTAACAATTTACGAAGTATGCAAAAGAATTAGTAGACGTAACGAAATTGATAGACAAACTCAAGGAATCAGAATTTTATCAGAAACACCTGCGAGATATTTTGCAACTTTGTTCAATTCCTCCTAAGTTAGCAAAGTCGTCTGACTTACTCTCGTATAATGCGGATATTATTGAGTATTTCTCGTGGCTCGGTAAGAAAATAAAAATTACAAAACAAAGCAATCAAAACCTTATGTTTCAGGTTATTTGCTAGTTTGGGCACTGGGTAAACCGATACAATTTATGACCGCACAATTGATCCATGAGTTGCTTGCAAAAGATTTTCCAAACCAAAAAAATTATCTGCCGCTCACTGTCCGCCGGGAAAAAGCTCAGCAGAGTAAACTCCCTGATGTACTGGGAGAAATACTTCACATCGTCGACGAAAATATTTATCCCCTTATTCTGGATATAATTGGATATCTTTTACATGGATGCCCTGGAGTTTGTAAGGTCAAAAATTTACAATTTTTCGAGAATTTAAATCCGCAAAATTTGTAGATAACAGTTTTCTTCAGCAGAACGCCGTCAACAGCATCGTTATCAGATTTGAACCGACGTGGCAAGAGAGATTCCCCGATATTAAACCACCTTTCCCAAATATTCAACAAGATATAGCAAATTTAGACACTGCTCTTATGGTTCTTCACATATTACTGAAATATCCGACTCGAGAAAATCCGATCATGCAGGCTCCCACAAGATTTATGTTATGGTATGGTGTGTCTCAAAATACATCGTCTTCTTTTAGATAGTAATTATCGATATAATCGATGTTGTAGGTCAGGATAAGGGATGAACTTTAAGCTGTATAATTACCTAAATAAGTACGTTTTTTGTCTGATACTTTTTACCGGAATCAACCTATCAATTGAATACTGCATCGTGAATCCCATTTTATAAATATTGGTTTCATCCTCTTCATTTTCAGTATATCCAAAATAATAATCAATTTGGTTGTGATAAAGGTAACCACTACATTTTTTCATTCATTCTACTGTTAAAAATGACCTTTAGCGAGGATATTTGCGTTTTTGTAAGTAGGCAGGTTTCTTTTAAAGCTCTTGTATCATCTACTCTATAAAATTACTTTAATTTTTTACAAATGGGAAATAATTTCAACTCGGCATAACAGAAAAATTTGTTATATTCTCGTAAGAAGCTGGTTCGAAACGCACTGTAAAACGGGCTATTCAACACTGCTACTGTACCGGGACGACAACCACCTGACTCGCCCCTGTCTTGTCCCTTACATGTGAATAAATTATTGGTTATTAGGTTTACTAAGTAACAATAGGCATGAAGGTTATAATTTTTTTTTGGGACGATGCGTCAGAAGTCAAGTGACAAAAGTGAGACTTTGAGACACACCATACCGTGTTTTTTTATTGGGTTGTTCGGAAAGTCATTTCGTTTTTTTTGGGGAACATGAAAGACAGTTTTCGTATAATGAATAAATATTTTATTAAATTATATATTGGCCATTCTGGTCCAACACCTTTTGCCATCTTTCTGGCAGTAACATAATTCCCCTCTCATAAAAGTTTTGGTCCTTGCTGGCAAAAAAACTGGTTCAGGTGGTTTTTGACATCTTCATTTGAGGTAAAGGTTTTGCCATCCAAAAAATTTTGCAGGGACCGGAACAAATAGTAGTCGGAAGGCGCCAGATCTGGAGAATATGGTGGATGTTGCAGTACGTCCCATTCAAGCTGTAAAAGTTTTTGGCGAGTGACCAAACGTGTGTGAGGTCTCGCATTATCCTGGTGGAACACTACACCCTTCCTGTTGATTAATTCGGGCGTCTTCTCTTTAAGTGAATCATTCAATTTGTCCAGTTGATGACAATAGACTTCTGAATTAATCGTTGTATTGTCCGGCAAAAGCTCAAAAAAAACGATTCCTTTGACATCCCACCAAACGGAGAGCATCACCTTTTTTGGTGAATGTTGGCTTTTGACACGCTTTGAGCCGGTTCATCTTTTCTGCGTTTAACATTGTTGTATACAACCCATTTTTCGTCCCCAGTAATAATCCGCTTCAAAAATGGATCATTTTCTTGACGTTTGAGGAGCGAATCACACACGTCAACGCGACGACACAAATTTCGCTCCGTAAGGACATGGGGCACCCACACATCGAGCTTCGAGGTTAAGCCCATGCCTTTCAAATGGCCATAAACAGTCGAATTCGACAAATTTAATCTCTCACCGATCTCTCGTGTGGTTATTCGCCGATTTGCATCAACTAATGCCTTTATCGCATCTTTGTCAGCTTCGACCGGCCTTCCAGACCGTGGTGTCTTCGACATCAAAATTGCCGGATCGAAATTTTGCAAACCAGTTCTGGCACTGGCGTACTGTTAACACGCCTTCTCCATACACATCCGTCAATTTTTTTCTCGCTAGGACAGCATTTTTACCTTTTCTGAAGTAAAAAAGTAAAATATGACGAAAATGCTGCTTATTGCTCTCCATATTTAAAAGGGCACCAACCAAAAACTACTGCGTAGAATTAATAGAACTTTTTCACACACAAGCCTTGCAATATCAGCTCTCAAGACATATAATGGTTATGCGGCTTAAGTGTGAAGTTGGTTTCGAAAAAACGTAATTAATTCCTCTGACGGGAAAAAACGAAATGACTTTCCGAACAACCTTATAATAGACAATTAAAATACCGGGGGACTTCGACGAGGTACTAGTACAAAATATGCATTATGGATAATTGTCGCCTTCAATTTTATCACTCGTCGTTATCTCCGAAAATGATTTTATTTTATCTTAATTAACTCTCATCGGTACTAGCTAATTTGCCGATCCCGAAAAGACATGTTTTAGTTAGAGTTCTCAAAGCAGAATACAACAGATTTTTTTAAAACAAACGTACGTTCATTGTATTATCAAAACATTAAATTAAAATACAAGTTTTCTCTAAGAACAATTAAATATCTAGAAAAAATTATTTCAAAAAATAAATATTTGTATTGTAGATTCTATGGTCCCTAAAAAAACACGCCCCATACAAAAAATAGTATATTTTGAATCGAATCATTTTCCAAAAATTTATCTGATATTGGAAAGAAAAAAATGTATATCGCGAACTATTTTTTTTGTTATTACTGTTAGCGTTTTCGCTAAATTAATTCATTGGTTCATTAATACTGGAGATTGGTCGTGGTTTTGCAGGAACCTCCAATGGGCTTTTAGATTATGCACTATCAAAGAGCGAAGAGCCTTAAAAAGGAATAATATTCTCGCAATCCTGATAAAGCTCTTGAACATTTTTCCAGACGCGCTTTCGGGAAATACAACGTTTGCCTATGGTTAGTTTGTAAAATTATGCTTCCTTTCTAGGATCGCAAAACATATTAACAACAAAATTGCACAATTTTAGATATTGCTAAAATGGCCTTTGAATCAAATTTTTCCAAAAACAGTGCACATTGGTCAAACAAAATTCGATTTTCGACAAGTTCTGAAGACCACAGGTGCCTTTCCTTACTTCTGGTGTGCATTTCGTATTTTTCCAATTGCATAACTGGCGCTAAGGTATAAATAAAAAAAACATTTTTTTTGTAATTCAAAAATAAAACATCACATTTTGTTAATATAATAGATAATAGAAGAATGCAGAGTTATGATAGGATTAATGAAATTGATAAATAATGAACAGCAAATTCCGTGGAACCCTTTACAACGATGTTTCCTACTTGATTTGGTGCTAAGTGTGCTGACTCACCTGATACCGTGTGGAATTGATGACTTTCTGGAAGATGGGGGGCCACACTGGTATCGTCCCGGTATAACTAATATGGCTTTCAAGAGAAAACGAAAAATTTTAGCTTATTGCGAGTGGTACATAAAAGTCGGGAAGTTGTGGGCTACGACATAGTTTCAAACTGTTTAGAAGTATTAGATCGATTTTCTCGCCACAATTCCAGTGTTAAAAACTCAGTCAGATATAATAAGGGACTGTTTATAGTCACAGGTTTGTATAAATGACTTGAAAAAAGTGATCGCATTTAACAGTTTCAGAATTAGCCAAGAATTTAATTAAAACTGGACCTATAAATCATAAAAAACAAAATTGTTTAAAATCAGTCTTCAATTTCCTACAACATTTTTGCGAAACAAATTCCGAAGTGCTTGATGTCATTTCTTTGGCGATGGCTTATTTGAAACGATACGTCAATCCAACAAACGAAGACCCAATACAAGATCCAAAATTGATCATTTTCGTTTTGAATTTTGTCTGGATGCATTTTCCCACGTCGAATGAATTTTGCGATGAGTTTATCAAAATGGACGGAGTATACCTATTGTTGGATATTACCCAAGTAAATACTGATTTCATTGCAATAAGTTGCAACTACTGGATGAATAATCACAAAATATTTAACGGTACTTGATATGCTATGCAAACAAGCATATACCCTATGCAAACGTACTTACATAAGGAATTTTTTGTACTCCCTTCCGTAAAATATCTAATTATGCGTGTCTGCGGAAAGGGTCACTTTACCACGTGAGTATCTTGCTCCACGGATCCGAGCCCCTTCGGATATTCCGGCTTATTACCACATAGGTTTGGGAACAGTCGGATGTTTTCGGAGACTTCCTGTGAATGAATGTGTGTTGTTTTGCAAAAATATACCTAAAAGCTAAGGGTCCTTGAAAAGTATACAATGCACTCGTTTATTAAACACTAGCTCCGCTGCGCTTCGCTCGTGCCGCTTAAACTCGTGATTCAAATGCCGTTTACCACACTTGTTGCTTAATATACTATAAAAGATCCAGTGTGCAGGACTAAGGAGAAAAACAATATATTCCGCGTGCCTCTAAATTTTACACACTAACCTGCACTTTGCGATATTTTCTTTCTAAACAACGATATCCACGCACTTAACTCGTTTTGCGAGAACCTGTAATGAGATCTAGGTCTATTTTGAGAAAACACTGCGGTAAAAATGCCGCATGCTAACTTATTGACAATCTGTCAGCGGACATGTTGGTTGTTGAATACCGCAAAGTTACTAGTTAAAAGCCAGATTTTAAATCATGCGCATGTTGAATTGACCTCAAAAAAATTTTCATAGTTGCTTTATAAGTTCCTGTATTATTAGCATATGCTGGGCCTCTATATCTCTAGTATCTATAGGGTGCGCAATGATGCTGACCTGCGAAAGTGACACTTTCCGCATGCTTGATCGGTGCATAATTTTATATTTTAAAATAATGAGTAGAGAAAAATATTTGCAGCGGAATCACTTAAATTATGTTGGATTTGTAAATTAAAAACTTAATGTAGATATTAATGAACGAACTGGAAGATAATTTTAGTCGGAGCTTTTATGACTTTTTTCAAAATAATTACGAAACTAATATATAACTAAGTAATACATATATAATAAGTAATACATGTATGTAAAATAATCGTTATAGCCAGTGAAAGGTGTTTGTTGCAGATGTCTTGTTTTACTATAAAGTTGGTGGCACTAGGAGCTTTAGTAGATTTATGTGAAGTGGCGCAATGTATTCCTTACTTGATCACTTGGAGAGCTGCCGACACCGGACAGGGCATCGTGTCCCTACTCATGGCAATATTTCGTGCCGAAAACAAAGAATTACTGGTTAAAACAGGTCCGAATGGAGAAATTTTGGGTAAACTGATTCTAGCTATGATGGTCGCTTCGGTTTTGTTTAGTATTCTTTAATTATGATGTGGTTTTCAAGTTTTCAAGTTTTCAAGTTTTAATTTAAAAATAATACACATTTTTGTTGCTATTTTTTCTTAAACTCTATTTTTGTTTTTTTGTTATGCAATTTAAAGTGTCAATGAATAAATTTCAGAACTTTTTTCCTATATCTTTAGTATAAAAAAAGAGGGGTAGCAAATTATGAGGAAACACTCGTTACAATTTAAAAAATCATAACAATTTAGAAAATAACAATGCGTTGTGTCATATGGCTATTAGATAATATAGCCATACTGCACATGCTTCTACATTTCACCCACCAACTTGCACTTTGCACCATTTTATTTCTGAACAGCAATTTCCTCATTTTCCCAGAACGTTTAACGAGATCTAACGATCCTTTTACATTCTAAGCTGGTATGGGCATAAATATTAAACTTCCTTTACGGTATGGTCAATAGTGAATGTTTTCCAAAAACCTAATTGCAATGTTGGCCTGCCTTTCCTTTAAATCTTGCAACTCAGTCATCGCGAAGCAAGTGGCTTAGCTACCCAAAACGCGAACAATCTTTTATTTTTTTCTCACCTTCTAGTAATTAGGTAACTACTCACAATAATTGGAAAATGTGACATATCGCTAGGAAAGCACCCAAAAAAAGATTTGATCAAAAAAGTGCTTATATTAAACATACACTCAGTTTTATATAGTATGTTTATAGACGAACATATGTTGAAAAGAAAATTGATACCGAACTTTTTCTTCTTTTATAGTTTATTTGAAATTTACTGAAAAATCTTTGCTTTATAGTTCACTCAACTATTTTTACTAACGGTAATATTTACATATACAAAAATGTTTCTTTAAAATACGGAAAAAACTGTACGTCACTGTTTTTTGCAAAAATTAGTGTTGGTGCGTCAAAGTGAGTAAAAAGTGGCTTTTAATTTTTTCGATCTCACACTACAATTCGTCAAATGAATAGTTCACTATAGCAACTATTATTTTGAATTAAAAATTAACAGTAACACTACAACTTTGTGGTGTACAATTTTTTAGCAAAAACAAATGTAGTTGTCTACATGAGCGCCGCTGATGTAAGTGGTTTGGAAATAGTATATTATGCAACAAGTGCGGTAAACGGCATCTGACTCACGAGTTTATTTGACACGAGCGGAGCGAGTGTTTAATAAACGAGTGAGTTAAAAAGTTTACCGAACGTGTTGCACACTATACTTTTTCTATAACCGTTACTTTTTGGGTACATTTTCGCAAAACAGCACGAATACATTCACTGACATGACCGTCAGAATTGACAAACATCAAAATTCAGGACGTGGGAAATATCTCCGAAAAATTGCTCCCAAACCCGTGCGGTAAAATCCCGAAAATGTCCGAAGTGATTCGGATCCGTGGGAAACGAAACTGACGTGGTCTTCTCGCTTCCCGCAGGCTAGATCGGTGTGTAATTAGGCATTTTACAGATGGGAGTGGAAAAACATTTTTGTACACATAAACTTGAGCGTCATTCCTACAATTGGGAGTTCCAACACCCATCGATATGTCAAACCGTAATAATAAAAACGTATTTTTAGATCTGCACTGAATTTTCTTCTCAACATTATGTAAAATCCCGTATATAAGAAATACCCCTGCCTTCGAAATTTTCTTGAAGTTGCAACTTAATTTTTCAAGATACCATGTTGCCTATTATGGGAAAGGTGCAATTCTACGAAACGTTTTGCATGTGCTCAAAGTCCAGCGGATGCGCCTCGATCGCCGACTTGTTTTTAAGTTGTAGACCGAAAGTTTACTGCCTTGTGCAAATACTTAACAATTTGCAACGCGAAACCGTCGAGATTGCCAACGACTTTTATCAACTATACAACGAAAAGTTATCCGTTGAAGACGAGGTATATATACCGATAAAAATTGATACATTTATTGTTATCTGATATTGTCTTTTATAAAATACAGATTACGTTGTTACTTGCTGACAATTTCCTTGCGCTCAAGCAATCGGAGCAATGGACGGAGCTCTTAAAGGAACTAGAAAAATGTGGTAATGTTCTCACACCTTCTGACAAAGTCACATTGGATACGATGATAGAAGTTACGCACAAATGGAGTGCGTGTTTAAGGAAAACGCAGATGATGGTGTTAAATGAAAGTCACTCAGAAGTATGTTTCCGAGCTATAAAAGTCACGTTTATGATGATTGATGAATTCAAGATATAATGCATAAAAATGCGTGGGAAGTGTGAATTGTTTGATATTTCGCTATTCAAAACAAGAGTATAAAGACTGTAGAATCTACTAGCTTTATGCAAGACTTTCATATAATTATTGCATCAAAAGATTAAAACAAAATAACATAACTGGTCATAAACAATACTTCAGTTAATGGCCCATCGTCTTTTTTTCCATCCCACTACATCCCCTATGTCTGATGATGTAATTTTTTAAAAAGATTTGTTGTTTAGTTTTATTTACGTATCTCATATTGACCATGTTTAGAAATGACGACGATTTGAGAGGATCAATTTTGCTTATCTCTAATTCTAAACCTCCATTTGGTTCAGTTTTTTATTATGTTAATTTTCTCAATTTTTTATATTCTTTATTTTGCTTTTTAAATATTAGAGGATAAGAAAACTGATACAATTAAGAAGTCAAAAATGTTAAAAATATATTTAAAAGCAATAGCCGCAATATTTGTAAGAATTATTAATTAAATATGAAAATTCAACAAGCTATGAACCATGTGATGACCTGAAAACATTAGATAGATAAATTTGTGCTTAGTTCACATCATATTATCATTGAAGCACATGACAACCGGAGTAAGTTTTAAAATAAAATATTTTTTTAGGAATGTGCAAAAGAAAGAAGCTTCTATAGACTACTGCGAGAAGGTCGCTTATCCGAAGCCTTGGGTGCTCTATCGAGGATCAAGTACATAGCAAGATGTTCGGAACGATTGTTTCGTATTTCTTCGAACTTAAACTTAAGGAATCAAATCGACAAAAGTTTAGAACACGAAACTGAACACAGAAAACTGCACAGAACGCTTATGTCAAACTTATCAGTAAACGTAAGCATATCATCCGGTAGTTTTATCTATCTCAAAAATCTTCACATAGTGCCAGCATTCCCAATCGGTGAGTGTTCCTAGTGGAGTGTTCTCCTTCGTTGAAGTCAAAGAGGACCTCAGTCTGATATCTCCAATTCCTTCCCTATCGGATTTTGTTCCAGTTGACGAATGTTCCCCGAATAACGATTTAACATCGAAAATCATAGAGTGCAATGAGACAGAAATCCAATAAACTTTATTTTCTTTTTTGAAATATAAAAACTGAATATCATTGTGTTTATTTATAATATAATTAATGGACCAAGAAATACTACCAAAATGTAGGATAAGATAAATATAATGAAATTCGGAATTATGGCTTTTGTTGAATTTATTAACTTATTTTAATTTTTCCCTCAGCTTAACATCGATTTCCAAAAAGTTTTAGTTCATTAGACGATACATTAAAATTATAATCAGCCACATGAATTGATGTTGGCTGTTCGAATTGCTCTGACCCATAATAAATAAATACACAAATTGGAGCAAGTAAACTTCTAACTTCTACATTTTATAACTATTGTTTTCTGTGGTCGATTATAACGGACTGTTGACAGCTAGACGAAGAGGAGGCGGAATGGAGAATAAAAGTACACATGTTTAGATAAAAGACCTGTTAATAACAAAACAAACACCACGTTTACTAGAACATTACCATAACCATAGCAAAATGTCTCTTTTTCACCTCATAATTTTTACACTGGAAGAATTGATCATTTAGTCGTCAATGGTCGAGTGTTTCTTGTAATTTCGCCCGTGAAGCAGTGAATATTATATATATTTGATCTTCATATTGGTCTATGATGGTTTTGTTAAGAATGTTCATGTTGCAATTATGAGTAAATCCAAAAAACCTCGCAAAAGATACGAGTCTGAATCAGATTCAGAAAGTATAGACAGCGAAGAGGAAGCCCGTCGACAGGATCTTCAAGAAAGAGACGCATTCGCAGAAAGATTAAAAAAACGAGATGCATCTAAAACTAGAAATATTGTCCATGCTTCAGATCGCAGGGCTTACGAAGAAGCAGCGAAAAGGTTGCAATTGGAAAATGCCAATCGGGATAAAATTATTCCCATGCTTCGAGTTCAGTCCAGGAGGAAATATTTAGAGAAAAGGAAAGAAGACAAGCTTATTGAACTAGAGGCAGATATTGTAGATGATGAATATTTATTTGAGGAGGAAATGTAAGTCTTGCTTATATTGTCTAGGTAAAATCAAGTTAAGTAAACTTTTAGTCTAACTGAACGAGAGAGAAAAGACCGGGAACACAAAAAGCAGCTGTTGAAACTAGCACAAGAACATGAAAAGGCAAGAGAACTTGAAAGAGTTCAAAGATATCATATGCCCAGAGATTTGGGCAAAGATTCTGTATCAGATTATGTGGAAGTTGATGAATTGGAAAAAGTTCCTCAGTCAGAACAAAAGAAATGGGAAAAGGATCAGATGGCTTCAGCTGTCTTTAAATTTGGTGCCAAAGATGCGTCGAAGAAAGAAGATGATTATGAGTTACTTTTAGAGGATCAGATTGATTTCATTCAAGTTCTACAAATGCCAGGTAACACAATAATGTGGTAGCAGTGTTAAATATAAGAGTAGTGAAAAAATTGGAGATACAGATAGTACCTTAACTTAAATAATAATAACACATAAACTGATATTAAATTTCTAAACATGTTGTAGGGACCAAAACAAAAAGTAAGGAGCCTCAGCTCACAGAGTATGAAAAAAAAAAGTTAAGTATAGAGGAGACTAAAAGAAGTTTACCAATATATCCTTTTAAGGAGGATCTAATTCAAGCAGTACATGAACATCAGGTTTTAATTATTGAAGGGGAAACTGGGTCTGGGAAAACCACTCAAATTCCTCAGTATTTACATGAATCTGGGTTTACTGTAGATGGTAATTTTTTTCTTTTTGAAATTAAGTCCCACAGTTTATTGATTTCATTGTTAGGTAAAAAAATTGGCTGTACACAACCTAGAAGAGTGGCTGCCATGTCAGTTGCTGCTCGTGTGGCTCAAGAAATGGGAGTGAAGCTCGGAAATGAAGTTGGATATGCAATTCGTTTTGAAGATTGCACTTCTGAAAGAACTCTTATAAAGTACATGACAGATGGAACTTTGCATAGAGAATTCCTTTCTGAGCCTGATTTACAATCCTATGCTGTTATGATTATTGATGAGGCTCACGAAAGAACTTTACACACTGATATACTATTTGGTCTTGTCAAGGATATAGCCAGATTTAGGCCTGATTTGAAGCTATTAATTTCCAGTGCTACACTAGATGCCCAGAAATTTTCAGAATTTTTTGATGACGCCCCTATTTTTCGGATTCCAGGTAAAAAAAGAAGGCTCTACTAAAAATAACTAATTACATTATAATTTTAGGAAGAAGGTTTCCAGTAGATATTTATTACACAAAAGCCCCCGAAGCGGATTACGTGGATGCATGTGTCATATCAGTGTTACAAATTCATGTTACCCAACCTTTAGGAGATATTCTTGTATTCCTCACTGGGCAAGATGAAATCGAGACGTGTCAAGAATTGTTACAGGATCGGGTGAGGAGGTTGGGTTCAAAAGTCAAAGAATTAATCATTTTGCCTGTATATGCAAATCTTCCAAGTGATATGCAAGCAAAAATTTTTGAACCAACTCCTCCTGGGGCTAGAAAAGTCATTCTGGCGACTAATATTGCAGAGACTTCATTAACTATAGATAATATTATTTACGTGATAGATCCAGGATTTGCCAAACAAAATCATTTCAATTCAAGAACAGGTAAAAACCACTGTTAGAATAAACAAAATAAGGTAGAGTTAAGTGAAATTTAATTCATACATATAATATATATATATATATATATATATATATATATATATATATATATATATATATATATATATATATATATATATATATATATATATATATATATATATATATATATATATATATATATATATATATATATATATATATATATATATATATATATATATATATATATATATATATATATATATATATATATATATATATATGATGACACTATACTCCGGGATATCATCCGTTCGCTCGTTGAACTCCGACTGGAATCCTGCATCCGACTGGAATCCTGCAAATCCTGCATCCGACTGGAATCCTGCAGACGTTTCGCCAAAATCTCACTTGGCATCTTCAATGCTCGCGCTCCGAAAACACTTCGAACACGGAGCGCGAGCATTGAAGATGCCAAGTGAGATTTTGGCGAAACGTCTGCAGGATTCCAGTCGGATGCAGGATTTGCAGGATTCCAGTCGGAGTTCAACGAGCGAACGGATGGGATGATATCCCGGAGTATAGTGTCATCACATTTTTCCATCCTCCGTGAATCAATACGTGAGAATATATATATATATATATATATATATATATATATATATATATATATATATATATATATATATATATGTATATATATATGATGACACTATATTCCGTGATATCATCCGTTCGCTCGTTGAACTCCGACTGGAATACTGCATCCGACTGGAATCCTGTGTTCGAAGTGTTTTCGGAGCGCGAGCATTGAAGATGCCAAGTGAGATTTTGGCGAAACGTCTGCAGGATTCCAGTCGGAGTTCAACGAGCGAACGGATGATATCCCGGAATATAGTGTCATCACATTTTTCCATCCGTGAATCAATACGTGAGAATATATATATATATATATATATATATATATATATATATATATATATATATATATATATATTACAATTAATTGACTAAGAAACACTACAAAAAAGTAGGACGGGGTAAATAAAGTGAAATGCGCAATTTTGGCATTTGTTGAATTTATTAACTTATTTTAATTTTTTGCTCAGTTTAACATTGACTTCCAAAAAGTTCTATTTTTCTTAAAAATAATAATTACCCTGACACTCTACTACCTTATTATGTAAGTAACTAAACTAATCTAAAAATAAAACAAACTATGATTCAAAAGGAATCAAAATAAAGTTGTCTATTTTCAAATATAAATTTACAACTTTCGGTCTTACTTCTATTTATTGTATCTTTATCAGTTTTTTTTAAGAGAAAGCATATATAGTGTAGTTTCTAAATATTTGAAATTATTTTTATGAAATTGACTTCTAGGCGTGGGCACTTGTCCTTGTCTTTTTGTTATTGTTCTAGTGGGATACAGATGACTGATTGGGCTTAAAGTGACTTTATTGTGATAAATATGGCAACAAACTGTATATAAAATTCAGCAAGCAAATGTTAACTTTTGTGGTATAGAGAAGAGTGAGTTGATGTTAGTGATATATATTTTTTAATTACTTTAAGGATTTTATTGTGATATGTGATAAAATTCTTAATGTCTCAATGCAGTGGCGTACAGTTCTCCCCACACTATTATTCTACAAGATTAATACAGCATTAATAAAAGTTGCTCAGTTGCATATTACTTTTTGCAAAATATGTGACTTAGTAGTAAAAGCAATTCTAAGGGAGTGATCATATTATATAAAAACATTTTAGGCATGGAAAGTTTAATGATTGTACCGATATCGAAAGCATCGGCCAATCAACGGGCTGGTAGAGCTGGACGTGTCGCGGCTGGGAAATGTTTCAGGTTGTACACAGCTTGGTCGTTTAAACATGAGCTGGAAGATAATAAATACAGCGAATCAATCTTGGGAACGCAGTTCTTATGCTAAAAGCTCTTGGCATAAATGATCTGGTTCATTTTGACTTTCTAGACCCTCCGCCGCACGAAACTCTGATACTTGCCCTGGAACAGTTATATGCTCTTGGAGCTCTGAATCATCACGGGGAGTTGACAAAACTGGGAAGGAGAATGGCCGAGTTTCCTGTAGATCCTATGATGGCAAAGACACTTCTTGCTTCGGAAAAGTATGAATGTATGAATGCTCATATTATACTAGTGAAAAGAAAAAAAAATGCTGGGAATTTAAATGGTTATAAAATTCAATTCGGAGATTAAACTCCAACAAATATATTATAATTTAAATATGTAATTGTACATCTTTTTGTTGCTTAATTGCAGTAATTATTGTCTGCAAATTTTATTTTAGATATAAGTGTTCCGAAGAGTGTTCCGAAGAGGTTGTAACCATAAGCGCCATGCTGTCCGTTAATGGTGCAATTTTTTATAGACCAAAAGACAAAATAATTCATGCAGATACCGCCAGAAAAAACTTTAATCACATCGCAGGTGATCACTTAAGCTTGTTAAATGTTTACAATCAGTGGAGGGATACAGATTACTCAACGCAATGGTGTTACGAAAATTTTATCCAGTATAGGTTGGAATGCTAATTTTCATGTGTTAATAAAAATCCTTTTTATTTTTTTATATCCTCAGGTCGATGAGGAGAGCGAGAGATGTGCGGGAGCAGCTAGTTGGTTTAATGCAAAGAGTTGAAATTGAAATGGTTTCGAATATTACGGAAACCGTGAATATAAGGAAAGCCATTACTGCCGGTTATTTTTACCACATAGCGAGACTCTCAAAAGGTGGCAATTACAAAACAGTGAAGCACAATCAGGTAAATCAAAAAATTCATTTCAAAAGCGCTTTAGCGCATTATAATAATGGTTGTGTATTCCTTATTATTTGTCATTATTTTATAATTTATTCAACTATATTCACTCAGCAAAGTAATCATCAATACAATCCATTATGTATTTCAAATTTAGGTTTAATTAATGTAGTAAACTGTGAATCATTCAATACTTTCGTCAACTTCAAAAAGTCTTGTCAAAAAACACCAAATTTCAACTACTATAAATGTCATGTTATCTTTTAGAAGTCACTTAGAAAAGATGGTCACAGGCACCGTTTAAATGTTGGGTTTTATTTTATGGAATTGTGATACTTTATTTATATTTTTCATTGATAAGAAATAAATTAGAACGTGCATCATTAATATGGTCTCCAGTAGAGGCAAAATATGACCTCATGGTGTCATGGTAGATCAAGCGCAAAGAAAGTGTTTAAAAAATTTATCTTTTATCCTTTCCAAAAATGCAGCTAATTAACGGAACTATTAAATACATACTTATCCATCTTTCTTGGAACAATTTAATTTGCAATATTTTCTCAATACTTTACTTTGATTTGTATAATTTAGTTTTCTTCTTTCTCAAGAAATCTGTCATGGACAAATATGGTTACTTCTTTGTTATGGCTTGAATAGCCAAATAAATATATAAGGACACAGATTTTTAAACACTGCTTGATTGATATAGTCTTCTGTAAAAATGCAAACAAAACAGATTGCAAGATGATTTTAATCAAATTATATTTGAGAGCAAATGACAATTCATTTTTCATTGGCTTCACCTGCTCAATGCAATATTTTTTTTGGTAGTCTCAAATTCCACCCTTCCTAGGTCGTTTAAATCAAATTGGATACACAACTTAGTAACTTAAATAATGCAATTGTAATAGATTTGCATTTCGAATCTTCAAACTTTTCTTCACTTTAGGTGCAATGAGTTCAAGTAAAATTGTTTAAATTTGATTTTTTTTTTTTGTTAGAGTGTAACAATTCATCCCAACAGTTCCTTATTCGAGGACCTGCCCAGGTGGATCCTCTATCATGAATTAGTTTTCACAACAAAAGAGTTTATGCGGCAGGTAATTGAAATCGAAAGCAAATGGTTATTGGAAGTGGCACCACATTACTACAAGCCCAAGGAGTTAGAAGATTCAACAAATAAAAAGGTGCCCAAAACAGTAGGGAGAAGCACGCGAACCGATTAATTTGTGAACGGAATTGAAAACTACAAAAATTAAAAAATTATAACAATATATTTATAACAATATACATCATTGGAAATTTTATTATTAAAAACCAGCAACTACAATTACATACAAAAATTAAATGCAGTGGCTCAGATCGACAGATGACTTATAAAATGATGACAGCAAGTCTCTAAACATGAAACAAAAGGAGCTGCACAGTCTTTAAAAAAATTCAAAATCAATTAAAAAAAAAATTCTGGATGCACCCATACAAACCCCGACACAAATAAAGACATTTGCGTTGAACCAGGTCTTTGCACTTGCACAATTTTCTGTCAAAAACACTTAACGAAAATTATTTTTGACAGACATGATTTTCTTGAGTTTTAAGTCTTGTAAATTTACATCATTCCACCCATGCCGCCCATGCCCCCCATTCCTCCACCTGCTGGTATTGCCGGTTCCTCTTTAGGAATTTCAGTTATAACTGCTTCTGCTGTTGTTAATAGTGAAGCTACTCCAGATGCATCTACTAAAGCTGTTCTGACAACCTGGTAAATTCGGACAAAGCTATAGTTGTAAATTCCACACAACAAATTAATTAATACCTTTGTGGGATCAATAATTCCTTTTTCAAACATATTTCCGTACTCATTGTTTAAAGCGTCATAACCATAATCTCCAGATTGTTGTTCAACTTTCGCCACAACTGCAGCTCCATCTATCCCTGCGTTTTTGGCAATAGTCATGCAAGGGATCCTAAGAGCTCTTCGTACAATTTCAATTCCTAAAAGGATTATATTCATACCACTATAAAAAAGAAATTAGGTAACGCACCAATTTCCTGATCTTTATTTTGAGGTTTCAACTGATCTAAACTAGAACTGCATCTCAACAATGCGGTGCCACCTCCAGGAACAATTCCCTCTTCCACGGCAGCTCGAGTGGCATTCAAGGCATCTGTGACACGATCTTTTTTCTCGTTTACCTCAACCTCACTGCTACCACCAACTTTCACTACGGCAACACCTGAAGCAAGACGAGCCAATCTCTCTTGCAACTTTTCTTTTTCATATTCTGAAGTTGTGTTCTCTATCTGATCCCTAATTTGATCAGCGCGGCGATCCACGTCTTCCTTTTTGCCCTTTCCTAAAAGTGTTCACACTCATTTCAAAGGAATCTTAAGTTTTTACATACATTATCCAATTTGTTAGTGTTGTCAAATTATTTGATTCTTGATGGGTAAGTGATATTTTTGTTTGTTTTAATTTTTGGACTAGGGCCCACCTATAAACTTTATGATATCTTAACAATAAAATTAGCAAAAGATTTAAGAAGAATTTATTGAAGAATTTCCAAAGGAATAAATAGAATCAATCAAAAAAACTAAAACTTGGTATTATCTTAAGAATCTTCTATTTTTTTCAAAATATCAAATCTAAATATGAAAAACTAAATTATATTACCATCTAACACTTACCTCGCAACAGTAGTGTATCATCTTTAGTAATTACAATTTCCCCAACTTGCCCCAAGTCGGATGGTTTGACATCTTCAAGTTTGACAATATCCGCATCATCTCCAAATACAATGCCTCCAGTAGCGATAGCCATATCTTGAAGTGTAGATTTTCGATTGTCACCAAAACCTGGAGCTTTTACTGCAGCAACTTGAAGTCCAATACGTAATCTAAATAATTAAAAATTTCAAAATGTTAAAATTTTGTTCATTTTACAAAATTACCTATTAACAACCAAAGTTGTTAGAGCTTCCCCATCAATATCTTCAGCAATTATTATTAAAGGTTTTCTTTGGGCGTTTGCTAATTCTAATGCTGGAACAATGCTCTGCACAGAAGAAATCTTTTTCTCGCTGAATAAGATTAGAGCATCCTGATACTCAACTTTGGCACCTTTAGTTGTGTTTACAAAATATGGTGAAATGTATCCCCTGTCAAATTTCATCCCTTCAATAACTTCAAGTTCATCCTTCAAAGTTTTGCCATCTTTGACAGTAATGACACCATCTTTTCCAACTCTCTTCATAGCATCTGCAATCAAATTACCCACTGATAAGTCACCATTAGCTGAAATTGTCGCCACTTGGCATATTTCTTCAGGAGTCGTCACAGGTTTGGACAAAGTTTTTAAAGTTTCTGTAATCTTTTCAACAGCAGCCATAATTCCTTTTCGGATTTCCACTGGATTAGCTCCTTTTCCTAGATTTTCAAAGCCTTCTTTTGCAATAGATCTTGCTAATACTGTGGCAGTGGTAGTACCATCTCCCGCTTCTTCATTTGTATTATTGGCAACATCTTGGACTAGTTTAGCACCAATATTTTGGAATTTATCTTTTAGTTCTACACCCTTTGCAACTGTTACACCATCCTTAGTGATTTTAGGTGAACCCCATGACTGTTCAATGATTACATTTCGGCCCTAATTAATAAAAAATAATTATTTAAAAAATTCTGCTATATCTATTCAACCATGGTTTAACACATGAAACTTATGCAATTACCTTGGGCCCCATAGTAACAGCTACGGCATCGGCTAAGATATCAACCCCTTGAAGCATAAGGGCCCTGACTTCAGGTCCAAACCTGACATCCTTAGCGTACCATCTCTGCAATTGATTGACTTGGTGAGCCTTGCGTAATGCCACTGATCGCATGGCTAACGGTACCCTGTACATCTAGAATTAAAATTTACATGAATGTAAAATGAAAAATCGCAAAATATTTTTTAAAATAAAACTTCAAAATGACAAGCTAGGATTTTTTCTTGGTTTACTAGATCAAAAGATAAAAATTGGAAAAAAAAAGTTCAAAGAAAAATTGTTGTATTAGGTATTTATCGTGTGACTTGGATTAGATTGCAAGAATAAAAGCACATGGCGAACATGTTTTACAAAGGGGTTACAA
The DNA here is from genome assembly GCF_029955315.1 of Cylas formicarius. NCBI lineage: Eukaryota > Metazoa > Arthropoda > Insecta > Coleoptera > Brentidae > Cylas > Cylas formicarius. The sequence continues at coordinate 27,872,789 of NW_026844264.1, forward strand.
AAGATTAGAACATAATAAATTACTATAGTTTTAATTAATACACCTTCCTACACATACGTACCTTGTTAAGCAACGTAAAATGGTGGAGAAAGTTCAGTAAAAACGCCGGCAATAACTTAAAAACCTTTATCCGAAAACGCCGAACTTGAACGAACTTTGAACGTTTGCCACTTGATTTCGTGATTCGAGAATCCAGAAAATGCTCGATTTTCTACCACTGAAAAGATTTGGTAAATTCCACTGAAACGGAATCGAAAACAACTATGGATGTGGATATTCGCCCAAAAACGGTAAATCGAACAATCTACTTTTATTAATATAAATTCGGCAGAGTAAACCTTGACGAAACGAATTTTATCGACTAGAAGAAGCAAATCTCAAAAAAATATGCTGGACTTTCGATGGAACCAATGTAGATGGCGGACGTTGCTCCTGCCTGGTTCCAATAAAATTGTAGAAATCGGTTGAAATTAGTGTCGTTTAAAGAAAATTTTGTTTTGTACATTTGTTTTCTGAAGTGATAGAGGTGCAGTGCCTATAATTTCTAGAAATAGTGTTCTTTTTACGCGGATGTACATGGATTTGTGATGTGTTATTCCATGATCTATATGTTAGTACGGTTTCCGGATGTCCTGTGTAACCAATGTGAGTGGTTACCAGGCCGGATGGGAGCGAATATCCCGTATAGGATAATTGCCGGAGTCGTATGAAGAATCGGTTGTCATTTTATGACAATACTTAGAAGTTGTCCCCGTTTTTGTATATGTTAACTAACCTGGAGGATGATGGATTGGTCCAGACCCTTTTTTAAGGAAGGCATTCTTCAGATTTTTGTACATGTTACACTCATCGTAAGATGGCCGAGTGACCTATTGCAGTCGTGGCCATTAGAAGTAAAATCACTCTAACCTTTAATGCTTGGCCGAATGATCCTAGCAGTTTTGGCCAACAAAAGTAAAGAAGAGAAGAAGAACCTTTAATGCTGTTCAGTCGTTTCCAACAGAAGTAAAAGCAAAAGAACCTTTAATGCTGTTATTTTGGCTTTTAATGCAATAAATTTGTACGTTAATGGAAAGTGACAATTCTGGTTAAGCTCTTTTGTTTATCGTCCGTGGGTTACGACTTAGGTACAAACCGCACATGGGTTTGAGGATCCAGGATAATGCGCATGAATAAATTTGTGGGGATTTAATTATTAAGGAAGAATTAAGTTATGTATTAGCGTTGGCGGTTTTCAGACGAAATTTTGAAAATTTGTAAAAATTTTGTCATGGACACACTAGAGAAGCAAATTTTAGAATATGGTCAGAAAAAGGATACCCAGTCTCTTCAGAACTTAATTTTAAATTCCGAGGAAGAGGTAAGGAAAGAGAAAAACGCCGCCTTAATTTATTAATTGCATTGATAGGTAATTGAACTGATTCAAAACCGTGTAATTAGTTCGAATTTTCCAAAAATATGGAAATATCTATTACAATCAATAAGCGATTCAATAGAATGTCATGAAAAAAGAATTGGGATAGTTTTAACTCTGATAAAAGAACTTCAAGAAAGGGAAATTTCATCATCAAACTCTTTATGTGTGGTTCAGGATATCTGTGTTGAGCTTCCAAAGTTTAAATCAGTACACTTAGTAGAAATTTGCAACATTTGTATGTCCTCTATTCAGTCCACCAATGAAAGTTCCAATATGATGTAAGTATAAAATGTTGGAATATAAAAAATTTTGTATTTTTAAATTGCTTTGTGTAGGTTTAATTTAATTAGTCCAGCTGATGTAAGTGTTTAATTTTAGTTGGAAAGATATCTTACCAGATGTTTTACAAATTTTGACTCAAAGGGATATTGTAGATTATAACGGATTAGAGTATACAGGAGCAGAATTTAAATCCAATTTTATTAACACTTTATGTATAGGAAACTGGAGTCCCAATATCGTCACTAGTATTACCTCTATGTTTAAGTATGGTTTAAGTATTCACTTGTTGCACCATATATATATTATTAATTTAGTGATATTCCCTTGACAAAAGAAGAACATCTGAAAATAGTTACCAAATTGACATCCTACATAGGAAGGATGACTCCCCAAGAAATTCCACCATTCGTATACCAGCTTTTAAGATTGTGTCGGCACCACAATAGCAAAATTGTATTCATAAAGCTTAACTACTATTTTAATTTGAGAGTTTACATCAATCCAAATTTTTCCAGGCCCAGTAATTCAGACAGTCCAGATTTAGATATAATTGGTAAGTTTGGTTTTGGGGCATATATAGGGAAGGCATTTTATATAAAAAATTAATTTTTTAGAAAATGCTGAGAATCATGACATATTAGACACAGAAAGTACTGTTTTGTTCCATATTCATAATGCTGCAGCGCTAGGTCATAACTCCATTAAAGATTACTTAAATTCTCTAAAAAATGTAGTAAAGTCTCCTGAATTTATTCTGCAGCCTTTCCAGTTACTAGTTCTCTTAACAATATCAGCAATCCAACATTATGAGGAAATGGTGTTTGATATTATTCGACCAGCAGTTGTGAGATCATTTATGGAAGAGCACAAAAAGCAGTGTTCTTACTTTTATCGAGATTTGATGCTCCAAAACTGTAAACCGGAACAGATATTTACCCAGGTTTTAGACATTGGGTATATTAATTAATTAAAAAATTAAAGTGTAACTTTAATATTGTTTTATCCTAGCTTACACGACAAGGAATTGGTTTTGCAACCAATGGTTAATTTCGGATTTGCGCTATTAAGCGTCGGATCTGCCTTAGGGAGGGACATCATTGCTGAGAAACAATGGTCCTTGGGGACCATGATTTTGTTAAAAATTATAAAATATAAACGACATGTTGCTCCTGTAATCTTAAAAACTTTTACTAACAACATTTTTTCAAGACAGAATGCAATTCAGTACATAGGTAAGTGCTAAACAATGTTGTGGTATCCAAAGGAGACAAGTCGTGGGTGTGGTATCTCAGAACTCATAAAAAGCCTCAGCGAGAGTTCATAATACCAGCAGTACGTCATCTGCCGCTGAAAAATTGATAAATTACAATCTTGGAATGATGAGCTGCAAGTAAGCTCTGTAATTAAACTTGAAGCTGGAAGTGTGGATTCTCAGGTTTCTAAGTGAATGAACAGTTTTGGCTAGCCTGGATCAAAACAACTTTACAATAATTCATGTTCCCTCATTAAATATTAATGATTTTTTAATTTAAATAATAAATATTAATTTATAATCGATAAACAATACTTCCGCAAATTATTACACAGAAGCAAATAAATTAAAATGTGGCAATGGCATTCCTGTGCAATTTATGAATGGCTTGTCTGGTCTCATTTTGATATTAAAAAATTAAAGTTTCTCCAATGCTCTTTAGAATTAGTGACTGTTTTCTTGTAATTATTTTACAGGATGTCCTATCTTCAAAAATGTGATTGATCACATAGTCTTGAGAATTTTGTTTGTTTTCTTTTAATTGTCGTGTTATCGGAATATGTGATGAATTAACAAATGTCTCCCTTGTATAATACCAATTCTTCTTTGCACAGTCACTTATTTTTTTCTTTGTTTATTGGCTTATGCGGCTGCCTGTGAGAAATGACCAATGATTACTACGCGATTATTGCATAATTTTTAGAATGCCTCTATTTACTGAGCAAATCATTTCCACTTCTTATGATGGAAAATCAGAGCTCTATTGTCGAACTAACGGAAAGCTTAGTGCAGATCCCAGGAAACGTGGGAAATCAGTTACTCGATGCCTTAATACCCTTGGCGAGAGTGCTGCCTAGTATTCGTGATCAGCTTATATTGGTGTTGAGGAAAGCTTTATATTCTAGGTAACATCAAACAGGCTAATTTAAAAGGGTATCAAGATTTAATTGTTTATAGGTCGGTTGAAACGAGACAGACTGCGGTGGACGGTTTCATAAAATTAATATCTAATACAAAAATATCAAACCTTTTGATTTTGAGTCAATCAAGTAACAGTGGATCTTTCTCATCGGGTCATTCTCTGTATACGCAAATATCGCTGAACAGGTCTACTCAGACAGTGGGGTCGAGTAGCTTTAGTGGCGAAGCCATTTGTTTTGAGGTTTTGGGCATTTTGAAGAGGTGTTTTATTCAGCAGGCCGAAGTACGCTCCAGACTATACGAAGGTTCTGTTTTTATAAACTAAGTGAAACTATTTACCTATTCTTTGTGTTTCAAATTTAACTTTCACTATTATAATCGTGCAAAGTTATTGAAGCTATTTTTGGGTGCTTTTTTCATGATAGCCTTCCTTTATTCTTAATGTCATAGTGAAATTAAAGCTCGAATTTATCAATATAATTTGAATTTTAGCAAGTTAACTGGTAATCATCATTAAAATAGTAATAAAAGAAGCTATTATATATCATTGTTGGAAGTTCAAATTGCTTAGAACTGTAATTGTATTGAAATTGTATTTTAGGTTTATACTATGCGGTATCTGTAAACCCTGACTTGGGTATTCCAGTATTGGATGTTTTATGGTTTCATTTTCTTGAATATTATATTATCAATGAAGAAGCTCTACCACCTTTAAATTTCGGCAAAGTAGCTAATCTTCGTGACACAGACAGCGTCTTACAAGTACAATTTCGACATATATTATTATATTAATAATAATAACATACACGTAATATTTTTTAGGAACCTCTGGGTAAATTTGTTTTTGCCATATCTCAAATTTTAACCAAAGTTCAGGAATCCGAGGAAGACAGGGATAATTCTACAGTAGTAAAATATCTCCAATTTATGGAATCTCTCTGTAATCGAATGATCAACTGTGAATTGATACACCTTGAATTGGTATATATCGGGCGTATATAATTATGCGGCAAAATTTCAAGGGGGTTATTGATTTTATTAAATCTTCAATCTATTTTATTCATTTGAGATCTCATAAACTATAAAATATAGAAAAATTGTTATATGAAAAGTTTTTTTAATATAATTTTTCAGATATTTTGGAAAAATTGAAGTGGTTTTTAGATAAGGCTTCGAGTTTTTTGGATTTTTGATTGTTCACAGCCTACTAGAATAAAGAATGCAATAGCTACTGATATGTCAATGAAATGAATTTTCAAAATGAAAAAATCCAATATGGTGTTCGTAATGAAAAATAAATACTGATCATGGTAAAAACAAATGAATTAAGGATCTTGTGAGTTGTTTTACAAATTTCAAAAATATATGTTTTACTACCTCATTCTGATTATTAAAATTTGCAGCAGTAAAAAGCAAGCAAAAATAATGACAAAATGACTTGAAATTTTGCCGTCTACTAGATTGCTTATAAATAAAAATATTTTAACATTAACAACAAATTAATGTAGGATGATGGTACAGATCTTTTTGACACTTTGCCTGAAAGTCAACACAAAATGCATATCCTAAAAGAGGCGCTTACAGTGTATGAGGCCCTCATTGGCTATAAAATATCGTCTTGGACAATTACATCAGAAAACCAAGGTCTTTCCATAAACGGTCTGATGCAGGGCTACAACCGATTTCTGTATTTCGCAAAGGTAAGTACACAGTACACATTTGTACTTCTTATGCATCTAATGCAGATATTTTAGGTTTCTCACAAGCCAAAGAAAGGCAAAAAGATTGATGTAAAAAATACCCAATCCCAAAATAACACGAAACATAACCAGACTCGAGGAAATAATACAACAAAAAATGAAATTCATCAAAGATCAAACTCAAAAGTGTTTAAAATTCCTGATACAATATTGAAGATGTCAACAGTGGATAAAGCTCTGAAAACATTGCTCGAGTAAGCTTCCGTCAATTTTTTGCTAAACAGTGGTTATTTCTTTTATAGTACCTATTTCTTATTTTAACGAATTTTTACACGTTTTAGGGGCCCATAAGTTCATCCTTGGTAGTTACTTTTTGTTTCTATTTTCCAAATCTTCTTGGCTTTGTTGTAGTCTAATAAAGGACAAGCTTATACACATGTATATCTAATATCTTTAGTCCGCTAACTTAACTGTAACATATGTATTATTTTTGTATTACACAAATCGCACCTAATGTCTTTAAATGCATAAAGAAAGTAGAACCTGATTATGTAGTGTTTCGCGTAATTTTTTTAAGATAAATTTCAAGGTGAAAATTTCATTCAACAGAAAACAAACACCCTATATATTCCTTATTATCTTATTTGACTTATTTTACACCTTTCAGAAAAACATAATTATTAGTATTGCGTTACTGTATACAAATATGTATTTATAATTATAAATTATCCATAAGCAGATGTTCGGGATATTGTTATAATAATTTATAGCATCAATTGTAGGCCTAGCGTAATATGGACTTCCAACACAAATGCGGTCGTAATAAAAACCAAAACTGATTTGCATAGACATTTCCTGCATGCAGCTATGTTTCTGGTCAACAAAGTAAAGAGCGAGAAATTTATAGACAGCGAACATAAGAAACGCTCATATAAAGACATAACATCAATTGCAAATGTAATATATACCAGAATTTTGTGTAAATTCAATGAATATGTTGATTTTGATTGTCCTGCTGCCATTCTTGGTCTTGAATGCTTTCATGCTATTTTAGTGATAATGACTGGGCAATTTAAGAGCAATATTTCCAATTTCTTAAGTGATATCGGTAAGTTTTTGCACTTTGTGTGCAGGAACAACAACATTTTCATTATTGAAATTTAGATGCCACTAACGGTGAAGAAGAATCTATGTTGGAACATCTAAGGTCATTAATCGAGAATTTTAAAAACTTATATGAGACTGCCGAAGATAACACTTCCGATGATCCAGATGTAAAAAAAATATCTCTTATAGTGGCAAATATATTGACGGTTTTGGCAGATGTAATTCCTACCAATAGCAATGTTGTTGCATTACAGGTTGGTTCCCTAAACTGGGTTATAGAAAATTACGTTGTAGCGCTTGAATTTATGCATAACAGTAGAGTACAGTGAAAAAACTTAAAAAATGGTTAAAGTTAATGAGGAATACGGGGAATTCTTGGAGTGACTGTATAATAAGTTAAATATTAAACAGTGTTTGTATTAACTTCATTAGCATTCATATAATTCTTGTCAAGTAACTGTAGAAAAACAATGACGCTATGGTGCCTGTCAGCTATTTTTGTGTTATCAGCTTCAGAAAGAAATTTAAAAAAATGGTTGCAATTGTTAAGAAATAATTAATTTACCAATTTATATATATATATATATATATATATATATATATATATATATATATATATATATATATATATATATATATATATATATATATATATATATATATATATATATATATATATATATATATATATATATATATATATATATGATGACACTATATTCCGGGATATCATCCGTTCGCTCGTTGAACTCCGACTGGAATCCTGCATCCGACTGGAATCCTGCAAATCTTGCATCCGACTGGAATCCTGCAGACGTTTCGCCAAAATCTCACTTGGCATCTTCAATGCTCGCGCTCCGAAAACACTTCGAACACTGGTGTTTTCGGAGCGCGAGCATTGAAGATGCCAAGTGAGATTTTGGCGAAACGTCTGCAGGATTCCAGTCGGATGCAAGATTTGCAGGATTCCAGTCGGATGCAGGATTCCAGTCGGAGTTCAACGAGCGAACGGATGATATCCCGGAATATAGTGTCATCACATTTTTCCATCCGTGAATCAATACGTGAGAATATATATATATATATATATATATATATATATATATATATATATATATATATATATATATATATATATATATATATATATATATATATATATATATATATATATATATATATATATATATATATATATATATATATATATATATATATATATATATATATATATATATATATATATATATATATATATATATATATATATATATATATATATATATATATATGACACTATATTCCGGGATATCATCCGTTCGCTTGTTGAACTCCGACTGGAATCACTTCGAATATATATATATATATATATATATATATATATATATATATATATATATATATATATATATATATATGTTTGTATTAACTTCATTAGCATTCATATAATTCTTGTCAAGTAACTGTAGAAAAACAATGACGCTATGGTGCCTGTCAGCTATTTTTGTGTTATCAGCTTCAGAAAGAAATTTAAAAAAATGGTTGCAATTGTTAAGAAATAATTAATTTACCAATTTATATATATATATATATATATATATATATATATATATATATATATATATATATATATATATATATATATATATATATATATATATATATATATATATATATATGACACTATATTCCGGGATATAATCCGTTCGCTTGTTGAACTCCGACTGGAATCACTTCGAATATATATATATATATATATATATATATATATATATATATATATATATATATATATATATATATATATATATATATATACAGTTTGTTACTCTATAACAGAAGGCCACCTAGGTCTCTTTTAATGTGTTATAAAAATAAATATTAAGTCCGATAATAATATGCATCTTATGCATCTCACCCAATCCTTGCCAAAATATTTAATTTTTAAAACCAATAATTAAGAACTATATTGTTTTGACATCCTCGTTATTTTTAGTTGTATGATTGGATGAAAACCCAGGCAAATGAGAAAGCTGCTACAGGAAAGGTTGCTGGTGTTTTAATGAATTTGCTTTTTGAAACACACGTCAAACATAAAATCGGACTGTCACTCTTTGAAAATATCTCGCGAAGTCTTAAGAACTGTATAGGTGGCATAGGAGAGGTGGGTTATTTTTCTGCAAATGTGATGTTAGAAAATTTCTTTGATTATATTATGTTGTCCGACACATTTTCAGGATACTACTCAAGCAGATAATGATGTCACCATAAAAATTGTAAATGCCGGCACTTACAGTTACATCATATTATCTCTGTGTGGCAATTTAAAAGCAATATTGGATGATTTGGATAATATAATCGCAAGATTGAAATCCGATTACTCCATCATAATTTTTCCAGGAGAGGAAAATATTGAAAAAAGTATTAAATGTTTTCTAATTGTTCTCGCCGAATTGAAATCTAAAATTATTATTTTAGAAAAAGATGATTTACGCGTCAAAGAGAAAGCAGTTTCTTGTCAACTGTGTTTTGTAAACAAAATTCTAATTAATTTAACCGCCATCGCCATCCCAGCCGGTAATTTATCAGATGCGATATTCAAAAGTCTAATGCAGTTTTACTCTTCACTTACGTCACTTACCAAGTACTTCTTAACCAAGTCATCAAAAACCAATTTAGCGTTTCAGACAGCAAGGTAATATGTGCACCATAATAGCACTTCCTTATGATTCGCCACTCCTTTTTGTGCCATTATTGGGATTATGTTTCAATTTTCTCTACATTAACTCAATTTTTTAAAAATATGAGGCTATATTGATGCTAGCCAGCAAGTTTGATTTAGTCAAAACTATAAAATTCATTTCAAACTTTTTTTTATCTTTAAATAAAAATTTTAACAAGTGTGGCAAATTATGAGGAAAAACCCGGTAGATGGAAAGCAAAAAAAAATCATTTTTTAGGTTTGAAAACCTTGTAAAGTTGGCTGGCAAAAATTTAGCTCCACTTGTATATAACTTGATTCTGCATATAGATGAAAGTCAACCTAAAGAAAATGAAACCCAGGCAAAGAAAAAAACTGTAGATTCGTCAGTAATGAAGAGTAAAGTGTTACGAGAAACGAGAATCATCCCGAAAGTTATCTATGAGATCGAACAGTTCAGCAAGACCGTCATCCAACTTTCGAAAAAGACTAAATGCGATTTATCAAAATATGTTGGGTCAGGAACAGTTCGGGATTTTCGAATAAAAAAGCTCAAAGAAATCCTAGAAGAGGCAGGGGAAATTGATGCAACGCAGGCTAGTAGTGTAGCGCCGGAGACTCTGAGTACCACCAGAAGTGGGCTGGAAGAAAATAATGAACAAAACAAAGAGTCCTCAGTTCCACCTACAAAAAAATCAAGACACCAGTAATATTGACATTACTATTTCAAATTCGTTTATGTATGTTTAAATATATTTTTGTTAACTATTCTTAAAATATTGAACAATTATCCATTTAGACTCTCACAATGAGGAACAATTAAACGTATCATGCTCATTATCCGTGTTTTCAAAATCAATTCAAAAACAATGAAATTGGTCCAGAGACCAAATAATTAAAAAAATATATTATATACAGAGGATTCTATTTAATGTTTTAATGCAGCAGAAGTGCATAACCAGAACTAACTACCAATAATTTAATTTTTACATCAATATACACGTAAATACCCTTTCTCATTAATTGTAATTCTTGTACCTAATGTAAACTCATGTTCTCGTGTAATTTAATTTAATTCTACTTTTCTACAAAAAATTTCATGTTAATATTTCAATGTGTCTACTACCAAGTTGCAAGAAATTTGGCAGATAAAATTACCAGCTATTTCTTCCCCTATTTCTGCGCGTGTAAGTCTGAGCAAAGGATTTATTTATTTAAATTTCAAAGAATATAGGCTGGACCAGTTGAGTAAATAGTTATTATTTTTTTTATATTCGAACGGGAAGAACAGTGACCTCAATGCAATTAGTATATTGTCGGAAGTGCCAAAGCTTCACACTTATATGATATTCGGAGTTACGGACATTCCACCAAATACTGCATTCTTATCATACTATTTAGGCAAAATGTGGTGAAAGATAAAGAAAACATATTTTTGAATTATGTGTCCCTGTCTCTACCCAGCAAGATACTGTGTTAATTTAATATTTAATATAATAATATCCTAACATTAATGGAATAATATATTCATTGTGAAATTGTTACCACAGTCATTCATTTATAATTGTTTTTACTAAGTAAAATTTCACTTGGTCAATTGAAACTAATATATTCTGACTAACTAATAATGTCTAATAAGTAATGTCTTAGTTGATTTCAGGTAGAACAGCTTTTGTATATCCGAACGTTAGACTTACGGTAATTTGCTAATTTAAGCGTTCACGTCTTTTAGTGGCGTGTTAATTGTTGCGGGTCAATGCGCATGAGTCAGATATAAGGTCAAAATTTCGAGGGTTTGGCATCATTAAGACCATTAATTAATTAAGTTGCCAAAATTAACCGCCCCTACGTTGGAACACCTATGCGAAGGTTTGGGATCACCGAATCGAAATCTGTTTTCTTTTCATGAATATTAATATTGCCTTTTGTACCGCATTTTGTCCCACATTCATTGCAGACAAATGTTTCTGCAATATTCAACAAAAAATTGTCATTTAGGGTTCTGTTAGATACATAAAATCTAAAAATAACTTATTGAATTTGTTTTCTATTTTTCTTCCTTTTCATTAATTTATTTAATTCATAAACCAAGCAAAAATATTTTATTAAAGGGTTGGTAAATTTATAAATTAAATTAAGGTTAACTTCTTCTCCTTCTTGAATTGGCCAAGACTGCTAGGATCATTCGGCTATTTTATGGGCGTATGGTTACTTCTTTATAACCTGGAAGGGTGCAGTAATTAAAAGGGACTTCACGAATCAATCCAATATCCAATGAATTAACATATTTATACAGTGAAACAACTTCTAAATTATTTGTCATAAAATGACGACCGGTGCTTCTGACGGCTCCCGCAATTATCTCATACGGAATATCCGATCCCATCTGGCCTGGTTACCAGTGTAAATTTAAGACATCTGGAAACTATGTTAACATAAACATAATGCAATGACATAACATATCATACATCCGCTTGAAACGAATACTATTTCCCAAATTTATAGGCAGTGCGCCTTTATCACTTCTGAAAACAAATATACAAAAGACTAGTTTAAAACAAACGACACTGATTTTAATCGATTTCTACATTTTATAGAACCGGGCAGGACCAATGTGCGCCATGTGCAATGGTTACTTCGTGAATCAAGGTTACCTTTACATTTGGCTACGGCGTTTCTGAGACTCATGCCCCGTGGATCGCAATAGTGTTGCGATATTGACATGAGTAAAACTGCAAACATTTAAAGAGTCAAGGGCACATACACCAACTATGGAACAGAGAAAGAAAATATTTTTAATCTATGGAAAATCTATAAATTAATGAAAACAAACGCTTTACGTTAATTTTCAGACACAAATTCAGGAAAAGGTTGCGGATTATTTTATCTACCAATTTTATTAAAATTAGTAAGTAGATGTAGCGAAACGTAGCATGTGATGTTCTGTGCAGGTGCATATTATTAGACTTACCAAAACCGTTTGTCAATTGACGTAAAATTTTTTGATTTTCGTTTTATAGGGAAAACGAACGGAGTTCTGCTTTTTAAATAAAGTAGGTTTATTTTACAAATAAATGAGAAAATATCTAGCCAGGGACTAATACTTTAAAACAAGTTTCGAATGAGTATTATGAATCGCATGCTTCGACAACTCAGGAATCCTATAAATAACTCTATTGCACTGATTGGTAAAGTTGTTATGATTCCTATACATAACATTATGTACTGTAACTTCAGGTATAAGGCATGTCTCCGATAAGCAGCTCAGTCCAAAAATGCAGGAGTTCAAAAAAAAATTACGTGAAAAGACACCAATCGGTAAATTGGATGAACCTCTAGCTAAACACCCTTATGAGGAGAAGGAACCACTGCCACCATGGCCACATAATACTAATCCACATACTGGTGAAATCGGTGGTCCAAAAGGGCCTGAACCTACCAGGTACGGTGACTGGGAAAGAAAAGGCAGAGTTACTGACTTTTAATTTATTATTTTTGTTGTCATGATTTATCATCAGTTTTGTTAAATATATTTTTTCGTGAGAACACATGTTTAAATTATCTCTTAAACTCCTTTTATAATATCATAGAGGAAGTTTCATCACAGGGTATTTGCTTTATAATTCCATAAGACAGGGTAGGAAAAAACTAACCAGAAGTAGACATTTACTTATTTTAAATGGAACATATTTGAGAATCGTAGATCAAATATGTATAAGATTTTAAAAATATTTCAGGTGCAGAGTCCCACGTGAACAAAATTTAAAAATTATAAATCTGTATCCCTTTTTCTTTGATTTTCATGTGGGATCTATTTTGTTCTTTTTTTCTTAAATATTAGAGGAAAAGATAATTGTACGAAATTATTTAACCAAAATTATATTAAAAAATAGAATAGCCAATACAAAATAGGAAATTTTTGTACATTTTATAAACATTACAATAAATAATCAAACGGAGAATATATTAAAGATGTCCGCGGTGATAGGGATCATAAGCCAGATATTTATCAGCCAAAAGTCTTGTTCCTTCAATTACTAAATGCCTATTCTCATTAACATTATTCAAAAGACGGTTGTCATTTGTCACCAGCCTGTTATCATTGATCAAATTCCTTGAATTGTCATTTACCAGCAGTCGTGCTGGTTCAGTTATATTAACCACCAAACGAGGGTCATTCACCAATATTCTAGAGTTATCTGTCAATATGCCTCTATTGTCAGTCAATAAGTGTGTAGTATCTGTGAAAAGCTTAACCTCGTGACTAGTATTGTCAGGTTGTAGCATTCTAATTGGTTCTGTCGTCAGCATTCTCGTATCAGTTTGAATCAAACGGTTCGTATGATCAACCATTTGCTGTTGGGGTTGAGGTTGAGGAGCAGCAGGTTGCGGTTGCTGAGATGGATGCTGCTGTGAATTGAAATTCTGTAACAAATTACTTAGCTAAATAAAGGCCAAATTCGTAGAATCAGCTTTCACATTTTAAAAGTAATTAGGTCATGTTTAGTGCAACGATTAGCTATAGATTATATCATTAAATGAGTGACCGTCTCTATTTGATTGGTCTAATATATTCAGGACATCTTAAAATTGTTTAAATCGATTGTAATTTTAAGAAAAATAGTGCAAAAATAATAAATTCACTAAAGGATCCAGTTGCAGAAACTTAAAGTGCAACAATATAAAGAATAGAAAATGTTGAAGTAAACCAATTACCTGTTCATTTGCATTTGTATTTTCAAACTTGGCCAGTCTTGATTCATCCTGATTCGTGTATTTCGGAGATGATGTGTGTACTTTCATGTGGGTATTAAGTGTACTGGACTGGGAGAATGCTTTGCCGCAAGTCACACACACGTACGGTCTTTCACCTGAATGCACGCGCATATGGCGTAAAAGAATTGTATTTACAGTAAATCCTCTGTTACATACACCACATACATAGGGCCGTTCCCCTGTATGATTTCGCATGTGATATTTTAATTTCATAACAGTGGTAAAGCTGCAAAAATAAATCAATTCTGGTGTAGGGGACCCACAATCAATAAAAACATACTTTTTATAATACCCCTGGATTCCTGCTGCGTCGGTTTTTGTTGAGTCATACTAACTAATGTTTCGTTGGCTTCTTCAGAGATTGACCGAATCTCCGAAGAAGCCAACAGGATGATTGGCGAAACATTAGCTAGTACGACTCAACAAAAACCAACACGTGAAGAATCTAGAAGTTTTATAAAAAGTATAAGTGTAGTAGTTTCTTTAAAAACACAATAAAAACATACCGTTTATGACAAATTTCACACTCAATGGGTTTTTCTGTACCATGCAATCGTTTGTGACTTGTGAGGTCTCCAGATTGTCGGAAAGCTTTGCCACAAAAGTCACACGCAAACGGGCGTTCATTGGTATGAGTGCGCATGTGGATCTTTAAACTAGCCTTTGACACATAGCCATTTTTACAAACTTCACATTCAAACGGTCTTTCACCTAAAATGTCAAAAAATGACACAGTTAAAGAATTTTATTCATAACTATTTTTATTCAATTCAATATATATTTCGCGGAGAAAAAAACTTTATGACTTTGAAAAATGATAATTAAATGTCTAGTGATCTTCTTAATTGACTAGTTTAGAAATGGTTTTAAATAACATCTTACAACCCTAGAGTGTTATCTATCATTTTATTATGCGTTTGTGATGTTCAATTTACCTATGACCCTCTTCAAAGAGTATGTAAATAGGATACTTAGCGAGTCCGGGAATCCAAATAATAATATTGACTCCATTTGGTTCGGACAAAGACGTGATGGCGACATTAGGCACAATATAAATAAATTCAAATAAAAATATATAAATTCCATAATATTTTTAACATTATTTCGGTCAATTGAAAAAAAAAAAATTGACGGTCAATTCCACAACTCTAATAATAACATTAGTAAGAATACAATTTCCAGGAAGGGAGAGCAATAGATGTTATTCTGTGATAAGAGAGGGACGAGAAAAAATCAAACAGCTCTGGACCTTACAAATACAAATCTCAACTACAAATTACTATTATTTTTTTAGAGTTTATTTCTATTCGCTAAAACATTTGTTTTTCAAAAATCTACAAAGTTGCTACATTTATTAAAAATTACAATGCCAGTTATTATTTTAATATCATTAGAATAAATTTTATTTATGAACGCATCAGGTAAATACAAAACAAAAAACTATTAATATTTTGTATATTCTGCATGCTCTGTAGCAACCGTTCTAAGACCACTTAATATACTCATCAAACATTTATCAACTTTCAAAATTTGTATTTTTGTTGTCAAATTATTTTTTTAAAAATATCAACTTAAATAACCACACTGCCTAATTTTGGAAATGCTATTTTAATTTAACAATTTCTAAATTTAAAAATACAAAATGTAAGACTTTATATGGGGAGGTTAATTTTCATTTTTAGACATCAAAGAATTCTAGCGAAGGTACTGTCTAAGTCATTTGGTTGTGCAACAAAATCTCATTAAAATTTTTAAAACACAAATAGTCAAGTTTGTATTGAGTTCTTACCTGTATGGGTTCTAATATGCAAATCGAGATTAAACCTTTGAGGGAAACACTTTCCACAAATATTACACAAAAAAGGTCTATCTCCTGTATGTTGTTTGATATGTACTGATAGTGTTTGGGCATCAGGAAATTCTGTTCGACAATAATCACAGATATGTTTTAGTAAAGCCGGGTCTCCCTCCTTTTTCTCATGTATTTTCATATGTTTCCACAAGCTATTCTCAGCATAGCAACCTTTATTACAAATTTTGCACACAAACGGCTTCTCACCAGAATGTTTCAACATATGTTTGGTTAATAATGTAGAATGGATAAAGCGTTTTTGACAAATGTTGCATTCGTGCGGTTTTTGCTCATCAGGGATATGCGTTCTCATATGATTATTTAGGTAATTGTCTTCAGTAAAACTTTTCGGACACAATTTACATTTGTATGGTCGATCATCAATGTGACTACGTAAATGTTTACGAAATGATTTTAAATTGACAAACTGCTTCTTGCACACATTGCACTGATTTGTGTTGCGCTTAATATTTTTTAATGACAATGCTAGAAACAAAAAAATAATAAAAAAATTGATTTTTCAGTCAATTCTAAAAAGTTTCAACTTACCACTTAACTTTCCATTTTTTGTTAGTAATTTCTTTCTCGATTTACTTTTAAGCAATTTTGTTGCCTTCAAAAGTTGTTTTTGAGCTATCACTTTCTCATCTGTGGAATTTTCTGGAAGATTAGCTGTCAACAAAATCAAATCCTCTTTGAAATCATCCTCGCTGTCGTCTGAGGAATATTCTAATCCAAAATTGTCTAAGAGCAAATTTGATGGAAAATCTTCATTTGTTGTGCTGTCTTCTGCCTTGCATGTGTTTTTTGATTTTGCGGGTTTACCGAGATACTGTCTAAGGTTTGAATCTGATTGTTCACATAACTGCTTGAAAGAATAGGCCCTGCTCATTTGATGAATACATTGGATGCATAACAAGCCAGGAAGTCCATCTTCATTTTCAACCTAATACAATAATTGCAAAAATGTATTTTTTTTGTTTTTAACCATCTGCCAGTGAATACAAAGTGGTCCACTATTAATATGAAAATTGTTTAATTGATCAAACATTAACAACTTTTTGCTGTGATGTCCATAAAGGTAACCTGTGTTCTTAATATTTGATATTAATAAGAATGATGACTACACTAAAGATACCGTGTACGTGTGGTATTAACTTAAAGGTATTTTTTTTTAAATCATCCCCTACCTGGACATTTGCAAATCCCATAAGCATATCTGCGAGGACTATAGCCTGCCCTGTTGATTCGTCTGGTATGAACACGGATCTCATATCAGTACTTTCGTTCAAACAAATTCTACAAATTTTATTTAAATCAATTTCTACAGTATCCACTTTAACTTCCATCACAATTGAGTATTAGCCCAAATTTTGGAAGAAAATAATGTGTATACATTCAACCAACTACCGTAAATAGCTTCCTTTCCTCCACTGGTCGATTGTGGGTAAACTGCGTTTTGTGAAGTTACACAAATTAAATGGCCGACATCCCCGAGCCTTATGGGCTTTGAACATAAGGATCATTTTCCGACAATATTTAGTAGGACGCCATGAATTCGTGATGTCATTAATTAATTGGACAGGTACGGATTAGCATTGTTTTTTCATTTAACAATTTTCAATATTTTAGAGAAAATTTATAATATTGCAAGAATAAAATTATACCTAGTTTAACAATAAAGATGTTGGATAATGTCGTCTACAGTCGTTTTCTGGTTTCATATGTGGTAAATGAAAATAAGATTCCTATCTTACTAAAATATCACATTTTAGGCAATTACTCTATTATTTTTGACTAGGAATTTATTTATTCACAATAAAACAATAAAAATTAAATATTTTGCCTATTGGCGATTTATTTAAATTAAACACAACCCATATCTAAGAACTAATGGTTTCCCATTATATAATAAAAATTAAAAATATACAAAAGAATATTACGACTTAAGAGTTTACATTATCATATGGCTAAATTAGTGATTTGCTCTGGTAGGTGATTCTTGCCTTAGTCTCTCAACATCATTAAAAATCACCTGCGCCCCACCACCGCAAGTTTGAACAATGTCCCCTTTATACATCTTCGTTTCCATTTCACCTTCAGTATCAGGTTCTTGGGCAATCAGACAATATTTGCTTTGTTTTGGATTTGTTACATCAGTTGCTTTACTTAATTTTGAAACTGATTTTCTTTTCTTCATAGTCGGTTGAAAAACAGTACCTAAAGGACAAGGTTTAATTGCATTATGTTCCAACCAGACTTCACCAGCTGATCTTGACCTTCTAGGTCTCGGTGTAGATGTAGCCAGCATATTCCTACGTTGTGGAGTTGTTATTGATGATTTTGATAATGGAGTTTGAAGGGATTGTGTTTTAACATTTTCCGGTTCTGCTTTTGTACTATTTACCTCTACAGGTGGCATCTCACTCTCAATTATTTCCTTTACAATTCTCAACTTTTCATCTTTCGCCTTCATGGCAGCATTAAGATGTTCCCTTTGCCTTCTTAGCTTGGAATCTAACTCTTGGTTCATCTTTTCACTAGCCAAAGCAAGTTTTTGTTTGGTTTTCTCCTTTTCTAAAATGTTTTGATTTATTTTCAAGTCTTTCTCAGTAATGGTGTTTTGCAATGACCGAATTATTTCCTGGAGATTATCATTTTTAGACTGAACCTCTTGATTTGCCGTTTCTAAATCAGTCATTTTAATTTGTAAATTACGACATCTTTGCTTCTCTTTTTGTACAATAGCTTTCAAACTCCCAATTTCTGCTTTGCTGAGAACATTTTCTTGGTTCATTTCCAGTACTCTTTTCCTAACTGCTGCTTGTCGTTCCTCTATATCTTTGTTTAAATCCTTAACCTTTTGCTTACGCAACTTTAAAATATTAACCAGATTTTCAATCCTTTGCTCACACTCACCCAAATCATCAAAATTAAATTTAACAATCGGAATATCAGGTAATGACCTGTCAGAAAAACCTATCTTTGTTTTTACTGAATGTATATTTTCCTTATTGACTTTCAATTGCTTTCTTAAAGGTGTATATTTTATTTCTGGCTTTTTTATCTTAACATCCTGAGTCATTTCTGCAAACTTCAAAACTTGCACATTCTCTTCAAAATCACCGACTGATGGATTTATGCATACAATCATTTTAACAGATCCATCTCCTTCAAAATAATGTTTAAACAAGAATGTCAATCTACTATCTCTGTATGGAACTAAGCGATAACTTTTTGTCCTTTGATTTTCTCTAAGAATTTCAAGGCAAGCTCTTAGGGACATAAGTGAATTATTGATACTACTAGCTTCTTTAAGTCTAATACCAGTATTGTTTGTCCTGTTAGTTCTTTCAGAACCGGCCAAATCAACAAGGCTAAGTTGTCCAACTTTTATTACATTATCTGTTGGAACTGCAGGCTTTCCATCGCAATTCAGGGATACTTGTTCAAGCTGAACAATTCTTATATTAAAAATTGAGTGACTTCTGCTGGAATCTGCATTTAAAGATGTCACTGCCATTTTTTTACGGTTTTGACCAGCCTGAAAAACTTCGAAAGCTTCCTGAGACGTTTTTACTTCCACCTCCACAACCCCATTAACATACATGTTTTTTTGGCAATCTTCACGCAGTATTTTGTTTTGCAAGCTTTTCCCAGATGATTCATCCAGGAGATCGAATACACTGTTATTATATATTTCAATATAGCTGACAAAAACCGAATAAAGGTTGTTCTCATCAATGTTGTGGATTTTAGTGCCATCGTTTTTGTAGGATATTTTGTCGCTGAGTTTCCTGAAATTAGCAATTAAACAAATGTCACTAATTCACAATCTATGAAACAAAAAAAAAAACTAACAATATTATAATAGCCCAGAATTTTGGCATCTATATATTTGGGAAAAACATTTAATAAGCAGTGCAAGAAATTTACCTAACTTTTGGTGTTCTAGGTACATGTCGAACAGCTTGAAATCGATCTTGAACTGCATCGTTTTCAGACTGCACTTCAAATCCATTCATTTTATCAGATTTTATTATATATTTTGGAGCTTGATATTCTGCAATAGTGTTGAAGATTGTATCGATGCACCTAGGCAATATTCCCGGGTTCTCATAATCTCCAGTAATTGTGTGTGTTTTGCCGGAACCGGTAACCCCGTAAGTAAACAGTAAGCCGTTTTTAGCATTAAGCAAATCTTCTAACAATGGATAAGCTACATGACTGAATATTTCTTGTTGCGTCGAAAAAGCAGTGAAGATGTGTCTAAACTTGTAATGCATTTCTTTTTTAGTTCCTCTTATTTCTGAGGGAGTGATTAGCGCGAGTGTTTCTGACGAAATCAATTTTATAAACGGCGACGGTTCGGCACCATCTTTTAAAGGTCGTAATCGACAGTAAACTTGTACTGGATCTTTATCGGAGTCGGAATTACTGGAGAGTGTCGTCTTCTCCCTTTTTAGCTTTTTTGTTGCAGGTGTATATTTATTGCCACTATTCATTATTGTTGAAAACACATTAAACGTTTCACAAGCAAAAATTCGTTTCAATGTCAGTTATAAAAACTCAAATTGTAACGAATTTTCGTTTTAAACAAGAATCACATGCACAGAATATTTCTTCTTCTTAACCGTTTCGTTTTCTTGTCGAAAACAATTCGCATGCAACTAAAAGAAAGCTGGCCGTATTGCCCCAACACCCTTGGCCATAAATTGTAAAAACGTTGGATCTTAAGTATGTTTGTGAAAATTATAAGTAAATATCTGTAAAAATTTAATTTTAATTAATAATGTCCAAGGAAAATAAACCAACTCCAGGTGATGGCTTAAGATCAGTTAGAACAACGAGTCTCTTTCGGGTCGTTAATTTCGAACTGTATACGAAACCGGTGTGTATCGCCAATAGGTTCATTTTTAAAAATGATAATAATTTAATTTTAGAATGTATTTATAATGGGTTTCGGGCTGATTGCAATTGTGGGATGTGCAGCTTACATAGCGTACATGAGAAAAAAATATGAAGGGTTGGGATACTATGGTGCAGTTAAAGAAGATGGGTCTGAAGAATTTGTAAAAAAAAGATCTAGATGGGATTAAGATATGCTACTAGTCTTTAATAGTATGTTTATGTTATGTATATCTTATTCGCAAAAAATATATATCTTTGAATAACAATATCTCGCACATATAAATGAAGAATAATTAGCATTTCGACTTTGACATTAAAGCATTTATAACATGAATAGAGAAACTCTCTCCAAGCAGATTTCATGTTTACTTAACATTGCTTATGTGCCTAAATTGGAAGATTACTTGATACATCCACAAATAAATATAATTACTAAACACAAGCTGTGGGCCTTGAATGCAATCAATGCAAGTATTAGAGAACCCAAACTTTCCCAATGGGATTATTTAGGCAAAAACGATGTGGAAGTATTTTTGAAATTAAGTGAATACAAAGCAATTCAAAAATTTATTGGTAAGATAGAACATACTTAAAAATTTTAATGTGACTTATAAAATTTTTAGGCTGCACACTAAAGCAAAATGTCAAAGGTAATGCTAAAACTGTTTTCGTAGAGCTGATGGTCAGTGTTCACAAATTTTGTAATGATCACAACTTTGATGTTGAAAAATCCGGAGCCACCCTATCTCAGTTTTATTTGAGCCACTTGTATTTTACCAGTTCATTCAATATGCCACCGGAGACAGTTTACATATTTTTTAAGGAGCACACAATGTGTCACACTTTGCCAGTAACTATTTATTATAAGTGTACAGGGTGTCTCATTTCTGAGCCACCTCAGTTGTTATAAATGAAAAGTATCAGACAAACAGAATAGCTTTGTTTTTGTTTGGATACATGGTTCTTTGGGAAACTTAATAGTTCAGGTGTGCCAAAAAAAACCCCACCAATTTCAAAAATTTGAAACCCAAATTAAATGGTTTCAGCTTTGCGATTACCTTAAAAAAGTGGGTAATTTTTATCACAACAGTCAATTTCTATATGAAATTATTCAGAAAAATAAGGTATTGCCATTAAAATAAAAGGTTGACAATAGCTGTTCCAAAGCATATGAAAAAGAAAATTAATAATGGAGATCCATCAAAAATGGGACACCGAATACATTGCCAAGTAATGATTTTTTTATTTTCAGTTCCCTCCAAATAGTAACATTTTCAGTTTAAAAGATGCAAAGGATCTGATGGAATTTTTCTACCAAAGTTATATTCGAAATTTACCTTTAATCAGATATTTGTGTCTACCAAATTTCACTTTATGTTTCAACTTTTGTACATTGAAGGCAAGTACCACAGAAGAAAAGTCATGAAAGTGAAATAAAAATATTTATTTTGTATTGGATATCTATTATATCTAGTCTTGCCCTGGTTTTTCCTTCAGTTGTTTAATTCTTTCTTCTAAATTGGAAACAAGTGAGATTTGATGCTGATTCAAGTTGCTGACGAGTTGTGAACCAGCTTGTTGCAATGTCTGCACCAAACCACTTTGTGCAGCTTGAATATTTGGTATGGAGCTGTAGTAAGTTAATTCATCTCTATTAATTAAGCGGTTTTCATATATCCCAGCTAAAATTATTTTATTAAGAATTTGCATGACATTTATTTTAATATTTACCTAACAAAATTAGTTGTGGAAATTTTTTCAAAATTTTTAACAATTTTTTAATATTAGGTTCTGGGCTCAGTATAATCATATTATGAGAGACATAAAAGTCCAAAACTTTTTCATATGCAGTACCACTCAAAGCTAAATCTAAAGTTTTTTTGCCATACTGTTTGGCATGCATTTGTTCCTTTTTAAATGCAATATTAGCTTTGAATTTCTGATTGCTTGTCATCGGATTGTAATGACAAAATGCTATTAGCTTAGACTCTGCAAACAAACCATACAATTCCTTTGCAATTATATTTTGAAATGGATTTGGTTCGTCCTTCTTAATTGCAAGTTTTTGAACATTTCCGCATAATTCTTGCGAAGTTTTATTTTTCTTCTGACTTAAGAACCAAGGTTTCGCCAGAGCTAAATATTTGGCCTTTTCAAAATGTGGTGGTTTGGGTTTCTGAATATTTATTTTTGATTTAAACCTTTTGATTTGTCTAAAAGGAGCAATTGTTTCACATATTGCTAAAAATAAAATTATAATTTTTAAATTCAACTTTGTTTAAGCGGAAAAGTACCTTTACAAAACATTAACGCCATAGCTAAAAAACTACCAAATTATTATAGGTTATATGGTTATAAGCTATTATTTGTTTTACTAGCCATGGACCACCGTAAGGTATCTTTCAGACCATTGTTTTAAATTAAGCGCATACTATTATTTTATACATCCCACCGGAGAGACGGGACGGATCGGAACAAAATTGAAATAATTTTATGTGCAAAATTCGATTACTGTAAGCAATTTGTTTTCTGTTCCCATCTCAAAACCCCTGTAAATCTAACGAAATTAAAAGCGAGATAATTACAATGTATCTAACGGAATAATATAAAATGTTTACTTTGGGAACGCTATGAAAAATTGTATCCCTTTAATTGTGCACATCTTACAGCAATTATTTTATCAATGGTTTCACCTTACTGTTTTGTGTGTGTGTGTCTGTGCTCTGTGTTGACGGTTGAAAATGATTCTATGATTAATCAGAAATGAGATGACCGTCAGACGTAGCATTTTGCCATAATATTGAGCAAAAATCTATTTTAGTAGTGAAATATACTGATAAGTTGAATCCGTAGTTTGTCGGTAGATATATTTGGAATTCATCAAGAAGTAGCAGTGATTGGTATTGTACCCAGCAACTGTGCGAGATTTGATAGTGACGTTTTCCGGTGCTACGTGTGAATATTCTCTAAAACTTTTGTTTGAATTTAGGATTTAAATGATACGAAGAACTTAAAAAATATCCTCCCACAATTAAGATGCAAAACCTTAATGCAGCTTTTATTCTCTTATTAAATTTTGTGTCTGTTTATTCATTTTATTTGCCTGGATTAGCACCCGTCAATTTTTGTAGGAAAGAGGATGAAATAGAGGGATGTAAAGTTAGTCATCTAAATAATTTTTACTTATCTACAAATTTATTATAATTGGTTCTATTTATAGGCTGAGGTGAAATTGTATGTAAATCGCCTCAACACTGAAGCATCTGCTATCCCTTATGAATATAGTTATTTTGATTTTTGTTTACCTCCAGATGATTCACCTTCCCCAGTTGAAAATTTAGGGCAAGTTGTATTTGGGGAAAGAATACGCCCTTCTCCCTATTTGATTGAATTTATGAAAAATGTCTCTTGTGTTGAAGTATGCAAAAAGAAGTACAAGGGAAATAATAAAGAGGACATTGAAAAATTGAAAACATTGAGGAAAGGTAAACTGTTGTCTTGCACATTGCACATTGCATCATAATTTGTGATTTTTAAAATTTTTTAGGTATAGGTTTAAATTATAAGCATCATTGGATTGTTGATAACATGCCAGTGACAAGTTGCTATCTAAATAGAGAAGGCAAAATCGTTTGCATCCCAGGTTTTCAAATGGGTTGTTATTCCAAGAATGGACGCACAACCTGTACCCCAGAAATTGAAGGACCAGATTCATATTTTATTTATAATCATGTGGATTTGATTATAACTTATCATTCAGGGGCAGAAGAAGAATGGGGTAGCAGATTTGGTAGCAATGGTGGCAGAATTATTTCTATTAAAGTCATTCCTAGGACAATTGATCATAAGGAGTAAGTTATCTTCACAAATTTTCAACCTGGTATAATACTTTGTTAATGTCAATACTAGTTCTAGTGATAAATGCTCAAGGAACTCAAATCCATTGAGGTTACCAAATGATGCTTTAGGAAAAGATCAAGAATTAGAAATAACTTACACATATTCAGTGATGTTCGTCCAAAATAATTCGGTCAAGTGGTCATCAAGGTGGGATTATATTTTAGAGTCTCAGCCTTATACTAATATTCAGTGGTTCAGTATATTGAATTCTTTGGTTATTGTATTATTTTTGTCTGGAATGGTGGCAATGATTCTCTTGAGAACCCTGTATAAAGATATTGCCAGATATAATCAGATTGATAATGGAGAGGATGCACAGGTAAGCTTATTTTTATTATTAGTAATATTTTTATCTCTATTTGCTTTTCATGTGATGATCCCTTTTGTAAGTTTCAAGAAAGGAGAATGCTTAAGATTAAAAAACATGTTTTTTGCAGGAGGAGTTTGGCTGGAAACTTGTTCATGGTGATGTATTTCGACCACCCCGAAAAGGAATGTTGCTCTCGGTCCTGCTTGGATCTGGTGTCCAAGTTTTCTGCATGACTCTTGTCACACTTGCATTCGCCTGTTTGGGATTCTTAAGTCCTGCTAATCGAGGAGCTTTGATGACTTGCTCCATGGTGTTGTATGTTCTCTTAGGCTCACCTGCCGGCTATGTTTCTGCTAGAATATATAAAAGCTTTGGTGGAGAAAAGTGGAAATCCAATGTGCTGCTAACCTCAATGTTGGCGACCGGAATAGTGTTTGGTTTATTCTTTATAATGAATCTAGTATTTTGGGCTAAAGGGAGTTCTGCGGCAATACCATTTAGTACTCTAATTGGTCTTTTAGCTCTCTGGTGGTTGGTTTCGGTACCTTTAACTTTTATAGGTGCCTTTTTTGGTTTCCGAAAACGCGCCTTAGAACATCCTGTCAGAACAAACCAAATCCCTCGGTTGATTCCAGAACAGTCTATATATACTGAACCCATTCCTGGGATAATAATGGGGGGAGTTTTACCCTTCGGTTGCATTTTCATTCAACTATTTTTCATTTTGAACTCAATATGGTCGTCGGCCATGTATTATATGTTCGGCTTTTTATTTTTGGTGTTCATCATACTGGTGATTACTTGTGCCGAAACTACCATACTACTTTGTTATTTTCACTTATGCGCTGAAGATTACCATTGGTGGTGGCGTTCATATTTGACTTCGGGTTTCACAGCAGTGTACTTGTTCCTCTATTGCTATCACTATTTCTATACCAAACTTCAAATAGAAGATTTTGCTTCAGGTTTGTTGTATTTCGGCTACACTCTAATCATGGTTTTCTTATTTAATTTGCTCACCGGTACCATAGGGTTTTTCGCGTGTTTCTGGTTTATAAGAAAAATTTATAGTGTAGTGAAGGTAGATTGAAGAAGTTATTTGCCTTTTGGCATTTGCTGTATTGTTAATTTATTCTTCAGTTATCTGAATTTAAAGAAGTATGTATGGGAGGAAATGTTTAAACATTAAAAAAAATTAATAAAAGTATGAAAGTGATTTGAAACTTGGGTAAACAAACTGAAACATATGTTTTTCATTTTGTTCAAAAAATATTTGTTTATTTTTAATATTTAATTCATAAAAATTACAGGTTCTAAAAACTGCGACTTCTAACCACATTTGTTATGCACTTGGCAAGTGTTGATTTACAGAGGCTAACAAATGCGTGTACAGTCTATTCTATGCTATTCTATATTTATTCTATAAAGTCGTCACTTCAACGATCGATTAAACAAAATTTGGCGGTATAAAATGTAAAGAGTTAATTCGAAGGCGGATTTGAGTATGAATTTCATGTTCATTTTGTGAATTGTCTTCACACTTCCCTTTATGAGTGTTAAAATTATTATTATGTAACTTTTTTGCACAATGAAGATTTGAGTTTGAAGATTGAATCGAATTGATTCTCTAAGTTTTGTGATGCAAATGTAAAATATTAGATTGTAACTTTTCTGTAATATAAAATTAGTTTTTATCAAATTCATTTCTAGTTTTATTTAAAAAGTAATGCCAATAATGACTCGAGTTCTACACTAGCATTTTCAATTGCGCAAAAAAGAAAAACAGAAAGGTAAAACCATTTTCTGTGAGTTTTTTTTGCGACATTCGTACTTTCTTGGACGCCTGTGTAATTGTATTTGTACTGCCACAATACTATACCCTAACTTCGCAATAAGGGATAACTAAAAAACTAATTGCAAATCCAATTCGTTCCTACGTTGAACGCTTCTATTTATTTACTGTCTTATGACGCCAACAAGGAGGTTTAGCGTTTTGATTTTTTTATTTGCTGTTTTATAGGCTCCATAAACTGTGACATCCTTTAAGGAAATGATCTTTCGAGCTTCCACATAAATTTGAAACCCTATCTTGCACTTTTATTTATTTTTTAGACAAGGTCGTCCACACACTTAAAACGTTTTGTATTAGTCATATATGGTCAATAGATACAGCAAAAAAAAAGTTAATTTAAAAAAAATATATAGCGTATTTGTAACAAGTATTCGATCCCTTTAGGCTTAAGTTTGTGAAAACAACAAAGCCATTTGAAGGTCAAGCCTTCGCAACTAGTACGATAAGAATTACTTATTCGTGTTGTCATTTGAAAAGAAATTGATCATTATCATTCTTAAACGACGTACATGTATTTAGGTGCGATGTATCCCAATTTTGTACCACTTATTAGATGGTGAGGATATATCTATATTTTGAATTGATTGCTATTTTTTTTATTCAGAACTTATATTTGTTTTTACCGCAGTGACATAACCTCTCTCTGTTCTGTTAATGGTACTTAGTGGTATCCTAAAATTATTTTTAAACAATGACGAATCGATATTTTGTCCTCGTTCACCATTGTCAACTTCAGTATGATCTTATTATAGTACCTTCGCATAAGTAATCATAATTGTTGTGCTTGGACTAAATAGACTTGGGCTATACTCGTTCAAGCCTCTTATCTATGGATATAGTCCAGTAGAAAACTGGCATTGTTGTCAATTTTCGTTTCCTTTCAAATAATAGGGGAAATTTTATTCTGAAAATGTAGTTCTAGCAATTATCGACGACTTTGCGAAATAGTAAGATGGAAGAGTACCTTAAGAAAAATAAACAAAATTTTAGTAGCAAATAGGGGTGAAATAGCGTGCAGGGTCATGAGAACGGCGAAACGGTTGGGAGTCAAAACTGTAGCAGTCTATAGCGATGCTGATGCAAAAGCTTTGCACGTTTATATGGTAATGAAAATGGTGTAGCCATAATGTATTATATCAGGAATGTCCTATTACACGTTTCAGGCTGATGAAGCTTTTCACATTGGTCAGGCAGCAGCCACCAAAAGTTATTTGCGAGGAGATGAAATTTTAAAAGTCGCCCGGTTGGCGAATTGCCAGGCAATTCATCCAGGATATGGGTTTTTGTCTGAAAATGTTGAATTTGCGGAGGCTTGTCAAAAGCAGGGAGTTATATTTATCGGTCCTCCTGCCTCAGCTATTCGTGATATGGGAATCAAAAGGTAGTAAACACATGTTTATTATCGGTGTTTTCCCATAATTCGCAACTCTTAGTATATTTTAATTTCAAGATATAGAAAAAAGTTTAAAAAATGAATAGCGCACGTAAGCAATGGCCTTCTCTTTCTTTTCCGGTTGGCACATGCGCTCATTCTATATTTTTTGCTCAGTTGTATTAAAAATTTGTTTGACCGCACTGAACAGACAATTTTTTTTTAACAACTTAAATACTTGGGATTCTGGACTCAAGTGACACCATTGTACGCGTAGTATGCAACTTCATATGTTTCAGTATTTTTTCTCACGTGCGAAGAAATGTTAACTTTTCTCAATCGTGAGGAAAAACTCCGCTTTACTTACACTATTGAGTTAATTTTAATCATTAATTAAGGTTTAGTTATTAAAACAAATGGCGAAAACCATATTATTATCTTGTGCAACTTTCGAAATGCCAACAACAATTTGAGTTTTTCTTGATTGTTTCATATATACGTATACATAGAATATACATTACCCTATAATTTCTAAAACGGAGCGAGATTTCTATAAACTGCAGGCTCCAAATTAATGCTTTTCATTTTTTTTTAAATTTAATATAACGAATGAAATTTTGTGTCGTTTGAAGCCTACTTTTAGCACGTCGAAGTGTATAATGTCTCAAGCCGGAGTGCCAGTAATCGAAGGATACCACGGGAATGACCAAAGCAACGAAAATCTCGAACGAGAAGCTCTAAGGATCGGATTTCCCGTTATGATCAAAGCTGTTCGAGGCGGTGGAGGAAAAGGTATGTGTTCAATATAAAATGCGAACAAAAAAATTGTTTTTCATTTTCTTTTGAGTGTATTAAAACTAGAAAGCTCTTTCGTTTGCTTGAAGGTGGTAGACACTGATTCAGTAGAAATACTAAAAGGATGTCAAACTTCCATTGTCTTTATTTCTAACTTACACAACGTTTCGGAAAATTGTATCACTACGCGTTATCAAGTGTAAACTAAACTTAATTCTAAGGCTACACGGTTTATATACTAGGCGACGGCACACATCCATGACGGAGTCGGGTGTAGTCAAGCGTGATGTTGTTCAAGTAGAACACATGGTTCCGGTGTTGTTTCCCGCTTACAGTTTGTTATTATTTTGTTTATAGATTTTTCGGAGTAACCGTTCTGAAGCAAATCCTTTTTAATATTGTTCAATTCGGCATCGAGAGATACTTGGTCGCTACATATTGTGATTGCTCTTTTACACAGTGTTTTAATTATTCCTAGTTTGGTTGCTTCAGAATGGTTAGACTCAAAACTTAGATACGGTCCTGTGTGGGTAGGTTTTCTATATACAGATGTGTTAATAGAACCATTATTTCTACTTACTAGGACGTCTAGAAACGGTAGACAGCCGTTCTTTTCTTTCTTAATAGTAAATTTAATTGATGTTCGCAAAGAATTAAGATAATTGAGAAAAGAGTCTAGCTGTCTATCGGTTGGTAGGGTTGTATCATTTCTTAGTCCAGCCTCGACAATACTTAACTATTCCTCCAAGGGCACGTTGGTATATAGACTTTCAACGTCAAAGCTAATAAACTTGTCTGAAGGATCTAGTTTCACGTTTTTTAGAATATCTACTTACCAACTGCCCGGAGTTTTTTTACAAACGAAGAAGTTTTACCTACAAGTGGCTGGACGATTTAAAGGAGAAATGTACTTAAGCTGCTGGTTGACGAACCTATACGTGAATGGAATATCAGAAAAGATTAAGCGAATAGCTAAACAATATCAAGTTAAAACTGTATTTAAATCTGGATCAACATTAAGAAGTGTACTCACAAAAACAAAGCCAGAAACGTCGACTCAAGAGAGAGAGTGTATCTACCAGATACCCTGTGAATGCGGAGAGTCATGTATTGGCGAAACCAAACGACCTTTAAAAATAAGAGTTGAAGAACATAAGAAACATACAATGAAGGGTGAAACGCAAAAATCAGATATCGCAGAACATGTGTGGACCAAACAACACAACATCCAATGGTCCAGAGCGCGGGTTGTTCACAGAGAGCAGCATTGGAGAAAGCGAAAATTTAAAGAAGCAGTTTTGATTAGAAATAATGAGAACATCTTCAGAAATCCAGGCGTGGATATACCAACAATTTGGCAACTTCTAATAAGGCGCACCAATGCTGGCGTTCTAGTTGAATGCTTGACTACACCCGCCTCCTTCAGGGATGAGCGCCGTCGCCTAGTGTATAAACCGTGTAACCTTAGAATTAAGTTTAGTATACACTTGATAATGGGTAGTGATACAACTGTCCGAAACGTTATGTAAGTTAAAAATAAAGACAATGGAAGTTCGACATCCTTTTAGTATTTCTAGAAAGCTCTTTTCCATTGTATTTTTTAACTGTACAATATTTCATTTCAAGGCGCCATCATTAACTTTTTTTTCTTACCCTCTGAATTTTTTAATAGAAATTCAGCGATGTTTATTTATGTCTTTTTGCAGAGAATTTTTGTATTAATACGTTTTAATTAATGTGTTATAGTGAGGGGAAGAGGTCGTTAAAAAAAAGAACACAACTGAGCGAAACATAAAATATGTTATTCTGTAAACTTTGTTGTAACATACAATAAAGCATAAGTATCCAATACGAAATAAAAAAACGAAATTTTTTAAATACAACTTACTAGGAATAGGTACTACTGAAAATAAAGGTAATTTATTATTATTTTAATTAATTCTATGAATATTTGTGATTTGTAATACCTGTTAATGTAATTTAAATAGTTTTTTCCAATATATATTTTTCAACTTGGGTTGCAATTTAGTTCTGGATAGGATTAAGGATTAAAGGATTAAATAGCCACTAAATTTCATTGAAATTAGGGCAGAATTAAACTAATAATAATGAGATTTATAGATTTTTTGTTTATCATAAGAAAAAGATTAATTAAAAAAAATTAATGGCCCATGTCATCTTTGAAAATTATTCTTATTGGTTTCTAAATAAACAATAATAACGTGTGCTGATACTGATATTTATATAACTGAACGGTTTTTAAATCTGTTATTGTATAAAGTGTTAATAATAAAAATATAATCTAGGAATTAAAAAAAAACTTCGTTAGTACTCTAGCAGAGTGCTAAAATAATATGTTATAAAATTGAGTTAAATGTTTTCCTCCCAAAACTAGAGCATGCTAAAAATCATGAATTAATAGTATGTTATGCAACAAGTTTTATAAAGGACACATTAGTCTCGAGTCTTTAATAATCGAGTGTCTGAAGAGGTTTACAAAGGGTGTTACATGCTATAATTTTCCTGCCAGCATTAAGCTTTTGGTATTTTTGCAGAACAGTATTGAAACAAACGTCAAAACATCATCTTAAATCTACTGAACTTATCCCCAAAGCATATATTAATAGTATGTTATGCAACAAGTATTATAAATGACACTTTAGTCTCGAGTGTTTAAATAAACGAGTGTCTGAAGAGTTACATTTACACCATCATAAATCTACTGCAATTATCCCCAAAGCGTGTATTAATAGTATGTTACGCAACAAGTTTTATAAACGACACTTTAGTCTGTGTTTAATATACGAGTTTCTGCAGAGTTTTATAAGGATGTTACAGGCTTTAATTTTCCTGACAATATTAGTTTTTGGTATTTTTGCGAAACAGCATGCAAACGAACGTAAGAACATCATAATAAATCTTCTGCAATTATTCCCAAAGCCGTGTTTAACAAAGCTGACGTCTGAAATTGATACTTCACGTATGCGTGATCAGCATAATTGGGTATAGATTAGGAAGCAGCAATATTAAATTAGATTAAAAAAATATTTTGTTCCTGTCAATGAATTTAAATTTTAAAAACATCTATTAAAAGCATCTTGAACGTTTGTTGAGCGAGGAGATGTAAATGTATTTGTCTAGAAATTTGAGATGTCTCATTACATATCTTGTGTCATTGCAAACAAAATTGAGGTCGTAGAGTCGCTTCAACTTACAAGTGTTCCTATAGGTATGAGAATAGCCGGTCGCCAAGAGGAGTTTCTAGACGCTCTGGAATCAGCGAGAACAGAGTCCCAAAAAGCTTTTGGTGATTCTGTCGTGCTCCTCGAAAAATTCATTGCCGAACCTAGACACGTAGAGGTTCAGGTATTTGCCGATAGTTACGGCGACGTCGTACACTTGTACGAGAGAGATTGTTCTGTCCAGAGGAGACATCAGAAAATAATCGAGGAAGCGCCTGCGGTAACTAAAACGAAAATTGATTTTTCTGGAAGCGTAAACTTCTTTTGCAGCCAGGCTTGTCTTGGAATTTAAGGAAAGAGTTGGGAGATGCCGCCGTGCGGGCGGCCAAGGCTGTCGGTTACGTCGGTGCGGGTACCGTGGAGTTCATTCTGGATCGAAATTCCCACAGTTTTCATTTTATGGAAATGAATACCAGACTGCAAGTGGAACATCCCATTACCGAAATGATTACCGGTAAACAATCCCTTCGGTGCTATTTAATTCTTAAACCGTTTTTGGTATTTGGTTTTAGGAGTCGATTTGGTCGAATGGCAAATAAAGATCGCTTCCGGCGAAAAGCTACTCTTAAAGCAGGAGGAGATTCCGTTGAAAGGTCATGCTTTCGAGGCTCGTATTTACGCGGAAGATCCTCGCGGTGGATTTTTACCGGGCGCCGGTCCTTTATTATATTTGAGTACTCCCAAACCGCAAGATGATGTCAGAATTGAGACTGGTACGTTTTAATAGCTATCGCATGAACTATTAGATACAGTGTGAGTAAGATATTTGAGGACATATTGATATTAAAATTAATTTGTTCATATTTATTGCAAACTTTATTATAATTCCATGAAATTTTTACATACCGTTAATTGACTCTTAGACTATATAATTATTCAAGAAAATCCCCATTAGCGGCAATAACTGACAAAATCCGAGAAAGGAAACGACTGTTTTATAGTATCCTTCAGTGATGAAATAGTGTTATGGGGATGTTTATTGGTCTCTCGGTCAACTGCGCCCCATACGAATTATCAAGGGGATTAAGATCCGGGGAGCTAGGTGGCAGTTGGAGTGATGTGGTCATAAAAATTTTCGGCCTTCTAATTTTGTGTCCCCATGGCTTTGTGTACACGAGCAGGGTCTTGCTAGAAATACCTATGGTCTGCCCTCACGGACACTATCGATTCAGGGTTTCACAACTGTTTCCAAAACCTCGATGTAGGCGGCAGCATTCACCCGAATCTCCTGTTGCAAGAAGTGAGGTAGCATAACATGCCCTTCGTTGCTCACAATTGCTAAAACCATGACAATTTAGGGAAACTTCGTATTCATAACACGGGGAACCTCTGTGGGAATTGAGCATAACCATCTGCCATTTCTCCGATTGACCTTTTGGCCTTGCTCAAAATTCGTCAGAAAAAAACCATAACATGTCAGGAACTACAGAGTGCATCAGCTTGTTCAAGAGACGTTTTTCTCAAATAAGTCTCTGATTCTGAGTTTGTGCCCACATAAGCTGTCCTCTGCGCATAACGTACCACTTGCAGCGGAAGTCTTCGTGGACAACTCGGCGGTTAGACCCTCAGAGACATTAAGGTTTCTCGCATTGGCACTCATGGACTTTGAAGGGATTTCGTCAACGATCTGTTGCACTTGTCGGGCAAATTGTGTATTTCTGATAGTGTCCGAACGTTTGTAATGTATTTTGCGTTTTGCATCGTTTTTTCTACATCGCCAGATGATGCTTCCAATTCGCGACGAACCTTACGTACGAATGATCGAACGCAGTTGAGAAAATTGGAGATTTCTAAATCGGTGTGTTTCGCGCATATAGCGACGATAATTTCTAGCGTTATGGTCCTCTATCGATGATCTAAGAAAAAAAAATTGCTCTCCACAAATTACAGCCACGTATATGGATGGCCTTAAATACCGTACGCACCCTGTAATAAAGTAGGGTAAAAATTGCACCCAGGCGGCGTTGTTATTTTCACACAGAAGGGAATCATTTAAAATGAAGAAATAAAGAAAAGGTAAAAAACTAATAAAAACTAATCGGACCAAACTTCGTTTCTTGTTCAATTCTTCTTCAACTAATAATTAGTCCATAATTATTAATATATAGGTGTAATAATAATTATTTTCTATATTTG
Source organism: Cylas formicarius (assembly GCF_029955315.1). NCBI lineage: Eukaryota > Metazoa > Arthropoda > Insecta > Coleoptera > Brentidae > Cylas > Cylas formicarius. The sequence goes on from NW_026844264.1 coordinate 27,907,315, forward strand.
CCAAATTCGTACTTAAATATTTAAATTCGTAAAATCCCCCAGTGCTTTCGCAAATTTAAAATATTCTGAATTTGTGACTAGTATGCGAATTGGTAAAATCTATCACTTATTCGGTTTATATCAGGACTAGAAATAGTTATTTCGGTATGCGTACTTTTTATTTGTCTACAAGGTGGTCATAATTGGATAGTTTTAGCAGAGAAACGGCATTTCTAAAGTAGGACTTGATTTTTGAGAAATATTTAATGTACAAAACCCGTATGGCGATATCTTCACGGAGATATGGCGCATTTTTCGGCCATTTCAAATTTCCGCCAATTTTTTTATTAATGAGAATTTCTGATTTGGATGAAAATATTGAATACATTAAAAAAATATATATTATAGCAATTTTTCATTCTTTACCATGTATGATGTTTTACATATTGTCAAACGAAAACGGAGAGGAAACTAGTGAACTTTATTTCTATTCTTTATTTCTACATTTTAAAATTAAACTCTTTTTACTGTTTGTAACTATTATGTTCTGTGTTTTAGAATGACTATAATTTTGTCAATACTTCTGAAAATTTATACAGGGTGTTGTTTAAGTGATCTAAAATACTAAAATAAAATTTTAGTAATATCAAATTTTAATTTGTTCTTCTATTTCGTATTTTTTAAGTTATTTTAAATTGGTCTTAGCTTTTGTAAACTTCTAAGCTAAAGTTTCTCTACAACTGTGATTTACAAATAAAATAAGAAATTTGTATTCATTTTTGGAGAAAATGGAGATTTATAAAATATCTTTATTTTGACTAAGAAAAGGGCACTGATAATGTTTTAATGTCAATGGGCAACTTTCAGAATATCCAAAAATTGAAAAACGCCCAGATTTCAGTTGGTAGTTTAGTTAGTTTTGGTTAGTTTTTAAAATATAATCGATTGATTTTCTTTTCATTTTAAATACCATCGAAAAATGTGGCCCTTGAAATTTTGAACATTTACCGGTTTTTTAATTTTAAAACCTTCACAAGATTCGTATGCAAATTATAAGTAAATAGTAATAACAAAAACTTATTTTAGTTAATTTTTCACTTTTCTATGGGGACACTGGATTTGAGTACATGTTAATTATAAAGTCCTGCACTCTAGAATGGCCAATTAATTTTTTTTCATTTAGAAGGATGTGAAAAATATATGCAATTGATATGAAATATAGTATTAGAATCGAATATTTATAAAAAGGACGTTATCTTTTATCTCCATTTGGTTATTTCTACTTTTAGGTGTCAGACAAGGAGACGAGGTGTCTGTGCATTATGACCCGATGATAGCAAAGTTAGTTGTTTGGGGAAACGACCGGCTTGAAGCTTTGCTTAAATTGAGGTCGAAGTTGGGTGAATATAATGTAAGTTTTAAAAAAATCAGTAACTTTTTATAAATTTCTTGTTTTGAGTTTTTCTCCCTCTCTCTCTCCTTCGTGCTGGCACCATCACCGAACATTAACAAAGATAAGAACGGACACTCGGTTTTCCATTGCTGCGGACGGCATTTAAATCACGATCTCTGACGTTTTACCTGTTTTTTTTTACGACTGCTGTAAAAAGACCCTGCGTTCCGCTCTTAGTATAGAAAGATTCATTTAGGCGTACTTGTTGCCGACGTAGTCGTTAGTTAAAGCAAGGTCGCCTACCCTCTCGCATATTTATCTTATGGAATTTTTATTTACAGTTAAATGAATAAAGACTTAAAATAACGCTCATTGCGGATCCAATATTTGCCATTTAGTAACTACGGAGCAAATACTAACCAAAAAGTAGTTTTTCCTGGGTCAAAGATATATCCTATGTCACATTTAAGTATGTTGGCACGTTTGGTCGCCTTTGCTTAGTTCTTGCTCCTTGCATTCCAATGGAAAAAAATAATTTAAGCTCCTAGATACCAAAATAGAGAAAAAAGGCGTGGCCCGAATGGCCTATATCCTCTTCATGGTACAATCCATAAATACGCATGGCTGTTATTTAGATTGCAGGCCTCGAAACAAACGTTAATTTCCTGCTGGATCTTTCGAAGCATGGCGAGTTCGAAGCTGGGAGCGTCCATACCAATTTTATACAGGACCATAATGAGTCGCTGTTCGCTGACGAGACTCCGACGAAAATACAACTCATACAGGGCGGTCTCGCGACAATTTTACTCGACAAAAACCGAGAAAAAGAAATGGCCGCCCGAAGGAACGACTCTTTTAATCCGTTCGTATTGGAGTCTAATTTCCGAGTGAATTATGTACACGTCCGGGATGTCAAGCTAAAATTTAAGGGAACTGGTAAAGTCATGGCGAAAAGTTAAAGTCAAAGACATTATATCCAAGACACCCGACAAGCTCATAATGAACATGTTTGGCGCATTTTGCTACGATGCGTATAAACTTGAAGCACGTTGGCGATTTAACGATTTTTGCGATTTTAGTGTTTCTTTTTACAGTTATTTAATATGGGTTTTCAATGTTTAGTGTATGGATTAGCATCGCAAAGTTTAAACTGAAAGCTGTTATCGCCTGAACAAAATCATGGAAAATACGTTTTATTGCCACATTCGTGGAAACCAAACAATTCGTAAATATTTGTTATATTGCTGTAAGATATAATGTCTTTGGTTGATGCACACTTGTCACTATAGGATAGAATAGGGCAGCAGAATACTCGAATTTTTATACCTGAATCGGGCTTTACACAACATTTTTCATTCAAAAGTTTCCCACATTTTGAGTTGAGTATTTACTTCACAGTTTTATCTAAACTGCTGATATAGTCCTTGCACCACGGAATGACGTGTGGGTCTTGACCGCGATAGAATAAAAAATGTGTTTCCAACGTTCTTTTAAGTTATTTTGAACGAAGGAACCATGGGAATGCCATTTCCTCTGATAGTTCTTGCGTAAATGTAAATTTTAGAAAGGATAATTATAATTTATTGTTATGAAAGGATGTTTTGCGTAATCTTGAAGAATGCTATCTATCCATTTTTGATAGTTGTTTTTTGCTAGTTTGATCATCATATTTATTTTTAAATCCGGCCTATTCTAAAAAACACAAATAATTTGAAGATTTTCATTAAATTAAATATCGAAAAAGTTACCAAAAAGGTAATAAACACACAGACGTTTCTCCACATTTTCCATCCCTTAGATGACCGTCATTGTCCCCTTGGTATATATAGAGTTCTCCAAAAGATATACTTTTTTAAAATAATTAAACAATGTTAGAATATTTATCAAAAAAAGTTATTTGGTATTTTTTCAGCTTGTGCAAAATGGTAGCTGGCTTTGTCCATCTCGACAACACTGTTTGATGGAATATTGGGAAGCAATTTTTCTACTGTCATGTTTTCGTGATAGTCAACCTTTGCTTTGACATTTTTTGCAGAAAGTAACAAAGTTTTATCTATCCAACCAGCTTCAGAACCCGCATGTAGTATGATAATTGGTTTGCCTCATTTTCTGCAGTCTATTCTTTCCTAACGGTACCGTAGCTATCAAACCAGCGTCTGATCTAAATATATGATGGGGACGTTTTTAGCACGAAATTCTTGGATATCTCTCAAATATCTTATCCTCGACTCCGAAATTCTTTTTGATTCCATCAAAACTTGTCTCTTATTGATGGTTTTGTAATAAAAACCAGTTCTTCGTACAAACGCACGCAAACTCCTTTGGCAATGGTCAAGTTTTAATTGTTAAAACAATATTCTTCTGATACGCATCATATATCAACCGTTTCACTATTCCGGCATGTCAAGTATAATTTTTGGGATCCGCGTTTTTGGACACCATTCACAACTGTCACGTGCTGTGGCGCCTCGAGCGTTAATTTTGTGGCTCCTCTTTCCCCAGACGTCGATTTGAAAAACAGAAACACATTTAAAATTATAATTACGTCATCGACCACAACCTCAACGGCTTCGTTTCTGGACATCGCAAGTGACTAACAATATTGAATAATGTTACTATTTAGTAAGAAATAAATTGTAATAAAATGTATATGGTACCGCAATAAAAATGGCACACCTCGCAGTCTCGAAAAACAATTGAATACCACTAAGTTGGTAATTACTAGAAATAGAAATAACTCCAAAGCTTCGAGGGCAAAGAAAATACCCCCACAAATCAACGAATAGCAAACCGGGAAAACCTCCATTATAAATCAATTATCTATATAAGATTTAGTAGGAATTTTTAATATTGGAGATCAACCTATCGAATGGGCAAATTCAACTTGAAATCGTGCTACTTCAAATAGGGACTGTTTTAGGAAGATTTATAAAAACCACACTAATATGAATTAATATTTTATCAAATTAATCAAAGAAAATTTCCCTACTGTCAAAATACAACAGTCCTCACGGCACAGTTCTTGTCGGCTAACATCTTAAATACTGCCGTGGTTTGTGGTACGCGCGCTGAAGAGAATGGCGCTAATGGTTTTAAACTCATTCCGAAGTCAAAACCATAAAAGGTAGCAAAAACGGTATATCGTTTGGAGAACTCTCAAATAATATTCCTTAGAACATATTTCTTCGTGCATAGATAAAATCAATCTAAACTTTTTTTGTGCGGCCATAATGCTTTTTGGTTTTTCCTCGTTTTTCCGCCAACGTAACAAATTACCCAAGTTCTTAAGTATTTTATGATATGCATGCAATGACAAGAAACATTCAATTTTCACTTACGTACATATTAAAGTTAACGTTTCAAACAGAAAAGTGCCATCTACGCACGTCAAGACCCAAATTTTGAAAATTCTACTGACAGAATTTCTAGCGCACTGCTTGGTCAGGTTTTCATACTTACATTTTTCAGACTATATCGTAAAAGTAAAAATTTTGGGAGACGAAGAATATTCCGTCTCATGCGATGACGGCAATTCGTGGATGGACGTTTCCGCCGAACTGGAGTTGGGCGATAATAAGTTTTTACTGCACTGTACGTTGGACGGTTTTAAGACCACCGTAAACGTATTCGGAAACGAGCAAATACTTGCACTATTTGGATCGGTATAGCACATAAATTCTGCGCATGGGTTGATCGTTTAACCAATGCTTTTAGGACGGCAAAACGGAGTTTTCTTATCCGTTGCCACTGTTCATGGTTGAGGAAGATTCCCAGTCATTTTCAGGTTTCGCAGACAGGGCAGTAGCGCCGATGCCAGGGATTTTGGATAAAGTCCTGGTTAAAGCTGGAGACGATGTGAAAGCGGGCGACCCTCTATTTGTTTTGATCGCCATGAAGATGGAGCACGTGGTCAAAGCCAATAGGGACGCGAAAATATCCGATATTCTGCACAATGTCGGGGATAGTGTTAATAAAGACGCGGCTATTATAAAATTTGACCAGAACTTGTGAAATAAACGGGTGTTATTTTACCTTCTGTTTTTTTTTTCTCTTGAAGTTTTCCCGGCGACGACATTGACATTTTAAAAAACGGAATTTTACGTCGATTTGCAATTCAAGACGTAGATAGTGTTTTCCAGATACACTAACGATATAATAAAGTTTAATTACTGGCGGCGGTTGTCCGTTCTTTAATGGAATTCAATGGTATTGTTTACCTGTTGTGCGTTTAATTTATCTTATTCGATCGTCGATAGATAATGCATCGAGATGACCAATACTTTTTATATACCAATAAATACAAAAAAACCTACTTTAAATAACAATATATAAATTTATTATATAATAAATAATATATATAGGGATACAAATTATACAGAACTATATATGTAAATTATTATGTTAAATATTAGTATTGCGATTTTTTTTGTTTTTGAAGGCAAATCTTAAGTTTAGGGCTGAAAATTTTTAAAATTTGCTGACATGAGAGAGTTATAGGAGTTCCAGTCAGGAGTTTAAATTTATGGGTCTGTAAAAAAATAATTAATTAATTGAAAACGCAAATTTTTCGGATTTTGAAAAATTATAGTGGTAGTTTAAAAACATATATATATATATATATATATATATATATATATATATATATATATATATATATATATATATATATATAAGCAGGATTCCAGTCGGAGTTCAACGAGCGAACGGATGATATCCCGGAATATAGTGTCATCACATTTTTCCATCCGTGAATCAATACGTGAGAATATATATATATATATATATATATATATATATATATATATATATATACATCTTGAGACAAAGATTTATGGAGTAGAAATAAAATTTGTATCTTGAACAATCTTATTGTAAATGAAAATATAAGTTATCAGTTATCAGTAATGAAATTATTAATGGAAATATTAATAAATCCATATTTTGTATATTGAAAACAAAACGTCTGCTACTTAATTCAGGCCTATTTTCAATCTTCTGCTAAAAAGTACGAAGATGTAAGATATGTCATCCTCTTTATTTTCTACGCATCAGCGGTTTCTCTATATTTAATAGTATGTAAGATTCCACAACAAAATGAAGATAAAGAGATCATAAAATATATGCAATACTTAGTCTCATTGACCCAAGAAAACCAAAATCAAATATGAATTTATTTTTCGATTCATCTTAATATTCTAACTGAAATTCATATAACAGACTTAAATTCGTGCAGTATTTGCATATCTATTACAAACCAAGTCAATGTAAAAATATGTCATTCCTTATCAAGTAACAATTACATAAACCCTTTTTTATCTTCGGGCTTCTTGATTTGTAATTTTTGTTTTGCTATAAATTGTTGTTGTTTGTTATAAATAGGCGAATTTTTAGTAGTATAGGGTATGTTATATGAATGAAAAGAAATTATAATTTTTGTTCTTCCATGCACACCGTCCATTTTTCTTTCCTTTGTTTATATATAGAAAACAAAGGGTTTAATTTTAATTTTCCACCTTTTTGTTCACATAAAATAAAAAAGGGGATCACACTGCATTTATTACAGAAAATTCGATGTATTTAGGCACAAACAATTTTATAGGGCACTAATCCATACATATGCGAGTGGAAACAGAATACAAAATTAGTCAGTTCGTTTTACGTCTTCCATTCCTCATTGACTTGCTGATTAATTAATTTGAATATTAAAGAACCGATATTGCGGTAGTTTGCAAATAATTACGTTACTAAAAATAAATTTTAGCAATGAAAAGAAATGGAAATATAGACGAAGTTTAAAGCGACCCAATAATGTACAAAATATTAAGATGGAATATATAATTGTATAGCTGATTTTAAATAAAAATCGTTTATTTGACCTACAAAATACATATTTCATTAAACAGTTTCCTGAAAATTATCTTTTTTTTGGCTTATGTGGTAAATTATGACCACCTGTTTGTTCAGACAAAAAATGTTGCAGGGAATAAAATAGATTTTTTATTTACAATATAGACAATATGATTCCGACAAGTCTTTTGTACGTTCAAATTTCAAAACTAGAAAAATTTAGGAATACTTGAAATATTCGAAAATTAAGGTTTTCTTGATACCGGCTAACCATTAAGCCAGTTTAATATAATTCCGCAATTCCGTGATGTAAATGTAAAAAAAAGACACCAGATCAAATCTTCGGACCAAAAGTTATGATTAATTTAATCTATTCAGCTGTTTAACTAATTAGTTAAAATATGATTGATCTTGTTTTGGAATTTGTGCTCAAGGAACTTGAAAAACTGAATCTAGTAAAGGCTTTTAACTACGCACCCAACTTTTGACACGAAGTTTGCTTAGTAATTAGTTTTGTATATATATTTATGTAAATGCAACATCTTGGTTTCTGATGAAGTACATTGAGGTAATCAAAACTATTTAACATGTTTCTGTGGTTAGTTACGGGATGCTTTGCTGAGAATTGCAATAATATTAGCCTGGTAGTTTGCGAAACCTTACCTACAAAACAATAGAATGATTACATTTCCACAAAGTGATAAATTTTCCATAATTTATTATTATAATTAAGTGTCAGAGTAAACGTCATTTTTAATTTATTTTTGCGAATAGAATTTGTTTCAGCTATATTCTCATGAGTATTGATGCACACAATTCTGATAATAAAAGCAACATAAAACATAAAAGCACTTACTTGGTAATGTCGTCATACCAATTATAAATCACCATATGTCAATTTTTTGACTTTACACAGATTAGAATTTGCGAAGTTTGTCTATATAGTGTAGCTATGATTAAGAGTGCAAATGTCTTAAAACTATGTTCTAAAGATCTCAATTTTCTGTATCCTGCGCTAAAATAGCGAATTATACACTAATCACACTATAAGCATTGTCAGCTTTGTTAACCACTGCGTGATCTACTTCGAATAATGATTGTTTTCAAAATGATTCACTCTGTAAACGCTAATATATTTCTTGCATTTTTTATTTTTATAAGGTTATTTATACCATAATTTTTGTTGTAAGGGCCATTATTAGGGTTTTTTTTGTAGATCGTAAATTTAAAATTCACATTCACATTCGCACCGAATTCTGTTTGGGATATGGACTTAGTAAGTATTCAGTAGGTATACATAATTGACACTGTAAGTTTGTTTCGATACTTTAATAATGATATCGAGATCTAAAGAGTATGGGAGATGGTAAATAAATTTTTGGGTACTTGTCGTCTGTATTTAGATCGTTACCATTAGACAATTTCATTACAGATAGATTTTGCGAGAACATTATCCACTCTTTACATTTGCTACAAGATAAGCAATGTTTTTAAAACCTGCGAGTACTTAAAAATAGGCGATAATAGGTACGTCAATCAATAAAGTTATCACAAAAGGAGGAATATTTATTTAGCGCGTCAATTTATTAAATAATAAGAGACATAAAACATTTTAGAATAATAAGTTAACATCAGCAGAGTAATGGAGAAATCAATATATTGAAACAATTATCCTAATCGGTCATATCGTGATTAAGTAAATAAGTTTGAATTCGATTTTCACCATTGGAATCCGCACATACGGTAAGAGATACAGAGTTAATCTTTTAAATTTAATTTCTTTGCGAGTTTCTTTCAAAAAGGAAAAAAACCTGCAAATACATTCTTATTGTATGCTAAGTTGACAACGACAACTTAGAAAACGTTCAAATATGTATTTCGTTCGCCAAGATGCCATTATCAGCAGATGATGTAACTAGGTTTAAGAAGGGGAAAAAATTACCTAGCGTCTGGCGCTACGTATGGAAATTTTTATACTACAATGATCCAATTTTTTATATGGTATGGTTTGCTATGCTTAACTAATCTCGTGATATAGCTTTTGCAAATCGAGTGTATGATATCCGTTATGGTCTCAGACCTATCATATCACATACAAACTCAATCGATTATAATTCTTCAGATCAACTTTTTAGGCCATGCAGAAATCGGATGTCTCTTGAGATTGAAATGGGATATTATTCAATTCCATTCCATATTTCATATTTAAAGGCACTAATTTCTACCACCGTTTTTGTCATAATCGCAGTGTTTACATGATAGTTGTCTCGCTGTAAATTAGCAATTTCCTGCAGTTCACGCATTCAATTTTTCGAACCCCATTTATAACTGGAATCGGTTATACAAAAAAAAAATCTAGCCCTGTATTTATTTGGGACATACGTCCTTGTGAAGTTTTTTTCTTAAAATGAGCTAAAGATATTGATAGGCCATTAAGGAATATCTTGTATATAATAAGATATAATAGCTTCTTTTTATTCTTCACGTTTCATGATCCTCAATGCTGGAGTTGTTCTTGGGAAAAAGTTTTTCAATAATAGTAAAATTCTTTAAATTTTTAAATTTTACTCAAAGTTTCGATAACAATGTGGATCTTTATTAAGTATTTAAAATACGTACAAATATTACATAAACTAAATTTCTTTTATTGCTAATTTTTGACAGTTATTATCTTGTGTTAAAATTTTAGTTTTTTTAAAATTACTTTTTCATGTTATGTAAAGCAGTTGATGCGTTTTTAGTATATTTATGTCCATTTATAGAATTTTTTAAAAGTTGGCTTGTCATTCCAATATATTTTTTCAGAAATTATATAGTGTATATTATATAAGAAAAAAATCACCAGACATAATCCGAATAATCAGAAATGATGCATTACTATAAGTAAATTATCTGAAAAAATAAAGCATATTCTTCCTAAATATGATATCACAGTTTGCCACAAATCTTAAATATTAATAAAAACAATTTTTACTAATTAAAAAAATAAAAATTCAGTTAAAATAAAATCAAATATTCAGTTCTTTGTTTAAAATGCCCAAAAAATATATTGCAATGTCAAGCAAACTTTTATAACTATTAACTCTTTTATATAAACATGAAAATTATGAATTTAACTTTTAAGAAACTAAAATTTGAACACAAAATAATAATTATCAAAAATTAGCAATAAAACAAATGATTATTGAAAAAGAAATAAATGCTGCAAATCATAGAAAATATATTAGTAATTTAAGCCAGTTATTCTATAATTTTATATCGTAGTCACTTATAATAATAGTGTTGGAAATAAAGCAAAAATTAAATAAATTCTTAGCAACTAATAATAAACAAAGTCAATGTCAATTAATGCCGATGTCAATGTAATATAATATTTTTACCTTCTTAATTCATTCAAGTATGTAAATATTTTTATGTAAAATTTTTATTTTATACAATATTTTACAAAATTTAAAAATTCAAATAATTTTATTATTACTGAACAACCTCTACCCAAAAACAATTCCAGCATTAGTTGTGAATATATTGTTCTACAAGAATAAATTATTACTGGATTAAATTAACACAATGTCTCCTTATATGCCGCATTACTGAACAGTGCTTTGGGAGAAATAAGAAAAATGTTATAAAAGCCACTAATAATTGTGAAGAAATTTTGCTATACTGAGTGAGACATTTTTTCTTCAGTTGATTCAGCTAATTTGCACCATTTATTGAATTTATGAATGACGTATCTGATAAAGCGATTACAATTTTAAAATCAATTTGTTAAAGTCAACTCAAACGAAAGCCTCAAATTAAACCTAAGTACAGTTAATTACGATTATTACTATTGATAAAATGCAAATAACGTTTTTGAGTGATAGATAAAATATAATTGCATCGGTCGCAGTCCGCATTGTCCCCGTACGCGCCTAAAAGTGTCTCAATTTTCAACAACGAACATATATACATAAATCGAAACAGTTTCTCACTATTGATTGTCGATCTCTTGCCTGTTGAACGGTGAACGCGAATTTTGGTCCGGTACGGATTTTAAACATCGTCCGGCGGAGTTTTCATCAGGCGAATTTGTCGACCTTATAGCGGACGTACACAAAAACTACAGTTCAAGTTGGAAGTGATTGATTGGATTTATCGACTGTTTTTCAAAAATAATTTTTTTTTGGTGCGAATGATTATTATATCAAGAACTTTGTTATTTTATACCAGGGCCAGAAATAGACACAATTACAAGTTTGACTATAATGGCCCTCGATGTGCCTGTTGCCTTTAAAGACGTCACAACTCTGCCTAGTGATGCGGTCACCTGTGATCAAACTGCACGAGTTGGAGAGACCCCTCCAAAGTGCGAAAACAAAGAAAATACGGAAATCTCGGACGTATTTTGCTTTAGGAGCAAAATCGGACCAGTAGGGGGCGAAAGGTAAGAAAGAAATTAAGGAAATATCTAAATGAAAGTAGCCCTTTTTCGATCAAAAGATTAAACTCTGGTTAAGTATATGTTATAGGAGTCTTATAGACGTTTTCAGATGTTAACGTTTAATTTAATTCGTTTTCACACATATCTTCATTGGGTCGCCGTCTTATATTTAACGGGACACTATGGATTTGCATAGCGCTTTTAAAACGAGTTCATTGATTTACAAACGCAAGATTTTGGATTTGTAGCCGTTTTCTCAAGTGTACCAAATGTCCCTTTTTCAAACATTTTTCTAATAAATAAAACGCATTACTTTATTAATGCTGCCCATTTTATTATTGGAAATTTTTTTGATTCAAAACCAATACAACATTATGTTTCTAAACGGAATTAAAATACCTTTTCAATGATATTTTACACAGCTTGGCGACACATTCGATGAATATTGATGATTATCTTCAGGACTTCTTTCATATCATCAACCTGAAATATTCATAGAGGATTGGACATTTTTGTGCAAATTAAGTTTATCTTCGATCTACTTAGATTCTTTTTTTAATCAAAATTTATTTTTCAAGTATTTCTTGTATCATGACCTGCCGTGATAAATTATCATTCTTCAACTGTTTATGTTTGATAAGTTGATTGTTTACCTTGCAAATGAATTGAAACGTTTCGGTTAGATCGTCTAAAAAGAAGTTGTGAAGTATTAACTTAAAATAAGATATTGTTATTTTAATATCACAAGAAATATAGATCTGTCACACAATCTAGAAGATTTAAAAGAAAAACTGAAAAATATGATGTAAAATTGCTTAATGTGAACTCTTTGCAATTTTCGTTAAGATCCATTGCAAAGTTATATCTTTTGATTTGCTGTCAGCCTAATATTAAGTCAATCTAAGCTGCAGCTATATTCTTACCATTTTTTAATTTACAGTCTAGATGTAGGGTAGAAGTAAATTTATTTTCACGCTAAAAAACTTATTTACACAAAGATGTTAGTTACACTGCAAGTGTGAGATCATTTTCAAATAAATTCCTCAGAAAGCAATTTATTTAAAAATTGCACTCTGTTGAATAGAATTTTATTTTATGTCTTTTTCGCTACCAATCTTTTTATTTTAATATTGCAATGGCATAGTATCTCCTAGCAAATCAACGAGAAGAATCATGTAAGTGTGAAATACTTTTAATTTTTCAAATTTTATATTTATATAAAGATATTGAAGATGGCATAACAGAGCCAATACCTAGTTTGATCCTTCTAAATAAAATTGCGATTTGCGCAAAAAAAGTTCTTTTTGGAAGCATTTTTGGATGGATCAATGAAATATTCGAACACTTGCCATAGAGATAATTGATATTTAATAAAAAATGTATAGAATCATTCCTATAATTCCTTCCATTATTTCTATTTTTGATTTACTCATTTTTAGCGATTTTGCTTACTCAAGTAGCGATATTTTCTAAAAAATGTTATTACAGCCGCGAGATATTTCGCGAAAAATTCTTTAAACAAAGGTATATATACTATGGTACTTAATTACACACCAAACATGCACTTTTACGGAAAAGATTTGCATTTTTCATAGTTGGTGCACCTGGGATTCAAGGATGCCGTTGATTAGTTTGTTTTGTGCCTAAACGAACTCGGGACTAAAGTGCCACTTATCAAACTTGTGGCATAATTTAGTATTATAGGCATGAAAAATATTTAAGGTTTATATTTAAATTTCTTAAAATTTATATTAATCGGACTTTCCCTCTCAGATTTTTGGGATAGTCAACCTGAAAGAATAGAGAAGAAATAAGAACAGAGGAAATGATTAACGAGAAAAACTTTCGATTCATCAACGGACCACTTAATTTTTTTAGATTGTTAGATTTAAAGGCCATGTGGAAGGTTTCATATTGGTAATTTTGGATTTTCCAGAAAAAAACCATCATTGAGACATTGAGTATGTGAACGTTCAGGCTTTTATGGATGATTTAAAATTATATATACAGTTATTTTTGTTAAACCTTATGTCGTTGAAACTTTTTATGTTGAACTTGTGTCCAATATGATGTTTTCTTTTCAACGACTATAGACCGAATTCCAAACAGGCCGCAGGAGCAAAAACTACTTTTCAGTGGTTTTGTTCAGTACATTTTTTGGCTTTGATAAGTTTTTTGACCGAAAGTGTAAGGTAAATTATCACAACCGCTTTTTAGATTCGTCTTGCTGACGATTTGTGCGCGAAATGTTGAACTTCAAAACTCGTCACTTGTTTACCTTAGTTCAAAACAACTTGACAAGCGTACCTCATTAAAATTTAATCCTTAAAGCGACGCAGCCATCAATTTAAGAATAAACTGGTATTTTTCGTAGTAATGCAAAAAAAAAGGAAAACGCCAAAAAGTGTCGGATGACCGAGGATTTCCGGTTCGTTCAACTTGAGACTTGGCAAGGACGTCTGTGTTCTGAGGACATAAACAAAACCTGATATAATAACAAATCTGCGTAAATTATTTCGCGGGGTATCGAGACTTTTTTAAATAATCTTCCTCCGTTTTATCGATGTTTATTTAGCTTTCATTATAGGAAGAAGACAAAATTCACCTTCAAACAAAAACTTACGTTGATTTTGCTAGCTGCTGCAGATTTTATCTGTTTTTGCTCCATGTCGATTATGGCTCCATTTTACCCCGTTGAAGTAGCCCAGAAAGGGTTCAGCGAATCCATGGCGGGGTTCGTATTTGGATTTTACGCTCTCGTCGTGTTTCTATCTTCCCCGTTGTTTGGAAAAACGGTAAGAACTACTGAAAGTTTTTTTTGACAATTTACCAAGTGACTTTATTTCACAGTTGCCAAAATCCGGTGCAAAGTTCTTATTTATATTTGGACTGTTTATTTCGGGGATATCGAATGGACTTTTTGGGTAAGTTATAAATGGTTATAAAAGAAATTATGTAGAAACTATTTGCACATCTCAACATTTTTGTTATGCATTAAATTTTTGCCCATTTTCAAAATAACTGCGAAGTTTTACATATTTAGCATGTTTAAGAAACTTTATAAGATACATTTTTTTGTTACAGTATGTTCTAAAATACGTTGTGCTAGGTATTGAAAGTTAGATCTTCGTTTTTTGTAGATTATTAGATCGAATAGCCAACAACCAGATCTTTGTCGTCGCCTCATTTCTGATTAGAGGTTTTGAAGCTTTAGGGGCCAGCGCCTACGCCACTGCTGGCTATGTCATTATAGTTGACATATTTCCTGATAATGCAGGGGCCGTGAGAGTAAGTCAGCAAAGCTTTAGGTTTGAAATTAATCATCCACTTTCAAAGAATTTTATTTGCATATTTGCAGGAGCTAAGTTTGCATACAATTTGTAGCTTGCGGATATTTTTGCTTACCTTAAAGATAAGATTTAAAGGAATGCACGGATCTTAGCATTTTCTTCGTATAATTACCATAATTTTCTAAATGGGGTCATAAACTAAACAAATGCTCCAAATTTAGGATTTTATTCAAGTATTTTAATTAGAGCGACGTTGTCAAATTCAATTTTGAATAAGGTAATGTTTACAACACTTCCCCGTATATTTTGCCACCATATCTAAAGCGTGGATACGAAAGTTCAAGTTGTTAAAAATTAATTAAGAAAAGAAATCTGTAGATCCAGTCAATATGTGTTAAAAATTTCTTAAATTTGTATTAAAGCTCTTTATAATCCAGAGTTAATTGTATTGTATTTAACAATTGCATCAGAAGAGCATTAAAAAACATGACAAAGGACTAAAAATGCCCAAATATGCATATATACGACGTCTACCATATCTTATTGGTTGATAAGTAAATGTTGATGATGAACAAATTTAAGTAATACCTTGCTCGAATTTGATTTTAAGGGTCTTCTGGAAACTTTTGTTGGCCTTGGGTTAAGTGCAGGACCCGGAATCGGAGGAGTGTTGTATGCGGTAAGTTTTAGAAGGTCGTTTCGCTGCGACAAAGAACTTCACAAAAAGAGAGTCAAATTATTCTTTTGCAAACTGTAACTGGAGTCAATTTATTAGTATTAAACGCAAATGGAGCGCATTAAAAAATAATTTTTAAGTTGCTAGGAGACGTTCTAAAAGAATACAATAAATAAATATTGGCAATAACTAAGTCTCCTAATATTTGGTGAAGTTTCAACTTGATTGGATTTTTTCCAGGAAGATTGGAGGTTTTGGAATGCCATTCTACGTTGTTGGAATCGTTACAATAATAATTGCGCTGACTAATATGTATCTACTTCCCACACCTGAAAGTAAGTGTTATCAGATAATTTGAAAATGTTTGGCGCTTACTGTCGACGAAATATGGCGATTTTTAAATGGCAACAGGATGTTTTCAGTTGCAAAATGTTGACGTAACTGTTGCCGATGGGCCGTAATTGTTTTTAATAATGTAGGAAATTATATATTTATTCAACACTACCTGATAAATAAAAAAAGGCATTTTTTTAAACAACAATATAATTATTATAAATTTTGTACATTCGTATATATAATTTTCGCCCGCCAGCGTCAGATAAAATTGCTTCAGTAATAAATACACTTAACTCAATTAAATTGTTAATTTAATTTTGAGACAGAACGCTATCCTTGTTAATAACAGCTAATTATTACCATTCCCGTCAGCTGTTTATGCTTTATCTAATTAAAACGAGTTCGCCATTTCCTTAACAAATCCCAAGAGTGAGAACCATGCAAAACTAGCGTCTAGTTAAATTACATACTCGTAGTAAATCTAAGCGATGTGGGGTTCACATTGTTCAGTGTGAGTTATTATGTATTTGTTATTTCCGGAGAATGCGGATCCTAAAATAAAGTCATTGAAGTTTTGCTAGGTGAATAAGAAAACTACTGAAATCCGTTGAATGATAAACAAATTAAGTACATTGTGGTAATATAGAAAAGCTTTCATTTACATGCACTGATTTTCGTTAATATTCTTTAGAGCACGAAGTGGAAAAGTGTGGGTCGCTGCTCGATCTTCTGAAACTTCCAGCAGTACTAGTAACGTCCATAGTACTGATAGTAAATTCTATAACGTCTTCGTTTTTGGAACCGACTTTGGAGCCGCATTTAAGAAAGGTATAGAAGCCATTTCGAAGGTGATTTGGCAATTTCTTCAAAATTTCAGCAACCTAAAGGTAATGTTTACATTATGAAACTGATACAGTCTCTAAATATTGCCAGATCACCTCCAAATATTAGCGGCATCCTCATTTTGTGGGCAATTTCTTCTAATTTATTTTTCAGTTTAATTTGTCCCCAAGTCAGATTGGATTGTTCTTCTTAATATTATCAGCGACTTACGGCGTTTGTAGTCCGATATGGGGATGGTTGACGGACAGAATTGATAACTACTCTTGGCTGATGACAACGGGCCTATTCTGCAATTCAGTGGTGCTTCTCTTTTTGGGACCATCACCTTTGTTTCCGTTTTTAGAGGAGTAAGTTACATATTTTACCACTTAGTTCTAGATGGTTTCATAAGACAGTTTAAGATATATTACTGGTTATTCAAAAGTTCTTTCCCTTCAAGTTACCACAAGTTATGGTAAAAAATTGAAATGAGTCTCCTATTTTTCTTGGGAGATTCTGTGGGTTGATATGAAGAAGGAGGAAAGGTTTTGTTGATCCAAAAAAGTCTACCAAACCCAAAACTAACTAAACAAATATAATTTTTTGACTTAATAACTTCGACAAAAATATTGTTAGAGTTGAGTTTTGTACCCTCTTAAAAATGATAAATACATATTTAAATACTTCATTTTATTAATAACAATTTTTTCTGTGTAATTTTTTTTGACAATTTTAAAATTAGTTAATTGCAAAAAATACACACCGTCTCTTAAAAATGATGAGGCTATCAAAACTTTCATTTCATTAGTAACTATATTTTTAACATACTTTTTTAGGATAATTATGAAATTAGTTAATTGCGAAAAAAATGCACACAGCCTATAATAAAATATTCTTTTAATTTCGATTGCCATATTTATTTTTATAATCTAAATTCACATTATTGCTACTTGCAACTCGTAATATACGAGGTGTGTTCGAAAAGTAAGGTGAATTTTACGTTTTATCAAAAGGTATTTATTTATTCATCAAAGTTAATTTTATCCGTTTCAAAGTAACCCTCCCCCACTTCTGGTAAACATTTTCTGGTATTGCCTTGAGTTCTTGCAGCGACTTTTTCTTTCTCTCCTCAATCGTTCCAAACCTCCTTGCTTTCATGTGTTTCTTGACTTCTGGGAAAAGGAAAAAGTCGCAGGGGACCATACCCGGTGAATATGGTGGTTGAAGCATGTGTGATCAAGAAGTTAGACACAAGCAACGATAAGTAAGCCGGTGCATTATCGTGATCGGACTTTTTCTTCGTATTTCTTCTCGCAAACGGCGCATAACTTCAAGGTAATACTCTTTATTGACCGTACGACCTTATGGTAAGAACTCTTGATGTACTACGCTGCTATAATTAAAGAAAACAGTAAGCAAAACCTTGACATTTGATTGAACATGGCGCTCTTTTTCGGCATTGGCGATTCTGGGTGCTTCCATTGGGACAACTGGGCTCCGGTTTCGACATTATAACCATATACCCGTGATGCGTCACCAATTATGAACTTTTTTAGCATATTAGGATAAGCATTGACGTCGTTTAACAGTTCCTGAGCGATGCTCCTTCGACGGTCTTTTTGTTCAGAATTAATCAGTTCAGCCACTTCTCTAACAGTGATTCGACGATTTTTGTTTCACTTCTTCGACGCTTTGAGATATTCAGATATTGACGTGCTGGGGCGTCCAGAGCGAGGTTTGTCATCGGCGTCTTCTATGCCATCTTGGAACAACTTATAAACATTTTTTTTGCTCAAAGTAGATTCACCATATGTCGTTGTCAACATTTCAATTGTTTTGCAACACTGTATTCCATATTTTCCGCAAAATTTTATGCAAATTCTTTGTGCCATTTTTTTTCCGGTAGAAAATCGCCGAGCACACAAAACACGTCTAACATATGTTAGAGACATGTCCAATATAAAAAAAATATCGAAGATCGAAAGGACGTAGCTGGCCCAATTACAAAAGTCACGTTACTTTTTGAACACACCTCGTAGTTGATCTTGGGCTTTTTTGTCTAACGGTAGAAAGCAAAACTCGGTTAAGAATTTTCACTTTTTTTTTGCAAACCATATATGTTCTAACCGTTTTCCAGAACTGTGGAATTATTGTATAGTTACTTAATACTGTTGAACTTTTACAGTCAACAGAGAAAGAAAAGGTAATAAACTTTTTTAGCTATCGATTTGAAGCTTAGTTTTTATTTTATCGACGCACGTTTGGTTTTAGCTCAATAGCGCTAAACATCGTGACATTGGCGATACTAGGAATTTTCATCGCTATGACACTGATGCCGACTTACCAGTTTCTATTGGATAGCTCTTTGTGAGTGAATTTGCCATATGCTCATTTTGTTTTTTTGCCTTATTATTTTAATTTTAGAGAAAATGGATTCTCGGACTGCATAGGAACCCACAGCGTAATAGCAGGATTGTGGTCGTCAATTTACTCATTGGGTGAATTTATAGGACCAGTTTTGGGTGGAACCTTGCTGGAAAACTTCAATTTTCCGATAACTTCAACGACTATGTCACTTTTAAACTTTCTAGCTGCAATTGCTGGCACAGTTTATTTTAAATGTAGGGCTAGGAAATGTCTCAACACTCCCAAGAAGGAGGAGGTTCACAACGCGACGACATTTTTTATGAACGTTGGTGAATTGAATTCGAGCCATTTTGACACAAGACCTATTAGCGTAGATCTGGAGAAGAGAAATGTGGACTTGGCACAAGTTGGAAGTAAAAAAACTTATTTTTAGAAAAAATCCTACTTTTGTGGTTAGTACTCTACGTATGTATAGGGAAAACCAGTGCCAAAACGTATTCCTAAGTATTTAATTTTCTATGGTGGTTCACGTTAAGTATCTGTTAAGAAGTTTTGGACATGTATGACAGCTTTATAGTCTATTTTCTAGAAGAATTTTACAAAGCTCCAAATTGCTACTTTAAACTGAGAATTTTTGAAAAAATGTTTCTTAACAATGTGTTAATTCGCCAGAATTTTTAGTAAAACACGCAACATGAACCACGCTGTATAACTAATGGTGTAATTAAATAAACAAAAGGAAACTATGCCCACAAACATAATTGCTATTCAAACGTAATGTTCACTTTTTTGGGCAGGCATTAATTTTTTACATTGTGATATTAACTGTAGATTTAATTGGTAAAATGTCCAACATTGTTTCAAATATATACCTTGCATTTTTTGCTATTCTTCTTTCTAATTTAAACCCAATTAATACGACCATTGAATGCATTCCCAAATTTTCATAGGGAAAGAAGTATTATTTACATCTGGTGTTGGGAAACGTTAATCAATAATGCTTAATTCGAGATTTCTCGGTAAAGAATCCTACTCCCGGTGTTTTAGTAAGTAATGCTGGCTGGGACCGTAAGATGGTGCTGAATCTTTTGCTAACTAACGATGTCGAATTCGTTCAAAAGCCAAAGTATCAAAGTATCAACTTTTTGCCAGTTGAAAATTTGACTCTTTTTACGAGGGCATATGGGATTAACATTAGGAATTAAATTTCACAGTTCAATTCTATTTATTAGAATGAATATATGTTTATACGTATTAAGATATAAATAACCTTCTAAAAACGAAAATTGCAGAAATATGTTGGCGTATACAGGATGAATCATATTGAGCGTCCCACCCTGGGAACTAACACATGACTTTTTTTAAAATTTAGGTGCAAAATAGATGATAACTGACTGATGACTATTTTAACAAAGGTAGCCAAACTAACCAAAGCTACCCGAAAAAAAAACACTATATCTAATTTAGATGCCGTAAATATTTCTAAATACCTTTCTTATAATTTTTTTTACCAAAAATCGTGTAATTAAGTACTTTTACTTTAATGTCCGTATTTTTAGTGATAATCCAATGTTTTGTACGGTATTTTTAATATGCTGTTCCACTTGAACTATCCTGTTGGTGAAGTGAAAGCAGAATTCTGTCAAATCGAAACTAATAGGAGACACAAGAAATTTTTATAGCACTAGATACCTAATTGGGGTTCCCTCGAGAGAAATTGACATTGTGGGGTCCGAAGACCTGTTTATATTAAGATAAATGAACGTATTTGATACGCTCGGCTACATCAAGAGAATGCGAGGGATTATTTGCTCTGGTTATAAATATCGAAACTTTCCAGTTTATATAAACTGTACAAAATACTTAATTTATGTTAAAGTTTCGAATAATGGAAAAATAATTCAAATAATCAAACTTAATGTAAAACTTATTTAGGGAATTGTGAAAGAAGTAAAGTTCCACAATAACGGAGTAATCTAATATTTGATTTGAAACAGACAAAAAAAGAAAATTGATTGTTACAGCGTACCATTTGATCTCGATATCGATCATATACTGGTACCGAATAGTACCAAATTAATTTTTATTTTGCAAGGCAAAATGTTATTAAATAGGTAATGTTCATTTTTAACTTTGACTGCGAATAATAAGTTATAGGGGAGTCTTGAAATAAAATTAGATAAGTTAAGGAACCAAGCTTTTTTAAATAATATTTTGCTTCAAATAAAATGCAAGAATATTCTAAATATTGGACTGACTTTGAAAATATAAAGTTTTAAAGTACTTCATTAAAACGGTCAGACGGGTTAGCCCCGCTAAAAGCAGTTAAATTAAGATTTACGTTGGTTTTATTTCCTAATTGCATTCCTAAAAGAAGAAAAATTGGTGCTGGGGACGGTTGTCCCGGAATATTTAAAATTTTTAGGACTGCTGCGCGTCGTCGTCGGTTAATCCGGGTGCTTTGCAACATAATCCTCTAAATTTTCGCGACTTGCCTTCTCCCAATCTACATTCGTCTGGACTTAAGTGGATTCCTCACCTGTTTACTACTTTAATGGTGTATGGTTAATTTTCTTTCATATTTTCATAAGGAATTTTTCTGAAACTGTTTCAGTCAAGCTCTGAAGAGGCCAACAGGATAATTGGCGAAACGTTAGCTAGTTCGACTCAACAAAAACCGACGCGGGAGGAATCCAGAAGTTTTATAAAAAGTATGACAGCAGAAAACTTGATAGAGTGGTTATACGAAAGCTTTGGTTATTTGGACTGCTGTTTATTTAATTTATATCGGGTACCGCTTTGGATATTTTAAAATAACTGAACGAAAATATTAGCCTTCCTGATACTACTTACAAATCTTCTGTACTCATTCTGCGTCGGTTAAGATTGTTTGGTTGCTTATAGATTAATTGATAGAATCGATTTAGATGCAAAAAAAATTTTATCCAATAAGATTTTATATCCGGTTTGATGATGAGTTTATTTATCGAAGTTTTAAGGCTCTTTCATGTTCTTAATACTACAACAAATAAACTAACAAGCAGTTGTCAATCAAAGCTCTGAAGAAGCAAAGTTTCTTTGTAAAAATAGCTTTCTTGATGTAATACTTCTGTAATATTGCTGATATGAAAGTCTCCGCTAAAGCAAACATAAATGTATTTTCATAGTATCTATGCACATATGTAACAATCACATTGATATTAGCGTGTCTGTTTTAAGAAAATCTGTGTAAAAAATACAGTTAATTTTTATGTCATTATATTGTGGACTCTCAATAAGCTCCTTCTGTTTATATTTTTACGGTCACGTTGTTACAGGTTAGAGAAAATTTTTAAATTCAAAAATGTTTGTTTTTATTGACCCCGACTATTTTTTAATGGAATGTGCCATATCGTTATTGAGTTATTAATTAAGATTTTTGGAGTTTGGATAAGTTGTTTTTTAAAATTTCCAAACAGAACGTTGGTTCCAGACGTCAGCCGTGCCATGTCCAAAGTAGACATGGCGATTCATTCATAAAATGATTCGAAACAGGCAGCCAACATAAACAAACAATTAAGAGTGGTGTAGTACCCATGCTTGTGGCAATATAACGGACTTTCTAAGATTTGGTTCAGCCAATCACGATGTGGGAAATATCACAACTTTATCGTAGCTGTAACTTATCAGCTGGTTATTCCATGGGCAAAACAAAAATATCAACAGCCAAATTATACGTCCAAATTCGAAATGTCAAACAACTCAAAGTATCTGACTCCTTTGATAGTCTTTGGCGTTAACCAAGCGAATAATATTTCTTTCAATAGTAATAGATACCTACTTCAAAGAATATAGAGTTTGTGCTATTAAGATTTCTTCATGGACCTAAAAATGGCGGATAGTAATTTTAAATTTGCAAATAATTCGAGATGTAGTTGTGTATATTTCCGCTAATGTTGAATAGAATGTTACCACATCTATCCGGAAGCAGGAACTCTGTATAACTTCAATGAATTGGTCGGCTCACAGATACTTTCAGTAGTTGACATGTAACTGAGTTGTTGATATTGGTTGGCCTGCCTTACCATGCTTTTGGTAGGATCAAACTTGAGCCGATCAGGACCTTTACAAGCAATTTTTGATCAGGGGTGCTCAAAAATTCATTCAAAACTTCGCAATCTGCACGCAAGATCCGAAAACCATTTACTTTAATTGCAGAAATGTCCAATGGCCTTCGTGGAAATATAAAAATATTTAAAATCTTTCGAAGTGTCGACAAACTGCTGTCAACTAGTCAACTAGAGAAGCAAAGTGCTAATATGTAGGTTCGTTAAAAGATAACTACGGACCTGCTCGAAAGAGGGGTTTCACGGGGCATACCGCAAACGGTCGGAGTTCGCCCATCTCTTGCATAAAGTCATGAGTTCATTTCGTTTGATTGAAATCCTTACTTATTCTTGTTCTGTTTGAAAAACCTCCGTCTCGAAGTCATTGTTTTAGCTGGGTGCCTCATGCATACTTTCATAGGCTGCGGGCAAATGGAATGAGCAGATATGAGGTCGCTTCGAAGACGAAAGCCGAGTAATTGGTCTTTTATTCGACCGACTTTGTAAGTAAGCAAAGGAATCTTATTTGCTCGTCAGATATATGTAGGGATCAATGAGGATTTGGAGATAGAGGCGTTTTAAATTACGTTTTACTTTTAAAGTAAAGGTAGATAAATAAAATGGAGCTTTAATGCGGCTTTGTACGTGGAGCAACCACTGAGGGAATCGACATTGGTTTTGCCCTCCCCTAACAAAAATAATAACATTTGTGTTTAGTTGTCACCTGAACAAAATTTTATGTGCATAAAATAATTGTGATAATTTTTTTAATTGATATTTTTGCCTTTAAATTTTTGTTGATAGCGAGAAATTTCAAACAAAAATTAATTCGATGTTATTGTTAATTTCGAATTGATAGAAGGTTACTTTCAAGATTTGTATTTCTCTTTCTCAGTAATTCTAAGTTAAAATTTCCAACTCATTTGATTTATACCCTCCTCTTTCACAATCTATTACAAACGTTATTGCTCGATTAACCATAATTATTAATTTCAGTCTTTTCCCATTCTCTTGTTGTTTTTTATTAGAGTTAATATTTATGTTAGGCTAAACTTGTAATGCCTCTGTAATTATTGAATACTTTGCACTACAACCTAAATAAATAAATAAAATAATTGATGAAATACAAAGGCGACAGTTAATGTGGTATGGCCATATTTAAAGAACGAATGAAGAGCGCATTCCCAAAGAAATTTTAAAATGGATACCGCTGGAAAGGAGAAAAAGAGGAAGACCCAAGCCAATTTGAATGGGCGGAATACAGAAAGCAATGTCTGAACATAACCTAAAATCAGGAGACTGGGAAACCGAAGAGGATGGAAGCTAGGAATCGGAAGGCGTAAGGCGCTGTAAAACCAATATATACTACTTAAAATCAAACATAAAAATAATCCATGATAATATAGACATATTACATACATTTACGGTAGGTACCTACCTATTCGAATTATTTTTGTGACACTTTACCACAGTTTTTGATGGAGTCCATATTAATGACAGTTGTGGACTACTTCCATTTCTAGACAATTCTTTGCTTATTGAAAACTTAAATTCAACCTGAATATCCTTAGGTTTCAGAGAAACACATAGACTTTTTAAATTCCGTTACTTACAAATCACCTCAAGTTAAAAATTTGGGAAAAGGATAAAATTGAACTGTTGAACACCATAATTTTATTTTAGAAGTAAATATTAGTGAGCTCTGGGAAACTAAGAACATATTCTCAATAACCCACTCTAACAAATTAACAAATGTGGTAAATTTTCATTTTTTCCGTGCCTGTAGCATGTCAGATATGAAAAATCTATTGTAACTTTGTAAGTCTAATGATAACCAAAATATTTCGCGAAATAGTTGAAAACTGGACACTTATTTGCATGGATGCCATTCCGATGGTTAACAAAACAGCTGTTTAGGTTGATGTGAAATGCCAAACAAACGATTGCGATTTGCCTTACGCGCCGTTTACATCCGCCATTTTGTGTTATGTTAAGACACGCTCCACGGATTCGGGTCGTTCTCTGTTGATATTTCTCTGTTTGTTTTCCACGGAGTTTCGCAGTTTGTGTAAACATTTTCCATTTCAACGACTCGAGTTTGATGTCGAGGTCATTTGACGGTCCAGTACACCTGATTTACTTCTGCCCCTCTCCCAGGAAAATGTACACACTGGGAGTGATGTCCTGTATTACCAATACTGAGTGGTTCAAACGATTTCGACTTGACAAAGTTGGTATGGCAAAATTGATACATCTCAGAGGGCTATGACATTTTCGTAGAGAAGGGATTGACCTTCAGCAGATTCAACCAAGTTTCACACACTTAAAAATTATTCTCGTAACTATCACTCGTTAATAATTCAGTATTTAATAATTGTGTGAAAACGTTAATTTTATGACAATGTCTACTTTGCGCATACGTAAGTTATGGTGCCCAACCATAAATTTTAATTAATTGTGACTTGTTAGTCGAGTTATGGTTGTTACTATTTTCGCTTACATTATAGGAAGATATTATTTAATTAAATTGTAAATATATTCAATTATTAATTCTGTAGACCATATTTGCTTTACGCAGTTAAATTAAATATTAAGTACGTGCGTACACATAGTGAAAACAAGTTGCAACGCATGTACATTTTTTGTTTACACAAATTGCTCGCCTTATCTGAACATATAACATTGTTGTTCGTTAATTTTGGTTGGGTAGAACTCTAAAAATCAAAATTTGAAGCACTAGAGGGCTTGTATAAATATTACACGGGCAAACTTTAGACCTTGCGTTTCTAACTGGATTTACCGCGAGATCAAAATAGCTTTTACCGAAAAGTTTTCCTTGTGTTGGAATATCATTTACATTTTTTAAGGCAGGGGCAAAATCTTGTATTTCAAAGAAGTTATGGGGAAGTACGTCTGAAAGGATTTTAATTTTAAATATTGCCGAGTCAACTAAAGACTTTCTTTTACGAAAAAATCAAAGAGCAAAGCGGAAATCTCCTTGGAGTAGGCACGTTTTCTCTTATCAATTTTTAAACTTTCCATGGAGCGTCAAATTAATATATATTTTTTTATCTGATCCGGTCGTGTTGAGTGCGCATTTATGTTCGTTTGAAAATATTATGCTGTTGGGCTAATTTTGTAATATTCTTTTCATAATTTTGAATTCTGGTTTGCATAGTTGTAAAATATAACTCGAATAGTTCTGTTTTTTCTTTTATCAAGGGACTGAAGCGGTTTTCAAATTTCGCTTCCACAATTTTTTTTTTTTAAATTATTCTTAAGTAGACATCAGAGAAGCAAAATATTGTATTTCTGGTTTGAATTACACCGGAAGTAAGCGTACAAGCCAATAACTCTTCAAAAATTAATATAACTTTGCTTTACTTTCCATGTGGGAAAGTTTTGCTGGAATTTAGTTTATTTTGGTTCTGATGGTTCTTTTTTTTTGAGTAACAATTTATTACAGACTTTATAACAATTTTTACAAGACAGAGTAATTTTTCTAAAATTCTAGTTTTATATCTATTTCATTTCCTGCTGCTTACTGATATGGTTTTTGAGACCATTTATCTCTTCTGTCCTAAGTCAATTCTTATTGTAAATTTACTTATTATTACATATTAATTTCGCCTGCAGATTTTGTGTTTAGGCATTCTAGGAGCGATAGCAGTTTACCACGCTGGTTAAGTAGTAGCCTATATTACATGTAATAGGAAGAAAGAAAATAAAGTTCTGTTATTAAGATATAATATGCTGCTGAATCAGGATAAAAGGGGTTCTTTTCTCTTATTGGGGTTTCTTAAAATTCATTGAGCATAACGCATAGACAAAGATGCGTATAAAAATATATTTTTTGTGGTAAGAATAAACTTGGCATATCTCCATAGAAATACTACATAAAAAGTAAACGCCCGATAAGAGAAGTTTAAAAAAAATGGCAAGCGTCCGTGCCGATGCCCAACGGAGAAGTAACATCGTCCTGAATTGCCGGTCAGTGTTATCGGGGCAATAAAAATGAATTTTTATGTTCCGGTTTTGCATTTTATTGCACCTTTGGTAGGGGCAATTTTTCAGAAACGATGCAATTGCACGCATATATCGCGGGATGTTTGTAATTCAATTATTCACGCTGGCACGTTATATCGCTGGGCGAAAATGACTTCTTTTTCAATTCGAATGTGCTAAATGCTAGAGAGTTTTCTTTTAAACTTGTGCAGCTACCGCTTTTAGCGTAATAGGCGTGGTTGGAATTTGAGATTACGATGGTTGTGCTTCCTGTTGTTGCCTATAACACCGAAATTATTGTACGTATTAAAGAGCCTCTTCCACCTCTTTTGTCGATGCCTTTGTTCTTCACATCCTAGTACTCCTATTTTGGAGCTGCCCGCGTACCAGATTATTTCAGCCTCCATTTCATTATTGGTTCAATTTTCGTGTCTTCTTTGGTTGATACTTGTGTTCTGTATTCCAAAGTCATATTTGTGTATGATGCATAGTTTCAGAATAATATTATTGACCTATGCGATATCTACCGGTCATCTGGCTTGGCCTTGCATAAATAACTATATCAACAAAAACTTGTAATTTTTTTCGTAGAATAATCAAGAAAAACAAGCAAATTCATAAAACATGACATATTTTTGATTGAACAATAATTCAATTGGCAAGTTTTCATACCCTGCGAGTATATCAAAAATAGGATACATAACTTAGGTACCCAAAATTGGACTTGTAAATTTAGGGTTTACGCATAGCAATTGAGGACTATCTAAGGAATATAACTCGCTATCACCAAATTAGGTGTCAGTTAATCCCAAAACGATTGCTGAATTTGTTGGTGCAAGCGGCCATCAGAATTGCAGCAGGAGTTGCGTTTAGAGCTCTAGCGACCCAGAGAAACAATTTTTGAACCCTACTCAACCTCATTTTCATCTCCACATGCCCCACATGATATTTCAAACTGCTTAGAGAAGGATCTTCAAATCTCACGTCAAAATCAATGGTGACGGTAGTGGAAAAGAAGCTGATGTTTATAAGAAGCTTTCTGAGTCACAGGAACAAGAAGCTTCGAATCACGTTAGTGAATCATCAAAATTCAGAAGTTCGGATCTTAAATACAAACAAGATCAAGAAATTTTCGAAAATAAACAAGAAAATCTAATGAAGGTTGACGTCATGGTTTGCTTATTGAAGAAATTGAGGATTATTGTCAAATTAGGTCCTGTCTTTGGTAAAGAAAGTTTAAATGTAGAAAAACAAAAAAGGGACAGTATAAATCTCAAGTATCAGGATACCTATAGTGTGTCATATGCACCACTGTTTGAAAATCTGAATCTGAAATCTGAGGATGAACATATTGAACAGATTGACAAAAATGATCATTAACATGCTTAGCTCTTGTTCTTCATGCAATTGCACAGTATTGGAGTGGCCTTCAATAAGACAAAGCCACTCACTTCTGCTATATTAAAATATGCAAATATATGCTTGCTCTCATCAATGTTATTTATGTACCGTTTTGTTTATGGAAAAAATGTTCGTCACAAATTTAAATAAACCCAACAAAACAATGTTTTTCTTCAGCAGCATTCAGAAGTAAACTTGTAAACATACGTTTCAGTTTTAAACGTTAAAGCCAATTTGGCGTGTAAAAATCGTAGCCAGCGGGCCGGATTTTGCTGGGGCACGTATGTTTTTTCAATTCCACACGGCCGAATGTTACACGTGCCTGTTCTCAGTGCGTCATACGACGCATTAATTGAGGCTTTTGTTTCGATACCGTCAACGGTTAATTGTACCGAAAAATCGCTGCAACGGTTGTTGGTTTACGCAAAAATAATACACCTGAGATGGGGAGTTTTGCTGACATATCCGCTCTCCCTTCTCCTATTCAAGAGCAAAGTTTATCACCATTTACAGTTGCCCTGTACTATTAACATTAAATATCCAGTCATAAAGTTTAATTTTTAGGGGCAGTCCGCAACTTTGTCGACACCATGAAAAACACATGTCTTTAACTTTAACTTTAACTTTGGAACGGAATTATTTCAATCAATTTATTACTCATATACATGCAAATATTAGTAATTAATATTTCTTGTCCTTCCTTTAATTATTTTCTATTTACGACGTTACTTATTTAATTCATATTTTGTTTACTGTATTATAAGTAAACAATATTATGAGAGACCAGGTAAAATATGATACGATCTTTTAAAAAATTTCTGCATTCTAATTTTCTTCTATTTTCGACTGAAGTGTGCTTATGGCGATAAATATTATTTGTTATGGTCCATTTCAGAAACTTGCAGAGTAATAAAACCTCTAGGTATACAAGGGGACTGCAACGTGACCCAACAAATAATTAAACCACTTTCGTTGTTACTCATTTTTTTTTTTATAAATATAGTACTACCCGCGTTTGGGTCCATTTCCATGCTTTGCCTATTGTCAATTCATCAACACTGAAGATGGTGTGCCGAAAGCTCCGGTAAATTCTAAAGAATTTTATTTTAACAGAATATAAATTAGATATTATGTGCACAGTATTAAATACCCTTGTTTTTAATTGAACATCTATTTATAATCTATTTATAAAACATAATAATCTTTTTCATGATCTTTTTCTTGTGTCATCTCTTCGTGATCCAGTAGTCAAGATCCCACATTTTCTCCTCTCGGACTGAATGAAATGGTGGCGTGTCCAGTTAAATTATGTTCTTTTGCTATACCGTCCCTGGCGCATTTGATAAAACGATAATAATTTTACTGCACAAAGTTTACCTACGCCTACGGTCGACTTTAAAATTTCTGAAAAGTCCGTAGTATTGGTTATCTTGTTTTTAAATTTTTCTGCTTTTTTTGTCCTAAATATTAACCATTTCTTGGACAATGATTTTCTTGCTTTTGTTAGTTTTGGTTAGTTTGTTTTAGTTCATCTGTTGATGTCTTATCTTTTAATCCCGATTTGTACAGCTTACCAAATTAATCAACCGGAATTCTTCAAGTCAAACACTTACTTCAAATACTAATAGCATAAAATTGGAGAGAAAAAAATCAGTCGTCGCCACTGCATTCAACCAGTGTTTGGATCCGCAACGAATAAAGCCGGATTAAATTATGTTTATTGCGAATCCTCCCCGTCGCCTTGCAACATTATCTTCGGGTTTAATTTAAACGGGC
Source organism: Cylas formicarius (assembly GCF_029955315.1). Classification (NCBI taxonomy): domain Eukaryota; kingdom Metazoa; phylum Arthropoda; class Insecta; order Coleoptera; family Brentidae; genus Cylas; species Cylas formicarius. The sequence goes on from NW_026844264.1 coordinate 27,937,715, forward strand.
AGTTTTCAGGCAATAAAAATGCACGCCTTCTGGCTTCCTGAAAAAGCGCCTTTTTATTTATTACCTTGACTGTAAATTCTCCTAACAGTTCCGACGATACGGCAAATAAAACCCCACTAAAAGGGTTTGCTTGGTATACAATAATCGCCGCTTAACGGTAAGCTCTGCAATCATTGTGTGAATACATATTAAAACAAGTTTCGAAATACTTTATTCTCTGTATTATTAATTATATTTATTATGCTCTCGGAGTTCGCAATTATTTTTTAAATATGCTATATTTATTCTATAAAATTGTTGGCAGCGAAACCTAAGCAAGCAACACCGTCAAATACTTGACTGGATTTAGATTTATTAAATTTGGAAGCAATTGTTCTGCAAAAATTGCTAAATACCATACTATACCATACCATACCAAAGTTGGGAAACCAAAAATTGTGTAACAAAGCATGGACTAAGAGAAACCATGTAATACTTAAGATTGGGTATCAATACACAACCATATGCAGTTCCTAGGGATATTTAGTTTTGAAATTTAGTTTTTAAGTAATCGGGAGAACCTAGATTCTAATCCTTTGTATTGTTTGGATAGCATGCTTCTTCGCTTGCTCATACCTCGCTTGATTAAATGATGTTAAATGCTGAATGTAATTTTACACATGACACTCCTCAGCGTTCAGATCATTTATGTCATTGCTAGCAGCATTAATCGTCGACTTGTTTAAGATTATCTCGAAGATCAAGACGAAGATTGAGATTTTCCTAATCCATTCTTACCTCCCAACATTTTTTTTAGAATAATGTATAAAATACACATATTCCTCATTATATTTTTATATAAGTATGAAGATATGATATTTTTAATTTATATTATTTTATGAATATTTAAACTTCAAAATGATCCAAAAATCAATTTTGGAAAAAGAAAAAGAACAACATGTACCGACATATAAACAGATGATGAAAACTTATCATCCACAAGTGAAAAGAAGCTACAAAAGTTCATCAGTATATAATGAAAACATTTCTTTGAATGTACATCGTTTAGTTAAAAGTAAGAATTTTCGTTGTACGTTTTAGATACTACTTTCAATACTCAACGTCTGATATTACATAAGCAAAACCTTATCATATTTCACATGACACGTATCTACTGAAGTAAAGAAAAAAAGGTGGAAGCGGGGATTTTTCAATTTCCTTACAGAATAAAAGGCAATATGTTTTTGCGTTTCATTTTAGCATGTCCATAAAATGTGTCTTTGGGTGGGCGAATGAGAACGTTTTATTTTGTGCCATACAGTTTTATTTAAATACTAGCGACATTGCAAAATAAAACGTTTATTCATCACACTTTATCAATACTTAATATGCTGTTAATATGGACCACATCATTTTTTTTGGAATAAATTTTTATTGTGTAATCAAAACGTCATCAAAAACAAACCATTGTTCAACGCAGCTAACTACTTAAGCCCGCACTGATACACTATCTGAAGATCGCCTAAAAAATATTTGAGGACATAAATACTTGACATGATGAATCAAGAATATTTTAATCGATATAAAAACCTTCCTATTTAGCGGCAATTGTCAGTTTGCCTTTTATTTGACTTATTAAAACAATGGGTGGCTTGGGGTTTATTTTCAACATTGTTTTTTTATTTTCGGTCGGTTCATATGCACCGTTTGTAAATGCTGATTCTTGTACCATCAGCTCATACGACCAGGTTGACACTGTCCTGGCAAGTTGTGCCACTGTAACAGTCGGGAGCTTTACCGTACCAGGAGGCAAGAGCTTGATAATGCAACCGAAAGATGGAGCATACGTCACATTTACAGGGGAAATAAGATTCGAACATTACAATTGGGACGGACCGCTAATTCAAATTTGGGCGACGAATGCTGTCATTAAGGGAGACGATAGTAGGTAGCGTTTGGTCTTTGTGTCATTTTTGATGTCGCTTTTTTGGAGAATGGTTCAATCTTCGCATTTTTAAATCTCTATGTACAGATTTTTAAGTAAATAATCTTAGGATAACTGTAGATATGTATTTTACTGAAATTTTGGCATCATTGTGTAGAGACGAGCAAAATTCCAGGACATAATTCTTTTGTTTTTTGGGACACACTTTGTATATTTCAAATTTCTTAACTGCATCTTATTTTATCGCACATAATCAAATCATGGTGTTTGCAATGCCTCATGAATATTATTGGAATTTGGAACGCCCACTGCTTTATAGCTGTTTTACAATATTTCATCATAAATGGGTTGAAAATCAACGATAAACATTTGCAGATCACCTGTTTCATGGCCTGGGTGAATCTTACTGGGGTTTCGATGGGTCAAAACCTGTGTTAATGTATCTCAGAGGTACACACACCGGATTCTATGGATTCAAGATAAAGAACTGCCCGCAGCGATGTGTTGCGTTAGACAGCTCCAAAAATTCTGTGATTGGCAACTTCATTATCGACAACTCTGATGGAGTGGGTGTAAGTAAACTTCAATAGAACACAACTCTTCCGAGTGTGATTTGCACTGCTCATGGCGAGTGAAACATTAATCATCAATTATATTTGAAATATATATTTGCTGACTTAAAAGGCATTAGAAAAGAAACAATTACATGCAATTTACATTAAAACATTTTTTGACCGAACTTTTTGGCATCGTAGTTTATTATTGCAATAACTTCTTGCTTATTATACATAATTATATACTTAACACAATAATTAAACTCAACGAATTGGTTCGACATACCATACGGTAAGAAGAAATTAGAAATTATAAAATATAAAAAACTAATTTTCTTTCACTCTACTTAAGAATTAACGTTCTCATCAGTATATTCTGTGTTATTTGTCTATGTTCAACAGTCTGCAAGGAATACTGACGGTTTCGATGTTGCCAAATCGAGCGGTATTACAATCAAAGACAGCGTGGTGAATAATCAAGACGATTGTGTGGCGATTAATTCGGGATCCGACATTTTGGTCGACAATCTGCAATGTACCGGAAGTCACGGATTTGATATTTCGTCCGGGTTGTCCAAGGGTAGCGACAACTTCGTTTCTAATGTTACGTTCCAAAATTCGGTATTTATTGGAGGCATGGTGGGTCTCAGCATGTTGTCGCATACCGATGGAGGAACTGGGGAAGTCAGCAATATCAATTATAATAATATTCATATAGAAGGTAGGCGATTAACGGAAAATGTACCTGAATACAAACGATTACATTTAAGGTCCATCAGATTACGGTATCTTTTTCCATCAAGACTTCTCCAGTGCCGCTCAAGGTAACACTGGTGTGCCGGTAGGCACTGTAGTCTTTTCGGATATAACTCTCAATAATATCTACGGTTACGTCGATGGTAAATACTCGTCCGGGGTTTGTCTACGATGCGCTTCGGGATACTGCAAGAATTTCAACTTCTATAATGTGGATATAACCGGCGGGAAGAACAAGGACGAATGTAATGTGCAGCCTAATGGATATACTTGTAAATGATCTGAAATAAATTCAATAAAATCATCAATCCGGTGTTTGATTTGGTCATATATCACAATTTCATTCATGGATATACCGGGTGTCCATTTTTAACGCTACCACTGTTAGTCTATTCTCTAATTTAAGCGATATTGTAGTTCATAGCATTTCGGAGATAGCAAATTGTGATTGTACTTAAACCGGACATCCTGTATACTAATAAATGATATGGCTAAAGCATTATCTTATTGAAGAAAGTAATTGTTCTGTCCTCATAACAGTCAATGCCCGTCTTGGTTATGTGTCTTTCAGAATATGTGGGTCAAAATTAACATTGATTTGTTGTAACTCTTTATAAACTTTTGCAAGATACCGCGAAGATATAATCAACAATCACAGGTAATAGTTTTGAATATGTTGACTTTTTTCAATTGGGAAAATATCAATCCAAATTGATAGAGTAACGGAACGAGCTTCAAATGGAACACACCTTAGCCATACAACAATCATAAATATCACTTCAGATTACGGATCATTACTAAAATATTAATAATATAAGAAACGGGCTACTTGAACGCGTGACATCATTCCCGAAAGGTAACACGCCAACTATAGGCAGTGAATATTAATCAAATATTTAATTTTGATAAACTAAGACCCTATCAATGTTGATTCAACATAATTTATTTTAAAATGGGAGGAGAAGCCAAAAAGCCAATAGAGACCGTGCGTTAAAACCACGTCAGAGAGTATGCAGAATTGAATGATATTCCCCGTATTGCCCCTAAATTTCACACACTACCTATATTTGGCGCCATTTTCTTCCTAAACAGCAGTATTATTTCTATGAAAGTTGAACACATTTGAACACATTTAAACAAAATACTGTCGAATTGACGAACTTTTGGCGCCCATGTTGATTGCCGAACGCAGTAAGGTCTTGTTGGTGGAAAGTGAGATTTGAAATGATATAGTCTCTCTGAAGGAGAGTTTTAATATAACGAAAGAACATAAAATATTCCTTCTCAATATTTATGATGATTTCAAAATGTTGGCACTGAGGGAAATAACAAGGCTGATAAACACGAAAAAAGACAGACTACTGAATAAACTGCTGGAAAGACAGTTCTCGCAATATTGGGAGAGGAGGAATAGCAGGAGGCCCTAATTAGAGGACGCCGGAGGAACAAAAGTGGACCCTGATAAACACGAAAAAAGACAGATTTCTGAATAAACTGCTGGAAAGACAGTACTCGCAATATTGGGAGAGGAGGAATAGCAGGAGGCCCTAATTAGAGAACGCCGGAGCAACAGAAGTGGACCCTCGACCTAAGTGCATGTTGGTAGAAGTCCTGCTAGGACAGTGCAACACTGTATTTTGTTTCCAGAAGTTTGTAATGACCTTTTAGATTGTTCTGAATGACGTTGTTAGCACTGCTAATTTTTTTTTATAGTAACATAGCATAAACCCGTAATAAAATCTATTTTAATCTACTCCCAACAGCGTAGTTGCAATCTAAGCTATTTTTGCTGCTACAGCTGCAGATAAGGAATTATTAATTATAGTGTTTTGTGAGACATATGATAATATTTTTTACTATACTTTTACATAATGGTATATTAATCAATATAATTACTATAGCGACGTGGTTTGTACTTGTACTTATAAAAAGAAAATCAGTTTTATAACAATAATAATGTTTAATAATTTTTCTACTCCCGTCTGTAAAATACTTAATTCCCCACTGATCTAGCGTGCGGGAAGCGTCACTTTACCACGTCAGTTTCGTTTCCCACGAATGCGAGCCACTTCGGACATTTCCGGGATTTTACCGCACGGATTTGGGAGCAATAGGATGTTTTCGGATATATTTACTACGCTTTGAATTTTGACGTTTGTCAATTCTCACGGTCATGTCAGTGGCAGGTATTCGTTTTATTTTGCGAAAATATACCCAAAAACTAACGGTCGTAGAAAAAGTATAGTACGCAACAAGTTCGGTAAACTTTTTAACTCACTCGTTTATTAAAAAACTCCCTCCGCTGCGCTCTGCTCGTGTCAAATAAACTCTTGAGTCAAATGCCGTTTACCACACTTGTTGGATAATATACTATTATCGCACTAAAAGCAAATGTACGCAGAAATACATTCGTATAGTTTAGGTTTAGAATGAAACGCCAGCGTATCAGATCATCACTGTATCACAAGGAAAAAATTAAATTAGAGAAAATAAAAATCGTTATGAGAATTAAAAACTCTGTTTAATAACTTCAATAGCAGCATAATAAACTGAAAAACAAAACAAAGAGTGAATATCAAACAAAATAGATGGCGAAACAGATCAATAAGACATAGTTATTCTAATAATAAATTTTAACATTTATTAGCATGCGATTAACAGCAATTGATTTAAATATTCCGAAGAGTTTTTATATGTCCATTAGTATCATCAGCTAGCTATTAGATAACTAGTGGCCCTACTGCCATAAAAAACGATGCGATTTAGGTTTCTATGACATTTTCGTAGATATTTAGTGAAAATGTTTTCTGGGATCTGGACATAATTTGGACATATATCCAAACTTATTGACGATCTGTCAGCGGCCATGTTGGTTGCTGAATGTCATAAGGTCAGTGGTTAAAAACGAACTATTAAATCTCGCGTATGCGCTTGTTGAATGGAACTTTTCAAAATTGATTTTCATAGTTGCTTCATAAGTTCCTGTATTATCAGCTTAGTATAATTAATTGATTGAATATTAATTGTACAAAACATTTCGTGGTAGCTTTTTACATAATCAGTTTTGATTAGTTGCATATCCGGGAGAGAAAACAACGTGAGAAAGATAAACATTTCCAAAACACTTGCACCATCTGCGAATAAAAATAAATACATTAAGTACCTTAGCAGGATGTTTAGTTTTCTTAATTTCGTCATGACTCTTATCGAGAACGTTTTGGCATCACTTTTCGGGACATTGTTACTGGCAAATCCACCAGTAGTAAAGGCAGACTCGTGTACCATTAGCTCCTATGATCAAGTAGCCAGCGTTGTAAGCAGCTGCACAACCGTGACCGTTGGTAGTTTTACGGTTCCGGCTGGTAAAAGTCTCGACTTAAAATTCAAAGATGGTGCTTACGTAACCTTTAAGGGCGAGATCAGATTTGAACATTACAATTGGGATGGGGCTCTTATATCGATTGAAGTTAACAATGGTATTGTAAAAGGCGACGAGAGTAAGTGTTAATTATCCTTAATGTTTCGCCTTGCACGTCATAACTTTTCAGATAACCTATTTCTGGCCTTCGGTGAGTCTTATTGGGGATGCGAAGGCGCCAAACCGCTATTTATGCGTCTCGTAGGAGTACACACAGGTTGTTATGGGTTAAAACTGAAAAATTGCCCACAAAGATGTGTCTCGATAAACCGTTCCAGGAACTCAGTATTCGGCAATTTTGTTATCGACAACGCAGAAGGAGTTGGTGTAAGGATAAGGTTTTCTTCTAATATAAATATTTTCTGGGATTTGCGACTAACTCTTTCAATATAATTTTTGTTACAGAAAGCTGTAAATACCGACGGTTTCGATGTAATCAAATAGACCGGATTAACCATCAAAGATACCATCGTGACAAACCAAGACGATTGTGTAGCTATCAATGCAGGGAAGGATAACGTTCTAGTTGACAACTTGCAGTGCATCGGAAGCCACGGATTTGACATCGTCTCAGGCCAAGGCAAGGAGGAAGACAACCACATCAGAAATATCACCTTCCAGAATTCCGTTCTTATTGGAGGAATGGTCGGTCTTAGCATGTTGTCCGTCATCGAAGGAGTTAAAGGAGAAGTTAGCAACATCATTTATAATAACATTAAAATTCAAGGTCGGTTGATGTCGTTTTTGTATCATCGGAAATGTTGAAAACGACGCTTTTTAGGACCATCTGACTACGCCATAATGTTCCATCAAGATTTTTCAAATGCTATTGGTGGCAGTACCGGGGTTCCAGTGGGTACTGTCGTGTTTAAGGATATAACATTGAATAATGTGTCCGGTTACGTCGAAGGTCAATACTCTGCCAAAGTTTGCTTGAGATGCGCATTAGGTTATTGCAACAATATAAATTTCAATGGCGTTGATCTTTCCGGTGGAAACTACCCGGACGAGTGCACCATCCAACCTAATGCACTGTGCAACAATGCACTGTCAAATGAAATTTGTAATATATATTCTAATGGAAAATTGTTTTAATGCACACACAAGACCGCTTGCAATTCTACATGAAATAAACGTAAAAGTGAAAAACAGAGGAAAGTTCAAAGAGGTGAAAAGTTACTATTGTTATTATGTCGACATATACTATTATATTTATCTTTAGAAATGCGAATATTAATCTATCAGAAAGCTGTATATTTGGCTGTAATTTGTCAGTATTCATTTCAGGTGCCTGTCGAGTAATAAGATCTGCGATGTACACAGTGTTTAGTTTTGTATAGTTTAAATCCTCGTCTTTATACTTCACTTTTTAAATGTTGCTTGTTTGGAAATCCAATGAGTATTGTCAACATTCTATAGATTAATATGTAATAGCCACCTTGCTCATACAAATATTAAGTTGTGTTTTGCTTCTAAACTTTACAATTTAGGTATAGGAACATGAAATATGAACAAAGTCTCTGGTATATAAATAATTATGGACACTATAGCTCTTATATGAGATAGAAAAGAAAACTGAAAATCAAGAATAACACCCACTAATCTTGCAAACATGATGGATAATATGTATAATATATATTATAAAAAATAATGCACATACTGCGAACAAAATCATTTGTTATCGGTGTCATTTTCTAGTGGAGATAATTACCCAAGGTACTTCAGAAAACTGCGAAGGTTGTGTTATAAAAATTATTTCAACATAAATATTTTTTTTAAGTTATATATTTTCGCCATGGGTTTGGTAGTTGATTATTTGGCAAGGATTGCAATATTCTTGCTAATCCAGTCAGTAACGATTAAAGCTGATTCGTGCAACATTAATTCCTATGATCAAGTCGCAAGTGTCGCAAGCTGTACGACTATCACCGTTGGAAGTTTTACAGTACCTGGTGGAAAAAGTCTGGAGTTGAAACTTAGAGACGGCGCATATATTACATTTACTGGAGAAATTCGATTCGAACACTACAACTGGGATGGACCCTTAATATTGATAGATGTTAACAACGGTATTGTGAAAGGTGACAACAGTAAGTATTAGAGGTATATTCCCAATAATTTCTTTAAAATCAAAAAATACGATGACAAAAAAGTTTGATAGAAAAATTTCAGACAATCTATTTAATGGTCTCGGAGAATCGTACTGGGAATATACAGGTACGAAGCCCCTGTTTATGCGCTTAGTGGGGACACACACGGGATTTTATGGGTTAAAACTTAAAAATTGTCCACAAAGATGCGTGTCTATAAATCGGTCAAAAAACTCTGTTATCGGTAATTTCGTTATCGATAACGTCGACGGTGTTGGGGTGAGTACTTCGTTTTATTCCTTACTCTAAAATACCCAACTATCACTTTAAGAAATCACGCTCTGCACTATTCACACTTTTCCCCTTTCAAAAAAACAAAACAGAATAATAAAAAAATAATACTGTTTTTTTATTTCGATGTCAAGTTTGAACATTACATAGGAAACTTTAAATTTAAGTTAAGTTAGCGATTGTACCAGATTTAAAGCTCTAACTTTGTCAAAAGTATGAGGTTAATTAAACAAGAGATTAAGAAAATTATCACTATTTACAACACTTCTGGATTCCTCCCGCGTCGGTTATTGTTAACGTTTCGCCAATCATTCTGTTGGCTTCTTCAGTTTCAGTTAAGCTTTGAATAATTTAATAAGAATTATTATTCAATGCTTCCCAACACTGTAGGAGTTCAACAAAACGCACGGATGATATCCCGGAATATATTGTCATCACATTTTTCCATCATTACACATTTCCCCATCCGCAAGCGAAATATCAGCCATTTGGCAAAAATGAAACCAAAAAGTAAAAATCAGAATCAGAAAAATCAGCATTTGTTTTAGAAAGCCAAGAATACAGACGGATTCGATATTATCAAATCATCGGGACTGGTTGTCAAGGATACGACAGTCACCAATCAAGACGACTGCGTTGCTATCAATGCAGGAACAAGCAATATTTTGGTGGATAACTTTCAATGTATCGGCAGTCACGGATTCGACATATCTTCCGGACTGGGAAAGGATTCTGATAACTTTATCTCTAATATCACTTTTCAGAATTCTTTATTAAGTGGAGGAATGGTCGGTCTTAGCATGTTATCACACATCGAGGGGGCAAGGGGTGAAGTGCGCGATATCAATTACAGTAATATTAAAATTGAAGGTAAAGTATACTCCTTAAAAGATTTGGATCAATATTTACCCCAAATGTGTTTACTTTAATATTGTGCTAAAATTTATGTTTTATCCCAAAATATTTTCGATGCTTTTATATATTCATGTGTTTTATGGAATTTAAAATACCGATTTCATACTCGTAAAAGCAATTAAAATTTGGTTTCTATTCATTGGTTTATAAAATATTTCAAGCCATATTATGGCTTATGGAATTTGGTGAATGTAATATAAATAATATAATTTGAAACTCACGGATCGAGTAAATTGAGTTATATTACTTAGGCGAAACAAATTTTTTGACACAAACATACAAAAACTGGAAATAATATAAATACGCTATTATTTTCCATACTGAAATATCTCCACTTCACCCTGAAGTTGATGTAAGCTGCGGTGGTAACGGCCTTACAGCAAAGTTAGTCAAATTTCAATAGAAAAAAACTGCTAGTAATGAGAATTGTTGAATTTCTCTTGCGCTTTTATGTAAACGGAAGAATTGGGTATTCTAATTGTATGCTTACTTTATTTACTTGCTGAAATTATTTTCACATTAATATATTTTTTAAATATTTGTATTAGTTTAGAATTATTGAAACACCAAAAAAAATCGCATTAATATTTTTCATTTTTACATGGACAAATTTTATTTACATACTCATATTTATATATTTTATTTAAAAAATAACTTAATAAGGCACCATTTTAAAAATTGTTAAAATATAAAAAAAGGAAACAATCGATATTGGCTACAATTGGCTACCGAGTTTCTAGTCGTTTTCAATGTAATCAGGATAACAACCAACATGCTCTTTTCCTTGCCACTTTTTTAATATACCTTTTACACACAGCAAAAATGTTAATTTAAAAAATTAACATTTCAGGTCCTTCTGACTATGCTATAATGTTTCATCAAGATTTCTCTACCGCAATTCAAGGTAACACCGGCATTCCAGTGGGTACAGTCGATTTTAGAGATATAAACCTGAATGGTGTTACGGGTTATGTCGAAGGTCAATATTCCGCCAGAGTTTGTTTGAGATGCGCGGCCGGATATTGCGAAAACATCAGTTTCAACAATGTAAACCTCTCCGGTGGGAACTACCCTGACGAATGCAGTATACAGCCAAATGGATACAAATGTATTACCAAATAGAACTTCATATTCGTAATTTTGCACCAGATGGCTTGGTCATATTAAAAACTTGTCACGAAATATTATGTGTTTGTGTGATTAATTGGTCAACAATTGTAGAAAACTTTAAACTAATAGATTCAATTCTAATGATCTTGTAGATCGGTTACAACCACCATGGGATAGTTCTGGAGTATATTTTGGGATTTTGTTTCTTCGATCAGTGACTTAATTGTTATGATGCTATCAAAAAAACATTTTCTAAAATCCCAATTACCAAGTATTTTTTCTGCAAATGATCTTTTATGACGAACAATATATATAAATAAATTTATATATTTGAGTCAAAGGAAACACGCAATAACTTAGGTCTAATCATTGTGATCTCTATTGTGATGAAATACCCGAAAATATACTCATTCAAATTGAAAAAAGCATAATACTTGAGATAAATTTTCTACAATGTTATAAACATCCGCCTTTTAACAAACGCATCAGTAAGCGTCGAACGCAACAAAACAATGGCTGCCTTAGTTCGTTCGCTTGTCGTGATCCTTCTGGCACTCTCGTTCTCCTCGTTCACGCCAACTGTAAAGGCAGCCTCGTGCACTATTAATTCATATGATGAAGTATCAAGCGTTGTGGCAAGTTGTACTGATATTACCGTCGGTAGTTTTACAGTACCAGCCGGAGAAAGTTTGATAATGAACATGCAAGATGGTACATATCTTACTTTCACTGGTTTAATCAAATTCGAGCATTCAAACTGGAATGGTCCACTCGTGCAGCTTAGGGTTACCAACGGTGTTATCAAAGGAGACAGTAGTAAGTACTGTCTTGTCTTTTTATGCGTTTAAATGGAGCAATCTAATGGAAAAACTACATCCAAAGTTTACTTAGTTTTAAATTCAACTTGGATTTTTTGTACACTCGTAACTGATTAAGCCTGTTGATGCCCGCTACAGACCACTTATTCCATGGTCAGGGAGAATCTTACTGGGGTAACACTGGTACTAAGCCACTGTTTATGTACATCAACGTCGTACACACTGGCGTCTATGGATTCAAAATTAAAAATTGCCCGGAAAGGTGCGTCGGAATCGACGGTTCCAGAAATTCTGTGTTTGGTAACTTTATTATCGACAATGCGGATGGTGTTAATGTAAGTGAAGTATTGCCGTAAAATTCCTTATTAACAAATTAAAATTGCATTTTGTGTAGTTGGCACGTAATACAGATGGTTTTGACGTGGCGAAATCCTCCGGAATCACTCTCAAAGACACCACCGTGACTAATCAAGATGATTGTGTGGCTATTAACTCGGGTTCAGATATTTTAGTGGACAACTTTGTGTGTACCGGTAGTCATGGGTTCGACATTGCTGCTGGTCAGGATCTCAACAACGACAATTTCGTTACAAACGTTACTTTCCAGAATTCGATATTGGTTGATTCAATGGTTGGGTTGAGCATGTTATCAGTAGTCGATGGTGGAACTGGAGAAATCAGTAAAATAACTTATAACAATATTAAAATTCAGGGTAATCATTATTTTTGGTTGTCTAACTGGAAGCGTTACTAATATATCATTTTCTAGGTGCTTCCGACTATGGCATAATGTTCCATCAAGACTTCTCCAACTCGGGGCAAGGTTCGACCGGTAAACCCGTTGGCACGGTAGTATTTTCTGATATTACTTTAAATGATATTGTTGGATATGTCAATGGGCAATACTCTGCGGGAGTTGTTCTGAGATGTGCGGAGGGTTACTGTAAGAATTTCAATTTCAACTATGTTGACATCACTGGAGGAAAGTCTCCCGACGAGTGTAGCATTCAACCGAACGGATACACCTGCCATTAGTTTTGACTTATTGTAAATATATTTTTTTGATGTATTTTAACATTAATAAACAATTAAATTTCTATCTCTTCGCTTTTTCAAAAGAAATCCTTCAGCAGGTAACTTTTTGTTTTGTTTTAGTGCTACAGCACACTTTGTGCTGAGATCCTTCTTTTAATGAAAACTAAAAAAATCTTTTGTGACATTTTCGTCCACTAAGTACCAAGCCTTATATTTCTATGGCAATTATAACATTTTTTAAATATAAAGCACTATGAGACATAATCTTTTTTTATGTTAGTGCGACGTTTTGCGACGACTTTGCCAGCTTTTTACCCTAAACAATAAAAAATCAACTTTATCAGGTGTTTTCAAAAAAGCATCAAGTAGCTTCATTTTTAACATACGACATTAATCGAACAATAAAACTAAATCATGAAAAACTCGAAAAAGTCAGGGGTCTACTAGTTGATATGTGGATCATGTGAAAAAAATTATATCCGATATACATGTAGAAAATTTAAGAAACACATTAACGAACATAAAAATTCGAATTTTGAGAATGCCATTCATTTAAATTCAGAAATAGACAAGATAATTTTTTGAAATTTGTTGAAAGCTATGGAGATTAATAAAATGAGATATTTGAATCTATTACTCAATGAATCTCGTACTACCTGATTGTATATATAGATGTCCGAAAATTGTCATATTTTGTATATGAAAAAGGCACGGTGTTGCCGAAGCAGCTGTCATATTTCATTTTGTTATAATTTAATTGTGTTAAATGGATGTTCATCAAGTAAAAGCCACCTCAGTTCAATTATTTTTTAGAAAATATGTATTTGGATTCGGAAAGTTTTTATCAGGATGAAAATTTTTTTACATTCAAAACTGAGAGAGGAAATCTAATCAATCATTGCTTTATTAACGTTTGTTGTAAAATGTTCATGTATGGCCACATTATAGCTTCCCTAGATCGAGCGCATTACTGTGCATTTTCAATACTCTTAATACAGATAACGCTTTTCAATGGAAATGGTTTTGCTAGATCTTGATGATAATCGTGTCATTTAAAAGTTGTTTGTTATTGAAAAAACGTATTAACACACGTGACCAAGTGATTGGTGATAAGTTGAAATCAATTTAAAAAATAACGTATAAATAGATGTATACGTTGTGTTAAGCATATGCTTCGCATTCAGTAATGGGGTTCCTTGCAAACATTGTTGCGGCCGCATCGGTGGTGCTTCTGATAGCATCTTATCCGCCTGGGGTAAGAGCAGATTCTTGTACCATCACCTCATATGACCAAATCAGTAGCGTAGTATCCAGTTGTAGTACCGTGACTTTTGGAAGTTTTACGGTACCGTCCGGAAATAAACTGGATATTAAATTCTTAGATGGTGCTTATGTTACCTTCACTGGTCAAATTAAATTCGAACACTACAATGGCGATGGCCCACTTATAAAGTTGACAATTAGCAATGGTGTGGTGAAAGGAGATGACAGTGAGTATTATAATTAAGTTTTGTTGTATGGGTATGTGGGTTTATGTTGTATAATGCTGGGGGACCTATTCATTAGCCAAATTTTGTAGATCACTTGTTTAATGGGCTCGGAGAAACATACTGGGGCTTAAGCGATACTAAGCCTCTACTAATGCGTCTTGTCGGACAACACACTGGATTTTATGGATTCAAAATAAAGAATTGTCCTCAACGGTGTGTTTCGATTAACAGTTCCAAGAATTCCGTCATAGGAAGTTTCATAATCGACAATACTGACGGCATTGGTGTAAGTGAACTTTAGCAGGTTCTTTTGTTGTCCTAATCTGATTACATTTCAAACAGAAAGCAAAAAATACCGATGGATTCGATGTCAGTTCGTCTAGCAATATTGTAATTAAAGACACCACCGTGACCAATCAAGATGATTGTGTGGCTATTAATTCAGGTTCTGATATTTTAGTGGACAACCTTCATTGTATCGGAAGTCACGGATTCGATATTTCTGTTGGACAGGGTAGTGGAAATACCAACTTTGTTACAAACGTTACCTTCCAGAACTCCATACTAACTGAAGGTATGGTAGGCCTCAGTATGCTTTCGCATGTTGAGGGTGGAACCGGAGAAGTTAACACTGTTAATTATAATAATATCAAAATAGAAGGTAAGTTTTACTGAATGTGGCTACTAACTACATTTATAATTAAAATAATGTATTTGCACGTGTTATCGGTATCATTAATACCTTGTCGAATAAAATAAATGAAGAAGTCTATCTGGAGTTAATTGTTCAATGAATTCAATGTGGCTCAGAATATGAGTTTAGTTTCAAATAGTAGATCTGATCATCATCTAAGAAAAGTTTAATTTTAGGCGCTACCGACTACGCAGTTTTCTTTCATCAAGATTTCTCCAGTGCTTCCCAGGGTAACACGGGTGTTCCAGTAGGCACCGTTGTATTTTCTGACATCACTCTCAATAATGTTTCTGGCTATGTGGACAGCAATAAGGCCGCTGCAGTGTGCTTACGATGTGCGTCGGGATACTGTAAAAATTTCAACTTCAACGGGTTACAGATAAGCGGTGCTAAGAAGAAGGACGAATGCAGCATCCAACCAAACGGATATAAATGCAATACTTAAAAAGTTTATTGTCATTTCGAAAAGGAAAATAAACCTCATTTTATAAATAATTTTTTTGTCGTCATATCTCAAGAAAAAATATAGATAAGATAGCAATTATTTATCAGTTCATGGTTTGATGTTGTGAAATAATATCAATGTCAGATCGTCTATTTTTGAAAGTTTTTGAAACTGCATTACAATTAAAAATTGTTTGTTATTTATAGATTTATATACAAGGTTTTATAATTGAATATCAATAATCATGGGGCGATTTTTGGGACCATTTAAAAAAAAACGTCATATGAACGTATGTCCTTACGTCTTAACGTCTCGTTTTTTGGGTCTATTTTCAAAAGAAAACCTCATATGAACGAATGTGCTAATGCCTTAACTTTTGAGATTCAGGGTGCTAAAGTTCTCAAAAATAAAATACAATTTTTTAATATCTGTAATGCCACTTTGGATATTTTAATGAAATTTGGCACACATTTACATTGAAATTGTATCAAGAGGCACAATTCTTTTTAAATATACCAGTGGCGGGGGTACATAATTTCGCATGTCTATTTTAGCAGACGTTGATGGTAAAACACTGATTTTTCTTAAAATTGAAAATTATTATTATTAAAAAATAAGCTTGAGCGTATAATTAGGTATTGCAGAGTCGGAGTAAAAAATAGTATATTATGCAACAACGGCAGTTGAGTCACGAGTTTATTTGGCACTAGTGGAACGCAGCTGAGTGAGTGTTTCATAAACGAGTGACTTAAAAGTTTACCAAACGTGTTGCATACTATACTTTTTCTACGACTGTTAGTTTTTGAGTACATTTTTGCAAAACAACACGGATAAATTATCCCAAAACATCCGTTTGCTCCCGAAGCTGTGCGGTAAAATCCAGGAAATGTCCGAAGTGGCTCGGATTCGTGGGAAAGGAAACTGACGTGGTAAAGTGACGCTTCACGCACGCTAGATCGATGTGTAATTAGGCATTTTACAGACTGGAGTAGAAAAATATACTTTTAGTAGAAATGAATAAAATGGAATTATGAATTTAATTCATTACGTAAAATTTGATTTCTGATTCTCAGTTTTAGTTTTATTAAATTTCCATAAAAAAATATAACAATTTAATAAGCTTTTTTATAGATCGAAAATGTTCGATATTTTAAGTTAGAACATAGTCGCAAAATAAAAAAATGAAAATAGGAATTGATTTATTTTTATATTTTCATTTCAGTGCTGCAAACAAGTCACTTTTATTCAAATTTATGCTGAAGACAATAAAATAGAATCATTTATTTACAGAGTTCAATGCAATGAGTGTCTCTTAGACTCATGCTATAACATGCCAGGTGTATATAATAATTCACTTAAGGACATTTATTACACAAAATGAATTGTAAAAACAAAAATTAAAAAAAAATGGAGACAGTAAATTACAAGGTCATATGTTTTCATAATTCTTTTGTGTTTGTGTATGCTCTAAAAGCTTTTGATTACAGGAAATTCACGAGGGAGTTTTATAATTTTTGTAATGAAGGGCTTTTTACGTCAGAGGGGATCAAATTGCAATACACATATACTCTATTGCACATAAAATAACGATTTTAGTATTTTATGGCGTTGAAATGTTTCCCTTCACCACTGTAGCCTTTTTTGCTATATAAATATCCTACCAGCTTTGGTAGCACGTCCCCTTGTCCAGTACTTTTAGGAATAGAAGAAAATGCCATTAGTGGCTTAAAAATTTATACCAACAATTGTCATTTACTTACGAGATGAGACAGCAAATTAACTAGACCTTTTTACTTTACAGCATCCGCTTCTCGGCTTTTTTCTATCGTGCTCCTGAGGACCAGTTTCGCAAAATCAATATATATATATATATATATATATATATATATATATATATATATATATATATATATATATATATATATTCTCACGTATTGATTCACGGATGGAAAAATGTGATGACACTATATTCCGGGATATCATCTGTTCGCTCGTTGAACTCCGACTGGAATCCTGCATCCGACTGGAATCCTGCAAATCTTGCATCCGACTGGAATCCTGCAGACGTTTCGCCAAAATCTCACTTGGCATCTTCAATGCTCGCGCTCCGAAAACACTTCGAACACTGGGAGGTTATCGGCGGTGCGTGCGGTATTTATACTCTGCGCCGGAGATGGTAACGGTGCTGCTTGTGCGTAGGGGGAGGTGGCTCCGCCCCCTGAATTGTCGCGATGTTAATTTCGCCGGATCGTAGTTGCGATGTCCCCGTTGGCTGCTGCGCATCGCTCTGCTGTTTGATTATCGTTCTCCACGTGTTGGATAAATGCAGAGCGTCGTCTCTCGTATTGAGGTGTCCGGACTTTTCTATTTCGATGGCCTCTCGTATAATCCTAGTCCTAAAATCAGGAATATTAGCTATTTGTTTGCAAGTGCCGAAATCAATTTTATGGCCTGTCTGATGTTGGTGCTGAAACAAAGCAGATGTTTTTTGTTTGTTTCTTATGGCTAAACGATGTTCCTCGAGCCTGGCTGAAATCCTTCTGTTGGTCTGTCCCACATACGTCAGGCTGCACGATCCGCATGCTACACTGTATACTCCTTGGTTTTCCAGAGTAATTTTTTGTTTTGGGTTTCTTAGTATTACTCCGATGGTATGGTCAGGTTTGTATGCCGTTGATATGTCTTGTTTCCGTAATATTCGGCCAATTTTGTCAGTAACCCCCTTGATGTATGGCAGGACAGCGATCGATCTTCGTTGGGTCTCGTCCTGCACTCTCTGCTGCGGCTGTTGTTGTTTACTGATTGCCTTGCTGATGGTGCGCCTTTGGTATCCGTTTTGTTGAAGACAGGTACTAATTTTCTTCAGTTCTTTATCTCTGTTCCTCTCGTTTGTGAGCCTGAAGGACCGAGCAATTAATGTATTTGCCACTGCCTGTATCTGTGATGGGTGGTGATGAGATTTAGCGTTCAGATATCTATTAGTGTGTGTTGGTTTTCTATAGACAGTGTGTTCCAAGTGTCCATCTTCGGTCCTTGTGATGTGCACATCTAAAAAGGGCAGACTGTTATCCTCTTCAAGTTCTATTGTAAATTGAATCCTTGGGTGGATGGAATTCAGATGATCTAGGAATTTCAAAAGCTCCTCCTTGCCAAAAGGCCATACAACAAATACGTCATCAACGTATCTTGTCCATAGTTTTGGCTTCAGATTTGCCTTCTCTATTGCTTTCTTTTCGAAGTAAATCATGAAGAGGTTGGCAATCACAGGTGAGAGAGATGATCCCATTGCTGCTCCATCTATTTGTCGGTAAATTTTCCCGTTGTGCATAAAGTAAGCGTTTTTCAGGCAATGTCTTGACAGGTCCATTATGTATGGCGGAAGATCTTCGTTTTCTTCTATAAGCAAGAGTGCCTCTTCTACTGGAATACTCGGGTAGAGGGATTTGACATCGAAACTTGCCATAATGTCGTCCTTGTCCATCCTGAGAGAACCTAAAATCTGAGTGAAATGTTCTGAGTTTTTAACATAGGAATCTGCCTTTTCCACTATAGGCTGAAGTGCACTGGCCAGATGTTTTTCCAGCTTGCCTAATTAACTCCGCATCTTGTTCGTCTATGGTGGAAAGACTTGCTTCGACGTTGGAAACGATCTCTTCGACGGGTACTCTTTTTGGAGCTATTGCGTAGTTAAATCCTTTATTCAGTACGCTGACTTCTGTATCGGAAAGATGGTATGCTGAAATATTATGAACTGTACTGCTTCGGTTTGTATTTGGCACTTGTCCTGATTTTTTGGAATTTGACTGAAGGATTTCTAATTTCTTCCACAGTTTTTTTGACGTGATGTCCTTGTCTTTCTCAGTGCGCCATGATGTTAATAATTCTATGCGGTCCCACAGCAACTGATGGATCTTGTTGCTCAGTTTCAGGTGGAGTCTGAAAAGTTGTAGCTCAGTCTCACTAATTTCGTACAGGGTCCGCCTGATCTGGTCTTGGAGTAGGGCCTTGCTAGCTTTGTCCAGGATAGCTTGTGTCTTTCTGGTGAGTGTGTGATAAGACAACCTTGTAAATGTTGGCAGCAAGTTCTGGTTGCGGCAGCTTTTGAGAAAATTCAAGTTGCACAGCGAAATAACCCTCCTTTGTCTTAGTTTTTCATAACACTTGGTGGCTGTAAAGGTCTCCTTCCCGTAAAGGTGTATGATATTCTCACGTATTGATTCACGGATGGAAAAATGTGATGACACTATATTCCGGGATATCATCCGTTCGCTCGTTGAACTCCGACTGGAATCCTGCATCCGACTGGAATCCTGCAAATCTTGCATCCGACTGGAATCCTGCAGACGTTTCGCCAAAATCTCACTTGGCATCTTCAATGCTCGCGCTCCGAAAACACTTCGAACACTGGGAGGTTATCGGCGGTGCGTGCGGTATTTATACTCTGCGCCGGAGATGGTAACGGTGCTGCTTGTGCGTAGGGGGAGGTGGCTCCGCCTCCTGAATTGTCGCGTTGTTAATTTCGCCCGATCGTAGTTGCGATGTCCCCGTTGGCTGCTGCGCATCGCTCTGCTGTTTGATCACTGTGTTCGAAGTGTTTTCGGAGCGCGAGCATTGAAGATGCCAAGTGAGATATATATATACATATATATATATATATATATATATATATATATATATATATATATATATATATATATATATATATATATGTATATATATATATATATATATATATATATATATATATATATATATATATATATATATATATATATATATATATATATATATATATATATATATATATATATATATGTATATATGTATATATGTATATATATATATATATATATATATATATATATATATATATATATATATATATATATATATATATATATATATATATATATATATATATATATATATATATATATATATATATATATATATATATATGTATATATGTATATATGTATATATGTATATATATATATATATATATATATATATATATATATATATATATATATATATATATATATATATATATATATATATATATATATATATATATATATATTTATATACATATTCAAATATTTCATTGGGGGCT